>NC_090332.1:15057035-16267095 GCF_035084215.1 Heptranchias perlo | reverse complement strand
TCTGTGGAATTTCTTTTTAAAAAAAAATCTTAAAATATTACCTTTTGTGAGTGCGGTCTGTGTGTGGTCACACTCAGACAGTGCTGGCACAGCCCCAGCTTCTCTTTCTGGCCCAAGGCGCCTCCAGAATTCCAGGTGTCCGGGCCTAACAGGCAGCTCCTGCATCCTGCATTCCTGTAGTGCAAAGGGCAGGAAGCACGGTAGAGGCATATTTACCATGGCCCTACATGGGCAGCTGCATTCTCCCTCCCCCTCATCCCAATGGACCAGCTAGCAGAAAGATGGGAATGCAATGAGTTGCTTTCCACATCTGCCCACCCCAGATCGGCTGAAAAAAAATCGGTAGCGGAGTGGGGGGGGGGGGAGCAAATATATTTAACAGGAATATTTCAATGGTATATACACATTTTTTTTTAATATTCGTTCATGTGATGTGGGCGTCGCTGGCAAGGCCAGCATTTATTGCCTATTTAAATGCGGAATATTAACCAACAGCTAATGACAGTGCTTATTTTCCTTGCGAGATGTATTCTGATCTCGGCTGGGGTTGTTGAGTGGAGTTCGAATACTTCCTTACAGTCAGGCAGGGAAAATCCACGTTCAAATCCGCTCGGAGGTTTTCTTACACCTCCCAGTGGACAGCCATAGAGCAGCAAGTCACCAGCTAACCCCCTCAGCTGTGAGCAATCATGCGTATGTCGTGGAGTTAATGAAGAGAGTTCCTTCTGTATATACCTCCTAAATCAATGGGACACTTCACCTGATGTTTATTTGTCTGCAGTCAATGATGAATTATCAATGCTAAGTAAATCCGCCCCCTCCCCCAGTCAATGACAAGGTATCTTATCCTTCATATATCGGGATGTGTACAGGCAAGATATCTCATCACAAGAATCCCTTTGAGACCATATAATTTATGGTGGAGCACCTTATCATTAGCACCAAGGAATATATGCAAATTGATGATATTTAGCCTGTGCATATCCAAGGCTGTAATGTTTTTTCCTGAGTATATTGCCTCCCATCTCTTGTCAAAGACGCAGCACCTAGAGCTGCAGGTATCTCATTGCCGACCCGCAGGCTTTCCACTTTTCCCACTTCCTCAGCTATTCACATGTTGGTTTCTTTAATGTCTTAATACTGCTGTCTGTTACATCATTCCACTGATGCTTACTTTCTATATTTGTTCACCTGGTTTATTAATATGCCTGCCTGCCATTTATTTCTCAGTGTTTACGCACCCTAAGCGTTAACTGTGTCCATTCGCGTGTGCGTTTTGGCTGCTGCTACGCACCCGAGCCCATCGCCTCTATTTCCCCTTTTTTCTTCTTTTCTCTTTACCCCTCCAAGGCCCCTCTCTCCCGTCATCATGCCTCGTTTCATTTCTCCCCTCTCGGGTACTCTGCCCCCCCCCCCCAAATCCCTATCCCAACTCTTCGGCTCTCCTCGACCTTCCTACTCGCCTGCCGCCGTCCCAGTCTTGGCTCCCTCTTTGATAAGCCTACAGCTTCCCTCTGTGCCTCTCTTGGCATCCTCCGAAGGGCCCATCGAGGCACTCGTCGCTGCCTCCTTATGAGCAGCAACCCCAACTGCCCCATCCTACTCTCATCGACTTTCCCGCCCAGCGTGCCCGCTGGGGGCTAGTCTCCTTCCCGTTCCACTCACCCCTCCCACCCCTGACCCTGTATACTCTGCCAGCGAATCAGCTATCACCGCCCCTCTCCGTATCTCCCACCAGAATGTCCGTTCGCTTGTGATTAAGGCCCTTGCCATCAATGAGCTTATTGTGGATGATTGCATTAACATCATGGCCTTGACAGAAACCTGGCTGACGGGTGATGATACCTTCCCCCTTAATGAAGCCTCCTCACCTGGCTACCTGTTCCAACACTTGCCTCGTCCAGACCGCCGTGGTGGTGGTGTGGCCCTTATCACCAAATCACACCTTGGTCTGTCCCCCTACACCTCTGGCACCTTCTCTTCCTTTGAGCATCTCACCTTGTTCCACCCCTCTTGTCGCTCCTTTAAAATCCTCGTTCTCTACCGCCCACCCAAATACCACGCCAAGTTTCTCACCAAGATATCTTCACTGCTTTCCTCCCTCAGCCTCTGCACTGAGCAACTTCTCATCCTCAGTGATTTCAACCTCCACCTGAACTCATCATGCTCTCTCTCCTCTGAGTTCACTGACCTCCTATCCTCCCTTAATCTCTCCCTCCACATAAACTCCCCAACCCATATTCACGGCCACCCCCTCAACCTTGCCATCTCACGTGGCCTTTCGACTCCCATCATATCACAGGTAAGGCCATCTCCAATCACTTCCTTGTATCCCTCGCCACCCATATCCCCCTTCCCCCTCCCAACCCCACTTCCTTCCGTGTTCGCTCCTGGAAAAAAACTCTCCCCTAAGTCACTTACAACGGCACTTTAAAATTCCCAACTATCTAACCTTTGGTCCTCCATTCACCATGACATTTCTGCAGCTACCGATCTGCTCAATCACACCCTCACTTTCACCTTTGATGCCCTTGAACCCATTAAAACTATCACTCTCTCTCACCCTGGTCGTTCCCCAGGTGCAGCCCTCATCTCCTCTCCCTTAAGACCATGGGATGCAGACTTGAATGTTTATGATGGACAACTGGTTTAGTCATTCATGGCCAGATCTGGCTGGACTGCATATAAAGGTCCTGCTCTCCTCTACCAAAACTGATCACTATTCATGATCATCCTGGAATGCAAAGATAATCTCCGGCTTCTCTTCTCCACTAAAAACCGCCTTCTTAAACCCCTCTCTCCACCTCCTCCACCCTCGCCTCCAACAACGAGTGCAAGGAGGTCATGGACTACTTTGTCACTAAGATTGAGACCATTCGCTCAGCTGCCTCTGCCCTCCCTTCCCCTAGCCCACCAAACCAAACTTCCCCTACAGTTTCCCCCTTGTTATTTCTAGTTTTTCTCCTATTGCCCCTCGTGCCCTCTCGGAGCTCATCTTCACCACAAGACCCACCTCCTGCTCCCTCGACCCTATTCCCACCAAATTGCTGACTGCCCAACTTCCCTTCCTGGCCCCCATGCTGGCTGATATTGTTAACGGTTCCCTCCCATCAGGTACTGTGCCCCTCCCCTTCAAATCTGCCATCATCACCGCCCGTCCTCAAAAAACACACCCCTGACCCTTCTGTCCTTGCAAACTATCGCCCCATCTCCAACTTCTCTTTTCTCTCCAAGGTCCTTGAATGCGTTGTTGCCTCCCTAATCTGCGCCCATCTTTCCCGCAACTCCATGTTTGAATCCCTCCAATCAGGTTTCCCCCACCACAGTACTGAAACAGCCCTTATTAAAAAGTCACAAATGACATCCTATATGACAATGACCGTGGTAAACTATCTCTCCTCAACTTGTCTGCAGCCTTTGACATGGTTGACCACACCATCCTCCTCCAACATCTCTCCTCAATCATCCATCTGGGTGGGACTGCGCTCGCCTGGTTCCATTCTGATCAATCCAGTTGTGCCCAGAGAGTCACCTGCAATGGCTTCTCTTCTTGCTCCCGCCCCGTTACCTCTGGAGTCCCCCAAGGATCGATCCTTGGCCCCCTCCTATTTCTCATCTACATGCTGCCCCTCGGCAACATCATCCGAAAACACAACGTCAGGTGCCACATATAGAGCTGGTGGTCATCAGGGTAACTTACACCTCCCACGACCCCTCCACTGTCTCTCATTTGTCACACTGCTTATCCGACATCCAGTTCTGGATGAGCAAAAATTTCCTCCAACTAAGTATTGGGAAGATCGAAGCCATTGTCTTCAGTCCCCGCCATAAACTCCGTTCCCTAGCCACCAACTCCATCCCTCTCCCTGGCCACTGCCTGAGGCTGAACCAGATCGTTCGCAACCTCGGCCTCCTATATGATTGAGATCAGTTTCCGACCACATATCCGCTCCATCACCAAGACCACCTACTTCCACCTCCGTAACATCGCCCGTCTGCACCCCTGCCTCAGCTCATCTGCTGCTGAAACCCTCATCCATGCCTTTGTTACCTTTGGACTCAACTAGTCCAATGCTCTCCTGGGTGGCATCCCCTCTTCCACCCTCCATCAACTTGAGCTCATCCAAAACTCTGCTGCCCGTATCCTAAATCACACCAAGTCCCGTTCACCCATCACCCACGTGCTCGCTGGCCGACAACGTGTTCCTAAACCAGGAACACCTCGATTTTAAAATTCTCATCCTTATTTCCAAATCCCTCCATGGCCTCGCCCCTCCCTATCTCTCTAATCTCCTCCAGCCCTACAACCCTCCAAGATCTCTGCACTCCTCCAATTCTTGCCTCTTGCATATCCCAGATTTTAATTGCTCCACCATTGACAGCAGTGCCTACAGCTGTATAGGCCCCAAGCTCTGCAATTCCTTCCCTAAACCTCTCCGCCTCGCTACCTCCTTTAAGACGCTCCTTAAAACTTGTCACCTGTCCTAATACCTCCTCATGTAGCTCGGTGTCAAATTTTGTTTGAAAATCTCTCCTGTGAAGCGCCTTGGGACATTTTACTACTTAAAAAGGCGCTCTATAAATGCAAGTTGTTGTTGTCTTGTCTGTTGTCTCCTCAGAAGCTGATTCACCTGCTGAATTTTTCCAATTTTTTTCTGGTACTGTTTCAATTTTCCAGCATTTGCAGTATTTTGCTTTGTAACCTGCATATATCTATCCCCTTGGTGCTAATGCCAAGGTGCCCCATCAAATCCCTTAATCAAAAGGACGTTTATGGCAGTTACCAGGGCTGCCACTATGAAAAGGGTAATGTGTGTGTACTCATCTCCTACAGCACAAGGCTTCAACCCTTTGTGAAACAAAAAACACTAATTTTTTTTTCTTATAATCTCAGTTTTGCATCAAAAAAAAACTGCAGAACCTTCAAGTTCTATCGCTCGACCCTCCAAAAGCAGAAAAAAAGTTCAAACAGCACCGCAAGTATTGGAGTGGAGATATTGCCACTCTGCTGTGGATTGTTTGTTTTGTTCTTAAGTCAACGACGAAAAAAACTTGCATTGCTGCTGTCAAGTGGGAGCATGTCGAAGAGGAAGAGGAATGGGCAAAGATAGATCGATTACGGACACTAAAATAAAACACACACACTTGGATACACGCAAATAGATCTGTTCATACAAGAAACAGAAATACATATATGCAAAGATACAAACACATATGTACACGCAAACTCATACACATATTTGTAGACCATATATTTCCCAAATTGAACTCAATAGCATTTCAGATTATTTACAAAATCAATGCACATGTACTGACACCACATAAGAATCTTCAGTATTTTAAGGGCTTTTCCATAACCCACTTAAACAGATGACAGAAAAATCTTTATTTAAGGAAGGGGGAAGAGACCAGTGTCCTTAGCATGTGATTTGACAGTGTAATTCCAGCACAAGAACCTAAAGAGACATAATGGGCCATACCTTGCTGGAACGGGGCAGCTTGCGGCATGCGGGGTTAGTTAGACTTTATCCTGCACCCTTCAGCTCAAAATTATTTTTGTGCCGTAACTTGCTGGAAGTGTGAGCTTATAACGGCATGGAGAGGGAAACGAGGCATCTGGGACCTTAGTGAACGGCGGGACCAACAGTGTATCTCCTTAATCAAAGTTTAAGGATCGAGAAAGAAACAGAGGAACAACGGAGAAGGGGGTGAATTAGAGTGGGTGAATTCAATGTCAAATCAGGCACAGAAAGAATAGTGAGAGAAGAGAGACAGAAAGGAAAAGTAGGAACATTTTTTTAAAAGTTTTTTAAAATCTCCAACATCAATTTACTACATGCAGGAATGAGATGGAACAATTTAAGTTGTTCCGTTTCTGTGCCAGAGAGGTTGATTGGCATTGTATTAACAATTATCACATTGTTAAAAGGGTACTTGTGCTTGTAATTAGCAGACTTTGCTTTCTGTGGCTTGTTTAATGGGCAATTAATTAATGTGCAAATCCAGCAAATACTTAAAAATGACGGAGAGGCTAAGGGCGAGATGCAAAGTAAACAACAGAGCGGGGTAAATTGACCAGCAAGTTCTGGAGATTTCCAACTCACGGTGTATCTCTTAATCCCCTGAACTTGCTGGCCAATTTGCACACTAATAATGGTGTACGTCATTAACACGCCATTATTTTTCCAGCAAGATCCAGCCCATCGAATCATCCTTTTGAGCTCAGAGAGTACTTTGCAGCTTTCAAAATATTACTAGATTATCTTTTGTGAGACACTTGTAGAAAGAAATTCAAGGCACTTCGGGCTGGATTCTCCTCTTCGCTGTGGGGCAGAAATTCCATCAGCCACTTTGACCTCACGGTAACCCTGATCCATTTTCCTGCAGGACCTCCATCACCCAGAGGGTGCCTGTCGCTGCAGAAGGGGACAATCCAGACAGTAATGCCACTGCCACACCAGAAGAGATGGTCAGCCAATCAAAGGGGGCAGAAGATTGCTTTTTAGGCCTTGGCTGAGACCGAGGCCTAAAAAGGTTAGTGCTGAGGGGACTATTAAGGCCACTTCTAGGCCCTCTTCCTCCACTGAAGGACTTTGGAGACTTACCGCTGTTGCCCCAAGACCGACCAGTCCTTGGGGATGGTGGAGAGGGCGGGGGTAAGGAGGCAATCGGGCCGAGAACCTGGGCCCCGCAAGTATTTACACATGGTAGGCAGGGAAGGGGCAGCTGGTGGGGGGTGCCAGCGGGGCATGAGAAGAGAAATCGAGCTTGGGTCAAAAACGGGACAATAGGCCTTAATGCCCAAATTTGCATCCTTTCCCATGCCCGATTACAGGCATGATAGTAAAGGAAAATCTAGCACTTTCTGTTCTGATTGTTGTAAATTAAAGAAACATTTAGAACTATAAAACATTTACTGATTCATAAAATTCTTAGAATAAAATAAAATGGGGTAGAGGCGGATGATTACAGGAAGTGGAAACTGGGAAGAATAGGTGAGGTGCAGTAAGTTAGTACTGGGTTTGAATCAAGCACAGACTGATGGGGTTAAAGTCTCCTCTTACTCACCTGAGAGAGTCATACATGAATGAGCTTCGGTGCTGTTAACCTATAAGTGTGCTGGTTGTCAAATTGGAAAAGTGTTCCATTGATTAGTATTGACATCCCTCATCTCAATGAGAACAAAAATCCACCAAAAAGAACACATTAAAAAGGAAGGGGGAAAAAGGTCTGTAACCTTGTTATTTTATTTTTTGTGAAAGGGTTACAAGAACTCTGTGGGGAACCAGGATCAATTTTCTGCAGCTTAAGTGGGTCCCACAATGTCGGACTTCTTTATGCCTGAGTAGCAGTTTTAAACAGATATCCAATGAAATAATGTGTAGTGCAGTGTTTACAATGAAAAAGAACTGTCCTTCAAAATTAAACATATTTCTCTTTGCAAAGTGCATACACTAGGAGATAGGGACCTATCAGATTACATCATTTAACCATTGTGAAGAATTTCCTGAAGTCAGTCTGGCACTTAATATGTGCATTTTTCTGGCTTTACAATAGTGCAATTAAAATTGCCGATAGGTCATCGACCCGAAACGTTAACCCTACCTTCCTCTCTCGACAGATGCTGCCTGACCTGCTGAATGTTTCCAGCATTATCTGTTTTTATTTTAGGACTATTCGAACATACTTGGGCACACGGGCTCCTTACAGTTGAGAGTTTTGCTGGATATCATTAGCTCTGTGGCATCATGGAGAGCAAAAATGTGTGTCGCAACAGAATCCAATTCACTTCTGTCATGTTACTGCAAAGGGATTTTAAAAAAAAATAAACTGAAGCATACAATTGGCATAATACTTTTTCATCTCTGGGATCTCGGTTTGTACCCAACGCAAACTGATGGGATGAAATTTCTCTCTCGCTCTAATATAAGAATCCTGCGATACTGGGGTGCTCAATGAATTGTACACATTTAAATCAAATATTAAATGTATTTTGTTGAAAACTGTAAGTAGTAAAAAAATTAGATATCCAGTTCTAAAACAATAAAATTATAACATTCGGGAGTGTCCTTTGGCAGGTCATTCAGTAAGGTGAGGAGGTACAGGCCCCTTCTCCTGGTGCACCGTGGCAGGTTGACTGGAAAGGAACACCTCCTGACTAACTATTCAATTATGCGTATGGCAGGTCGACCAGGAGATGGGGAGACAATCTTCCACCTCTCAATTGCACCCGACAGGCAGGTTGACTGGGAAAATATCAATTCTTGTACCCATCAAATATTTCCCTGCTAGCTTGACTGACAGAGGGTATTCCTGCCCCTCACAAGTGTACCTCATGGCAGGTTTACTGACAGATGCATGAAGGGGCAGTCCTATGGGACTGTCATGTGTGATATGTCAGTTCTGGAGTACTACACGGCTGGACAATTCAGGCACCCTGACGGAGAAGGATAATACGGGTGTAAATTGTTTTGGAGGGAAACTGCCAAATACAGAGACGAGCTGACAAAACTAACAAGCTTGTAAAAGTATTATGCCAATTGTATGCTTCAGTTTATTTTTTTTTAAATCCCTTTGCAGTAACATGACAGAAGAGAATTGGATTCTGTTGCGACACACATTTTTGCTCTCTAAAACAATATTTTCATCAGAATCGCTAGTTGGATGACTATGCTTCTCTTACCTATTGTCTAAATTAAGGGCAAAAGGTTAAAAGAGCTTCACTTGAAGGTGAATTGGTGACAGCTCAGGGAAAGTAATGAACCTTTCATCTGCACATATATACACATGAATAATTGGTATATTTTTGTCTCTCCTTTAAAAATTGTCTTCTCTCACAGAAAGCCATTCCTATATATGGCCTCAATTACCTTATAGAATTCTTGAATAGAATTTCCAAGATTCTGTTGCCATTTCGGGTAGTATCTTTAAATTAGCAGTCATGTATTTGCGCAGAATGCCTCCTGTTAACAACCTTGGGCAACACAGTAAATAGTCATAATCCCCTGAAGTTCAATGCCACCAGACAATATCAAAAATCAATATTTTTTGCTCATTTGCAGCAAAAAAACAGTACATAGAAAACAATTGTGATCCAACAGTGAGTTACCAGATTGATCTCACTGAGGGGGCACAGAACGCATCATAAAGAGCAAGAAGCTTGGTCATGTTAAAATTGTTATCTCAACTCAGCTAAGATTACAGCCCTTATAACTCTTTCTCATTTGTTTTATTTTTTAAAAACGTATTTAAATACAGTTTGTTTTGATTAGGAGTTGGTCTTTTTTTTAAAGATGTGTGTGTGGACTATTGTTGGCGTACGATTCTAGAGGTATTAACTGCTCCCTTGTACCTCATCAAAAGCCCAATCTTGGTCCATAAGCCCAGACAGTGAGTCGTGACAGACCATTTGACAGTGGGAGTGTCACAGTCAAGCCTGAACCTGTCATTGAAAACATCTCTCACATGTAGAAGGGTCAGTGGATAGAGATCAGCAGCAGGATCCATGGATCATTTCTTCCCCCTCCCTATTCCAGGAACACGGAGTCCAAATGCCGCAGCCCCACTGAAATTAGCTGGGTCGGAACAGAACAGGGATTGAAATCAGGATTTTCCTTGGCTACGTGGCTCAGTGGCACATCACAAAGTGCATTCCCCTTCTGTCTTGTTGGGGGAATGAGTTGGGATTTAAAAAAAAAATTGATGACAGCTGATGTGTACACTATTTGTCCTTGATGCATGATGACAGTCATGAAAGGTATCAATGACTCTGAGTCAGTACATTGCAAGTATCTATTATTTCACACTAACTTTATTAATCCAGGGAATACAAGCAGTCACTTAACCCTTTAAAGTCTGATACTGCATTGCAGACATCCTAAGAGATAGTTAACCATTTGAAGGCTGAAGTACATTTTTCTCCCAGATCTAAATCTTGTCATGTCTTTATTGAATTTATTTAAGGCAAGCTGCAGAACCATTCTACAGGTCTGTACGTGTTGCTCATTGCGATTATTCAGCATCAGTTCTCTGCACAAGTACATTTTTACAAACATTAAGATTTAAATTCAGTTTGTGTTTTATAAGCTGCAGGGATGATTGGGCTCAAAGACTGCTTTTTTTTTAACAATGTACAAAAATTAACGAATAATCAATCCATACTAATACACTCCAGCTTTCAACCTTAGCAAAATCTCACAAAGACAAGGCACTTCAGGGGAGTCTGACGTAAGTGCTCAAAAGTCGATCAATCCATGATTACTCTTTTTAAAGAGAACATTTGAGCATCTTTATATCATCTCATCGAGCAATTTTTAAACCAGTCTATCTGTTGAAATCTCTCAATTTAATGAATGGTTGCAGCCAGTTTGTTTTTCTGATACAAGATGTGCATTGTTTAGTTAGGAAAAGCATAAGCAAGGGAGAAGTCATGGGATTAAGGGCTAGCTGTTTATTTTTGCAAATGGCAAAGTCAAGTGCAATAGCGAATCCTGGCAGGTTGTGAACAACAATAAATGGACAGCTGCCTGGCCGTTACAACCAGTAATTCATGACAGCTGGTTTTCGAACAGATTTTCCTCGGGGGTGGGAGGGGATTGTGTGTTTCCCCCCCCCCCTTTCTCTTCTGTAGTTGTTGGTGACTGACCGAACTTCCCTCAATCGCTCTGAAGTACCACATCCATAGACCACTACCGAGTCTGTGCGTTTACCCTCAGATTTAACTTGGTTCACATTTAATCACCCACCTGTCTGTACGTGAAATCGAACTATAATCAGTTAAAAGTCAAAAGGGTGTCTTTGTAAAAGACCGACTGCCAGAAACAAACAGCAGATCTATTACTTTTCTTTTAATATGCTGAAAGCGTGCGAATTCCTCAACAGTAAACCAGAGACACCGGAATTACACTGACTTCAATGGAAACGTTCACTCAATATAGGCTGCGTGTTTGCCATGTCCTGCAGTTGGAGGTTGTGGTGTCATCGACTTCTCCAGTCGATCGGACACAAGCACAGAATACAATGGCACAGCCGCTACTTCATCTCATCAAAGCTGGACCCTGAGAAAAAAATAATTAGCCCCCAAAACGCTTTTAAATGAGATCTCCAAAATGCTGATGAGTTAATATCTTGACTATCAAAAAAAAAGAGGAAAAATGACTTTGCAACATTTGTCAGCTACAACATGGTTGTTGATACGAATCAAAACTTCAGTTTGCTACAGGATGCAAAAGCTGCTTAAAGAGCCTAGTTTGGAGGATCATACACTTGACCTTTAAGTACTTTAGCTATCATCTAACTGGCAGAATGCAACACATTATGTAAACATTATCAATGTCACATTACAATTACAATGGACTTTATTCAACCTTCCACCTAGCTACAGATAACAAAAAAAAATGCATCTCTTACCTTTTACCTGCTGCACACGTGTGAATTGGACGTGAGGTACAGAATAATCAGCACGGTAACTTTTCTGTCCCATCGT
Source organism: Heptranchias perlo (assembly GCF_035084215.1). Classification (NCBI taxonomy): domain Eukaryota; kingdom Metazoa; phylum Chordata; class Chondrichthyes; order Hexanchiformes; family Hexanchidae; genus Heptranchias; species Heptranchias perlo. The sequence goes on along the minus strand of NC_090332.1, from coordinate 16,255,610 downwards.
ATACATTAATCCACCAAAAACATGTCCAATTCTAATGAGGTCCTCTCACTGTAGCGCCTTCAGTTAGCCCCTGTATAGCACACTACTACAGACTGCTTTTGGCTTCAAACCTCTGTTCAACTGACTTGTACTGGAATGCCTTCAGGCACTTGTGAATTGCTGCCGCCCATGTGCTGGGCTGATTTGTTGCTGTGCCTGTGATGTCATGGCCGGCACACCTACTTGATCTATATGCACAGTGTGAATTGAAGGATAGATGATGAATGTTGATTCACAAAGCGACAGGCCGTGCTGCTCCGCTAAGGTCACAGATTTGCTCACCTCTCGTGGACAATGTTAGAAAGGTCATTTCAACTTCATCCTGCTTTTGTGTTTTTAAAATACATTGCGAGAACAGATAATGCAAACATTTGCAAATGCCCTGCTTCTCAAATACTGTATGTTTCTCCTATTCCTACATAATTTGTAATGATAACTAATATTGGCCAGTGCAGCTAGTGTTATACGAGTTAATTATCCACTTAATATTAGAGTCATTCAGTGTAAAGTACCATGTATTTCATTCAGCTGCAATCCATAAAAGATAAGCAATGCCAGTGAATGAGAAAGAAAAACTGCACTGTATCAATTCCTCATACAACAAGTAAAAGTTTATCATGTTGCAAACCAAATTTCCCATAGAAGGCCTCTGCATCATTTCTGCTTGGTAGTGCCAAATTTTACTTTCCAATCATATAAACGTTCCAACAGTACTTTTATCTGTTTAAGCAATATTGGATGAGGAGATGCGCGTAATCAATTTTTTTATAACCAGAGAAGCTAAACCTTTCAACGGCATAGTTAAAAACTGCCCAATTCTGCCGCGTCTTTGAACTCATCATTCAAATTAGCTCTTGTATTCCACTCACTGATCTGTCAGAATGGGAAAACATCAATCACCGTTTTAAAATTAAAATGTTACAACCTCTCAATGGTTTTCCAACATCTAAATGCAGCTATTCATGTGAACAGAATCTTAATGCAGAGATATAAGGAGGGCACATTAAAATTCCAAAATCAACCTTCAGAGTGAGTATATCTTGCGGGTTAGCCACAACAGCCAATTGCAGCATTAAGACCAATTCCCCAGTAATCTCATTTGTAAATCATGCAGCAAATTAACCCTTTGAGATCATTCGTACCTTTTTAGTTAAAACTGTAAGTGACAAAGTTTTGTGAGCTGCAATTCCATTAATAGATTCTGTAGACATCGTCACCCACAGCAGAGCAGCTTGAGCAGGTTTCAAATGTCAGCAGTACTACAGGGCAGAATTGATGATTGCTTATAACATATACAGAATAGTACTTTATTTCTTGTTTTATTTCCCTCACTCATCCTCTCGAGGATGTAGCAGCTCTCTGCTGGCGAGTCAGTTCCACGGCACCCTTTGTGGAAATGGTCATGTTTCAAATCTGAGTCAAGGCAGTGAGTGTCCACGGGGCATTTGATCATGGGATGCACTGCAACCAAGTCTGATCCTGTTCTCGTCTGACATCCAGCAGAGATCATAGGGTAGTGATCAGCACTGCTAAAGCAGACTATTTACGTCCCTCCCCAGACGAAGGTCACAAGATACCAGTGTAGTGTCCTGGAATTGTTCAGACTGAGACCAGCTAATTCCACACAGGGCAAGAAATAAATTTGGGGCTTTCCCTGGACCTTAGGGCTCATTAGTACACAAAGTGGTGCATTTACAGACTGAGCAATCAGGGCATGCAATGCATTTTCTTTTTAAATCCTCCCAAAATTACATCTACTTGTTAATTAAATTGAAAAGAAATTTTTCCAATGTAGGCTGGTTCCTTTTGAAATAGCCACTTCAGAGCAGCTTTACAATAAAATCTACTTTAACTTGAAATCTGGTTGTGTCGCAAAGATTCTAATAAAGTCTTCTTGAGTTGTGTCACATTTTCCTCCCTTTTGTACTATTCTTGCCATTAAGCAGTGTCCGAGTGATATGTAGATGTACAAGCGTTTGTTTTCAATGAAAGAACCCTTGACTCTTTCTTACAGGCAGAGATTGGGAGGAGGCAGAGAGATGAGAGTGATTGACTGAAAATGTTGTATTTGACAGATGAGAGCAATAAAATGACAGTTGGGCATAAAAGATGCAGAAAGATGTTTTTTTGTTTTGTTTTTAATTTAATTGCATCCCAGTGGCAGGGCTGGGACAATCTGAGAAGGAGATACAGCAATATTAGATAGAAACAGAGACCAAGAGGAGAAAGAAAGACAGGACTGAACAGACAGGATGAGTGGGATTAACGAACAGCAGAGAAACTAAAGAGGAGGAGGGGGAGAAAACAGCCACCTAGAAAGAGAGGGAGAAAATATTACAATAACCGTAGAGGGAGAGAGAGCAAATGAGAGACAGACAGACAACACACAGTCAGTCAAACAGGGAAGAAACAAACATCTAGATTAAGAAGAAAAAATGACATTAACTGCAAAGAAAGGCAAAACAAGGCAGGAGGAGAAATGTTACAGAAATTGTAGAAACTGAAAAACAGGAATTGAGAAAGTACAGAAATACCAGATAGAATATGAAAATCAGAAAGAACAAATTGCAAAAATTAGAGAAATAATACATCAGAAATGAAGTTGTGCTGCATAAAACAGCATATATCTTTATCACATGTTCCATTTTGTTTTTTGGCCCATTTTAGGCTTGTCTTTAATGACTATTTGACGACAACACTGAAAATCTAGTAACAGTGATTTTAGCAGCACTGCAGCCCAGTGAATGACGAGGACAGAGGGAGACATAGAGGTGTTATTGGGGAAGGGGTGTAGAGAAAGGGAAAATACTTTCTTGGGAATCAGGTTGACAGAGAGCAAGAGAGATACCATGTGGGATCGAAGAGGAGAGAAAGAGGGAGGAAGAGATACGACACAAGAGGAAGAGGGTTCTGCACAGCCAAGAAAAGAGATGGAGAGATAACTTATTGTATGTGGGGGTGGGAAGGATGAGAGAGAGAACAAGTTGAAGGGGAAAGGGAGAGAAAAATGCTGTTAAAGTGGGATAAGAGATAAAGGCACCAACACAAATAAAGAATTTTGAGGGGGGGGGATATTAAGAGTAATTCTGTGATTTGGAGTGGGGGATAGAAGGACATAACCAAAATTTAGGGAAGGAAGAATATTTCCCCCTCCTCCCCTCAGTGGTTGTACCTATGCCCGTTAAATCTAGGGAGTGTTGTGGGAAGAGAGAGACAGAACCCCAGCGATGGTGGGTAGGGAGAATATTGTCTTACTCTCGTTCTGCTGGGAGGGGGGGTGAAGAGATATTTGTTGTTGCTCACATAATAAAATAGCCAGTGTCCACTGAGTGTACCCATTGCAGAAAAGCACCTCAGCAACTCATAAGCTAATCCAGCTGTCAATGTTAGCTGCAAGCTGATCCATTCTCCCCCCCCACCCCGCCACCCCACCTGATGGAATGCAAGCCTCCCCACGAAAAACATGGGTGGAACATTTGTAGGATATATGCCAGTTGGAATGGGTAAAATACAGACTCCACCTGGAAGCACCAGGCAGTTTGGAATCCTTTCCTGGATACCTATGGTACCCAGAGATCCCAACTCAACTGGGAACACTGTCACATGCTCTCATGGATTCTCTTCCATGGGACCAAGAAAGCCCCACGTAAGGTAACAAAGCTTTGTGAGACCCCTGGGTAGGCTGGGCCCTGGACATCTACCTGACTCAGCTGAGGGATGCCACCAAATCACCCCCCAAAAGCATGCGATTCCCATTTCTCTTAACATTATGATTGAGATCAGCAATTAAAATGAGTTCTTCAGTGACATATGGGACATTTGAAATCCAATTTGTCATTGTATTCCCCTGAAAGTACGAAGTAACAAGACTGTACAGTGACTTTGCAAAACGTATGTAAGTATTTTTTGATTAAATAAAAAAACCAAAAACCAGCATATTACCCACACTCACCGGTGAACAACACCACAAGACATACATTAGTTGTTATACATTTTAGTTCATGTGATGAATTCTGGAAAGAAGGAAATGTTTTGTGATTGTACAGATCTGTGCTCTGTGATAGAAAATGTCTACTTGATAAACTTCAAAGAAATTTCAGTGCTCGGCAGAATTAACATATTCCCACAAACTCCTGCTAACTGGTCAGCAGCATAATAATCCTCTTGTGAGCCATTTCTTTTATTGAAAGCATTGATAAAGCCTTTCACTTCATAACTTCACAGAGGGTGAATTAATGTCAAAATGGGTCAGTTCCTGCAGTCCAAAGTATTTGAAACACACTTGTTTACATACTGATGCTGTAGCTATAATTGAGATCAATAAAAAAATGACCTCTGCAGTGCAGAATATTAATAACATAATGAACATTTTAAATACCTACAATTATAACTATTAATCCCAGCACTCTATTCATTGTTCCCCTTGTAGGCACCAGATCTAGGTTTATAATCTGGCCTAGCCTTTGGTCCTTCATTTAACATCATACTTCTGCAATCATCAATTTGCCTTCATTCCCCTTGTCCCTAGAAAAACCTTTACCTCTCTCATCTGGGTCATTCCCCCTGCTATGCCCCTCATCTTTGCTCCCTCAAATTCAAGGATGCAGACTTGAGCATATCTGGTGCACAACTGCTTTATTACCCGATCTGGCTCGACCACATCAAGTGATATTGGGCCTCATTCTCCTCTGCAAATCCATTACACGATGACCATCCAGGAGAGCAAAGGTAACAACTGGCTTCTTTTCTCTTTACCACCTACTGTCTCCTTAATCCCTTCTCCCCTGCCCCCTCCATCCTCACCTCCAACAGCAAATGCGAGGAGCTCATGGACTTCTTAGTCACTACGATTGAGAATATCCATTTAAGTGCTTCCCCCCTTCCCGTTGCCCACCAAGCCAAACCTTCCTCGGGCTTCTCCTGCCCTAGCCTTGAACCCATGTCCCTCTCTAATTTCTCTCCCATCTCCCCCCTCATGCTCTCTCCTGATGCATCTTGTCCATGAGACCCACCTCCTGCTCTCTTGACCCCATTTCCACCATACTGCTGACTACCCAATTTTTTTTCCTAGCACCCCCACCCCCCCACCACCCCCCACCCCCCCCCCACCATGCTACTTGACATTGTAAATGATTCTCTCTCCTCAGGTACTGTCTCCTTCCCTTTCAAATCCTCCATCATCACTCCCCCCATCAAAAAACCCACCTTCGACCCGCCTATCCTTAAAAATGACTGTCCCATCTCCAACATCTCTTTCCTCTCATAAGTACTTGAAAGTGTTGTTGCCTCCCAAATCCATGCCCATCTTTCTCGCAAACTCACTATTTGAATCTCTCCAATCAGGCTTTAGCCTCTGCCACAGCTTTAAATGGGCCTGAACCAAGGTCAAAATAACATCCTCTTTCACTGTGACTGTGATGAATGGTCTGTCCTCTTCCTCCTTGACCTTGCAGCCTTTGACATGGTTGACCATGCCATCCTCCTCCATTGCATCTCCTCTATTGTTTTTGCTTGGTTCCATTCTAAACAATCCAATTGTAGCCAGTCATCTCCTGCAAAGGCTTCTCTCCACTGCTTCTGTGTTGTCAGACTGTTGCCTGACATCCAGTCTTTTGTGATGAGCTGCAGTTTCCTCCAATTAAACATTAGGAAGACCTAAGGCATTGTCTTGAGCACCATCCCTCTCCCTGGCCATTGGCTCAGGTTGAACTAGATTGTTCACAACCTCAGTATCCTATTTGACCCCAAACTGAGCTTCTAATCCCATATCCTTTCCCTCACAAAGACCACCTTCTTCCACCTCTGTAGCATCACCCACCTCCGGCCCTACCTCTGCCCATCTGTTGCTGAAACCCTCATCCATGCCTTTGTCATCTCCATACTCAGCAATTCCAATGCTCTCCTGGCTGGTCTCCCATCCTCCGTAATCTTCAGTACATCCAAAATTCTGCTGCCCATATGTTACTAATACCAGGGTGTCATCAGCATACACATAGAACCTGACCCCATGTTTGTGGATGATGTTGCTAAGGGTCAGCATGTAGATGATGAAGAGGAGGAGGCCAAGGATAGATTCTTGGGGGACTCCAGAGGCAACGGCGCAGTGGCAGGAAGCTATTGCTGGAGATGCTCTAGCTAAGATTGGATAGGGAAGAGTGGAATCAAGCGAATCCAGTTGAGCTGGACAACAGAGGAGAGGCAATAAGAACAGTGTAATCGACTGGGTCAAAGTCTGGTCGAGGAAGATGAGGAAGGAAACTGCATCATGGTCACAGTCACAGAGGATGTCAGTTGTGAGTCTGATCAGAGCCGTTTCAGTGCAGTGACAGGGACAGTTAGTGGTATCAGAGAACAAACACTTAACACACTTCTATGACATTCCTCTGTTCACTATTTTAGCTGAGGTACTAACACACTTACAATGGATATTAGCTCAAATGTAGGTCAATTGTACATTTTAGAGATAATTAGCTGGTTTAGGTCCCTGTGTATGGTGTGTTCACTGGTGACCGTGGGTTGTCAAGGGAACATTTCTCCTGCAGCAGGTGGCGGTTGCTGTATAAACAGCTGTTTTCTATTAAATTCTTTATCTTTAACGATTTCTACAATGAATGAAATTAAAAATGATACCTCATGGGTGGAACAGTGCAGGCCCATGAGCCCTTATTGTCTCCAATCACAGCACGACACTCCCCTAAGCTCTAGTAAGTATTCAACAGTTTCTCCATGGTGGCACAGTATTACATGCTGTGGAAATGGGAATGCCATCACCTCCAAGTTCCCCTCCAAATCACACACCATCCTGACTTTGACATATATCGCCGTTCCTTCATCGTCACTGGGTCAAAATCCTGGAACTCCCTACCTAACAGCATTGTGGGAGCACCTTCACCACATGAACTGCAGTGGTTCAAGAAAGTGGCTCACCACCACCTTCTCAAGGGCACCTACAGATGGACAATAAATGCTGGCCTTGCTATTATTTTTATTATTTCTGGGTGGAGGGCGAGAGTCTGATTGTGAGCACAATAAAAGTGGTACCTGTAAATGGTGTAAATAAATGTGAGTTTTCATTTAGCTTCACTGCACTCTTGCTCGTTTCCTTGACTTTTAGTGGTGTTCAAAATAAAAACTGTTTTCTTTTAATGATTTTCTCTGAATTTTTTTAAAAAATATTCATTCTTGGGATGTGGGCATTGCTAACAAGGCCAGAGTTTATTGCTTATCCCAAGTTGCCCTTGAGAAGGTGATGGTGGGCCGTCTTCTTGAACCGCTGCAGTCCATGTGGTGATGGTATTCTCGCATTCACTATTAACATAAACAATTTGGACTTGGGGATCTGAAGTACAATTTCAAAATTTGCGGACCCGACCAAATTGGGGGGTATAGTTAACACTGAGGAAGACTGCGAAAAAATACAGGAAGACATTAATAAACTTGCAGAATGGGCATGTAATTGGCAAATGAATTTCAATATAGATAAGTGTGAGGTATTACATTTCAGTAGGAAGAATAAGGAGGCCACTTACTGCTTGGATAATAAGGGTCTAAATGGGGCAGAGGAGCAGAAGGATCTGGGGGACAGATATACAAATCACTAAATGTAGTGTCACAGGTTAATAAGGCCATAAAAAAACAAACCAAGCACTGGGGTTCATTTCTACAGGGATGGAATTGAAAAGCAGAGAAGTTATGTTAAATGTGTATGGAACCTTGGTTAAACCACACTTGGAGTACTATGAACAGTTCTGGTCTCCATATTATAAAAAGTATATAGAGGCACTGGGAAAGGTGCAAAAAAGATTTACTAGGATGATACCAGAACTGAAAGGATATACTCATCAGGAAAGACAAACAGGCTGGGACTCTTTTCTCTAGAAAATTGTAGGCTGAGGGGTGACCTAATAGAGGTCTTTAAGATAATGATAGGGTTTGATAGGGTAGACGTAGAGAAAATGTTTCTACTTATGGGGGAGTCCAAAACTAGAGGTCACCAAGATAAGATCGTCACTAATAAATCCAATTGGGAATTCAGGAGAAACTTCTTTACCAAAAGAGTGGTAATAGGAACATAGTAACAGGAGTAGGCCATTTAGCCCCTTGAGCCTGTTCTGCCATTCAATGAGATCATGGCTGATCTGTGACCTAACTCCATACACCCGGCTTAGCCCCATGTCCCTTTGGTTAACAAAAATATAACAATCTCAGACTTAAAATTAACAATTGAGCTAGCATCAACTGCCGTTTGCGGAAGAGAGTTCCAAACTTCTACCACCCTTTGCGTGTAGAAGTGTTTCCTGACTTCACTCCTGAAAGTCCTGGCACTAATTTTTAGGCTATGTCCCCTAGTCCTAGACTCCCCAACCAGTGGAAATAGTTTCTCTCTATTTAGAAAGTTCTATCAGTTCCCCTTAATATCTTGAAAACTTCGATCAAATCGCCCCTTAATCTTCTAAATTCCAGGGAATACAACCCGAGTTTGTATAATCTCTCCTCGTAACTTAACCCTTGGAGTCCAGATATCATTCTAGTAAATTTACACTGCACTCCCTCCAAGGCCAATATATCCTTCCTAAGGTGCGGTGCCCAGAACTGAACACAGTATTCCAGGTGTGGTCAAACCAGGGCTATTCCTAGATATAAAGGCCAGCATTCCATTAGTCTTTTTGATTATTTTCTGTACCTGTCCATGATATTTTAATGATCTATGTACATGGACCCCTGAGCCTCTTTGGACCTCCACTGTTTCGAGCTTTTCACCATTTAGAAAGTACTCTGATCTATCCTTTTTAGGTCCAAAGTGGATGACCTCACATTTACCTGCAATGAAATCCATTTGCCATAGTTTTGCCCATTCACTATTAATATCTCTCTGTAATTTTATGCTTCCATCTACACTGCTTACAATGCTGCCTAACTTTGTGTCATCGGCAAACTTGAATATGTAGCTCTCTATCCCGTCATCTAAGTCATAAATAAATACAGTGAAAAGTTGAGGTCCCAACACACATCCCTGTGGGACACCACTAGTCACATCCTGCCAATTTGAGTACCTGTCCATTATCACTACTCTCTGTCTCCTGCTGCTCAGCCAATTTCCTGACCAGGTCAATAATTTACCCTCAATTCCATTAGCTTCAACTTAAGCTAACAGTCTCTTATGAGGGACTTTATCGAATGCCTTCTGGAAGACCATATAAACAACATCCATACACATTCCCCTGTCCACTACTTTAGTCACCGCTTCAAAAAATTCAATCAGGTTCGTCAGGCATGACCTACCCTTTACAAATCCATGCTGGCTCTCTCTGATCAGCTGAAAATTTTCAAGGTGTTCAGTCACTCTGTCCTTAATTATAAACTCTCGTAATTTCCTGACAACAGATGTTAGGCTAACTGGTCTGTGATTCCCTGGTTTCCCTCTCTCACCTTTCTTAAATAGCGGAGTGGCATATGCAATTTTCTAGGAACGGTTCCTGAATTGAGAGAACTTTGGAAGATTATAATTAGGGCATCTACAATGTTCTCACCTACTTCCTTTAAAACCCTGGGATGGAAACCATTTGGTCCTGGGGATGTAAGAATGTGGAACGCGCTACCACAAAGAGTAGTTGAGGCAAATAGCATAGATGCATTTAAGGGAACGCTAGATAAGCACACGAAGGAGAAAGGAATAGAAGGGTATGCTGATAGAGGTCGATGAATTAGGGAGGGAGGAGGCTCGTGTGGAGCATAAATGCCGGCATGGACCAGTTGGGCCGAATGGCCTGTTTCTGTGCTGTAGACTCAATGTAACAGTGCTGCTAAGTAAGGAGTTCCAGGTTTTGACCCAGCTACAATTAAGGAATGGCGGTATATGTCCAAACCAGGATGGTGTGTGACTTGAGTGGAACTTGGAGGTGATGGTGTTCCCATACACCTGCTGTCCTTTTCTTTCTAGGTGGTGGAGGTCTCTGGTTTGGGAGTTGCTGTCGAATTTACCTAGTTTTTTTTTTGAGGACCAAGTTTTTCCTCTGATTTTCTCTCATTTTTTTACACTGAAAATAAAACCTGAAAAAAACAGAATAGCCAATTTTTAAATTGCCAATAAAAACTGACTTTAAAAGTCCTTAAAGGCTTGTTTGAAGAGACTGTGTGTGGGATAATGAAGGTGATTGAGCACTAGAACCAAGGCCAGAAACTTCAATTTAAGGCTCCAAGGTTGACAGAACCGGGCCAGGACCCGATAGGATTGCTGATCCATAATAAAAAATGGTTCCCCCACCCCCCCCACCAATAAGGACAGAAACTAAAAAATAACTTGTTGTAACTGCTAGAAACATCCTGCAGTTGTTTCTTGAAAGAGGTTATTAAAAAGACTGCACAAGCATCTTTCTTGTGTGTGGGAGTATAATACACTAGTTGATGAACGATGTTAACTGGTCCATTCGACCAGCCAAATCCTGAAAGTCACTAGTTTTTGGTTAATTGTGTTGGGCTTTGCCAAGCGGACCAGTGCTCACCATGAATGTAGGAAGCTTGTCGGCTGTCGGATATGATATTTGAAACGATGTGCAATTGTCGCTCAATGCCTTGAAACACGCTTTCTGAATTTTTCACCTAAATGTTTGAAATTATTACATTTTATTTCTGACAGCACGCCTCTTTATTTTTTTGATTTCCACACAAAGACTCCCTCACGTATCCCATCCCAATTGATTCTACTTTTCGCAGTTCCAGCTTTATTTTATACAATACAGATTTATGTTTATTTTTACTTCATTCTGAAATATCTACATTGTTTTTGTGGAATTAAGATATGGTTTGTCCTTCACATATCAGTGTTGTTTGAAAATTCATCTTTTTTTTGCCTGTCCAGTGGCAGACGGGTCGGTAATCAGAGGACATAGATTTAAGGTGATCGGCAAAAGAGCCAGAGGCGAATTGAGGAAACATTTTTTTTACGCAGCAAGTTGTAATGATCTGGAATGCACTGCCCAAAAGCGTGGTGGAAGCAGATTCAATAGTAACTTTCAAAACGGAATTGGATAAATACTTGAAGGGAAAAAATTTGCAGGGCTATTGGGAAAGAGCAGGGGAATGGGACTAATTGGATACGGCCAGCACAGGCACGGTGTGTTGAATGGCCTCCTCCTGTGTGTACCTACTATGATATTATGTATTTATGACGTCTGAGATTCTACAAAAGACCGCACAAAATGGCCATTGAATATTTCTGACATTATTCTTGATTTTTAATTACCCAGTTTTAAAAAGGAGAATATTACTAAAGAAAGGAGCTCTTTGAATAGAAAGAAATCCTCCCCTTTTAATCACCACACACAAAATATATTTTAAATTTTTTAGTATGATATCTGCTTCATCCATTGTTGAAGCAGTCAGAGCCTGTAAGTTCCTTATAAAAAGGAGTCAGGTATTTGCTTGATAAAGAGTTATATTAAAGGGTATGGGGAGCAACCGGGAGAGTGGGATTAATTAGGCGGCTCATGTGGAGGAAACAGACTTGAGGTACCAAAAGGTCTGTTTCCGTGCTGTAATGTTCTCTGATTCTGTGGAGCTCTGGCTGCTGACAGCTACTCGGCTGATGTCGCCTGAAGATCTGTCAGAGAGCAGCTCTCACCAAGCCAGCGCTGAAGAGCATCCTTTCTGGGCCTGGAGGTCAGGCAGGAGTGCTTCAGGGATTTTAAAATTCAATTCCGCTGAGCACATAGTAGAATGTGCAGTGAAAGGGAAGGTTAAAAATCAGATAAATCCGATCAGGTGGGATATTTTAAAAGTAGTTTGATTTGTGCTAACCAAATTGGGGAGGGGGAGGGTGGAGACTAGTTTACATTGAAATTAACTCTTTCCACAGGAATATTTCTTTACATGAATAGAGATTATTACAGGTACATTTGATTGCTTCTGACTCATTCATATTCAATGATAATGATTTAAAGATACTACCATTAAAAAATTGATGTACTGGGATTGCAGATCATTCCTCACAATACAACGAGAAAAAGTGATTGAAGTTAGTGATTGGAATGAGCTGTTACCATAAGAAAATGATCACAGATGTACTTCACAAATTAACAACTGAGGATATAAAACCCCAGCAAATTATCACGAAAACGTTATTTGCATGAGAGACTGCTAGTTTGCTAACAAACAAATCCGTTGCACTGCGATTACCCAATTTGCATCAAGAGAAATAACTCCATGTACAATCAAGCACCAGGACAAAATGTTAAATAGCTAATTGCGCACAGGGTAATGTGAGATATACGTTGAGTGAGTCAAAATGGTGAATGAAAATTCCTTTGAATCAACACCAGCTTTAAACAACAACAACCTGGATTTATATAGCACCTTTAACGTAATAAAAAACGTCCCAAGGCGCTTCACAGGAGTGTTTAAAGATCATCGTCTTTCTACAGTGGACGTACGGTCCTTCTAGGCCTCTATCACTCAGCAGAACGGTTCTTCCTTGAACAGCGGTTCAATTGGACCCCACCCATCACCACCCTCTTCTGCCTGGTTGAACTTGTTCTCACCTTGAACAACTTCTTTTTCAACTCCATTCAGTTCTTCCAGACTAAACGTTTTGCTATGGGAACCAGCATGGATTCCAGCTATACCTGTCTTTTTGAAGGATGGGTTGAACATTCTTGGTTCCAGTCTTACTCAGGCCCCACTCCCTGACCTCTTCTTTCATTACGTTGATAACTCTGTGGGTGTTGGGTTTTGCTCCTTGCTCTCGCTCCAATTTTGAGAATTTTATTACCTATGCTTCTAATTTCCACCTGTCCCTCACCTTCACATAGCCTATCTCTAACTCCTTCCTTCCCTTCTTGGACTTTTCTCTCTCTATCTCCGGTAATGGGCTTTCTACTGACATCTATTACAAGCCCAATGACTCTCATAACTACTTGGAGTATGATTGGCTAAGAGGTAGCCTCAGAGCGGGATGGTCGTGGATTCCAGTCCCACTCAGAGATTTGAGAACATAATCGAGGCTGACACTTCAGTGCAGTACTGAGGGAGCATGGCATTGTCAGAAGTGCCATCTTTCAGTGAGACTTTAAACTGAGGTGCCATCTGCCTATTCAGGTGGACATAAAAGATCCAAGAGACTTTTTGAAGAAGAGCGGGGGAGTTTTCCTAGTGTCTTGACCAAAGTTTATCCCTCAACTAACATCACCAAAAGAGATTAACTGGTCATATATCTCATTGCTGTTTGTGGAACCGTGTGTATAGTCGGGCATGCCTATTTTTAGACGTATGGGGTGCACAGGGAATGATCGCAGCACCTGAATGAGGAGGCCTAAGTCACCCCCGATATTGGGCCTCAGACCTCAATTCCATCTTCAAGCGGGATTGAAGATCAGGCCACTGCGACATCAGCAGAGACCCTAAGGTAAGTGAGGAGGGGGGGTGGGCGATCAGGAAGGGGATGACCAGGTCTGGAAGAGGGGGGGGGTGGTGACAACCAGGTCCGGGGGGAGGGTGGAGGTGTGAGGTGACTGGGTCGGGAATAGTGGGGGGAGCGACTGGGAGGAGGGAGTGATGGTGATCGATGGTAGTGGGGGGAGGGGTGGAGACCAGGGAGTGGCCGGCAGCATCTCGTGTTTTTTTAATGTGAGCTCTTCTCGGCTTTACATTCAGGTAAGTATATTTAAAAAACTTATCTTGTGGTTGCAGCCGAACAGGTGGTCCCTTTAAGGGCCACCCATTAGGAAAACCAGACCTACATTTGGCCTGAATGCAGTCTGTGCTGGTGCCTACTGCCTTCGGGCAAAACTAATCTTGCAATGGGTGCAACTGGTTAGGCCCCATATTTGCATATGCAAAGGGACGAACGCAAGAGAAACAAAGGGGAGACAAGGAGAATTTTTTTTTATGCAGCGAGTTGTTAGAATCTGGAATGGACGACCTGAAAGGGTGGTGGAAGCAGATTCAATAATAACTTTCAACAGTGAATTGGATAAATACTTGAATAGGAAAAATTTGCAGAGCTATGGGGAAAGAGCAGGGGAGCAGGACGAATGAGATACCACTTTCAAAGTGCTGTCACGGGCACGATGGGCCAAACGACCTTCTGTGCTGTAAGATTCCATAAATCTCTGTTTCGGGCGTGAGCACTGCACGATGATTTTTTGGCCTTTACCAATATGGCGGGCGGTGCATTTCTGGCTCTGAGCGTGCGCTTCCTGCTCGCCATATTGGAGGCTTAGGAGGCCATTTAGCGTCCGTAAATTGGCGCTGCATGACCGAATTTATAGATTTATAGGCTTTAGCATGCGCAAACTGGCTGCCACGTAGCCTACATTACAAAGGTAACTACAGTTCAAAATCGATTGACTGTAAAATCCTTTCGGACATTGTTACATAAATGCATGGTCTGTCCTTCTTTCCGCCTGTTGAGCCAAGGCGGGTGCAGGAATAGCACCAAGTATACAGAAAAACATAAAGGTGCAGGAAAGATAGGGCAACAAAGAGTCAAAAAGAAATTGAATCAGTCTGGATACAATTAAGTGAGAAAAGCCAGAAAAATTACTGGTGGGAACCTGCTGTAGAACACCAGCTGAAAATAAGTAGCTATCTTACCAGGAAGTAAGGAAAGCCTCCAGCAAAGGTAATGTTTTAATTATGGGGGAATTTAGCTACCCAGATATACAATCGAGTTTGGCTAGTGCGAGAATTAAAAAGAGTCAGGAATGTTTCGATGCGGTAAGGGACTGTTAAGGATTCATTATGTATTCCCTGGAATTTAGAAGATTAAGGGGTGATTTGATCAGAGTTTTCAAGATATTAAGGGGAACTGATAGGGTAGATAGAGAGAAACTATTTCCTCTGGCTGGGGAGTCTAGGACTAGGGGACATACCCTAAAAATTAGAGACAGGACTTTCAGGGATGAAGTTAGGAAACACTTCTACACGCAAAGGGTGGTAGAAGTTTGGAACTCTCTTCTGCAAACGGCAGCTAATGCTGGCTCAATTGTTAATTTTAAATCTGAGAGTGATAGATTTTTGTTAACCAAGGGGTATGGGGTTAAGGCAGGTATATGGAGTTAGGTCACAGATCAGCCATGATCTCATTGAATGACAGAAGAGGCTCTAGGGGCTAAATGGCCTACTCCTGTTCCTATTTTCCGATGTTCCTAATATGTAAGAGAAGGTACAAGGAAAAGATAGTGCACTCAACCTAATGCTGACCAATAGTCAAGACCTTGCAGTGGCTGTTGAGGCGGGTGAGGAGGTGGGCAATAATGATGATGGGTCATAAGGTTCAAGTTAGGGAAACTGTGAAGAATTTTGACAAGGTAAACAAGGAAAAACTATTTCCACTGGTCGGTGAGTTGGTAGCTAGATGGCTTACATTTAAGGCCGGGTACGGTAGCATAGTGGTTATGTTACTGGACTAGTAATCCAGAGACCTGGACTAAAAAAATCCAGAGTCATGAGTTAAAATCCCGCCGCGGCAGCTGGCGAATTTAAATTCAATTAATTAATTAAATTCAATTAATTAAATAAAAATCTGGAATTAAAATACTAGTATCAGTAATGATGGCCATAAAACTACCGGATTGTCGTAAAAACCCATCTGGTTCACTAATGTCCTTTAGGGAAGGAAACCTGCCGTCCTTACCCGGTCTGGCCGATATGTGACTCCAGACCCACAGCAATGTGGTTGATTCTTAATTGCCCTCTGAAATGGCCTAGCAAGCCACTCAGTTGTAAAATCTCGCTACGAAAAGTCATAATAAGAATAAAACCGGACGGACCACCCGGCATCGGACCACTAGGCACCGGACACCACAACGGCAAAACACCAAGCCCAGTCGACCCTGCAAGGTCCTCCTTACTAACATCTGGGGACTTGTGCCAAAATTGGGAGAGCTGTCCCACAGACTAGTCAAGCAACAGCCTGACATAGCCATACTCACAGAATCATATCTTTCAGCCAACGTCCCAGACTCTTCCATCACCATCCCTGGGTATGTCCTGTCCCACCGGCAGGACAGACCCACCAGAGGTGGCGGTACAGTGATATACAGTCAGGAGGGAGTGGCCCTGGGAGTCCTCAACATTGACTCTGGACCCCATGAAATCTCATGGCATCAGATCAAACATGGGCAAGGAAACCTCCTGCTGATTACCACCTACCGGCCTCCCTCAGCTGATGAATCAGTCCTCCTCCATGTTGAGCACCACTTGGAGGAAGCAGTGAGGGTAGCAAGGGCACAAAATGTACTCTGGGTGGGGGACTTCAATGTCCATCACCAAGAGTGGCTCGGTAGCACCACTACTGACCAAGCTGGCCGAGTCCTGAAGGACAGAGCTGCTAGACTGGGCCTGCGGCAGGTGGTGAGCGAACCAACACGAGGGAAAAACTTACTTGACCTCGTCCTCACCAATCGACCTGTCGCAAATGCATCTGTCCATGACAGTATTGGTAGGAGTGACCACCGCACAGTCCTCGTGGAGATGAAGTCCCGTCTTCGCACTGAGGACACCATCCAACGTGTTGTGTGGCACTACCACCGTGCTAAATGGGATAGATTCAGAACAGATCTAGCAGCTCAAAACTGGGCATCCATGAGGCGCTGTGGGCCATCAGCAGCAGAATTGTATTCCAGCACAATCTGTAACCTCATGGCCCGGCATATTCCTCACTCTACCATTACCAACAAGCCAGGGGATCAACCCTGGTTCAATGAGGAGTGTGGAAGAGCATGCCAGGAGCAGCACCGGGCGTACCTAAAAATGAGATGCCAACCTGGTGAAGCTACAACACAGGACTACATGCATGCTAAACAGCGGAAGCAACATTTTATAGACAGAGCTAAGCGATTCCATAACCAATGGATCAGATCAAAGTTCTGCAGTTCTGCCACATCCAGTCGTGAATGGTGGTGGACAATTAAAAAACTAACGGGAGGAGGAGGCTCTGCAAACATCCCCATCCTCAATGATGGCAGAGTCCAGCACGTGAGTGCAAAAGACAAGGCTGAAGCATTTGCAACCATCTTCAGCCAGAAGTGCGGAGTGGATGATCCATCTCGGCCTCCTCCCGATATCCCCACCATCACGGAAGCCAGTCTTCGGCCAATTCGATTCACTCCACGTGATATCAAGAAACGGCTGAGTGCACAGCATACAGCAAAGGCTATGGGCCCCGACAACATCCCAGCTGTAGTGCTGAGGTTTTGTGCTCCAGAACTAGCTGCGCCTCTAGCCAAGCTGTTCCAGTACAGCTACCACACTGGCATCTACCCGACAATGTGGAACATTGCCCAGGTATGTCCTGTCCACAAAAAGCAGGACAAATCCAATCCGGCCAATTACCGCCCCATCAGTCTACTCTCAATCATCAGCAAAGTGATGGAAGGTGTCATCGACAGTGCTATCAAGCGGCACTTACTCACCAATAACCTGCTCACCGATGCTCAGTTTGGGTTCCGCCAGGACCACTCGGCTCCAGACCTCATTACAGCCCTGGTCCAAACATGGACAAAAGAGCTGAATTCCAGAAGTGAGGTGAGAGTGACTGCCCTTGACATCAAGGCAGCATTTGACCGAGTGTGGCACCAAGGAGCCCGAGTAAAATTGAAGTCAATGGGAATCAGGGGGAAAACTCTCCAGTGACTGGAGTCATACCGAGCACAAAGGAAAATGGTAGTGGTTGTTGGAGGCCAATCATCTCAGCCCCAGGACATTGCTGCAGGAGTTCCTCAGGGCAGTGTCCTTGGCCCAACCATCTTCAGCTGCTTCATCAATGACCTTCCCTCCATCATAAGGTCAGAAATGGGGATGTTCGCTGATGACTGCACAGTGTTCAGTTCCATTCGCAACCCCTCAAATAATGAAGCAGTCCGAGCCCGCATGCAGCAAGACCTGGACAACATCCAGGCTTGAGCTCATAAGTGGCAAGTAACATTCGCGCCAGACAAGTGCCAGGCAATGACCATCTCCAACAAGAGAGAGTCTAACCACCTCCCCTTGACATTCAACGGCATTACCATCGCCGAATCCCCCACCATCAACATCCTGGGGGTCACCATTGACCAGAAACTTAACTGGACCAGCCATATAAATACTGTGGCTACGAGAGCAGGTCAGAGGCTGGGTATTCTGCGGCGAGTGACTCACCTCCTGACTCCCCAAAGCCTTTCCACCATCTACAAGGCACAAGTCAGGAGTGTGATGGAATACTCTCCACTTGCCTGGATGAGTGCAGCTCCAACAACACTCAAGAAGCTCGACACCATCCAAGATAAAGCAGCCCGCTTGATTGGCACCCCATCCACCACCCTAAACATTCACTCCCTTCATCACCGGCGCACTGTGGCTGCAGTGTGCACCATCCACAGAATGCACTGCAGCAACTTGCCAAGGCTTCTTCGACAGCACCTCCCAAACCCGCGACCTCTACCACCTAGAAGGACAAGAGCAGCAGGTACATGGGAACAACACCACCTGCACGTTCCCCTCCAAGTCACACACCATCCCGACTTGGAAATATATCGCCGTTCCTTCATTGTCGCTGGGTCAAAATCCTGGAACTCCCTTCCTAACAGCACTGTGGGAGAACCGTCACCACACGGACTGCAGCGGTTCAAGAAGGCGGCTCACCACCACCTTCTCAAGGGCAATTAGGGATGGGCAATAAATGCTGGCCTCGCCAGCGACGCCCACATCCCGTGAACGAATAAAAAAAAAGAACACCAAAAGAATACAGGGAGAGGTCAGGAGAACTTTTTTTTTCAAATGCAGAGCGTTGTTAGGACATTGAATGCCCTATCAGAAATGGGGATAGAGGCAGAATCCGTAATACCTATTAAAATGGAAGTTGATAAATATTTTAAAACAAAAATTAAAAGGGTACAGAGAAAGGACAGAGAATGAGCACAATGGCCTCTTTCTGTTCTGTAAAATTCTATGATTCTGTGAAAAGGAATTAGCATTAGACCATTAATTTTTGGGAGAACAGATATTCAGACAATGCACACACAAGTAAGATGAGAATGGTGTAGGGCTATAAAAGGAGGCAGAGTGTTATGTATATTAGGTAATTGAGAGGGCAGTGGTGGTAAATATAACTGTATAATTGAGAGGGCAGTGGTGGTATGTATAACTCGATAATTGAGGGGTTGGTTGTGGTATGTATAACTCGATAATTGAGAGGGCAGTGGTGGTATGTATAACTAGATAATTGAGGGGGCAGTGGTGGTATGTATAACTCGATAATTGAGGGGTTACTGGCGGTATGTATAACTAGATAATTGAGAGGGCAGTAGTGATATAACTAGTTGTAGGAAGAGCAGAAAATAAAGAATGTGAGCCCAAACATATCAATTGCTGTTAAGAGATAAAAGGTCAGAATAACAAAAACCTCAAGAGTGTAGAAGGATTGTTAAAAGAGTAAAGCAAGCAGATGAAATTAGAATTGCTGAGGAAATTAAAAGAAATTATGTTTTTTTTTCAAGTACACCGGGGGAAAGGGAATAAACACAAGAGTTGAGGGTCACAGGCTATAGAAATAGGAACCAAGATTAGTATTGGGGTAGAAGCAGAATGGATTCACCAAGAGAAACAGATTATGGAATGTAATAGAATTAACATTACTACTGTGCTAGTAGCTGGATATTTGAATAAGATCCAAGTAAATAAAACACTTAGGCCAGATGGAATTCACTCAAGCATTCTTGAAGAACTGAAGGATGAGCTAGCAACACCATTGGCAGAGATATTTAGGGACTAGAATGAAGGATTGAGGATAGCAATTTAGCCCATCAAGTCTGCACTGGTGTTTTGTGCCATATGGGCCACCTAATCCCATTCTCCCATATCCATTAATATTCTTTATCAAGCAGTTATCTAGTTCCCTTTTTTAAAAAAAAAATGTAGATTCGGCTTCAACAATCATTTGTGGCAGAGAATTTTACATTCCAACTCCCTCTGCGTCAAGAATATTTTCCAACTTTCCCTCTCGACAGTCAGTGGAAACAAATCTCTCCATACTAGAAACAACAACTTGCTCTTATAATAGTGCCTTTAACATAGAGAAACATCCCAAGGCTCTTCACAGAAGCATAATCAGACAAAAATCAACTCCGAGCCACAGAGGGAGATATTAGGAAGGATGACCAACATTTTGGTCAAAGAGGAAAAGGGAGGTGGAGAGGTGTAGCGACTTGGGTAGGGAATTCCAGAGGGTAAGGCCGAGAGGGCTGAAGCCACCACCACCGCCAATGGTGGGGCGAAGGGCAGGGGGATGGACAAGAGGCCAGAGTTGGAGGAAAGCAGAGTTCTTGGAAGGTTGTACGGCTGAAGAAGGTTACAGAGATTGGGAGGGGCAAGGCTATGAAGGGATTTTTAAAAAATAACAGTGGTAGTTACATTTTGAATGGAATTAGTCTTGGTGATGTGGAACCGCAGAAAGATTTGGGGGAATCAGATTCACAGGACATTAAATGCAGCACCTCTGATTGTCAAAGCGATTAAAAAAAGCTAATACGGTTCTAGATTTTATCTCAAGGGATATAGAATATAAAATCAAAGAAGTAATGATGAGCCAATATAAAACCTTAAGACCTCAGTTTGAGTAGTGTGTAGTATTGGGCTCCATACTATCGGAAGGATATTGGGCCAGAAATCGTGCAGAGCGGCACGGCAACGCTCACCGCAGCTCCTGCAAATTAAATTAATGAAAATACTTACTGCGGGGTCTGAGGTGCCGAGTTGCTTGATTTTGAACTTTAAAAAAAAACGTGCGCTGTCAACCCAGCCTCTGGGCAGCGTGAGTTGCCGCACGGCTGGAAAAGTCCACAAAAAGTGTCATGAAGAGAAGTCACGCCCACAGAATCAGGCTGCATTGCTCAAGCAGGCAAGCAGACTTCATAAAATCATAGAAATTTATGGCATAGGAGGCGGCCATTTGGCCCATCGTGTCTGTGCCAGCCGAGAAAGAGCTATCCAACCTAATCCCACCTTCCAGCTCTCGGTCCGTAGCCTTGTAGGTTACGGCGCTTCAAGTGCATATCCAAGTACTTTTTAGGTGAGTTGAGGGTTTCTGTCTCTACCACCCTTTCAGGCAGTGAGTTCCAGACCCCCACCATCCTCTGGGTGAAATAATTTCTCCTCAACTCCCCTTTAATCCTTCTACCAATTACTTTAAATCTATGCCCTCGGTTATTGACCTCTCTGCTAAGGGAAATAGGTCCTTCCTATCCACTCTATCTAGGCCCCTCATAATTTTATTCACCTCAATTAAATCACCCCTCAGCTTCCTCTGTTCCAAAGAAAACAACCCCCGCCTATCCTATCTTTCCTCATAGCTAAAATTCTCCTTCTTCATAAATCTCCTTTGTACTCTCTCTAGTGCAATCACATCTTTCCTGTAATGTGGTGACCAGAACTGTACGCAGTACTCAAGCTGTGGCCTAACCAATGTTTTATACAGTTCTAGCATAACCTCCCTGCTCTTAAATTCTATGCCTTGGCTAATAAAGGAAAGTATTCCGTATGCTTTTTTAACCACCTTCTCTACCTGTCCTGCTACCTTCAAGGATCTGTGAACATGCACTCCAAGGTTCCTCTGTTCCTCTACACCTCTCAGTACCTACCATTTATTGTGTACTCCCTTATCTTGTTTGCCCTCCCCAAATGCATTACCTCACACTTCTCCTGATTGAGTTTCATTTGCCACTTTTCTGTCTACCTGACCAGTCCATTGATATCTTCCTGCAGACTACAGCTTCCTTGCTCACTATCAATCACACGGCCAATTTTTGTATCATCTGCAAACTTCTTAATCATGCCCCCTATATTTAAGTCGAAATCATTAATACATACCACAAAAAGCAACGGAATCTGGTACTGAGCCCTGCAAAACCCTACTGGAAACAGCCTTCCAGTCACAAAAACTTCATTCGTTTAAAATTAGTATTCTGTATGTCATTGGAAATAAAAAAATGTTTTCACTAAAAAGCCAAAGAAATAATCAAATTAAATTAAAGAGACAGAAGGCAAAAATAATTAGTTACTTTCCAGCTGGGCAGATAAGCAAGTTGGCGCTTTTTCAATGATTTCTCTGATTGCAGCGTGCGATGGCCCTTTAATTCGAAGCTGTCATATCACTGGCGAACCACTAGGAGCAAGTTCAGGATTTCCGCGTTTTACTGGGCATGTGCAAATGTCGGAACTTGCTCCTTCAATTCACCACTAAAAACAGAGAGCGCTGTCGAGCTTCCCCGTTATTTCGGGAGCGATTTTTGGCCCACTGAAGCTTTAGAGAGGGTACAATGCTAATTGCCTGGGATGTTGCCTGGTGTGAGGAAATATAAATACGAAGAAAAACTTGAAAAATTGGGTGTTTTTTTTGTTAGAACAACTGGGCTATGGGGCGATCTGATAGAAGTATTTAAACTTATAAAAGAATGGGGCGAGGCAGATCGAGGCAGACTGATTCCAGTAATTGAGGGGTCAAGAAAGAAGAGCCCTAGATGCAGGAGGGCAGGAGAAACTTCTTCACACAGAGAGTTGTGCAGCTGTAGAATTAACTTCCAGGGTTAGTGGTTGAGGCAGAAACTATAGCAATATTCAAGATTAGATAGAATAGGTGGATGAAGGGAAAGGGGATGAAGGGATATGGAAACAAGGTGCGTAGATATAATTAGAACTATTTGCTCACATGAAGGGTAAATGCTGACACGGCCTGGTTGGGCGAATGGCTTGTTTCCACGTTGTAACTTCCATGTATTTCTGTGAGTAGACACCTGGCATATTGATAATGGATCTCCATCCCTTTTCCTGATTGATTACTGTTACTTTACACCCAATTATCAAGCATAACCCAATCAGACAATCTAGCTACATAAATTTCCGGCATCCGCAATATTTTGCTTTTAATCTAGCTACGTTATGCAAGAACAGTTTACATCTCCAGCCCAGTAATGCAGCACAAAACAATACTGGCATACTTGTGTTTTCCCTTAAAAGTTTTGATTGTTTTTTTACTTCTTTCACCTTTCCTGTTCAGTTAGCCTACTTGGTGTTGTAAAATTGTTTACAATTGTCAACCCCAGTCCATCACCGGCATCTCCACATCATTTGAATCTACTCACTGCATGTCAATCACATAAACAAATACTGCTGGCTCTGTGGAGCATTTTTTTTCTGGCAGTTGTTAAAAGCAAACAATGGGCTCCCTTTGGTTTGCAAATGAAGCACCTTGTACGAGTGCAAATACGAGGACTAACTGTACGGAGGCCTCTGAATGTCAGAAGAATGTCTGTAACACAGGGAAATGAGACTTTTGCTTTCAAAACAGATGCACAGTGTGTTCAACAGAATGCTGTGTACTCACTAAAAGGTTTTACACAATCTGGTTGCTCCCCCTCACAATTGACTTTTAACATTCTACAGCACAGGGTACATAACTGCAGTTTGGTGAGGCCCACTAATTTAATGAAGGCACTCTTACATTACCCTTCCTGTCCAGGGAGAGCAGCCTCCATGGGCCAGTCTGCCTCCCTCTTATATTTGGCATCTGATGCCTGTCTCTGTAGGCCACCCAGGCACCGACCGCCGAGATCTGATTGCTAGAATGTACAAAATATGTGGATTGAGCTCCACGCTGGTTTGGTTTGCTGTTGCAGGAGACCTTTATCGGACAGCAGAATCATCAGCTCTCCCCATTTTTATTAGTCAGTCCCCTGCAAGTTAGATTGTTTCCATTTCCGAGCACTGCTGATAGAGGGAGAATTGCACGTCTACCATTGGGTGCAATCTTCTAATATCAAAGTGACTTAAGCTAACATTTGCCAACGTGATCACCTGAACAGGTTTCCATCACCTGAGGGGGTCGGAGAGCAATTTTCCAGAGTATTTCTTCCCTTTTTAGCCCTGGGTTTTTTTCCTCTGATTTTTGCCTCTCCCATAAGATTATATGACTGTGGGGGGGGGAAGGGAAGAAGTGTTTCGTCATGATGCTCCGGCCATCACGGGGTGGGGCAAGCTTGATGGACCAGCTGGTCTTTCCCTGCCCAAAATTTCGACTGTTTGTACTCATGAGAAACCCTATCTGCACTCCACATTACAACAATGTCAAGGTGGTATCTGTTATTGAGATGCTAAAATACAACAAAATGCTCAGCTCAATAATGGAAATATATATTTTGCAACAATTTGTGAAGGCCCTGAAATTTCATAGGAGTTCCACCGGTCTCCTGCTTTAACCTCAGTGGAAGACTGGTGTAATCCCCAGGGAAACATTCGGTCTCCATCATTTCTGCCAGTTTCCACATTGCCTGCTAAGGGATGAACTGCCATTCACCTTTACACGATGATGGACTGGGTGGGGGCAGGGCTAGGGGCGGTGACTCCCTGAGCTGGAAGTTCCTGCTACAGATACTCAGGAGCTGGCATTTCAATCAAAATTTTCAACACTGCGATCAATAGATTTTTGTTGGGTAAGGGTATCAAGGGTTATGGAACAAAGGCAGGTAAATGGAGTTGAGGTACAGATCAGCCATAACTGAATGGCGGAAGAGGCTCGAGGGGCTGAATGGCCTTACTCCTGATCCTATGTAACTGACCTTAACCGTGACAATACATGTTTTTCTTAATAATGAATAATTCAGTAACAAAACTCTTCGAAGTTATTTGTTTCAAAGTCATGCGTTCCTAAGATGTTATTTGAAGTAATTTGTTATATGGAGCAAAACAGTCATTCCAAATTGTTCATGCATCCAAATAGCTCAAGTCTCAAACCAAGAGCTGAGGTGAAGTTGGGCCCACTTGGAGTCCAGGAGCTTAGCTTGTTTAATGTACAAAACTGATCAATTTATATACATTTTGACACCTTGTTGTAAAATAAGCAAAATAGAATTATGTTTAAGTGGTATTAATCCAGCTCCTAGTATCTGCAGGTGACACCATAAAACTATCCATCATTTGCCACTAATTAACACCGTGAGGGAGAAATTGGATAAGGCCTATCATTGAGCACGGGAAGCGCGATCCGCTATTAACCCGCGCCCAATGGCCACTGCGCAGGCAGGACAAGAACTTCGTCCAGCCTGTGGACTTACCTTCAAGCAGCATTGAAATTATTTGCTAAAAATAACAGACTACTGTCTGCATGGAGTCTGAATGGAGGTCAGACATCGCACAGGTAAAACACAGATGCAGGTCCCGTCCCTATGTTTACAAACTGTTGAGTTATGGTAAAACATTGAATAAAGGTTGCACACCACTAAATCCCACATCCTCGAATCTATATGCCAGACCTCACCAATCTGCTGATCTGAGTTGGTACCAGGCCTGCGAGAGTGCATGCACCAAGGTTCTCTGCTGATGCACTAGAGTCCTTGGTGCAAGAGGTGGACAGAAGGAGGGACATCCTATATCTGCGGGGTGGTGGGGGGGGGGGGGGGCGCAAGAGGCCCAAAAGGCAGTGGGAAGCAGCGGGGGATGAAGTCAATGCCAGGCCACAGCACCATGAACATGGATGCAGTGCAGGAAGAAGTTCAATGCTTGGACACGAGTGGTCAAGGTGAATGAGGTCAACTGTCAAGTGGCGTCTCCTACCAACTGCACCACTAGCCACATCCACTGCTCCACGCACTACACCCCCATCACCCACATACCAACAAACTCTTTCCATCAGTATTCAACTCTTCCAATTGGATACTTCCTCTCACCCTCACACATTACCACTGTTGCAAGTCGCCCACCCGCAACTTACAGGCCACACACACTGGCAGCTATTCAACCATGATAGGCACATCACCCAGACACATGTTCCGCTTGCTTGCAGGAGAAGGTGGTGTATAACAGGAGGCAGCAAGTGGCAGTGGCATTTAGTCCCTCGAGCCTCAATGAGATCATGGTGGACCTGTGACCTAATTCCATATACCCGCCTTAGCCCCTTATCCCTTAATACCCTTGGTTCACAGAAATCTATCAATCTCAGATTTAGAATTGAGCTAGCATCAGCTGCAATTTGCAGAAGAGCGTTCCAAATTTCTACCACCCTTTGCGTGTAGAAGTGTTTCCTAACTTTACTCCTACACGTCCTGGCTCTAAATGTTCGGCTATGTCCCCACATGCTAGTATTCAAGTATAGGAGATCTCCAAAAACAGTTACAAATGCATCAGCAGCCAAAAGCAATAATCCAGCCATGAACCTGTAAATCCTGCATGGCCCCTTTAAATAGCGCTGATTGGGGGGGGTCCTCCAGGCCCTCTAAGACATGTTCAGATGGTCGTGGTTAAGACTGTGCATTGAGTTGAGCATTAGACACCATTTTGGGACTTATCACTTTAAATCAGCGTTGCACACTGATTGCATCCATTTTCTCCTTACTTTACATGCTGCCGGTGTTTGGTATTTGTACATACGCTAATACCTATAACCAAGGTGGGGTCCGGCACACGTCATGCTAGAAACGTGCAGGCGTAGCCAAGAAGCCATCTTGGCATTTCAGGAGGCCGTGAGGCACTGAAACAACGGGCGCTACACGACCCAATTTCTGGCCCCAAATGACAAATCTCACCTGGAGAAACCACAAAGTTGGCTGAAGTGAGAAATGCAAATATCGAATGGGTGCCTTCAGGGTTTCGGGTTGGAGCAATTGTACGCTGTTGAGTAGAGGGGGCATTAAGTGGAAAACGTCCCAATCCTCGGCACTGACACTGATCCTCTTGATGAAGTCAAAATTCACAAGTGAAAAAAATGTAGCGATTAATAAGCTTGAAGTATAGCCTCTCCTCACAGTGATTTGATGAGTATGTGGTACAAAAGAGCAATTTTTACTGATTGCAGAGGAAATCTTCCACAATTTTATTTTCAATTACAATAAGGCACTGACCTTAACCGTGGCAATTTACATTGCATGGTATGGAAATAGCCACTAATATCATTTCAATTGTGTCTTTCGGTAGGTATTTTGTAATATGACAAGGAAAAGTCCGAATATTAAATCAGGCCCACAGTACTGTTGGATTATGCAATCACCTAGAAACTGATATCAATGCTCAAACAATTCTCAGGCATTTTGGCTTACGATCTAGTATCGGTGAAGCTATAATATTGCCTTTCCCGATCATGGGGGTAGATTTTAACTTTCACCTGGCGGGAGTGGATCAGCTGCCTGCTACACGCCGACTGAAGTCAACGAAAGGGTAAAACAGACGGGGTGTGTAACAGGCGGCTGATCCACTACTACCAGTTTTCCACCAGGCTGTGAAAGTTAAAATCCACTGCTACATGTACTGTCCTGCTTTTAACTTAATCTGGACTGCTTTTTCCATCTTAATTTGAAGCCTTAGTAATGCCGTGAGCAGTTATGATGTAGCGCATTATGAAGTACAGACAGACACTTAAGGCCCGATTTTATCTTGGGGGTGAGAAGCGAGCCGGAACCCGGCGGGAACGAGAAGGAGCCGACGGGCACAAGCGGGGCGAACGAGGCAGGAGGGTGCCGCTGCCGAGGACCCACAGGAACCATCACATAAGTGGATCGGGTGAGGTGGGGAGGGGAGATTCCAGGCGCGATTGCGGTCGGGGGTGGGGGAGCGAAGCCTAGGGCTTAGGAAGGCCCAAGGATTCCTTGTGGCGCTAATTCTGGTCTACAACAACCTTCAAACAATTAAGAAGTGTTACTTTCAGGACTTCTTCTGGCCCTGGAGCATGCTCACACTAGCTTCCCCTGGCACGACTGACACTATGCCTGGGGTTAAAACAATGTCGGGGTCTGAATGACGCCATTAGATCACGACTTTTGCATGTCAATGAGGCCCCCCCCGAGGTGAGGGCTTTGCATGTAGCCTAAAAGTGTGGTGTGGACAAGCTGAGTACCAGGCTGCTGATATTTCAACCCCCACATGTCCCATTCTCCTCAGGCACGGGGGGAGGGGGGGGGGGGGTTAAAATCAGGCCTTTAATGTAAGTTAGTGAGAGAGTAGTTCACATATCACAGAGCTGAAATGCATTGCCAACAGCAACATTTCTGAAACATGAATCAAAGGCACTCAGGCACAGGGAAATGAACGACAATGTATTCCGAGACCACATTCATCGTGTTTGATGAAGGTACAGACCCCTGTAATCCAGTCGTAACTTCAATCCCTTTCATGTTTACAGCCTAATCATAAACCATTAAAATATCTTCAAATATCTTCAATTGGTCTAGTGCCAGCCAACAAGGAGTTCCATTGCTGAGCTGATGGCACAGAAGTGTCCACGATGACCCTAATAATGTCAAAGTCCTTCTTTTAATTTGCTATTAATCAAACTATTCACATGACAGGGCTTACCTTGCCTATTCTAACTAACCAATTAATTCTTTGGACACTTGTGGGCTTTTTATTTTCAAAGATGCTCACATTTTTTAAACATAAAACCTCAAAAGACAGTACTGTGAGTCGTAAAGTGATTTATACCAAAATGGGGATTTACTGCGAGATTAATTAAATCTGGGTAATGGAATCAAAAACAATTCAGGCAAGATCAGAAGTGAAACAATTTCAAAGGGGTTTGAAATTGCACTGGGGGTAATTTTATCTTTTGCTGGAGGCGGTAAACAGCAGATTGGCCGCCCCATTATACACCCCGTTGAAGTGATTGGAAAGAAAATTAGGACGGGGTGTATAACAGGCAGCCAATCAAAGACTGCCCCTTTACTGCCCCCCGCTGAAAGTTAAAGTTACCCTCACTGTGTGATATTATTAACAAGTGCTTTAATGCATTCGTATGAAATGTATTTTTATTCCTATGCATACAGATTCCCTCTAACTGCTATGTTAAATGGGTTAACATCTGTTATAATAGCAGACAGAGGAATTTCATATGAGTATGTTAATGCATTTGTTACTAATATCACACCAGCATGATTTCAATTTTGGTGAAATCTCTGGAAGCTTGCAGTTGAACTGGGGTTTAGGACAGTCTTCAAGAACAAGCCTGAGCAAGATTCTGTGAGGTCTACGTTCAACATCGTTGAGCTTAAAACAGGTGCAACGATAGCCAATTTGGCAGAGCAGAGACCTGCACGGGCATTCGGGCCACTGCCAAATTGGCCGGGACTTTATCTAGGCAGCCCTGGTGGCTGACTGAAATGAGGCTCCTGCACCCATCTCAGACGAGGATGGCGAAATTTGTTTGCCCTAGTCGAAGATTATGTGGTGCAAGCTCTGGAGTAGCGTTTCCGGTCTTGAGCAGCACAACCAGTAGTCCTTAAAGGGACCTCTGAAGGCTGTTCGTAAAGAGGCTCCAACCATTACAGGAGTGTTGTTTCTTGGAGTCGGAGGAGCAGGAGTGGGCCTCTCCCCCTCCCGAAATTGGAATGGCCCCAACAAGTGAGCTGTCACTCAGCCCCAGCGGAATCGCGCTCAGTTCTGGGCAATAACAAATTTAAGGGCCTATGTAACTCCATTTGAAACGGTTTGATATTTTGAATCAATGAATACATGTCATATGCATCAACCCACTTCATTCCTAAAATATTCCTATGATTTTATCATTCCACTTTGGCACAGGTACTTCTGTCCACAGCTGGTTACTCCATAGATCATAGAATCATAGAAGTTACAACATGGAAACAGGCCCTTCGGCCCAACATGTCCATGTCGCCCAGTTTATACCACTAAGCTAGTCCCAATTGCCTGCACTTGGCCCATATCCCTCGATACCCATCTTACCCATGTAACTGTCCAAATGCTTTTTAAAAGACAAAATTGTACCCGCCTCTACTACTGCCTCTGGCAGCTCGTTCCAGACACTCACCACCCTTTGAGTGAAAAAATTGCCCCTCTGGACCCTTTTGTATCTCTCCCCTCTCACCTTAAATCTGTGCCCCCTCGTTATAGACTCCCCTACCTTTGGGAAAAGATTTTGACTATCGACCTTATCTATGCCCCTCATTATTTTATAGACTTCTATAAGATCACCCCTTAACCTCCTACTCTCCAGGGAATAAAGTCCCAGTCTGTCTAACCTCTCCCTGTAAGTTAAACCATCAAGTCCCGGTAGCATCCTAGTAAATCTTTTCTGCACTCTTTCTAGTTTAATAATATCCTTTCTATAATAGGGTGATCAGAACTGTACACAGTACTCCAAGTGTGGCCTCACCAATGCCCTGTACAACTTCAACAAGACATCCCAACTCCTGTATTCAATGTTCTGACCAATGAAACCAAGCATGCTGAATGCCTTCTTCACCACCCTATCCACCTGTGACTCCACTTTCAAGGAGCTATGAATCTGTACTCCTAGATCTCTTTGTTCTATAACTCTCCCCAACGCCCTACCATTAACGGAGTAGGTCCTGGCCCGATTCGATCTACCAAAATGCATCACCTCACATTTATCTAAATTAAACTCCATCTGCCATTCATCGGCCCACTGGCCCAATTTATCAAGATCCCGTTGCAATCCTAGATAACCTTCTTCACTGTCCACAATGCCACCAATCTTGGTGTCATCTGCAAACTTACTAACCATGCTTCCTAAATTCTCATCCAAATCATTAATATAAATAACAAATCCAGTGCACAAATCAAGAACAAACGGACATAATCTTAAAATTAGCGCTAGGCCATTCAGGAATGAAATCAGGAAGCATTTTTTTCACACAAAGGGTAGTAAATGTTTGGAACTCTCTCCACCTAAAGGCTGTGGATGCTGGGTCAATTGGAGCTTACAAGACTGAGATAGATAGATTTTTGTTAAGTAAAGATACCAAGGGATATGGAGCAAAGGCAGGAAAATGGAGTTGAAGTGCAGATCAGCCTTCATTCAATTGCATGATGGGCTGAATGGCCGACTCCTGTTGCTAATGGTGTTTTTTGAAACTAAAACTAAATTCAGATCGCAAGTAATCCTTTTAATGGTTAACGATGCCAAGTCAGCAAACAGCAGCCTTTGTGTTGCTGTTCTCAGACAGAAACCAAAAGGAACTAACTTTGAGTCAAACTCTTAATTATATTAGGACCTATAGATACCACCATGACAAGGATGGTACATGACTGAGGTAGACAACAGGAAGAATACAATAATTATCTTTATGGTGGGAGGGGACCATAATTGATCTCTTCCTGAGGGGAAATAAGTCGGTTAAAGTAATGATCGTTGTCTTGCTTCTGCCTGTTGCCACATGATTGCCTACTTTAACAGAATGGATTCGCGCAAGTAATAGAATAACAAACATAATTGTTTCTATGGACAACTAACCTCACAGGTTCATGAATATACTTTATTCAGGATAATGTCTCAGAGATTCAGATATGCAGATGAGTAATTACCCCGCAGCGACTCTAAAATACTCACACAATTGCTAAAAATATTAAAAAGTGAAAATAGCCCAGGAACTGGAATATTAAAACAATTTGAACTCGCACTTAGCTGCGAGCAAGGAGAACAGCAGCAATGTGCTAATCAACACACTTTGACACCCAATGGTTAAAAAAAAGATAGTGAAGGTTAAAGGTTTGCTACAAAGATTCATTCAAACTATTATCAGTGGCTTCGAGCCATAAAAAACCCTGGAAAATGTCAACGGATGTTAATTCCAAACCATCATCCTGGGGAGGGGAGGCATGGAGGGGAGGGGAGGAAACAGAGAGGAGCAGTCGATCTTGGCTAAAATCAAACTGGAAAGTTTTGCAGTAATTTATTGGTATGATGCTTCTAATGGAGAGTAGAACTTTGTAAAATTAATCGATATAAAATTAATTGTCAGAGCTCCTGGTGTAGGAGGCTCCTTGGTGGAAGTGCTATTTTGTACAATTATCCCTCATACCTCAATTTTAGTGTCAAAATACTCATCAATGCCTTGAGAACCCATGATTGCTTTTTTTCAGGAATCAGTACATCTGAAAACCTCTTGAAGAATTATTTTCATGTAGCTTGTGACCATCTTCGTACCAAAAAAGTTGTAGGATTCTTTCTTTTAGCAAATGAAGGAATCAGAGCCAATGTATTTCATACAACCATTTATTTCAAATTAGTTAGAATTCCATCATTATGTCTCTATACTCTATTTGCATAATTTAAAACAAAACTATTTATCTCCATTTTTCCACTAACTTACCCCTCAGCTGGGAAAATACTTCTGACCGGGATGAAGCCCATTAGGGTTGCATATTAGCTGACCAGAGTTAGGCTTTGTGAGATGGGAAAAAGAAAGGATGAAAGACTTGCATTTATATAGCGTCTTTCTCGACCTCAAGACATCCCAAAGCGTTTCACAGCCAATGAAATACTTTTGATGTGTAGTCACTGTTGTAATGTAGGAAATGTAGCAGCCAATTTGCACACAACAAGGTCCCACAAACAGCAATGAGATAATGACCAGATAATCTGTTTTAATGATATTGGTTGAGGGATAAATATTGGCCAGAACACCGAATAGATTACTTTGAAGATTTTCCTTCCCTTTGCATCTTCCCAAGATAGACTTCTCTACCATTGCTTGGTGTTGTGTGTATTAGGCCAGACAAGAACTCTCAACTTGCCCAGTGAGCCAAATTTGAATGCAAGTTGAGGGTGAAACTTGAACCCTGGTCTCTGAATGAAGGTTGCGTGCTTTATATTTAGAGATGATGTAGCATGGAAAGATTTTCTCTGATGATCCAAATCATTATTACTATAACTTGCTCATCTGACAAAAAGAATCAGATTGATGGTCAGTGATTCACTTATATTTTCGGATAGTTTTTACAAAATGATGCTTTTGGTAGACAGCATAGATTTGTAAAATTAATGGACATAAAATTATCAGGAGCGTGCTTGAACTATCAATATATGCTCCTGACGAAGGAGGATCCTTGCTGGGAGTGCTATTTTGTACAACTTTCCCTCATACCTCAGTTTTATTGACAAAATTCTGTCACTCTTCTCAATGATTTGTTGGACTGACTAATGATATGGTTTGAACAGAGAAAGCAATGGTGAGCTTCAACCGAGGGCATCATCAGTGGAATGATACATTCAGATTGAGGCAGCAACATAAATTGAACATTTAATTTGAAGGTATAGATTCAAAAAGTCAAACCTTTGAATGTTATGGTCTATTTTTCACTGTAGGGGTAAATGCATACTTTGCCCAGGTCAGGAATGCTCCTTGAGGTCTTGCAAGCACTGGGGGACCCCTATTTTTGTATTGATACGAGGCTCTCGCCACTTCCGGGCAGGAGCGTGGACACCTATTTCAAGGCCTGTCCGAAAATCATGAGATCTCAGTGGGATGCGAGACTTGCCAATTTTCTTGCGATTGCTGCCCTGCTCTCACCAGGAAATGGGGCAGACAGCAGCTGAAAATCGGCCTCTTTAACTCTCATTTTTTAGTAACTAAACCCAATTTTTCTTCAAAAAAAGTGTCAGCAGTGAATATTCTAATCACTATTAGATTTGAGCAGCAGCGAGAGCCGGATCACATCCACAAACCTTCAGGCTATCCAGCTTAATAAAAGACAAATGAAGCATCTCTGGCTCCTGTTTCGTAGCAACCATGGATTTCATTCTATACTAGCATAGCCAAAACCAAATGTACAAATGACACATGGCCAGCCTTCCTAACCCTGGACATGGAGAAAAGCTATGAATTACAGAGAAAGGGAATAAAAAGTAACTGTTTGGATTTACTGTGAACACTGAATGCACTCACAGCCACTGTACCAAGTGAAAACAGAAGAACGAATATATTAAAGGATGATTTGGCACCTCAGATTTGCCCCTTCCACAAACTCTGCTCAATTTATCCTATGCCCGAGTCATGTCAGCCAGCCAGTTACTTTGACATCCCCCTTTAGACTAATTTCAACCTTTCTTCTCAAGTCTCCCTGTGCCTTCTACAGTTGAGAGGGTTGACAGATAAACTTCTGACAGACCTTTGTAGGTACTGATCTTGAGCCAACTACTCAACCTCTTAACTTTCTCACCTTCTCTTGCCTCGTCTCCACTGACTGCCTCACATGGACAAGCTGGTTGAGACTGGGGTAAGGAAACAAAAGTGTGTGGGGAATTACAGCTCGGATTTCCCACTCTGTTGCACAACACTGGCAGCAGTTTCTAAACTCGGGGTCTGTTTCTATTTGGCACTGAGTTTTAAGTAGAATTTATATTGAAACAGAACACCCTCACATGTGCTTTACTTTTCTATTCCCTTATTTCAAGTCTTAAATCTGCCTAACTACACCATCTATTGCAAACCAGTAAATGGGATAAACGTGGTTTCAAACCAGGATCAGTTCTGCATGCTAATGACTGAAAAAGCAGGAGGTCAGTATGCTTCCGAGGCTGCGCTGTTTTTTTCCCCTGAGTTACACAGACTGATTACCATAAATGGACTACACAGGAGGGCTTCAGAACATAACTTTTCGATCATTTTCAAGTAGTGTTTAGATGCCAAAGTCATTCAGGCTTCACAGCCTTAGGCAACAAGCTGAAAGATTTCAGCCCCTAGTTGTTCGGCTGAAGCAACCTGTCTTTTAACACTAGATAATGAAATAATTTGAACAAGCTAGTTTAAAAAAAAACTATAGTTTTTCCAGTTATGTTGTGTCTTAATATAAACACTTGGTACTAAATGGCTTGCAGTCTTAGTTGGGTCATGCTTCCAATTCCTCAAAGCTACCTACCTCCACCATTTTCTTCTATTTTTTTTCCCCTCCTTCTTCATGTCCTTTCTTCACATCGCATACCATACTCCAAGCAGGAGCGGAGGCAGCTGACCTCCATAGGCCTCTGCCAATGCACTCTTCAACTGACTGGCAGAGGCCATAGGTTCACCTGCTGTCCAGTTTCCTCCCCTGTAGCCCCCCGCCGCCTTGCTACATCTCCAGTCTAAGCTTGTAGGGACAAAGGTCAAGACCTCAGTGTGTTGGGAGCTGAAGGAAAAACTTGTATTTTACTATACCACGAGGTGGGTTAGCAAACCAACGTGCTGCACCCTGTACTGAAAGCTATCTTCAGTCTTGGAAGCAGCAGTGCTAAATAACTCCAAGGTGCACTAGCCTTCAAATGAACTCTTCGATTGTCAAGCGCTTGTTGACCTGCAGGAAAATCTGGTGCAAATGATAGTGATTGGATGTGGCGAGTTTATTTCTAGTTGATTATTAACAACATATTCTCAGGCAATTAAGTAAACCAGTTATTTTGCTGAATGTAACTGCCTGTGAGTGCAAGAGATATGGGGCTAGAAAGCTCCACGGATAAGGGAAGAAAGTAGTACTGAAGGGACCGCCCTCAATGAGCTGAAGTGAGTTAATCTGGGAGACTTGTCATTCGGTTATCCAGTTCAGGAGGATAGGCAGGCACTGCACTGGAATAGAATGTACTGAATTAGGATAGTGGGTTGATGAAAATCTGGTGGGCAATAGTCAAATCTGGACACAAAGTGCAGGTTGCTAGCTAACGTTAAGTCTGAACATTAGGAAGAGCTGCTCATCCAGTACACCCCAGCGGAGCTGGAGCTATGATAAAATCTAATTGTTTCGTATTGCTGATATCACATCAGCTCTGTTGTTGTTTAATAAATCCTACATAAGGAATCCAAAATGTGTCTGTTGTCCTTGATTTATCTCTAGTAGCAACAGCTGGGTTACAATATTTATCAAGCCCTGTACCTTTCCTAATGTGGAACTTTGGCACACATCAGCATTATGAAAAAGGAACTGACTCAAGGGACACATTTAACTGTTCAAATATTTGCTTAATCACCATTAATGTATTTGTGCTGTGGCACCAATCAGTATTTGCAGCACTTTAATTACAGTAAATACGAGAGTATGAGATTGTACTTTACGTACTAAAGGGCTTTAGTGACATATTGTTCCAATGGACCATGAACATATACTTTGCCCCAGTTAACATCACTTGAAAATTGAATTCAGAAACTTTGAGGGACTGAATCTAATTTACCACTAGCACTGATATGTAAAACTTGTGGGGTGGTGGAGGGGGAGAAATGTTTTATTTGGGCGCCAAATGGGCGTGATATCAGTGGCGTGTCTCTCCGTGCCCTCACCAAGCCCACAGTTAGGAGGCCCGAACCATTTTCAGGTTGGGGCCTCATTTAAATTTTACAGGTGAGCTGTGGGTGCCAAAGGGGCTGCAGCTTGTCGGTTTTGCTGCAACAAAAGTCAGAAGCCGTTGGCATTCATGCTCCTCCTGGCCTCACAAGAATCTTTTTTTTACAAAAAGCAAAGATCAGACCACTCAGGCCACTTTTCTGAGTGACCTCCAGCAGTCCCTTTCAGGGCCGTTGGTTAAGCCGCTGAATGCCTGGAAGAACTGGGACTTGAGCACACATCACACGCTCCGCCCATTTCTCCATGAAAATTACAATCGGGGCCCTACAATCACTAGGAGCCCCACTGGCATATTTAAACAGCCTCAAGCCTTTTTTGGACAGGAGTGCTGGGAGTTCATTTAAAGGCCTGCTTGAAAATTGAATCAGGCAGTTAAAGGGTGTCCAAGGTCCCCGCCAGATTTTCCTCTGCCGATCACCTTTTTTTCCAGGTGAGAAACGGACGGGAACTAAGGCTAATATAAGGTGGAGTCCCTGGGGAACATCCTCCCCCATGAGCTTTGGCTTATAGTAGCCTTAGTTTCTTGACATTCACGACTGAGGAAAGAAAGTTGAACCCAGATTGCCAGATATCCATAAAACTGGAATATCTTGACTTGGAGAGCTGAGTTTGAATCCCATTCCTGACTGTCATTAATGCTGTGATGGATTTGATAGCCTTCTGATTGGGAGATATGGGGAAAACTGTCCAGGACAGAATTCCTTTCCCAAACTTCTAAGCACTTCTCTCAATAAGTTAGCCAAAAAGCAGCATTGATGCCTTCCATGGAGATATTTATTTGCTTGATTGTCCTCTGGCATGAGGAGAGCAGTGCCAATAGTGCTGAGGAGAAAGGCAATAGAATAAATCAGTCATTCAATTAGTCATCCAAAGCCTAATACAACGTGAGTGACATAGCTGGCTTATAATACATTTAATGAATAGAATGGCCAGCTTTGCAATGGAAAAATTGAAATCTCTTCATTTATTTGAACAAGATGATTGCCTGAATATTGAGGTTTTAGCTGAGAATCATAGAATGATACAACATAGAAGGAGGCCATTCGGCCCATCGTGCCTGTGCTGGCTCTTTGAAAGAGCTATCCAATTAGTCCCACTCCCCTGCCCTTTCCCCATAGCCCTGCAAATTTTTCCCCTTCAAGTATTTATTCAATTCTCTTTTGAAAGTTACCATTGAATCTGTTTCCACCACCCTTTCAGGCAGTGCATTCGGGATGGGCAATAAATGCCGGCCTCGCCAGCAACGCCCACATCCCACGAACGAATTTAAAAAAAATTTCAGATCATAACAACTCGCTGCGTAAAAGAAAATCTCCTCATCGCGCCATGTTTTCCCACTTGCTTTGTGACGTTAGTGAGCACAAAATGTAACTTTTCTGATCTAAGTAGATACAAGATATTGACCACAGCATTGCTATGCAGGATTTTTTTAAATTCCAGGTCGGTTGCTATAGTGTAATTGTCAATAATTGCAATATTCACATTTATTTATAATGCTAACATTATGATTTTACAGACCACTGCTGTTACACAATTTATTTGAAGAAAAACATGCTCGTGCGCAACCAACCAAACTTGAGACTCAAAAGGGTTAACCTGCAAATGTGAGACTATTAAATCAAAAGAAAAGGAAAAGAGAGTTCAAATTCTGGGTAAGTGAGCCAACGTCTTTTAACAGTATTGTGTTTCTTTACCAGTTGGTCTGTCATTGACTACAGTGCATTGATATGATTATTGTAGTTAAAGGGTAATAAGTGAGAAAGAGCAAGAACACACAGAATGAAAAGAAAGACATCTATCATCACGTCAGCGCTCACTGCTGATAGCGGTGGTTTAGTCAAATGTGTGATGGGAAACACAGCTCACTGCTACTGCTGTTGCTCTTGAAGCAAGCAGCTTGCAGGGTTCTCTACCGAGGTGAATGACTGGAAGCTGCTGGCCCAACATGTCTGGGTAGCTTTGATCCTGGGCACATTCCCTGTGGCAGAGATTGAAAATGTATACATTGAAATAAGTGGCTAAAGGAGTGTTTTCTCTTTAAAGACAAGAAGCAAAATATACCTGAATGTTTGAATATTGTACCAAGGCTCTTCTTCAATGTTGGGGCAAAAATGAGATCAGATTGGAGAGGTCATGGGTTGCAAGAATAGATTCAGAGTAATAAAGGAGAGTTTAGGAATTACAAGTAGAATGCGGTTTTAAGTGTTATTAACAGAATGGATTGGCATTACAATAAACGTTTAAGCATTCGACAGAGGTCAGCATTATATTCTTTTAGATTGCACCATTAATGTAGAGTTGAAAGGTAAATTGTTTTACAACATCTAATTACTGTAATGGTGCAGTACAATGGGAGACAAGCCATGAAGTTGGTTTATAGGAATGATGGGATAGGGGAGGCCTCACTAATCAAAAGGTCCACCTGTCAGTAACAAACTACTGTATTAAAGACTTTAAGACAACCCGAAAACCATCTGCTATCATGGAAAGGACAAATGTTGGAACTACTCATTCTGCACTTAGAATCATAGAATGATACAGCACAGAAGGCGGCCATTCGGCCCATCATGTCTGTGCTGGCTCTTTGAACGAGCTATCCAATTAGTCCCATTCCCACTTCTGCCTTCTTGGTAAATGATACCATTAATCCTGGTCAGAAATGGTATGATAATGAAAATAACTGTATGTACCACCATTGTGAAACTGAATCACAATTGTGTGCACTATTGTTGCAGTACAAAATCATAACCGTTTATTGTTGTGACAGCATAATCAGGAAGGAAGTGGTAAAGTTTAGCCATGTTTGCTTTCAAAGAGGGCAAAGCATGAAAATTAAGTTTTTGGATATGGAATTAATCCGACATGCTCAGCAAAATGTAGAAAAGGGGTGTGATACATCACATGATGCATTATTTCCTGGTGATCAGGACAGGATTCAAGAAATAGCTTGTTATCTAATCGATGATCCCTTTTTCATCTCTAGCCTTCAATTCTTCTTTCCATCACAACTTTTCTGGTCGCTCCCTATTTTATTGATATTATTATGGTCAGTGCTCCTCTGAACTTTCTGTTTGTTCCTTCTAAGTTCCATTCTACGTGTTTTTCTTCCTGCCAACATCCCGACTTTGTTGTGATCAGGACTTGTTGCACAGTATCCGACTCTAACTCATTCTTTTCCAAGGACTTCAAACCTATAGAATTCATTGCCTCCACCAGCCTTTCTTCCTCCTCTAGGCTTTTCAAACCCAAGATAGGTGAGACCTAATCACTACCTTGTTTTTTACGATTACTCTTTCCAACCTTGAAAGAAGTCTGTAAGAAATCCCCATCTGTAACCTCCTCCAGCTCTACAACCCTCCGAGATCTCTGTGCTCCTCCAATTCTGGCCTCTTGCGCATCCCCGATTTTCATCGCTCCAACAATGGTGGCCGTGCCTTCAGCCGTCTTGGCCCTAAACTCTGTAATTTCCCCCTCTAAACCTCTCCGCATCTCTACCTCGCTCTCCTTTAAGGCTCTCCTTAAAACCTAGCTCTTTGACCAAGTTTTTAGTCACCTGTCCTAATATCGCCTTATGTGGCTCGGTGTCAAATTTTGTTTGATAATCGCTCCTATGAAGCGCCTTGGGATGTTGTACTACATTAAAGGAGGTATATAAACATAAGTTGTTGTTGTTGATCGTGTCTTGCATTATGGGCCTTGGTCTGTCATCTGGGTTTCTCAATGCACAATTATGAATATAATTATTCATCCTTTACATACTTCCTTCCAAATCCTGTCAGTGGAGAAATGAACTCTTCCCTTGTTTTCATACCCCAATACATCGAACACACTATCAGCAACACCACTGGACTTGCCAGTACAACAATAAGAAAGTATACATCCACAGAAGGATTTTAAGGTTGTGATTGGAGTTTGATATAAAGTTTAAAATGAATTAGAATTTCGCTTTTGCAGTTCAAGATATTATCTCAGCCCCGAAAATGACTGGCTTATAATCTCTCCTTCACATCCATTATTCTCCATGCAATATTTATTTAGTATCACAGTATGGTACAGCACAGGCCCATCGTGACTGTGCTAGCTCTTTGAAAGTGCTAGCCAATGAGTTCTACACCCCTCCTCTTTCCCCATAGCACTGTAAAAACAACCCAATATCCACTCCAGCTGGAAGTGCTTCTGTGTCCAGATCAGGTGAGTAACTTGCAATGACATGACCTCCACACACAAGCACTTCTGGCAGGAGTGGATAGTAGTCAAGAATGTGAATATTGGCTGATTTTCCTCACTTTATGCTAGGGCCACTAAAGCCAATTATAATACCCCTAGTGCCACCCTATTGAGATCAGCTAACTGCACAGGTCAGGGAGCAAATCTGAGGCTGACTCTGTAAAGCCCAGTTCCTCATTACCTAATCAGCTGAGGCACTGGAGGGCCCACTTAAATGTTTCCATGTTAAAAGGTGAACTTGCTGAATATTCAACTTTACTAACCAAGCTATGCTAAAAAGTAGCTTCCAGCAATAACTACATAAGACATGAATTTTTGTCTTATGGTTAGTGTGCTGCACACATAATGATGCCAAGTGACAGGGGAC
Organism: Heptranchias perlo; assembly: GCF_035084215.1. NCBI lineage: Eukaryota > Metazoa > Chordata > Chondrichthyes > Hexanchiformes > Hexanchidae > Heptranchias > Heptranchias perlo. The sequence continues at coordinate 16,214,896 of NC_090332.1, read as the reverse complement.
AGGAATAGTGTACTGTGAGGATTTCACCAGCACATGAAAGGTAATTAATGTAATTATCTAAATTACCTTTGCATTCAAGTGGTGCTTAGAGGATACTTGTATTGTAAAGATCATCAAATGCAAGTTACAATGTGCTATTACCCAAACATTTGCATGTATAATTGCTTTTCTAAAGACAAGACTATCCATTTTAATTAATATCACACTTAATTTATATTCAAAGCATGCACTCGAGAGCCAGCATCTGATTCATGTTTAACTCCTTCAGTACATATTATTCTGACCATTTGTGATTGATTATTAAATCTTGTCACCAGCTGATAAATGCACCATGGTACTGAGTCACGTTCAGCAGAAAGCTCCCACCTTTAATCTCTCGTCTGTGCGGAGACAGCTCATCTCAGCTGGGGTAGTGAAAGGGTCACTACAATTGGCTTCAGTACTTAGCCAATAAGAAAGGGGAAAAATAAGACAGTCTTTACACTCCTGATTGCGAACCAATTACCCCTGTGGACACTGGGCACCGTACCAACATTCACCGTCTAAACCTGAGAAATGGGCGCTTGGGTTGAGGTACAAGAGGACACCGGGTACCTGTGGAACTCTGCACCAGCTTAAGTGAGCACTTGAAAACAGGAGAGAATGAAGAAAATGGGGAAAGTAAAACAAATGCTGATCGAGCTGGAATAATCTGAAACTAATGTGCAGCCCAACATTTAAACTTTAAACCTTAATAAAAGGTTCTGGTCGCCTGCTTCACAGGCAGTCAGTCAGCAGCGCTCTGTACGTGCACTTGAGTACAAACACACAAACTCTAACTTCCCCCGCTGCACAGAAGTTTGATGTGACAGTACAACTGCATCTCCATTTGCAAAATTGTTAAAATCTCATTAGTGCTACATCGATTGGTTCAGTCTAAGTGCAGTATAAGAAGCCATTCGTGACACCCACAAATCAATGCAGATACATGGGATTTTGGAGGCATTATTTTCCCCTGAAAAATTTCCTTGCACAACAATTTAACCGTTTTAGTTGTTCACGATGTGAGACGAGCTACCTGGACATTTCAATTGAGAATGTGTAGGGTTAACTTAATCTGCTCATTCCATTTGTCTTAAACTCTCTAAAGATGTCTTATCACAATCAGGGATTGAAATGGGATCAAGGCCCAGTGTTTTTTTTTTGAAGTGAATGACTTCATTGAATTAAGATGTTCATAAAATGTAAACCTTTGTAATTGCTAACAGACTTCTTGCCTGCGCTCCTTCACCTCCATCTTAAACCTCAGGCGATGGATTCTATCACTGACTCAAGTCAAATTAATCAAATATCTAGGTTAGGGGTTATCAGTGAAATTCAGTCAGAATACTCTCGCAGATCTTATGTAAATGAAAGGGATTCATCTTCAAACTGCCTGATAGAAGAGGTCATTATTTGGGTTGATCGTTTAAGAAGAGCTTGTGTAGCTGGACCCATTAGAGCAAGACATTGCTATCAGGACATTGACTGACAACAACTGGACTGGCTGATGTTTTCACAGTGGCTGATTAACAGCTCTATATTTGTTTGACGGAGCTCTTTCCTTTTTGTTTATATTTACCAGATGCGCTGCTTCATTATATTTTTAGATGTTTCACTTAGTACGACTGTTCTAGCATAACCGAGAGTTGACATAGATCACTACTCCTCCAAAGCTCCTAGTCTCTCACCATGAAGAAAATATTCAGATTTGTCTTTCTCAGAATCAAAGTGGATGACCTTGTTAAATTGAACTCCATCTTCCATTGTTTCTCCCCCCCACTCATTAACTCTGTTGACGCCCCTTTATAACTTCCTGCTCCCATCTACACAACTTACTGTCCCTCCTTAACGTCGTGTCATCTGAAAACTTGGACACACAACTCTCTATTCCTCATCCAAGTCATTGATATGTATGATGAGAAGCTAAGGCCCCAGTACTGATCCCTGGGGAACACCACTTGTCACATCCCGCCAATCAAAGAACATTCCCTTTCTGTCTCTGACCTCCCAACCAATTTTCAACCCATGTCACAAGGAACTATGTGTACTGAAGGAAAGCCCTGCAGCAAAAGAAAAACACAATGCAAAAAAAAGTGTAGAGTTCTCAATCAAAACAACTAATGCACAGAACAATGCAACAAGCATCTACTGGGGCCCAGGATCCCCACAGCACCTATTTAAACCAGGCAAGCAGCAGGCAATGGGTAATGTTCCATCCACAATTCAGATCAGGCCCAAGAGATATACATAAATACATAATTAAAATGAGGACCACGGATGCCGGTAGTGTGGCTGCGTTTTCAGCCCAGGAATGGGCTATCGGGGACTTAAGTGTGCCACGATCAGGATATGCACGTTTGTAGGCCCAATTTCCCAACCCCCACCCGCTGCCTGTGAGACTCCGTGCCCCGTGGAAATTTCCAAAAATTTGTCTCCAGCACAATGTGCAAGAAGCACTGTATTTGGAAAAATATTGTTCAATCTATGGAGGTAAAAGTCTTGAATGCCAGTTTTTAAATCACCGGTTTAAAAAGCTGGGGTTTTTCAGTCTTTATTTTTAGCAATAAAATCAGGGGGAGAAAGTTAGAGCTAGGATAAATTCAGAGAAAATCAGTAAAAAGAAAATAAGTTTTTTTTTAACCTCACAAAATCTCAAGAAAATGAGCAAGTGACTAATAAGGCACAGTTAAGCTAAATGACAACTAACAATTATTTACATAGTTTATAAATACCCCTTTTATGGGCCTCAATAGCAGATCCAAAAGTAACATAATATAAGTTTCCATGATCATAAAGTACTGTCAAGCTATTTTAGCAACATACATTGATAATATTCATTGATGGACTGTGAGCTCCAAAATTATAATTGTTAAAATTAATGTTCAAAGTAGCAAAAAGGCTAATGGAATGTTAGCCTTTATAACTGAAGGACTAGAGTATAAAGGGGAGGAAGTTTTGCTACAGCTATACAAAGCCCTGGTTAGACCACATCTGGAGTACTGTGTACACTTCAAGGCACTGCACCTTAGAAAGGCTATATTGGCCTTGGAAGGAGTGCAGTGCAGATTCACGAAATTCATTAGAATCATAGAAATTTACGGCACAGAAGGAGGCCATTTGGCCCATCGTGTCTGTCCTGACCGAAAAAGAGCTATTCAGTCTAATCCCACTTTGCAGCTCTTGGTCCGTAGCCTTGTAGATTACAGCACCTCAAGTGCACATCCAAGTACCCTTCAAATGAGTTGAGGGTTTTTGCCTCTACCACCCTTTCAGGCAGAGAGTTCCAGACCTCCACCACCCTCTGGGTGAAAACATTTATCCTTAGCTCCCCTCTAATCCATCTACCAATTACTTAAAATCTATGCCCTCAGTTATTGACCCCTCTGCTAAGGGAAATAGGTCCATCCTATCCACTTTATTAAGGACCATCATAATTTTATGCACCTCAATTAAATCTCCTCTCAGCCTCCTTTTTTCCAAAGAAAACGACCCCAGCCTGTTCAATCTTTCCTCATAGCTAAAATTCTCCAGTCCTGGCAACAACCTCGTAAATCTCCTCTGTACCTGCTCTAGTGCAATCACATCTTTCCTGCAATGTGGTGATCAGAACTGTACGCAGTACTCTAGCTATGGCCTAACAAGAGTTTTATACAGTTCTGGTATAACCTCTATGCCTCAGCTAATAAAGGAAAGTATCCCGTATGCCTTCTTAACCACCTTATCTACCTGTCCTGCTACCTTCAGGGATCTGTGGATATGCACACCAAGGTCCCTCTGTTCGCCTACACCTCTCAGTATCCTCCCATTTATTGTGTACGCCCTTGACTTGTTTACCCTCCCCAAATGCATTACCTCACACTTTTCCTGATTGAATTCCATTTGCGACTTTTCTGCCCACCTGATCAGTACATTGATACCTTCCTGCAGACTACAGCTTCCTTGCTCACTATCAACCACCACATCAATTTTTGTATCATCTGCAAACTTCTTAATTGTGCCCCCTACATTTAAGTCTAAATCATTGATATATACCACAAAAAGCAAGGGACCTCATACTGAGCCCTGCGGAACCCCACTGGAAACAGCCTTCCAGTCACAAAAATACCCGACCATTACCCTTTGCTTCCTGTTACTGAACCAATTTTGGATCCAACTTGCCACTTTCCCTTGGATCCCATGGACTTTTACTTTTCTGACCAGTCTGCCATGTAGGACCTTGTCAAAAGCCTTGCTAAAATCCATGTAGACTACATCAAACGTCAACCTCATCGACCCTCCTCAAAAAATTGAATCAAGTTAGTCAGACACGACTTTCCCTTAACAAACACGCTGACTGTCCTTGATTAATACTGTCCCTCAGAATTTCTTCCAATAATTTGCCCACCACTAAGGTTAGACTGGCTTGCCTATAATCACTTGGTCTAACCCCTTCTCCCTTCTTAAACAACGATGAAACATTAGCAGTCCTCCAGTCCTCTTGCACCACGCCTGTAGCCAGAGAGGCTTGGAAAATGATGGTCAGAGCCTCCACTATTTCCTCCCTTGCTTCTCTTAACAGCCTGGGATACACTTCATCCGGGCCTGCTAGAAAGTAGATTTATCTACTTTCAAAGATGCTAAACCCCTCAATGTTTCCTCTACGTTTACCCCATCCAATATTTCACACTCCTCCTCCTTGACTACAATGTTTACATCGTCTCCCTTTTTCGTGAAGACAGATGCAAAATATTCATTAAGAACCATACCCATGCCTTCCGCCTCCACACACAGGTTACCTTTTTGGTCTCTAATAGGCCCTGCTCTTTTCTTAGTTATCCTCTTTATGTATTTATAAAACACCTTTGGGTTTTCCTTGATTTTACTTGCCAATACTTTTTTCATGCCCCCTCTTTGCTTTCCTAATTTCCTTTTTAATTTCACCCCTGCACTTATTATACCCCTGTAGGTTTTCTGCAGTATTGAGCTCTTGGTATCTGACATAAGCTTCCCTTTTTTGCCTTATCCTACCCTGTATGCTCCTTGACATCCAGGGGGCTCTAGATTTTGGACTCCCACCCTTTTCCTTTGTGGGAACATATTTGCTCTGAACCCTCACTATCTCCTCCTTGAAGGCCTCCCACTGCTCTGACACTGATTTACCTTCAAGTATCTGTTTCTAGTCCACTTTTGCCAAATCACATCTCAGCTTAGTAAAATTGGCCTTTCCCCAATTGAGAACTTTTACTCCTGTCTACCTCTGTCCTTTTCCATAACTATGCTAAATCTAATTGAATTATGATCACTGCCACAAAAAATGCCCTTCCATCTGCCCAGCTTCATTCCCTAAAACCATGTCCAGAATTGCCCCCTCTCTTGTTGGGTTTGCTACATACTGGCTGAAAAAGTTCTTCTGAATGCAATTTAAGAATTCTGTGCCCTCTATACCTTTTACACTGATTCTATCCCAGTTAATATTAGGGTAGTTGAAATCCCCTACTGCTACTGCCCTATTGTTTTTGAACTACTCAGAAATTTGTCTACATATTTGCTCTTCTATCTCCCTCTGACTGTTTGGGGGTCTATAGTACACTTCCACTGTGATTGCCCCTTTTTTGTTTTTCAGTTCCACCCATATGGCCTCATTTGATGATCTTCTAACATATCATCCCTCCTCACAGCTGTAATTGTTTCTTTAACCAATATTGCAAACCCCCCCTCCTTTTTTATCCCCCTTTCTATCTTGTCTGAAAACCCTGTAATCAGGAATGTTGAGCTGCCATTCCTACCCTTCTTTAAGCCATGTTTCAATAATAGCTGTGATATCATACTTCCATGTGTCTATCTGTGCCCTCAGCTCATCCACCTTATTCACTAGATTCCTTGCATTGAAGTATATACCATTAAGCATTGACAAACTCCTTTGTTGTCTGTTTCTAGCCTTTGTTTGCTCTGCCTTCCAAACTCACTTACTAATTTTCTACCTTCCATTTCCAGCTTTGCTTCTCTACCTTCTGAATCTACGCTCAGGTTCCCATCCCCCTGCCAAGCTGGTTTAAACTCTCCCCAACAGCGCTAGCAAACCTCCCTGCGAGAATATTGGTCGCGGCCCTGTTGAGGTGCAACAGTCTGGCTTGTACAGGTCCCACCTCTCCCAGAACCGGTCTCAATGCCCCAGGAATCTAAAGCCCTTCCCTCCTGCACCATCTCTCCAGCCAGGCATTCATCTGCCCTATCCTCCTATTTCTGTACTCACGAGCACGTGGCACCGGGAGTAATCCGGAGATTACTACCTTTGAGGAAAATGTTAGCAGGGCTCCAAGGGTTAAATTATGAGGACAGATTACATAAACTAGCCTTGTACTCTCTGGAATATAGATGGTTAAGGGATGATTTGATTTAAGTTTTTTAAATTTTGAAAGGAATTGATAGGGTAGATAAAGAGAAACTTTTTCCAGTAGTGGGGGAGTCTGAGACAAGGGGACATAACCTTAAAATCAGAGCCAGGCCATTCAGGAGAGAAGTTAGGAAACACTTCTTCACACAGAGGCTGGTAGAAATGTGGAACTCGCTCCCACAAAAAGCAAAAGATGCTAGCTCGATTAATAATTTTAAATCTGAGATCGATAGATTTTTGCTTGCCAAGGGTATTAAGGGATATGGAGCGAAGGCTGGTGGATGGAATGAGGATACAGATCAGCCATGATCTCATTGAATGGCAGAACAGGTTAGAGGGGCTGAAAGGCCTACTCCTGTTCCTATATTAAGCATAACTTATTGTTAAGTGTACATGTGCCTGGAACCCAATGTTCCCTTAATTTATTTCTCTCTTGCTTTCATCTAGTGTGCAACAATAAGCCTCAGTTTTAGAGTCCTGATTTTAACACCGTATGCCCGACGAGAACGCGGTGTACAAGGGGTTAAAATCCGGGCAGCGTGATACTCACATTGGCCCAGAAATTACTCACCTCCGGACGTCGTTCATCAATGGTGTCCTCTCTCTCTGCCGGCAAAGACAGGGAGCAGATTCACGAATGTGCACATGCGCACTAAAACCCGGGAATCGCAAACTTGCTCCTATTGGTTCGCCAGCGGTTTGACAGGTCCGAATTAAAGGGCCACGCCACACTCCAATCAATAAAATCACTAAACATTCGTAAACTTACCCATTGGCCCAGCTGGAACGAAGATACTTACGCCACCAAAAGTTACGCTGGAAAATACAGCTCTCCCCTATTTTTTAAAAGCGCGGTGACTGTTAATGACTGCAAAACAACAACAAAAATTTTTTTAACATGTGGAATGTCATATTACTCTTATTTTAATATTTTTTGATCATTAAAATTTTTTTTTAAATTAAACTTTTTTTTAAACTTTAAACTTCTGGAAGTTTCATTAAATTAAATCATTTGTTTGGCTTTTTATAAGATATGTTAAATTTTTATTTCAACTAACATACAGAAGTTAACTGTGAAAGAATGATCTCAACTTGCCTGCTTGTGAGTGTGACTTCTCTTCATGACAGATTCTGTGGGCGTTGCTCCCATTCCCACAGTCTCTATCAATACGAAGGAACTTGTGCTGATTTCACAGAGCTGAACTTATAAAAAAAATTGAAGAGGGAGCAAGCGGATGTCTGAGACCATGAGGTAAGCATTTTCGTAGTGTTTGTCTGCAGGATGTGCGGATAGCCTTGCCACACCGGTCAAAGCAAGTTCCGACCCACTATCTACACTGCAGTCTTGCTCAGTGCAATTTTAATAGGCACGTTTTGACCGGCGCATGAGGCCGTTGCCCCAGGCAGGCGAGGGCCTCATTAAAATGTAAAACTCGCGGTCCGATGAAGTCATTCAGACTGCGGCTCGATTTTAACCCCATTGTTGTATTTTAGACCCAAAACGTGTCTGCCGGGTGCTTCAGTGCAGGTGGAAGTTGCCTGCAGTTGTCTGTAGAGGGAAGCAACGCCATGGCCCTGAAATTCCTCGGACATTGTGCCCCAGCACCGACATAACTTTCTTGGAAGTGCGGCAGAAACCACTTTTGTAGGGTGGCGCTGCGGCATAAAGTCTGAGCAGATTCCGAGCCCGTGTAACACTGAGCACAGGTGATTACCACTTGGATGGCATTTTGGATTTGTGATCCATGACTGTGCTAATAACAGCTCTTATTTTTAACGATACGCAGAGACAGGTAACCTCTCTGGGATATATTAACAAGGAATGAAAGTATTCGCCTGTGCAGTAGTTTGTATCTGCCACATGGTGGTGAGGCAGTGCATTAAGCAAATGTGCTGAAAATAAGCTATGCTTGTCTCCATAGAACCAGGATAACTGGTTGAAAAGAAGTTCATTAAATCATTTCACCTCACAAGGGATGCACACATATGGTAAGACAGTGTTCTTAGCCACATATGCCTCACTGATTAAAATTGGTAATTGTTTTACGTTATTTGTATTCTTGGCTCACTTGGCAGCACTTTTTCCTCAGAATCAAACGATTATGGGTTCAGGCCCTTCTCTAGGACTTGAGCACATAATCTAGGCCGACATGTCAGAGCAGTACTGAGGGAGCGCTGCATTGTCAGAGATGCTGTATTTTGGATGAGATACCTGCTTGCTCAGGTAGATATAAAACATCCCATTGCACTTTTTGAAGAAGAGCAGGGACTTCTCCTGCTGTGATAGGATCATAGGATCGGGAGTAGGCCATTCAGCCCCTCCAGCCTGTTCTGCCATTCTATTAAATCATGGCTGATCTGTACCTCAACTCCATTACCCACCTTTTCTCCATAAAAGGAGCATTAGTAATAGTCTGTGAGCAGATCACGTACCCAAACTCTCGGACATAGACTGACGCACATGCAATTTATGCCATTCTTCTGGGATTTCCGCAGTTCTTCCACTGAAGTTATGGCAGACGGGAGGGAGAACCTCCATGGAAATTCATCCCCACCATGAGGACAAAGCAGAATTTCTTGTTTTAAGGTGATTCCAACTTTTCCCCTAAATTTATTGACAGGAGGAATTTTATCACCCACTGCCTTAGTATTGTAGTAAATCTCATCATCAGAGAGAATTGAAAATCTATGGGACTAACGGCGTGCAAAGAAAACCAAGAGATAGTCTAACAATCATAACTGAGGATAAAAGAAAAGATTGAATAATATATTACATTATTGATCAGAACATTGTAACAGTCAAAGCCTTGCAGATTAACTATTCTTTTGATTTGTAGCAATTAGATCCCATGTGTCTTGGATATATCATTTGCTCTGAAATTCAACAATGTAACTGAATACTTAAGAACATAAGAAATAGGAGCAGGAATAGACCATACAGTCCCTCGAACCTCCTCTGCCATTCAATATGATCATGGCTGATCTCCGACCTCAACTCCACTTTCCCGCCCGATCTCCATATCCCTTGATTCCCTTAGAGTCCAAAAATCTATCGATCTCAGCTTGAATATACTCAACGACTGAGCATCCACCGTCCTCTGGGGTAGAGAATTCCAAATATTTACAACCCTCTGAGTGAAGAAATCTCTCCTCATCTCAGTCCTAAATGGCCAATCCCTTACCCTGAGACTTAGAGAATCATAGAATCTAACAGCACAGGAGGCCATTTGGCCCATTGTGCCTGTGCCGGCTCTTTGAAAGTGCTATCCAATGAGTCCCACTCCCCTGCTCTTTCCCCATAGCCCTGCAATGTTCTGCAAGTATTTATCCAATTCCCTTTTGAAAGTTACTATTGAATCTATTTCCACCACCCTTTATGGCAGTGCATTCCAGATCATAATAACACACTGCATAAAAAAATGCCCTCATCTCACCTCTGGCTTTTTTGCCAATTACCTTAAATCTATGTCCTCTGGTTACCAACCCTCCTGCCAGTGGAAATAGTTTCTCCTTATTTACGCTCTAAGGAGAAGTGTTCCTAAAATGGAGATTTTATTTTCCCTCTCCTTTTCCTAATAATTTTCTCCCCATGCTTTGTCTTCTGGAATCCCTCCCAAATGGGTGAGCAGCAGGCTCTAAGAGCCAAGATTGATCCTATGCTGGCCTGAGATTTGCAGACAAACATTTCCAGCGGGGGTCTCTGGATGGTAGTCAGAAGTGAGGACCAAATTTCAATGCCTAACCTTGAGGCACTGAGGTCGGTTGCCTGTATCGCAACCCCAGCTGAGATCAGTTAACTCAGCACAGACCAGGGATTGAACTTGGGACCTCTCTGATCTATAGGGCTCTATTATTCCTAACGCCACAAATCACAAATTTGCGCTGTATTATTTCTAATGTGCATTGTGAAACCTCAACTATCTGCTGTAATGGAGGCGACTCCCTGGATAATGGAAACATGGAAATTCGAAGCAAACTTCACCACATTTTATTGCAATGTTTAAACCAGATTGATTTATGTTGAGAGAGAGTCATTAAACCTCCAGTCAACAAATATTTTAAATGGACTTTATGAAGTTCTCTGTTTCATTTTAAACTGAAAGCTTGTTCGTTTTAATAAATTCTGGCAGCCTCAACTCCCAATGGTCAATGCCTTGAAGTTTCAACTCTCACTGGTTAATTGCATAAAGTCCAAACAGCCACTGGGCAATGACCCAAAGTCCCAACTCTCACTGGTCAATGCCTTGAAGTCCTGATTCCCACTGGTCAATGATCTGAAATCTTAACTTCCACTAGGCCTTCACTGAAAGTCAGAATTCCTGCTGGGCAATTCCTTGACTCTCAACAATGACCCAAAGTCCTTGTTCCTGCAAGCCGATGACCCGACGTCCTGACATCCACCAGAAAATGACCTGAAGTCCTGACCTCTTCTGGTTTATGCCTCAGTGTTTGGACTTGCACTGATTAATGCATTGTTTTGGTGAAATCCTTTCACACTCATTGACTAAGCTGAATTTGGGTCTCTGTAGGTTTCTTTAATAGATACTATGAATTAATATTTTGTTCACTCTAGACTCTGTTCCAGTGACTATCCAAGTATAGAGATCACAAAGGCATGAAAAAATGACATTATCAGGTCCCCTTCCCCCAATCTTCCTCAGCAGCATTGTGTAAACAACTGCTCTGTATCCATGGGTTTGAGTGTTCAAGCAATAAAAAAGACATTAAGCAATGGAGATGAAAAAGCCCGTTAGCCACTAAAGTGTTGAGATCTTACCATCCCTTTGTTATATAAATAGTATGTGGGTGACTATGCTCATGTTTTCATGCCTCAAATGTTAAAACACATTTCTATATCATGCAATAGGGCCATTACTGTGAAACCATAGCAACAAGCTGCTACCTGTCAACTGTCTTCAGTGGGACATTTGTCTATGGAATTTCAGGTCATTCGCACACTAGCAGCAGCTCAAATAATGGAAAAAGTCCCCCTGCACCACCACCACTGAAATACATTAGCAACTGACCTGCATATAGTTCAGGTGTGCTAACTACATGGGAGTAATATTAACCTAACCTGCTCGGCGAGAAACTGACAGGATTAGATCAGATGGAGTTTTACATTTTGTACAATGAAAAGAAAAACGTGTGGATTGTAAAATGGGCTCTCGATCCGATCCTGTCAGTTTCCTGCCAGATGGGATAGGTTAAATTACAATTACCACCCAACATGATGGGCCAAATGGACTCTCTCTGTGCTGTAAGATTCTGTGATTCTATATACTGCTATCCTGTCCTGCAGGCTGCATGTTTAAGATGTAGTGTGTTTGGAAGTGGAATCACAGTGTGTGATATTAGCAATAAACATATGAACACGTTGCATGAAATTTGTCAGCCATCTATTTTAACGAGTATTCAGTGTTAACACCTTTGTTTGAAAGAGCAAACAAAGAAATTTTATACGAACAAATTCATTACTAATGTTACAGACGCAATTTCAACCCTTTTTTTGTTAATCTTTGTAGGCCCACAATACCGCCATGCAGGGCTTACTATGGTCTGACGTTAATTTGATTCCTTTAAATAAAAATCTTCTTGGCTCGTTGCATAAATCAATAAAGACATCTTAAAAAATTTCTATAACTATTTGTCTGTTATTTATCAAAGGACAGATCAAGTCTCTCCAACATGCAATCCTTGTGCAGTCTATCCGAATAGACTCATTAACTTCCCTTTTGTGATATAAATGGAGCTCTCTACAAAAACTACATCCCATGTTGGACAGAAGACATTAATGGGAGACACTGAGCGAAATAGTCAATTACCATCCGGGAGGTCTGAGGAGGGAAGAAAAGAAAGTGGATAAAGTGTATATCATATAATGTATCAATAGAATACTAATTGTACAAGAGACAAATAAATGTTAAATAAGGGTCATTTTAATATTAATGGTATCTTTAATATAATTTTGTAAGCTGTTACTTAATTGGAAAGATTGCAAATAATTCAAGACGTTTCCTTTAGAGTCCATGCTCTCATCATGCTTAACTTGATAAATTTTCAATAAGGGATCAGTGTTTGTATCTAACATGGATCAATACCAGGACAACATGTTATTAACTGGAATTACAAAATGACACAAATCCCATTCAAAACAGCAAAAAGTTACTGAAAACCATCAAACCAAATATCGAATTACTGTTGGCCACGTTTGCAAAAAGGTCTGAGCAGGGGCACCATTTGCTTAATGTGGGATTAAAAACCTAAAGAAAACAATTTACTTTTCACAAACCATTTGCTCCATAAGATCTGTCTAGCTGTTTTCATTCATTAATTCTATCCAGATGGATTCGAAAAATGCAAATGATACAGAATGCTGAGAAGATATATGCTCAGTGGAGCACAAAAAATGTACAAACAGTTGCAACCTTTCTTAATTATGCCTCTGCTCAGAACCTATTAATATCCTTATTAATGCTCCTCCACCATGCCAGCACTGTATTCCTAATTAGTTCTAATTTCTTTGTGCTGTTTGATGAGTCCTTCCTTGTATAATTGGTAGTTAAAGTTTTCTAAATAACTAGATATCTTAAAAAAATATGAACTAAGTTTACTGAATAAATAAAGTTTCCTTTGATTCATCGGTTCCTGATCGTAGGATAATTTTGAGATTTTCTACTCGTGTGGATGAGCCCAATCAACATTGGAACTTTGGGTTTTTCCTATGGACACAATCCATGAAAAGCCAATTCAATATCTATCGGTGCAGAGAGGAATGCTATGTTATCAGAAATATAAAGCTATGGTGGGGGGGGTGATAATTCTACTCCAGCGGGGCGTAAAACAGGAGGCGCCAAATATATACATCCCGCTCGATTTACCTTTTCTTTGAAGTCAAGGGCCCGTTTTGTGCCCCTGCCGAAGGTGAATTTCACCCCCATTGACATATACAGAACATAAGCAGGTCATCACGTCTGACCGGGCTCTTTGCTAGCGTAATCTGAAACTAATCTCACTGCCCTGCTTGTTCCCCAGAGCTCTGTATCGTCCTCTGTTTGTTGGTATTGTCAAATGTGATTTCAATGAAAACAAAGTATCATTATCACCCAGGCATTCTCATCTCCAATCACCACATTGTCCATTTGTTGAAATGCCAGATAAATGATCGCGTTCAGGCACTACTGGGGGCCTGGGCTGCCAAGAAGATAACTTGACCTGTGGCAGATCTTTCCAGATTGATGCAGAAAAAGTGTCAATTTTTTAAAAAATTATTATTTTACCACTGTGTATCAGTGTCTACTTTAGTTCTACATGGTTAATATTACAGCGGCAGAATTGCTGCCAACATTTGACTAGCTTCATTATGTAACATTAATCTTTGATTCAGCATCATAGTGTGTGAGCTAAAAACTTAAAAGGCAATTGGCTGAGGGAACCTTGAATTTCCCAGGACCTGCTGGCAGTCCATCTGACCAAAGCCAACTTCAGAAGGAAAAGGTGCATCGACTGAGAAGATCGCTGATGAGGGGGTTGTGCAAACCTGCAAAGTCATTATTTTATTGTGCCATTTCCATCATCTTAGGATGGGAATACTGTTGTGTAAGTAGATGTATTGCAATCCATGTTTTGTGATGGACATAACCATTCCATTGCCTGCAGTATAATTCTGCTCTATGACTTGTGACAGATACAATCAGCTAGGTTTTCCAGACAGGAGCCGGAGCAGATGGCTGAAGAAGATAATGCAAAGTGTGCCAGCACAAAATAATATTGGAGCTGTTTGAAAAGACTGTCCTGTGCAGCTTACTATGACGAAGAAAAGATATTTATGTCTAAAGTTGTTCCCATAACTATCAATTTCAAACTCAGTTCCTACGGAAAGGGAGTCTAGTGGTTCCCTAAGACTACCTGATACCCTGTTGCAAAGGGCATTGATCCTGGCAACAAGTTTTGGGGGGAACCTCCCTATCACTGTAACCTCCTCCAGCGCTACAAACCTCCGAGAGTGCTGTGCTTCTCCAATTCTGGTTTCTTGCACATCCCTGATTTTCATTGCTCCACCATTGGCAGCCGTCCCTTCAGCTGTCTAGGCTGTAAGCTCTGGAATTCCCTCCCTAAACCTCTCCGTCTCACTACCTCTCCCTCCTCCTTTAAGACATTTCTTTGACCAAGCATGTGGTCTCACCTGTCCTATTATCTCTATGTGGCTCGGTGTCGAATTTTTACCTGGTTACGGTCCTGTGAAGGGCCTTGGGACGTTTTACTACATTAAAGGTGCTATATAAATTGAAGTTGTTGCAGTTGTTGTTGAATCTCTGATTTAGAGCAAAAAGAAGCGGTAGCTCCCCATAAAATGGTGGGAATGACTTTCTGCCCATTTCTGCCGTGACTGTGGCAGCCACAATCCTCCCTCAAGCCTGATCACTGGGCAGCCTGAGGGCCAGCCTGAGTTGGGCAGTTGGCCCTTTTAACAGGCAAATCAGGGCCCTATGACATACATAGGACGCCATGTGCCATTTTAAGACAGTAGTGGATAGAACGTGGGCTGCACACATTCCGCCCAGTATCAGCTGGCAGTCCAGCCATAGAGGAGCTCAAAAGGTAAGTTTTACTCTTTTTTGGGGGGGGCCAGAAAGAGCAAGGGTAGGTCTCCAGCCTCCACAAAACCAGCCTGGGCCACAGCTGTTCCAGGCACCCCACTCCCAAGATCTGGCGCCTCTCCCTCCCCCACAGACCTACCTCCTTCTGGCACTGTTGCTGGCCGGCTCGCCCAACATTGTGGTGCCCCAGAGCCATCAGGCTGTCCCCTGGGAGTTCATTTTCTACACGCAGCCCACCGACCAAATACTGATGAGGTCTGACCCTCAAAATGGACTGGGCCTCGCTCCGGGTCTATCAGGGCGTCTAGCGGGCACACTCCGTCAGCTGGCCACCCGAAGTCCACACCAGGGGAAAACCTACAACCACAATTTTCAAGCAGATATGGATTTTTGGATTGATTCAGTTTGTATTTCACGGGTAACTCTCTATCGAGTCCGAGAAGCTGGCTATTCACATCACAGGACGTGTCCAGCCCACTTACTGCTTGATATCTAAAAAACAAGGAGCACTTTCTAGAAAGGGCACTTGTGCAGGTTCTCTCCAGAGGGGTCATTTGTACCTCCCCTCACAAGAAACAACAAGTTGAAGAATCATCTCAGGTTTAGCAGTTACCTCCAGAGTCCTTAAGAAAAGGAATTTAAAATAGTTTAGAATGACAGGTAGACTAGAGGAACCCTACGTAGATCTTGTCAAGCACAAAACTTAGGTGACTTCTTAAGAGTTGCTTTTTATTTATTAATTTACCATTCCAATGAGTTTAGATGATAATTCTATATTAGATTTCTCACTGTATTATATCATTATTAGATTATTCATTTGTTCATCATTTATTAAATAAATTTGTTTCATGTTTTATACTTTAAGCAAGGTCTATTGTGAGTCTCTGTTTATCAAGGTCGAATGGATATCTAATAGCATCATGGATTGGTTCCCATTCTCCCAATGCCTCCAATTTAAAATTCTCATCCTCATGTTCAAACCCCTTCATGGCCACACCCCTCCCTATCTCTGTAGCCTCCTGCAGTTCTACCATCCTCCAAGAGCTCTGCATTTCTCCAACTCTGACCACTTGTGCATCTCCACTCCCTTTACTCCACCACTGGCAGCTGTGCCATCAGCCATTAGCTCCTAAGCTCTGGCATTCCCTTCCCACTCCTCTCCACTTGTCCATCTCTCTTCTCCTTGAAGACCTTTCTTAAAACCAACCTCTTCGATGAAGCTTTTAGACACCCCTCCTAATATCTCCTTCTTTGGCTTGTTGGCAGTTTTTGACTGATTACACTCGAGATGTTTTTTCTATGTTAAATACGCTATATAAATGCAAGTTGTTGTTGCATAAGATAGACCAGTCCTTAACAGCAATTGTCAAACAGAGTTTGCTGTTAACCCAAGTGTGTTATCAGTTTCTTTTTAGGCAAAAATTGACATTCCTGTGGGTTTCAGGAGTTGGAACTCAACCATGAGAGTCATCTGAAACACAAGCGCCAAAATAATCTCAGATCAAAAGGTTTAAAGAGGTACAAAAACATGACACTTGTTCCCTATGAATACTATTGGTACATACAACAGTTTTATATCTATGCTTATGTGAAACTTTGTACCCATCAAGTTGAAGGGTATCAGGATTGGTGGATGAAATGCATTTGCACTCTGGTCACCCAGTGTTAGCATTGAGCAGCCCGTAATGGGTAACTTTGGACTTCCAATGCATTCTCACATGTGAAAAAGGCAACGATAATCTAAAACATGAAAGGGGAATGATTCTAGTTGGTCTTGAAGTTCCAAGTTGAATTTTTTCCATTCATTGTTCCCAGGTTCTACTTAAAGCACACACTCACACAGTACAACAATAAATTACAACATTTTATAATTAATAATCCTAATCATGGTAATGACCCTACTGGCCCTGAACTCATTTGCTAGTATTACTTCTGGTTTATAAATTAAACAATGTTATTAATCTACCACATGTGTGGTGTAAATAGTAATGTTAATGTTGCCAATAGTCTAGTCTAACATGAACTGAATGTTAAGCCCAGACCAAAGAAGTCCTTCTGATCACTGCAGTAAATGAGTATAGCGTAAGAGTGCAGTGAAAGCTGAGATGAATGGTGTTACCTTTCAAGTACATAAAAGCAGTGCAGCAACCACTCTGTGTAAACATCAAGCAATGAGTTCTCAACGTGTTTCTATAAATAGCAGAGATAAAATGAAAACCTGCAGAGACTGGGGATATGAAATAAAAACAGAAAATGTACAATCAGCTTCTGAGACAGGGAGGCAGGCTAATGTTGTGGGTGCAATCCTTCAACTGTTGGCCATTTCTGAAGCATTAACGGATCTTTTCAGTTTCAGATGCTGAGTGACTTATATTGGCACCAATTATGTATTTATACTATCTAATGTATGATATCATTGCTACCTACACCACATCAACAGGCAATCAGACATCACAAACATCATCATCCATCAATAGGCCAACACTGATCGATCACCTGCAATCATTCTGCTAACTTTGGACATGTTGCTCCACAGCCCACCAAAGCATTGACTAACTCAGTCTTCTTTCCTAATCTGTAACTACCGGAACGAGAGCATCTGTAAGGATGACCATATCCTCATTGGATAATAAACAGGTCAATGTTGTCAGCTACACAGAGGTGATTTATTCGGTGAGTGACCTGCTCAATATCACACACAACAGAAGTGCCGGTCATCATCTTGTTTCCATGTCTACTACGGCTGCATTGACCGCGTGAACTAGTTGCTTGATACCATGTCACAAATTGGACTGAGCTAAGTTGTATACACTTGTAGAACGTCAGAAGAATTTATTTTGGTGCAGAGCTGGTTCCGGGGCCAATGGAACTTCAAACTTACGGAAATCCACTTGCTGCAGTGGTGTGCTTGGAGTGGCCTTACATTGATTCTAAAGCAGAAGCTCCTAAGTTTTAAATCCAAGATTTAAGTCCACTTTCTTGCCTTAGACGGGTGAGTTCCTACTTGGCTGAAATAAAAAAAGTGAAAGTGGCTGCCAGTTCTTGGGAACTAAAACTCACGTCAGGAATCAACAATGGAAGATTTTTATACGGATACGATATAATAGTAGCCACTTCATTTCACTGTGGATCCAAGAGAATTGATAATATCTGTGCTGCCTCTTGAACCAGATCTGCTACTAGCTGAATTATGTCGAGAATGATGGCAGAGAAATTCATTGTTGAAATATCAATGTTCCTCTAACTGAAAGTGGATCAGTAGGAAGCATTCTAAAATACCAACTCAACTTGCACCCACTCTATTTTTAAAAAGTCCCTGTTTGTGTTTTCTGCTGTACAGATAGGAAAGTCTTAGAAACTTTAGCATTTTTCTCAGACTTCTGAGCCTCAGTGTGTTCTGAGGTAACTTCTAGCAGCATAGTGGGACCCGAGGAAAATCTGCTTTCTCTCCAAACATTTCAGTTCTCTGAGAAACGTGCGCCTGGAACTTCTGCGGAGATTCTCCTGATCGTCTGCTGTAACTTCAGTGGAAAATCGGCGGAAACTTGGAAGAAACAGACGATTGGGAGAACCCCTGCGGAAAATGTACCCCCTAGTAAGATAATAATGTTTCACACAGGAGAAAACCATCGGTCCATTTCACCTCCCCTTCCCAATCTTCCACCAGTTTCCCCTTTCCTAACAGGAATTCATCCAATCCTTTTTAAAAAAACATGCCATGGTTCAAATTACATTTCATTAATTTAAATTTCTGTCCTTTTTTGAAATCAAAAAAGCCCTTCAAACCAATTCCTACCATGTCATCAGAACTTACTGTCTACACAATAATAAACCCAAACAAATGTTGAAGTTCATTAGACCTCTTTACAATGAATTGATTTTTTAAAATAGAGCCTTTATGGTGAGACTCTTTCTATAAAAATCTTCAATGAAGAACTCACAGTGCAGAGTTCCAAATGCTGGGCTTGATATACCAAGATAATCATCTGGGAACAGTCTTAATCCTGCCTATAATCTGCAGATTTCCTCTTCCAATATATTAATTCTCAATAAACAATCTTATTTTTGATACCATATGTGATGAAACATGTCTGTAGAATGCTCAATAAGGAAAGTACTTTCATTAAAAGTACTTTCAAAGCAATCAGTTGCTCAATAAAGATCAGCCAGCCTCCTCCTCATAAACTAAACTCGTGACTCTAATCTCCAAACTTTTGTCTTCAAACTGTCAGGACTACTTAATGCCTTCAAAGATAAAGGATATGCTTTATTAATAGATGCTGGTGTCTTCAATGTTAGCAAGTTAAGTACTTTCATTCTTCTCTCAGAAAGCAAACTTTCTCTAAGTGACACTCGTAATCCTACTTCCATTTGCAAAGCCTTTTTAAATAAAAAAAATCTCCCACTCAATTGTGCTGGATGAGCTATTGTGACCGGAGTACCATAGAGATCACTCAGAATCAACTAAAAAGATGCTGTCAGCATGGAGTTGAATTTCAGTCGAAAATAGCCCACAAGAGACCTGGATTAAGCTCGAAATGTTACAGAATATGTTAAGGGTAGCTTGTGACCAAAGTGAGATATGGGAGGCAATTTCGAACCAGAGTGCACATTGGGGTGCAAATAGCTCCAGTGAGAAGCCCACACAATTTTCATAGTCTGGCCTCATCAAAATATGTTGGGTGAGCTGCCAGCGCTTGGATGGCACACACAGGCAACTGTGGCTCGGTGTCAAATTTTGTCTGATAATGCTCCTGTGAGACGCCTTGGAACGTTTTTAACCACGCTAGTTTTATAACTGAAGTACAGCAAAAAAATGTATCCATCACAACAGTACACCAAACATCTGACCCCAACGTATCTCACCTCTGACATTTATTTTATTGAGTTCACTTATTTAAAGGCACTATATAAATGCAAGTTGTTGTCACTTCAAGGACCACCAGTTAGGTCGCTCATTGCCTGGTACCAATAGGCGGAGCATGCGCAGCACCACTCTGCCCATTGGCACTTCAATATTGCAGCAGGGTCCTACAATCGACATGTCATATACACTGATATATTGCATACTGCTTTGTAATACAATATTTTCATATGCAAAGATGACATATTATCACATTTGCCTAGGTTCTGGTATCTTTTAAAAGAATGGAATGGATCACAAAGAGAATTGAGCCAGATCTTCACTTTTCCATTGATTTCTAGGAGAAAATTACTATTTTAGCAGGTCTTATGTTGGTGAAACCTAGAGTAAAGGTGAGACCATGCTTGCACAGATATGAATAACCATTGTTACAGGTCAAGAAAAAGTGTACCATACTTACAGGGAAATTTGTCCTCAGTGGACCCGAGACAGGTGACTTACTTTGAGCTATTTGTTTTTTTTCTGGCCAGCTTCTAAAGATTGTGCCACCAATTGTAAACGCCAGGATCCCACAGCGGCCTGGAGTACTGAGACACAAATGGGCAATTTTACTCACTGTTGTGTTGTTCAGTAAATAAGGAGATTCACAAAATCAAATCACCTTTAGACAGACCATAACAAAAGTCCGCAATTAAAGACACAAGTCGCTATCCCTCTTCAATCTCCCCTTGTTCTGAATACTAATTATCCTGATCTCAGAGACTTCGTTCTGTACTGACCACTGTCTATTAGATTTTCTTCCTCAAAAGTCACACTCTCAGTGCTGTGTCCCTTTCTCCCTCATTGGGCTTTCTTTGGATTAACACAACAACAATAACTTGCATTTATAGAGCACCTTTAATGTAGTAAAATGTTCCCAGGTGCTTCGCAGGAGTGTTATCAAACAAAATTTGACACTGAGCCTAAGAAGGAGATATTAGGACATTATTACACATATTGGGCCAGATTTTGCTGTAAAAATAATGGTGAGGCTAACAACGCTCACCGTTATTTATGTGCAAATCGGACAGTAACTTCCGGCAACCGCACAAGCGCAGTTAAAGGTGGAAATCTGGAAGTTGCTGTCTGAGATGTGATGCTCCCCCAAAAGCTGCATGAAACGGCATCTTGCTGTCTGGCTCCTCTGAACGGCGTGAAGTTCCTGTACTGACATTCCTGATACGGACTAAACTCGCCAACAAAAGTTAAGTCAAGTCATTTCAAGTCTAAGTATGATTTTAATGGTGTGGTGGGTCTTAATTACTGCCAAACAACCTCTCTGACACTGAAAATCAACTTTTACAAGTGTGGAGTCTCATTCCTTCAGAGTTTAATTATTGTTGGACATTTAAAAAAAAGCTATTACATTTTTTTTCCTTTTCTTTCTGACTCTTTTATCTCTGTCTCTCAATTCAATCTTTCTTATCCTCTTTATTTCACTTTCTGTACCTGAATTCACTATTCTAATTTACACTTCCTGGTTATGACTGCACTGATACTAACGATGCTTCAATCTGATTGATTAAGGAGATACACAGTTGCTTGCCCTGTTCACACAGTTCCTAGATGCCCTGTAGAGGGCACCATGCTTTTTGGATCTCTAATTTACAGGAACTTGTTGTGCAAAAACTCATACAAAGTCTATGGGCAAATGCAAGTCTAACGAAAGGCTGGTGCCATTCGTTCACTGCTCACAGCAAAATCCGATCCAATATTACACTTCTCATGACATTGCGAGTGTCCCTTTTCCCAATGTCTAAGTGCCAAGGCCTTAATGGACACAAATAAAATGCAGCAAAGGATTTTACCATCGCAACAGCACGCCAAACATCTGACCTCAATGTATCTCACCTCTGACATTTTTTTTTATTATTACATTCACTTATTTAATTTGAAATGCGCCAACTTCATTTAAACTTCATTGGTACACAATGTGACTGCAAAATAAGCCACCAACTGAATCATCCAGTACAACATGTCCTTTGAGGCTGGAATGTAATGCAGATTAATGGGAAACCTTTGGTGAAGCTCCAAGCACACCATTTTTGTACATACTTCAATAAACTATTTTTTTTATACTTCACTGAAAGTGTTAAGAAAATAATACTTCAAGCAATCCAGCTGGTCAGCGTTCATACAATCAAATTGGTTTAATCTCGTTTTTTGTAAAACAGCACATTACAGTACATTGAATTACAGTGCCAAGTATTTTATGTGAAGGGAATAAAACTGGTCACTGAACTAGAAAGTCAACACATAAATTAGTGGCCTATTTCCTCAGACTACAGAATTAGTTATAGTTACATTATATAAATGTAACTAGGTCTATTTACACAGGGCTTTTAGATACTGAACGTAAACACCAGTGACAGGATCCAATGATTAGAGGTTAAAGTAGATGGGTTTTTTCAATCGATTCTCTTCCCTCCCCTCCTGAAGACTTTGACTCGTGCTGCAGTTTGGTTCCATAGGTGTCAGCTGCCCACTGGTAATGAGCGTCGTTTTCAAAGAGCAACGTTGAGAATATCAGTTCTGTTACGAGTTTCCCTTGTGAGCATCTGAATGTACTGTGACAGCTCGGAGCACAGATTCTTCAGTTTAAAGGTTTATTTATTCTAGTTTCTCCTCCTTGCCCAAGTGGCCATTTTACATTTTTGAAGCTATTTGACTGCCGTGGGGGTATTATAGCCGAGTCTGATCTAGTCCCCGCCTTGCATCCAAGTAGACGTATTTTCAGCAGGGTTCACTGAACAGTGATCAGGAGTAGGAACGCTGGCTGAGTTTCCTTTACCTGAGACCTGACCAGTGGTTTAGATCAACTCACTTAGCGCAAACAGAAGATCGAACTTGGGATGTTCAAGGATGCTACGGGTCAGCTACTCACTTGATAAAGCACTATAGCCCAGAGTTTCCACTCGATTGTGCTAGCTTTTTTCAGCACAATCCAGCCAAATCAGCGCAAAACATCGTGAAAGTTTGATTTACACTGGGCATAACTTACACCCAGCGTAATTCGAGTTTCCGCGATGTTTTGCACCAGTTCAAAAAAAAATCGCGTTTAAACCGGCTCCGCCCACAAAACTGGCCACGCCCCCTGGTCGGATTTAACAAGGATGGTGAGTTTCCACCGATTGCGCCTGCTTGCTTATAATGAAGCTCGTTTTCTAAGGCGCACAGGCACTAATAGGCACGGTTTAATTTACTAAGGAACTGACCAGTGTACACCAATGAAAGCAGCAAATGCTTCAGTTTAGTCTTTTTAAGTCATTTTCAGTAATTTAAAATCATGTTACTCACAGGTGGAGGACTAGACACTTATTAAAAATACTTATTGTTTGTGATAAACCCATTTGCAGCTGTATTAATAAAACTACACCAGATTACCACTCTTAAATACTTCAATGAATATTTTTTATTGCAGAAAAAGTGTAAACAATTCCGCTCCATTAAGCTGTCGGATTGCGCTGATTCACGGAAGATTTTACGTTTGTGATTATGTTAATGCATTTTAGCGGAATCGCGCAATAAAATCCAGCCAGTGCAATTTTCAGGCGCACTTTGTGCCCAATTGCTGATTGTATACATACAGATGTTATAAGTGGGACATTTCCCACTGAAAGTTTATACACCAGACAGCAACATGTTTCACACCAAGCAACTTTGGAAAAAACAGCAATAAATATAAAAACAGAGTGGAGACTGATATTAAATAAAGTTTCACACACAACATTAATTTTTAAAGAAATTTGGTGACCAAATTATTTTTTAAAACATAATTAATTGATGGTAATAAAAACTCATCACGACTCGGAGGCAACGTGATGTAAAAAGCAGCCTGCAATACTTTAACTTGAGTACATCCTATTTACAGCATTTTTTAAAATATGTAGGTCTCGAAATTCGATGGCCCTGTGCTTGTTTCTCGGGCGCTAAACAGGCTTCCATTATGGCGGGCAGGAAGTGCGTGCTCATTACGAAGTGGAAGAGTGCAGCCCGCCATATTGGTGTAGGCAAAAACAAAAGGCGTCCAGGGCCTGCACCTGAACCAGACGTTAGGCCCTTTGCATATGCAGATAAGGGGCCTATTGCCTGTTTGAGGCCCCCTGGGCAAAATTGAGTTGCCCTGAACGTAGCCGGCTGCATTCAAGAAAACTAGGCCTACATGCGGTCTAACCAGCAGTCCTTACAGAGACCGCTGCAGATTGCCACCAAAAAAGTACGCGTGTAAAAAATACTTACCTGAATGTGGAGCAGAGAGGAACAGGGTACTACCTAGCCACTGCTCCCCACTTTGTGAAAAGGGACTCACTTATACACTAATTTTCTGTATGTAAGAAAAGCATAATACAAACTTTGGATATAATATTGTAAACCTGATTAGGGAAAAGCACTATATCAGTTTTCCCTGTGAACAAAGGCTTTCTGTCTATCCAAAACAAGCTTTATATGAACTTGTGCAAGAGAGGGCCTCTTTGAGTAATGAGCATCTGGTGTCTTGCTCACCTCCTGTTCATAATATGGGTAAAAGGAGTTATCCATACTTTTGGTAGTCCTGCGAGATATGACAGAGATAAGAGTTATTGATAACTCGGAGGCTACTAATCATGAGGGAGGTGGTAAAGCCAAATGTTGTGTATAAGGGAGTAGGATTGAAAGCAGCCCCATGGGACAGAGAGAATGATTGATGGGAGGCCCATACAGAGCTAATTGTCTCCAAAACATAAAAAGATGAGAGCTTTTTAGTATTGATTAGAATGTTCTCGGAGTGGGGCTGGACCGCTCAACGAATCAAGACCTTCGAAAGTGCACTTTGAGGTCTTGGACAGTGATCAACTTTGTGTCAGGCTGTATTCATCTTACTACCATGTTTAATTGTACTCTTGTATTTTAACATCTTTGTTACTTATTATAACTTCTTAATAAAGCCATTATACCTTGGAACAAACCACCTTGCAGCCTTTTTGATTAAAGACTCGAACAGTGAAATATATTACTTACACTGTGGCACAACACATCGCAGCACCAATGTATTGCCCATAGGATGGCACCTCTGCCCACAGATTTCCTGGCAGTTCTGTTCACGGTATGTGAGGAATCGCACCCTTTGAAAAACATCAGTTGTTACTCCACAGATAACAGAAAGCCTATGTGAGGGTCAAACTTGTGCAAGATCCACCTCTGCTTTTGTGTGTGTACTCTCGATAAATCCTATTACACTGCACTGGTGTACAAGCGACACCCTTAAGCTTGCAAGTCAAAAAATATACACTGGGGTTTTCTGTGAGTAACAGTTACTTTTTACTGTTCAATTAAAACAAAATTGAAATCTTTGTTTCTATACAAGGAAGCACGAAAGCTCAGTATATCCATCAAATCCAGTCCTTTTATAGATCATCTGCAATTTATTTTATCAAGGACTTTACCCCACAAAGCAAAATTCTGGAACAATACTCCCTGATCTTCAAAGGTAATAAAGCAAAACTGAAGAATATTCTTCCACAGTCACATCTTCACTGTTCAACCCTTGCCTGCTGTCTTCTGGTCAACCTTCCCCCACCCCCCTCACCCCCCCACCACTCCTCGCTCCCCGAGCACCCAGCTCACCTATCAATCTCTCAATTAGTTTAGCTGTCAGCTTACCTGGACGAAGACCGTGGAGCTCAATATAGGCTGCGCTCGGGGATTGGTGAGCCTGCAATTCTCCTGCAAGGTGACTGGAGTTTTGCATCAGGCTTGTGCCACGTAGCTGCGAGAGATCTAACATGAGGACGCTGCAGGAACAATCAAATCTTCATCTGTTAGCTGTGCTCTGTTTATTATTCCCACAGCAACATACGTCCTTTCGAAATCTCCAGTATATAAGGTGCCTTTTCCTCATAAAGCCAAGTGACTATGGAGTCTTACAAAATACTTGTAACCAGCAACAATACTGCACCAACAATTTGTACCTTAAGACACATCTCCTGGAGCCCTTTCACCACAGTAATCCACTGTTAGGAAAAGATAATGTGGATCCTGGCTATCGTTATCTATGACCATCAGCAATTAACAATAGCAGCACCGTTGCACACAAGAGCTTCCTGACTGTGATCTCTCTATCGCAGACAGTTGTCAAATATTTGCCAACTGAAAATTGCTGTGTTAACTTTGGCAGTGCAGTGTTACCATGGTCAATGTGGTTCCTGAAAACCTTGTTCATATTAGAAGAGTGGTTTTTTTTTGGAAGATTATTAGCTTAAAAGTATATTTAATTTCAAGCCACACATTCACAATTTTTTTTCTCCATTTAATCAGAGTCTGTCAACCACCTATTTAGTTCTTTGCTTATGGAAACTTCTGTGGTTTGATTTGCAAAGAACTGTGTGCAATAACATTCATAATTACAGACTAATGTGCAAGTAGTATTTATGAGGTAACTTCCCATTAAGTTGATTTTGGTAATAATATAGATTACGTTGATGATTACTGTGATAGAACCACAGATTAGATTATTTTCTCAGTAATTAAATGTTGACCTTCACTCATTAACTTGCAGTGATTTACATTTGTAAAGCTGGGTTTCGGTATCCTGGACAAATATATGTCAAGGAGCCAGATGAATCCTCAACTCCCTCCTTACTAAGGAATTGTCTGGGGTTTCACCTCCCAGTGTAGGTCTAGGGATGAATGATGCCTGATGCGTCTGTCTTACATTTAACCTAGTTCCGATCAAAATGAATTTAATTTACTCACCCTCAATTAGGTTACCCTCTAGCTGATGAGTGGGTGAATGAGCTCGTCAAATCAAGGAAGAAGCCAGACCACAACCCTAACCCTAATGCACTAAAACACGATCTATTGGTTACAAATCACAACTTGAACTTAAAGCTGGGTACATGGGCACTTAACAGACATGCACAAGTATAATCAGAGGCATTTGGCAGTTGAGCAGCAAGCCATTAATGGACAGAGTTACTTAATGAAACGCGTAGCAAAGGTTACACAGGTAATTCTGTCTAACACTGTAAGTCAGCACTAACGGATGACGAGCATTGGCTATAGCAGCAACAAGAGTCTGGGGTTCTAAACTGACTCGATTACTTAAATTGGATAAATACCTCAAGGGGAAAAATTTGCAGGGCCATGGGGAAAGAGCAGGTGAGTGGGAGTAATCGGATAGCTCTTTCAAAGATCCATCACAGGCACAATGGGCTGAATGGCCTCTTTCTGTGCTGTATGATTTTATGACTCTAAGAGTAATTCCTTAGATAGCTGATAAGTTGACAGCTTTGAATAGCCGGTCTATTAAATAGCGCAAGTCTACATGTGTGATTAACAACGCTCAGAGCTTACATGACCATATCCTCACAAGTGGTTGAATCAATCTCCTCTCCCTGAGACACAGGCATTAGCTTTTGGAATGCTGAGTCGATGAACCCCCTTTGGCAGTGGCATTATCCGTTCCCATTGACTCCACCTTACGCATGAGTGACAATATCTCAGCTGGCTTCACTCTTGCCGCCTTCTGATCTTGGGCACTTGTGAAAGGTAAGTGACACTTTACTTTGCTTGCAATCGGTTGCTACAGCCTCACAAGCTAACTCTGTTTTACTCCTTGTCCTAACAGACTGTATCTGTAAAGGCTCCTTTCTGCATCTGCTAGGTAACAGCTCTTACAGAACAAAAAGAACTTAAGTGAGTTAACTTCTACAAAGTCAAAAAGAGAGACAAGCTTGCTCTCTCTAGAAAAAGAGTACCGCTGATATCACTGATCAACCTGTGGAGTGCACAACCCTCTACTTTTAGATCTTAATTTTAAAAGGAGGTCTCCCTACAGTCATCTAACCAATCATGATGGCACTGGTGCCAGAGGTCTCATCCCACTTCTGTCAATCACGTCTGATATGGAGTATTGTACCTATCATTGAGTCACTGGGGCTTGGCTTTTCCTCCAACAAGACAGACTTTGTGTCTGATTTTTACAACCCCCCCCCCCCCCCCCCCGCCTTAAAATCTTGCATTTCTCAAGGGTTTTTTTCCCACACAAATAGGAAAAGGCAACATCTTTATGTTCCATTAGTTGTTCCACCAGAGGTCTGAGCTGGGGATAATGGTATTCCATACTAGTAAGAAATATCCATAGTATAAACACAGATCCTCCTGATGCAATTAATCAAGAAGTTTTATGGTTTTAATTAGTTTATGTCCTTTGGCTTAGAAAATTTTATGGCCAAATTATCTGGGAACTTCCATGGCCAAAAGCCTGGATGATGGTTAGCTTCCCATGCGTTAGCTAAAAGTCTTTTCCCAGCATTCAGATCAAAAGCTGAACTCCATTTTGCATGGACAGCTTTCAGGCTAAAACTCCACTTTAGACACACTGTAGGTAATTTCTCCCATGAACCTTGAAGGCACCCTTTGGGTAATTTGCGGGGCACTGTTCCTACACAACCAACAATCCCTTTAGTGTGTACATTGCTACACATCATTGAAAAGGGGTGCATTGGCCAGGACAGCTGCTCTAAGTCAAGAGAAAATGGCCAAAAAAATTAAATATTTCCATGAACTTCACAATGTAAACTATAAAAATAAGAGGAACCTTGCAGTGGCTTCAGCACCATAATCTCAGCAAGGCATTCAGATAACTGTAAACCACTTGAGCATTATTCTCATGGCCTATCACATCATTTCAACTATTAATTAGATCACGACCCACAAATCATTGAAAATGGTACCACTGAGCCAAGCTTGCATTCAAGTTTCAGTTTGGCTCAGTTGGTAGCACTCTCACCTCTGGAGTCAGAAGGTTGTGGGTTCAAGCCCCACTCCAATACTTGAGCATATAGTCTAAGTTGCCACTTCAGTGCAGTGCTGAATTGGTGGAGGTGCTGTCTCTCAATGTTAAACCAAAGCCTATTCAGGTGGATGTAAAAAAGCCCATGGCAGTATTCGAAGAGCAGCAGGGAGTCCTCTTGGTTAGCATTCATCTCTCAACCACCACCTCCATCAAAAACGGACTAACTGGTCATTTATCTCATCACTGTTTGTGGGACCTTGCTGTGAGTGAATTGGCTGCTGCACTTGTTTGCATTATGTGGAGATGCCGGTGATGGACTGGGGTTGACAATTGTAAACAATTTTACAACACCAAGTTATAGTCCAGCAATTTTATTTTAAATTCACAAGCTTTCGGAGGCTTCCTCCTTCGTCAGGTGAACGTTCACCTGACGAAGGAGGAAGCCTCCGAAAGCTTGTGAATTTAAAATAAAATTGCTGGACTATAACTTGGTGTTGTAAAATTGTTTGCATTACAACAGTGAATGCACTCCAAAAGTAATTCATCGGCTGTGAAGCACTGTATGACATCCTGAGGATGTGAAAGGCTCTATGTAAATGCAAGTCCTTTCTTTCTTTACTAATTATTTCCTATTAAACCTCAGGGGATGCAAATCAACAAACAAAATTTGACACCAAGCCATATAAGGAGATATTAGGACAGGTGACCAAAAGCTTGGTCAAAAAGGGAGGTTTTAAGGAGCGTCTTAAAGGAGGAGAGAAGGGGAGAGGCGGAGAGGTTTAGGGAGGGAATTCCTGAGCTTATGGCCTAGGAGCTGAAGACATGGTCACTAACAGTACGGTAGGTTTTCAGGAACAATTAAAATCAGAGCAATTCACAAGATCAGAAGATAACTTTGAAGGGCCTTCAACCCATTTGGTCTCATCCTTCCAGAATACTAACTCTACCATCTTCCCTCACAACATCCAGCTGTTTCTTAAATGAGTGCAGTGTCCTGGCCTTAAGCGACCTTTCTGGCAAACTGTTCCAGTTGTTCCTTTCCCTCCTTGTACAGAGATACCTCCTGTTGCCTGCCCATCACAACCTGAACCTGTGCCTTCTTATCCTGTACCCCTATGTATCAGAAAGCATTGTTCCAGGTTCATTTGCTTTTCCTCTATTAAGACCCCATTTGTAAAAAAACATCTAACTTCCAGGGCTTCCAATAATTTTCTCGGTTACTCTGCAATGCTGAACACAATGCTCTTTTCCTCCCCCTCTCCTCCTAGGATTTATATAGGAATTTTCAAGCAACAGGTCATAAGTCCTCACTGTCATTTACTGTATATATAAATTACTGCACTCACATGGAACCTACAATCGTGCCACAGAGCCCAGAGCTTTCAAGAACTATAACGTTCTTTAAACTCTAATCCCTACTGAGATTTTCAACAACATTCTAACGTTTCATAAACCATAATCAAGTAATCAGCTTTTACCAAACAACCATTTCCCACAAAAACAGTTGACACACCAATGGAGAAGGTATCCTCTGGGGGCTATTTCTAATGAAATCATAACCCTTTTCTTTTACAATACTTTTGCCATCTCATTACAAATAACAAGCATAAGAAATCTTCCTGCTACGTTTACAATCTCATGAGCCCATAGTGTCCAGAGGAAACCTTTCCCCTATAATTTATGATTTCTCAGCGTTTTGGGTTTCAATGAATGACTGTCAGAGCAGAGACAATTACATATTTCATTAAGTTGGCAAATGTTAAAAACTAAATATTTGCAGTTCATGTTCATAATAAAAATCAGGCTGTGAAATTTAAACCCTTTGCATCTAGAACCAAACAAACACATGTGAAAGTAGTCTGTTTAAAGAATATGGAGAATATTGGCACATAAATTGCTGGAAAAATAATAGTGAATTAACAGCATCCCCCATTATTAGTTCGCAAAAAATCCAGCAATTTGTGGTGAAGAGGAGACACGCCATGAGTTCCGATTCTCCACAAATTGCTGGACGATTTGCGCCACTCCTCGGTCAGCCTCGACTAAGCTGGAAAAACTGCAACCTCGTCATGAGCCTCCCAACTGAAATTAATTGCATGTCATGAAATTGCTGGAGTTACGCCATTATTGCGAATTAATCTCGCCGCAGCCATTCAGGGCTGGCAATTCATGTTGTAACGACTCTGTTAATGATGTGAATTATGGTCCTGGCATGAAATTGTTTCAGTAACAGCAACTAACCTAAAATTGAACTCGGGAGCTATTAAGATAATTTCCCACAAGCAAAACCTGACAGTGCCCTTAAAAGAAAGAAAAGAAAGACTTGCATTTATACAGCGTCTTCCACGACCTCAGGACGTAACAAAGATCTTTACAACTTTTGTAGTGTCATCACTGTTGTAATGCAGAAAAGGGCAAGTTAGGTTAGCAGCCAAATGTTACAGGCCTCGGACTGCTAGTGATTAAAGCCACGGGATCCGCAAAGTGAAATTAAATATTTTCAGTCAAAGAAAAAAGACTTGCATTTAGAGTCTTTGTCTTCTTTTGTAGGCTTGTCTAGGTTTTATTTATTAATTTGGTTTTATTTTTGTGCAGATTCATAAAATAAAGCCAGCACGGATTTGTTAAAGGCAAATCATGTTTAACTAACTTGATTGAGTTTTTTGGTGAGGTAACAGAGAGGGTTGATGAGGGCAATGCGGTTGATTTGTGCATATGGACTTCAAATGCTGCCTGACTTTTTTTTATATTCATTCATGGGATGTGGATGTCGCAGGCAAGGCCAGCATTTATTGCCCATCCCTAATTGCCCTTGAGAAGGTGGTGGTGAGCCGCCTTCTAGAACCGCTGCAATCCGTGTGGTGAAGGTTCTCCCACAGTGCTGTTAGGAAGGGAGTTCCAGGATTTTGACCCAGCGACGATGAAGGAACGGCGATATATTTCCAAGTTAGGATGGTGTGTGACTTGGAGGGGAACATGCAGGTGGTGTTGTTCCCATGTGCCTGCTGCCCTTGTCCTTCTAAGTGGTAGAGGTCGTGGGTTTGGGAGGTGCTGTCGAAGAAGCCTTGGCGAGTTGCTGCAGTGCATCCTGTGGATGGTACACACTGCAGCCACGGTGCGTCGGTGGTGGAGGGAGTGAATGTTTAGGGTGGTGGATGGGGTTGCTGAGCATTTCCAGCATTTTCTGTTTTTATTTAAAACATTTACTAAAAAGATATGAAAAATGACAAAGTAAGGAGAGGAGGAACGTAGCCCAGTGAAGATAGTAAGAAAAAATAGGAAGCAAAAAGATTGAGAAAAACGAGCACACATTAGAGAAAAGAAGGGAATGGAAAAAGGAGTGTAAGAAGGAGAAACAGGTGAAATAAGAAATAAATGTTGCTGTGGTATCAAGCAACAAAGGAAGAAAGAGTCCAGTGTTAATGAGCGATGTGAAGAAATTATTTTGTAAAGAGTGAGGAGATTGAGACACTATCTATTATAGCCTACCAAATGGGACAGTGTTAAACGCCTTCCTGAAATCCAGGTAGAAAACATCCACTGGCTCTCCTCTATCTACTAGGTTTGTTATCTCATCAAAGAAATCCAATAAATTTGTCAAGCATGACCTCCCATTCCTGAAACCATACTGACTTTCTTGGATTAGCTCATGTCCCTCAAGATGCTCCTTTACATTATCCCTCACAATACTTTCAAACACTTTCCCAACAGTGGAAATATGGCTTACAGGTATATAATTTGATGATTCATCTCGTGCCCCTTTTTTGAAGATGGGAGTCACGTTTGCTATTTTCAAATTTTCCTCTGGCATTTGGCTCGAGTCCAGGGAACCCTGAAAAATATCTGCAATAGGACTCACAATCATTTGAGCTAATTCCTTCAGAACCTGGGATGGGTGTTGTCAGAGCCTGGAGTCTTATCTACCTTGAGCTTCAAAAGACCTCCCCAACGTGCAGTGGTGATTCACCAAGATGATATCTGGGATGAAGGGATTGAGTTGTGTGAGAGATTAAGCAAATTTGGTTAATATTCTTTGAGGAGGTTAGGGAGTGATCTGATCGAGGTACTTAAATAATGAAGGGAAATAGCAGGATAGATAAGGAATGACTCTTCCCTGTGATAGAAAAATCTAGAACAAAGACAGAGCTAATCTGGTTAAATGTGAATCCAGGAAAAACTTCACACAAAGGGCTGGGATAATGTGTACCACATTGCCCAGAAGGCCATAGATGCAATGTCAATTGAGATGTTTAAAAGGGAGACATATATTCACTTGGGAAGCAAGGTTATTAAAGAAAATGGAGACAAAAAAGGGAATTAGGATTAACAAAACAGAATTGAAAACTACCAAAATATTGGGCCTAATGGTCCGCTATTGTTCTAATGTTCTTCTCATCCACATCTGTGTCTCTCTCCATCTCACAACACACAAAGAATTTCTTCACAGGAGCTGGAACTTGATGGTCCTTGTCTACCTGATTGTCATATTATGTGGGTTGTCATAATGTATTCGAGGTATTGTAGAAGTTGAAAACTTCAAAGGAATTGGATATATACTTGAAAATGAAAAATTTGCAGGGCTACAGAAAAAGAGCAAGAGAGTGGGACTAATTGGATCGCTCTTTCAAAGAGCCGGCACAGGCATGATGGGCTGAATGACCTCCTTTTATGCTGTATGATTCTATGAAGAGAAAAGCTGACGCAAATTGAGAACATTCACATTTGATCTTAAATGGGTTCAGCCAGTTTGGTAAATACACTTGCTGGCGGAATTAGCTGGACTAGAACTGCCGAGGTAAACCTCATATATAAGGCAAAGCAACAAAGTCTCAGATTTAGCATTCTATACAAAACCTCGACAACCCTGCAAGGTGACACGGAACAGGGAAAGAGAACAAAGGGAAGTTGTTAAGTCAAAAGATTAAAGGAGCTTTTCGTCCTGTTGTTTATTCTAGAGAATGACACTACAGATAGACAGTGATGTGACTTGCATGGTGTAGGATAAACTGATCAAAGGCAACGGGAGCATTTCAAGTCGAGTGCATCTGTGTTCCTGTTCTTTAGCAGTCTGTGGTAAACAGCTTGAAGCCACCGTGGGGAGCATGATGTGATACAGTCAATACCATTCTCAACTTCACCCCCAGGAGGTAACCTGATGGAGCAGATTACCCTCCCATTGTAGAACCCGCCCAATTTTCATTCCACAATGAAACGAAAATCAGGTGGGTCCTACAATGGACTGGTTATCCACTCCACCAGGGGTTGATGTTAGTTGAAAATTATCCCCAACATGTAATGAAACTTTTACTGAAATATGGCAATTTGACTTTCAGTACGCGACACACAGGAGCAATTGAATGCAGTTTCTATCGACATATTGTTTAATTAGTGGTTTCTAGAAGACTGATGTAAAACTACCTTAAACATGGAAAGAAATGTTTTTCATGCTAATTGCATCAAAATAAAATTTAGATGGCAATTCAAAACATACACCCATGACTTGTGCTGATTTTATTTTACTCTATATGGAAGAGCTTAGGAATTCATGTAACCATTCCTAGCCCAAGAGGCACTGATATCCAAACAAAGGTTAGCAGTCATACATAATTGGCAAACATCTTCACAGAAATAGAGAGGTCTTTTGCCTGTTATCATCCCAATACACCCACTCGGGAAAAAAGACGAACTGTAATTTATCATAAATTTTATAGCATTTCACCTCGAAATAGGCATAAATCCTAAATGACT
Organism: Heptranchias perlo; assembly: GCF_035084215.1. NCBI lineage: Eukaryota > Metazoa > Chordata > Chondrichthyes > Hexanchiformes > Hexanchidae > Heptranchias > Heptranchias perlo. The sequence goes on along the minus strand of NC_090332.1, from coordinate 16,180,475 downwards.
ATTTTATACCAGTTATACCTATTATATATGCAAATGTTTTTACAAGAAGAAAATATGCATTATATGCGCATGTGCATTAGGTGGAATGCCTAGTCAAAGTAAAAAAATTAGTGGTGTAAAATATACAAAAATAAATCTTTTGAAAAATAAAGAAATTGTAAATAAATGAAAGAACACTGGAATTGTCTCCCAACAGTGTTTGTGATCTCAGCTGTCTGAATTTATTTATGGTAAGATTTTCTCCTTTTGACAGTTTGATTGCTCATTTCCCCCTTTTTTTGTCTCTGACGTAGACTGTTTTCTCTCTTTGTTGTTGTTTGTCTCCTCTACCTTTGCGTGATCTGGTATTTGTAATTGCAGTTTAAAACTCAAATCGATTTTAACCCAACCCACCTGGCGGAAACCGGGGAGGTTTAAAACGAGCAACTTACCAGCTGAAACTTGACCCTTTCCCATTTTAACCTGCAGGTGGATGAGGTGCCCCGCCTAGAGTAGGCGGGGCCCAATGAATTTATGCAAGTCGGGATCCTATTACAAAAAAGGGATCCTGCAGACAGAACAGGCCTTTCAAGGTAAGTGTAAAACTTTCCTTTGTGGGACCAGGAGGAGCAAGATTGCTTATCCAGGCCCCACAAGGAAAGTCCCCCTCCTCCCCCTTCCATCCCACGAGACCCTCCTGAAACGCCTTCCCTGCAACTTACCAGCATGCAGGCGAGCCTCCTCTTAGAGCGGGCAGTGACCTTTGGCTGCCCAAACTTCCTCTGTCATTCGCCAGCCTACTCTCGCTTTCCGCCCATTTTGAGCGGACAGCTATCCAGCAGCATGTAGATGAGGCCTGGGAGTTAAAATCCCACTGGCCTCAAACTTAGGCCAACAAGTGCATTTTGCACTTGCCCCACCCATTGGCCACCTGAATCGCACTCAGAGTTAAATCCAACCCCAATGTTGGCTTATTAAGGTTGGTGCTAAAAAAAATAGAATGAATTCTACCTCAGCTTTCCAGGCCTGTGCACAGGCAATGTGATGACTTAACTGGAAGGGGGAATACTTCAAGGCTCTGTTGTCTTACTGGAAAGTCAATCAGGCCAATCTGAGGTTGTGGTTTGGGGGTGACCTCTCCCCACAACACTGCAACATCATCCAACACCATTAGATTGGACATTACAATACACTTCTGGCAAAAGAGCCAACAATAGATTAATTAGACTTAAAATTCAAAATTTGTCTTCTGACCTTCCTGTGACAGCAGTAAGATCTGAGTCATTGAATGGGTAATCCCAGAGGAGACCCTGCCCCATACCCAAGTAGCAAGTGGACACAAGGGATGTTCAAGTTGTGCTGTTCTCAGTTGAAAATGGCATGCATGTCCCAGTGACATCATTGAAATTAGGCCCCTGCTCCTCTGCGGAAGGTGGCCTTCTCGTGCCTGAATTCAGGCAAGTTAAAATGGTGGGAGTCAGGAAGGCGTCAGGAGCCTGGCGAAAACCCTCCGACCATCTTAATCCCCCCCCCTCCCCCTCCGCCGCTCTGTTTCCGTTGGGCGGGGGCAAGTGGGGGTGTTGAAAATTGATCCTCCTGCGTTAATGTTAGCTCCATCTCCAATTATCATTTAAACTTGAATCTAATGCTGACCAGATCGTTTAATTATATTGCTTCCAGGAATGCTACGTGATGGTTTGAATGCTCTCTAATCGAGCTCAGGGCCTGACTTCATCAATCTCTGCTCATCTGCTTTTGCCATTTCTCCACTTATTCTGGTTTTAACAATGTCTTTCCTCTTTTCCTGCTTAAACCACCAATCCCAATGACCAAGTGAGTAAATCTCAACTTGATCTATGGTCTAGTTGCACTGAGTTAATAGACGGTGCAGTAGTACAGGAACTAAATTGTGCTTGAATGTCCCTGAGATGGGCAGACAGCATTCCTGCTCCTGACTGCTATTCACTGACCTCTGGTGGAAAATGTAGATGTGTGGAAATTGAGTGAGGATTGAATTAGGCTTGACTCTTAAGGTTCACACATGAAGAATAGCTATTTGACAGAGATAGCTTTGGTCTTCCAATAACCAAGGAATTGTTCAGTTACAGTCTTTAGGTTAGGAAAGGTCATGAAGGAAATCAAAGAGAAAAATTGAAGGGAAGAAAGTGGCAACTCCCTCAGCTACACGACATCAGGAGATGTGAAGAGTTACAGACCACATTACTCCTACAATTGTTTGCACACAATGGCAGCCAAAGTTGTTTCTGTTACATCTAAGCTCATTGTTAACTGTTTTAAAATGGTCAAAATAGGTACCAATTCCACTATTTGGAAATACTGGAAGAGTAGCCATACAATCAATACCTGCTTCTTCCATTGTGCACAAGATGTGAAATTTGTGTGGACCTAATGAAAGTTGGTTTGTGATGGAATGCCTAACCATCAATTATACTGACTGGAGTACGATAAAAGACCTTGCAGCCCGATATTTACTGGTAGGGGGTTTGCTAGTTGAAATATAACTAATAAGGTGAGTAAGAAGATTGCTTTTCAATCCCAGTAGCCACCATCTAATAATAAGCATACTGCCAATAAATGGTCTTAACAAGAGTGCCACTAAGGAGCCAGATCTTACATGAGAAGCTATCACAATCTTTTTTTTTATATTCGTTCATGGGATGTGGGCGTCGCTGGCGAGACCGGCATTTATTGTCCATCCCTAATTGCCCTCGAGAAGGTGGTGGTGAGCCGCTTTCTTGAACCGCTGCAGTCCGTGTGGTGAAGGTTCTCCCACAGTGCTGTTAGGAAGGGAGTTCCAGGATTTTGACCCAGCGACGATGAAGGAACGGCGATATATTTCCAAGTCGGGATGGTGTGTGACTTGGAGGGGAACGTGCAGGTGGTGTTGTTCCCATGTACCTGCTGCTCTTGTCCTTCTAAGTGGTAGAGGTCATGGGTTTGGGAGGTGCTGTCGAATAAGCCTTGGCGAGTTGCTACAGTGCATCCTGCGGATGGTACACACTGCAGCCACTGTGCGCCGATGGTGAAGGGATTGAATGTTTAGGGTGGTGGATGGGGTGCCAATCAAGCGGTCTGCTTTGTCCTGGATGGTGTCGAGCTTCTTGAGTGATGTTAGAGCTGCACTCATCCAGGCAAGTGGAGAGTATTCCATCACACTCTTGACTTGTGCCTTGTAGATGGTGGAAAGGCTTTGGGGAGTCAGGAGGTGAGTCACTCGCTGCAGAATACCCAGCCTCTGACCTGCTCTTGTAGCCACAGTATTTATATGGCTGGTCCAGTTCAGTTTCTGGTCAATGGTGACCCCCAGGATGTTGATGGTGGGGGATTCGGTGATGGTAATGCCATTGAATGTCATGGGGAGGTGGTTAGACACTCTCTTGTTGGAGATCGTCATTGCCTGGCACTTGTCTGGCGCGAATGTTACTTGCCACTTATGGGCCCAAGCCTGGATGTTGTCCAGGTCTTGCTGCATGTGGGTTCGGACTGCTTCATTATCTGAGGGGTTGCGAATGGAACTGAACACTGTGCAATCATCAGCGAACATCCCCATTTCTGACCTTATGATAGAGGGAAGGTCATTGATGAAGCAGCTGAAGATGGTTGGGCCTAGGATACTGCCTTGAGGAACTCCTGCAGCAATGTCCTGGGGCTGAGATGATTGGCCTCCAACAACCACTGCCATCTTTCTTTGTGCTAGGTATGACTCCAGCCACTGGAGAGTTTTCGCCCTGATTCCCATTGATTTCAGTTTTACTAGGGCTCCTTGGTGCCACACTCGGTCAAATGCTGCCTTGATGTCAAGGGCAGTCACTCTCACCTCACTTCTGGAATTCAGCTCTTTTGTCCATGTTTGGACCAAGGCTGTAATGAGGTCTGGAGCCGAGTGGTCCTGGTGGACCCCAAACTGGTAATGGTAGAGTGAGGAATATGCCGGGCCGTGAGGTTACAGATTGTGCTGGAATACAATTCTGCTGCTGCTGATGGCCCACAGCGCCTCATGAATGCCCAGTTTTGAGCTGCTAGATCTGTTCGGAATCTATCCCATTTAGCACGGTGGTAGTGCCACACAACACGTTGGATGGTGTCTTCAGTGCGAAGACGGGACTTCGTCTCCACGAGGACTGTGCGGTGGTCACTCCTACCAATACTGTCATGGACAGATGCATTTGCGACAGGTAGATTGGTGAGGACGAGGTCAAGTAAGTTTTTCCCTCGTGTTGGTTCGCTCACCACCTGCTGCAGGCCCAGTTTAGCAGCTATGTCCTTTAGGACTCGGCCAGCTCGGTCAGCAGTGGTGCCACCGAGCCACTCTTGATGATGGACATTCTGTGCCCTTGCTACCCTCAGTGCTTCCTCCAAGTGGTGTTCAACATGGAGGAGGACTGATTCATCAGCTGAGGGAGGGCGGTAGGTGGTAATCAGCAGGAGGTTTCCTTGCCCATGTTTGATCTGATGCCATGAGATTTCATGGGGTCCAGAGTCAATGTTGAGGACTCCCAGGGCCACTCCCTCCTGACTGTATATCACTGTACCGCCACCTCTGGTGGGTCTGTCCTGCCGGTGGGACAGGACATACCCAGGGAGTGTGATGGAGTCTGGGACATTGGCTGAAAGATATGATTCTGTGAGTATGGCTATGTCAGGCTGTTGCTTGACTAGTCTGTGGGACAGCTCTCCCAATTTTGGCACAAGTCCCCAGATGTTAAACTAAAAATGTATCTCGGGTCACTGAGAATTCAGTGGTCAGTGAAGGCCCTCACTTTAAACTTTGAAAACCTTTATTGCAGTGGGACCTTTACAGTGAATCTAGCCCATGCTGTAACTTATCTGGGAGTGCTTGATAATGACAATAGATGCAAGTAAAAGAAAATAAAGAACTTGCATTTATATAGCAATTTTCACATTCTGAGGATGTACCAAAGCACTTCACTGAATTACTTTTGAAATGTAGTTACTTTGTTTTGTAGGCAAACATGGCAGCCAATTTGCACACAGCAAGGTCCTAACAGCAACTGAGATAAGTGATCAGATAATCGGTTTTTGGTGGTTTTGGTTGAGCAATGAATTTTGGACAGGACATGGAGTGAAGTTCCCGCTCTTTTTTGAATAATGCAGAGGGATCTTTTATATCCATCCGAACAGCAGACAGGATCTCAAGCCCTGTTCCAAGGCTTGAGCACTTAATCCAGGCTGACGCTTCGGTGCAATACTGCATTGTCAGAGGTGCCATCTTTCAGGTGAAATGTTATACCGAGGCCGTGTCTGTCTGTTCAGTTGGACATAAAAGGTCTGATAGCACTAGGAAAGAAGTTGTCCCAGAGTCCAGGCCAGCATTTATCCTTCAACCAAAAGCACCAAAATAGATTACCTGCTCATTTATCTCCTTGTTGTTTGTGGGACTTTGCTGTGCAGTAATTGGCTGCCACATTTGCAGCCATAAAACAATAACTACTTCATTGGCTGTGAAATGCTTTGGGACCTCCTGAGGTCATGAAAGGCATTACATAAATACAGTCAAATAGGATGCATGGTTTGACCAATGGGATGGAGTGCCCTGCTGATCTTTCCTCTCATCTGGTATAGAGTACTTTACTACTGGGAAGTATTCCCTATAGCAGGCCAGTCAGGATCCAGCAAAACTCACACACTGGAGCGCCAAACTTGGCCAGCACTTGAAACTGGGTTACCCCCCTACTAAATGTACTACTCTAGCCAATAGGCCTTCATTGTTTCTGTTGCCTTGTGGGCCTGACTGCTACAGTCTTTTAATTAACCAACTTTGCAACGACATGAGCACAGAATTAAGAGCTGCTTAACCTTCACAATGCTCTTTCTTCATTGTTTCATCGCAAGTAAAAATGACATTCTTTGGCTAAGTCAAACATTTCATTTACAAGGCATGAGGTGCTCATTAGCAAAGAGGACCCTTAGTGGGAGTACAGAGGTCTTCGTTGCAGAGATATCAGCACCGAGCAGCTTGAAGTACCATTGTGTGAACCAAAGGTCAGAAACATTTTGGTGTGTAAGTAATTGGGTCCTGCCTGAGACATTCGGCTCCAGTGTTTGTGCAATCAGTTGCTGTCACTATAGACTAATTGTTCTGTAGAGATAGATGCAGGAATCTTGTCTTTGCATTGTCTGAAGTATTACTAATTTAACATTGCGCTGGTTGTAATTAATTGAATCTGGTTGTTCACACACAACATCATGAACAGTTTACAGCTGTGTCATTGTTTTGTACTTGATTAAGATACATTTCCCTATAATGGGCACATTCATTCCTTTGTAATTATCTGCTAAGTAATTAATTAAAATAAGCTTGCCAACTCAGAAGACAGTATGAATGGGTTTCGATCCCTAAATTGCTACCTGGACTGATCAATATAAAAATCACCATTTGTTTAGAGGTGAAGTAGAGACAGCCAATAATGTATAATAGTCATTTTGCCACGGAGAATACCTGGAACTGCTGCTTTTCAATTATTATTGCTAAAAATCAATTTTTCAAGACTGGCTATTTTAATTTAAATTAAGCCGGTTTGATTAAAAGTGATTTCTTATCCCTTCTTTTTAAACCTTGAGTGGGAACAATAATTTCTTTTTTTTTAAAAACATTTTCTCTCAACACAAACACCAGTACCACATGCTGTGTTAAAACTAATTAAAGCAAGTGAGAAATAGAAAAACAATCAAAATAAAATGCAGATAAATCTAAAACCAAAACTTTTACGGGAGTTGAAAAGGATTGGTTTTATGTCAAAGCTCAAAATCAGAAAGTAACAGCATAAATCTATCACTCTCTAAAATCCCAGTAATTATCCTGTCACATGATTGATATAAGATCAAGAATGACTGTATATCAATAGCTTATGACAGGTAGGCAGGATTACTGCAATGTAAACTCCCCCCCAGCCACATTTTGGTTGATACCAGGGACACTTTGATCATAATTATATATTTTTTTTAAAAAGAGCTTTATTTGCTCAATTGCCTCCTATTGAACCAAATCTGTAATACAATGAAATGAGGAATTAAACACGATTCCAAGCACCCTGAAACTAAGGGGTACGAGTCCGCAGATGGTTTCAAGAAGGGAGCAAAATATATAGAGAGTTAAAAAAAAAAGCATGGGTTGCACCAGAAAAAAATCATGAAAGTTGCAAGTTTGTCAAAAAAAAACAACCGTTTTACCAGTGTCCTTCAGGGCAGGGACCGACCACCCCAATCTGTTCCGCCCATAATGCTGAGAGTGGAAACGGGATGCGATCCAGGCTGGGTGTGGACGGGTATTTTGAAACAAAACAAAAGTGGGCTTTACCAATGGAAGAAAGGGCTTTGGGCCAGCTGTGGTGGGGTGCAGGAGTGAACAGGAACAGGTGGGAGAGGAGCAGCAGCTGAGAACAGATGTAAGCCAACCTTTGGAGACAGAAATTAGGGCAATGAAGAACATGCTGGTGGGTGGCCAACTGACAGGGGTGAAAACAACAGCTGCTAAGAACCAGTTAACGATGAGAAGCAGCATTGGTCTAGATGGCTGTGGCTCACCACTGTGAATCAATGGGCTTAAAGAATGGGAAGGAAGAGGCAAATCGTATGGAGGGGGGGGGGAGGAAACAGTATGTATAAGAAATTTATAAAGATTATAAAGACCAAGTTAGTAGTTACCTGCTGTTTACCTTTAGCAAGATGGCTCTGCAGAGCCACATGCTGGCCAGAAGGTGGAACTGCAGCAGTGAGACCTGGTGATAATAGCATCAGACTGGTAACTCAGAGATTGGGGCCCAAATATTAACGTGGAGCCGGGGAGGGTGCGGGGCTGGGGATGTGGAGGCCCTTAACGGCAGGGCCTCACTAACATATTGTAGGGCCGCCTCCAGCCCGGCAGCCAGCCAAATGGACAGCCTGGCCGGCGGATGGGAGGGAACACCAGCGGCAGGAGACCGCAGCTTGGGATTCTTGGGGATGGTCCCGGGCAATCGGGAGGGGGTGGTGAGTTCGGCAATGGAGGGGGGGGGGTAGGTCGGAAATCGGGAGGGCTGGGTAGGAGAAGAAGGTCGGAACATTGGGTGGGCTGGGGGAGGGGGTTGGAAAATTGGGAGGGCTGGGGAAGGTTGGAAATCGGGAAGGCTGCCGGGGGGTGGTGGAGGCTTGTGATCGGGAGGGCTGGGGGAGGTCAAAGGCTTCCTTGAAGGGCCTGGGGAGCACTCCTTATCCTCCTGGCCCACAAGGAGTGCTAAAAGAGCCACTTACCTTTTCCCCTTCAAGTATATATCCAATTCCCTTTTGAAAGTTACTACTGAATCTGCTTCCACCACCTCTTTTTAATTGACTCTGATAATTTGCAAGCTCTCTTTGTAGTGATATATATTGTATCAAATGCTCGGTCCATAAACACAGCACTGCCATTGACTCGAATGCTTCCAAAAAGACTTGCTGGGACTCCTTCCTATACGTTGACCTAATGTGTCTGCTCTCTTGAAATAGATGTGTATAGACCTCCAGAGAGAAATACTGTAAATTAGACTATCAATAAAGCAAATCAATGAAACACCATTTTAAAAGACTCAATGTGAATCTAAGGGTAAGTACTTATTTGTTCTACAGTACTTACCTCAAGGTGTCAAAACATCTTTCAAATTGTTTTGGTTTCTACCTATGTGTCCCACACTCCATTCAAACCTTGCCTTTAAAACAAATACTGAGGACCTGAAATCCCTAATCCCATGTCCTGTAGCCAGAAGTGCAGCGGAGCTAGACTCCCGCCCACCCTATGGCCCCAGTGCTGACTCTGTTGGAAGCCCTAGGGTCAGCACGTTATAACATTGCTGAGCAGGGCAAAGGCGTGAGTTCCGCCAGTAATTGGTGAGCCTGGGGAGGTCTGAAAAATTTGTGGGGGGGGGGGCGCGGGACGGGACAAGTTGTTCTGAGGGTGCAGCTACAGGATTTAAAGCTGGACTGCTCTTAAAGCAGAAGCAGCATGCGGAGAGGTGGGGACATGGACGTCAGTCGTGACTCAGTGGTAGCATTCTTGCCTCTTAGTCAGAAGGTTGTGGGTTCGAGTCCCACCCCAGAGATTTGAGCACATAATCTAGGCTGAGGCTGACACTCCAGTGCAGGACTGAGGGAGTGCCATCTTTTGGATGAGACGTTAAACCGAGGCCCTCACTGGTGGACGTAAAAGAATCCACGGCACTATTTCGAAGAAGAGCTGGGGAGTTTTGACCGGTGTCCTTGCCAATATTTATCCCCCAACCAACTAAAACAGATTATTTGGTCATTACTACATTGCTGTTTGTTGGACCTTGCTGTGCCCAAATTGCCTGCCACGTTTCCTACATTATAACAGTGACGACACTTCAAAAGTACTTTATTGACTTTAAAGCATTTTGGGTCGTCCTGAGGTCGTGAAAAGTGCCATAGAAATGCAAGTGTTTCTTTCTTTCATAGGACAAAAAAAAACAAAAAGTGACAAAGAAAGTGCACAGCGGTGAAACAGAGTAACATTTCAGTTATTAAGGTTACAGAAACCTTAAACGCTTTTTGTTGATTATAATATATTGTTGATGTTCATGATTTTTTTGTTGGAAACTTAAAGTTGCACTGGACCGGGAAAAGATGTTTGTGGACTTTGCACTGTCATGGGACTTCTGCCTTTAAGGACAAATGGAGTGCTCTGAAGAGGCTCAGACCTAAATTATGTGGAGTATCTTGGTTATTACAGATGTTATATAGCTATTATATGATCAGACTTAACTGAAAGTCTCTTTGATGACTTTGCCTTGAAGCTCTCTCCCACCAGGTGCATGTGACCCTGCTGTGTCCTCCCTACATCTAAGTTCTTCCCTCTCAGAGGGTTCAGCTTCTGACTCTGTCTCCTCCTCAGAAATCTCAGTTTCCGGGACTTTCTCAGGAGCAGAACCACTGAGAACTCAGCAGGCAGCATTGGGAGCATGCTGCAAGGAGCCCCCGGACCTATCTAGACCCCTGAACCTTTCCCTCAGCATGCCAATGGTCTGTTCTATTTTAATTCAAGTGTACTTGTTGTAGTATATCTCAAGGGCAATTAGGGATGGGCAATAAATGCCGGCCTCGCCAGCAACGTCAACATCCCATGAACGAATAAAAAAAAAATCCACACAAGTAGTTATTGTAACATTCCTCCACTTCAGGGCACAGCTTACAAAACATTTTACACCCAGCAGAATTAGGGCGTAACTTAAATGGGGCGTAAACCTGAGGATCCGGTCACAGTCCCAAATTCTAACCCCACCCCCCCACCGAGTTAGATCCGCTGGGTTTGCATCCTTTTGACCCATCGGGATTTGGGACGTAAATGTTTAAAGCTCATTCACCTGCAGGTCACATTCCAACAGTACAACACAAGTTAATGGGGTCAGAATGGCTTTTTCTTTGGAAATACTATTTTCATTCCTTCTTATTTTACTCATGACCACAACCCTGCTGTGTTGTCGTACATTGATGGTTGATAAATTTAATCCTTGCAAGATTTTTACATCGTAACATACCTTCAGACAGGAAGGTTGGCTTCAAAGGTTGACTATGATTTGTTATTGCAGCATTTCGACACCAAATAGATTCTTGTATTTAATAGGGTCCTCGGTATGAGCTTATATTTGAGCAGGGATGCTATAAATCTTGCTGCTCTATGAGGTTTTGTACCACTGGTTTGTAATGCTTTGCCTTGCCTGTTTTCATTCAGCCGTCATAATTGTTCCTCTGCACTGCACAAGTGCTGACATAACTCTGGCAAGATCCTGAGTCTAGGTAAGAGGTGGATCGAGAGGATTCAAGTACAGCAGGGCCACAACCAGACCCACAAGAAACAGAGATGAGCAACAGGCAGAGACAGTGGAGGAACAAACCAATAAAGGGGAGGGAGAAAAAGAGAGAGAGCCCGGAGAGAAGCAAGGGGGATTCAAGCCTGGGACAGCAGCAGAACAGAAGGAAGGCAAAGGAGTAGTGGGGGGTTAGGGTAGGGATTAGGAGAGTCAAAGTATCCGAGAGGAGAGAAATTAAGGGTGGCATGACTAGATGGTAGGAAGAGGAGGAGACAGAATGGCCCGAGAGGGGCCAAGAGAAGAAAGGAAAGTCCTAGTTTGTGAAGAATCATCAAAAACAGATGGGTTGAGAAATTCCTTGGAGCTAGTGCTGCTCCTCCTCAATAACCTCGCCGCATGTGCGGCGCAAACCCTGTTTACGTTTCTGTCGCACTTCCGGCCAAGTTACAGCGGTGGAGCGGGACCAGCTCCGAGGAATTTGCCGGCCATAAATTCTCAGCAGTTTTACACTGAAAAAGAGAGGACGATTTTCATCCCCATTCGCTGGGCAGGAACCGGGTGGTGGCATGACGGAAATAGCAACGCAGCACTTCCTACCCCACCCCCACCCGGGTCTCTGCCATTTTGGTCGGGGCCTTGCAATGGGCAGCCCAGGTGCCCACTGGAAACAGGAGGGAGACTCATTAACCCAAGCAAGTTGGGGTCCTAGAACATCCAAGGACCCCAAAGCAATTTTGAAATACCAATGGGTGAAGTGCACACTGCGCATGCTCCGCCCATTGATACTTGGCATTGAGTGGCCTAACCAGCGGATCTTAAAGGGGCCACTGCAGGCCTGCCAAAAAACTTAAGAAAAGGCTTGGAAATGATTCCTACGGGATCAGGAGAAGCAATAATCGACTTCCCCATCCCCTCCGATGCCCAACCCTCCGTGGCCCTCCCCCAAGATTGTTTTTCACCCCTCCGATCGGCGAGCTGCTCCAAAAGTGCGAGGAGCTCATGTTTATGAGGCCCAACCATGAAAATGGGTTGGGTCTCGGGCTGTTTCTATCGGGTGAGCAAAGGTGCTCTCACCAGCAACCTCCCGCCTGATGGAAATGATCACATGAAAATCTACCTCATAAAAAGAGTTGCACACACTTTATATTTGTAGCTGGTTGCAATCCAAGTATGTGAACTCAAAAGAAAATGATGATTATACTCTGCATGAGGCAGTAAGACAGTAGCACATTACTGAAAAGGGAGAATGATTCATAGGTGCTTATTTAGGCCATTAGAATAATTCAATTAGAAGCACATTTTGGAAGATGGGAAAATGTGAGCTTCAGCAGAATACAAGATGAAACACTGCAGCCTATTTTGCTCAGACTATCAAGATACTTTAGAAACAACATGCTACATTACATTTGATCCAATTTTCAATTCTTCAATTCGTAGGCCGGGAAATTCCTCGGAGCTGCTCCCACTTCACTGCCGTTCCTTTGCCAGAAGTGCAGCGGAAACCCAGCTTTCGCACATCAACAGGTTTCCCACCGCACCTCCGAGGAATTTCCCAACCGTAATCTCTGTAAGGTGGCTCAGTATGCTTTTCACTGGTGTAATAGGGCACATGTTCTCCCCCCACAATTAGCAACATAGCAAGTTCCCAATCTCAGATGTGCTACTGTGGGGAGGTGCTGAAAGGAGTCAAGGGAGAGATGGAAAGGTGAAGGGAGAGTCACCCTCAGTCACTTTGATGCACTTTCCTGTAGGGAGGTTACCAAGCCTCGTTGCCTGCCTATGTATTTGGCCAGGGTTTGAGGTACGAGATCCAAATTTTTTTTGAAGAATGCTTTAAACAGGCTGTTTATTATTATCCTGACCAAAAACATTAACTACTCACACACTTTTATTAAAATACATTCTACAGGAATGTCCTCGGGACATCTCCTGCTACCGTCACCGTAACTTCGTATATGTTCGGTGTTACCTTGTTTATGTTTGTAACTGTAAGCAAATACAGGAAGCTGCCTTCACATCTGTGGATAGCCTTACCTTCCTCCTCGAGTGGCAGCCTTGGCTCAGTGTTAGCACTCTTACCTGAGTCAGATGGTCATAGGTTCAAGCACCACTCTAGACCTTGACCACATAATATCAGCTGTCACTTCAGTCTAGGACTGAGGGAGTGCCGTCTTTCAGATATGTAAAGCAAATCCCGTCTGCGCTCTTGGATGGATGTATAAGATCCCACGGGCCTATTCGAAGAGAAGTAGGGGGAGTTCTGGCCTACAAGGCCCGTGCGGTGGTCACTCCCACCAAAGTGATTCTAGACAGGCACGTCTGTGACAGGTAGGTTCACGAGAACAAGTTCACACAGATTATTCCCTCACCATCAGATGCAGGTCCAGTCTTGCAACGATGCCCTTCATGTCAAATTGGTCAGTGGTGGTAGTGCCAGGCCATTTTTGATGGTGGATATTGAAGTCCCCCACCAGAGTACATTCTGTGCCCTTGCTTCCCTCAGTGATTCTTCCAGCCAGTGTTCAACATGAAGTTATTAGATTTATTGAATTCAATTTCACAACTTGCCATGGTGTGATCTGAACTCATGGGACATGATTTTTACTCTGAGCCGGGAACCCAGCATGTGGGTAGATATTTGCGTGGGGAACCCAGAAGTCAAACGAGTGAGTCGCAATCTGAGATCGCACTCAACTGGAGCTAGTTATTTTTGCTTCCGGTTCCCCGCGCGCCAGCAAGCCAGGTTGACAGGCTGGCTGCCCGTTGGGAGAGGAGGGAGGGAGGGAGGGAGAGAGAGATCGTGGGCTGTGGACGACACTGGAGGGAGGGGGGTGGGGAAGGTGATCAGGTGGGGAGAACAGTCGGAGGTCGGAGAAGGCAGGAGATATCTGAGGAGGGGGAGGGTCGAAGACATCGGTGGGGGGGGTCAGACATCAAAGGATGAGGGGGGTCTACCATTGTGTTGGGGAGGGGGTGGGAGTCGGCCGATCATGGAGGTCTGATTGCGCCAGGTGAGCTTGTTGAGCCTGAACGAAGCACTCCTGCTCCTCCAGACCCACAAGCAGTGCAATAAAGGCACTCACCTCATGGATCCGGCCCTTCTTGCCTGCTTTCACCTGACGAGAATCAGAAGCAATGGGGAACCCGTGCAGGTATGGTTAAATTCATTTTACGTTTATGATCCACAAAAAATTAAGTGCCGCAACTATCGCAACGAGGTACATTGTCCCTTTAACAATCCGCCCACCGGCATTAAGTTGGGATGGGACTTCCTGGTTTCGGATGCATGCACATTCAAACGCACCTGGGTTAAACCCGGAAGTGGGCGCATCGGAGCTGGGTTGCTGTCCCACTTCAAAAATCTGTTATTTTATCTCCCACTCTCCCCCAATCTACCCGTTCTTTGGGGTTAAAATCACCCCCATAATTTCCAATACCTACTGCCAGTAATTTGCTAGTACCGCTGAACAAATTCCCTTCCTCCTCAAATCGAGAAATACTTTGGTTTGGCAGAAATGTCCTGGGATGAGCTGCACCTTGTACCTCGTGCTGCTATCAGTCTGAGGGAGACGACTGCCATTTCTAAACTAAATAACATGGGCCTCTTTTCTCTTTAAAAAGTTGCTTCAGTATTTTGAAGGTATGATTCAAAAGGAGTAATGTAAAAGAAAAATTTGGAAGCCTGAAATATAAACAGAACATGCTGGAAATAAATAGCAGGTTTGTCAGCATTTGTAAAGACAAAATCTTCTGTCAGTTCTGTGGAAAAGTTTCAATCCAACGCATGAAAATGTCTTTTCTCTTTTCAGATGCTGACTGACCTCCTGTGAATTTCCACCATTTTCTGTTTTTATTGAATGCAGTGTTAGTATTCCCTGTGCACTGTAGCGAACATTGAGAACAGTCCGTTCTTGTCTTCCATCAGCTAGCCTATTGTCAGTTTCCCAGTACAAGACAAATGCTTGCACAATATTGCGCTGTAAAGCGTTTTGGTGGTGAAAGGCGCTATATAAATGCAAGTCTTTCTTTCTTTACCTTTTTATAGAATGAGAAACCTACACGATAGACCAAGTCCACGGTGCAGGAGATGTCCAAGGTTAAAACGAGATGAGGTAAATCAAGACATATTGACAGATGCTCCCAAGCCGGAGGTTGTAAGAAAAAGGGAGGACGGAGGGCGGTAAAGCATTCTAACAGTTTGAGGTCCTGGGAAAGTATGAATTAAAGTAGGAGATGGTGTGATGGGGCTTGATTTTAACACAGAGGATACAGTGAAGAGGAAGACTGTGCAACATGCTGTATTTGGAAATTAGGATTAACGAGATAGAAAAATTCAGATGAATAATGGCCATAGTAGTATCAATAAAATAACTGAACACAAGAATGTTTGCCATAGAGTGAGTGAGAGAAAGAGACCGGTTTGAGGGTAGAGGAGACAAGTCTTTTCTTCTTTTCTTGCATCCTGCCCAGCAGTTAGAGGAGCCTGTCTAGATATGGGAGCAATGTTGAAGTCTTGGATAGGCCTTGCCAATATTTATATTTATCACTAAAACAGATTATCTGGCCATTTATCTCATTGCTGTTTGTAGGACCTTGCTGTGTGCAAATTGGTTGCCGTGTTTCTGACATTACAACAATGACGACACTTTAAAAGTACTCAATTGGCTATAAAGTGCTTTGGGACATCCTGAGGTCATGAAAGGTGCTATATAAATGCAAGTCTGACCTTCCTTTCTTTATAGTGAAAAAGAGTTTTGCATGAAAGAGAAAAGTTATTAGATTTATGCAGTTGATGTCTTAATATGTGAGATGCAAAATTAATCTGACAATACAACATTGAGATTTTGGACAAACTCTCATTCCCTCCCATATCACCATGAATATTCCATACCCAAGCATCTTACAGTGCATGCTTATAGCCTGTTTTATAGAAGTGGATCGTCCATAAGAATATAAGGAAAGACAGGGATAATAAAAGCCATCTAAATATATTTTGAATATTCCCAATATCTTTGCTTGGTAGATTATTCTACCAGAACCAACTACCAGCATGTCTGGTAGATCCTGACCTTGGAGCACCCTTTGATAACAAGCTGCCAACTCAATGACAAGGGGGAAGCAGTAGCAGCATCACCGGATAGCAGAGAAGGAAACAGCTAGAGGGCTGACACCAAGGCCAATGTCACAAAGCATATTCGTTTCCATAACAGATCCCCTCGCCCCAGCAAATCCATTTAATAGAGAATCTCCCGCTGGAAATAATCACTCCCCTTCAATAAAGTAAAGCCACCCTTGAAATAAATTCAACCTAACCCTAATACTGAACCCAACTTTAACCCTAGCCCTCAGCCCAACCTTGGCCCGCAGCTGAAGCCCAATCTTTAAATCCTTAGCACAAGCCCAAAATTCAGACCAAAGTTAATCCTCACCATAAATTTAAGACCTGGGGGATTATATTGGATAACCCTAGAAACCGGGTGCGGGGGTCGTGGCGCCCAGTCGTTGAGATGCAGGCAGCACTCAACATTCACGCTGCCTGGTGATTTACCTGATTGCTGTGTCCAGCCAGCCCTATCTGTGCTGTTGAGTGGCTGCTCACCAGCAGGGGGCCCAGATATCGCTAGTGCCTAGCACCGCTTAAAGGCAGCCTGCACCTCTTAAAGGGGAGGTGCAGTGTGGCTGCAAGAAATGGTGGAAGTCAATTGGGAAGTGAATCGGTGCTGCAATATAGTGCAGCATCATGACGATGGGACCTCTGGAATTTTTAATGAGCAACAACTGGGCTGCTCAACCTTTGCGGGACTCCGATATTTGCAAAATATAAGATACGGGTCCGCACGGAGTCTGAGCAGAGATCAGACATCACACACATAAAACGCTGATACAGGTCCCGTCCCTATGTTTACCAACTGTTGAGTTATTTTAAAACATTGAATAAAGGTTGCACACTACTAAATCCCACATCCTTCAATCTGCACAGCAGACCTCACCAATCTGCCGATCTGAGTTTGTACCAGGCCCGTGAGAGAGCGTGCACCAAGGTTCTCTGCTGATGCACTAGAGGCCTTGGTGCAAGAGGTGGACAGAAGGAGGGGCATCCTATATCCGCAATGGGAGCAAGAGGCCTTCCAGACATACAGATCGAGGCAGTAGGGGACAAAGTCAATGCCAGGTGCATAGCACCACGAACATGGATGCAGTGCAGGAAGAAGTTCAATGCTTTGACACAAGTGGTCAAGGTGAGTGAGGTCAACTGTCATCTCCTACCAACTGCACCACTAGCCGCATCCACTGCTCCATGCATTACACCCCCATCACCCACCTACCAACAAACTCTTTCAATCAGTACTCAACGCTTCCAATCAGATGCTTCCTCTCAGCCTCACACATTACCGCTGTTGCAAGCTGCACACCCACAACTCACAGGTCATGCATACTGGTAGCTATTCAACCATGACAGGCACATCACCCAAACATCTTGCAGGACATCTCACCGACACACCTCCCGCTTTCTTGCAGGAGAAGGTGCTGCATAACAGGAGGCAGCAAGTGGCAGTGGCTCCATGGAACATGAACCTGCTATCCTCTCTCAGGATGACAGCATTCCTGTCCCACTTCGCCAGTGCCCTTGCTGTTCCCTGTCAGCTAGCCAGCCCACTCCCTGTAGAGTATTGAAACTTTATTATAGGAACATAGAAAGATAAGAACAGGAGTAGGCCATTTAGCCCCTCAGGCTGTTCCGCCATTCAATGAGATCATGGTTGATGTGTGACCTAACTCCACATACCCGCCGTAGCCCCATATCCCTTAATACTTTTGGTTAACAAAAATCTATCAATCTCAGATTTAAAATTAACAACTGAGTTAACCTTGACTGCCATTTGCGGAACAGCATTCCAAACTTCTACGTGTGGAAGAGTTTTCTAACTTCACTCCTGCAAGTCTGTGCTCTAATTTTTAGGCTATGTTCCCCTAGTCCTAGTATTCAACGATAGGAGACCTCCAAAAACAGGTACAAATGCATATGCAGCCAGAAGCAATAATCCAGCAACTAACCTGTAACTCCTGCATGATCTCTTTATATAGCGTTGGTGGGGTGTCCTCTATGCTGTTTAAGACCTGTTCAGCTGTGTGAGATTGAGGCAGTGTGTTGGCTGGAGCGTTGAGTTCCAAAATCGCATCTGTCCCTTTAAATCAGCGTTGTACACTGATCACACTGAAAATGGCGTTGAGGTAGAAGATAAGCCATGATCTTGTTGAATGGCGGACCAGGCTCGAGGGGCCAGATGGCCTACTCCTGCTCCTATTTCTTATGTTCTTATCTACTGCATATTCTCCCTGCTTTACATACTGCCAGCGTTTGTTATGTACGCATGCACAAATGCCTTTACCAATATGACGTCTGGCACATGTCACGCTAGAAGTGTTCATGTGCACTCTGGATGCCATTTTAGGTTCTTGGGGGTCTGCACAGCACCTACACAATGGGCGCTACGCGGCCCAATTTAGAGCCCCTAGTTCCCCAAGCCCTAACCTGGTCTTTACTCTAGGAACAGATTATAAGGTTACTGGGTGTCATGGCAAAGCAGAAAGGAACATTGATGAGGCAAGATAGCTCAGCAATAAGATCAACGGGGACCAGAAGAAACCTGATGAAAGATAAATTTACCTGCAGCAGGATACGGATTACGGGGACTTTCTAGCACTCAACTGACTTCTCAAGTACATCTACTCAGCTGGCCCTGGAAGAAGAATGACATACTATAGATTACACAAGATTAATCAGCATCTTATTTAACACTCAAGCTGAATAAATTGCTTTGCATAGCCCCTGTATTGTCATGTTTTGCCAGTTAGCCTGGAAAGATTTAAGGTAAGGCAGTAACTGGTGGATTATTTCTCTCTCAGACCTGTAAGAAAATTTAATAGGGAAGCAACCCTGAATTATTTTGTATATGATTTGGGTTGCAATAGGTGTTGATAAGTAGGTTTGATTTGCTGGGGTCTGGGCCATTTTCAAAGCTGTAATATGAGGAATACGCTCGCTCTTATACTCCAAGTGGTCTGAGTTGGAGAAGCTGCATCATCTCGGTGCCTCATATTCATAATCACAGCCATTCTGTCTGAGTGACAGTTACAAAGAGATCTACAAGGGAAGGTGAAATGGGTCTTGATGGAAAACCTTTCAAATGCCCTACAAAGCTTCACAGTTAATTGCTAAATGGATGTTTTAGACTCCAGGAGACAGATGTTCAAAGCTACTGCGTCAAATTTATGGGTTTTTTTTGTAAGCCATCACTCAAAAAGTCAGAGCACTGTGATTCGGATATTAAACATACATCAACCTTTAGTCTGAAGATTCAAATGCTCTTTATCATGGGTACTTTTCAAAGGCACTTTTTTTTTGAGTATTATTTATTCATTCATGAAGATGAGGGGTGTCAGTGCTGGGAAATAGAGTATGTTCCATTTCAGGTACCCTTCGACTACACCCAGGCTAACTAAAGCACAGTTAGGGGCAGACTAAAGCTCCACGTACTCTGCCCCCACAATGTGCTGCAGCCCAAGAACACTCCTAATGCACCAGTGTCATATGTTTCCATTTCCCACACCAGGCATCCCCTGCCTGAATTAAAGAGTTTTGTGCTAAGGTCGAAAGTCCACCAGGAACTATACCGAGGCTCCTTTTTAAACAAAAGAATATTTCAAACAGAGAATATCCCTAATTCTTGGTCTACCGACGGCATATTGGCACCAAAGTACAAATACAAGAAAAAACACGATAAAGCTGACCCCAGTGAAATCATTAACTCTAATAATTTTCAACTTGCCTCTCAGCTCATCCTTGTATTCCATTTCCTAAATCAAATTTGGCTATAAAATCACCTCTAACTTCTACCGTAAGCAGGTCCTCCCAGACACTGACCTTAGCTAACCCATACAAGGATTATCAATACCATAAACACCTGGTAATCCCTAACAGGTCTATTGATTATGGAAACACCTTCGCCAAGTGATCGTGAGGTTTCTTTGTTCAGGACCTTTTTCTTTTAACAAGGAAAAAAATCATGAATGCATCGCGTCTTCCTTCATATGCCAGAGCAGATAATAATGCGCTCGATAATGTTGAACAGATAAGGCTTAATATTCTGAACTGTCACATTACTACTCATGTCATGCCGTTCGAATAATCAAAGCTGCTTTCAGGAGATTAGATCCAAAATGTCTAACCATTTGGGGATTATGAAGAAGTTCATATCAGATGTTTTGTATTTGAAGTTATGACAACATTTCATGCTGAAGGCAGCAAACTGAATTTTTTTCCCCAGCTGCATTGTATCTAAAGGCACACAGGCACATTCTGGGCAAGGCCATTTGGGATTTGAACAACTGATATCCCGATTGCCTACAGATCTGTAAAGTGCAATGTGATTTATAGAATCGGGCTTTACAAACTGCCTTGCATTTATGTTATGCCTTTAATATAGAAAAACATCCCAAGGTGCTTCACAGAGGCATAATGAAAACAGGTTTCAAGCCAACAAGGTTGCGATTAGGAGGGGTGGACAAAAGGTGTGTCAAAGAAGAAAACTTTGAGAAAGGTTTTTAAAGAAGAAAGGGAGGCGAGGAAGGGGAAGAGTTTGGGGAGGGATTTAGGGAGGGAATTCCAGATAATGGAACCTAGGTGGCTGAAGGTGTGGTTGCCAATGTTGTGGTGTAGGAAGGATGGATGCACAAGAGCTGGAGCCAGAGGAACGGACGGCGGGAGGGGTTATAAAGGTAGGGAGGGAGCATGGCCATGGAGGGATTTAAACACAAGGATGAGAATTTTAAATTGCAGGCAGTGGGGGACCGGGAGCCAATGTAGGTCAATGAGGACAGAGGCGGTGTGGGATGGTATTCAGAGTAGAGTTTGGGATGAGCCGAAGTTTATGGAGGGTGGGAAGGAGACAATTAGTATAGTAGCATTTTGAGGAAACAAAGGCATGGATGAGGATTTCAGCAACAGATGGGCTGAAGTAAGGGTGGAGGTGGGCAATTCAACAAAGGTGGAAGTAGGACGTCCTTGTGATGGAGAGGACATGGGGTCGTAAGCTCCGGTCAAAGATGAGTAGGATGTCAAGGTTGTGAGCAGTCTGGTTTAGCTTGAGACAGTGTCCAGTGAGTGATGGAGTTAGTGGTGAGAGTACGGAGTTTGTGGTGAGGGCATGAAGTTTGTGGCAGGGCCAAAGATGATGGCTTTGATTTTCCCAGTGTTTAGCTGGAGGAAACTAAGGTTCATCCACGACTGGACAAGCTGTCCATCAGAGCAGTGGAGGGCTCAGAAAAATTGTGGAGAGGTAGAGTTGAGCGTCAGCAGTGTACATGTGGAAGTTGACCCCATGTCTGTGGATGATGTCACCAAAGGGCGGCATGAGGATGAGGAAGAGGAGGGGAGCAAGAATGGATCCGTTGGGGTCTCTGTAGGTAACAGTGCGGGATGGAAGCAATGCTATTGGTTGAGATGCTTTGGCTATCATTAAATAGGTAAGAGTGGAACCAAGCAAGGAAAGTCCCCTGGAGGTGGACAACAGAGGAGAGGTATTGCAGGAGGATTGTGTGATCGATTGTGTCAAGGCTGCAGAGAGGTCAAGGAGGGAGAATGCACCACAGGTGTCATCACAGAGAATGTTATTCGTGGCTTTGTGATTGGACTGTGTTGCTGCTGTGAAAGGGGCAGAGACCTGACGACAACAGCACCTGAATCAATTATATTGATAACAAATTAAACACGCTACCACTAAAAATCATGTAAATAGTTTCAGCGTTACCTTCAATCAAAAGGAAATTTCACCTGACGGCAGTGGAAGAAGCATGTTATAGTGGAGGTTTCAATTTTTCCCTATTGTGATCAAGGGAAGCAAGTTGCTTCGGGAAAGGAGAAAATTGATCTAAATCGTGACCAGCTACGAGACCCTTCCCCTCACCATACTAGCAGCAGAAAGATGGCAGTTTCAAATTGGTCTGAGCTAACTTGCTAAAGCCTGGATGCCTACTGACATAGTGACAGCTTGGAGTGCTAACAACTGGGTTCACTTTGCTTTAAGTGGCAAGGAATAAATAAAAAGTCCCAAGTATCACACAGGTCGCCTGCCTGCTCACTACACACTGGAAGCAACTAAGTAAAATGTCTAGTTGCATCCTGGATGTAAATTTAAGTATGATAATAACAAGGGAAAATTGAAGAGATTTATGTTATCTTCTCTGAGAAATATCTCATATGAAGAACCAGTTTGAAATACAAACACTGATGTAGGCAAATGGAGCAGCCATTTTGCACACAACAAAATCCCATAAACAGTAATGAGATCAATGATTAGTGAACCTCTATTTGATAGTGCTTGTGGGAAGAATGTTGCTTGAGGGAAGAGATCATGGGGGTCTTTAACATCCATCTGAACCATTAGAATATGCAGATCGGACCTTGGTTTAACATCTTATCCAAAGGATGGTAACACTGACAATGCAGCATTTTCTTAATACTGTATTGAGTGTCAGCCTAAATTATGTATCCAAACATGGAGTGATGCATGAATCCACAACCTTTTGACTCAGAGACTGGAGTTCCCCCAACTGAGCCAAACTAACACAGTAAGTGTGTCTGTTTTCTGTAAGGATGAAGCATCCTCTTCCATTAACATTTTTCCCACACCATGTACTATTTCCAACATAAAGGGAAAATGGACGACCTGATGCCAGGCTTCTGACAGTATCTCTCTGAAACCAGGCATCAGGAACTGTGAAAGGTACGGTCCAGCATGACTGCCCCTGTAAATTTTCCCTGTCTCTCTGTCGAGAAGCCTTTGGCCTTCAGTTGGATTCTCCCACAGCAATGCAGCTGAGATTCCTGCCCAATTATTTTTTTTTTTTATTCGTTCATGGGATGTGGGCGTCGCTGGCGAGGCCGACATTTATTGTCCATCCCTAATTGCCCTTGAGAAGGTGGTGGTGAGCCACCTTCTTGAACCGCTGCAGTCAGTGTGGTGAAGGTTCTTCCACAGTGCTGTTAGGAAGGGAGTTCCAGGATTTTGACCCAGCGACGATGAAGCAATGACAATATATTTCCAAGCCGGGATGGTGTGTGACTTGGAGGGGAACGTGCAGGTGGTGTTGTTCCCATGTGCCTGCTGCTCTTGTCCTTCTAGGTGGTAGAGGTCGCGGGTTTGGGAGGTGCTGTCGAATAAGCCTTGGCGAGTACACACTTATATAACAATTATAGAGGACTCATGCCCTACAACCCAGAAGAGTCAGTGCAAGAAAATGTTGTACTATTAGGGCACCTTGCCAATATTTTTTCTCAATTGGTATAGACAGCGGTAAACCTGCTGCTATTCATCCCCAAGGGGAAAATCATTAATTACTTGGGGGAAGGATTTATTATTTATGTGGCCATTCAGAAATTTCTCAAATGCAAACCTAACACAATCTAATTTTTGAAACTGAAGTCCATTTTTTCCTAGTTATTTATTTGCCTAACATAGAATTTACAGTATCGAAACAGGCCATTTGGCCCAACTAGTCCATGCTGGTGCTAATGCTCCATGTGAGCCTCCTCCCACTGGACTTCTTCTAACCCTATCAGCATATCCTTCTATTCCTTTCTCCCTCATGAGTTTATCTAGCTTTCCCTTAAGTGCACCTATGCTATTCGCCTCAACTACTCCTTGTGGTAACGAGTTCCACATTCTAACCACACTCTGGGTAAAGAAGTTCCTCCTGAATTCCCTATTGGATTTATCGGTGACTATCTTATACTTATGGCTCCTAGCTTTGGACTCCCTCACAAGTGGAAACATCTTCTCTATGACCATATAAAAAGGTATTAGTTGGTACATTTAAAAGATTTTGTAATTCGCAAAGGGTTTTCCGTTCTCCCTGTTTTTCAGCTTTATAGCATTACTAACATCTTTTTGACAGGTGTTATTTTTATTAAAAAGATTCCAAAGTTAGATTTTCTACTTTGTTGCTGTTAAAAGGAAGGGAAGGATTGAGTTTACTGTTGAACTGAATGGCACATCAGCAGAGATAATTGCTGAATTAGTTGCGTTCAACTGACAAGCTCCTGATCTGGCTTCAGCTGGAACAAGGGACCACACCTTAGAAACAAAGAATGATACAGCACAGAAAGAGGCCATTCAGCCCACCATGCCCGTGCCGGCTCTTTGAAAGAGCTATCCAATTAGTCCCATTCCCTTGCCCTTTCCTCATAGTCCTGCAGATTTCTCCTTTTCAAATATATAGCCAGTTCCCTTTTGAAAATCATTACTGAATCTGTTTCCACCACCCTTTCAGGCAGTGCTTTCCAGATCATAACAATTCGCTGCAAAAAAAAATTCTCCTCATCTCCCCGCTGGTTCTTTTGACAATTACTTTAAATCTGCGTCCTCTGGTTACCGATCCTTCTGCGACTAGAAACAATTTCTCCTTATCTTCTGTCTCATTGTGTGCTTTACTTGCCAGATATATGTCCCAGTTTAAGAAACTAATCCCATATCGGCTGCTGGATGGAAATGCTTCTGTCATATAAACAAGCAAGCACAGAGTATCACCTGGAGCCTCCCTCTGGTTTAACCACATGATTCCAGTTATCACAATTAATAAAACTCCAGTTCGTTTGGGAGACCAAAGACATTTGCAGCCTCAGATGCATTGAGTCCCTTTGACATTAAAATCTTCTTTACACTGACAGAACAATTTAATCAGCAGGAGAAAGGTTTCTTTTGACATTTCCAAATTAATTAACTGTGAAGAATATGGAAATATCATTAGCTTTTTTAAAATAGAAGTGAATAACAGTAGAAAGGTATCTGCTAAAATTGACAAATATCTTCAGTCTCACAAAGTAATATTTGGTGGTCTTGTCATAAGCTGGGGGATGAAGCTGAAGACTACCATATCAGCCATGTAATGGTTGGGGTGTTGGCAGACAGCCCATGCATCATCCCGAGAAGCAAGTACACAACTGGTAAAATCAGAACTGCACTGGAGCTGCTTTGTGTGATCATTCAGTTCACATCATCATTTTCAAATGAGCTTTTTTTTCCCCTTATATAAAACCTGTAGATCATGGGCTTGCCTTTCCCTATGAATTTGTAATGTGCAATCAGCTCCTGACCATTTAAATAACCTACAACAACATCCTTAAGAGGACACTTTGGGCTCGATTTTACCACCCGCTATCGGGTGCGTTCTCGGCGGGGGGGCCACGAAAATCGGGAAATCCACGAGTGGGACCAGATCCCGCCTCGATCCCGCCCACTTCTGGGTTCCCCGCTGACACGCCGGCGTGCGCGCGCAGTCCCCGCTGGTGGGAATCCCGCAGGCAATTAAAGCCAGCGGGATGCCACTTGACAATATTTAGTTTGGTATTTCAGGTCATTAACTGACCTGATTAAGGGACTATGTGGGATTTTGGAACAACATGGGACTGTTTCCCACACTGGGGGAAACACTCCCAGCTCGAATGGACGTGTTGCAGCCGTCAGCCTGTGGCAGCTGCAAAGGTCCATTTGACAGGTGGTGGGGGGCGGGGGGAGACCCTCACCCATTGCAGGAGGCCACTCTGTCACTTGGGACAAAGTTTGGCCTCCACCACCCTCCTCCTGACGGTCAAAGTCACCAACCTGCACACTTACCCCGGGGTCCGGAGACATGTACCTACCTTGCGGACCCCCTCAGATGTACATCTTGCGGATGGGGGCCGCCGTAGCTGCAGTCATGACCTCCTCGGAGGGCGAACAGCATCACCAGCCTCACCAGCCTCGCCATCCACGCTGTCCACCTCTGACACGTGGAGCTCCACAACAGAGTGCTGTGACACATCCACCTGTACAGCAGGAGGGAGGG
The DNA here is from genome assembly GCF_035084215.1 of Heptranchias perlo. Classification (NCBI taxonomy): domain Eukaryota; kingdom Metazoa; phylum Chordata; class Chondrichthyes; order Hexanchiformes; family Hexanchidae; genus Heptranchias; species Heptranchias perlo. The sequence goes on along the minus strand of NC_090332.1, from coordinate 16,154,790 downwards.
CTACCGCAGAGAGAGATGCGTCGCAGAGGGCACCACCCTCGCCACAGGTTCCACAGACCGAGGCTCAGCCTCCTGGACCTCTCTGAGCAGCAGCGCACACGGAGGCTCAGAGTCACTCGACATGTAGCCGTGGAAATCTGCAGCCTCTTTCATGCCGAGCTGCTCCTGGCTGGCCCGTGCACCATCCTCCTACCTGTCGCTGTCAAAGTCACCACTGCCCTCCCGAACTTCTCCTCCGCAGCCTTCCAGGGTGCAACCGGGGACATCGCCGATGTCTCTCAGTCGTCTGCGCAGAAGAGCCCTGCAAATACACCTACACCCACTCTGCAGTGACACAATGGGTGGCATCAGTGGTGGATCCTCATAGGGATACCCAGGAGCGGGCATTATTGCACACACCGGACAGGATTCGCGAAGACATGGCAGTAGTGGTGCCAATATAATGTGTGATGTGAGTTGTTCTGAAATTCAATATAAGTAACAACCATGACAAACCCTCAAACATCCTTGTGCATCCCCTTCATGCTCACGACACGTTTGCCTTACGCTGCCTACTGCACATATGTGATGCATGCCCTGTGGCTGCAGCACAGGTGGTGGCAGGTTGAGTGAGGCTGGCCGTGAGAGAGATACATGAGAGGGTGAGTATGGGATAGAGCCATGAGATTGTATGAGGATTGGGTTGCGTGGTAGTGGCGGGGTGAGTACTGGCGAGGTGAGTAGGTGCAGGTAAGATGAGGATGGGGTTTGAGTGGGTATGAGGGGTGATGTGACAGAGTAGTGTTGGCAGTGCCGAAGGAGATGTGGGGTGGGGGCAGTGATGTGGCAGACGGAGTGTAGGGGAAAGACTACGTGTACTCACTGTGGCTGACCTACTGAGGTCATTGGACCGCCTCCTGCACTGTGTGCAGGTGGGCGATATGTTGGTGGCGCAGGTGGCCCCCTCTGCCACCTCGAGCCAGGCCTTCCTGGTGGCGGAGGCGGGCCGCTTCCTCCCGCCCGCCGGGTGGAAGATCTCTGTCCTCCCCCTCCTCCTCACCCCATGTATTGATACCTGGGGTAAGGCATCATTAAACTGGGAGCAGCCTTCCCCCTGGGCTGCTCCATGCAGTCATCTTTGCTGTTGGTTGTAGCATCTGTCAGTGGAGGACTGCCCCTTTAAATAGAGCGCCTCAAGCTGACAGATCTTACTGCGCGTGCGCAGCCCGCCCGACGCGCAGATCAGCAGCGGGGAACCCGGAGGAGCAGGTAAGTGGATCCAATTAGTGGTTTGCCTGCTACGATCGCGCGGGAAACCCACTAATTTCACCGGGCGCGTTACTCACGCGCCCGCTAGCCCATCCGCCGAGAACCCGCAGGCCTGCTAAAATCGGGCCCTTTGTTTTTTCCAATTTTATTCATTTGGTATTTGTTCACTATGAGCTGTAAGAGTCTATATTAAAGAGAGCATCAATAAACCCAAAGATTTAATTAATCAAATACCTTTATCTCTGTAGATTTATTTGTCCATTGTGATGTGAAAAAGAATTATTGTTACTGCTAATTATACACAACACAGGTTACTTCAACTGGTGTTATCAAATGATTAATATAATCAGATTAGGATGATCATATAAAATGGCTTTCAATATATTACATGGATCATATGGGAGCTGTATAATGCTTAAAGCCACAAGGCTATCCACAGATGATACAGGGTCATGGAAATGTAACAATTTCTAAGATTAGGTAACTGTACTTTTACAGACATCCTCCATTAATAATTCACAGCACCTGAGACAGCAATTGTATGAACACAATAATGCAATTAGATTTAGTTTGGCTCAGCTGATAGCATAAAGGCTTGAGACACCGCACTGAAAGGAAACAAAGCTCCTTTCAGTTAAGAGGAAAGGATATTACCTTGTAAGGGAACAAAGAGTAGAAATGATAAAATTGAAAGATATGTGAGTTGAAAAAGCATTTCAAATTAGTAATAAGATCATGAGATAGATTTGTCTTTGATTATTCCAAGACAACCTCAATCACAAATGTGATATAATGGACAGCAAGTTTCAACAATATTAATCTTTATTTCAGGAGATGGTGGTCCCTGACTATATTGCAACACGTGTTCAAATTTGAGTTTACTTCCATTGAAGTTCTCAACAGATTTCCATAGGCTTTGTCGAATTTTTGCTTTATCTATCATCCATATAAAACTAATGAATAAAAGATAATTTAAAACTATTACGTGCCATTGCAATTTCTTCACTAAAAATGTATTGCTCTCACATGTCCTTTTCTCCCCCCATCTTAAAGTAATTGTTTGATTAGTGTAGGTGACTTTCTTTTCTTTTAAAATTGTTTCAATTTCATTTCATTTGACCTTAAGGAACAGGAATATTACTTGGCAATCATTGAGCATTATTTCCAGGTTATTCTGTTTGCTGATTAACAAAGTGAACATTGGTTTGAAATTGCAGCTGTTTGTGTCCTTTTCTCTCTCTATCTCTAGATGTCCAGAACATCTCTTGAGAATGGCAGGTTTTAATCTACCCAAGGTTTCTGTCCAAAGAACAGTACAAGAAATGACGGGACAGAGAAGGGCTTCATGTGTACTGTTCCAGCAAGCAATTGGTAGAATTGAATTTAACCATGGCAAAACTTACAGGCAGTTCAAGGGAGGTTGAGGGGTGGAAGCTGCTCCATCAAAACGGAACCTATGTTCCACCAGACTTATCGGTAAGCCTCATCCTAAAAACACCACGCTTAATTCCAGTTGAGCTGTTGTCCATCAGCAACAGATAACGTTTTTTCAACAGAATGAGCAGTGAGTGTTGGGATACTGAACAACAATCACTTGGTAATACCACATGCTCAGAAGACAGGATGAGAAAATGGGTTGGGGCTTCCTGATTTCACAAGTTGAATTATTTGGCAGTATCCAAACACTTTGCAAGTTTGTTATTGAAGTTATATCATAGGTGGTCTTAAAAACATTGGGGCCAAATCTCATTGAACATCCTGGCAGGTATCCATCGCATCGGAATAGCCATAAACTCTGCAGGACCTGGATACACTGCATCCTGGTCTTACACTGGAGTTTTCTGAGGGCCTGTTTGGGCGTACACAGCCTCTGCTTACCTCAAAAAAGGCCACTGACGTGGAGAAGGTGGGGCTAAGGACTGGGACTCCCTCCGTTGGGAGTTTGGTGGTCTTCAGCCTTACAGAGACCCAGCATACCAATTAAGAAGAGGTGTACTGCCCTCTTGAAGGGTGGCAATGGGCTCCGCCTGGGGTGGGGACTAGGCCAGGATTGTGCCCTGGAACCCCATGGAACAAGTATGGATGACATTTTTTTTAAAAATGGAGTCGTTTGGTACACTCCTGCCAAATGTTATCGCATCAAGAGCAGGTGCCTGAGATGCGCCCTTAATGGTGTAGGTACCTGGCAGGTCTGTGCAAGTAGCGTGATCTCCCACACACTCCAACGAGGGCATAGGCCGACGTCACAAGTGATGCAATCATGCCGTAATTGCCAGGACTGCATCACTGCCCAATTTTGGTGCCTTTTGTTTTGCTTAGACTGGTGATGCTTTTGTCTACTGAGATCCAAACCTATTTGATATTATGTATACTGCCAGGTCTGACTGTTTTGTGAAGCACATCTACTCGTTCAAAAGTCCAATCATGGAGTACTGGAAGGTTTTCTGCAAGAGCATCTCTGCTGGCTCAGTGGGTAAATGTATAATAGTCTGCCCTACAGACCAGGAATGCATTACAATTGGCTTCAATGCCCCGGCTAAGGGAGGGGGAAAATAAGCCAGAGTTCCCTGTCCTGGTCACTATCCATTGGATCCTCCTGAATAGTATACAGGTGGCTGGTAATTGGGCAATAACAATGGTTAGCGGTGATACTCCCCATGGTGGAACAGCCAAACAGAACTTATTATCCAGACTCGTAAATGAAGAATGGCTAACTGGTTCAAAAGGGCTGCTGGCAACAATGGGACTGTATTTCAGCATCAGTCATCGACTTCAGGAGAGACAAGGAGAGGGAAAAAAGTAATTATTACAACTTCAATTAGTTTGGCTGTCACACAGCAGACATTAGGAATTCCCATATAACTTTACTTGTTTTGGTGAGACACTTATCAATGCTCCTTCTGAAAGATTTACATTACATAAAAGATTTTGAAAAACAAAAAAAGATATGCTACATTAAGGAAGAAAGTGCGTTTTTTTCTGATGCAGCTTCACACCATATTAAGTGCATTAATCAAGGCCAACAAGCTAACTTAATGATGCCTCCAGATGCCCCATAAAGATAGATCGTTACTGTTTCTTTAATACCCATAACACACATGTGATAAAAGACAAAATCAACCCCAGGGGTTCAACACACAGTGGGAATGAACCAGCTTCTGGGTTTAGGACTGTGACTGTAATTATAACAGTACAGCATTGCAAGAAAACATCATTTAGGGATTTAAACTTAAGACAAGGCAAAGTCTTTAATGAGCTGACGTGAGTCTTGTTACTAGTTGAAACGGAGCAAATATTTGGTGGGATTTAAAAGGGGCTGGAGTCTGCTCCAGTGTAAATGCTACACGCCACAGACTGGAGCTCGGAGTGAATTCAATGGAATCGCATTGAGTACGAATAGATGTTACAGGTGTAAATTTCCGTCTTCACCATTTAGGCAGTAATCGTCCATCTGTTGTAGGACCTGCTCAAGTTTCATTGAAAATTGGATGGGTTCTACAACGGATGGGTGATCTGCTCTGCCAGTCTACTGCCCGGGGGAGTGAAGACAAAAATTTACCGCACAGTTAAAAGCTTTACCCCCCGCCCCCCACCAACAGCTGTGAATGGGGAATAGTACATTGGAATACTATGAATTATTATTAATCTTATTGTTTAGTTTCCAGGAAATGTTTAAGATTATGAGCGGAACTGATACAATTGGTCACAGCAGAGTGTCATCATGGCAATGCGTTCAAATACCAGGGATAAAAGTAAATGGTAGGAGCAGGAGTAATAGGAGGGGGAACATCAGGTGGAACTATTTTTTGCTCAAATGATTCGTTGGATATATTACCAGTGAAGTGAATAATGTAAGTGATCTCAAGGGGCAACTAAGGATTTATTTTCTTCATTTGTTCACTACACTCCAAAAGTAATCCATTGTACAAAGCACTTTCGGATGGAAATTAGTTTTTGGCCCATTTTGGGCCTGAAACAAATGGGGTCCTGTGGATTTAAGCCCCAGTACATAATCTAGGAAGAAAACAGAAAAAGAATAAAAAGATATTGATAGATAGATTTGTATTTATATAGCACCTTTCATGACCTCAGGACGTTCCAAAGTGCTTTACAGCCAATAAAGTACTTTTTGAAGTGTAGTCACTGTTGTAATGGAAGAAACATAGCAGCCAATTTGTGCACAGCAAGGGCCCACAAACAGCAATGTGATGATGACCAGATAATCTGTTTTAATGGTGTTGATTGAGGGATAAATATTGGCCAGGACACCGGGGAGAACTCCCCTGCTTTTCTTCGAAAAAGTATCTTGGATCTTTCACGTCCATCTGAGAGGACAGATGGGACCTCGGTTTAACAGAATTACACTTTCTACTGAGAGTGTTGCACTATTGGAGTGCCGTCTTTAAGATGAGACATTAAACTGAGGCCCTGTCTGCCTGCTTAGGTGATGGAAAGATCCCACGACAATATTTGAAGGGGTGTTTGGTTTTCTTGGGCGGTTGAGGTGCCCACCTGACTCAAGCAGGAGCCTCATGAATAAATGTAAATAAGGGTCCCATGATGTCATTAAGACCCCCAATGGGTACATATCTTTAACGCACACGTCCTGTTCAGCACAATCTTCTCAGAGTAATACGCTCCATTAATGCACACAGAGTAACATGCTCTGGCATTACCCACAAAATCATTTTGTATGGAGGCTACTCCTCATTATTTTAGTCACTTTGTTTTCCAAACTGCTACCCAAAATCCTCTGACCAAACCTCGAAGCACTGGTATCGACTCAGGATGGGGACATTGGACATAAAAGCAAGAAAGCGAGGCTGAATTCGTACGATACATTGGTTAGGTCACAGTCATATTCCATTCAGCTCTAGCACTCCATTATAGGAAGGATATTAGAGCCATGGAAAGGGTACAGTGAAGATTCACTAAAATTAAAACAGAATGGCAATATAGGGGACAATTTTAACCTAATCTGCCTGTCAGGAAATGGACAGGATCAGGTGCAACGTTAGTTTTATACCCCAATTTTACTCTCCATTTAAAATGTAAAAGGATAAGTAAGAGTATAAAAGGACACTGGGAAAGAGCAATAACAACTTGCATTTACATAGCGCATTTAACATAGTAAAACGTCCCACGGTGTTTCACAGGTGTGTTATCAAACAAAATTTGACCGTGCCACATAAGGAGATATTAAGACAGGTTGGTCAAAGAGGTAGGTTTTAAGGAGCATCTTAAAGGAGGAGGAGAGAGAGGTGAGAGGCGGAGAGGTTTAGCAAGGGAATTCCAGAGTTTAGAGCCTAGGCAGCTGAAGGCACAATGGCGGAGCGATGAAAACTGGGGATACGCAAGAGGCCAGAATTGGAGGAGCGGAGAGTTCTCGGAGGGTTGTCGGGCTGGAGGAGGTTACAGAGATAGGGGGTGGTGAGGCCATGGAGGGATTTGAAAGTTAGGGTGGGAATTTTAAAATCGAGACTTGCCGGATCGTGAGCCAATGTAGGAGCAAGGGAATGGCACTGGTGTAATGGGCCAAATAGCCTTATTATGTGCTGTAATATCTATGATTCTATGAAGAAATAATAGCTCTTCCTATGTAGGTATATCATAGGATTGTTAGTCGGTGTACAATTGCCTACATGCCTCCAAGATGATGCCTTGTACTTTAGAGAAGACACCAATTTGGAAAACCAGCCTCTGTTCTTGTTGCTGGTAGGTACTGTGTGTGCAGCTAGGATTTGACTCCTGAGGGCACCTGGAAGAACCCAGTCACGAGTTGAGAGCAGTGGTGACTTTCACAGCCACTGGTAGTGCAATAGAGGACTGCCCTGGAACTGGATTATACAGTTACTCTTCAACTGCCGAGGCTAAGCACTGCTCTTCTGTCATCTCTAGGGTGCTGGCTCTGTTGTGGAAGGTGTGCTGCCTGGGGTAGTTTGTTCTGCCTGCTGTGAACCTCTCAGGCCCTAGGCTGCTGCATTCCTGTGGGGTACCAGAAAATGCCTATGTACTTTTCATTTCTATCAGTGTAGGGTGATCACTTTTCAATCAACGAATGCCAGGTGCGAACTGGAGTTCATCGCTCACTCTACAATTCTATGTCTACTGCCTGGAGCAGAAAATGTGTCTACCCAGATTTCACTGCACTGCTAGTCAATGCCAATGACATGATTGCATATGTAATAAGTAATTCTAATTGAATTGGCAATTGGAATTTCAATTCATTTAGTGCACATTCAGTCCCATAGTAATATCATTTATTAATGCACCTGCACAGCTGTCTTAGATTTTAAAGTCTATATTTTAGTTGTATTGTTCATTATAAAACCCATTCTGTCTGATGTTGTTCATCCCGACAGATGTTTCTGTTATAAAATATCAAATAATACTTTACCAGTGACAGTAATAGCCTTATTATACCCAATATAGATTTATCCTTAGTGTTCATATAATGAAGCTTTTACTGCCTCATATACTTTCATCTCACTTGTGTCAGTAAGGTAATTAGTGCATGAAGAGAAGTTTTAAATACATACCAGTTCTGTTCTGGTGGATTGTGCCACGTTTAGAATTTTGGATGTGTGAGGAAGAAAAGTAGAAGAGATTTTGGATTGTAGATGGGTCCTTGTTCATTTTCAACAGAGAGCTGCCTACAGATTGCCTTACCCACTTGAAGAACTGATATCTTGCTGGTGGGCAGCAGCAGTTGCCAATAATTACTTCACTGCCACTATGTAATTTCTGCCCATATATTGCTTCTTTTATCTCCCTTTCCACTTTTGGCACAGGAGCAAAGGCTGGAAGTTTCTGGATCACGGTGGAATCTGGCATCAGCTTGGAAAACAATGTGACTAAAATAATGAGGAATGGCCTACATGTAGGCGTGCAATGACATAGTGCGTTGCTGAGTGCAGTAATGGAGCATATTACTCGGAGAAGATTGCGATGAAGAGGATATTTGTTTTATATGGCTAAATATATGCACCCATGAAAGACAATGGAGGGATTTCCAGCTAGATGAATGAAGTGTCCACCAATCATTGAACCTGGAAGGATATGTAACAGATGCTCAATTTCATGAAAAGTGCCAACATAAGCAGTGAAGACGAACATCAATTCTGTTACATTGCTACATATGGGCATGATTAGCAATTATCTTTGATCATGCTAAATGGCTATTCAAGGAGGTTTCGGTGTTCCTCGTGTTTGCCTGCATAGATTCACAAAAAATATTTACCAACTAACGTACTAGAGTACAAAAGGGAAACAATGAAGATACTTCAAACATCTCAAAGCAGGCTACAAAAATGCACACACATGAACTGGCACTGAATAAATATTATTCCCAAATATCCTAAACCTCACATTGATTTGGAAATCTTAAAATATTCACTCTCCTTTTCTAACTGCAGCTGGCAAGTTACTTGAATTTTTAATCTACAATACCTGGAAAGACTGTTCCCTTGTCTCTGCAAAACGTCCTCTCGTGCAATCTGTATTGTTCTTTTCCTTGCTGAGGACGACATTTCAACAGTGGGACATAATAGTGGGACATAAACTGGTAGTAGCATGTGGCATCTGAAAGCCCTTGCCTGCCGAGAGGAGGCTATAAAAGAGATCATAGCCTGGGAAGCTGTATGTAGCCTAGGGGAGGCTGAAGTCTGCAGAAACAAGCATTTTCCTGGTTTGTGCCAATGATTTTGATTTTAATGAGCTTTAAAGCAGTGCTTGTGCCCTGTTGTGAAACACCAAGTACTGTCAATGCAAGAACAATATGTGATGTAATGATACCTCCTGTATTATTTTCCTCTCTTCAAAATGTATAAAGAAGCACAAGGTTTTCCTTCGTGCATCAACTTTCATACTTTGAGAGTTAACAAAAATGTCAGTGATAACGTGGAAAACAGATTTCATTGACAATCTCCCACTTCAATTCATTTTGGATATTGGGTGCATTTAACACTGGAGCTACCCAAAATCTATATATATATATAAAAAATATCCTCATATCTAGCAAGTGTCTACTACATTTCTTTGCCACAGATGCAAAGCATTCATTCTTTAAACAAGAAAGAGAAGGACCGTCAATTAATGCTTGGTTCTTTCAACCTGGAGACCAAAAATTTACAAGCAGCTTCAGCTACTCTCTAATTGGCTGTGGGAATTTACAAGCAGCTATAATTACCTGGATTTGCCCAATTAGATCACTGCCCCACAGGGAGTGCTTGAGCAGTGGCCTTAAAAGCATAGGTCAAGTTAAACACAGCTCCATACCAGCAACACAACCTCACAAACATGCTCTACTTATAGGCTCCTTATCACCAGCAGCATGGGGAGGTCAGCTCAAATTTTGTAAAATCTGAAGGCTGCTAATTGTCCCAATACTACTCTGTAATGTTGATTTTTTTTTAACAAGAAATTATATTAGTGACAGAAAATGTATACAATGTGCCACTTAGTTCCACACAGTTGATACAATGGGTTGATTTCGACCTCTTCACATTGCTACAAATTACAGTTATATCAGACATGTGTGTCCAGCGGCAGTGCCAGATTGAGATTGTGCCTATGATGTGCCCGCCTCCTTAACTAAGGCACACAGATTGATTGTAGTCACCCTGCCATCGCGCCCTGGCTGAGATTATTCAACAAAGCACAGACCAGGAATCAATCTTAGGACCTTTTGCCTGAAAGACTCAGCTACATTCACCGTCTTAACCAGTGAACTCATTGGGGATGCTGGTGGAGATGTTTCCTGAATTAAACAAAAAACTCAGGTGATATCTATTGATGTGGAGATGCCGGTGATGGACTGGGGTTAACAATTGTAAACAATTTTACAACACCAAGTTATAGTCCAGCAATTTTATTTTAAATTCACAAGCTTTCGGAGGCTACCTCCTTCCTCAGGTTTTCCACATCGTTCACCTGAGGAAGGAGGTAGCCTCCGAAAGCTTGTGAATTTAAAATAAAATTGCTGGACTATAACTTGGTGTTGTAAAATTGTTTACAATTGATATCTATTAGCAGAGAATTAAAAATTGCGTTCTGTCCATGGTGAGAGATAAAGATCCAAAGGATTTAATGGGATCAAGTTTAAAAATAAACAAGTATGGAAAACAATATCAAAAAGTGCTTCACAGGACCCACATCAAGAGACACAAAGGCCAGAAGTGCTCAAGGCAAGCAAAGTCTGCTGCATTCAGGTCTAAAAATGACCTGCGGAAGTGAGTGGAATTTATGCCAAAAATTATGGCAGTGTCATGGATGGGGAGTTTTTGCTGTTGCATGTTTCCCCAGCTCATTTATTCTGCACCATTCAGCTGTTGTTTACTCTCAAGAAGATACTTTGTTATTCCCACAACTGTATTTGGGGTTCAAATCTTTGAAATAAATACCAAGTGTTAAAATGTTCTTGTGCAGAATTGGCCAGTAGTCCAGAGCATTGGGCATGTGTCATGTTGATAGCCAGAGAGGCCCAATGTGGTGAGCTTCTGGTTACGCCCATTTTGTAGTCGGTGAGAGAGGGAAGCAGCCAAATGACAGACTAGTACTTCTCCACACAGAGAGAGTGAAAAAATTGGGATGCTAGTAGTCCATTACAAAATGACACTAGCAGGGTTCTCTTACCAGTTCATTTGTACTGGTGGCGATGGGAGATGGTTTCTTCCAATGATTAAGAGTTGCTACATTGTGATGAATGAAAATAAGAAGTGACAGCATGATACGAGAAGTACTCGGTGTCACAAAGTTATTTGCTGCAATTTGATACTATAGGCGAGGAGAAATGAGAGGGTGCAATTGAGGGCAAATCCAGAATTTGAGGCAGAACCCAGAACTGTCTGGTTTCCACCCCATTCTAAGAGTTGAAGAACATTACAATACAGGAGGACAAGTGATGTCCCACCCTACTTATGTCCTAGCAAAATTTGGAGGCATCCCAGGAATATCACTAGCTGTGCAGTTCTTAAGCCTAGCAGAATCTACGTCTGCTGACACAAGGCGTACTTTCTGCTCTTGACTGAATGTGAACCCCACAGTCAAGCATTTGCCAAAATATTTTGGAGGCTTACCTTCTTTGCTCCCCCTCTTGGAGCAGCAGGGTGCCAGTCCTAGATTGTACTGGGATGAGACATTAACCGGGGCCCCGTCTGCCTTCTCAGGTGAATGTAAAATATCCCATGGTGCTATTTCAAAGGGAGCGGTGTTATCCCCGGTGTCCTGGCCAATATTTATCCCTCAACCAACATGATTAAAACAGATTATCTGGTCATTATCACATTGCTGTTTGCGGGACCTTGCTGTGCGCAAATTAGCTGTCATGTTTCCTACATTGCAACAGCAACTACACTTCAAAAAATGCTTCATTGATTGTAAAGCGATTTGGGACATCCGGAGCTCACGAAAGGCGCTATGTAAATACAAGTCTTTCTTTTTCTTTCTTTTGGGTAAACAGTTATTTAAGTGACCCATCTATAAGATCTGGAACGGGGTTACAGAGTAGTGGGCCAACACTTCCGGAAGTGCAATGGTGTTGTGGAATTTTTACCCTCCTATCTTCCAGTGCTTCATATTTGTGTTAAAAATTCTAATATACAATAGGATATCATTCCCTGGTAACCAATTGGAGATAAAATCCTGGTAATGCTAATTTAATTCTAGGAAAATGTTTTTAGTCAAGATCTGCATAATACTGCCCGCTGTTGAGACATTTTAAAAAACAACAATCCCCAGCCTGTTCTGTGTCAGCTGATAATAGCCAGGGCAGCTGTATTACTGTTGGCCAAAGAGACCCTGAGTTAGGAAGGTGAAAATTAGCCAGGGTTCTGACTCCTGATCACTGTCCAGAAATTCTTGAGAGAAAATGCTTTCATTTGGACAAGAGCTGAGGACAGGGTCGAGCTCAATTGGCATGCCCTCACGGTCGATAATCTGCCGACATAGTGAGGGGTCCCAGCAATGGCCATGCAAGCGAGGTACAATGGGCCAACTAGTGTCTGTGGAACTGTACCCCAGAAAGGAGGTGGGGAGGGGGAAAATTTGTTGGAGAGAAAATAACGAACTAGACAATAGGTTAGGAAAAATAATACAGAAAAAAGCAATTAAAGAGGAAACCGTTTAATCTCAGCATTCAGAAGGCACATCAACAGTCTTCTGATTTGATTATTCCTTTAGAAATCAATCCCTCTGATCTATTATTCTCTGTGATAAACAGATTATCTGGTCTTTATCGCATTGCTGTTTGTGGGACCGTGCTGTGTGCAAATTGGCTGTCACTTTTCCTACATTACAACAGCGACTACACTTCAAAAGTACTTAATTGGCTGTAAAGCACTTTGGGATGTCCTGAGGTCATGAAAGGCACTGCATTAATGCAAATTCATTCTCTTTCTTTCTTTCTGGTAATAGTTTTCCCCATGAGTGGAAGGAATTTCCCACTGCTTGACTATCCGTGCTCTCTGGTGGGGAGCAGTGCAGAGCTAATAGGACCCAGATGAGGGGAAATTGATGAAAACATTTTAAAAGAACCTATCAAATTAAAAAATAGTGGACTTATCTGGAACATACTCGAAACTACATTTAGTTGCGAATCCTACCTCACAAACTGTTACGTAAACTGCGCAGTTTCCCGTTTTTGGTACCAAATGATACATTTCCCCCAGACCTGCAATCATTAGAGGTCTTCAAGAGCTCGTAACCAATATAAATAGGACATGTGTCAGACACATACTGGCACATAGATCTACACTTAGCAACTGTACAATTGTAAACAATTTTACAACACCAAGTTATAGTCCAACAATTTTATTTTTAATCCCACAAGCTTTCGGGGGCTTCCCCCTTCCTCAGGCGGTGTGGAAATGAAATTTTCGAATCCTTCGCATTTTAAGATCACAGAACAAAGCCTGGTGATTACTGCCCATTGCCAAGGCAATCACAGTGAGCAGACAGAAAGGTGTCACCTAAAAAGGCCACCGAATATACAAACCCCCAAAAAAAAGAGAGAGAGAGAGAGATAAGGAAGACAGTCAATGACCTGTTATATTAAAAACAGATAACATTTGTTCGCTGGTGGGGTTACGTGTAGTGTGACATGAACCCAAGATCCCGGTTGAGGCCGTCCTCATGGGTGCGGAACTTGGCTATCAATTTCTGCTCGACGATTTTGCGTTGTCGTGTGTCTCGAAGGCCGCCTTGGAGTATGCTTACCCGAAGGTCGGTGGCTGAATGTCCATGACTGCTGAAGTGTTCCCCGACAGGGAGAGAACCCTCCTGTTTGGCGATTGTTGCGCGGTGTCCGTTCATCCGTTGTCGCAGCGTCTGCATGGTCTCACCAATGTACCATGCTCTGGGGCATCCTTTCCTGCAACGTATGAGGTAGACAACGTTGGCCGAGTCACAGGAGTATGAACCGTGCACCTGGTGGGTGGTGTCCTCTCGTGTGATGGTGGTATCTGTGTCGATGATCTGGCATGTCTTGCAGAGGTTACCGTGGCAGGGTTGTGTGGTGTCGTGGACGCTGTTCTCCTGAAAGCTGGGTAATTTGCTGCGAACGATGGTTTGTTTGAGGTTGGGTGGCTGTTTAAAGGCGAGTAGTGGAGGTGTGGGGATGGCCATAGCGAGGTGTTCGTCATCATTGATGACATGTTGAAGGCTGCGGAGAACATGGCGTAGTTTCTCCGCTCCGGGGAAGTACTGGACGACGAAGGGTACTCTTTTGGTTGCGTCCCGTGTTAGTCTTCTGAGGAGGTCTACGCGACCCTCAGAATCAGTTTCTTTCTTGGACACACGAATGTCCATCAAAGACGGGCACCTCAGCACCTCACTCTACCGCAAGCCCACGGACAATCTCACAATGCTCCACTTTTCCAGCTTCCACCCTAACCACGTCAAAGAGGCCATCCCCTATGGACAGGCCCTGCGAATACACAGGGTCTGCTCAGACGAGGAGGAACGCGATGGACACCTACAGACGCTGAAAGACGCCCTAGTAAAAACGGGATATGATGCTCGACTCATCGATCGACAGTTCCGACGGGCCACAGCGAAAAATCGCGTAGACCTCCTCAGAAGACTAACACGGGACGCAACCAACAGAGTACCCTTCGTCGTCCAGTACTTCCCCGGAGCGGAGAAACTACGCCATGTTCTCCGCAGCCTTCAACATGTCATCAATGATGACGAACACCTCGCTATGGCCATCCCCACACCTCCACTACTCGCCTTTAAACAGCCACCCAACCTCAAACAAACCATCGTTCGCAGCAAATTACCCAGCTTTCAGGAGAACAGCGTCCATGACACCACACAACCCTGCCACGGTAACCTCTGCAAGACATGCCAGATCATCGACGCAGATACCACCATCACACGAGAGGACACCACCCACCAGGTGCACGGTTCATACTCCTGTGACTCGGCCAACGTTGTCTACCTCATACGTTGCAGGAAAGGATGCCTCAGAGCATGGTACATTGGCGAGACCATGCAGACGCTGCGACAACGGATGAACGGACACCGCGCAACAATCGCCAAACAGGAGGGTTCTCTCCCTGTCGGGGAACACTTCAGCAGTCATGGACATTCAGCCACCGACCTTCGGGTAAGCATACTCCAAGGCGGCCTTCGAGACACACGACAACGCAAAATCGTCGAGCAGAAATTGATAGCCAAGTTCCGCACCCATGAGGACGGCCTCAACCGGGATCTTGGGTTCATGTCACACTACACGTAACCCCACCAGCGAACAAATGTTATCTGTTTTTAATATAACGGGTCATTGACTGTCTTCCTTATCTCTCTCTCTCTCTTTTTTTTTGGGGGTTTGTATATTCGGTGGCCTTTTTAGGTGACACCTTTCTGTCTGCTCACTGTGATTGCCTTGGCGACGGGCAGTAATCACCAGGCTTTGTTCTGTGATCTTAAAATGCGAAGGATTCGAAAATTTCATTTCCACACCGCCTGAGGAAGGGGGAAGCCCCCGAAAGCTTGTGGGATTAAAAATAAAATTGTTGGACTATAACTTGGTGTTGTAAAATTGTTTACAATTGTCAACCCCAGTCCATCACCGGCATCTCCACATCACAACTGTACAATGGCAACAGTATGTTACGACTAAGGAAATTACTGGTGATCATCACTTTGCATTTTCATTGACATTTAGCTTTCTCTACAGAAATATAACAAGATAAATTTTTTTAGAAGTCTGAATTATGTCTTTCATATTTCCTGTAAGAACATTGACCTACATACAACATTATATACAGAAAAGAGTTAAAGCCCATTTTTGATTTCTCCTGAGATGTAGTAATATAAAAGAATTATTCCATTGCTGCTCTATACATGAATTTTATTTCAAACATGAATTTCCCATCAGAAAAAAGACACTAATTTATTCTGAAATATTTTGCAACGTCAGGCCACATATTTAAAATGTAAAGATGAAATTCATTTTTTTAGGACATAGTACACTGCATAATCTTACTCTATCATTGGAATGCTGTTGCTGATCTCCCACTATAATGCTCTTCTTTCGTAGGGTTTACTACCATTAAGCATTGCACATAGAGAAGCTAAATTTAAAAAAAAATCTCGTCCAGTTTTTTCCTAGAAGGTCATATTACATGATTTATTGATCTGTCAGGAAGTAAGTGGAAGTCCACTTATTGCTTTGATTTCTCAGCCATAACTGAGTTTTACCTTTTGGCTTTCTTCCATTAACACTTACCTATATAACAATGATTTTCCCTCTTTTACACAATGGAGCTGCGATCTGAAAGCTCAGTGGTTAAGACAGTGGCCTGGAAATTCCGTCAGTCAGTGCCCATTTCTCGGGCGTAACGACCTTCAAAATGGCGGTCAAGAAGCATGCGCTCATTGCGAGCCGTAAGTGCACTGCCCACCATATTGGTACAGGCCAAAAAAATTGGTATGCATGTGCAAATGGCTGAACACCTGTTTGAGGCCCCCACTGCAAGATTGGTTTGCTCGGAGGCAGCCCGCACCGGCTGCACTCAGGAAAACCAGGTCTACATGTGGCATAACAGACAGTCCTTAACAGGACCGCTGCAGGCCACAACCAACAAGCTGTTTAAAATATATTTACCCGAGTGCTCCTTCTGACCCCACATTCAAAGAACGTGAGCTGCTGGCGGCCACTGCACACCACCCCACCTCTCCCCCCCGGCCCAGATTACCAGTGCTACCTTCCTATCGGCCACCGCTCCTTCCTGATCCAATTACCCTCTTTTCCTGGTCCCCTTTTATCACTTGCCTGAGGGCCACTTTGCAGGTTGAGCCACCCGTTACTGTCCACAGCTCGCCGGCTCGAGGCCCAATATCAGATGCGCCTTGGACCTCACAATTCAGGCGCAGGGAACGTTCCCTGCACCCCACTCAAATTTCTAAACCAGTGAGTCATTCAGACAATGAAAGTTCCAGTTTGGATCGTCAATCTGTGCTGACTTAGTCTCAATCGGAGAGTATTGCAATTATCCTCAATTCCCCCTGGCTAGGGTTCCCACTCATGATTCAAGCCTCAGGCCCCCTGAAATTAAATCATGTCACACTGAAAACTTGCATGTTAGGGACTTATTTACAGTGATTTAATTTCAGATGGTCTTATATGTCTTAAGGAGCACAGTGCTCTATTTGCAGATATTTGCACTGTTTCTTGTCACGGAGGATCTCCCAAGATAATTGATGGTTGCTGAAAATGAGGAAGCAGCCACCTTGTTTAGTGTTGGAAAAAATAGAAAGAGTGCTATTTCCTGAACATGGGGATGGTTTTCAAATTGAGGATCAAGCATCAGTGAATGAAAATATCAGAGAGAAAGATTTGACTGTAAGTGAAGGAGGCAATGAAGAATCTTCAAGCAGCACAGAACATGTTTAAATTCAAATCGCCTCGCCTCTTGTTGATGGAGACGAAGAAGCAAGGAAGTCACAGGGTATTGCATTTGGTGTCTGAATAGTTGCAGTGATTTTTGCGGTGAATATGGAAATAAATTGAGTAGACATTAATTTTTTCAATTGTAGTTAATGCTTGACAAAAATTGTCTTTGTTTAATATACAGAGTGGAAGTGATAGATGGTCCATTTTATACACAAGAACATTGAGAAAAAAGAGGAAGAGATTGTCCTGAGAGGCATTGCCAATTTAAATTTGCAAAACATTCATCAAACAAGACAACAGCATATTAATATGACATTGAAGAAGATGGAGAGGAACATGGTGGTTCCTCTTAGTCCTAAAATGTTTGAATTTTAATAAAGAGTGAAGACACACAAGGGAAAAATAAATGTGCAGCACGTTATGAACAGGCATAAGGGGGGTGTGATTTTAGGAGGTAAATGCGGGTGCGTTGGGGGCGGGGGGTTCCGAAAATCATGCACATCCCGTTCGGGTTTGGAAGCTGGCTCTAACCCGCCGGCTTCTGAGTTTCCCAGGGACCCACCTGTGTGCGCGGGCGACCTGAAACCGGAAGTCCCGCTGGCAATTAAAGCTGGCAGGATGACAGTTAAAGAGCCAAATGTACCACATTGAGGGACTTAAGGCACTTCACCTGTGGCAGAGTAAGTGATTAGAAAGATTTTTAACTGACCTGGGCGGCTTGCCCACCGCTTCTGATTCACGCCTGGTCAAACCAGATGTGGAGGGCCGGATCAGGGAGAAAGAAACTAACTAAATAAATTAAATTTTAAAAATGCAATGAAGCGAAAACACTAAATGCACCTACCTTTGAAACCTGCTCTGATGTCCGATGTCCCCCTCTTCACCCTCCCGATGTCCCCCCCCCGATCTTCCTCCCATCGCACCCTCTCCCCCCCGATCTTCCCCTCTCCTCCCCGATCTTCCCCTCTCCCCCCTCGATCTTCCCTTCTCCTCCCCCCCAGTCTTCCACTCTCCTCCCCCCTCGCACTCCCCGGTCTTCCAGTCCAGCGCCAGATGGCATCTGGCTCTCTCTCTTCACCACCCCCCAACCCTGCGTTGCGACTCCTGATGGCAGTCAGCCTGTCAATCAGGCTAGCTGCCGGGTGTGAAACCCGGAGAAGACGTTAACCCGGAGAGATCAATCAATGTGCGATCTCGTCGGAAACGGTAAGTTTGGTTCATGCGGGTTTGCCACGCGCCCAATCACCCCGCCTCCCCGCTAATATCGGGGCCAAGGTAACTGAATGAAACAAAATACACCACAATCAATGAGAAGCAAAATAACAAATGTTTTCCTATCTTGTTTGCTGATGGAAGTTTTCAGCAAAGTGAAAAATGGAAATGTATTTGTTAAATCATCATGAGGGGTCTGAAAACATCAGTTATCGCATGCCAATGGGTTATATAAGCTTTAATCATCTTCACTTTGTGATGGATGATTGTATTCTAATAAAATATAAAGACAGATTCAATTAAAGACAGCAACATCATGACGCTGCAAACATTTAGTACAAGGTATGTCAGACTATTATCAGAGCAGGCCAGATGAGCTAATAAATGTATATCACAAATTTGCAATTCATGAAAATGGAATGATTGAAATAAACTGCCATCAACTTGAATGTAGATATAATGAAGAAAAGTGCGTAATGTTCTTGCATTCAGAATTACCAAAGAAGTTTGAGGTCAAATAAAAGGACGGTAATATTTGAACATTTGTTTCGAAATTCAGACAAGTTCTGACACTTGGATAATATGTAAAAGGAGAGAAAAGACGCTATCAAACACAACACGGGATTATATAAACAGTGTACAATTCGAAGGCCGATCAAGCATCTGAGTGAAATGCAGAAAACATGGTGGCAATGATCTGAGAGAACGTGAGAAGAAAGCAAGTTCCTGGAGTAGTCACGGTGGATAAAAGTGCATTTAATGTGTTTAACATCAGTGACGATGTTGATCATAAAGTTCAAGAGATTTAGGGGCTGATTCCCTAAACGAGGCTAAAAATGACTCGCACTCTCAGTGCTCCCGAGTGCATCCATGCTGGTTGCATGGCAGCCGACCCCACCTGATCTTACTAGGTCACTTCATTTAAATATTTTTATGTGCTCCCTGCGCATTTTCCACATATAAGGGAACACTGAATCAGTTTTAGGGTGGGGGGGGAGGGGCAGCGGGGGAGATCCAAAGTACAGATATTCGTCGTGGGTCCAATTTGCATTAATTGCAATAATGTTATGGAGTCCAATGAGGCCAGCACATGCCTATAACGGAGCCTCCAAAAAAAAAGCCTACTACTCCCATGGAGTCAGAAGTATAGTGCCAAGTGCACTGAGGCCGATCTTCATGATTCAATGGGCCTCATCCACTCTGGGTGGGCACCATTCCCCAAGGACAACCCCAAGGGAATTGACCCTTCAATTCCAGTTTTCTTTGAGCAGATAATGGAGTGAAGATTTAATCAGAGAGTTGTTTACCTTGATAAATATAGGTTATGCATAGAGGCAAGAGTGAATAAAGGACTCAAGTTTCACTTTCTGATGCATCAAATACAAGGGAAACAGGTGAGCAAGGACCTTCTGAATCAGTGTTTCCTTGCGTTGTTGCAAGCCACTGTAGAACATCAGACAAGTTGTTTATTCAAGGTAATGCATATTCAGTGCAAAATGTGAACAATGTCAGTATTGTTGTGCATAATTACAAGTAAAGGAGTGCTGTACATTGGAACATGAGTAGGCCATTCAGCCCCTCAAGTCTGCCCCGCCATTCAATTCGATCATGGTTGATCATAAGAATTGTAATTGTGGAATTGTAATTGTAAGAATAAGAACAATAAAATATATACCTTTTCACAATGATGTGTTTGATACTTGAACATATGAATTATGGAAGTTATGCTGCTGAGAACAATTGCAGTTTTTTGTTGAATTATGAGGGCAATGCACTTAAAGGCTGTAACTGATATTGTACGCCTCGCAAATACATTTTTGCATTTACATGAATGTGCGTACACATGGATTTTGTTGGTATCCATTGTACTGTTAAAGAATTTTTGTAATAAATATTTTAATTCAGTGCTAAGCTGTGATTTGATGTTTGTTTCATCATAAATATAATTTACAGGGGAATGGAGGAAGGAATCTTTCAAAAAGGGAAAGGTGATTTCAAGGGCTAATGAGGGACTGTTTCTTGATGTAGTACATTACAACAGAGACTAGGACAGATCTATTGCTTAGCAGTGAGCCTGAGATAATTGTGAAAAATGTCGAGACAGGGACACACTTTAGCCGCAGTGACCACGGCAGACTTGGCACCACTACATATATGAGGAAGAAGTGAAGTGAATAAATGATACCAGGTCTGAAAAATTATTGCTATGTGGAGAGACTTGAGATGTGAGGACTTATTTCTATTGGAGCAGGGAAAGCCAAGAGAAGATTTAATAGAGGTCTTTTTAAATTTTAAAGGGTTTTTGATAGGGTGAATAGGGAAAGATTGTCAATGATGAGGGAGGTTGTCAATTTAAAATTGTCAGTAAAAAAAGTGAGGAGAGGAGTTAGGGGATTTTTTTAAAACAAAGAATTGTTAGAACATGGAATGCCTTGCTACAGGAATAGTGGAAGCATGGATTATTGCAGCTTTTAAGGAAGAGCAGAAATAGGAATATGGGAAGACAACAGGGCAGAGGGATTAACTTTTGAATTGCTCTAGCTAAGAGCCAACACAGACACGATGGGATTTAAATTTAACATCATTGCACCCATTTGATGGGCCTAACACAGGCGCAACAATTACCAATTTAGCAGTGCAGAGGCCCACGTCTGCTTTGTACAGGAGGTCGGGTCACTGCTAAATTGGTCGGGGCCTTTTTGTTGGGCCGCCTGAAATGAGCACAGGCCTCATTTCAATATTAAAATGTGGCTCCTGCGCTCATTTCAGACCCGAGCTCCTAAATTTGTTTGCCCGAGTAACATTTTTGGGCCTTGAGCAGCCTAACCAGGTCCAGGTAAACTGAATAAAAATCTAAGACGAGCAAATGGGGAGAATTGGGGACATATGTTCGAGGGGAAATACTAAACAAACTTGGAATGCTTCTGATGAACATATGAATGAAATATATATCATACAGAAGAAGAAGTGTAAACTCCATGTGGTCAAATAGGTACAGTTAACAGTACAAAAGGAAAATGACACATTTTAAAAATTTAAGGAAAATGGTGAAAGGAGGAGATTCGAAAATATATAACTATTGCTGAAAGTATCATCCAGGATGACGAGAGAAAATTAGAAAAAAAGAAATTGCAAAGAATGTAAAAAGTAGAATTTTTTTGGACATGTTCCAAATATCAAAGAACGAATGAGTTCCATCAAAATGAGAGATAATGACAGAAAGACAGGGAAATCAAGTTTTCAATAATCATTTTCACCGTAGTAGTCCATATCCTTCTTTGACGGGCAAGGGACACATTTCAGTTAAGAAAGAAAGAAAGAAAATCAAGGTTAGAAATTAATAATTGCTAACATCTAGGTGTTGAAATTTCACTGATTGCTATATATTGAAACTACAGCACAGAAACAGGCCATTTGGCCCAACTGGTCTATGCCGGCGTTTATGCTCCACAGGAGCATCCTCCATCTCTACTTCATTTAACCCTATCAGGATACCCTTCTATTCCTTTCCCCCTCATGTGCTTATCCAGCTTTCCCTTAAATACATCTATGCTATTTGCCTGAACTACTCCTTGTGGTCGCGCAATTCACATTCTTACCACTCTTTCTCCTGAATTCCCTATTGGATTTATTAGCAGCTATTTTATATTCATGACCACTAGTTTTGAACTCCCCCACAAGTGGAAACATTTTCTCTACGTCTATCCTAGCATTATCTTAAAGACCTCTATCAGGTCACTCTAGAGAAGAGTCCCAGCCTGTTCAGCCTTTCTTGATAAGTATATCCTCTCAGTTCTGGTATCGTCCTTGTGAATCTTTTTTCAATGCCTCTATATCATTCTATAATATGGAGACCAGAACTGTGCACAAGCTTCCATACAAGTTTAACATAACTTCTTTGCTTTTCAACTCTATCCCTCTAGAAATAAACCCTGGTGCTTGATTTGCCTTTTTTATGGCCTTATTAACCTGCGTCACTACTTTTAGCGATTTGAGTATTTGGACCCCTAGATCCCTTTGCTCGTCTATCCAATTTAGATTCTTACTATCCAAGCAATAAGTGGCCTTCTTATTCTTCCTACCAAAATGCACTACCTCATACTTATCTATATTGAAATTCATTTGCCAATTACACGCCCATTATGCAAGTATATTAATGTCCTCTTGCATTTTGACCCCTTCTTTGCATTAACTATAACCCCCAATTTCGTGTCTTACTCATTGTACTTCCAATTCCCAAATCATTAATGTAAATTGTGAACAACAGTGGTCCCAGTACCGATCCCTGTGGAACACCACTTCCCACCTTTTGCCAGTCTGAGTAGCTACCCTTAACCCCTACTCTCTGTTTTCTGCTTCATAGCCAACTTGCTATCCATTCTGCTACCTGTCCCCTGACTCCACATGCTCTGAACTTAGCCATGAGTCTACAATGCGGTATCTTATTGAACACCTTTTGAAAATACAAATATATTACATCTACTGCTTTACCCTTGTCTACTCTTTATGTTACTTCTTCCAAGAATTTAATAAGGTTGGTCATGCATGACTTTCCCTTCTGAAATCCGTGCTGAGTATTCTTTATTATATTTTCAATCTCTAGATGACTTCTATTATATCTTTGAGTAAAGATTCCATTATCGATAAAATTCTTATCTGTGCAAAGTCTGTATCTATTTAAAACAGTAAAATAGCAGAGTCATAAGGACATTAATCAGTGGAACTTCAACCCATTGGAGTGTTTGAAAAGTTATAAAGCAACAGGATGGGAGAATACTTGTCGAATGCATAAAGGGGAAGGATAGCTTAGGGGGAAGGGAACGTTCTCACCAATTTTCACCACTGCCCTCCCTCTTCTCCTTGGATGGAGTGTGGTTCCATATGTGCTGGTCACCCTCCGCTATCTCAGCTAAGTGACCACTGTTCATGTGCAGTGGCAGCGAATGTTAGGGAGTTACGCAGCCGCTGGGGTCATCACAGCAGACCCCACTCCTGCCCTCACCTGTTCTTCACACGAGTGCATTAACATCAGGGGCTCCTTTAAATCAGGAAGCCAACAGTACAGCTTCTAGCGCTGCCTCAGCTAACTCAGCACAGATTGGAAATCGAACCTGGAAGTAATTTTATTCAAACTATTTTATACTGAAAAAAAATGTGGATAAAAATATTTGTTCTTAAAAAATGTTTATCTGCATGGAAACCCACCAAGTCATGTTTCCTTCTGCTGCCGGGTTTTTCTATGACATTATCGATGGAGAATGACCTTGGAGTGGCTATATTTAAAGTAATGAGCTTGTGACCTTGAGCGCTGATTTGGACCTGGCTGACCGAGGGAAAATATACTACCAGCTAAGGATGCAGTGTACAGTCCAAGGCTGCTTTACTGATAGTACAACGTATTGGTGAGATTCCACATAGAGCACGGTGTCCAGGTACCGTCACCATACTGAAAAAAAGACACAGAGGCAGCGAGAAGAACAACAAAAATGAAGCAAATTTTAGATCACCAACCTATGAAGAGAGGTAAAAGAATCTAAAATTGGTGGAAGAACACTAGGGTGTCAGCCTTGATTCAGTGGTAGCACTTTCACCTCAGAGTCAGAAGGTTGTGAATTCAAGGCCCACTCCAGAGACTTGAGCAAATAATTTAGGCCCGCACATCGGTGCAGTGCCAACAGAGTTGGAGGTGCTTTTTTTTTTTAAGATGAGATGTCTCATTTATCCCTCAACCAACATCACTGGAACAGATAATCTGGTCATTTTCTCATTGCTGTTTGTGGGATCTTGCTGTGCACACATTGGCTGCTGCATTTCCCTACATTATGACAGTGACTACACTTCAAAAGTATTTCATTGACTGTGAAGTACTTTGGGACCTTCCGAGGTCATGAAAGGCACTGTAAATGCAAGCTCTTCTTTCATTGATTTTATAATAAGAGAAATAACAAGTTTTTATAATAACATGAGAAACAAATAAAATGGATGTGGCAGGGTAATTTGTACAACACCAGGCCAAAAACCAGAAAATGTGAACTGAGGAAGCTACTAGCTAATTTCGCGTAAGAAATAACTTCTCCATATTTGGAGTCATCAATTTATTGAACTGACCACTGCATAGTGCGGTGTACATGGACTCTGTTAAAGCATTCAAAGTGTAATTGGGTCAATTCCTAATTTGCCAAAAGGTAATGGGACGTGGGGGTGGAAAGATGGATTGTCTGAACAGTCTTTTCTCATTCCTGTATTCTTATGTTCTCTGTGTAATCACTCACGAGTCTCCATTCTAGAGACAATCACTCCTTGATATTCATTATTCTTTATCTGGTCGCTCTCATGTATCCAATATCTGCTACATAATTGCTGCCAGGTAGTCATTATTCTCTATGTAATTGCTGTCAACTATTTATTGTTCCCTGTCCTCTAAATTATATCTGTAATATCTAGGCTCTCAATAACATAAAATAGTGAAATGGCCCCAAAAGATATATGCTTCTCCATAATGAAAAACACTGTCACTCAGTGAGGCCTTTCAGACTACATGTAGGGAGCACCTTCAAGCATTTCAAATAAAAAATATATCATCCAAGCAAACTTGCACACAGCCCACTGCGTAAATGCCAAGAGGTATGTGCCTACACAATGTTATAGTGGGAGTATTTCAGATCATTGAAGAGCATGGAAGAGTGATTGAACTTATTTGTATTTTGTCTAAATTGGAGTCACTCTTTGCCAGAACTTCTCATTGTTGAAGCCTTCGTGATGCTCCCAGCAAACATCCACACAGCGCCTTGTTCAGTGGCTGCATGACGTTTTCTTCTGTGCTGTTCAGCAGCATTGTGTGCTCAGAAACCAATTTTTGGATCTAATCCCATAAAATGACCTGCAGCTTTATGACAACAGACCATGAAATGAAATAAAGTGAGTGGATGGGGGGAGGAGGTGCTGGAGGAAGAGAAAACAATAAGATATAATTTTCTTGACCAAAATATTATTAGGACTTGTGTTCTGTGATATTGAGAAGACTGGAATAGATTTATTTGAAATGTTCTTTTTTTCTTTCAACATATCTTTTCTCAGGCATTTACTGGGCAGCTGGAACTTAGCACAATTTCACATACTGATCGGGTAGAAGGTATTAACAACCCACAATGTTCTTTTTATATATCTGGATACCAAAATCAATTATAATATCTTTGTACTGTAGTTTCTTTCAATACCTTTTGCTTTCTCCCGATGCATAGTAATTTAGCTAAACTAGCAGCTGACTCGAACAGTCTAGACTGCAGTGTTTGCCTTTCGATTTCTTTCACACATGTTCTTCCAGTTTCTGTCATATCAGAGATAGAGAGAGCCGGAGACCTTTAGCACAAGATTACAGCTATTGTAATCTTTATCAAGGCATACTACATTTTCTGAGGTAATATTTTTACTTAATAGAGATATGAAAAATCAGTTGCTTCAAAAGGAGCTGCTGACTGCTTTTTTACAATTTTGAATACAAGAATGTGGAGCCATTTTCTTGGCCATTCCCCACAACCTCACACTATGGAGCAGATATTGACGTTGTGCGATAGTGTAAAATGGGTGATAGCAAATCGGCAGCCCGTTATACATCTCTCCCGAATTTCATTTCCTTTGAATGATTCATTATCACCTGTTATACACCATCATACAAAGTCAACATTGCCCCCAATGTCTCCCAAAAACTCTCTTTTCATCACATCTTCAGGCCTCCAGATACTTCTATTCAGCTCAGTATCTAGATGTAGAAATAGGTGCTGCCTTGGTAAGTAGGAAGCCAGTGTACAATATCAGGATGGGATGCCCTCCCTGTGAGGGTAATGGATGAGTAGGATTCCTAAGATGGAAAATGGGCATGAGACAGCGATATATCTAATGATTTAGCATTCATGTTGCCAGAGGGATAGGAGGGAGGAGGGCAGGGGTGGTAGAAACCAAACAAGAAGCCAGCCTCAAAACTAAAATGGCAAAAGCAGTAGCTGACAATCTTTGTAACCTAAAGTACCACGACTGTAAATTTAGAGAACAAATAAACTGTACTAATTCAATGTATGGCATTACATAATGCCAGATAAAATTAAATTGAATTAAACTAAAATTAAATACGTAATGTGATATTTGAAAGCCTGCATCACTTTTCCACTTAAAGTGGTCAGAGTCCAACACTAAAGAAACCATGAAAAGAGAGAAGCAGTATCTCTAATCCTTGCAATATGTGACCACTGCATCCGCAATTAGACTCGTCATCACAGCAGTCATCATTTCCAGGTCAATATATTTGACATTCATTTAGACTGAAGGAGCCCTTGGGCCTGTATTGAAATTCGTAAGAAAACTAGTAATCTTCAATGTCTTTTCTTGTGGTTAATCGGCAGATGTGCAGTTTTATAAATGATAGGGGTGTGATACCATGAAACACACAATGGGGAGAATTTTCACCTTCACCGCTTGGGCAGTAAACTGGTGGAATGAATCCCCTCCCGTTATAGAACCCGGCCGGTCTTCATTTCCATTGATCCACCCCAGCAGTTTACCGCCCAAGCGTCACACTTTTTGTGTCATCTATTTCCATGATCAATTCCTGCGTCTACATTTATAATGGGTATTGCCTTTGTACACTTGTCACACTGCAATTATACAATCAGACAGCTGGGTGGCTTTGTGCCCAGATTGTGATTATCTTCAAAGTCACTCTCGGAAATTTTGAAACTTAATCTGCCATTTTGTTTCATCTTCAGGTAGGTTTTTGTAGTAAGTTTTAGCATCATGGTCACAGTTTTTTATCCCCCCATTTTAAGTTAAATTTTATTTTTTTTCGGTTACAGAATGTTTCAGCCTCCTGCCTGCTTTCAACCATGCAAAATTAAAAATTAACTCTCCTTCTTCTTGCTCCTTCTTAGAGCTTACCTTTACCTCACTTTCTCCTTCTCATGCTTACAGTTGCAGTCTCTCATTTACTGGGCCAAAATAGCTGCTACAGCAAATGCAGCTTTACATTTTGTCATCATATTTTGCAAGTGAATGTAAATAAAATTAATTTTAAATTGTTTTCAGAGCCCTGATCACTGGTACTGCTTGCAGTCCCAGGCCACGGTTTGGCTGTCCTACCAGTAGCTTAGCCCCTTCTCCACTCCCACCCCGCCCTGCTGCATGATACTCCCTACCAATCATACCTATAGATCAAGGCTAGCACCTTAGTTTCCCATGACTCTTTTTCACAATTAATTTTGGTGAATATGATTTCCTTTGTTTGTAAGATATTAAAACTCTTGAGTCTGCACCCACTCCCTGTCAACTTTTCGCATTATAAACGCCTATATTCATATTTGTAATGTAAACTGTCCATTTATAACTAATGTTGTAATTACACCCTTTTGCCAATGGAGGCAATGTAATGTCACCATTGACAGCGAGGTCTAATTACAGAAGTTTACAAAGACAGTTTCCATCCTAAATGAAAACAGGAACTCTTACAATGGAAATATAAAAATAAGGATAGAACATATGACTTTAAAATGGGGGCTGAATAACTTCTCTTTGCCTTGGCCCAATTATCCCCCACCCTCGCACCCTATTTCATCGGAGCACTACACTCGGCCTCCATTCCATAATATAAACATTTCCAGTACCAGAATGGCAAAACCTAATTGTGAAACTCGACAACGTGTATTGTTCAAAGTCACACAATAAATAACACACTGTATTAGAAATTCACTTTGAACTACAAATAAACAACATATATTTGGTAGGTATTAAGACAATAGTAATATCAAGTCGCATATGCCTTCGCTTATCAGGTAAGAGACATCTGCACAGTAATTACAGACAAATCATTATGTTAATTAGTTAGGGATGAATACTTAAAACATCTGCCTCTATACCAGAGGAATGATTCCACGGAATGCAGTCAGATTCTGCGGTAGAGTGCACAGAATAATTACATTTTGTCACTATACAACTGAAGTATTTCTGATACATGAACCACTTCGCTACATCAAAAGGAGAACAAGAAAGCTTATCCAAACAACAAAAAATGAGGAACAACAATGGGCCTCGAGAGTGTTTCAAACGTAAGTTTGAAGATCTCTGCTCTTCAAGTCGGTGTGAACAATGTCTTTTAAGTGAAGCCTGGAATCCTCCAGAAATATTCCTGGGTAATGCAGGTCATACTTTTAATCCGTCCTCAGGCCACCCCTGTCTAAACCGGTCACACAAAATTCTATTTAATAGCTGGCAAGCAAGGCCTGAGGGAAAAATCAATCTGAGCTAACAGACTTCCAGGTTCGATGTGGTAAAATGACTGGGGTATTAAACAAAGAAGGTTAACAAAAATCTAAGTGGAAGGTGAGGGCAGATTTGCTGTGGGCTGCTCCATGCAACACAGTTTTGTTAATGAATGACAGAAAACTGGCAGGTCTGTCCTGGAGTATCCGGGAATTAAAGATTAATTTCCTGGACACTGCTGCGAGCAAACCGGGGAGAAATATCATAGGGGCATTAAAAAAATGTTTTAAAAAATTTTCTTTGAACACATTTGTTTATTATTTATAAAAGTATTGGCGATGGGGGGAAAAAGGCTATTTGACTGGCAGGGCAGTTGGAGGTGGGAGGTCGTCAGGTGATGAAAACTCCAGGAATATGATCAACTAGAGCTGGCAATCCTAGTCTCAACACACTTGTATCAATGGTCCTTTTACACTTCTGAAGCAGATAATTAACCACTGAACTGCTATAAATGCCAATAATTTCATTCTCGCAACTGTGAAATGTGCAGATCTTCAGCATCAATATAATTATTTTCATGCCCATGGCCACATTATTTTCATAAATAGAAAAACAAGTCTCATTTCATATTTTATCATGGCCTGCCTAATCTCACATTTTGCTTCACTTTATTTATCTCTGTTCTATTCTGTGTCATTCTCTCATATTTCTACCTCTTTTTTAAACCTAATTTTTGCTTCATCATCTTTATTTACCTTAGAATTCCAGTCTTCATTGGAATATATTGAACCTGCACTTTATCCATCTCATATTGGAATGCCTCCCAGTCCAAGTCTATTATTTGATCTGTTTTTTTCAACCAATTAATGAGGTCAATTGATGTTAAATAAGCTCATTTCCAGTTCAGCACCTTGATCTTTGACTCCGATCTTTCTTTATCTATTTTCAGTAGGATGCTAATTAGGTTATAGTTACTATTTCCCAAGTATCCTCTTACCTTCGGTCTGCTTACTTGCCAGCACTGCTTCCTTTGGACATGCAGCATAATGAAGGAAACATTCCTGAATGCATTCGAAAAACTGCTTTCCCATTTTCCCACAAATACTTGTCTTATCCCTGATAATTATCATTCCATCACATCTGGAAACCTCCTGAAATTGCCTACAAATCGCAACCTTGCTGGTGTGTAATGAACTCCCAATAGAGTCACAAGTCCTTTATTATTTCTTAACTCAACCCAGATAGACTCTATCTGAGTATCAATATCAATAAAGAATTTCCCTCCCAACCCTGCAATTGTGTCTTTAAGTCATAAGATTATAAGACACCAATTGCTCTCTTTTATTCCTTCTCTATCTCGCCTAAAAATTTTATAGCCAGTAATATTTAATTTTTGGAAAGCAAAATGTACTGCAGGAAGTAATTTCATTTACACTGTTTTTATATTTAATGGAAAAACTCACTTAATAATAGTGAAGCACAAAGTGGAACAGATGGCAAACATGAAATGAAAGGAGATTCCTAACAGTGAATTGTTCACTCCTTTACTTACTGTAGAATAAGGAATTTATAGAAGTCAAGCCACACATTGCAAGGAAAGTGATCATTTGCAATATTTGCTGTGTGCAAATTGGCTGCCATATTTCCTCCATTACAATGGTGACTACACTTCACAAAAAAAAGTACTTAATTGGGGGTAAAGCGCTTTGGGGCATCCGGAGGTCGTGAAAGGTGCTATATAAATACAAGATCTTTCTTTCTCATCACTGATTTTTATGATAGTGCTGCAATGGGAACAGAACAATCGACAGACATCAGTTAGCTTTTCTTAAACTGCCAAATAAAAGTACCGTTTGTACATAAATTAGCAAGTAGCAGCTGTTTGCTATCAGATGACTGCAGAAGTTTCCTGCAAAAGACACCTCTGCCCAGCGTGGTATTTTAAAATGGATTAGCTGCATGTTTGCCAGGCTCCTCTTTGGAGCCAAGGGAACAGACTAGCATAACAGGAGAACATATGGCTGCTTTAAGTGTCTCACAGAGTGACTGTGTGCCATCTCAAAGAGGCACAATGTTGCTGTAAGGCTCCTCTACTTCTTCTCAGGCACACAACAGGTCTATAAAGTCACAAACATTTACTGAACACAAAGGCTGTACACTCAGTACTAAAAGGTGCAAAATTTAGAGATTAAAAAAAATAAGAGCTGCTATTATTTACTTTGCATCAATTGAAGTTCACATAGAGATAAAGATATTGGTGACAAATGTTAAAACATCAGCATACATTGGGCTGGATTTTCCTCCACTATCCTGCCTGAAATCAAGTGAGTTGGTAGTGGAAATGGGACATTAGGCACATTCCCGCCCCGTCCCCTCCTTTACATGTAAATGTTGGGGGGAGCAGGGCCCGGCAAGCCACTCCGTTACCCTGCTTACCACTGTTTCGGTCAACCCCAGGGATCACCAGGAGGAAGGTGGCAGTAATCCCCGGGCTAACTGCAGTGAGCAGTGTAAGTCGATTGATGGAGGTGGAGGGCCGAGTTGTTAGGCTCCTTTCCTTCTGGAACTGACTTTAACAGTAATCTTCCTTGGTTTCTCTTCGGGGCTCTTCTGCCCCCTTTAAATCTCCTCCACTTCTCCGGGTGAGGTGTCACTGCATAACTGCCACAATTTTACCGAATTGGTAGTCAGACCAATAATTGGTGGTGGGAAACCGCCAGAAGTGCTCCTTGCATGGCCAATGAGACGCAACCCAGGAAAATAGGTTGAGGTTACAGCAGGGTCACAACAGAGAGTGGAAGTCTCTCCCCACTGCTACCCTGCGAACAAGAGGAGAATCCAACCCCATAAATCTGGGACGGCAGTTGAATGTTTCGCTAATACTTTCATATATTCTACTATTTTGACAGAAAAGAAGTGTCGACTGAAGTCACATAGGGGGTTTTCCCGCTGGTGTCGGAATTTCGGCAAAGAGCTGTAGAAACCCCGGAAAGTGTTTGTTGTTTTTCCCGGGATTTCCGCTGCTCTTCCAACGAAGTTGTGACAAGACCCCCACAGAAACTGACTCCAATGTTTACTGAAGTGCCTTAAACTAGCTGGTCTTTTAGCTTCATCCATACAAACAGTGAATTCTACAGTATCAGACCTTGCCAGCCCTGAAGCAAAGTTTTTAAAGGGGCACCATCAGCACAAAAAGTTGACCAAAATATTGTTGTATGGGGACGAAGAAAAGCCTGAAGAACTAGAAGTCATTTTAATCTTCCATGACAACACGAGCAAAAGACTCTACTTTTGTGACGGTGGTGTCCTTTTAGTGTTAACACTGTGCCATCCCTTGTGCACAGATCTTCACATAATCTGCAGAGAATCTGAAAAGTTGACATATGGCAAATTCTAACAGGTGTAAACGAATGAAAAATGAATAATTTCTATAATATTACTTTGTGAAATATATTGATATTTGCAGGATCCACTGATATGTAAATAGCTTGCAGTTCGTATTTCCTTCTTTGTCATTCTTATATGCATGTTTCATTTCATGTAGCAGAATTCCAGTGTACTTCATGGTCCGTTATTCTTAAAGGAATAATATTCTGCCAATTTAATGCAAATTATCAGCATTTTTGTACATGGATTCATGCCCAGTGGGACTGGCTTCAAATCATTTCACTTAGGACCATTTACAATGGTTAACTAGAAAAGTCTGTCAACTTATTAACCTGTTCTGAATTTGAGTTAAGTACCTGGAGATGAAAAGGTACGGAATGATACTCTTTTGATCACCAGCACATGATACAATTTCATCATGACATCCCCCAAATTATACTCAGATTGACTTGGCAATATATTCATCATTCTATTAAACTTGTTGATTGTTACACCAGCATCCGCAGGCCTCTCTCAATTTTACCCTTGGCTAGTTTGACACCATTCATTAACTACATTTGTTTTGCTTTAAAAGCCTGAAGATTGGATGAGGAAGGGAAGACACATCCTCATTCCCCAAGGGTATATGGTAAACATTTTATTTATTTATTTTGTTGCAGTTGGTCAAGTGTGTTTTCAATTCAAAGCATCCTGCCTCTCACCAACTCGGGTGGAGAGACAGATGCAATATTGGACCCAGCGGATCTGTCGCTGTGTTGTGCGCTGCCTGGGAAAGGGAGTCAGGCTGAAGATGGGTGGTAAAGCTCCTCAGCCCACCAACATATTGCTACATTTAATTTTAATCATTATTTTTTATTGGCAGCTTGCTGGTGGTAGAATTGCAATAGTAGTGATACCACTTACTTTAATTGCAGCACATTGTGAGACTGAAAGCGAGACAATTATGGAGCACTGGCACAAATGAAGGAAATGTAAGTGATGAAACCAGTCATTACACTGTCTACTTGATTAGCTGATCTATCATTAAATATTATTTATAACTGCAAAATAAAAAGGCAAAAAAAGTTGTCTTTGTCCTGGTTTAGACCTTCCCTGTAAAGGAGAAGAATATTCTAATAAATTGCCCCGTACTCCCAAGTGTTATAAAAGGATATATGCAAATAAACCAGCTGCTCCTCATATCCATAACAAACTATCGGTTACAGGCAGTTGGGGAGCAGACATTTTCTGTAGAGCTCCGCTTTACGTGACATCGCAAAGTTCCGCTCCAGTGACATCATGAATATTGCCCCCAGGTGTGTCTTTATTCGTGACATCACTCAAGCGATAGTTCCATACAAAGTCTGAAGCTCAAGAGTAAAATACACTGTAGCCAGAGACAACAGAGCGATGATGGGAACAGTACAGATATCTCCATCCAGGGGCATTTAGGAGAATATTTTCCCCCTTTAATGATGCAGGATGTTTGAATAATTCCACACTGCTATTAGTTTTCCCATTTGACACTGTAACAGTGTTGAGCACTGATGTCTCGGTAACGGAGTAATAAAATCATTTTAAGATTGAATGGTTTTGAAATCATAATACAAAAGTATGATGGGAAAGTGATAACAGCAGTGGTTACCATTAGCTCCTTGATTTTCTTCCTTAATCTTGCTTGAGAGATGAACATTCTCCAGTGTAATGATCAAACCTCTAGATCACATGCTAAACTCTAAATTTAAACCTCTAGAGATTTATAGCAAAAATGTTGTCCTCTGAGTGAAACTGCAGCCATGAAAGAACACACTTATGGAAATGGAGGAATAGTTACTGTAGTGAACTTTTATCTGGAGAGGGCAAAACTTGGGCTCATTAAAAGGTAGGAGGGATGTTAGTGCTGGATAATTGAACATTTTCCATGTTTGCACCCAGTGTTAACATGGTCAATGTCAAGTATTCCCAAGCCAAGTATAGATAACTGGACGCAGCTCCCAACAAAAATGCTGCAACACTAACATACGCAAACCTTTTCTACTGTACCAGTGTGACATTTGATTTCCCTCATCAGTCATCCCTGTGAGACTACCATTTAGTGTCAACTTGGTGTTGAATTATGCATCCTGCAGGTTGAAAAACTGTTCTTTCACCTCTGGGACCTGATTTAAGTTCAGTCAGGCTGATGGGATGAAAGTCTCTTGTTTATGACAGCTGTAAGGAAAAACTGGTATGAAGCCTGGTTATTGAGGCAGCCTGATGGTGCAGAGCACTGATGTACCAATATGATGTTCTGTGGAGAGGTAGAATGCCAACTACTCCAGAAGTGCACATTTTAGTTATGTAGTCATGGAGATAGAGTGGAGGCAAGGTACAGCCCTAACAGAAGAGAGAAACATCAACCGACAGATCACATGAACCTTCAAGTAATCGGCTCAGAGACATCATTGGTAGAGGTTTGGATACACATTGCCTGCCTATCCATCCTCTCAGCCTTGCGTACAGTGCCTGGTACGAGGAAATCGAAAGGAGATACAGACTTAAGAGTTCAGGTGCAGTCCTGCAGTTTTTCAGTTTATCAGGGCATGTTATTGAAATGCATTGTCTGCTGTTAATATCCTTTACTTAGAACAACAGAAATACAGGATGGTCACAAGACTCCCCACATAACACAAGTTACACAGGGGGAAGGATTCCTCAGAGTGCTCTACATAACAACATTGGAAACAGATTCAAAAAGAATGTATTTACAATATTGTTAGAAACACTGACCAGAGGAAACCTTCATCAACGCATTTCCCATGCCACTGCCAACAGTGACCATTTCAGTTCTTTCCACAGCATGTGGACACGCTCACATATTGTGGGAAGAACAATGGGCCGGAAATTGCGCTGAGTGGCGAACGGACATCTCCCGCCACTCGTAAGTAACTAACTCACCCACAAACTTCTCGCGGGCTTCTTGCTTTAATTGAGAGCTGTAAGGAGTGCAGAGGTCGATCCCGGGCTTCTCCAAGCTGTGAGAGCGGGGAAAGGATAAGTACTTGAAAAGAAAAATTTTGCAGGGCTACGGGGATAGGGCGGTGGAGTGGGACTAGCTGGATTGCTCTTGCACAGAGTCGGCACGGACTTGATGGGCCAAATGGCCTCCTTCCGTGCTATAACCTTTTTATGATTCTAAGTAAAGAAGAACTAAAAGAACTTGCTTTTCTATTTGCCCTGAAATAGTGGTAAGCCCGGTTAGCCCTCGTTATTATTTCTTGAGCAATTTCTGAGCCAAATTTTCATCAGTCCAGTCACACGGAAGTGGACTATTAAGATCACAGAATCATTGAGAATTTCTAGCATTACAGATTTTCAGTTTCTTAATTCCTTCATCTTCTAAAGAAGATATTGTGTAGGATGAGTTTGAAACCATGGCTTTGTTTCCAATTTGAGGACAGTGTCTATTTTTTAAAAATGAATTTATGTAATGAAAATTTCTAGGGAATGTCTGCGATTCTGCTATTTTAATTATATTTGAAAGCCTTCACCCTGGAGGTTATGGTTTTGGATTGACTGCACCCGAGTAGAGATATATTTCAAGCTTTTTTCCTGCAGCTGATAATCAGTTTATATAAGGATGAAGATGAACTGATGGGACACATTAATTTTATGGATATTGTAAATTTTAACTAAGTGAGATTACAGTTCAAATTTAATATGAGCACTAACTGTTGAGTTCTATTTGGGGTGTGAGAGAGAGGAATCCACACTGTGCATGAGTGATAGTGTTCAATGATTTGTGGGAAGTGTGGTTTCTCATTTTTTGTTAGAGGCTATTTTGAACTTTGATCTTATTTTTTTTAAATCGCCCATTTTAAAATTGATAGCCCCTTTAGTTTCCCTTCTTCCATCATTCATCCCCTGGGCAGTCAACATGCTTCAGGACACTTGCCATTGCAGCTCTTTGAGAGATCCAACAGCACATACGGAGGACTTGATTGTTGATGCTTCTTCCATCTCTTTCAGAGAGCTCCTAATCTCTGCTTGGTGACCCCTCTGGACTCCCCACTCCAGCTCTGGCCTATCATTCCTTGGCACAGTGCATTGGCATAGCCCCACACTGCATCACCAGTTTGCCATGATGCTTTAAAACTTTTGAATCATTAATGCTTAAAACTTTTTAAATAATCTGCCTTCTGTCAGGGAAAGGTTTTCATATTAATTGGACTGGTTATGATGTGGAAACAATGAATATGCGCAAAAGCAGTAAAGAGGTGCACTTAATTTGAAATGTAATAGGGAATGCTGAGAAGACATGGGGAGAGCCAGTGATGTCTAGGAGAGACTTTCCTATCCTCTCAATATTGTGAAAATGAAAAGAATAATTAGAAAAATACATTGCTGTGGTGGCAGCCAACATAACTGGAGATGAGAAATGATTAACGATAGAGACAGAGGGAGGATACAAACTATCCCAAACAATTGTGCAGTTGAGAGTACAACATAACGTTGGCAAAACATGATGGATAATTATAAATTTGGCACATCATGGTGTCCACTCTGCATTAATGTAAATGAATGACATTCCTCTAACTCTGGCCTTTTGCACATCCCCCTCCCTTTGCCCCACCATTGGTGGCCGTGCATTCCACTGACTAGGTCCTACACTCTGATTTCCTCCCTAAACCCCTCTCCTCCTTTAAAAGTCCCTCCTTAAAACCCACCTCTTTGACCAAGCTTTGTGGTCACATCTCCTAATATCTTTGACCTGGCATACATTTGTTTTTATCACACCTCTATAAAGCACCTTGGGATGTTTTTCTACACTAAAGGCACTTTGTAAATTCAAGTTGTTGCTGATATTGAGTGCTGGTTTTTGTACGACACAAGAGCTATGAAAGAGGATGCCAAGGAACATTCAATGACTTTAAAAGTTGACTCTCATATCTAACATGTTATAACTGACTGGGAGCCTTGTACAGGGTCTGCCCGCATGTAAACAGGACACCATTTGGAGCTGCAATTAAATAAAAGGGAATAAAATCACCTTGATCCTTTATGTGATCCATTAAGAGATGTTAGAAACATGCCAACCCATAAAACTAGCAACAGCTGACCAACAGCTCGAAAAAAGCTGATGTCGCCTCCAAAAAAAGTTGACAACTTTATAAATAGAGGCATAGAGTACAAAAGCTAGGAAGTTATGCTAAACTTTTATAAATCGCTGGTAAGGTCACAGCTGGAGTATTGCATCCAATTCTGGGCACCACACTTTAGGAAGGATGTCACGGCCTTAGAGAGGGCGCAGAGGAGATTTACTAGAATGGTACCAGGAATGAGGGACGTCAGTTATGCGGAGAGACTGGAGAAACTGGAGTTGTTCTCCTTAGAGCAGAGAAGGTTAAGGGGCGATTTAATAGAGGTGTTCAAAATTATGACGGATTTTGATAGAGAACCAGAGGACGTGGATTTAAGGTAATTGGCAAAAGAGTCAGAGGTGAGATGAAGAGCCCTTTTTTTTATAT
Source organism: Heptranchias perlo (assembly GCF_035084215.1). Taxonomy (NCBI): domain Eukaryota; kingdom Metazoa; phylum Chordata; class Chondrichthyes; order Hexanchiformes; family Hexanchidae; genus Heptranchias; species Heptranchias perlo. The sequence goes on along the minus strand of NC_090332.1, from coordinate 16,117,314 downwards.
ATATGTAGCGAGTTGTTATGATCTGGAATGCAATGCTTGAAAGGGTAGTGGAAGCAGATTCAATAGTAACTTTAAAAAGGGAATTGGATATGTACTTGAAGGGGAGAAAATTGCAGGGCTTTAGGGAAAGAGCAGGGGGGTGGAGCTAATTGGATAACTTTCAGAGAGCCGGCACAGGCATGATGGGCCAAATAGACTCCTTCTGTGCTGTAAGATTTTATGATTCTATAACTCAAGAATGATCCCAGGTATTGGTCTATGACCTGAAAACACGGGCGTGGTAATTTAAGCTTTAGGTGTTCTCAACATTCCTCCATTTACATTGGAGGAAAAAACACACAAGTACATGAAAGTCTGAAGGGAAAATCCAAATGTTCAAATCACAAAATAGGTGGTACATTTCTAGTGGGTGGGGCTGGAGGGCCCAGAGACATACTTCCCTGTAAAATTTTGAATTCTTACAATAAAAGTGATGTATTCTAGTGAATTTTCAGCACTGTTATACTTCATAGTTAATAGATTTGTAATCTTAAAAAAAAATTGTCATTTGGATTTTCAACTGACCAACTAGACTATCGCTTACCAAAAGTTACCTCAACAGTTACTCTCCCACATCCAGTATTCCACCCCAATTCACAGAGATTGTCATGAGGGCTCACTGCATTTTGCTGTGATACTTGGAAACACTTCACCAAAAGGTGCTTTTTTTTAGACTTTGTGGTTATCAAAGTCAGGGATGTCACTGCTGGGAAATGGATCCTACTTTTAATAGCCAATGACAACATCAAACTCTGTCCCAGGACAGGGACAGCACAAGTTAAATGCAAGAATCAGACTCCTTCTACTGTCCTCAATAATGTGCCTTAACCGCATTCCCACATGTATGCTCACCACTACGCTAGTGAGAGATGACCATTTCTCACAACAGCAATCCTCACGGCTAGGTTTTATTTCCTTGTCAATTTTCTACCCTCATCTCCTCTCTTTGCTGGTATAAAGTTCCATGAGACCCAGTCACTCTTTGCGATCTCATCTCAATAGCTACTATTCAAGCACTTATTAGTGTTATCACCATACGCACATACATACACACACACACTCACACCGTTACACAGCAATCAGGAGTGGGAACCGTGGATGAATATCCACTGCTTAGCCCAAAGGTACTGAGGCCGGGTGCTAAGATCAGTGAACTCAGCACAGACTGGGATCACACCTGGGACCCTCCTTGTCTGTATAGTTCAGATAATTCCAGAGGTGGTGGTGGAGGTGGGAGGTATTCTCCCATGGCTTTTCTGAATGAGACTGATGATTTTATGCCAATAAATTGTAAATAATGAACATTTTTATTTATGTGCACATTAGGAGCTCTGTTGAAGTGCTTCAGCTCACTCTTACAGCTTACAAAGAGAGTCGCATTTAATCTCAGCAGCCTGGACTGAATTCAATGCCAGGTCCTAGTGGTGAAAGCGTTTTAAATTATTGCACAGCCAAGTTCTTATCTGTAAACACCCTGATGTAGAATAGATGCCTTATATGGGCACATTTACAAATCGGAGGGACCACGTGTCAACTAGCTTCACGCCAATAAATCAGGCCCATGTGAACAATATTGGGAACACAGGGAAGTTACAACTCATTAAATAGAAAACCAAGCTATTCATGCATCTACAACACAGTGGGAGTAATTGTCACTTTAGGTAGGGACGGAAAACTGCCGGTTGTAGATCTCTGGTACACCACCATGTCACCACTTCAAGCGCTTATTAGTGTCATCACGGTGTTCAACTATGTGGTATTATAGCCAAATCCGATTATGTATACACACATTCACACTGTTCGGTTGCAATCAGGAGTGGGAACCGTGGATGAATATCCACTCCTTACCCCAAAAGGTAGAGGCTAAGTGTAGCACCCATATGGCTGGCCTGGCTAAGATCAGCGAACTCAGCTGAATACCCACGCCCATTACACACTCTGCCCGATTCTCCTTTCCATTGACTTCACAGTGCCCAAAGTGAAAATGTCCCCCAGTATATGTGTCTCAGGTCACTAATTCATAATAGCAACAGTCAAAATACACAGCACGATTACAGATGACATTTTGTGAAACAACAGTTGAATAGAAATTAAAACTTGAGCTAACTGACTTTGCGAACTGTTAAATTAAAAATTGTTGAAGCGTTATTTTAAAACTATTATTTCTCCATGCTGGTTCCCTGTCTGAAGAAGTGACACCCAGTGAATTTAAGGAGTGAATATTTATGGCAACCAGCAGCTTAGTGGCAGGTCTTGGTGTGGGCTGGCAGCAGTCCAGCTTGCTTTCAGCTACTTTAGTTTGAGAGAAACTCATTATAAAACTAGCCTTTAGGGCCAGTTTTTGTGCACATTTGCATGTGGAGTGAAACATAAGAGAGGGTTTACATCCAAGAAACCAATTGACTTCTTAACTCTCTGAATGCTGCACTGCAAATATCTTGTGCCCACAGCATCAATATACTTCGAAAACATTTTGCTGAGGAAAAATAACAAAATAAAAGTCATCAAGTCATTAAAATCAAACACAGTGTGAAGCAGATAACAGAAAGTCTTAACTTCATCCCCACACAGACACTCTTCAAATCTAAACTCCCAAAGTACTGTTAACGCACTACAACAACTTGCATTTGAACGGGACCTTCGACATAAAGAAACGTGCCTGGGCGTTTCACAAATAGGCGTAAGGAAACTGATGCCAAACCAGGGTGGGTTATCGAGAGCTTGATCGAAGAGATAGAGTTAAAAGTGGAGAGAGCAGTGGAGAAGGTTTAGAGAGGGAATTCCAGAGAGTGGGGCCGAGGTGGCTGAAAGCTCTGCCATCAGTGGTGATGCGGTGTGTACAGAAGGCTGGAATCAGGGGAAAGCAGCACTTGGAGGAAATATAGGGCTGGAGGAGATTGCAGAGGATGAGTTGAGGCCATGGTGGGATATATAGACAAAGATAAGGGCCTAGAAATTGGATCATGCAGCGCCTGTCTTTCAGGAAAAAAACGGGCAGTGAAGGGTCCAAAATGGCATGCGGCGCGTTCATTCCATGCCAAGAATGCCCTGCCACGCCATATTGGTTAGGGCGTCCTGTAATCGTCCAGGGTGCCCAACTGAAACAGGCTTTAGGCCTGTTGCCTATGCAAATCGGGGATGCAATGCTTGATTCAGGCCTCTTCCTGAAACAGGTTGTGCCCGAGTGCAGTATGTGCAGTGCACGCTGCTGTTAGTTCTCAGGTGCAGAGTAACCAAAGCAGCGGTCCTTAAAAGGGACTTACCTGTAGGTGGAGTCAGAAGGAGGAGTGCTCCTCCTGGCTCCAGATTAAAACTGCAGGCTGCCATTGAAATTTGCTAATGACACCAAACTTGGGTTCTGGAAAATGTGACTAAGGTGGTGAAAGACTGCCAGAGGAAAGAGGTATGTTCGCAGAGTGGGAAGGTAGGTTCAATGTAGAAAAATGTGAAATAGAAACACTTTGGAAGTAAAAAGAGGAAAAGGAAATACATCTTGAATGGAAAGATTTTAAATAAAGTAGGAGAGCAGAAGGACCTTGATGCGTAGATCATTAAAGAACATGAAGGTGATCAGAATCCATGGTCTTGTGAGGCATAGAATCTAAAAGCAAGGAAGTAATGTTGAATTTGTACAAGACTGCAGTAAAGCAGCAATTGGAGTATTGTGTATGGTTTTGGGACTCTGTTATAGAAAGGATATAAAATCCAGGAAAAGATGCTAAGTAGATTCATCGGGATGTTCCCACAGATGAGGGGTCACAGTTGTGAAGTAAATGTTGAAAAGTTAGGGTTTTGCCACTGGAGCTGAATGGGTTAAGAGGTGACAATAGTGGTCTTAGGAACGGGCGTAGGCCATTCAGCCCCTTGAGCCTGTTCCGTCATTCAATTAGATCATGGGTGATCTGTTTCTTAACTCCATCTACCAATCACAATTATGAAGAATTATGATAAGGTAAATACTGATAGTGTGTTTCCACTGGTTGGTGAGACAGTAATGAGAGGACACAAATTTAAGATAAGCACAAATGAATTAAACGGGAAGTTAGAAAAAACCCTTAGTTAGAATTGATTATTTTCTGCAACAAATTGTTGTTGAAGAGTCCCTGGGGCAAAAATTCAACACTATTTAGCCCATTTTACGGTCGTAAAAGAGACTCAATAATAATGAATTTCACAGTGGGATTTGTGCGTGCGCCTAGGCCACTGCTAAATTTGTCTGGGCTTTTCTTTTTAATTAAATGAGTCCCTGGCAGAGGCTGCCACCAGAAATACAAGTATATTTTCCATACTTACCTTGATGTGGAACCGGGAGGAGCAGGAGTGCTGCTGACCCCCACGCTCAGCCCCACTCCCATTCTCCTTCCATTCCTGTTTACCCCCCGCCAACTTAGAACGGTCCCCGGGCCGCCGGGTTCGGGCACACACTGGAAATGCGCCTAAAAACGGGCCATAATCAATTTAGCCCCATAAATTCTTTAAAAAGAAATTAAGCAGTTGCTTGAAAAGGGGAGCAAGCAGCAGAATAGATTTGGATTTAGACTAGGTGGCTCATGTGGAGAAAAACCATAGGTGGGCAATGAGCAGATCATCAGGAGAACACTGTATCCTGTCAAATGTTTCAGTAGTACTGAATGGTTACACACTGCTAAGTATAGAATGTGTGTGGAACCATTCGGTTGATTTTTCTGGGAGGGAAGGTGGTTGATTTTTTTTTTAAATAAGTAAACAAGAGTTAGTACAATTTAAACACCATATTATTTATAGTGCTGTCACTATCCCCACTCTGAAACACTAACTGAAAGCCTTTTAAAATAATTTTCATCTGAAATTTATTTGTTGTGCAAAGCATTTTGTAAAGTAGCTTTTATTCAAATTAGCTTGACTGTTGTAACAAACTTTAACCTCAGCTATTAAGTCAGGGCATAACCGTTAATCATTTGGTTTTATTTTGCTCAGAACAACATTGCTTCTCTGTGAGCTATATCATTTTTTAGGAGGTGTTCAGTGCCCATGTCTTCAGGGGTAATAAGAAGGAAACCAATATTTTCAGTGTTGTCTCTATAAATGGAAGGAGATACCAGAGATGTCTTTATAATTGGTAGCTCGAGATACCAGTGTGTGTGCTCTACTCTGAGCACCAATGGTTAATCAGTGCTAATATCTCCTGTTACCAGCAGTGAAGACATCAGTGCCCAGGTCTTTAGTAGTCAAAAGGAGGAAATCTACAAAAGCACCGTTTTTACTGTTGGTAGAACCAGGTCCCAGTCTATGGCCTAGAAATACAGACGTGCGGGGGGCACAGGGTATAATCCCTGCACTTGAATGGGAGGCCCGAGGTGCCCCCCGATGTTAACCATTTTGCATTGAGTTTCTGAATCCATGTCATTGATGTAAATTAGAAACAGTAGTGGTCCTATCACCCTGTACTCCACTCAGTATTTCTCTCTCTCTGACATAACTCCTTCAATGAATGCTCATTCTTTCCTATCCTTCAGCTAGTTTCTTATTCATTCCCAGGGCTTACTCTGAATCCCCAGAGCTTTGAGTTTATTTAATAGCACAACAACCATCATGGCCTATAAAGTATTTGATCATATCAGTCCATTCCTTTCCCATAATCTAATCCTGTCCTGGTTTCCAACCAGTTATTTCTCTGGATCCTTTTTAAAGAAATTAATCAACACGGGGTGCGGGGGAGGGGGGGGAGGAGGGGGGCAGAGAGAGTGATTGCCTGTGTTTGGTATTTGTAGAAAAATCATAATTGCATTCTTTATACATGTTTATGATTTCATTATAATCAGATCAGAAAAGATCTCCCCCCCCCCCCCCGCCAACACTTATGAACTTCTGTGGTGGTCAAATATTCCCTTTTGAATTTTCCAGCATTTTAGGATCATTATTTAACACCAAATTGGGTTTGACCTCTTTCTTGGTCCCTATTGTAACACACTATCAAAAAGCAGTGCTGCAAAACTTCCATTTAACTCTGCTTCCCCCTTTAGAAAGTTCCCTACCCCAATTCCGTTGTAAATTGGGATATGTAAAATACTATAGTTACCACTCTCCTTTTCTTGGACGTCCATTTAATTGCTCAAATAATTGCACACCAATCTCCTCCTCTTACCTTGGCATCTCTGCCCCTTTCTAATTGTTATCTTCCCTTTGCGTCACAGATTTCCACCCAAACTGACTCAGGTTTCCTATTATGGAAAGCTAAATCTCATAGTCTGATCAATTCAGAATCATCCTTGACAACAGCAATTTCCTCTCCTCGTTTCCTAATTTATTTTGCCTATCACTTTGAAGCATAATTAAATCAGTATTATAAAATTCATACCCACGGTCCAATCTTAATCAGGTCAATCACACCCACCTTCTCTTCTCACATAGCTCTCCAGTTCCCAAACCACGTTTCCTGTACTACTACCGTAAAAACACTTGTTCACTGCTGTGTTATATTGACGCTATTTTCCCTTTTTTAAAACCAAAATTACCAAGCAACACTTTTCTGAGTGGATTTCCTGTAATTCCAAGGATATCATGTACCTTATCATATTTCTTTATCCAGGTGGCCATTATTCACTGGGCAGTGAGAGAAAGTGGGCGATTTCACCTGATCCTGGCCTCACCAGATGTCCACATTAGCACACTCGCCAGACAGCAATGGGGTGCAGGAACCATAGAGGATTTTCTCTCCCTAGTCCGGGGTCACAGAGGTCAATTGTAGCATCCTACTGTTAACCCAACTAAGATCAGTTGACTCAGAACAAACTGAGAATTGATCCCAAGACATTCTGGTCACGGGGCTTAATTACTCACTCAGTCGTTTTCACCAACTGAGCCATTTGGAGAACTTTAGTCTACTTTATTTCCTCACCATTATCCTCTCCCTTTCTGGAGATGTCCACTCCTGGGGTACAGTTCCAGAACCAGCGGTTGCACTCACTCATGTGACCCTTTTTCAACGGGTCATCACAGTGAGCGCTGTCAGATTGTTCCATGGCAGGAGCAATCGTAGCCGAGCCTGATCTTTTCCTTACCCGATTTACTTCCAGCAGGGGTCAATGGATAGCGATCAAAAGTGGAAGGCCTGACCAATATTCCCTTCCCAAACCAGGGACATCGAGGCCAATTGCAACATCCCATTTGCCATTCTGACTGAAATCAGGACAAATCTGAGACCAATGCTGGGAATTTTGTGGTCTGAATGGCTCACCCACTCACTGTGCAGGTTGACTCAGAGGGTGCACTCTTATCTCTGTGGGATAAATATCACTCACAAATAAGCAGTTTAAAGTTAAGTAAATCATCTGAAGAACACAGAAAATACTGTGAGCACAAGATCTGAGAATTGGTTTGATCGATGGGAAAGGAAACCCAGCACCAACAGGACGCTGAAATGCATGGTTTGGCAATAAAGGAGAAAGAGTGGCACAGGCAAGAAGCTTGGGAAGAAGAATATCCATACCAGGACTAGATAGAGCAGTGCAAGCATGAGGAAAAGAAAAAAACATCAGCACAGCTGTAAGGCCAAAGGAAAAGACCATGAGCACAAACACAAGGCAGAAAAATAGGAGTAACAGCACCAATGTTCTCTTGAATCAACTAAGAGGTTATGAAACTATAAGTGGTGTCCAGTTGATTCAACCTATAACCCTACAAAATAACTTATTTAAAGCTAACCTTTATCCAAATTTTAGGGAAGACGATGATACACACAGATTTTTAAAGGCATTTGAATGGTTTGCAAACTATCATAGGTGGGAAGAGGTTGGTACTGTCATTGAGTGGAAAGGCACTTACAGCATTTTCATGAGTAGATGCAACATATGGTATGGATTACACGATAGCAAAATATGCGTTTGCTGTTTTTGATCTTTGCCAGGAGAATATAGGCATAAATGTAAAATGTTGCAGAAAACCAAAACAGCAGTTGGAGAACTGGTGATAGAAAAGATATGTGGAAATAGTGGTTGAGGAAGACAAGGTAACGATTTTTGATGGTGTGCGAGCTAATGTTTAAAATTCATCTTCTGCAAGTTGTTCCGGATGACTTAAGTGTATAGTTGCTTGACCAAGACCCCAGATGGCCAAGTGAGCCTAGTTCTTTGCTTCCAAGGATCTGACAAGTTTGTGGGGAGACAGACATGTCCTACACTGGTCAGCGATCCATCAAACAAGGTAATAAGTCCTAGCACACAAGGTCACGTTATTGGTTATTCATGGCTATTTGATGCAACTTAATCGATCAAAACCATACCTTGTCTGCAGTGAAGTGGCCTTTTGTGTCCTGGCTTCTCGGGGAGTATATAGGGGATATATCATTTGTGTATTAGATAAGAGTAGAGTGAGTCTTCAGTGGTTTGGGGGGGGGGGGGCAGTTGTTTTAGTTAAACACCAGTCATACAAACAGAGACAACAGGTTGTTGAGTTACAAGATACTTCGAGATGAGGAGGAAGCCCATTTAGTCCATCTTAATTCCTCCATTCTTAGCAACCCTATACTCTCATTGCTCCATCCAATTGCTTCGTAAATGATCCTAGGTTTTTTGGCCCCCATCAGTCTGCCCAGAAGCCCATTCCAAGTATTGATCACTCTACATGAAGAAGAACCTCCTGACATCAGTCCTAAAATTATCATTTATTAGTTTGAATCGGTGTTCCTTTGTCCTACCCTCACTGCATAAATTAAAGTAGTATTCTGGATTAACCTTTGTCATACCATTTACTCTCTCAGATTTCTATCATTGACATTTTCAGCTGCTGTCACTGGACAGACTTGGCAAATGAAGGTAAAAGTGGGCAATGCAGAACAATGCCTACATCCCACACCTTATAACCTAAGAACAACCACAAGAATAAAGCGCAAGAGATGATAGTTTCAGGGAGGGGGGGGGGTTCATTCAAGCAAATGGTCCTAATTCAATTTACCCACCCTGTTCCCATATCTCTTCATCTCCTGTTCCTTCAAACCCCTTTCCAATCTAATCTTGAATATTAATATAGTTTCTGCCTTAATCACTAACCCTGGAAATTAATTCCACAGCCTCACAACACTCTGTTCGAAATTTCTTACATTTAATCTTGTATCGATGGCCCCCTCGTCCAAGGCCCTTCAACTACTTCTCTGCAGTAGTGAGGGAGTATTGCATCATTGGAGGTGCCATCTTTTGAATGAGACGTTAAACATAGACCCGGCTTACCTGTTCAAACAGATGCAAAAGTTCCCATGGCACTATTCGAGGAACAGCAGGATGTACTGAACCATCACTGCCAAAAACAGATTATTTGTTTATTTATTAGTTTCCTGTTGATGGACCTTGCTATGTGAAAATTGGGTGCCGTGTTTGCCGACATAACAACAGTGGCTGCAGTGAAAAAGCAATCCATTTCTCAAAAAGCACTTTGGGACATCATGAGGCCAGAAGACATTATATAAGTGCAAATTCCTGCCTGGCAGGTTATTCCAACTAGTTATCACTTTTTAGTAATTTACTTATCACCAAGTTAATTTTATGTTGAATGCAAGTCTTTCTTTCTTCTTGCCTTGAAGTAGTATTCTTGGGTTACTTTATCTTTGCCATCTAATATTGTCTATGATTTGATGAGATTCCCTATATCACTTTATTTCTCGGCCTTTCCACCAAGCTCACCCCATTTGCACTTTGGATCATTCTGTTGCTCTTCTCTGGAACTTCTTCAATGCACCCAAAACAGCTGAATCCAGCATCCAAGTGTGCTTAGAGTCATAGAGTCATAGAGTTATACAGCACGGATAGAGGCCCTTCGGCCCATCGTGTCCGCGCCGGCCATCAGCCCTGTCTACTCTAATCCCATATTCCAGCATTTGGTCCGTAGCCTTGTATGCTATGGCATTTCAAGTGCTCATCCAAATGCTTCTTGAATGTTGTGAGGGTTCCTGCCTCCACAACCCTTTCAGGCAGTGAGTTCCAGACTCCAACCACCCTCTGGGTGAAAAAGTTCTTTCTCAAATCCCCTCTAAACCTCCCGCCTTTTACCTTGAATCTATGTCCCCTTGTTATAGAACCCTCAACGAAGGGAAAAAGCTCCTTAGTATCCATCCTATCTGTGCCCCTCATAATTTTGTACACCTCAATCATGTCCCCCCTCAGCCTCCTCTGCTCCAAGGAAAACAAACCCAATCTTCCCAGTCTCTCTTCATAGCTGAAGCGCTCCAGCCCTGGTAACATCCTGGTGAATCTCCTCTGCACCCTCTCCAAAGCGATCACATCCTTCCTGTAGTGTGGCGACCAGAACTGCACACAGTACTCCAGCTGTGGCCTAACCAGTGTTTTATACAGCTCCATCATAACCTCCTTGCTCTTATATTCTATGCCTCGGCTAATAAAGGCAAGTATCCCATATGCCTTCTTTACCACCTTATCTACCTGTTCCGCCGCCTTCAGGGATCTGTGAACTTGCACACCAAGATCCCTCTGACCCTCTGTCTTGCCTAGGGTCCTCCCATTCATTGTGTATTCCCTTGCCTTGTTAGTCCCTCCAAAGTGCATCACCTCGCACTTTTCCGGGTTAAATTCCATTTGCCACTGTTCCGCCCATCTGACCAACCCATCTATATCATCCTGCAGACTGAGGCTATCCTCCTCGCTATTTACCACCTTACCAATTTTTGTATCATCAGCGAACTTACTGATCATACCTTTTACATTCATATCCAAGTCATTAATGTAGACCACAAACAGCAAGGGACCCAGCACCGATCCCTGTGGTACCCCACTGGCCACAGGCTTCCAGTCACAAAAACAACCTTTGACCATCACCCTCTGCCTTCTGCCACTAAGCCAGTTTTGTATCCAAAGTGCCAAGGCACCCTGGATTCCATGGGCTCGTACCTTCTTGACCAGTCTCCTGTGGGGGACTTTATCGAAGGCCTTACTGAAATCCATGTATACCACATCCACTGCGTTACCCTCATCCACACGCCTGGTCACCCCCTCAAAAAATTCAATCAAATTAGTCAGACATGATCTTCCCTTGACAAAGCCATGTTGACTATCCCTGATTAATCCTTGCTTCTCCAAGTGGAGACTAATTTTGTCCTTCAGAATTTTTTCCAATAATTTTCCTACCACTGATGTTAGGCTCACTGGCCTGTAGTTCCCCGGTTTTTCCCTACTCCCCTTCTTGAATAATGGTATTACATTAGCGGTTCTCCAGTCCTCTGGCACATCCCCTGTGGCCAGAGAGGTTCTGAATATATGTGTCAGAGCCCCCGCAATCTCCTCCTTTGCCTCACACAGTAGCCTGGGATACATTTCGTCCGGGCCTGGGGATTTATCCATTTTTAGGCCTGCTAAAACCGCCAATACCTCCTCCCGCTCGATGTTAATATGTTCGAGTATATCACAGTCCCCCTGCCGTATTTCTATGTCTACATCGTCCTTCTCCATAGTGAAAACAGATGCAAAAAATTCATTTAGAACCCCTCCTACATCTGCCGGCTCCACACACAGATTGCCATTTTTGTCCCTAATGGGCCCTATTTTTTCCCTAGTCATCCTCTTACCCTTAATATACTTATAAAACATCTTAGGATTTTCCTTTATTTTGCTCACCAGTGTTATTTCATGGCCCCTCCTTGATCTCCTAATTTCTTTTTTAAGTATCCCCCTGCACTTTTTGTACTCCTCTAGGGCTTCCTCCGTCTTTAGCCTTTTGTATCTGCCAAAAGCCCTCCTTTTTTTCCTAATCCATTCTCGTATATCCCCTGACATCCAAGGTTCCCTGGAGTTCTTGGAACCACCCTTGACCTTTACGGGAACATGTTGCCATTGTATGGTCTCAATCTCCCTTCTGAAAGACTCCCATTGCTCCGATGCGGATTTTCCTACAAGCAGCTGATCCCAGTCCATTTTGGCCAGATCCTGCCTTATCCTATTAAAATCGGCCTTCCCCCAATTTAGAACCTTTATTTCCGGCCCCTCCCTGTCCTTTTCCATGACCACCTTAAATCTCACCAAATTATGGTCACTGTCACCAAAGTGCTCACCTACTAGCACTTCTTCCACTTGGCCGGCCACATTCCCTAGAATTAGGTCCAGTACCGCCCCCTCTCTTGTAGGACTTTCTACATGCTGGCTCAAAAAGCTCTCCTGGATGCACGTTAAGAATTTTGTACCCTCTAAGCCTTTTACACTCTGAGTATCCCAGTTAATATTGGGGAAGTTGAAATCCCCCACTATTATTACCCTATTATTTGCACAATTTTCTGAGATTTGCCTACATATCTGTTCCTCTATCTCCCCCTGACTGTTTGGGGGCCTATAGTACACTCCCATCAAAGTGCTTGCCCCCTTTTTGTTTTTAAGCTCCACCCATATGGCCTCATTAGAGGAACCTGCTAATATATCATCCCTCCTTATGGCAGTAATTGATTCTTTAATTAATATTGCGACCCCCCCTCCTCTTATACCTCCCCCTCTGTCTCGCCTGAAGATTCTGCTTTGACCAGGTCAGATTGGGAATTAAACTTCAAGAACTGAACATACAGGTTCTCTCCTCTATGTTAAGGACAATAAGTGGAATAAATTAATAAACCAGAATATATTGGGGATTTGCAATAGTTCAGCAGACCTGGTTATAATGGGTGCATATTTAATATGAAAGATCAGTATTATCAGCTGGTGCTCCACAGGATAATCAGCAGTCAGCTTCACCCACAGGTTACACTGCTGCTTTTTAAATTCCTCCAGGATACTATCGGAATTTGATCTGTAAAAATCCAAAGTGGTGTACAATAGTTTTCTTCTGCCGATCTATATTAAGTACAACCTTCCCATCCTGCCCCCCGAAAAATATGCCTCAAAATTTTATTTTTTAATCTCCAGGAACTGATGGCTCCCAGTTCATGCAACTGTCACCTCCGTTAATGAAAGGTCAATACTGTGAACCTTGACCTGAATGCAAATCGTTTGCAAATGACTACGGTTTTTTTTTGTGTGAAGCTTCTCTGAATTACCATATGTAGACAGTTAGTTGAGAAGTGCATTTAACACATCAGCAAAATCCTTGCAAATCAAAGACTCATCTGAAGACTCGTATGATTCAGAGTTCTGTTTTGACAGCTTTTTAAAGAAATATCTGTTCTCATTTCTTATTGCTTTGAAGGGTTGGAACATCTTAAAGAATGATTCGCTTCATCTGGTCCACACATCACATACTTGTGCAGACCACAGTCCATGATAGGAAGTTCAAAAGGTAGATTAATAAACAATGCTGATTTTAATGTGTATATGAGGAATGCTTCACTCGGCCATTCAATACTTTTCCTATATCAAGTTGTCAATCACAACAGAATCAAAAATAGAATAAATCAAAATCCTCTCAAGCTAGTTTTTTTTAACAAATCTCAGCAGGTCAGACAAGGTCATCATAAACCAGCTCTCAAGTTTGTAGGGAAATTGAAAGTGCATATATATTGTTAGTCACTTTGTAATGAAAGGACCATCATCCTTTCTATGCAACCACATGCATGTTGCACACACATTGTGGAGCGAACAAAAATCAAAAAGTGTAATGTGTTGTCCTCTTCGTGACAGAGTGAAAAGTTCAAGAAGGCACTCTCTTATTAAAAACTAACAGCAGAATTGGATCCTCTCATGGAATGCAGATCTCCCTCAGGCTCTAATACACAGTTTGATTTTTCTCTCAAACAACACACATTTTAGAAGTGTTGGTATCAACAGCTGCTTCATTTCTACGCTCACTCGCATCTGCTTCCAATATATTGTCCTGGGGTAGTTCACTAATTTAACCATTGAAATTATTTCAGTAATTTTTCTGCCTAAATATTGAAAAGTGTAAGGCACAGAGATGCCGGATAATGACAGATGGGATGGGGTATATAGAGATCGAGGTGAAGCAAATGGGAGAATGATGGTGAAAACAGACTCAATGGTAAATTTCAAAATGGAATTGGATATATACTTGAAAAGGAGACATTTACAGGGCTATGGGGAAAGAGCAGGGCAGTAGGATTAATTGTTTAGCTCCTTCAAAGGGCTGGCACCTTGGGACGAATGGCCTCCTTCTGTGCTGTATGAATCTATGAAAGAGTGCGACAGAGAGGAAACGAGGAGCAGAAAAAGTCATGCAAAAAGGATGGAGCAATGACATTAGGACTGGAGCAAGAAACAGTGAGACAACACTGGCAGAAAAAGAATAGTTCAATACTTTCAGCTACCCTGAAGGGCGTCTACCATTGATTGCATAAATACAACTCTTCATTCCAGGGAGACATGGAGAAAGAAGAGTGAAGGCGGTGTGAAATATAAGGAGATTTAGAAAGGGGAGCCAGAGAAGAAAAACTAGAAAGGGAGAAGCCAGTAGAGATTTTAAGAAGCCCAGAGTATATGAGTGATGGTGAGTACAAATAGAAAACAACATTCTAGACACAAAAGCATCAAGGGGTATGGGGAGAGAGCGGGACTATGGTATTGAGATAGGGGATCAGCCATGATCATATTGAATGGCGAAGCAGGCTTGAAGGGCTGAATGGCCTACTCCTGCTCCTACTTTCTATGTTTCTATGTAACATAATTTGTATCCTTTACAAAGACTTGCCCTGGGCCAGGCAAAAATCTCAACAGGTAGGGAGTTTAAAATGTGACATTATCAGTACAATGTTTACAGTAAAGCCCCAGGGACTTTCAGCAAAGACAGCACCACACTTTAGGAAAGATGTCAAGGCCTTAAAGAGGGTGCAGAGGAGATTTACAAGAATTTTACCAAGGATGAAAGACTTCAGTTACACGGAGAGACTGGACAATCTGGGGTTGTTCTCCTTAGAGCAGAGAAGGATATGGGGAGAATTGATAGAGGTGTTCAAAATCATGAATGGTTTTGATAGACTGAATAAGGAGGAATTGTTTCCAGTGGCAGAAGGTGCATTACAGATTTAAGGTAATTGGCAAAACAACCAGAGACAACAGGAGGAAAAAAAAATTTACGCAGCGAGTTGTTATGATCTGGAATGCACTGCCTGAAAGGCTGGTGGAAGCAGATTCAATAGTAACTTTCAAAAGGGAATTGGATAAATACTTGATGTGTAAAAATTTGCAGGGCTATGGGGTAAGAGCAGGGGAGTGGGACTAATTGGACAGTTCTTTCAAAAAGCCAGCATAGGCATGATGGGCCGAATGGCTTCCTGTGCTGTATCATTATAACAGTTAGGCCCTGTGTCCTTTCCATGTCCAGTTAAATTAAACTTTTTAAAACAATAATTTCTTGTAAACTGCTGCATGAATGGGATTACAAAATCAATATAGTTCTTAAAACTTTTATCATAGTGATAAATTGGGCCTGTTATAAATCTTAACCTAAATCCTGTTCACAAGAAAAATGTTGTCATGTCAGGACAATAAACCGCTTACTGCTTTCTCCAGGGGAAGGTTCAGTTGCTCTCCCATCCCCACCCCCCAGAGAATAAAATGTAAACCACTACATCTAAACTCTACTTTCACCTGTCTGTCTCAAACATTAACTTGCATTAAACCTGAAATGTGATTAAAAGCTGGAATTGCCGCAGTCAATTCATTGTCCAAGTTACCTACTGGGCTGCTTCTAAGAGAAATCATCCAAACGACTACTTATAAAGTAGTACAAATGGATGGTTTGCCTGAAATGAACAGAGAGAGACCTTGCCTCATCAGTATAGCCTGCCTTAGAGGAAAGAAATGATACAGCATGAACTATATATGTTAATGGCCAAAGTTCTGTTTGTTTGGTGACAGTACTATATAGTACGATATACAATGCAATTTAAAAAAAAAGTAAACCTAGTACAGGTTTATTGGTTGTGTAGTGTTCCAGCATGGAGCCACGGAAGGGTGGCAGGGACAGTGCAGAATTACAGACCAGTGTAGCATGATAAACCTATATTACATCGCTGCAAATTGGCCTCCACCCAATACCTATTTGGACATGAAGTGAAAGTGCCCACCTACTAAATTGACAATTTCTAACCAATTAGTAATTTCAATGGGATTAGAATTCTTACGGGCTTTTTCATTTTCTCCTATGAATGGTACCCATTTGCTGTGAATCGTGGCATTAAAAGTGCAAATGACTCACTTGTGGACATCAATACCACCCAGTCACCGATCTCCAACATCAGCACTGGTGACACGCAAGGCCGGTGGAAAGTGATGTAAATTTGGCCTTCTCAATGCAAGTAGATGTGCTGCTTACTGCAGTGAATCGCGGAATAGAACTGCAATTGTACACACCTGTGCACGTTAATACTGCAGCAGAAAGCATAATAGAATTCTGCCCAGTGTCTTTTGATGAAACCTTGTTATTCTACACACGACTGCAGAACAGACAGTCCAGAAACAATTAAGCATCCAAGACATAATAGAAATCGTTTACACAGTCGAGAGGTGCAGAGCGGGGAAGGCGATAGGCACATAAATCATACATCACCAGGTATTAAATTGACAACAGGAATGGATGGGTGACATAGATGACAACGGGACAGGTGAGCTCAGGCCTTAATGATTTGCGGCTGTCTGGAGATTACTTTCATCGATCTCAAAAAAAAGTCTCAAAGGCTAAATTTCCATCACAGAAAACATAAAGCTCCTTCATGAAATCACTACAAGATGCTTTGCTATCCAGAAGATTTTATGCGAGGACTTCAGCTAAATCCCCATCCTCATCTTCTACCCCAGCATTGCTTTTCTATGGCCCATAACACCAAGCACTGTGACATCTGCACTGACCCTAACCCTGATTTGCCACGCCAGGGAGAATGCTGCTGCTCAACTTGATAAGAGTCTGACAGCCAACGGGAGAACATTGTACGCAGCCATATTTTAAAGATCTGGGCATGACTCAGATTCGACTCTGCTTTAAAGCCCCAGGAATGTTCAGTTGTACTTTAACTTTTTGTTACGAAAACTCTATACCTTCTGTCTGGGATCATAACAAAAAGGACAAGTCCTCCAGATGGCCATTTAATTCTCTCCACTCATGAAGCAGATTTCTCCGATGTGATACCAAATGTACTTGATTTTTTTTCTGTTACCATACATAATTTGCTCGACCACAGTCACTGCGTTCAAAAAGCAATTTTTTGTATGTGAAATGCTTTGACATATTTCGGAGATGTGAGAAGGCAAGATATAAATGCAAGTATCTCTCAATGGTTCGCCAAAGGTTTAAGTTGATTTTAAAAAGATTTTAAGTATCTTTTTAAATCAAGACACCTGGATATGTATACATTTGCTAACTTGCACAGTCCCGAATTCTAGAAATATTAGGAAAGGAATTGTACCACCAAGACACCACCTTTCACAAATATTAGTAAAAAACCAACTCTAATATTGTTAGCAATTTCTCCCATCGACTTAACAATGCTCAAGACATGACCACATAATTGACTGGGAGCATTTGTTATTGAGCCAACTTAAACTGACGCAAGAAACCTGCGGACCCGCAGTAAATATTGAAGCAAAGCACAACAGCTGCTTGTATTCATATCGCCTTTAACAAAGCAAAATGCTCCCAGGCGCTTTACAGACAGGGCAAAATAAAAACGTCTGGTCTTAAATTCTATTCTAAGCACCATCAGCGAGTTAACCTTGACCTGCACTATGTGAAGGAGGACAGTTCTGCATGGGGTAGAGGGAGGAGTTGCACTCTTAATTTTTCCTACTGTTCATTTTGGGAGTAGTTGGGCAATCTGCCCGAGACCTGTCAGCTAAAAAAAATCTGCTCTACCAGTGTCTTTGGCTCATTCATCAATGGGCAGATCTCATTGAGCTGAGTGCCATTCAATGGGCTTGAATCTGATTACAAGATCAGTCTCAGCTGCAACATGACCTGATGGGTCTTCGGCAGGCTAGCCTATGACCTTTGAAAGATAAGAAAACTTTTATTGTTGATTCATTAAGTTTGAACATCCCTCTCTGCCACCATATTGCTCTAATGAACATAACTGGTCTCAACTTGCAGTTAAATTGTGACAACCTCAAGCCAATAATTGGTTTTGATTTAAGCATACTTAGAGGTCAAATGTGATCTTTTTCCAACAAAAATGTTGAATAGTCCAATTTCTTAATTGTTTAGTAGCCCCTCCAGGCCTCTCAAAGTATGTAAATTAGCTCTGGCTGTAACTTGAAAATCAATGTTCTCTGAGCTGAAGATTGGCTGAGTTACAGAGCCCTTGTATAAAGGTAGTGGTGAGTAGAGTAGGTGATTTTTTTTTGAACAAGGGAGCGGTAAGGCAGCTTTTCCCATTAAAATAACAAACTTTGAATAATTATAGAAGACATTGATGAATGAGTTTAAGTTTTCAAAAATTGTTACAAATGATAGAGATTATTTACTGCCAGGTGTGTTAGGGTCACCTTCTCATGTTAAGATTTCACTCTCTTTTAAACTGCAAATAAAATTCCACAGATCAATAGTTTGAACAAATTTTTAATTGTGTTTCAGATAAAAACTTTTTTTTTCTTTAAGCAAAAACTTGCAGTTATATAGTGCCTTTCAGAATGTCTGAAAATCTTCACAGACAACCAATTACTTTGAAGTGCAGTCAAGACACTGGGAGAGTTCCCTGCAATTCTTCAAATAATACCATGGCATCTTTTACATCACTTCAAAAGGCAGAAGTGGCCTCGGTTTAACATCTCATTCAAAATGGAGCACTCCCTTGGTACTACATTAAATTGTGTGCTACTCCTGGAGTGGGGTTTGAACCCATGACCTTCTGAGTCATACACAAAGAGTGTTATCAACTGAGCCAGGATGACACTGTACAGCTGATTTTAAAAAAAATCAACATCATGTTCCTAACTATTCAAAAGCAATCATTCCATATTTGGACATTCTCAATGAGCTAGTACATACACTGTTAATGAGACTGCATTCAATTCACTCAGTGCATCTCTTTAAATTCAGTGCTAATTTTTTTTTAAAAAGACATAGAATGGAGGGCATTGCCCCTCCTCCCACTGATTGTTAGCACTACTCAGTTAATGCCTTGCAATTCTAGAGTGTGGGAGGGATTGCCTGTGGGATCTGTGTGGGTTCTTTGAACATGGAAGCAAGTACCTCCGAGCACTATATTAAAAAAATATAGGGCAGGAAAAGGGTACGTGCATCATCAAAGTGTTTCCAATCAACTTTTAATTCCACTTTCTTTGAAAATTGGATCTGCAGAGAAAAAAGATTTAAACTTTGTATGCTTTATAGCCCTAACCATATAACATTCATTACATGGCAAAGGCCTGGATGGTTTCTAAGAAGTTACTAGCCATCATACGCACTCCAGTACTCTAAGTCACTGTCTAAAATACACTTGTTTTATTGCCTATGAATCATGTGTCAATGGTGTTCTGGTTCATGGACCTCAGAATCATCCCATTATAAAGAGGATGCAGGAAAATTATCTACTGAATGCCTAGGCTACTACACAACATAACTCCTAAGCAATGCAGGTGTGAATCAATCAATCAATCTGCCCCTTCATGTGCATTCTATCTGCTTTGGTTTCTGTATTAAGGGGGAGGAGGATTGTCCTGTGTGTGGACATTTTTGGTAGCAACCAACCCAAATAACACAGCAGAGTTTTGAGTTACAGTTTACTTCCCACAGTAATTTTAAGCAATCCAATAGTAAATAGGATAAAACTATGCTAATGTGACACTGCACAATCATTAATGATCCAGTTAACCTTTGTTAATGAGCACAGCTCACAACAAAGAGACAAGAAAATGCATAAATAATGTCTGAATCTAAACTTACAAGAGCAAATGCCACACTCCACAGAGATGGTGAGCAAAAAAGGCCAGTAAGGAAAAAATTGCCTGTGTTATACTTTGGCTGCTCTGCTGAATTCTTACCTGTAGTGACATAAATGCAGTAGAAAGTCATAGCAGAGTGCCAGTGATTAGGAATTTGCATCAACTCCATTGTGTCCACCAAAGCCGGCCCACAGTGGTGGTGGATCAGTTATGCAGTGATACTGACTTGGCTCCAACCCAATAGTGGTTCAGTTGGTAGCGCTTTTGCCTCCAAGTCAGAAGTTTGTGTGTTCAAGTCCCGCTTCAGAACTTGAGTACATAACCTAGTTTGAGGCAGACCCCAGTATTATATCATCCACACTTAGCACAGGCAGCTGCCTCCATCGGGCAAATGCGCTAACCATCTGTCATTACCATAGGAGCTAATTACAAAGGCATCGCTTATAATGTATTTAGTGTGTTCGGGCATACTTTGTCATCTGGCTTTCCTTTCTTGCTCTGCCACTTTGGTCCTCCTCAGTTTGGTTGGACAAAAGGTTGCTTCCATGGAGTGAAATGGCTCTATTAAAATAGAACTTTAATGATGCTCTTGGTCCTACAGTTCCCTCTCCCCTTCCCAAGGGCCTCCTCCTCGCCCCCACCCCCAAGTTGCACATTTGAAAGAGTGATGGCAGAGCAAGAAATAAAAGCCCAATAATTCAACACCACAGAGCCAAAATTTGAGGGAAGAAATAACTGAAAAGAAATTCAGGGACAACATCACCTCAACTCAAGGATCCTTCACAGGGTCACCTCACAATAATCATCTGAGGAGCCATCTAAAATTTGTAAAGATTACATCAACCACAGGAGTGAAAAAAATCTTCAGTATCCATTATCCCATGCACAGAGCTAGCAGGAGGCAAGAATTAGCCAAAAACCTCAAGGTACGGAATATATTATGGACATTCGCATTCCATCCTGCATGCATTGCACAATAACATAACATTTGCATCAGTATGTCCAAAGTAGGATGAGCACAGTTAGTCGAGCAGTCTACATACAGCTCTACATAGACTGGAGATGTTGTCAACCGAACTCCTTAGAACCCTTTGATATGAGCCTGGTCAATCATTTGGACAGCTTTGAGTGCCACTTCAGATATAGTCTGTTTGTATGAAAGGTCCTTTCATTGAACATTATTTATCAAATTACAAATGCAGCGTGGTTTAAGTCGTTACTTGCTTCTATATTTTTGTGGTGAAGTAAACTATAAAAGATTTTCTAAAGATAAAGTGGCATTTTTCATCATGGCCCGGAATTTGCTGTCAAAATAACGGTGAGACTAATGGCGCTCATGGTTATTTATGCGCAAATCGCACAGCAACTTCAGGCGAGGGCAGATGCGCAGTTAAACACGAAAATCCGGAAGTTGCTGTCCAAGATGCGACACTCCGCCGTTAACTTTGCGAAAACGGCATCTTGTTGTCTGACTCACTATTCCAGTGCATTGAACGGCGTGAAGTTCCTGTACTTGCATGGTAGATACAAACTAACCTCGCCGTAGAAAGTTAGGGCTTTTCTGTTTCAGTCTAAGTTCCCTTTTTTAACAGCGATAAGTGTTAATTACTGCCAAACAACTTCTCTGGCACTGAAAATTAACTATTATAAATGTGGAGTCTCATTCCTTCAGATTTTAATTGTTGTTGGAGATTTTTTTTAAAATTAAAATTACATTGATTTTTTACTTTTTCTTTATCTTTTAATCCAAACTTTCGTTCCCTCTCTTTTTATTTCTCTTTCTGTACCTGATTTGACCTTTCTATTTATACTTCCGTGTTCAGTCTCTGCGCTGTTCATTTAACAATCCTTCAATCTGATTGGTTCAGGAGATACATAGTTGCATGCCCTGTTCACTCAGGTCCCAGATGCCCTGTAGGCGGTGCTGTGCCATTTCCATCTCGCATTTCCAGAAATTTGCAGTGCAAAAATATCATGGAGATCAAACAGGCAAGGGCAAGTCTGACTTATGGGCGGGCACCATTCATTGACTGACGACAGCAAACTCTGGGCCCATGTCTTTGATCAGTCCGTTTTCTTCAATGATGGTAAACTGTACCGTTTCAGATTTTTTGAAGTGTAATAATCGTGCTGGGAGATAGTCCTTTAGCTCTTTCAGGATCTAGCAGCCTAAAATGTTCTTTTTTGGTGTAGTTTACACCAGAATGGTGGGCTGTAGAATTACAAACATACATACAAAATTGACAGGCAGGAAAAGGCCAGCCGGTCAATCAAGCCTGCCCCACACCATGATGACTGGAGCATCATGACTAAACACTTCCTCCGCCCCCACACTCGCAGCTATGTAATCTCCTGGGAGAGGCAAAATAAAGAGAAAAACAAAAGGGCCAATACTCTTGGAAAATTCCTCGCCAATCACCTCAGGATTTATACCCAGTTTTCCTAGGTCAGCCGATTAGTATAATTGCAGGGGCAGATTTAGATGGGTCTAGGGAAGACGCCAGTAGTGGGAGTGGACTATTGTGTAAGCTCAAATTTAAAGGGGTGAAAACAATTAAAATGGCATGTCACACAATAGGGACAAAAATTCTGCACAAAGCCCATAATCCATTAGCAGTATTTGCCAAGGTGGAAAAGGCAAGGAATTAAGATGGGACAGACAAAAATGAAAGGAAAAGAAATCTAAGGTACAGGCATGAGTCTAGGGCAGGCAAGTTATGAGCAGTCCAGTATCTCACTCCCTGTTTTATAGCTGCTAAAGTAGAGGTGATGTTGCACAAAGTACTTGTGAGGACGATGGTCCTCTGTGACATTCTACGGCACCATCCCCACAGGTTAGCACTGCAAAATGCCAGCGAGGAGGTGGAGCTAAGTTTCAGGCCAGAGCTGGCCATTCCTGCCAATGCATATGCCACCCCTACGCTGCTAGATAGCCGCAGGTGTCCTTGCAGCAGATGGCACAGAACTGCATGTGCCTCTTTACTGACCGAGGCTCTGAGAAAATGGTTCCCTATAGCTACTGTCAGATCGGTTTGCCAGCACCTGCAGAAATGGTGGTTGGCATCTGGTGGGTGTGTCCTACAGGCTATGCTGATTGTGGATCACCCTGACATGCCTTCTTTTATACAGTATCACTGAAGGTAAGACAATGTCTGTTTGGAGCGCTTCAGAGGAAGCATCCAACATTTTGGTGAGTCGTGAATTCATACGTGATAGTGGTCAGCTCCGCTGGGTGCAGAAATAACTAAAATATGCTTACCTTTATATTATCGTGTGTGTTCCATGACCCCCTAGCATGCTTACAATCATCTCACATTTCAAATGAGTATATTTTACGTTTGATGTTTTGAACACCAGAATGATGGGAAATGGTGTGCAGGACTGCCACAGTCCTAAATTAATATTGAAATGAAGTAGCCACCTGGTCAAGATGGGCTCTTTCTCTGTGTAATCCTTCCACCAGAAATATTGGGGTGCAAAGTGGGAAAGATCTTCATCCCATTTTCCATACCTACCCACCTGAAAAGCAAAAGATATTCAGAGAGAAATCTGAACGAGAGTGTCTTGGCATATACAGTGCTTTTTATTTTCCACATCCTGATTTTAATATATTCATGTGGAACACTGCTTGCCTTGTGGCAAATAATTCATCAGGACAAGTTATGTACATTACCATTTCCATTAATATGTATCTGTTTCTTTTAAGACAATTCTATCATCATATAATGATAGCAAATAGTTATATATTAAACACGCTGAAAAACTCTATGAAGTGTGACCGTTAACAAATAAGTACAGTTACAAGACTCCTAGCAGAATCATTTTTATGCAAAATAATTAGGAGATGGCAGAGAGTATCTGTCTAACTGAATTTGAATGAAATAGGCCATCATGAGAGCCCTCAAAAAATGGAAGAATATTCAATAAGGATCCGCAAAACAATTTGCATTTCTACAGCACCTTTCATGTAACAAACCATACCAACGTGCTTCACCTTAATAACAATTGTTCTTCTGGTCAACTTACAGTATTGGTGCTATATTTATTATCATGTGAACGATGCAAAGTAGCAGCAATGGCAGGAAGTGGTGTTCACCACCAATTGGCAACACAATCAATGGCCAATTAGCATTAACCACACTGCTCTTGGTTTGATCTTGCTAACATACTCGCAAACAATTTTTAGTCAGTTTTTGATGTGTTTACTAAAGCTGATGTGTAGGTAGGCTGCAGATAATCGCAAGAAACAGTCACGGCCTTCAGTCTGAGCATGGACACTGAAGAGTGAAGGTGTCATTGATATATTAATTACTGATGCTTGTTGTGGCTGTCATGAAATTGGTGCTCATATGATTCATCTCATACCGAGGTCCTTAAAGGATATTTCTAACATGGACAAACATTAATCAATGGAACAAACAACTCAAATTTGTGATTTTTTTTTATATATCTTCTCTTTTTGGTACATGAGTCATTCAGCTCCTCGAGCCTGTTCCACCATTCAATCATGGCTGATCTGCACCTCAAACTCCAAATCAAGGCCCTTACCGAACAAAAATCTATCAATCTCAGTTTTGAAAGCACCTATTGTCCCAGCATCCACAGCGTTTTGGGAGGAGAGTGTTCCAGATTTCTACTTCCCTTTGTGTGAAAAAGTGCTTCCCGATTTCCCTCCTAAAATGGCCTAGCTCTAATTTTAAGATTATGTCCACTCGTTCTTGATTTCCCCCATCGGAGGAAATAGTTTCTTTTTACCTACCTACCCTATCGAATCTTTTTAACATTTCAAACACCGCAATCAGATCACCCCTTAATCTTCTATACTCAAGGGAGTACAAGCTAAGTTTAGGTAACCTGTCCTCAATTTAATCCTCTAAGCCCTGGTATCATTTTACATAACGCAACCGTGAGTGTGATAGGAAGTAATTAAATTTGAGTTTGCCCCTGTTGGTTGTTGACAACAGACCTAGAAAAATGTACTGAGATACAAATAGACAGGCCAAAGGTCTGTCGTGGACTAATCTTGGCTCAACAAGAAATTGTTAGCTCTGCATTCAAACATCTGCATAGAGTTCTATGTCCGAGAGGAAGAGGGAGAGATATCCATGAGCAAGAGCAAGAGCAAGAACGTGTGAGGCTCTTCCCTAACATCTTGTGTGGACTTCTGGACCGATGCAGGATATTAAGAGGCAAGTATAACAACTCTTGTGTCCCTGCATAAAAGCGGAGGTTCGGCTTAGGCTTCTGGCTGAAGCTGTTGGTTAGAATTTTGTTAAGGACCAACAGCTGTGTAAATGAGTTCAGCGAACCAATTTCTCCCTGCCATTTTGTAGAAGATGGATTCTGGTATGAAGTGGGTCATTTTCATCCAGTTCATTGCTCTTAATGGATTGGGATTCTATATTACCAAGAGAGAGCTTGCTTCATTACTCCCAGTCATTACATATGACTGTTACGAAGTGACAAATAAAACAATATGCCGTTAAGTTAGGATCAAGCTCTTGAAAAAGGTTCCACTGACAACCATAGGCAGTTTGTGCTGCACTTTCCCAGTTTCAAAATCCTTATGGTTTAACTGTAGCCTTGCACTGGCTGCAGTATCTGTTCCTCCAAATGTTAATTTATTGATGCAATAAAGAAATAATCATTACCTAGATAAAGCAATCTGCACTATATTCATCTGTAAATGCTAGTGCTTAATGAATCTTTTATGCAATTGCCACCAGAGTGACTGTTATGTTTGCCAAATGATAGGCATTTTAAAGGTTAATATGCTCTTGATGGACTCCAGAGGTTACATTCAATAATAACAAAGCACAGATTAAGCTTTGTAAATGAGTGAATCTAATTATCACGTCAATGAAATTAATTAAAATTTGCTCATTGGACGCAGATGCAATCACGTTAGTGTCGAAATCCCTTTG
Source organism: Heptranchias perlo (assembly GCF_035084215.1). Taxonomy (NCBI): domain Eukaryota; kingdom Metazoa; phylum Chordata; class Chondrichthyes; order Hexanchiformes; family Hexanchidae; genus Heptranchias; species Heptranchias perlo. The sequence goes on along the minus strand of NC_090332.1, from coordinate 16,091,561 downwards.
CAGTTTGTAATGCAAAAGCTGCAGTTCAGTGAAAAAGGAAATATTTGACACACGTTTTAAGCTTGCTATAATGGGGGTAGGGAAACTGAAGTTTTTTCTAGCTGATGAGTTAAGGTGGACCAAAAGGCTTTGCTCATCCACAGTTATCTTGTGATCCTGTGTGAGTAGCAAAGCTCCTTTCTATTTGTCACAGATTGTCACCATTTTACGCCACAACACACAGGAAATAAAGGAAGTGAGACGAGGAGCTATGGGATGTCATATCGAGGAGCTATGGGATGTCATTTCTATCCTACGAGCAGGCTAACTAATTAACTCATAAGTGCCATCTCCACACCGCCTGAAGTTTCCTGCCGCGCCTAAAATTCTGGGCTTAATTTTGCACCAGCATAATTGCAGGAATTTCATGTGTACAGTTCTTTAGCCTGGTGTCGGAGCCAGCATAATGAGCTGCATTCGGACACAGGGATTGATAAACAAGTGGGGGGGAAAAAGAGGAAATACGGGCATAGCATTATTATGTACGTAACACACTTGCACCCGAGTTTGCTCGATCCTTTATGTGGGTATTTGCTTTCTGCCCAGATTCCACCCTGATTGCAAATACACAGAAATTCCACCCGATGATGTCTGAGGTGCGACTGACATTTTAAAAAATTCGTTCATGGGAGGTGGGCGTCGCTGGCGAGGCCAGCATTTATTGCCCATCCCTAATTGCCCTTGAGAAGGTGGTGGTGAGCCGCCTTCTTGAACCGCTGCAGTCCGTGTGGTGAAGGTTCTCCCACAGTGCTGTTAGGAAGAGAGTTCCAGGATTTTGACCCATCGACCAGGAATGGCGATATATTTCCAAGTCGGGATGGTGTGTGACTTGGAGGGGAATGTGCAGGTGGTGTTGTTCCCATGTGCCTGCTGCTCTTGTCCTTCTAGGTGGTAGAGGTAGCGGGTTTGGGAGGTGCTGTCGAAGAAGCCTTGGCGAGTTGCTGCAGTGCATCCTGTGGATGGTACACACTGCAGCCACTGTGCGCCGGTGGTGAAGGGAGTGAATGTTTTGGGTGGTGGATGGGGTGCCAATCAAGCGGGCTGCTTTGTCCTGGATGGTGTCGAGTTTCTTGAGTGTTGTTGGAGCTGCACTCATCCAGGCAAGTGGAGAGTATTCCATCACACTCCTGACTTGTGCCTTGTAGATGGTAGAAAGGCTTTGGGGAGTCAGGAGGTGAGTCACTCGCCGCAGAATACCCAGCCTCTGATCTGCTCTTGTAGCCACAGTATTTATATGGCTGGTCCAGTTAAGTTTCTGGTCAATGGTGAACCCCAGGATGTTGATGGTGGGGGTTTCGGCGATGGTAATGCCGTTGAATGTCAAGGGGAGGTGGTTAGACTCTCTCTTGTTGGAGATGGTCATTGACTGGCACTTGTCTGGCACGAATGTTACTTGCCACTTATGAGCCCAAGCCTGGATGTTGTCCAGGTCTTGCTGCATGCGGGCTCGGACTGCTTCACTATCTGAGGGGTTGCGAATGGAACTGAACACTGTGCAATCATCAGCGACTATCCCCATTTCTGACCTTATGATGGAGGGAAGGTCATTGATGAAGCAGCTGAAGATGGTTGGGCGGAGCACACTGCCCTGACAAACTCCTGCAGCAATGTCCTGGGGCTGAGATGATTTGCCTCCAACAACCACTGCCATCTTCCTTTGTGCTAGGTATGACTCCAGCCACTGGAGAGTTTTCCCCCTGATTCCCATTGACTTCAATTTTACTAGGGCTCCTTGGTGCCAAACTTGGTCAAATGCTGCCTTGATGTCAAGGACAGTCACTCTCACCTCACCTCTAGAATTCAGCTCTTTTGTCCATGTTTGGACCAAGGCTGTAATGAGGTCTGGAGCTGAGTGGTCCTGGCGGAACCCAAACTGAGCATCGGTGAGCAGGTTATTGGTGAGTAAGTGCCGCTTGATAGCACTGTCGACGACACCTTCCATCACTTTGCTGATGATTGAGAGTAGACTGATGGGGCGGTAATTGGCCGGATTGGATTTGTCCTCCTTTTTGTGGACAGGACATACCTGGGCAATTTTCCACATTGTCGGGTAGATGCCATGTTGTAGCTGTACTGGAACAGCTTGGCTAGAGGCGCAGCTAGGTCTGGATCACAAGTCTTCAGCAGTACAGCGGGATGTTGTTGGGGCCCATAGCCTTTGCACTCAGCCATTTCTTGATATCACGTGGGGTGAATCGAATTGGCTGAAGACTGGTTTCTGTGATGGTGGGGATATTGGGAGGAGGCAGAGATGGATCATCCACTCGGCACTTCTGGCTGAAGATGGTTGCAAACGCTTCAGCCTTGTCTTTTGCACTCACGTGCTGGACTCAGCCATCATTGAGAATGGGGATGTTTGCAGAGCCTCCTCCTCCCGTTAGTTGTTTAATTGTCCACCACCATTCTCGACTGGATGTGGCAGGACTGCAGAGCTTTGATCTGATTCGTTGGTTGTGGAATCGCTTCGCTCTGTCTATAGCATGTTGTTTCCGCTGTTTAGCATGCATGTAGTCCTGAGTTGTAGCTTCACCAGGTTGGCACCTCATTTTTAGGTACGCCTGGTGCTGCTCCTGGCATGCTCTTGTACACTCCTCATTGAATCAGGTTGATCCCCTGGCTTGTTGGTAGAGCCTGATATCAACACGCTGTTGATATTAGGCTCTACATTATATAGTAGCATATAATAGGTTGGATACGAATGACAAGTTAATAAGATACATTACATTGTCATTATAATGGATTTCTTCCGAACGAGTAATAAATCTTTTATGCTTATATTGCAAAACTATACTTATTAAAGAACACAGGTTAAAGGCTGTTTAAAAACAAAAACTTCCATTTATTCTAAATTTTAAGGCAGGGAGTAAACATGTCTTTCAACAGAGCACATTTATTTTTCTGGTAATGATTGCAGAGGAACACTGGTGCACTTCAACCATGAACAGATTTACTAATCACATGATTATAACAGAAGGGTATTGGAAATTGCAGTAATAAAATGCTGAATCTTTGCAATGTACTGTCTGGTATTAGTCAGACCGTTCCACGTCAACTGAGAGAGCCTTTTGGAAAATATTTGCAGATATAGTACAGTACTTTTAATTCTCGTCTGCCAGGTGCCAAACACAATTAGAAGGTTAAAATGAGTTACAGGATAGAATAAGTACAAAATGTGCTTCATTTGCTCTTCCCTCCACATTTCTCAGTCAGACACATTAACACTTTGTTGTATTTTGATGGCACGTTGTTTAAGGAAGTTTTGGAGTGAAATGTGTTTAGCTTGCTTTCTTCCACACTTCACAGTTAGACAGATTAAAAATATTAGTTGCAAATCAAAGTCCTCACTGAGTTTGGAACCCTGGCAGTTTGGTAGTCTAACAGGGTAACTTGTATAATATTGAGAGAAATCATATGTACTCCCCTGTGGTACAGCAGAATACTAGGGGAGTTTTAGGAGTGATGAGTTGCATCTGTTTGTTTGCTCATCAATTTTCTATGCACATAGGTGTCAGCAAGCTATCTCACCATTGGGAAGAGGAGGGACATCACACCGACCTGACATCCACAAACATGCACTTCCAGCTGTGTAACTTATAGCAAGAAGGAGTGGGAGTCCTGGCTGATTTTTTTCCTTCCCAACCCCAAAGATAGTGAGGCTAACTGTAACTCTGTGTGAAACTGAGATCAGCTAACTCAGCACAGACCAGGAACCCAAACTGAAACCTGGTCTGTATGGTTCAGATATTCACTAGATCAACTTTTTGAGCCATCATCAGGACACCACATAGAGTTGTGTTAATTTTCATTTGATTTTTCATTTTCATCGATCTTACCTGCTGGTCCACAGTGGTCTTCCAATCTGCTGGATTTCCACTTTCACTTGCATTTGTGTGAGCCTTTCCTTTTAGCTTGATACTCTCTTATGCCTCATTTGTTGACCATGGTTGCTAATATTATATTATGATAATTATATTATAAAATCTTCATTGAGATATCTTACTGAACTTCAAGTGTCCAGTTGCAGTATCTGTACAGTGTCAATGACAAAAACTAAATAAAACTTATAACTTCGGCATTCAACAAAAATACATAAGATAGAAGCCATATTTTTAATCAAAATGTGTTTGACTCAAAATGAGTGAGAGTTCTCAGTAATATCAGGAGAGCAAGATTTCACATATGGCTAACACTTGAAATGGGACCATAATACCTTAATCGGAGGGCTAAGAAACAGAAATCACATTCAGTTGACCCACTCAAGAGATTTAATGTTTGAGAATGTCTGAGCCAATATTGTGAAATAAAGCCACACAGAAATATTTTCTCCCCAAATCAAATTAAATTATTAAGTAATATCTGAAAATACATTGTAATTGTGCATATGAATCACATATGTAACACAGTTGTATAAAATTCCAAGATGGGAGTATCTCGAAGCCTATACTGGATGGATTGCCATGCTGTCCTTTCACCTAAAGACCTGGGTTTTAACCCAACCAAGACTGACAAGATGAAAGTCTTCACTCTCTCTGCTAACTCTAAGAATCCTTAGTGACTTAAGCTTAATCAGGCTCAGCTCCTAGTAAACACATAACTGCCTATTTATTGACACATTTCACTACTGCAGCACAAGGGTGGCTAGCATGGAGATGCACAAATTCACACTCATTCCGTGAGGGCCTCCCTTTTGTATTCAAGATCGTGGAAAGGAAGTTTCACTCTGCATCTTCATCATGCTATACCTGACCTGGGAATGACACACTGTGACATTATTGTAAAATTGCAACTTGAAGGGGGCAAATTTGCAGGGCTCTGGGGAAAGAACAGGGGAGTGGGACTAATTGGATAGTTCTTTCAAAGAGCCAGCACAGGCACGATGGGCCGAATGGCCTCTTTCTGTGCTGTAAGATTCTATGATTCTACTTTCTATTAAGGATATCACTCACCTTGATTCAAACCAGGACATTTCCAGCCCAACAAGGAAGGAGACATTGCTGGACTTGGTTCCAGGGAATGAGGTGGGCGAGGTGGAGCAAGTGTCAGTGGGAGAGCATTTAGGGAGCAGCGATCATGGGATCATAAGGTTTGGAATAGCTATGGAAAAGTTCAATGGGATGAGAACAGATTTGGCCCGGGTAAATTGGAATCAAAGATTGGCAGGCAAAACTGTAATTGAACAGTGGGTGGCCTTTAAGGAAGAGATGGTTCGGGTACAGTCTAGGCACATTCCCACGAGGCAGAAAGGTAGGGCAACCAAAGCCAGAGCTCCCTGGATGACAAAAGAGATAGTAAGTAAGATGAAACGGAAAAAAGGGGCATATGACAGATGTCAGGCTGATAACACAAGTGAGAACCAGGCAGAATATAGAAAATTCAGACAGGAATGAAAAAGGAAATAAGAGGGGCAAAGAGAGTATGAGAATAGGCTGGCGGCCAACATGAAAGGGAATCCAAAAATCTTCTACAGGCACGTAAACGGGTAGTAAGAGGACGGGGGGGTGGCAATTAGGGATCATAAAGGAGATCTCCTCATGGAGGCAGAGGGGATGGCTGAGGTACTAAATGAGTGCTTTGCATCTGTCGATACCAAGGAAGAAGATGCTGCCACAGTCTCAGTAAAGGAAGATATAGTTGAGATATTGGATGGGCTAAAAATTGATAAAGAAGAGGTACTTGAAAGGCTAGCTGTACTTAAAGTCGATAAGTCACCCGGTCCAGATGGGATGCATCCAAAGTTGCTGAGGGAAGTAAGGGTGGAAATTGCGGAGGTACTGGCCATAATCTTCCAAACATCCGTAGATACGGGGGTGGTGCCAGAGGACTGGAGAATTGCATATGTTACACCCTTGCTCAAAAAAGGGTGTAAGGATAAACCCAGCAACTATAGGCCAGTCAGTTTAACCTCAGTGGTGGGGTAACTTTTAGAAACGATAATCTGGGACAGAATTAACAGTCACTTGGACGAGGGTGGATTGGTTAGGGAAAGCCAGCGTGGATTTGTTAAAGGCAAATCGTGTTTAACTAACCGGATAGAGTTTTTTGATGAGGTAACAGGGTAGATGAGGGCAATGCAGTTGATGTGGTGGTATATGGACTTTTAAATGGCGTTTAATAAAGTGCCGTACGGTAGGCTTATCATAAATAGTGCGGGCCATGGAATAAAGGGGGCAGTAGCAACATGGATACAGAACTGGTTAAGGGACAGGAAACAGAGAGTGGAGGAAGGTGTATAGTAGTGTTCCCCAGGGGTCGATGCTGGGACCACTGCTTTTCTTGATATATAAGTGATTCCACATCCAACGGATCAGATCAAAGCTCTGCAGTCCTGCCACATCCAGTCGTGAATGGTGGTGGACAGTTAAACAACTAACGGGAGGAGGAAGCTCTGCAAACATCCCCATCCTCAATGATGGCGGAGTCCAGCACGTGAGTGCAAAAGACAAGGCTGAAGTGTTTGCAACTATCTTCAGCCAGAAGTGCCGAGTGGATGATCCATCTTGGCCTCCTCCCGATATCCCCACCGTCACAGAAGCCAGTCTTCAGCCAATTCGATTCACCCCACGTGATATCAAGAAACAGCTGAGTGCACTGGATACAGCAAAGGCTATGGGCCCCGACAACATCCCGGCTGTAGTGCTGAAGACCTGTGCTCCAGAACTAGCTGCGCCTCGAGCCAAGCTGTTCCAGTACAGTTTCAACACTGGCATCTACCCGACAATGTGGAAAATTGCCCAGGTATGTCCTGTCCACAAAAAGCAGGACAAATCCAATCTGGCCAATAACCGCCCCATCAGTCTACTCTCAATCATCAGCAAAGTGATGGAAGGTGTCGTTGACAGTGCTATCAAGCGGCTCTTACTCACCAATAACCTGCTCACCGATGCTCAGTTTGGGTTCTGCCAGGACCACTCGGCTCCAGACCTCATTACAGCCTTGGTCCAAACATGGACAAAAGAGCTCAAGTCCAGAGGTGAGGTGAGGTGAGGTGAGAGTGACTGCCCTTGACATCAAGGCAGCATTTGACCGAGTGTGGCACCAAGGAGCCCTAGTAAAATTGAAGTCAATTGGAATCAGGTGGAAAACTCTCCAGTGACTGGAGTCATACCTAGCACAAAGGAAGATAGTAGTGGTTGTTGGAGGCCAAACATCTCAGCCCCAGGGCATTGCTGCAGGGGTTCCTCAGGGCATTACTGCAGGAGTTCCTCAGGGCAGTGTCCTCGGCCCAACCATCTTCAGCTGCTTCATCAATGACCTTTCCTCCATCATAAGGTCAGAAATGGGGATAGTCGCTGATGATTGCACAGTGTTCAGTTCCATTCGCAACCCCTCAAATAATGAAGTAGTCCGAGCCTGCATGCAGCAAGACCTGGACAACATCCAGGCTTGGGCTTATAAGTGGCAAGTAACATTCGTGTCAGACAAGTGCCAGGCAATGACCATCTCCAACAAGAGAGAGTCTAACCACCTCCCCTTGACATTCAACGGCATTACCATCGCCGAATCCCCCACCATCAACATCCTGGGGGTCACCATTGACCAGAAACTTAACTGGACCAGCCATATAAATACAGTGGCTACAAGAGCAGGTCAGAGGCTGGGTATTCTGCAGCGAGTGACTCACCTCCTGACTCCCCAAAGCCTTTCCACCATCTACAAGGCACAAGTCAGGAGTGTGATGGAATACTCTCCACTTGCCTGGATGAGTGCAGCTCCAACAACACTCGAAGCTCAACACCATCCAGCGCAAAGCAGTCCGCTTGATTGGCACCCCATCCACCACCCAAAACATTCACTCCCTTCACCACCGGTGCACAGTGGCTGTAGTGTGTACCATCCACAGGATGCACTGCAGCAACTCGCCAAGGCTTCTTCGACAGCACCTCCCAAACCCGCAACCTCTACCACCTAGAAGGACAAGAGCAGCAGGTACATGGGAACACCACCACCTGCACGTTCCCCTCCAAGTCACACACCATCCCGACTTGGAAATATATCACCGTTCCTTCATCGTCACTGGGTCAAAATCCTGGAACTCCCTTCCTAACAGCACTGCGGGAGAACCTTCACCACAAGGACTGTAGCGGTTCAAGAAGGCGGCTCACCACCAGCTTCTCAAGGGCAATTAGGGATGGGCAATAAATGCCAGCCTCGCCAGCAACGCCCACATTCCATAAACAAATAAAAAAATGACTTGGACTTGGGTGTACAGGGCACAATTTCAAAATCTGCAGATGACACAAAACTTGGAAGGATAGTAAACAGTGAGGAGGATAGTGATAGACTTCAAGAGGATATAGACAGGCTGGTGGCATGGGTGGACACGTAGCAGATGAAATTTAATGCAGAAAAATGCAAAGTGATACATTTTGGTAGGAAGAATGAGGAGAGGCAATATAAGTTAACTCTAAAAGGGGTACAGGAACCCCCCTCGGGCCGTGCAATCCAGATCCTAACCACTCGCTGTGTAAAAAAAGTTTTTCCTCATGTCACCTTTGGTTCTTTTGCCAATCACCTTAAATCTATGTCTTCTGGTTCTTGACCCTTCTGCCAATGGGAACAGTTTCTCTCTATCCACTCTGTCTAGACCCTTCATGATTTTGAATACCTCTATCAAATCTCCCCGCAACTGTCTCTGTTCTAAGGAGAACAACTCCAGCTTCTCCATTCTATCCATGTAATTAAAGTCCCTCATCCCTGGAATCATTCTAGTAAATCTCTTCTGCATCCTTTTTTAGTGCCTTCACATCTGTCCTGAAGTGTAGTGCCCAGAACTGGACACAATACTCCAGTTGTGGCCGAACCAGTGTTTTATAAAGGTTCATCATGACTTCCGTACTTTTGTACTCTGTGCCTCCATTTATAAAGCTCAGGATCCCGTATGCTTTTTCAACCACTTTCTCAACCTGCCCTGCCACCTTCAACGATGCACGTATACACCCAGATCTCTCTGTTCCTGTAATCATCATAAGTTCCATGAAAAATATTACACTCTGCAGTATAGCATGTCTGCGGTGCCTTGGGGCACCTGTCCCAAGTGAACAGACTGGGAGTAAATTGAAACTCACTGCTTCAGTTTAGTTTCGATTGTTTCCGTTCATGTGGTTATTGCTCAGTGTTGTTGTGTTGATATTTTTAGTCTTTCATTCACTGCTCGCCATTGATATTCTAACTTGTGGCAATAAAATCAAAGGGATGTAGTTGAAGTGAATGAGATTGACTTGGTTACATCTCTGGGGTACTTTACAGAAGTCTTTCAGTGCCTGCCTCTCGTTGTTAGGCTCTCTGAGTGAGTGGATGGTCATGAAACTGCAATATATTGAGAGTTAATTAAAAAAGATTAAACGATCCTGTTAGACATCCCTGGGCTAGATAGTTTGTGACAATACCATTGCTATCTGAGTTGCAAAGGACAGCTGAATGTATTGATTACATTTTTAATTGTACTTAGAGTCAGTTTACATTTTTCATCTGTTTTTAGTCATATTACTTTGTTTTTCCTAATGTCAAGTTCCACTGGGCAAAGACACATAGGGGGGAAAAATTGGATACGGGTCCGTTCTGGGCGATGGTAGCGATGGACCCAAGGGAGCACTTACCTGCAATCAGAGTTCTTTTCCAGGCCTTGCATGTGGAATCATTGCAATTCGCACTTTCCACCACCAGAGGGAGCTCCATCTCTTAAAGGGAGGATGTGTCTTAGAAATCTCTTAAAGCTAGCTTGTACCTGTTATTTGCTGAAAATAACAGTGTACTGTCTGCATGGAGTCTGAACAGAGTTCAGACACTGCACACGTAAAACACAGATGCAGATCCCATCCCTATGTTTACACACTGATGAGTAATGTTAAAACATTGAATAAAGGTTGCACATTACTAAATCCCACATTCTCCAATCTGCACACCAGACCTCATCAATTTGCCAATCTGAGTTGGTACCAGGCCTGCGAGAGTGCATGCACCAAGGTTCTCTGCTAATGCACTGGAGACCTTGGGTGCAAGAGGTGGACAGAAGGAGTGACATCCGCAGGGGCGGGGGGGCAAGAAGCCCTCCAGACATATACTCAAAAGGCAGTGGGAGGCAGCGGGAGATGAAGTCAATGTCAGGCGCACAGCATCATGAAGATGGATACAGTGCAGGAAGAAGTTCAATGCCTTGACATAAGTGGTCAAGGTGAGTGAGGTCAACTATCAAGTGGCGTCGCACACCAACTGCACCACGCACTACACCCTCCATCACCCACATACCAATAAACTCTTTCCATCAGTACTCAACTCTTCCAATCAGATGCTTCCTCTTGCCCTTACACATTACCACTGTTTCAAGCCGCCCACACACACAGGCAGCTATTCAACCATGACAGGCTCATCACCCAGGCACATGTCTCGCTTTCTTGCAGGAGAAGGTGGCGCATATCAAGGGGCAGCAAGTAGCTGTGGCATTTAGTCCCTCGAGCCTGTTCCACCATTCAATGAGATCATGGTGGACCTGTGACCTAACTCTATATACCCATCTCAGCCCCATATCCTTTAATACCCTTGGTTCACAGAAATCTATCAATCTCAGATTTAACATTCACAAGTGAGCTAGCATCAACTGCCGTCTGCAGAACAGCGTTCCAAACGTCTCCCACCCTTTGTGTGTAGAAGCATTTCCTAACTTCACTCCTGCATGTCCTGGCTCTAAATGTTAGACTATGTCCTGGTATTGAAGTCTAGGAGATCTCCAAAAACAGCTACAAATGTCTCGGCAGCCAGAGGCAATAATCCAGCCATTAACCTGTAAATCCTGCATGGTCCCTTCAAATAGCGCCGATGGGGGGTCCTCCAGGCACTCTAAGACACGTTCAGATGATCGGGGTTAAGACTGCACACTGAGTTGAGCGTTAAGTCCCAAAATGCTGTGTATCACTTTAAATCACCGTTGCACACTGATTGAAGCCATTTTCTCCCTACTTTACATGATCCAGCGTTCCTTATCTGCGCCTGCGCCAACTCCTATACCAAGATGGCGTCTGGCGCACATCACGCAGGAAACATGCGTGCGCATCCAAGACGCCATCCTGGATGTCAGAGAGGCCGTGTCGCGCCGAAACAATGGGCGCTACACGGCCCAATTTAGCGCCGATAATATCATTTTTAAAAAATAGATTAAACTGGAGCGGTTTTATATAATCAAATGTATAATGATCATTAAATAAAATTCAATTGTTGAAAACAGATTGTTCTTTCGATATACACAAGTCAGAATATTATTATAAAGCATTTTTGAACACTTGTACAAGGGATTGTGTTTTTTGTATGCACTGAATGAGTAAAAACATGAACCAAGCTTCACTTGGAATCATTTGCCCACTTTATTAGGAACATAGGAATAGGAGTATGCCATTCAGCCCCTCGAGCGTGCTCCACCATTCAATTAGATCATGGCGGATCTGTACCTCAACTCTACTTGCCCGTCTTTGCTCCATATGCCTTGATACTCAACAAAAATCAATTAAATAATCTTTTAAGGAAGGAAAGTACAGAATACATACGGACAAAAAATAATTTTATGCTGAGTGTATGTAAAAGGGATGAGGCAGGGGAATGGGCTTAAAGCCACAAAGATCTGTTCTCCTTCTTGTAGATGAACACATCACATACTTTAAAAGGAATGATTTCATGAGCAGGACAGAGAACCTATCACTCTTGGGCATTAGTAGTTCTCATATTATTATAAATAGCTGAGGCGCAACTCCTATTATACGATATGATCTTTCGATCAGCAATCGTGGCAACAGAGCCTACAATGTGAGTTTGTTCAGTTGCTTGAGTTCACGACTGGAGTACAAATCATACACAAATAGGCAGGCATTTGTTCTCTTTTTACAAAGGTCCATTTGCTTCCACAATAGCATCACCAATTCGAAATCTTTCCACAGCCAATGATTTGCCAATTGTGTGTGATTTTTATATTATGGCTCCGTAGACCACAGTATAAAGTGATGAATCATGCAGAACTACAGATTGTTCTTGGAATCAACATAATTAAATATTTGAAAACTTGTTACAATTAATTACATTTAACTGCAAAAAAAATCTATTGCAATCATGAAGAGGTTAAAAAAAGATGCATTGGTAAAATTTCTTAAGTGAGAGGACCATCACCCACACTCAGAAAACTCAATTTTACATCATCCATGGACAATGCCTCAATATCACTGTCTTTAAAGGAAAAAAATATTTGTGTTCATGTAGCACTTCTTACATCCTCCAAATGTCCCAAAGCACTTCGCAGCCAATGAAGTATTTTGATGTGTAGTCACTGTTGTAATGTATGCAATGCAGCAGCCAATTTGTGCATAGCAAGGCCCCACAAACAGCAATGAGATAAATGACCAGATAATCTCTTTTTGTGGTTTTGGCTGAGGGATAAATGTTGGCCCAGACCTAGATAATCTCTTCGAATAGTGCCAGGGATCTTTTACGTCCACCTGAGTAGGCTGATTCGTCTCGTCCAAAAGAAGGCACCACTGACAGTGCAGCACTCCCTCGTTATTGGACTGAATTATCGGGCCTTGATTATGTGCTGAAGTCCCTGGACTCCAGCTTGAACCCACGATCTTCTGAGTCAAAGGCAACTGAGCCAAAGGTGACGCTCCATAAACCTCACCTTGACTGTCAAATTCATTCTCCTTTTGTGAATATAATTTAAGACAGATGTAAATATTTACCAAAACATAGTTGATTTGCTCTATCAGAGTGTCGCGTAAGTAATTAATGAACTGTATGATGATGTAGGCTTTAATTGAATTACTGCCTTTCTTGTGTTCTCAGCAGCTTCCACTATTCATGCCGAACAGAAATGCCAAAGTCCTGTGAGACTTTCATCAGTCAAATGAGGAGCGTTTACTGCAAGAATTTAATTAATTCTCTCAGTGCTGTCTCCCGACCCCTCCCAGCTCCCTGGATAGCTTCAGCAAACCAGAAATCTAACAAGGCTATAGATACACAGAGCAAGAAAGTTAGGCCAGTTTTGGTTTTAAAAAAAAATTCTAATTAATTGTTTGACTGAACAAACATCTGCTGGGAAACTGTATAAAATGGCCTTCTTGGCGTAAAGAATGAAATGACCATCACTCTGCGAGGTTCTGGTTTAGGTGACTATGCTCATTTTGCTGGAAGGAGAATCAAAGAACAGCACTCTCTTTCTTTGGCCTTAAATCTTTCGCATTTTTTTTCCTTTTTAAGGACATAAGAAATAGGATCAGGAGTAGGCCCTACGGCCCCTCGAGCCTGTTCCGCCATTCAATAAGATCATGGCTCATCTTCAACTTCAATTGGTCTTTCCCGCCCGATCCCTAAATCCCTTGATTCCCTTAGAGTCCAAAAATCTATCAATCTCAGTCTTGAATATACTCAACAACTGAGCAGCCACAGCCCTGTGGGGTAGAGAATTTGAAAGATTCACAACCCTCTGAGTAAAGAAATTCCTGATCCATATCCCTTCGTAGCCTTTTTGCTACCTCCTTGCAGCTTACTATCATCAGCAAACTTGGATACGTTACACTCATCTAAGCCATTGATATAGATTGTAAACAGCATAGGTCCAAGCACTGATCCTTGCAGCACCCCACTAGTTACAGCCCGCCAATCCAAAAATGACCTGTTTATTCCTACTCTCTGTTTTCTGTCCGTTAACCAATCCTCAATCCACGCTAATATATTACCCCCAATCCCATGAGCCCTAATCTTGTGTAACAACCTTGTGTGGCACCTTATCAAATGCCTTTTGAAAATTCAAATATACTACATCAACTGGTTCCCCCTTACCTACCCTGCTAGTTACATCCCCAAAAAACACGAATAAATTTGTCAAACATGATTTCCCTTTCATAAAACTGTGTTGACTCTGCCTAATCATATTCTGACTTTCTAAGTGCCCTGTTACTATGTCCTTAATAATAGATTCTAGCATTTTCCCTACTACTGATGTCAGGCTAACTGGCCTATAGTTCCCGGTTTTCTCTCTCCCTCCTTTCTTGAATTGCGGGGTTACATTTACTACCTTCCAATCCACGGGGACCGTTCTAGAATCTAGAGAATTCTGGAAGATCAAAACCAATGCATCCACTATCTCTGCAACCACCTCTTTCAAAACCCTAGGATGTAGGCCATCAGGTCCAGGGGACTTGTCGGCTTTTAGCCCCAATAATTTCTCCAGTACCTTTTCTTTACTAATCTTAATTACTTTAAGCTCCTCACTCTTATTAGACCCTTGGTTCCCCACTATTTCCGTTATGTTTTTTGTGTCTTCTGCTGTGAAGACAGATACAAAATATTTGTTTAACGTATCTGCCATTTCCTTATTCCCCATTATAATTTCTCCTGTCTCTGCCTCAAAGGGACCCATGTTTACTTTTGCTAATCTCTTCCTTTTTACATATTGTAGAAGCTCTTAGAGTCTGTATTTATATTTCTTGCCAGTTTACTCTCATATTCAATTTTCTCCCTTTTTATCAATTTCTTGGTCATCCTTTACTGATTTTTAAAACCCTCCCAATCCTCAGGCTTACAACTCTTTTTGGCAACAGCCTCTTCTTTTAATCTAATACTATCCTTAACTTCTCCAGTTAGCCACGGTTGGATCATTTTTCCCATGGCGTTTTTATTCCTGAAGGGAATGTATATTCATTGAGAATTATGAATTATTCCTTTAAATGTTCGCCATTGCTTATCTACCATCATATCTCTTAATCTAATTAGCCAACTCGTCCCTCATACCTATGTAATTGGCTATGTTTAAGTTTAAGACCCTAGTTTTGGACTTAACTATGGGTACAGTAGCATTGTGGTTATGTTACTGGACCAGTAATCCAGAGGCCTGCACTAATAATCCGGAGACATGAGTTCAAATCCAGCCATGGCAGCTGGGGAATTTAAAATTCAGTTAATTAAAACATTTTAAAAAAAAATCTGGAATTAATGCTAGTATCAGTAATGGTGACCATGAAAGTACCGGATTTTCGTAATAACTCATCTGGTTCACTAATGTCCTTTAGGGAAGGAAAATGCCGTCCTTACCCGGTCTGGCCTACATGTGACTCCAGACCGACAGCAATGTGGTTGATTCTTAACTGTCCTCTGAAATGGCCTAACAAGCCACTCAATCAAGAAGATAGCTCACCACCACTTCCCAAGGGCAATTAGGGATAGGCAATAAATGCTGGCCTTGCCAGCGACGCCCATGAATGAATTCAAAAAAAAGCTACATCACTCTCAAACTCTATGAAATTCTATCATATTATGATCACTCTGCCCCAGAGGATCCTTAGCAAAAGATTACTAATTAACCCTGTCTCATTACACAATACTAGATCTAAAATAGCCTGTTCCCTAGTTGGTTCCTCGACATTTTGTTCTAGAAAACTGTCTTGAATGCATTCCATGAACTTGTCCTCCAAACTATTTTTGCCAATTTGGTTTGCCCAGTCTATATGAAGATTAAAGTCTCCCATGATTATTGCATTACCCTTGTTACGTGCTCCTCTAATTTCCTGATTTACATTCTGTCCAACACCATAACCACTGTTAGGGGGCCTATAAACTATTCCCACCAGGTTCCAGGGATGAGGAACTTCAGTTATGTGGATGGACTGGAGAAGCTGGGGTTGTTCTCCTTCAAGCGGGGAAGGTTGAGAGGAGATTTAATAATGGTGTTAAAAATCATGAGGGGGTCTAGACAGAGTAGATAGAGAGAAATTGTTCCCATTGACGCAAGGATCGAGAACCAGAGGACACAGGTTTAAAGTAATTAGCAAAAGAATCAAAGGCGACATGAGGAAAAACCTTTTTACACAGCAACTGGTTATGAGCTGGAATGCACTGCCTGAAAGGGTGGTTGAGGCAGATTCAATTATGGCATTCAAAAGGGAATTGGGTAAGTACTTGAAGGAAAAAATTTGCAAGGCTTTGGGAAAAGGGCGGGGGAGCAGGACCAGTCTGATTGCTCTTGCAGAGAACTGGCATGGCTCGACGGGCCGAATGGCCTCCTTCTGTGCTATAACCACTCTATGATTCAGTGTTTTCTGCCCCATGTTATTTGTTGGCCCCACCCATACTGATTCTACATCCTGATTTTCTGAGCTAAGCTCCTTTCTCACTATTGCCTTTACCTCACCCTTTATTAACAGGGCTACCCCCTCCTTTTCCATTTTGCCTATCTTTTCTAAAATTCAAGTACCCTGCAACCATGTCTCAGTAATGGCTACTAGATCAAACCCAATTATCTCTATTTGTGCCATTAATTCATCTATCTTGTTACGAATGCTTCATGCATTCAGATATAGCGCCTTTAATTTTAACTTTCGACTATGTTTCCATGATGTGACCGTAGTCACTAATGCCCTATTACCTTTGTTAAACTCTCTGTCCCTTGACACACTCTGCTCGTTTTTACCCAAATCGCTACTCTGCTCTACAGCCTTGGCTTTTCTCTTTAGACTTATAAATTTACCCTCACTTGAACCCTCCCCTACTCTTATTCGTTTAAAGCCCCACCTACTACAATAGTTATTCGATTCACCAGGACACTGGTCCCAGCTCAGTTTAAGTGCAGCCCATTTCAATGGAACAGCTCCCTCTTTCCCCAGTGCTGGTGCCAGTGCCCCATGAATTGAAACCCCTGCTTTCCATACCACTCTCTCAGCCACACATTTAACCAACTAATCTGTTTGTCCCTATACCAATCTGCTCGTGGCTCAGGTAGTAATCCAGAGATGATTACCTTTTGAGGTTCTGCTTTTCAATTTGGACCCTAGTTCCTCAAACTCCCTCAGCAGAACTTCATTCCTAGTTCTACCTATGTCATTGGTTCCTACGTGGACCACGACAACTGGATCCTTCCTGCTTCAAGTTCTTCTCCAGCCGTGAGGCGATGTCCTTAACCATAGCACCGGGCAGGCAACACAGCCTTCAGGACTCCCAGTCAAGGCTGCAGAGAACAGAATATTTCCCCCTGACTATACTATCCCTTAACTATCCTTCCTTTTCGCTCCCCCCCCCACTTGAATGGCCTCCTGTATCACAGTGCCATGGTCAATTTGCCCATCCTCCCTGCAGTCTTTGTTCTCGTCCATACAGGTAGCAACTACCTCGTACCTGTTGGACGAGAGCAAAGGCTGAGGCTCCTCCACCACTACATCTGGGGTCCTCTTACCTCCCTGACTCGCAGTCACATCCTCCTGTTCCAACCACTAACCAAATCTAAACCATTATCTCACCTAAGAGATGTAACTGGGTCAAAGTGTCCAGGTAATTCTCCCCCTCCCTGACGCTGTTTGTGCTGTTCAAGGTGAAAGATTTCTTTACTAGTGAACAAGATATTTTTTCATAATTTTACACATGGGGTTGATGTCAAGCCTTCCCCAAGTGTACACAAAATGTTGGGAGAAATGTACTATTTGAAAATGTTACGGTTTTTGACAGGTTCAAAGTAAAAGAAGGTTGATTCCTGCATCTGACTCTTGGCAGTTTTCAGAGAGGCTGGTCAATTTACAGAAGAATTGGAGAAGCTTCCCAGCTAACAATAATGGGAGAGTTATCCCAACGATGCTTTCCACACACACTGTCAGTTAAGAAGCATTAATGGGTTTGAGCTTCTCCAGGGGTTCCTCCGATCATCGCTGTAATGTTCCTCCAGGGTTTACACGGATCTTCTGCTGAAGTTAAGGTGGACAATCCGGAGAACCCCCGTGGAAACTCAACCCCAATGTTTTTTTTTACACAAGCACACTGGGTTAAATCTTGAAGTCAACAGAAATAAACATTGGGAGAGATGTAAAAGGAGCAGCCGATTCGCTATCGCTCGTTTTACACTATCGCACAAAGTTAAAATCTACCCCCCACCCTTTCTCTCGCTCTCTCTCTCTCTGTGTTGCCCTGTTTAGTGGAGCTGAAAAGTTGGGAAAAAGGTGACCAGCATGCCCTCTCACCATTCTCAACCTTCCATAGCTGACTTTCATCCTTTGACATTGATGTTATCCAAATTTAATTGCTGTACAAGGAACAGCTGAGAAAACCTTGAATTTGAACAAACTATTAACAAGTCGAAGAAAATTAACTGTGCACATGCAAATGCTTAGTGAAGCTGAACAAGTTTTCCATGCACGAATTCCTGCTCAAATTAATGAGTAGACACCATCTACTTTTAATATCTCACGGTTAATTAAATCCCAGAGTTCAAAGGCAGCCCCATGTTCCAGTGTTAACTAAGAACTGATGTGTACGTATCCTGGAGGGCAGTATAACTGGTGCAATATTAATTGGGGAACGAATAGAAAATGGTGCTAGCATTCTTATTTACCCTTCCATCTTCACAATGCATCTGATTGTCCCTTTGTGTAAGCTTCTGTGGCCAATTGTCCCTATAATTTGGAGGGAAATCACACAGGGAAAGGGGCTCCAGCACGTGTCAATGGGGGGAGGGAGAGAACTCAATCATATTCAGCAGTTAGAGTTGAAGCTCAGAAGTATGTGGAACAGACAGGAGGAAGATTTAGGAGGGAGAAGAGCCATTATACTTGAGGAGCATTTAGATATAAAAGGATGCCAGAGGTATGAGGAGACCAGAAGCATGCAGGGAAATATAACAAATAAAGATCAGAAGCCTATATGCACTCAGTTGAGCAGATGCTAGAGTCTCTGGGCTAGTAATCCAGAGGCCTGGACTAAAATCCAGAGTCATGAGTTCAAATCCCGCCACGGCAGCTGGCGAATTTAAATTCAATTAATAAATTAAATTCAATTAATTAAATAAAAATCTGGAATTAAAATACTAGTATCAGTAATGATGGCCATGAAACTACCGGATTGTCGTAAAAACCCATCTGGTTCACTAATGTCCTTCAGGGAAGGAAGCCTGCCGCCCTTACCCGGTCTGGCCTATATGTGACTCCAGACCCACAGCAATGTGGTTGATTCTCAATTGCCCTCTGAAATGGCCGAGCAAGCCACTCAGTTGTAAAATCTCGCTACGAAAAGTCATAATAAGAATAAAACCGGACGGACCACCCGGCATCGGACCACTAGGCACCGGACACGACAACGGCAAAACACCAAGCCCAGTCGACCCTGCAAGGTCCTCCTTACTAACATCTGGGGACTTGTGCCAAAATTGGGAGAGCTGTCCCACAGACGAGTCAAGCAACAGCCTGACATAGCCATACTCACAGAATCATATCTTTCAGCCAACGTCCCAGACTCTTCCATCACCATCCCTGGGTATGTCCTGTCCCACTGGCAGGACAGACCCACCAGAGGTGGCGGTACAGTGAT
This sequence comes from Heptranchias perlo, assembly GCF_035084215.1. Classification (NCBI taxonomy): domain Eukaryota; kingdom Metazoa; phylum Chordata; class Chondrichthyes; order Hexanchiformes; family Hexanchidae; genus Heptranchias; species Heptranchias perlo. The sequence continues at coordinate 16,072,208 of NC_090332.1, read as the reverse complement.
ATACAGTCAGGAGGGAGTGGCCCTGGGAGTCCTCAACATTGACTCTGGACCCCATGAAATCTCATGGCATCAGGTCAAACATGGGCAAGGAAACCTCCTGCTGATTACCACCTACCGTCCTCCCTCAGCTGATGAATCAGTCCTCCTCCATGTTGAACACCACTTGGAGGAAGCACTGAGGGTAGCAAGGGCACAAAATGTACTCTGGGTGGGGGACTTCAATGTCCATCACCAAGAGTGGCTCGGTAGCACCACTACTGACCGAGCTGGCCGAGTCCTGAAGGACGTAGCTGCTAGACTGGGCCTGCGGCAGGTGGTGAGCGAACCAACACGAGGGAAAAACTTACTTGACCTCGTCCTCACCAATCTACCTGTCACAAATGCATCTGTCCATGACAGTATTGGTAGGAGTGACCACCGCACAGTCCTCGTGGAGATGAAATCCCGTCTTCGCACTGAGGACACCATCCAACGTGTTGTGTGGCACTACCACCATGCTAAATGGGATAGATTCAGAACAGATCTAGCAGCTTAAAACTGGGCATCCATGAGGCGCTGTGGGCCATCAGCAGCAGCAGAATTGTATTCCAGCACAATCTGTAACCTCATGGCCCGGCATATTCCTCACTCTACCATTACCAACAAGCCAGGGGATCAACCCTGGTTCAATGAGGAGTGTAGAAGAGCATGCCAGGAGCAGCACCAGGCGTACCTAAAAATGAGGTGCCAACCTGGTGAAGCTACAACTCAGGACTACATGCATGCTAAACAGCGGAAGCAACATGCTATAGACAGAGCTAAGCGATTCCACAACCAACGGATCAGATCAAAGCTCTGCAGTCCTGCCACATCCAGTCGTGAATGGTGGTGGACAATTAAACAACTAACGGGAGGAGGAGGCTCTGCAAACATCCCCATTCTCAATGATGGCGAAGTCCAGCACGTGAGTGCAAAAGACAAGGCTGAAGCGTTTGCAACCATCTTCAGCCAGAAGTACCGAGTGGATAATCCATCTCAGCCTCCTCCCGATATCCCCACCATCACGGAAGCCAGTCTTCGGCCAATTCGATTCACTCCACGTGATATCAAGAAACGGCTGAGTGCACTGGATACAGCAAAGGCTATGGGCCCCGACAACATCCCAGCTGTAGTGCTGAAGACTTGTGCTCCAGAACTAGCTGCGCCTCGAGCCAAGCTGTTCCAGTACAGCTACAACACTGGCATCCACCCGACAATGTGGAAAATTGCCCAGGTATGTCCTGTCCACAAAAAGCAGGACAAATCCAATCCGGCCAATTACCGCCCCATCAGTCTACTCTCAATCATCAGCAAAGTGATGGAAGGTGTCGTCGACAGTGCTATCAAGCGGCACTTACTCACCAATAACCTGCTCACCGATGCTCAGTTTGGGTTCCACCAGGACCACTCGGCTCCAGACCTCATTACAGCCTTTGTCCAAACATGGACAAAAGAGCTGAATTCCAGAGGTGAGGTGAGAGTGACTGCCCTTGACATCAAGGCAGCATTTGACCGAGTGTGGCACCAAGGAGCCCTAGTAAAATTGAAGTCAATGGGAATCAGGGGGAAAACTCTCCAGTGGCTGGAGTCATACCTAGCACAAAGGAAGATGGTAGTGGTTGTTGGAGGCCAAGCATCTCAGCCCCAGGGCATTGCTGCAGGAGTTCCTCAGGGCAGTGTCCTAGGCCCAACCATCTTCAGCTGCTTCATCAATGACCTTCCCTCCATCATAAGGTCAGAAATGGGGATGTTCGCTGATGACTGCACAGTGTTCAGTTCCATTCGCAACCCCTCAGATAATGAAGCAGTCCGAGCCCGCATGCAGCAAGACCTGGACAACATCCAGGCTTGGGCTGATAAGTGGCAAGTAACATTCGCGCCAGATAAGTGCCAGGCAATGACCATCTCCAACAAGAGAGAGTCTAACCACCTCCCCTTGACATTCAACGGCATTACCATCACCGAATCCCCCACCATCAACATCCTGGGGGTCACCATTGACCAGAAACTTAACTGGACCAGCCATATAAATACTGTGGCTACGAGAGCAGGTCAGAGGCTGGGTATTCTGTGGCGAGTGACTCACCTCCTGACTCCCCAAAGCCTTTCCACCTTCTACAAGGCACAAGTCAGGAGTGTGATGGAATACTCTCCACTTGCCTGGATGAGTGCAGCTCCAACAACACTCAAGAAGCTCGACACCATCCAAGATAAAGCAGCCCGCTTGATTGGCACCCCATCCACCACCCTAAACATTCACTCCCTTCACCACCGGCGCACTGTGGCTGCAGTGTGCACCATCCACAGGATGCACTGCAGCAACTCGCCAAGGCTTCTTCGACAGCACCTCCCAAACCCGCGACCTCTACCACCTAGAAGGACAAGGGCAGCAGGCGCATGGGAACAGCACCACCTGCACGTTCCCCTCCAAGTCACACACCATCCAGACTTGGAAATATATCGCCGTTCCTTCATCGTCGCTGGGTCAAAATCCCGGAACTCCCTTCCTAACAGCACTGTGGGAGAACCGTCACCACACGGACTGCAGCGGTTCAAGAAGGCGGCTCACCACCACCTTCTCAAGGGCAATTAGGGATGGGCAATAAATGCCGGCCTCGCCAGCGACGCCCACATCCCGTGAACGAATAAAAAAAAAAGAGCAACGGAGAGCAATTTCAGGAACACATGATTGTGTAATGACTACCGCAATTCATCCTGAACCAAACACTGGAATATATTCCTCATGAATAGTGCAATGAAGTTAGGCTTCTAGTTCTGACCAATTCATGGGGGCATGCATACTGGGCTGGAGCTCAAAAGTGCTGTGCTGTGAGGTATTAGAATGTGAGTTCCCATCCACAATTCCTCACATGGTTAATCTTGGATCTCTGTCATGCTATTGCAGAGATGTGCAAAGCAAAGGCCAGAAACGGAAATCGAATAAAGGAAAAACTGAAGGCGTCACTCGAGGACATGATTTCATACCTCCTAGTGGTAGACTGCAAGATGACACTAATATAGGCCTCGAAGTCTGGTATTCAACCCGAACTCTTGGTCAAGGGTGATGCTTGATTTGGTGCCTTTAACTCCTTTAAGTTCCCTTAAAAAAAACTGACTAACTAGGGGTACTGCAGCTTTAAAAGCAGAGCTGTGTACATACTTGAGCTTAAAATGTTTTAATGCAGTACTGTAGCCTCCCCTCAAGCACTTACTCTAACACTGAATGTATTTGCAAGACAATGTCAGTCATCACAATGAATGTTGGGTTACTAAATTTTGGTGGCGACAGTAATCTCTCAAAGTAAGCGAGATCTCTCCCTTCATCTGATACTTTCTATTCTTTCATCAATGTTGCTTTGGCTAATTTAGCAACAGTCTGTGTGTCGTCTTTGAATCAATGACTAAGCATGTCTAAGTAAGCATGAAAGGCCAACAAATGCCTGAGGTAGTATAGATGGAGTACTCTGTTGTAGTTAAATTAATTACTTGTAATAGCTCGTGATTTTTTTTTTGCTATCTTCATGATGGCAATGTTCACAATCCATAAAAATTCAACTTAAAAAAAAAGAGAAGTTGCCCATAAAATGAGTATAATATGTCATGTGGCCTATTATTTCTGACATGTTAAAAAAAAAGCACCTCAAAATTCCTGCATATGGGTTTGTCAACTACATTTGCAAAATAGGTGTATGAAAAGGAGCCTGTTGCTGAGTTACTCCCGATGTATTGCTGAGGCAGTGAGGTTAGTGAACATGATTGACTTTGTCTACCAGACCTTTTGGGGATGCAGGGCGGTCATCCTTCAGCAGACCCAAGAATTGACCCTGGCTGTGTCCCACGCTCAATCCTCAGTCTGTATTGAGTTGCCCAATCTCAACCAGGATAGTAGTTGTGGCGCTGCAATTGACCTCAATGGAGGGATGAATCAGTTGGGGTTCCTGTTCCTGAGTGTCCCTGCAGGAGGTGCATAGCCCCAATTTTAACTCAGGGTGAGAGTTGGGGTGCGGGAGTTGAAGATGGTGTTGAAGCGTTCAGCACCCACCCCCCCCCCCCCCTCCCAGAGCGTGAGGCCTGAGAGATTTTAACTCCCTTAATGTCCTCAGCCCAACCATCTTTAGATGCTTCATCACTGAACTTTCCTATGTCAAATGGTCAGGAGTGGGGCTGTTCACTAATGACTACACAGTCATCAATTGACAATACCTGTGACAATGAAGCAACAGTAGCAGGGTCAAGATAATGTCCAGGCTTGAGCTGAACTCTCTGTAACCTCCTCCAGCCCTACAATCCTATGAGATCTCTGTACTCCTCCAATTCTGGCCTCCTTCCCATCCCCGATTTTCATTGCTCCACCATTGGCGGCCGTGCCTTCTGCTGCCTGGGCCCTAAGCTCTGGAATTCCCTCCCTAAGCCTCTCTGCCTCTTTACCTCGCTATGAGAGAGAGATGATATGTCAGCTATAAGGGTGTTGAGAGCTCCGTATTTGAGATACGGATACAACTTTAAGAAGTTATATAAAAGGTGGTATAGCTTTAAGAAATTGTTAATATTAATTGCCTTTAATCAGAAAAAATTCCTAGCCTGTAAGAATAAATGGCAGAGAAATGGTTCAGTTGGTAAGAGGAGTTTGGAGAGGAAGGAACTGAGAGGGATAAGAGGTAGGCTGGAAAGTGATACCTTGTTCATCGCAAGTAAAGATACAATGCGGGTGAATAAACCTCATTTGTTTTGAGGCCTAGTCTGTGTATCTAATTGACCATTGGGTCCTGGGCCTGCATCAGCTTATTACACTCACTCTCCTCCTTTAAGACGCTCTTAAAACCTACCTCTTTGACCAAGCTTTTGGTCACCTGTCCTAATATCCTTATATGGCTCGGTATCAAATTTTGTTTGCTAATGTTCCTGTGAAGTACCTTGGGACATTTTACTATGTTAAAGTGCTATATAAATTCAAGTTGTTGTTGTTGTTGTTGTTAAGTGGCAGGTAACATTTTCACCACATAAATGCCATATAACCATATTGAACAATAGAAAGGCCAGCTATCTCCCTTGACCTTCAGTAACACCACCAAGCTGAGTCCCTGATCATCAACATCTTGGGGCCACCACTGACCAGAAGTTTTACTGGACCAGCTATATCAACACTGTGGCTTGCAGAGGGTGGATCCTCAAAGGCTTAGCACCTTCTGCAAGGCTCAAGTCCAGAGTTTGATGAAATATTCACCACTTGCCTGGATAGGCACTGCTGCAGGACATTCAAAACACCATTCAGGACATAGCAGCTCGCTCGATCGGCGTCCCTGCTACTTGACTTGATATCCATCCCCTCCACCACCAGCTGTAGTATGTATGATCTACAGGGTGCACCGTAGCAACTCACCGAAGTTACTTTGACAGCACCTCCCTCCGAGAAGTCATGTGAACATCATCACTTCCAAGTACCCCCTCCAAGTCACACACCATCCTGACTTGGGCATATATCATCATTCCTTCATTATAGCTAAGTCAATATCCTGGAATTCTCTACCTAACATGATGATGGGAGCATCATCACCACAAAGACTGCAGTAGTTCACAAAGGCAGCCCACCACCACCACCTGTTTGGGAACAACAAATGTGGCCTTGCCAATGTCAGTCACGTCTGGGCAATAAATTAAAAACAGGGAATCAACCTTGTCAGATGTTGTTTCTACAGAGGATGCACAGCATTACTGCAGTTTCTGTACCACGTATTGCTTGAAAAAAGTAAACATTGAAAGATACATAAGCTACATAACGCCAGACATGATAAATGGTTAACTTTTCCTTGGTTTGTATTGTATGTTATCAGTTCTTCCAGCTTTTTATACTGGGAGCTCGTGAGTAATTCATGACTTGGAAAAGCCATGAACAATGTGTTCAAAAATTTTGTTTAAATATCATCTTGGCTGTTTGGGAATGATTGTGTTGCAGCAAGTAACATTTCTGCAATGTGATGTAAATTTTTGGTTAAATGTTATAGAAAACAAACTTAGCATGTTTGATGATGCAATAATGCCATTCAAACCTGGTAATGAGGTATTGTGAGTCAGTTTACCAGATAGCAGAGCCCATTTATACCAATACAGTCAGAGATCACCAACTGAACTACACAACTAAAATTCAGCCTCAAAAAAAAGTGTTCACCAAGTAAATGGAAGCAATTGTATCTTGATGGGCATGGTCTCCGTGGGGAAAGATACTTGGCAAACTTTTTTTGTTTTGGGGGGAGAGTCAGAAGAGTTATCCATTTGATATGATTGATTGCATCAAGTGTATATTTCAAAAGAAAAGATCCTGTCAAACAATTTTTCATGAAAATGGTCAGTGCCCTGTTAAACAGTGCTGCCACTGCTTACCAAGATGTGGAGATGCCGGTGATGGACTGGGGTTGACAATTGTAAACAATTTTACAACACCAAGTTATAGTCCAGCAATTTTATTTTAAATTCACAAGCTTTCGGAGGCTTCCTCCTTCCTCCTTCCTCCTTTTTTTTTCATTTTGTTCACCTGAGGAAGGAGGAAGCCTCTGAAAGCTTGTGAATTTAAAATAAAATTGCTGGACTATAACTTGGTGTTGTAAAATTGTTTACAACTGCTTACCAACACAGAGTGGCATTATTTTATTTATTCTCCAAAGGAATATTCAAACCTTCAGTTCTATAAAGACTTGTAGTACCTGTATTTTGCACTATTAGGAGTCTCCAAGGGCAGAAGAAAAATTCTTGTTTACATACTGAAAAGTAGAATTTTTCTAGCAGGCTTCTTGTGAGACACCCTTCCAAATGCTTTCTGACAATTGTCTGTCTGTGTGAGTTATGCTGCTGTACATCTTTAGTTTCTGTTGTGTTTAAGGATCAATGACTTGTGTCAGCCGTTGCTCCTGCTGTCTGGTGGTCCCTCTTAGTCTTCCTTTCAAACCCTGTAAGCTGCTGAACTGTGTGGAAAACAACAATCTTATGTTTCCACATGTCAGCACAGGGTGTCAATTCCATTCAAAAAAATAAACGGCAAAAGCCAAACCTCTCTCCCTGCTTTAAAAAAAAGTACTTTAATTCACAGTTGCGTGTAAACACCATCTGCTTACCTTGGTTGGTCCGTTCACACCTGCAGCAGCCTTCTCAGTTTACCTCTCAGTCTGTGTGATTAACTGCAATGTCTGATCCAGATTGTTCAGGCAGAACGAGACAGCTCTGAACCTATTAAAGACAAGTATTTCAGTACCAGGAGAGTACGGCTAGCTTAGAGGACCGTTAACTCAAAGTGCGCAAAACTGTAGCCTCCCTGATGGCTTCCATCGGCCATGCTTTTAGATTGCAGTGGGCAATTCGTTCAAAAGCCGCATTATAAAAAAACAAGATAAATTATCCGAGTACCACGTCATCCTTTCCAGGACAATTTCCTCAACAGTAAATAGTCTTGTTCCAACCTCCGTCTGCAGGTGTTAGTTGAAACAATCCAGCTGTCATATTGGGTTTCGCTCAACTCTGCTGACTTGCTCTCTAAATGCTCTTAGCAGCGTTACCTTTGCTTTCTATGAATTTATGCTGCATCAGTCACCTCTGTGATGAGTCAGGTCTGACAAAGGTTGAATCAATGTGGGAGGCTGTGAGCAACTCAGGACCTGGCCCGGTTTGTGAGCTGGAGGAACTTTCTGGCTCGATGTGAGTGCTTTAGCACCTCTTCCACACAGACAGTCAGTAAATATAAATGTCAGATTCCCTGGAGGAGAATGAGAAAGAGAGAATGGGCGAGAAAGATAAATGAGAGGAATAAGCAGTGAGGTGAGGTACGACAAATTGCTGGGAAGGTAGTTTGTCAACCTCACTCGACACCCTGATATACAGTTCACCTAGCTTAGTGTCTCTCTCACATCCAGGTGATTTTCAATTTTCACGACACAATCAAATCTTGATAGCATAGTGTCTGTGAGCAGCAATCATCAATACAATATAAATTATTCAATGACAGTTACATGACACATCCCCTGCCTCAGATTAGGCACTCACAAATAGCTCATAACCCATTTTCATATTCAAATGAATCACACATGACAAAGGGCAATCTCTGCAGCCTGTTTTTTCTTTTTTTCCCTTTTTGATCTCTAGTTCACACAAAAGCCAATGCTGGATGAACACACATTCTCTCAATTAAACATTTTTGCCACGTACTTATTAATTATAATTATTTTTTTCATTTATTGCACCAAATGTTCTGAGTGGCTTTGGCTTTGTGGTAGCATTCCCACCTCCGAGTCAGAAGGTGAAGGGTTCGAACCCCACTCCAGACAACCCCAGTGAGTAGATACTGGAATAGAGTCTCTAAATACTGAGCTGACATCCAGTGGGGTACTCTCATCTGGACAGAGTGACCACTGGCTCAGTGGTAATTTTCCCACCTTTTGACTCAGAAGAGTTGGATTCAGGTCCACACAGCCCGAGTAAGCGGAGACCGGAGCACAGGCTTTGAATGCTGGGTTGAAGTCGAGCAGGGCTAATTGTGTCTGATGGGTTCAGATGCCACTCTCCTCTCATCATAAAGGGTATTTAGCCTTAGTTGCAAGCCCACCTAGGAGAAGGTACTCCGAAGATTAAAAACCTTGAAGACAACGTGAAACCAGCTCAGCTACTCTTCCCTAGTAATGATGTGGCGATGCCGGTGATGGACTGGGGTTGATAGTAAGAGGCTCAAGGAATCTCATGTGTGAGACTTGAGGTAAGACCTGCCCTAGGGGCAGAACACAGCAGATCGACCGATCAATTGTTCAGCAATCGTAAAAAAAAAATCTGTTTTGTCTCCTGAATGTTAGAAATGTTCTGAAAGTCACAGATCTGAGAATCTGTAACAAGCTCTACAAAGGATCAAGTACGGGGGTAGACAAAGGCTTCTTGGTGATCACTTCATTACTTTGTACTGATTCTTGCTGTGATTAACTTCCACGCAACCTTTAATTGTAAAGTGGCAGCAGATGATTTACAGAATAGCAGCATGAGACCATCTACAAATCACAGCAGCTTTGTTTATATATACAGAGCTTAATTTGATATGAATTTGCTGACATAATTTGCAGCATATGCTGCATTTTTTATTATCCAGTATTTCATTTTTCTGTACGTCAACTCACTTTGACTCCATGCAAATGAAGTAGATTGTGATTGTAATAATAAGGCGCTGATTTTGACATTTCCGATTTCTGTGTCAGTCACTCTGCAGAAGAGTAAATTCAAATGCAAAAACAATTGTCAATTTTGGGGTGGGGGCATTTCAAAATGGCTGACAGCAAGGGGTGGTGCCCTGTTTGATGAGGTTCAGTGGGAAGAGGCAAGGAAGTGTTGCATCATGGCTGCCCCAAATTATGGTAATGGGTTCTGAGAAAACTGAAGGGTTAACATTGAAAGGCACCCTTCGAGAAACCAGGACAAAAAGCTGTCCCACACACATGCAGATAGGTGATAAATGGCTGAGGGAAGGAACACAGGCGCCAGAAGGAACGGTGAAACCATCCAACAACCATCCTGAGAGGCTGATGGTTGAGGCATGTTGACCCTGAAACTGCGAGTCCTGCTGCTGGAGGTGTGGGGCACTGGGACTTCCACCCACTCAATGGCCCCAACACTGACCCCGTCAGAATTCACAGGCTCAGATCATTTTAATATTGCTGGGTGGGACAAAGATACAAGTCCCTCTAGCAACTGGTACACTATGCCAGCCTGGAAAGTGTAAGGGTGTGTGGCGAAGGAAGCACTAAAGGCCGCAGTATGCACCAACAGGCAGCAAGCTAAAGGCATGAATGCAAAAGGAAATAGTAGGAAGAGAACCTCAAACTTCACAGAGAGTGATGTAAATGAAATTAGGCATGGGTGGGATGGAATACTGACAGTGGGTGGTAAAAGACCTGGCAATACAGCACCTAGAACCATGTAGAAGGAAGCAGAACTTCCTAACCCCAGGATCCCTCTCCAATGCAGGATGTCGTTTAATGGTTCACATGGTCAACAAAGATAAGTGTTATGGCTGCAAAAAGTATTTTGCACATTTCAAGCAGTGGACCTATATTTACCCAAAAAGTGCATTCACGAGTCTAAGAGTATCACCCTGTGCACTAAATGATCTGTAGTGACTCCTGCACATGGAATACTTCAATTAAATGGTTATAACATTCTGCAAGAACATTTCTATTTCTATGGGAATTCCATAGAGAAGACATGAGAATTCTCAGAGTTGTTAAATTGAACACTCTGTGAGCATAAATAGAAACATCCTTTCGTCACGCAGGAAAAGATTGCTCACAGTTCCTGAGAAGGACAGGCTGCAGGAGGAGAGACAGCCGCAGGAGGAGGAGGAGGCAAGGAAAATCCTGGGAATTCACACAGCTAATGCTGCAGGGGATGAAGATATGAGAAGGCCTCTCCCACTGTAGGTTTGTGCTCACTAAGTGCAAATGGTCAAAGATCAGAAATAGTTTATGCTCTGAGGAGACCCTTACATGAGCCTAACGGGAAGGATGAAGTTGACAGTAGGAAACTCGATACCTCTCATTCTTCTTATCTCCACAAAAGCAAAAAACAAAGGTTCTGCAGAGAGAGAAGGAACCAATGTCAGAACGTTCAACATGTAACACTGCCAGTAGAAATTGTCCCACTCTGTCACGAACCCCATCACTTGCACTCACCAGCCCAGATAGGTTATTCAGATTGTCTAAATGAGGAATTTACACATGGTAATTGATAACCCATAAGGAAGCCAGAGGATGAGGTACCGGAGTTGGAGCATGGTATACCTGAGCAGATGTTTAGAAGATGTCAGACCATGACTGAACATTCAGGCAATGATGTGAGGGGTCCTGCCATGAAAAGACAAATGCTCCCACAGCACCACAGCCATATGGTGGCACTGCACAGAGTCTCCAAAGATGTGTCGCCGATGGCAGGGATAGTGGCTGGGTCAATTCCAACCTTTGCAGCACTTTTAGTGAGAGCTTTTCGACAATGTAGGGTATCCTGGAGCAAATGCCAGTCCCAGGAATTTCTGAAAATGTCCCACAGAGCACAGAGGACTCCTGAGACATAATTCTATGGATGTATTGAGGAATGATCTTCTGGGGTTATACACCCTGGTAGTTGGGTGTCTGTTAGAGTATCTAGATCTCATGTCATGCTGCCTGATGAACCTGGGTGTCAGCCATGGCTCAGTGGGTGGAACTCTCGCCTCTGAGTCTGAAGATTGTGGGTTCAAGTCCCACTCTAGAGACATGCGCACATAATCTAAGCTGACACTCCAGTGCAATACTGAGGGAGCGCTGTACTGTTGGAAGTGCCACCTTTCAGATGAAATGGTGAACCCTTCAGGTGGATGTAAAAGATCCCATGGCACTGTTCTGAAGAAGACCAGGGGAGTTCTCCCTGGTGTCTTGGCCAATATTTATCCCTCAACCAACATCACTAAAAAACAGATTATCTGGCTATTGTCATATTGCTGTTTGTGGGACCTTGCTGTGTGTAAATTGGCTGCTGCGTTTCTTACATTTATAACAGTGACTACACGTCAAAAGTACATTTGCTGTAAAGCACTTTGGGATGTCCTATGGTCGTGAAAGGCGCTATATAAATGCAAGTCTTTCTTTCTTTCTTTGGGTTGCCTGCTGTTCCTCCTCCAACAAATAAATCTTAAAAAGGGGAAGCCTCATGGAGAAAACATTTTGCAGCTATCCCCTTCATTTTACGGAAATTACCAAACAAGAAAGAGTTTTGAGGGAGACTTCTAAATAAAGCTAGGAACCTCCAAAAAAGAGAGCATAAATAAAATTGACAAAAGATCAATCCAAAGCAAAATTATGAGCCTCTATCTAAAAACAGAACAAAATACAGCAATTCACCTTTAAGATACCAGTGTCAGCCTTCCTCAGCTGATGTCCTAAGTTACACCTGTTTTATAGTGGAATAAGTTAGATCGGCAGGTCGCTGGGTGTAAGTGATAGAATGATGCCATCCTGGTCTAAACCCATTATTTGCAAGGCTACAACTTAGCTTGGGCAGTGGCATCTATCTTACTTTTTCTTCCTTGCTTCGATACTTACTAAGAGTTGTAAGTGCTGGTTTATGAATCTGGCTGTGGCTTAAGTATTATAAAAGTAAAAGGCAAAAGATTTGTACTTTATGAAAAGAACACCTTCCTCACTTCCAGTCGAATTTAGGGCAGAGAGTAAATGTGGTGTAAAACTGATCGATCCAGTCTAAGTCCCCAATTCCACTACCCCCCCCAAATAGGTCAGCTTATCATACCATTGGAATTTTAGGGCCATTGCTTTAATACTTATTAAGTATTGAGAGTGCTGGTTTATGATTTGTTATGAAAAGAACCCATGAAGTTCTGATCTCATTAGAACATGTGAAAATTGAACAGTCACAATTTCTGATATTTGCCTATCGAAAATGATTGGCACATTGAAATGGCTTATGTGATCCAGTTAACTCTTAACTGAACACTGAAGTTTGAATCCAGGAAAATGGTTGATAAGGTGAAATTTAAGAGATAAAAAGGGCCACCCTTTGTCTCCAGGTCAATTGGTTCAAACAAAAAGCAGAAATCAGCACCTCAATCAGTAGCGGGATGAGTGAGAAGTAGGGCAAGTCAGGCTGATTCTCCTCACACCTGTCTGATAGGCCTGCATGGCAAAGCCAGTAGGCCCAGGACAAGCTGTGATTGCTGAAGACATGAGGTTTATTTTCCAGCAGAATGTGAGGATGCACCCTGCCCCCTCCAAAAAATGATGATCTTTGACATTTTAATCGGTAAATGTGAAAATAAAGTAACTGGATGGACTTCAAAATCACTTTACAGGGTCCAATTCATTTCATTGTCAACTGAAAACATTTGCAACAGGCGTCTAGAATAATCCCAACCGACTATGCATTCTACCTGCACAAGGCAAAGCCGGGTCACTATTGCATCTGTCCCTATCTCAGATCCAGAGGCAGGTGAGGAATTACCTGGTTTTGAGGCTGTGCTGATTTCACTACTTCAACTAAACACGTTTTATCTTTAAATAGCTTCAGAAGAGATAAGGGTGAGTCATTACAATTGAAGCAAAACCATAGGCCTGGAGTTCTGATGAAGGACCACACTCAGACTTTTAATGCTTTTCCCACTTTTAGATGCAGTTCAACATCTGTTTTTAATACTTTAAATCACCTGAGACTAGAAATTACTGTTGGCAACAATAGCTGAACATTTAACAGATTTGTATGACTTTTTAAATAAAAAGGATGGACACTGTGTAGAAATAGCCAACAGTAATTACTAGCCCATTTTGATCTTTGACCATGTAAAAAATATTTTTTTTATGCTGGAAATAAAAATCATTGCACACTGCAATCATTAAAAAAAATACGCAAAAATGGGGTTTTCAGGAACAGAGTTGAATCTGATATTTTCAGCTGGACATGACTGATTCTCCCTGATCTGGGGTTTGCAAACGATTTTACTCTTATTGATTATTAATATTACTCCTCACATTTCCCCGTGGGTGTTGGTCACTGTATCACGGTTGGTGGGGGTACTCCTATCGAGTTACTGCATGGTCAGAAAAGGACGAGCACCAAGAGGAACCAGCTGGAAACAGCTTTCAAAGTTATCGAACATAACCAGATGCTACAACTCATCCGCAAACAGACTAATGGTCTGCAATACGGTGGGACAGTGTCGTTAAATCCTAAATATGGGAATTCAAGTGTACTTTTTTTAAAACTGAATTAAATCTCAACACCATTCCAAGCCCATCTCTTACTTTATTTCCAAGACCTGGCAATTCCATAAGTGCAGTGACAAGAATGTTCAGGCAAAGTCAACTAATGCATTTACAAGGAAACATCCTCTTTACCTCAAAAAAAGCAGCTGCAAGTAGTATTGAAGAAAATAATCTCAGACATGAGCTCATTAAAACTTTCCTACACAAGTTAACAGTGGAAGAAAGCGGTGTCTGATTGGATTTGATCGCCTGCAGTCCATTCCCTCTGACTGAAATTAAGAACAGAAAATACTGGGAGCACTCAGCAGGTCAGGAACCACCTGTGGAGAGAGAAACCGAGTGAACGGTGCTAATTTTAACCTAGCCCACCCAGAGGGACGGTGACTTGATCTGGTCGGCCAACTGTTTTACATCCTAACTGATTTCATTGGAGAGTAAAATCAGGCGGGGTATAAAGCAGGTGGTTGATTCGAACCTATCACTTTCCCGCCCGGTGGGTTAGGTTAAAATTAGCCCCAACGTTTCAGGTCGATGACCTTTCGTCAGCACTCAGTGATCTGATTGGCTCTGACAGTTTTCTGTGCTTTCCTCCAACTGATCCAGTCCCACCATTTAAATGAACTGATTGCTTGATACTGACAATTTCCAATCCCAGGGAGGAAAAAAGAACAATTTTGCTCGTGAAACAATAACAAACGGACACAAGGTTTGAAACACCGATTTATGGCATGAATGGGTCTTAATTTCTGAATTGAAAGACTATTTGGCAGACAAGAGGAGAATATAATATTTGAGGACTCGGGGAATCAACGGATATGGGGATCGGGTGGGAAAGTGGAGTTGAGGTCGAAGATCAGCCATGATCTGATTGAATGGTGGAGCAGGCTTGAGGGGCCATATGGCCTACTCCTGCTCCTATTTCTTATGTTCTTATAATACAGGCCATTTAAAACCAGAATCACAATTCCAAAGTAAAAGAAAACTATACTGTATGTGTCTCCTGAAAGGTTGATGACTGTGAAACCCAGAGATTCATGGATTAGGTGCTTCAGTAATGAATTACACCATAATCAGCAGGAGAAAGTTGTTGACTTGTCTTAAAACAGGTTGAGGAGATTTTGGCTACATGTATATAGGAGTAGAATTTATTGAGTTGGAATGTTTTTCTGAAGAAACACCTTTGAAATGATCACCTCACATATTATGGATCTGCTTATGGCGGCTATCAAAATATCAAAGTCTAATAACCAATGTGTACTTATCATGGTGGAAGAACAGAATATCATGAGGAGGCACAGTTACTCTCTCATCTCCACAGGCAAAGTTCCACAGGCAACACGTGGAACTGGTCACCCATTTAGTTTTGCCTGCCCTTACAGGTCCATAATGTAGTTTACACATTGCTGAGATTTCTGGACTTTCTTTTGACTTTGGGAAGGTCTAGCAGGAAACAAAGTCACAAATTCAACCTTGGACCAATTGCATTTGCACAGTTGTTTCTGTGGTGCTGCTGGTGCTTTGAACCTGCCTCACTGTATCAATGGGGCCAAGCCTGCAGCTTCACCATTCTGTGGAACCCTTCCGCCAGGACCATTTTCACAATATAAACAGGATGCACATCTCGGGCTTCAGCAGAATATAAAGCAACTGGGCATAACAAACCCAGAAGTAATTGTGGATCAGCTGTCAGACCAGGTGCTTTTAAAGGGCTGTTATTGTTTTTAAAAAAAATCATTCCTGGGATGTGGGTGTCTCTGGCAAAGCTGGCATTTATTGCCCATCTCTCGTTGCCCTGAGAAGGTGGTGATGGACCACCTTCTTGAACCGCTGCAGTCTGTGTGGTGATGGTACTCCCACAATGTGGTTAGGTAGGGAGTTCCAGGATTTTGTTGTGACGACAATTAGACAAATGGAGCTCTTAAATAAAACTTTTATAATCTCAAAACATCGTTGAATTAGCAGAAGATTAACTGATGAGTGGAAGAGCTAGAGATTAGAGGCTGGGTTCAGTACAAATTGTAATTACGCTGAGGATACTGGAACAGGAAAATGCCATTCACTCCAAACACATGACTGAAATCCAGTCCTGTTTCGGGACTCGTACGATTTTAGTTTTAAAAACATCATTTGCTGCTGACACCCGTGTCGTTTTACACTGCTGAATGAAGAATTTACCCAATTTCCACTTGAATGCATTATTGATTTAGTATTTCTTGTTGCAGCTGACAGCATCTTCCATAAATCAATATTCCACAGGCTAAGTTTAATTTCTGGCTTATTCAATTTAGAATCACGTTCTCTGATTTTCTACAAAATCTCTCTCAGTGCACCTTATAGATTTCTTCATTATATAAAATAAAACTTGAATCACATTCTTCTTAATCTCACTTTTTACTTTGATAAGAACAAATTTAGCTTCTTAACTGTATTTTCACAGCTCAGTGATCTAAAAGCCTTCGCTGAATTCTTCCTGTCCATGTGTCCTTTCTTATGTATTATGCCCTGACATGGACACATCTATGGTCAGAGTGTCAGCAACAAGGACTTAGAGGCATGTTCTATGGATTCACTGGTAACCCAACATCTTACTTGCCTTTGCAACTGGTCTTAAACCCCAAGATGATTCGTTCAATCTTTAGTCCCCTCTTTGTGACGTCTCCGCAGTGTTTAACAGGGAATCCTCCTCCACAGCTTCTCCTCTGTGCTTCACTTTAGTGGGACTGTCCTTGCATGCTTTCATACCTACCTCTCCTAACACAGTCAGGACAACTCCAGTAATGGATTTTACCGCAGTCCCTGCACGGTCATCGCCAGAGATCCTCGACGACCCATCCTTAGCTGCCTCCTCTTCCTCATAAACAGGCTGCCCCTCAGTGACATCATCCATAAACACAGGGTCAGCCTCAACATGTATGTTGATGATGAGCAGCCTTACGTCTCCAACACTTCCTTCAACCCCATGACAGTTTCCGTACTCTCAGACTGCCTGAGTGAGATTAAGCCACGGATAAGCTGTATTTTCTTACAGTTGAATATGAGGAAGACTGACGCCCCCGCAATAAACTAAACTCAACTTCTCCACTACATTCTTTGCTGGACCTATAAACTCCAAATTGTCCAAAGCCCTGCACACTAAGTCCCGTTTGCTCATCATTCCCATCCTTGCTGACCTACATTGGTTTCCCCATGTTCTAATGGATCAAATTTTAAATCCTTATCCTTATTTAACTTTAAAAGCCTTCTCAAAACATATCGCTTCACTAATCTTTTGATCAACTCTGCTAACCCTCTCACACAGGCTCAGTGCCTGATGTTTTTTTGTAGTGTGTTCTCCTACATTGAAGGTCCTATATAAATGCAAATTGTTCTTGTTGTCAATTACTACACTTAAGTTTAAATCTTTAATCAGCTTACTTCACATCGCATCCTTCACTTTATGATGGTATTACTATTTTAGTATCACCAATTAATATTAAATGTCATTTGCATTTAATCTGCTCATTTCTGTGTCTCTACATTTTATCCCTGTCCAAAGAATTTGGTATCAATTGCAAACTTGAGACATTCGAGGGACGATTTTCCCCCTACCCGCCGGGTGGAAACTGGACGGGCTGGCAGTTAAAATGGGCCGGGTCACTTACCTGCTGACGTCTCACATGGATTTCAACATCTTCAGTTTAACCTGCTGTTCTGAGCAGGCGGCAAGTGCACCCGCACGAAGCCAAGGGCTTCTTCTTTAAATATGCGGAGTGGGGTCAGATTATGCCATCTGGCCAGTGCAGGGAAGCTACTGTGGCTTTCCAGCCAGGTGAAGTGCACCTCCAGGCTCCACAAGGAAAGTTTAGGCCTCACCTACTCTGGGCTTCCCCCCCCCCCCTTTTCCTCTCATGAGGCTTTCCTGAAACTCCCTCTCCATGACTTAATTCCTTGCCGGTGTGCCTCCTTTGGTGCTGGCCAGCGGTCTCCTGCCGCCCGAGCTTTCACTCCCACCCACCGTCCAGTCACGTCTTCTGGCCTGTTTCAAGAGGGCCACAGATGAGGTTCCAGGAGTCAAAATCGTCTGGGCCTTTTAGCTGCAGAGGTCAGGGGGGGGTTTGGCATTTGTCCTGTTACCTACTCGCCTGAATCCCACCCCAGGTTAAAATTGGGGCTTCTACTTTCAGCAATCACTTGTCAATGTTGTGAACAGAAGAGGCCCCAGAATTGGACCCCTGATAAACGCATCTGTCAGAGGTCCAGTTCTGGGACCTCAACTGTGTACAGTATAACAAATGCAGTTATTCTCACTGAAATGATCATGAATAACTTAGTATGACTCTGCAGTTACTCTGTATTACAATGAGGAGAATCAGTGAAGTCATGCTATTCAACACAATATGATAGTGTCATTTTTCTATATAACACTTGAGCTCATTAAAATGAAACAGACTCATTAAAATGTACCTACATTGTAGAGATGGGCCCAATTTAAGTGATCTGGTGCAGCACAGATTATAGAGCAACTATTTTATCGAATAATAATCAATTAGATCAAATGAGATTCAAACTAAAGATAATCAGCCTTAATATTAAAGTAACTAGTTGGAGGGAGAGTTACGTTGCTTGAACCATACATGCTACTGTCTGTATTTCATGTTGTCATTAGTGTTTTGTGGGCCCAGTCAGCGTGACAGCATTTGCTGACAAAAATCAGCACGGACCAGACCCCTCTCCTCCTAGTGCCACTCCTACTAAATCTTAGCTGCTATTGCTTCCAATGTGGTTAACTCTCTCCTCTTCATGCCAATGGAGGGCATTGTGTGCTCCGTGGATTGTAGGTGGAGCTCTTGCGAGACAGGGGTTTTTGCCTGCAGTATGCAAAGGCTGCAATTTCTGCCATTAGCTCTACCAGCGGCACTGAGAGGAGAGGGGGTCCCAGTCTGTTGCTTTAATAGCCAGATTCAGGTAGCAGTGGGACTGGGAGGATGGCAGAGAATGGATGGCAACATTGGCAGGGTCAGCTCCGGGGGATATCAGCATGCACGATCCACCAGATCACTATTTGTAGATTTTCGACGCAGTCTCTCTCTGAACTGGATCTGTAGGGAATGACTCTTTCAGCTGCACCAGGATTCCCCAGTCTGGCATTGGCCGGCTCACTCTGGACAGCGGGAATCCCTCTGGGAGCCTGCCGTACTTATCTAGTGAGCCTTGACCCAGGAAAATGGGGTTGGGACAGGGGTGGATTTGGAGGGGTGGGGAGAAGAATCCCGCCCTAACTGTCACTATGTTTTCGTTATTTTTTCCGATTAAAAGTCTTTGTTAAAACTAAACAGAATCCATCATTTTTAATGTAAAAATTCAAAATTTTCAGAAGAATCATGTCCCATTACTCCATCGTGTACCAACAATTTTGTGCCTTGTATATTTATATTTCCCCTCCAGGCTCTCCTGTATTGTGTTTTGTCCTCCAACATAACTGAAGGGTTGCTGGGTGTGCCTACACCTTAAATTACAAAACTCATGTAACTACTTGCCTTCATCATAGAATCATACAGCACAGGAGGTGGCCATACAGCCCACCGTGCCTGTGCCGGTATTCATAAGTCAGGACTATTCTTGAGTTACCAGTTTTTTTGAGGGCTGTTTATTGATAATAGTAGAGGACTCTGGAGTGAGAGCTTTTTTTGTTAAGCGGTGAAAGGAAATATTACCAGCTTGGCTTTGGCATCAATCTCGGCAACCATTCCCGACCTTTACTACCGGACACAGCAGCTGTCAGTTTGATCACTGCTAACTGCAGTGTCGTTTTAGATGTGTTCTGGGATGAAGACAACAGCTTGTTTCCATAGCACCGTTATTTTTGACGAAATCCTATAAACATGGCTATTTGTTGTGACGGGCCTGAGTGATTTGGAAGGGGAATATGGCAAACATTTCAACGACAGATTTAAACGGCAGCCTGTGCAGAACTGCAAACACTTTGCTCTAAGTCGCACACGCCATCCCGGATCAGCAAAATAATTGTGTGCCTTCAGCAGAAATCTACAGGTTGCTAATGCATTCACAATGCTATTGTAGATCAGAAGGATTTGCAGCCAGTTTTCTCCTCTGTTCTGTGAAGTCACTTTTGTCTTCTGTTTTATGTTGACGATCGTATTGTTGCTGGACTTGTAATCCAGAGGCCTGGACTAATAACATACAACGCGATTCCACATGGTGCATACTTAATAGGCCCCAACCCAGGAAAATGGGTCAGGGCTGCGGAGGAGACAGAGGGCTGGGTGGAAATGCCACCCTGCCGGAACTTTGCCCCGAAGAACAGAATCCACCCCCATGTATCTTCTTCACAAGTGAAGTCAACGACTGGTAAAGCTTTGAAAGACAACAAGTTGTCATATCAACAATGCCTGCCCCTCTGCATCACCCAGCAATTTAGGGATTTCTGTGTATAACATGCAAATATTTATACTTAGAAATAGCTTAACAAAATTATACAAAAGGAAATATTAAATGCACAGCATTTCGTCAGCATAAATAATGGGGCCAAAATTCTTCAGGGATTTCAACACAACTCCGGCAGGCAATTAGCCGAATCCCCAGACAACTTGGGTGCTCTGGATCTTCTAGGAGCTTCCAATTGTCCTGTAAGGAGTGGAATTGCTGCCCGTCCCTTATAAGGAGAATGTCATTATGGGGCGGAGCCAGGAGTTCCTGCTCCAGTGGCCCAGTTGGGACCCAGTATATCCGTGGAGGCTGCTATAGCTGTTGAGGTGAGACCTGTTGGTCTCCACAAGAGCAGATGTGGGCCCCAGCAGTGAGGTCCAGACCAGGGAAGTGGCTCGGATCACTGAAGAAACTTTAGCTTTCCTTTGACATTGTTCCAGTTCGGTCACCTTACACAGGAGGTTGAGGGCAGCTTAGCCAGGGTGGGAGGGGACTAGTCAACCAAGGTACTGGAGCTTCTGATCACATGGGATAGTTGGGTAGCGGAGATGCACCCATAGTGGTTCTTGCACTCATCCCATGCTAATTAGGTGCCTTCCCACTGATCCTGCAAACTCTGGCCAGGTTAGTGTTGGAGGTTATTGGTGGGCACGATCCTGGCATAGCCACTGGGATTGTGTCCTGAGGAATTTCAGTCTCAATATCCTCAATTAGGATTACAATGACACCATTTTGGATTCTTCTTCCTGACTATTATCTTCATCGATTTAACACATTCAAGGCTTGGTCACTTTTGTGTTGTAATGTTGTGAAAAAATTCTGTTCGATACATGGCATGGATTCACTGCAGGTTAATGCTCCTGTGTGCCATGCCGAGGGATGGCAGGACATGTCCAGTGCCTAACATTTTCTAACATAAAACACTCTTAATAACTGTCAGGGAGAGGCACCCAAGTGAACCTGAAGCAATTTCTACTTGAATTGAATGGGAAATTGGAGAGCAAGGCATCCCAGGATGCATTCAGACAGCTCGAAGTTTCATACTTTGGAGTGATGTTAGCAAATACCTGGGAGGTGGTCACCTACCCACTCCTCATCTAGGGATGAGTGCATAGGGTGGCTTCAGCTACAGAGAAGGATAAAATAACTTTGTTGCAGCAGAACCACAGTAGCTTTACTCTGTATCTAACCCCATCTGTAACCGACCGGTGAGTTTTGCTATCGTCACTAGATTCAAAGCGTTCCATTTCTCACTGGCATCCCCCACGTTGGTGAACCAAACTTTCACAAACATATTAAAGCAAAAGGGAAAAAACGAAAATTGCATACAGATCGTTGCAAAGCAGGATATTTTAGAATTAAACTTGAGCACTATATTCAGTTCTGGTCACCAATGCCCAAGGGAAAGAGCCAAGCTCTGAAAGTGGTGCCACAAGGTTGATCCCTGGTATCAAAAGGTCTGAATTATAAGAAAAGGACTCCAGCCTTGAAAGAAGACAGGTGAGAAGGAGCCTTAGAGAAATATTCAAGAAATATACAATGTGGAATACAAGAGGTTAAACCTGAGTAATATTTCAAATTATATCATGATGGCAGGACAAGGGGTCAAACTGGTGAAAAGTAAGCTCAGGATTTCTGTCATGAAGCATTTCTTCACACAAAGAGTGATTAATATCTGGAATGATCTTCTGGGTAGAGTAGTGATGGAAAAGGCACTGGAATCATTCAAGAGGAAGTCAGGTGATTTCACAAATGGACGATAGGCTTCTAAGGAAGGATGTACTGGATGGGTCAAATGACTGCCTTCCTATACTTATTTCCTGATCTTTGTGAACTACATAACTATATAAATCAGGTTCATTACCAAATAGTTGGAATGCAGCATCGATTATTCAAAGATTGTTTGACAGCCCATATCAAGAAGCGTGATGGCAATTTGCAGTCTATTTACATTTCGAGAATTGTGATAACTTTAAAGCAATGCATATATTGATCAAAGCACAACCCAACACGATGAGCAGAGCTAGAACAATTAATTACAATTCATAGCAAAAATTCACTTACTTGCATATCAAAATAATTCACCGATCTAAACATACTGTGGTTGTGGAGTGCTTGGATAAGTTGCATTCTGCTGTAATTATGTGTCACTGAACATTTATTTCAATGCTTGTATCTCCTGTGATGGCTACTGAGGATCAATATCAGCTAAGCAGCAGGAAAGGTGAAGTGTGCTGATGTTAATCTGATGCTACAATTATAATACATTAATGGTCTGATACCGGCAGCTGCATAGTGCGATTCGCAGTCGACAGCACCCAGGTTATGATGTGTGCTCTAAATCGCACTCTACAGTTAGTGGAGGGCTCTGGGGGTGCAAACTTACACACAGGTGACAAAGATTGAGTATTTTGAGAGCACACTTTCAAAACACTGAAGAAAAACGTTCGACCCCCTGGGCAGCACTTCCTACATCCTGTTTCACACTACATTGAAGGTTTTGGTCACCTGTCCTAATGTCTCCTTCTTTGGCTTGGTGTCAATCTTTGTTTGATAACACTCCTGTGAAGCGCCTTGGGATGTTTTACAATGTTACAGGCGCTATATAAATGCAAGTTGTGGTTGTTGCAGTAGTAGTATACTTAGCAAGTGTGCTGTACTCTATATAGAGATAAACTGTTGCAACATACACCACAAGAGCATATACCTCCACCAGTTAAAACTCACTACCAAAGATGCACGGTCAGGAATAAATTTGTTCTCTTTATCAAATCATTCTTATTAAATTAAATCAAATAATGTCCTTTGTTGACATTAGGAATCAATTGTGTCAGAGCAAATGGCATATACAAAGAAACATCCACATTAAGCCCCATCCCCATTTAATTGAAAATAACTGCGTTCGTACGTGCATGCTGCATGGGTACGATTAATATGTTATACTGAAGGCTTTGTAAGGAAAAGGGTTAAAACCCCTTGAGCATTGTGAATTTAAAACCTACTGGACCTTTGAACAATATACCTGGATTGAGGAAAGGGTTAATGTTGCCCCTTTGGAACATTTGAACAGAACCAATTTAAAACAACATGCAATAAGGCTTCCAGAGGTTTATTTGGTTTGCAAGACACAAATGACAAGAAAGAAAGGGAGTAGCATGGAATCACATTCCACAGAACTGATATCAGATAAAATAGCTAAAAACCTACTGAAGCAGCCATCGTAAAACCACACAAAGCCATGAGAATGAGACAGGTCATCATGTCAACACCGATAATGGGGGGTCTTCCACATTCCATGGTGTCTGGAAAATATGCAGCCATAGTACCTGTTCCCAAGCTAGATAACCATCAATCGTTGAGACCCAGTCATGGTTGAAGCCTGGCATTGACGCCCCAAAGGGCAAAAACAATATAAAAAGACATCAGGACGGAATTGGTACTGCAGTCAGGTGGAAGTCTAATGAAGCTGACCTACAGGAGGGATGTCCAGCAACAAGACTTCAAAAGCTCCGAAAAACTTGATCAATCTCAACGGGCCTTGAGGCAGAAATCCTTGGTTTCAAGGTGATCCTTGGTTTTAAGGTGGTAAGTATTACTTGATTTGCTTGCTGTTTGTTTAAGTGTAGAGTACGATTGCATGCATTGCTTGATTTTACTTCATGCTTGTGCAAATTATGTCATTAAATCATCACTTTTGATTGACGAAATTACCATGAGTGGGGACTTTCTTTGTCTGACTATTTACCTAGGTTTAAGAACCACTGGAAAAGTGGGCAAATTTCCTACAGCTCACACATGTTTAAATACCAAGCAAATTTCACAAAGAAATAATGAGCAAGATGTTAAATAGATTACCGTGAACATTAGGAACTAAGCGAATTAAGAATGAAAGATTGAAACAGACTTTGTCTCAATGGAAGACCGCCAGTCAAGGAAGGAGGGAGAGAGAAAACAGGGACCTACAGGCCAGTTAGCCTGACATCAGTCGTCAGGAAAATGCTGGAATCCATTATTAAGGACATGGTAACTGAAAATCATAATATGATTAGGCAGAGTCAGCACGGTTTTATGAAAGGGAAATAGTGTTTGACAAATCTATTAGCTTTTTGAGGATATAACTAGCAAGGTAGATAAAGGGGAACCAGTGGATGTAGTATATTTGGATTTTCAAAAGGCATTCGATAAGGTGTCACATGGAAGGTTGTTACACAAGTTAAGGGCTCATGGGGTTGGGGGTAATATATTAGCATGGATTGAGGGTTGGTTAACAGACAGAAAACAGAGTAGGAATAAACGGGTCATTTTCAGGTTGGCAGGTTGTAACTAGTGCAGTGCCGCAAGGATCAGTGCTGGGGCCTCAGCAATTTACAATCTATATTGGGGCAGAAATTACGCACCTGACAACGGCACTCCTCAATGGTGTTCTCTGTCTCCGATGGTGAATCGAAGGAGCAAGTTCAGGCATTTTCACATATGGACTAAAACCCGGAAATCGTGAATTTACTCCTATTGGTTCGCCAGCGATTTGACAGCTGAAAAATACCTGGTCTACACTCCTTTTTAAAACACGATGGCTCTTAATGAAACAACTAAAAATTAAATTTTAAAAATGTGGACTGTCATATTACTCATTATATTTTTTGATCATTAAATTTTTTTTTTAAATTAAAAAATTAATCTTTAAAAAAATTTTCACTTCTGTCTCTTTAATTTAGTTAAATTATTTACTTGGCTTTTTAATTAAAAAGTTAAATTTTTATTTACAATGACGTACAGAATAGTAACTTTAAATGAAGGAAGTCTACTAGCCTGCTTGTGGGCGTGACTTCTCTTCCTGACAGATTCTGTGGGCGTGTCTTCCATTCCTACAGACTGTCCCGTACGAATCAGCTTATGTTGCTGGGAGGATGAATTAGCAGCGCACAACTTCATGAAACTTCAAAATCAAGCAAATGGATGCCGAGGAGCCTGCAGTAAGTATTTTCATTCTTTTAATTCGCAGGAGCTGTGGAGTGTCATATTACACCGCTCTGCGCGATTTCTGACCCACGAATAACTTAGATGAAGGGACTGAGTTTACAATGTATTCAAGTTTACTGACGATACAAAGTCAGGTGGGAAAGTAAGCTGTGAGGAGGACACAAAAAGTCTGCAAAGGGATTTCGACAGGTTAAGTGAATGGGCAAGAAAGTGACGGATGGAGTATAATGTGGGGAAATGTGAGGTTATTCACTTTGGTAGGAAGAATAGAAAAACAGAATATTTTTTTAAATGGTGAGAAACTGTTAAATATTGGTGTTCAGAGGGATTTGGGTGTCCTTGAACACCAAACACAGAAAGTTAACATGCAGGTACTGTAAGCAATTAGGAAGGCAAATGGTATGTTGGCCTTTATTGCACGGTGGTTGGAGTACAAGAGTAAGGAAGTCTTGCTGCAATTGTACAGGGCTTTGGTGAGACCACATCTGGAGTACTGTGTGCAGTTTTGGTCTCCTTACCTAAGGAAGCTTATACTTGCCACAATGAAGGTTCACTAGATTGATTCCTGGGATGAGAGGGTTTTCCATGAGGAGAGATTGAGTAGAATGGGCCTATACTCTCAGGAGTTTAGAAGAATGAGAGGTAATCTCATTGAAACATTTAAGATTCTGACAGGGCTTGACAGGGTAGATGCTGTTTCCCCTGGCTGGAGAATCTGGAACTAGGGGTCATAGTCTCAGGATAAGGGGTCGGCCATTTAGGACTGAGATGAGGAGAAATTTCTTCACTGAGGGTTGTGAAGCTTTGGAATTCTCTACCCCAGAGGACCATGGATGCTCAGTCACTGAGTATATTCAAGACTGAGATCGATAGATTTTTGGACTCTAAGGGAATCAAGGGATATGGGGATCGTGGGGGAAAGTGGAGTTGAGGTCGAAGATCAGCCATGATCCTGCTGAATGGTGGAGCAGGCACAAGGGGCCATATGGCCTATTCCTGCTCCTGTTTCTTATGTTCTTACGATCCAATCTGCAGATTGCTCAAGCAACTACTCTCAGGCAACGACCAAAGGTCCTGGCCCATGGAATGTGTACTAGGGCTCTAAGTTCTTGCAGGAACTTCCCACACGTGCTTTTAAAATTTTAAAAGAGTTCCTGCAGAGCTTCTATTTTGACTCAAGTCATATTCACATAACTAATGCAAATTTTACAAATCTTTGAGGTAAAATATTAAGCCACCAAAAACAAAAATCACAGTATCAAAGGAAGATCTCCCAGGCAACTGAGTTTTTAAAGTGGAATATTTACTACCCAACATCACTGTAATCTGCCTTTGACATTATAGGCCAGTGGTTCCAGGGATATATCTTCCACATCACATAACTATTAGCTCACTACAGCCAGAAACACTGGGGTAGATCTTGACTTTGTGCGAGGGTGTAAAACGGGTGATAGCAAGTCGGCAGCCTGTTTTAAATCTCTCCTGAATTTATTTCCATTGAAATCAATGGAAGGAAAAATCGTGAAAGATGTAAAAGGGGCTGCTGATTTGCATCACCCGTTTTACACAATCGCACAGTCAAGATCTACCTCAGTGTTTTCCACCCTACATCTACAAGTTTTTTAAAAAATTGGAGATGAAGGATGTGGCTCCTGGTTTCAGACTGGTACCTGCAGTTCAGATTCCAGTCAGGCATAACACTGGTTCCTTCGTGGCTAGAACTTATACTGTCCTGTTCAGGAAAGATACATGCATACACAGAGCTTTGTACTCTATGCCTCTATTTATAAAACCTAGGATCCCGTATGCTTTTTTAACTGCTTTCTCAACCTGTCCTGCCGCCTTCAAAGATTTGTACACATATACCCCCAGGTCTCTCTGTTCCTACACCCCCTTTAGAATTGTACCATTTAGTTTATATTGCCTCCCCTCATTCTTCCTGCCAAAATGAATCACTTCACAATCTTCAGCGTTAAATTTCATCTTCATGTGTCCGCCCATTCCACCAGCCTGTCTATGTCCTCTTGAAGTCTATTACTATCCTCCTCGCTGTTTACTGCACTTCCAAGTTTTGTGTCATCTGCAAATTTTGAAATTGTTCCCTGTACACCTAAGTCCAAGTCATCAACATATATCAAAAAAAGCAGTGGTCCTAGTACCGACACCTGGGGAACACCACTGTATACCTTCCTCCAGTCCGAAAAACACCCGTCCACCACTACTCTGTTTCCTGTTGCTTAGCCAATTTCGTATCCATGCTACCAAAGCCCCTTTTATTCCATGGGCTTCAATTTTGCTGACAAGCCTATTATGTGGCACTTTATCAAGCGCCTTTTGAAAGTCCATATACTCATCATCAACCGCAATGCCCTCATCAAAAAATTCAATCAAGTTAGTTAAACACAATTTGCCTTTAACAAATCCATGCTGGCTTTCCACACCTCATCCACACTTGTCCAAGTGACTATTAATTTTGTCCCGGATTATCGTTTCTAAAAGCTTCCCCACCACCGAGGCTAAACTGACTGGCCTGTAGTTGCCGGGTTTATCCTTAGACTATTTTTTGAACAAGGGTGTAACATTTGCAATTCTCTAATCCTCTGGCACCACCCCCCATATCTAAGGAGGATTGGAAGATTATGGCCAGCACCTCCATTGTTTCTACCCCTACTTCCCTCAGCAACCTAGGATGCATCCCATCCGGACCGGGTAACTTATCTACTTTAATTACAGCCAGCCTTTCTAGTACCTCTTCTTTATCAATTTTTAGCCCATCCAGTATCTCAACTACCTCCTCTTTCACTGTGACTTTGGCAGCATCTTCTTCCTTGGTAAAGACAGATGCAAAGTACTCATTTAGTACTTCAGCCATGCCCTCCGCCTCCATGTGTAGATTACCTTTTTGGTCCCAAATCGGCCCCACCCCTCCTCTTACTACTCATTTACTATTTATATGCCTATAGAAGATTTTTGGATTCCCTTTTATGTTAATCTATTCTCATACACTCTCTTTGTCCCTCTTATTTCCTTTTTCACTTCTCCTCTGTACTTTCTATATTCAGCCTGGTTGTCACTTGTATTATCAACCTGACATCTGTCATACGCCCCCTTTTTCTGCTTCATCTTACTCTCTATCTCTTTCATCACCCAGGGAGCTCTGGCTTTGATTGCCCTACCTTTCTCCCTCATGGGAATGTACCTAGACTGTACCCAAACCATCTCCTCTTGAAAGGCCGCCCATTGTTCGATTACAGTTTTACCTGCCAATCTTTGATTTCAATTTAACCAGGCCAGATCCATTCTCAACCCACTGAAATTGGCCCTCATCCAGTTAAGTATTTTTACTCTAGATTTCTCCTTGTCGTTTTCCATAATTGATCTAAACCCTATGATACTATGATCACTGTTCCCTAAATGTTTCCCCACTGACATTTGCTCCACTTGACCCATTTCATTCCCCAGAACTATATCCAGCAATGCCTCCTTCCTCATTGGGCTGGAAATATGCTGATCAAGAAAGTTCTCCTGAACACACTTCAGAAATTCCTCCCCCATTTTCCCATTTACACTATTACTATCCCAGTCTATATTAGGATAGTTGAATTTCTCCATTATCACTACTCTATAGTTCTTGCACCGCTGAAATTTCCCTGCAAATTTGCTCCTCTATATCCTTTCCACTAGTTGGTGGTCTATAGAATACATCCAGTAGTGTAATAGCACCTCTATGGTTTCTTAACTCTAACCAAGTAGATTCTGTCTTTGACCCCTCAAGAACATCCCCTCTTTCCAGCACTATAAATATTCTCCTTAATCAATACTACCACCCCCACCCCTCTCCTGGAAGCAATGGTGAAGATTAGATGCCCTGCTAATTGTTGAGAGCACAGAAAGACTTGGAGAAATTGAATTAGGGTGTCAACAGGCAAGTCTTATCTACATCCCAACACATGCTTCACAGGCCCTGTATTACCACCTGTGCTGCTTACACTTGTCATGATAGTACAGCAGCTGTCAATCCAAAAGGTAAAATAATTTGCTTAATGTATATAGAGGTGTTCATCATTGTGGTATTATCAAGATGCAGTTATGCTGCTATTATTGCATTGATATAAAGTGGTTTGGAGTGTGCGAATGGTAGTATTATTTAAGTCAGGTCCTGGTCTGACCCCTACTGCACTAAGGCTGGGGAATGTAAGCCCCCCATACTGGAGGCCATCTCACAACATTTTGAGTTTGTATGATGAGGATAAGTTGCAGAGACTAGGCTTGTATTCCCTTGAGTATAGAAGATTAAGGTATGAACTAATTGAGGTGTTTTAGATGATGAAAGGATTTGATAGGGTAAAGAGAGAGAAACTATTTCATCTGGTGAGGGGGTGCTGAACAAAAGGTCGTAACCTTAAAATTAGAGCTGGGCCATTCAGGGGTGATGTTAGAAAGTACTTCATCACACAAAATTTAGTGGAAATCTGGAACCCTCTCCTCCAAAAAGCTGTTGAGGCTGGGTCAATTAAAAATTTCAAAATTGAGATTGATAGATTTTTGTTAGGCAGGGGTTACAGAACCAAGGCGGGTGAATGGAGTAAAGACACAGATCAGCCATGATTTAATTGAATGGCAGAACAGGCTCGAGGGGCTGAATGGCCTACTCCTGTTCCTATGTTCCTACATACCTATTGGCAGCAGTATAAATTCAACTTGTGCAAAGCCATGTTTAAACAGTGCTGAAGTGGTCCACTGAACCTCCTGGGAACTACGAACAGTAAGCTTTTTAATGTATGGAGAAAGTGGATACGCCCAATTGCTCTTTCGTAGCAGCAAACACGAGTTGCCAGGGGAAGCATGTATGCACAGAGTTCCTTTGTAGCTGACCTCAGCTTTGCACTCCAGGGATAACAGTTAGCTCCATTCTCAGCATTTCAGTTTAGTGAATTGCATCAGCTTTATTTTGACTAAGTACATTATTCCTTGGGCATTGCAACAAATCAAAGGATAAGAAGGGGTGTCAGTTTCATAAGAACATAAGAAATAGGAGCAGGAGTAGGCCATACGGTCCCTCGAGCCTGCTCCACCTTTCCTTCAGCTTAAGCATGAGATTAAAACATAATGTATCCTAGAAATAGTCACTAAAATTTATAGGTTTTGTAATTATTTCTAACATTGAACTTTGGCGTTGAATTCTGAAACTTCAAAACTAAGCACTCATTGTGGTCTTGGGATCTTCGTTGATATTCATTATTAGTAATTAAACCTTTACATTAAGGCCAAAAAGTGAAATAACGATTTTCAAACTAAGATTGTAACAGAAATTATAGTTGTTAATAGCTGGAATCAGTAAATGCTGGCACACAAATTGCACCTCATCTCACACTTGCCTCTCATAAATGACTAACATGTAATTAGAGCCTATTGTGGCACTTATTCATCAACATGTACATGTGGGAGACAAGATCAGGCTTCCCTATATTATCCTGAATAATTATCCAGCTCTGACCCAAGTGGAAAGGAGGGGAGTGGTAGATGCTTATACACCAGTTATTCCAGCACCGGGCAAAGCTGTAGAAAGGGAAATAATTCTCCCTTGCGAATGCTGTTTCCCTTGCAATTTCCCGACTAATCCCTATAGCTATTAATGTCTTAATCACCAAAAGGACACTCTGAGGATCTGTGGATATCCATTCTGGGAGGAAGATTTACTCTGGTTGCTACATGTCTGAAAGAGCATAAACATGCAGGAGGATTTCCTGCAGTCACAATTGTTTAGTGAAATCATGCATTTATATACCATGTTTAATGTAGAAAATAACCCAAAGCATAACACAGAGGTGTGAGGAAGAAAAAATATATTTACAATTTCAAGACGAATAACAATGAGAAGAATCTTCCTGCCATGTTTAAGATGTCTCACGCAGACCAGACAAAGATTTTCTCCATGGAAGTTCTTTGACAGAAAACTAGTATTTTAAATGAACTCACCATCTTATTTTCAATATGGATATTATCCACATACTTGGCAGTAGCTATCAACTCCTTAGAAGAGGTTGTTAATAGCTTTTTGAAAACCAATACATATTTCTAAGTGAAATGCATAACAAATGAGGATGACATTTTGATTGGAAGATTGTGGCAATAACCACACGGAGGTGTTTTCTGTCTGATTGATTCTATGCATTCCTGAGTGAAATAACGATGCAGTTGAAACACAAACATTTCCATCTCCATCTCTACATTCCAATCAGCAACCATCAATATGGCACCAGCAACTTGACTCAGTTGGTCTCACCTTCACTGCTCAGCCAGAGGTCATGAGTTGAAGCCCAACTCCAGAGTCTTGAGCACATAATCTAGGCTGGCACTTTAGAGTAGTACTGAGGGAGTACTGCACTGTCAGAGATATCGTCTCCAAACATAGATAGAAAGATCCCATGTCATTATTTAAGAACAGGGATTTCACTTGGTGTCCTGGCCAACATTTATTTGTGAGACCTTGCTGCCAGAAAATTGTCTCCAAAAGTACCATCTAGCTTTACCTGACAATAAGGATTCTTTTAACTATCGCTCAAAATGACCACCTCCTCGCTTCTACTCCCCATAGTTGGTGGGCGGGAGCAGGAACTGGCAGTAGTCAGGTGGGCAGAGAGGAAAATAGCAATGGGGTCTAAATGACATCACTTGACCCCTATTTGCATTCATGCACTAGGCTCCCACCTGTTTCACCTGGAATCTCTGGCTGTCAGGGTGTATGACCACCTGAAAATCAGAATGAACGTCACGCAGCAGTAAGCCGGTGCGACTAGCCATTACCTGATTTTGGTTCTGCTGATGCCTCATTTTTGAAACAGTAACAAGAGGTAACTGAGAAATACACCACACACAATGACTACATACCTCCAACACTTAAATAACATTGGGAATTTAATGCAATAAATTTCATTCCAATTCAGATTTCCAGCACTTTCTTTTTATCTCAGTGCTTAGTGCACACTGTTATTACTATTTCACTACCACCTGCCTGTGTACTGCAGATTTTTCGTTCACGTAGTACGACAGGGACCAATAATGTTTAAACCTCTGCTGGAACAAGTCCCATTATTGCTCCACTTTATGCCTGGCTACGTTTATGTTTAGGGATAAATTGCTTAATATCTATTTAATGAAGTATCCTTTTACCCTCTAATTTTTATGAAATTGCACTGGTTAATTAGTTCTCAGTATAAGATTTCTTCTGATAGTATCTCTGTAAGGGATAATGATAATTTCATCCAGCAAGCCAGCAATTTATGCAGTGATGTTGTCATTTTTTTTCATGGGGCGATTCATGTTCATCAGCTATTAAATTATTATACATACCATTTTCTAAGGGCATGCACTACTCCTCCCCCTGAAAATACTGATTGTTTTTTACACCCATTTTGTGGTGCATTTCCCAATATCTAGGAATCTACAATGAACATGTGTTGCTGCTTCTTTTAATCTAAAAAGAAAGGTCATGCTCATTTTTGTTGAAAATTATTTTCAATTTGCCATTTTGAAATTTTTTTTCAGTTATATTTTAAAAGTTCCTTTTCCCTATTGCAGCAGATAATAGAGGGAAAAAAATTCTCTTTTTTTCTTTAAAAAAAAATGGCCTAATGGCAATTAGAGGATCCAAACCCTGTCTTGTTGAACATATGATCAGTCCAGTCAGGGCTGTAGGCAGACCATTTAGACTTTTAACAACAACTTTCATTTATATAGCGCCTTTAACATAGTAAAACGTCCCAAGGCACTTCACAGGAGCACTATCAAACAAAATTTGACACCGAGCCACATAAGGAGATATTAGGACAGGCGGAGGTAGGTTTTAAGGAGCA
Organism: Heptranchias perlo; assembly: GCF_035084215.1. Classification (NCBI taxonomy): domain Eukaryota; kingdom Metazoa; phylum Chordata; class Chondrichthyes; order Hexanchiformes; family Hexanchidae; genus Heptranchias; species Heptranchias perlo. The sequence continues at coordinate 16,039,162 of NC_090332.1, read as the reverse complement.
TCTTAAAGGAGGAGAGGTAGAGAGACGGAGATGTTTAGGGAGGGAATTCCAGAGCTTAGGGCCAATGCAGCCAATGGTGGAGTGATCAAAATTGGGGTTGCGCAAGAGGCCAGAATTGGAGGAGTGCAGAGGGGGTTGTAGCGCTGGAGGAGGTTACAGAGATAGGGAGGGGCAAGGCCATGAAGGGATTTGAAAACAAGGAAGAAAATTTTAAATTTGGGGCATTGCCGGACCGGTCAGCGTAGGTCGGGGCGATGGGTGAACAGGACTTGGTGTGAGTTAGGATACGTGCAGCAGAGTTTTGGATGAGCTCAAATTTATAAAGAGTGCAAGGTTGGAGGCCGGCCAGGAGAGCATTAGAATAGCTGAGTCTAGAGGTAACAAAGGCATGGATGAGGGTTTCAGCAGCAGATGAGCTGAGGGAAATTTCATGCCCATAGTGTACGGTGCCACCCCTCAAGGTAGAAGCGCAATTGGTGCCTATGGGAAAGACCTGGTCAGTGCTAATTTTGGTCTGTGAATGCAAACACACAGACAGGGTTTCCAGAATGCAGACTGTCTCTATAAAATGTGGATGGTTAGCATATATATCTTATTTAGTGACCACTGCAAACTAACGTTGTGAAAATCAATTTTTTTTGAAGATAAGGAGCACGTCCAATAGTCTCAAAAAGCTTTCCAACTCCCAACGGTACTCATTATTCTTTTTTGGTGCAATGCTGCTGATTCAGATCTCACTAATATCCAGTAGCCTGAGTCCAAATCTGAATTCTAGCTCTAATTCTGTATCTTTGTGGGAAGTGGAATCTTACCCTCATTAAAATGAAAGAGGTCTGTCCTGGGGACTGGAACATCTCATTTTCTGCACCCAGTGTCAGCATCTCCTAGATCAGATGCTTCCTCCTGAATCTAAATATCATTTTTCCCTAACTGCCACCTCTATGCTGAAGAAGATGATGTGATAAAAGGCAGTAGTGTGGATCTACAAAAGAAGTGGAACAAGGGAAGGGAAAATATTCAATCAAACCGACATTCAATAAGACAGTCCGAGTGCACTGGTATTGCAGCAAGTATCTTATAATGTGTCTTCAGATGCTGCTTGACCCACTGAGTCGCTACTTTTAGTGATTTGCGGTATCTGTACCCCTAGATCCCTTTGCTCCTCTATCCAGTTTAGACTCTTATTATCCAAGCAATATGTGGCCTCCTTATTCTTCCTACCAAAATGTACTACCTCACACTTATCGAAATTGAAATTCATTTGCCAATTACACACCCATTCTGCAAGTTTATTAATGTCCTCTTGCATCGTAGTACATTCTTCCTTTGTATTAACTACACCTCCCAATTTGGTGTGTCCGCAAATTTTGATTGTTCTTCCGATTCCCGAATCCAAATCGTTAATGTAAATTGTGAACAACAGTGGTGCCAGCACTGACCCCTGTGGAACACCACTTCCCACCTTTTGCCAGTCTGAGTCGGTACCCTTAAACCCTACTCTCTGTTTTCTGTTTTGCAGCCAACTTGCTATCCATTCTGCTACCTGTCCCCTGACTCCACATGCTCTGACCTTAGCCGTGAGTCTACAATGCGGCACCTTATTGAAGGCCTTTTGAAAATCCAAATGTATTCCATCTATTACATTTCTCTTGTCTACTCTTTCTGTTACTTCTTCAAAGAATTCAATAAGGTTGGTCAAGCATGACTTTCCCTTCTGAAATTCGTGCTGACTATTCTTTATTATATTTTCATTCTCTAGATGTCTTTCTATTACATCTTTGAGTAAAGATACCATTATTTTTCTACCATCGATGTTAAGCTAACTGATCTCTAGTTCCCTGGACTTGTTCTATCTCCCTTTTTTAAATGTAGGAATCACATTAGCTGTCCGCCAGTCGTCTGGCACTATTCCCTTTTCTAATGAATTGTTATATATATATATATGTAATAGTGCCTCCGCTATCTCCACCTTAACTTCTAATATTTGCGAATGCAATCCATCCACACGAAGGGTCTTATCTAAGTTTGATTAGTTTATCAATTATCTCCTCCCTTTCTATTTTAAATGTTTTAATATCTTTTTCGACCTCTTCCTCTCATGTTCTAACCACCTTGTTAGTCTCCTTGGTAAATACGGAGGCAAAGTAACTATTCAATATTTCTGCCATTTCGCTGTCGTTACATATGAGTTTAGTGGCCTTAGTGGCCCTATCCCTATTATTTTTCTTTTGTTATTTATGTGTCTGCAGAATACTTTACTATTTCTTTTTATATTCCTCGATCACTTCATCTCGTAGTTCCTCTTTGCTTTCCTAATTGTTTTTTGACTTCTTTCCTAACCTCTTCATATTCCCTTTTGTCATCTTTTCCCTTATTGTCTATACACCTAGTGTAGGCCTTTTTCTTTAGTTTCAATTTTATCTTTATCTCTTTATTCATCCATGGTGCTTCATTATTGGCTAGTTTGTTCTTGCTTTTTAAGAGGAATATATTTCTCCTGAACTCTACTGATCAATTTTAAATAGATCTTAGAATGTGATTTAATTTTGTAATGTAGATGTAACACATTTTTGATCTAAACTTCGCACAATTATTCTTTGGATGCATCCTCTATCACTTAATTCCCCAAAGATCACATTTCATTGACCTTACCGACAAGAGCATTGCATTTGAAAGCCTGCTTTAGAAATCATTGTAAAATGCCATTGAATGTAAAAGCCTGCCTCTATTCTTTAATGTCAAACTTCTTTAATTTTTAAAGGATAAAATCCTATATTAACACATCAGAAATAATTAATGGAAATATACATACCGGTGATTTTCAATTAAGTTAATTATATATACAGTAAATATAAATTAGGAATTCAAATGTTCTTTTTAGTCACCTATTTATATGCAGTGAATCAGAGTTATCAATCAACAATCTTTTTATTAAATGCAATAGCAGCTCTATTGCATCAGTAGTGCAGCAATGCTTATGTACACAGTATTATCTTAAGGGTATGTCTGCTGCTTGATGAATGAGACTTGAAGTCTTATCCTTCAGTCATTCAGCCTATCCTCAATTCCCCTTTATTCATAGCTCTGTAGAAAATATTGTTTGATTCAAATATGTAGAAATATTTTCTTCTTTAAACATTCCACCAGTGCCAACCTTCACCTTCACCAGTGCCAGTTCACCTTGAATGGAGCTCCATCCAACTCAAAATATTATCCTCGAGTGGAGTTTAAAAGGATGAGTTAGAAACCAATCAGAATGAATCCACCGATCACAAGTTTGATAATAGATGAGAAAGGCTCTCTTATCTCATCCTTCCAGAAAAACCCTAGAGTCCTCCTTCATGGCATCTAATTCTTTCTTAAATGATTGCAGGTTTCTTTGCCTCCACCACTCTACCCACCTTTGTGTGAGAAAGGACTTCCTGGTATCAGTCCTAAATTTGCATTGGACTAGTTTGAACCTGTGTCCCCTTGTCCTGCTCTTATGGTTTAGTGTGAAGTAGGTGTTCTGGTTCAACCTTTTCTATATCATTTACTACAGGAGTGTCCAAGTATTCTGTGTGCCACTTAGGTATGTAGTGTGGAATATTAGGGGCCACATATAATGTTTGAATCATCATTCTCATTAATTAATTTTCAATAGGACTAAGTTGCCTGGGACGAATTTAGAATATAGTGTCCTTTTACAAGACTCTGGTTAGGCCTTATCTAGAATACTGTATACAGTTTTGGTCTCATTACATGGTTAGCAATATAAAGGCCCTGGAAAAGGTTCAGAGGAGGTATTGATATCTAGCTTAAAAGTCCACAGTTGCCATGATAGGTTTAGAGATCTGGAAAAGATCTAGAAAAGTGCAGACTTTGGGGAGATTCGATAGAGGTATTAAAAGTAATGAAGAGAGCAGACTTTGTCCACGTGGATAGGGTGGTGAGCAAACCTGCCAGAAACAGGAGCGAGGGCCAGAGGAGGCCCAGTAAGGTAAGTTGTTTATTTTTGTTTTGTTTCCTTGTGGACCAGGAGGAACATCGGAACAGGAATAGACCAATTAGCCCCTCAAACCTGTTCCGCCATTCAACGAGACCAGAGCTGATCTGTGACCTAACTCCATATACCTGCCTTAGCTCCATATCCCTTAATACCTTTGGTTAACACCAATCTATCGATCTCAGATTTAAAATTAACAACTGAACGAGCATCAACTGCCATTTGCGGGAGAGAGTTCCGAACTCCCACTGCCCTTTGCGTATAGAAGTGTTTCCTAACTTCACTCTTAAAAGCACTAATTTTTAGGCTATGTCCTCTAGTCCTAGACTCCCCAACCCGGAAATAGTTTCTCTCTATCTACCCTATCAGTTCCCCTTAATATTTTGAAGTCTTCAATCAAATCACCTCTTAATCTTCTAAATTCCAGGGAATACAACCTTACTGCTCCTCCAGGCCCCACAAGAAAACCTTGGGCGCCTTCCCTGCTCCGGGACCCGCCCTCACCACCCTCACCGTCCCCCCCCACCCCACCCCTGCCCATTTACTTACCTTAGTGCCGGTGACCGTTCCATCGGGCTCCCAGTGGCAAACTCCAACTGGCATGATTTTAACAGCTAGGGCAGCTGCTTCCTGCCGACTTCCCGGCCGTTTTGGTCAGGAAGTCCACAAGTGGCATGAAAATTAGGCATAGCCATTCAAATCGGCCAAATCTGACTGCTGCCAATCATGGACAATCACGTGTCGCTTTGCTGCATTCCCGCCCGAGTCTGGCAACAAAAACATAGAAGTGAAAACCAGCATACTTACAATGGTCAATTGTATGTCCATATTCAGACCTTATTGACACTGGAAATGTGTCAATAAGGTGATCCATCTGCAGTGAACTGCCTTTGCTCGGTTCAATTCCTATTTGTTCTAACAGAGTCAGCACATCACCATCAATGGCTTCTCCTCCAGCCCCCATTCACTCACCTCCACAGTATCCCAAGGTTCGACCTTTGGCCCTTGTATATATGCTGCCACTTCAATATATTATCCACAGGTATAGAGTAAGTATCCATACTCATGTTGACAACACTGAGCTTTACCTCTCCACCAACACACCCAATTCCACAACAACCTCAGTTTTGCCAGACTGTCTGTCTGATAGCAAGCTATGAATAAACCAAAATTTTCACCACATGAACATCGAGAAATCAAATCCATCTTAGTCGACTTACATCAAAAACTCCATGCCTGGCTGGCTGCTTGCTCAAGGTAAACCATGCGCTGCTCAGCTTCCGTGTTCTGTTCAATCCTGAGCTGAGCTTCAAACTCCATGTGCTATCCATCACCAAAATCGCTTATTTCCAGTTCTGCAAAATTGTCAGCCTCTATCCCTACCTTATTCTACTGTCAATGAAACCCTTACTTATGCTTTCATCACTCAAGGCTCTAGAGGGTAGATTTTCAACTTGCCACTCCGACATAAAACTGACATTGCAAATCGGTTGCCCATTATAGAAACCAGTCAATTTTCATTTCCATTGACTTCAATAATTCCTCACTGGTCTGCTAAGCTCTATTACACACAAACACCAATTTATCCAGACTCCATCTCTCCATCCTGTCTGATACTAAGTTCTGCTTGCTCATCACCTCTGTTCTCACTAAGAACATAAGAAATAGAGTAGACCCCTCGAGCCTGCTCCACCATTCAATAAGATCATGGCTGATCTTCCACCTCAACTCCACTTTCCTGCCTTATCCCCATGTCCTTTGATTCCCTTTGTTTCCAAATATCCATCGATCTCAATCTTGAATATACTCAACAACTGAGCATCCACAGCCCTCTGGGGTATAGAATTCCAAAGATTCACAACCCTCTAAGTGAAGAAATTTTTCCTCATCTCGGTCCTAAATAGCTGACCCCTTATCTTGAGACTATGACCTCTAGTTCTAGACTCTCCAGCCAAGGGAAACAGCCTCTCAGCACCTACCCTGTCAAGCCCTCTAAGAATTTTATACATTTCGATAAGATCACCTCTCACTCTTCTAAACTCCCGAGAATATAGGCTCATTCTACTCGATCTCTCCTCATAGGACAACCCTCTCATTCCAGGAGTCAACCATCCTACTTCCCTGTCCCCCATGCAGTGAATTTAAAATTTCCTCCATGGTCTCACCCCACACTATCTTTCCAACTTGCTCCAAAATTTACAACCCAGTTCATGCTCTTCAGCCCTCTGATTCTGGACTTCTGTTCATTTCCCCCATCCCCACTCCTCCATCGACTCTATACTTTGGACATCAATTCCTAAAGTCCTTCTGCTGCTGACCTCCTCAGCCACCTCTAACCATACCTTCTTGGTGACAGCAGCAGGCTCGTTCTTGCCACTGTTTGGGAATATTACCTCCTTCCTTTTTTTAAATTCATTTATGGGATGTGGGCATCGCTGGCAAGGCCAGTATCTATTGCCCATCCCCAATTGCCCTTGAGAAGGTGGTGGAGAGCCGCCGCCTTTAACCGCTGCAATCCGTGTGGTGAAGGTTCTCCCACAGTGCTGTTAGGAAGGGAGTTCCAGGATTTTGACCCAGTGACGATGAAGGAACGGCGATATATTTCCAAGTCGGGATGTTGTGTGACTTGGAGGGGAACGTGCAGGTGGTGGTGTTCCCATGTGCCTGCTGCGCTTGTCCTTCTAGGTGGTAGAGGTCGCGGGTTTGGGAGGTGCTGTCAAAGAAGCCTTGGCGAGTTGCTGCAGTGCATCCTGTGGATGGTAGACACTGCAGCCACTGTGCGCCGGTGGTGAAGGAAGTGAGTGTTTAGGGTGGTGGATGGGTTGCCAATCAAGCAGGCTGCTTTGTCCTGGATGGTGTCGAGCTTCTTGAGTGTTGTTGGAGCTGCACTCATCCAGGCAAGTGGAGAGTATTCCATCACACTCCTGACTTGTGCCTTGTAGACGGTGGAAAGGCTTTGGGGAGTCAGGAGGTGAGTCTCTCGCCGCAGAATACCCAGCCTCTGACCTGCTCTTGCAGCCACAGTATTTATGTGGCTGGTCCAGTTAAGTTTCTGGTCAATGGTGACCCCCAGGACGTTGATGGTGGGGGATTTGGCGATGGTAATGCCGTTGAATGTCAAGGGGAGGTGGTTAGACTCTCTCTTGTTGGAGATGGCATTGCTTGGCACTTGTCTGGCGCGAATGTTACTTGCCACTTATCAGATCAAGCCTGGATGTTGTCCAGATCTTGCCCCATGCGGGCACGGTCTGCTTCATTATCTGAGGGGTTGCGAATGGAACTGAACACTGTAATCATCGGCGAACATCCCCATTTCTGACCTTATGATGGAGGGAAGGTCATTGATGAAGCAGCTGAAGATGGTTGGGCCAAGGACACTGCCCTGAGGAACTCCTGCAGCAAAGTCCTGGGGCTGTCCTGCTCCTTACTGCAACCAGCAGTGCATCAAGTGAGGTGCCAATGAAGCGGGACGCAGCATTTGAACGTCCTGAATCCATGTTTGAATTTTTCCATGTCTTTACAAATACTCCCAACTTCTCCAAATTCCATCTTTGAATGAGCCCTTTACATAGTCCAATTGAGATCGTGTCATGTGAGTCTGCATCACGCCCACTGGAGACACGAACCCCAGAAGTTAAATGATAATGAGGTATCCATGCTGAAATCGGACATTCCCGCTCGCCCAAACATCTTCCGGAATTCACATCCGCTCTCCGCTCTCCCCTCCCCCCCTGCTCAGAACCCGCCTCAGCGTTATCGGGGCCCTCGTCACAGCATTGCAAATCCCTGGATTATACACCACTGTCAATCTTCTTTACTGGAATTAAAATAAATTCATACTTTGAGTTTCGCTTTATAACTTAGAATTTTAAGTCCCGGGATCATCCTCATCACTCCTCTCTTAAACGCATCAACATACTTTAAATGCAATTGCACACAATGTTCTAAATATAGCCGTACCAACGAGTTATACAAGTTCCAAATACCCTTTTGTGACTTATAATTGAATGAGCAGCCTCCCAACCATCAATTAATTAATTGACTTGTTGGCACCACTTCCAGATTGACTGAATCCTTCAAATGAAGCATCAGTAATCTTTCGATGAATGAATCATAGAAAGGATACAGCATGGAAGGCGGCCATTTGGCCCATCGAGTCCGCTTCTATGCAACAGCAATTCAGTTCGTCCCACTCCCCCGCCCTTTCCCCACAGCCCTGCAAATTTTTTCCTTTCAAGTGCTGGAATTAACCAATTAAAATTGATCCAGCGCAGTTGTATGAAAGGTGATCTAGCTCAGAATTGGTGCTGTTTTTTCAGTGACCTTGGCACTTCTTTAATCATGTGCTGAATGTACAATGCACAGTCCATTCAATCGAGACTAATCTTACTTTTTTTTCATGGGGCTTGAAACTTTTCATCTGTGGAAGAAATGTTAGCAGAGACCTGGAAGGGATGGATGACTCACAAGGCTTCATCACAAACCTCCAATTCAATTAATCCTCCAGACTTGTATTCACCTCTGAGCCCAATGACTATATCTTGGAGCTACAGTTGAAGGATAAACCTTCTCACAGTGTTGGCCTTTCTATGTTAATTAAGCCTTCACCTGTTGACATACTTAGAAGAAATTATGCTTAACAGACAGCCAGTGAGATTATGTCCTTCCATTCTTTGACATTTTACCATCATTTAGGAGTATGGGGTTCATGAGCAGCATATCTAATTCCACCTTGCGAACTTCCTATTTCATTCCAATACAATAATTCAGGAGTAATTCATATTTTTCAGGAAAAGTTATTTCCCCATCCTCTTCCGATCCTCGCATGGAGGTTGCAGCAACTGTAGTTTCTTATTGGTTTCATTCCCTGCCTTTTTCATCTTTCATCTAGTACAGGAACTTGCACGGTCTGCTGCTCCTCTAAAGCTGAGAAACACAACACAGGGTTATCCTAAGCGACTGTGGGGTAGATTTTAACTTTCACCCCCAGGCGGTAAACTCGGCGTTGCAGATAGGCCACTCGTTATACACTTGCCTGATTTTCATCTCCATTGCAGTCTTTTGGATCACCACCAGAAAATAACACTACAACCTGCAGTCGTTTAGATCGCCACTCTGCGCACACGTGATAGGATGCACCCACAGTTATAAGGTTTGATCACAATATTGTAGAATCATAGAAAGGTTACAGCACGGAAGGAGGCCATTCGGCCCATCGAGTCTGCGCAGGCTCTATGCAACAGCAATCCAGCTCGTCTCACTCCCCCGCCCTATTCCTGTAGACCTGCAATTTTTTTTCCTTTCAAGTAATTATCCAGTTCCCTTTTGAAGGCCATGATTGAATCTGCCTCCACCACTCCCTCAGGCAGTGCATTCCAGATCCTAACCACTCGCTGTGTAAAAAAAGTTTTTCCTCATGTCACCTTTGGTTCTTTTGCCAATCACCTTAAATCTATGTCTTCTGATTCTTGACCCTTCTGCCAATGGGAACAGTTTCTCTCTATCTACTCTGTCTAGATGTGGAGATGCCGGTGATGGACTGGGGTTGACAATTGTAAACAATTTTACAACACCAAGTTATAGTCCAGCAATTTTATTTTAAATTCACAAGCTTTCGGAGATTTTCTCCTTCCTCAGGCAAATGTTTCAAGAGCTCCTTGAAGCCTACGCATTTATACATATTGAACAATACATGGTGTTTACAGACTGCCCCTGCAACTGCCCGTTGCCAAGGCAATCACCGTGTTCAGACAGAGAGGTGTCACCTGCAGAACCCCCGAATACACATTCAACAAAAAAACAAACAGGGAAAAAAAAACAGAGAAAAAAAACCACAGAGAGAGGCAGAAACATCCGGAAGGCAGAGAGAGCCAGCAAATGACCCATTATATTAAAAACAGATAACATTTGTTCGCTGGTGGGGTAACGTGTAGCGTGACATGAACCCAAGATCCCGGTTGAGGCCGTCCTCATGGGTGCGGAACTTAGCTATCAATTTCTGCTCGACGATTTTGCGTTGTCGTGTGTCTCGAAGGCCGCCTTGGAGTACGCTTACCCGAAGGTCGGTGGATGAATGTCCATGACTGCTGAAGTGTTCCCCGACTGGGAGGGAACCCTCCTGTTTGGCGATTGTTGCGCGGTGTCCGTTCATCCGTTGTCGCAGCGTCTGCATGGTCTCGCCAATGTACCATGCTCTGGGGCATCCTTTCCTGCAACGTATGAGGTAGACAACGTTGGCCGAGTCACAGGAGTATGAACCATGCACCTGGTGGGTGGTGTCATCTCGTGTGATGGTGGTATCTGTGTCGATGATCTGGCATGTCTTGCAGAGGTTACCGTGGCAGGGTTGTGTGGCGTCGTGGACGCTGTTCTCTTGAAAGCTAGGTAGTTTGCTGCGAACGATGGTCTGTTTGAGGTTGGGTGGCTGTTTAAAGGCGAGTAGTGGAGGTGTGGGGATGGCCATAGCGAGGTGTTTGTCCTCATTGATGACATGTTGAAGGCTGCGGAGAACATGGCGTAGTTTCTCCGCTCCGGGGAAGTACTGGACGACAAAGGGTACTCTGTTGGTTGCGTCCCGTGTTAGTCTCCTGAGGAGGTCTATGCGATTTTTTGCTGTGGCCCGTCGGAACTGTCGATCGATGAGTCGAGCGTCATATCCCGTTCTTACTAGGGCGTCTTTCAGCGTCTGTAGGTGTCCATCGCGTTCCTCCTCGTCTGAGCAGACCCTGTGTATTCGCAGGGCCTGTCCATAGGGGATGGCCTCTTTGACGTGGTTAGGGTGGAAGCTGGAAAAGTGGAGCATCGTGAGGTTGTCCGTGGGCTTGCGGTAGAGTGAGGTGCTGAGGTGCCCGTCTTTGATGGAGATTCGTGTGTCCAAGAAAGAAACTGATTCTGAGGAGTAGTCCATGGTGAGCTTGATGGTGGGATGGAACTTGTTGATGTTATCGTGTAGTCTCTTTAGTGATTCCTTGCCGTGGGTCCATAGAAAGAAAATGTCGTCGATGTATCTGGTGTATAGTGTTGGTTGGAGGTCTTGTGCAGTGAAGAAGTCCTGCTCGAACTTGTGCATGAAAATGTTGGCGTATTGGGGTGCGAATTTGGTCCCCATGGCTGTTCCGTGTGTTTGGGTAAAGAACTGGTTATCGAAGGTGAAGACATTGTGATCCAGGATGAAGCGGATGAGTTGTAGGACGACAACTCATCCGCTTCCACGACGTCCACGACGCCACACAACCCTGCCACGGTAACCTCTGCAAGACATGCCAGATCATCGACACAGATACCACCATCACACGAGATGACACCACCCACCAGGTGCATGGTTCATACTCCTGTGACTCGGCCAACGTTGTCTACCTCATACGTTGCAGGAAAGGATGCCCCAGAGCATGGTACATTGGCGAGACCATGCAGACGCTGCGACAACGGATGAACGGACACCGCGCAACAATCGCCAAACAGGAGGGTTCCCTCCCAGTCGGGGAACACTTCAGCAGTCATGGACATTCATCCACCGACCTTCGGGTAAGCGTACTCCAAGGCGGCCTTCGAGACACACGACAACGCAAAATCGTCGAGCAGAAATTGATAGCCAAGTTCCGCACCCATGAGGACGGCCTCAACCGGGATCTTGGGTTCATGTCACGCTACACGTTACCCCACCAGCGAACAAATGTTATCTGTTTTTAATATAATGGGTCATTTGCTGGCTCTCTCTGCCTTCCGGATGTTTCTGCCTCTCTCTGTGTTTTTTTTTCTCTGTTTTTTTTTCCCTGTTTGTTTTTTTGTTGAATGTGTATTCGGGGGTTCTGCAGGTGACACCTCTCTGTCTGAACACGGTGATTGCCTTGGCAACGGGCAGTTGCAGGGGCAGTCTGTAAACACCATGTATTGTTCAATATGTATAAATGCATAGGCTTCAAGGAGCTCTTGAAACATTTGCCTGAGGAAGGAGAAAATCTCCGAAAGCTTGTGAATTTAAAATAAAATTGCTGGACTATAACTTGGTGTTGTAAAATTGTTTACAATACTCTGTCTAGACCCTTCATGATTTTGAATACCTCTATCAAATCTCCTCTCAACTGTCTCTGTTCCAGGGAGAACAACCCCAGCTTCTCCAGTCTATCCACGTAACTAAAGTCCTTCATCCCTGGAATCATTCTGGTAAATCTCTTCTGCACCCGCTCTAAGGCCTTCACATCTTCCCTGAAGTATGATGCCCAGAACTAGACACAATACTCCAGTTGTGGCCGAACCAGTATTTTATAAAGGTTCATCATGACTTCTATACTTTTGTTCTCTATGCCTCCATTTATGAAGCCCAGGATCCCGTATGCTTTTTTAATCACTTTCTCAACCTGCCCTGCCACCTTCAATGATTTGTGCACATATACCCCCAGATCTCTCTGTTCCTGTACCCCTTTTAGAATTGTGCCCTCTAGTTTGTATTGCCTCTCCTCGTTCTTCCTACCGAAATGTATCACTTCACATTTTTCTGCATTAAATTTCATCTGCCACATGCCCGCCCATGCAACCAGCCTGTCTATATCCTCTTGAAGTCTATCATTATCCTCCTCACTGTTTACTACTCTTCCAAGTTTTGTGTCATTTTTTTTTCGTTCATGGGATGTGGGCGTTGCTGGTGAGGCCGGCATTTATTGCCCATCCCTAATTGCCCCTGAGAAGGTGGTGGTGAGCCGCTGAACCATTGCAGTCCGTGTGGTGAAGGTTCTCCCACAGTGCTGTTAGGAAGGGAGTTCCAGGATTTTGACCCAGCAACAATGAAGGAACGGCAATATATTTCCAAGTCGGGATGGTATGTGACTTGGAGGGGAACGTGCAGGTGGTCTCATCTGCAAATTTTGAAATTGTGTTCTGTACACCCAAGTCCAAGTCATTAATCTATATCAAGAAAAGCAGTGGTCCCAGCACCAACCCCTGGGGAACACCACTGTACACCTCCCGCCAGTCCAAAAAACAACCGTTCATCACTACTCTCTGTTTGCTGTCACTAAGTCAATTCTTTACCAATGTTGCTCCTGCCCCTTTATTGCATGGGCCACAATCTTGATGATAAGCCTGCCATGCAGCATTTTATCAACTGCCTATTCAGTAGTATCAACACACTGATATTTTTATAAGACAAAAATAGTGCTTTTTAAAAAAAAAATTGTATTCTGTATGGGATGTACACATTGGTGTCAGTTAAGGTTGATAGATATAATAAGTACATATGAAATATTTATCATGGAAGTCTACAATCAGTCACATTCCCCATGGCACCTGCCACTTTTCAAAACGTTTTTCCAAAAATGGAATAAAATTTCCCCCTTGAACTACATCTGTATGCATTTTATAGAATAATGATTTTGGAGTTAGGGCCAGAGTATAAAACAAATTCAGACTGAAACAATAATAAAATGAGAGAGCTTCACTCTTGGGATATGTAACATGTTCACAACTCCTCAGCAAGAAAATAAAGTACAAAACAAAACAAAAAGGCCATTCAGCCCATTATCTCCACAGACCAGGTACAATTTGCTAAGTCATGAGTCTCCTGAGGGAAGAAGGTGAAAGTTCTAAGAGTCTCAAAAAGTCTGTAAAATCTCTCCCCAAACTTGAAGGACAAACAGGCAAAACTACAGGATGTCAGTGCAACTACAGACTCCGTACTGTTCAATAAGGGCATGTTTTATTCCACAGTCAACCTTTCTAACGTCCCATCAGCACAGGAGCCAATACGGTTCCTGTAGTATTTGCTCATACATAGGCAATAAAAACAGGCATGTTGGAAAACTGAAATAAAAACAGAAAATACAAGAAATACAAGGCAGGCCTGTCGGGATCTGAAAGGAGAAAATTGGTTGAAGTTTTGGTTCATCAATAGTTCTAATAAAGGGTCTGAAACAGTTAACTTGTCTTTTGTTTTCAGACCCTGCTGTGTATTTCCAGCATTTTCTGTTTTCAGTTGCTCATTTACACTTGTCCCCATGATCTTCAATGCAAAAAAGTGAAATGAATCTATGATTTTTAAAATATTTTTTTCCAAGAGTTCATCAACATAGATTACATCATCTTTGCTGCAAGTCCATTCCATATATTCATAGAAAGATCTTCTAATAGGTAATCTCATGTGAGGCTCAGTGATTTTAAATTTCTGTGATTCCAGTCAGAGATCTAAATAACATGTTTACATCTCAATCATTCATGCCTCTAAAGAAAGACTTGCATTTATATAATGCCTTTCATGGCCTCAGGATGTCCCAAAGTTCTTTATGGTCAATGAAGTACTTTTGAAGTGTAGTCACTGTTGTAATGTAGGGAAACGCGACAACCAATTTGCGCACAGCAAGATCCCACAAATAGCAATGAGATAAATGCCTAGAAAATCTTTTTTTTAAACTGATGGAGGTTGAGGGATAAATATTGAAGAGGACACTGGGGAGAATGTCTTTGAATAGTGCCGTGCGATCTTTTACATCCACCTGACAGGGTAGACGGGGCCTCGGTTTAATGTCTCATCTGAAAGACAACACTCCAACAGTGCAGCATTCTCTGAGTACTGCACTGAAGTGTTAGCCTAGATTTTGTGCTCAAGTGTATGGAGTGGGACTTGAACCCAGAACCTCTGACTCAGAGACAAGAGTGCTACCCTCTGAACCATGTCTGACATTCTTCATTGTAAAGATTTAGATCATGATTCTTTTCAATCTTCTTTTTTCCATGTCTTGTTTCATATCTAGAGCTCCAAGCCCATAGATCCCCAAATCGTCATTGCTGCCCTTCTGTGAATTCTCTACAATCCATCAACATCCATTTGAAGGCAGAGTATTCAAAATAGTATAAATGTAGTCTGACTAATTAATTACTTATGCACGATTAAAGTAACCTGTTTTGATTAATCAAATGTGTCCAAGATCTATCCCACTACTTGATTATCACACTGACTGAATACTTTCAGTGAGTTACCAGTATATTTAAGTGTTTGCCACTGGAATTAAGCATCATCTAGGTAATGTGCAGAAAGGGACATCTGGTGCAGAGGATCGCACACTTGATACAGAACCTGCCTAATTTTCTTTCCATTAATTTAAATGGAAGAAAAATCAGGCGGGTGTACGATCTTTCCTGCCTGATTTTGTTCTTACGCTATAACCCGGCGATAAAGACGAATATCTACCCTATGTTTCATGTTTCCTGTTCTATCTTTTAGTGGCTAGAATAGTCTTCACCTGGCTCCTTCCAGTCTGTTACAGGAGACATCAACCACATCTCCCAGTTTGTAGTACGTTGCTACATTAAGCTGGTCACAGGCTCCCAGTTCACCAGATCAGCACAATACATCACCTTCCCTATTGACCTAAACCGTCAACAGGATAGAGCTCGGGAATTTGTAGTAATGTTTGGCTTACTTTGCGTCCAGGGCATTTTTGACTGCACGCATGTTACCATCAAGGCATCAGGACACCAGCCAGTAACATTTATGATTAAGAAGGGCTACCAGTCTACTAATGTCCAGCTTGTGTCCAATCACAGAAACAGGATCATGCAAGTTTATGAAAGGTGCCCAGGCAGCTGTTATGATGTATTTATCTTGCGACTATCTACCATCCCCCCCAATATTCAACCCTTCCAGGAACATGACTCGATGGCTGCTGGAAAACAAGGGATACCCACTACAGACGTGGCTCATGACCCCTCTCCGCAGACCCACCACACCTGAGTAACACAGGTATAATCAAAGCCAGGGGACCACCATTATTAAGCACACCATAGGGATGCTAAATCTGAAGTTCAGGTGCCTGGACACTATGCCCCACAAAGAGTCTCCTGCATCATAGTGGTGTGCTACATCCTGCACAACCTCACCACACAGAGAATATCTAACAGAAATGCGCCAGGATCTCACTGTTTCGGATTTTAAGCTGCTCTACTGAGCAGGCTGCAAAGGCACCCATCCAAAGCTGACGGGGTCCTTCTTTACACGTGCATGTCAACTCCTAGTGACGTCATTGAGAACTGACTGCAATTTTAACTGATGTAAACCCTCCTGCAGTCTCACTCTCTCACATACTTGCATGCACATAACCCAGCCAGACTCCCAGTGTCAGGCAGACTGCATGACGATTAGTCTATGTAGCCGCTGGTCATCTGTGAATTTCAGCTGCACCTGATAACTCAACTTGCTCACAGTATTGAGCTCAAAACAATTTCCTAGTTGGGTGTGTAAGCACACTCTTTCTAAACACAAATATTTTAGAAACAGAGACAAAAATGCATACAATGTTAAAGCGAGTGCTCATTATTTTTAACATCTTTCAGTTTAAAAGATACTTAAAACAATGTTTCAATGCACTGCGGATGAGACCCGCTGCTTAAGTTTACCAGCCAACGTAAATATGCACAAGTGTATTCTTCAACAAAATCAATGTATTTGGGATATTGTATAAAAGCGGATAAAAACATCCAACAGGATGTATACCTCCCGCACTGTGTGATTTGTGTGGGAAACTTTTTCCGCCAGTTTGTTTGTCACTAGTGATTTATGATCAGTCAAATATCAGATCTAAATAATAAGATAACATGATTAAAAGGATCTGCAAAGGGAAGAGATAAGCAGGCCTGAAAATACAGAGGAATTCAAAAAATATTATTTACATTTCCTTTGTACCAAGTTTCCGATTGTCTTTTCATTCCACGGGCCTGTCTCGATCCATCTCTCAATTTGTTGCTGTTGTAAAACCAGATGCTAAATGTAACTAGAGGAGTAATTGCTTCACACAAAGCATTGTTAACTTATGGAATAAACTACTGGAACTATGAACAAGGGCATGAATTAACACCTCCAGAAGGCAATAGGCCGAATCATGATCCAACAAGGATGTGGGCTTGCAACCAAGATGAGAGGGAGAAGATCAAAGTCTGAGCAGGTCCTGAGCACGAGTCTATTTGGAGCTAATTGGACTGAATATCTTTTACTCATTGCCTTCTCTGCATATTCTGCTGACTCTATTTCCTCTCTTTCTATTTCTCTCTGGGCGTCTTGAGTACACATCTGGCAGCCATTCTTTTGGGAAGAGGATTTTCAAAGAAGTACATTTTCACACAAAGGGTACTGGAACTCTGGAACTTGCTCCCCCAAAAGGCTGTAGATGCTGGGTCAATTGAAATTTTCAAGACTAAGATTGCTAGACTTTTGTTGGTTATGAGTAAGTGAGTAAATAGAGTTGAGTTGAGGTACAGATCAGCCATGATCTAACTGAATGGCAGAACAGGTTTGAGGCACTAAATGGCCTACTGCTGTTCCTATGGCCCCGATATCTATGGGGAGGCGGGGAGGGTGCAGAGGGAACTTTTAGCAGTCGGGAAACCTGGAAATACAGGGAATGCGGTGGTCTTGCCACATTTAACCGGGGTGGGGGGGCGTGAGAAAATCGCTTGGGGAGGAAAAGAGAAGAGAAGATCGCTGTGGGGGGGAGAAAGAGAAGATCGCTGGGGGGGGGCGGGGGGAAGAAGAGAAGATCGCTTGGGGCGGGGGGAAGAAGATCGCTTGGGGGGGGGGGGAAGAAGAGAAGATCGCTTGGGGGGGGGGAAGAAGAGAAGATCGCTTGGGGGGGGAAGAAGA
This sequence comes from Heptranchias perlo, assembly GCF_035084215.1. Taxonomy (NCBI): domain Eukaryota; kingdom Metazoa; phylum Chordata; class Chondrichthyes; order Hexanchiformes; family Hexanchidae; genus Heptranchias; species Heptranchias perlo. Next base: position 16,021,553 of record NC_090332.1, on the reverse strand, counting down.
GAAGATCGCTTGGGGGGGGAAGAAGAGAAGATCGCTTGGGGCGGGGGGAAGAAGATCGCTTGGGGGGGGAAGAAGAGAAGATCGCTTGGGGGGGGGGAAGAAGAGAAGATCGCTTGGGGGGGGGAAGAAGAGAAGATCGCTTGGGGGGGGGGAAGAAGAGAAGATCGCTTGGGGGGGGGAAGAAGAGAAGATCGCTAGGGGGGGGGAAGAAGAGAAGATCGCTAGTGGGGGGGGAAGAAGAGAAGATCGCTTGTGGGGGGGGAAGAAAAGAAGATCGCTTGTGGGGGGGAAGAAAAGAAGATCGCTTGGGGGGGGAAGAAGAGAAGATCGCTTGGGGGGGGGAAGAAGAGAAGATCGCTGGGGGGGGGAAGAAGAGAAGATCGCTTGGGGGGGGGAAGAAGAGAAGATCGCTTGGGGGGGGGGAAGAAGAGAAGATCGCTTGGGGGGGGAAGAAGAGAAGATCGCTTGGGGGGGGGGGAAGAAGAGAAGATCGCTGGGGGGGGGAGGAAGAGAAGATCGCTGGGGGGGGGGAGGAAGAGAAGATCGCTGGGGGGGGGGGAGGAAGAGAAGATCGCTGGGGGGGGGAGGAAGAGAAGATCGCTGGGGGGGGGGAGGAAGAGAAGATCGCTGGGGGGGGAGGAAGAGAAGATCGCTGGGGGGGGGAGGAAGAGAAGATCGCTGGGGGGGGGAGGAAGAGAAGATCGCTGGGGGGGGAGGAAGAGAAGATCGCTGGAGGGGGGGAGGAAGAGAAGATCGCTGTGGGGGGGGGAGGAAGAGAAGATCGCTGGGGGGGAGGGAGGAAGAGAAGATCGCTGGGGGGGTGGGGGGGAGGAAGAGAAGATCGCTGGGGGGGGGAGGAAGAGAAGATCGCTGGGGGGGCGAGGAAGAGAAGATCGCTGGGGGGGGGGAGGAAGAGAAGATCGCTGGGGGGGGGGTGGAGAGGAAGACAAGATCGCTGGGGGGGGTGGGGGAGGAAGAGAAGATCGCTGGGGGGTGGGGTGGGGTAGAGTCAGCCTGGAGATCGCAGAGGGGGAATGGATTGCACGGGGTGGGGGTGGGGTTTCAGCTATCAAAACAGATTTGCTTGAGGGACCGGGGGGGGGGGGGAAGCACTCCTGCTCCTCCTGGCCCACAAGCCTTTACCTGCTGGATCCAGCAGTTCTCGCCTCCCTTCAGCTGCCAGGTTTCCCGAGCCCTCATTAACATATTTAAATACTGACTCACCTCTTGACAGCAGGGTTCCTCAACCACCCCCCGACCTGCCCGGTTAAACGGGTTGGGTTTATTGGACTGACTTCATTTTAAGGGAAGACTCATCTGTTTAGCTGTGTTTCTGAACTCAAGGTATCCATGCAATGTGTACAGTTGTTCCTTCAGGTATTCAAGTATAATTTATCATTTTTGATTGTGCTCTCTGGTTGTATTCATTATGAGGATTGGGCTGACTGTAAATATCTCTTGTATAAAAGGCCCATTCCTGTGTTATGAGAAATAAACTGTGCAGTTAATGCTTTTCCAGACAAATAAATTATATATTGAAATATTTGTATTTAAAAGTACAAAAATTCTTGTATAAATATATGCTGTAGTTTGCACTATAGATATAGGTTTGATATATTTGGCATCAGAATGTACATAAACCAGATTTTTTAAACTGGATCAGTCATAACAAAAGCATATTCGGTCCTATATGAACATGTTAAAGACTGTGTGTTTTGGTGTATGTTAATGTTATATTAACCAATAAAGTGAGAGTCAAAATGACAAACAGTATCATGAGCAGCAGTAAACTTGTGCTGTTTTATATTTGATGCTGCATTAAAATAATCAGAGGTTTTAACGGAGTATCTATTTTGTCCAAGCTCAAAATTAGGAATAACTTGTGCTAAGTAGGTGGATTATTTTCAACTTTGTGCCCAGTGATGGTATCAGGAACCATTATGTTAAATATTGCACAAATACAATGGAACACGGGGCCTTTGGAAGAGCTCCCCTTTCCAGTCACACATTCTAGCTATACCAGATTGTTTGCAATCTTGGAGTCCTGCTCAACCCTGAGCTGAGCATTGAGCCCGACATTCTGCACATCAAGACTATTTACTTGCACCTCCACATCATAGCCCACTTCCACCTACCTCATTGTATGGCTGGAGGAGATAGCAGAGATAGAGAAGGGTGAGGCCATGGAGGTGGAAGTCGGCGGTCTTTGAGATGAGGAAGATTTTCAGTTGGAAACTCGCCTCAGGATTGAACTGGACACTGAGGTTACAAACTGTTTGGTTCAGCCTAAGATGATGGCTGGGGAGGGGGATGGAATCATTGGTAAGGTTGTTGGAGTTTGTGATGGGAACTGGAGACGATGGTTTTGGGCTTCCCAATGTTTAGCTGGATGAAATTGCAGTTCAGTTAGGCAGTCTAATCAGCACAGAGGCAGTGGAGGGGTCAAGAGAGGTGGTGAAGAGTGAAAGATGGGTATTATCAGTGTACAGGTGGAACTTCATGTCTGTAGATGATGTTGTCAAGGGCAGCATGTAGATAAGGAAAAGAAGGATAAGGATGGATCCTTGAGAGACTTCAGAGGTAAAATTCCTGGGCAGGGAAAAGGAACCATTGCTCGAGACGCTCTGGCTGCGATTGGACAGGTAAGAGTGGAATCAAACTCGTCCCACTGAGCTGGACAATGGAGGAGAGGTGTTGGAGGAGGCTGGTGCGATCAGCTGTGTTGAAGGCTGCAGAGAGGCTGAGGAGGGATGATTCACTATGGCCGTAGTTATATAGGATGTCGTTCATCATTTAGAGTGATTCAAACACAATTGTGGGAGAGATGGGCATGAGGTCTCTATCACTACAGGGCTAATTCTGATTTCTCTCTCCGCTCATCCTACACATCCCATACTTGCCTCAACCCCTCCACTCTCTCCTTCCACACTTCACATATGGTACTCCTAATTCCCTCACACCACCCTTTTTAAAATCCCAACTCCCTCTCCACTGCCCTGCTACCCACAGTGGTAATGACACCTCTGAAAATCTTCTCCACAACTGCCTTGCCTCTATTTTTGATGCGCTTACCTGCACCAGGTCACACACAATCTCCCACCCCCACTGTTTCCCTCGAACAATAATCACAGCTCGGATTCAAAACGGGGCCACAGAGTAGAGCTCACATGACATACAACTGGCCTGCCTGTTCATGCCGATCTAGTTCAACCACCTCAAACAGTAACACTGCTTCTTCTCTGCGACCAAAGGGGGTCACACTGAACAGCAAGAACAACTCCAAATTCCTCTTCTCCAGCACAAACTGTCTCCTTCCTCATCCATGATATTAAATGTGAGGAGCTCATGGAATTCTTTGTTTCTAAAATTGCAGGTATCCATTCAGCCACCTCTGCCTCCTACAACTCTTCTCTCCTACTGCAACCCCTCATAATCCCATTCCACACCCAGTCCCCACCCATTACATCGTACAGTTTCTCCCCCCATATCCCTGACAGCTTGTCTCAGACTCATTTGCTCCATGAAGTCCACTACATGTTAGAATCATATAATCTTACAGCACAGAAGGAGGCCATTCAGCCCGTCATGCCCATGCCGGCTCTTTGAAAGAGCTGTCTAATTTAGTTGCACAGCCCAGCTTTTTCCCCATAACCCTGCAAATTAGTTCTCTTCAAGTACATGTCCAATTGTCTTTTGAAAGTTATTATTGAATCTGCTTCCACCACCCTTTCAGGCAGCGCATTCCAGATCATCACAACTCTCTGCATAAAAATTGTTTTCTCATGTTGCCCCTGGTTCTTTTGTCAATCACCTTAAATCCATGTTCTCTGGTTACCGACCCTTACGCCACAGGAAACAGTTTCTCTTTATTTACTCCATCAAAACTGTTCATGATTTTGAACACCTCTATCAAATCTCCTCTTAACCTTCTCTGCTCTAAGGCGAACAACCTCAGCCTCTCCACATAACTAAAGTCCCTCATCCCTGGTACCATTCTACTAAATCTCTTCTGCACCCTCTCTGAGGCCTTGACATCATTCCTAACGTGTGGTGCCCAGAATTGAACACAATACTCCAGCTGAGGCCTAACCAGTGTTTTATAAAGGTTTAGCATAACTTCCTTGCTTTTGTACTCTATGCCTTTATTAATAAAGCCCAGGAGCCCATATGCTTTTTTTAAACAGGCTTCTCAACTTGTCCTGCCACCTTCAAAGATTTGTGTATGTGCACCCCCAGGTCTCTCTGTTTCTGCACCCCCCTTTAAAATCGTACCATTTAGTTTATATTGCCTCTCCTCAATCTTCCTAACAAAATGTATCACTTCACACTTCTCTGTGTTAAATTTCATCTGCCATGTGTCTGCTCATTTCACCAGTCTGTCTCTGTCCTCCTGAAGTCTGTTACTATCCTCCACATTGTTTACTACATTTCCAAGTTTCATGTCATCTGCAAACTTTGAAATTATACCCTCTATACCCAAGTCCAGATTGTTAATCTATATCAAAAAGAGCAGTGGTCCTAATATGATCCTTAGGGACCCACTGTATACTTCCCTCCAGTCTGTTCAACTGTTCACCACTGCTCTCTGCTTTCTGTCCTTTAGCCAATTTTGTATCCACCCTGTCACTGTCCTTTTAATCCCATGGGCTTTAATGTTGCTAACAGGTCTATTATGTGGTACTTTGTCAAATGCCTTTTACACAACATCAACCGCACTACCCTCATCATTCCTCTCCATTGCACCATCAAAGAACTCAATCAAGTTAGTCAAACATGATTTGCCTTTAACAAATATGCGCTGACTTTCATTTATTAGCCTATACTTTTCCAAGTGCCAATTAATTTTGTCCCAGATTATTGTCTCTAAAAGTTTCCCCACCACTGACGTTAGGCTGACTGGCCTGTAATTGTTGGGTTTATCCCACTCCCCTTTTTTGAACAGGGGTGTAACATTTTCAATCCTCCAGTCCTCTGGCACCACCCCTATATCTAAGGAGAATTGAAGATTGTGGCCAGAGCCTCCGCAATTTCTACCCTTACTTCCCTCAGTAACCTAAGATGCACCCCATCTGGACCAGATGACTTTTCTACTTTGAGTACTGCCAACCTTTTAAGTACCTCCTCTTTATTTTTATCCTATCCAATATCGCTCCTACCTCCTCCTTCACTGCTACATTGGCAGAATCCCCTTCTCCCGTGAAGACAGATGCGAAGTATTCATTTAGTACCTTAGCCATAACCTCTGCCTCCACAAGACGATCTCTGCTTTGTCCTTAATCAGCCCCATCCTTTTACTATTTATATGTTTATAAAAGACTTTTGGGTTTCCTTTTACGTTAGTCGCTAATATATGCCTTTATGTATGCCCTCATTTCTAACACAGATGCCCATTGGGTTCGTCAAAAGTTAAAAACTAATAAGAAACCACTAGTTCATTCAACAGATCAATGAATAACAAGCATGTTGAAACAATTGTAAGATCTTGACATTCAGATGAAATGTAGAGAGCTTAGCTTCTATCATAACAATGCAAACCTTTTAAAACCGCAATAAAAAGATTATTTAGTGGTGTTTAAAACATCAGATTTAAACAATAAAAAATCCATCATGAATAAATGCATGATGCTGCTAATGCTTTTGTTATCATTGCAGACTTTAGCAGCACCATTGAGCCTCCCCCTTCAAACAATAATAAATACATTTTTGAGTGCTAACGGCTTATATGCTGTGCTGCTTTTGAGACCTGCAACAGTAAAAAAAATCGCTGAAACAAACAGAATTTGCAGGATTCAATTGAACTGAAGCAAATCGTAGCTCTTGGCTCAGTTTGGCTCCATTTTACTGTTTCGCCCCCCCTCCCAGAAAGGCAATGAATGATATGTGTACGTGAGTTTTCACTTCTTCACTCAGTACAGTTGTTCACGTCCAAAGCCCCTTGTGTGTAATTACGTGCGATGATCTTATTTATCTTTCTACCCAGTTAAAACCAGCCGGCTTGATAACAATTTCGACAAATGGTGGGATTCTAAATCAAACCTCAGCTGTCTCACTTGTCTCTATAACCATTTGCGGTTTTGCAAAACGTTACCAGACTGTTTCATCTCTCGGGTGGATTCAAATTTAACCCAGACTGAGAGGACGAAAGTCTCGCATCTCCACTGTAATAGTGTCCTATGTGTTCCTTGTTGGACAAATCAGCCCAAAATTCAAACCTAACTGATGATCTGACACAAAGAGGCCATAAAATGGCCAGTACAAGAAATAGAAATGTCACTAGTACAGCAATGGATGCTTTCTGAGATTGGAATTAAGTGCATCTTTTGGGCCCAGGAGAGCTTTACTGTTCATCTAACCCATGCTGTAAATTCACCAAGGAGTGTTCATTGGTGAATCAAAAGTGAATTAATTTTCCCTTCCCCACCTTAGAATCTCTCATGTTTATGACCACAAATTCCACCAAAACAGTTAGGTAATCATTTTGAAATCATCCTAGCGCTGTAATGGATAGATTGGGGACTAGCACACCTGACTAAAATGTAACAAGAAGCCGCTACCAGCGTATGTGGGGTTCTGGCGCATGGCATTGTCACTTTGCAATCAACCATGGAGCATGTGGTCACCTCAATGGAGCTGAAGCTGGGCTGTCCTTGCAGGAGTCTGGGATGCCAGTAGAGTCATCTCTTAGGGATGATCAGACTGCCACCATGCAGGCTTTAGGCTCCACCAACCTTGGACAGGCCGGGAGACTGAAAGGATGTGGACATCAGTTGCATCATGGATTTCCTACAATCTGCTGACCCACATATCGATGGGAGTGCTGAGCTGCAGCCCCGTAGCAGGACTGAAACACGTTGCCTTCTCTCAGGATGACAGCATGTCTTCTCTCTTGCCACCCCGTGAACCAATGCCAAAAAGCCAGCTGGGCCAGACTGCCACGCCAGCTGCTGAGATGCTGCAGTCTGCAGCTGGGCCCTCTCAGGCTGAGGTTCTAGAGACTGTCAAACACGAGCATCTCAAGAGCCTTCTTCTGAGTCACTGGAGCCTTCCACCTCCCATGCTAACGCCTCTGGGGAAACACTGCGTAGGAGTAGTAGAGTAGGTATGAGATCACTTAAAAAAGGCACTGTGGGCTCTCACCTAGGTGATAAATTAGTGTGTAGGCATTTGTTCGTAAAAGTATAAAATGTTTTGAAATATTTGTGTGCACAGTTACATCCAGTCTACAGCACAGAAACAGGCCATTCGGCCCAACTGGTCGATACCAGTGTTTATGCTTCACACGAGCCTCCTCCCCCCCTACTTCATCTAACCCTATCAGCATACCCTTATATTCCTTTTTCCCTCATGTGTTTATCCACCTTCCCTTTAAATACATCTATGTTATTTGCCTCAACTACTCCTTGTGGTAGCACATTCCACATTCTTACCACTCTTTGGGTAAAGAAGTTTCTCCTGAATTCCCTATTGGATTTATTAGTGACTATTTTATAGTGATGACCTTCAGTTTTAGACTCCCCCACAAGTGGAAACATTTTCTCTACATCTACCCTGTCGAACCCTATCATTCTTAAAAGACCTCTATCAGGTCACCCCTCAGCCCTCTCTTTTCTAGAGAAAAGAGCACCAGCCTGTTTAGTCTTTCCGGATAAATATATCCTCTCAATGCTGGAATCATCCTTATGAAGCTTTGTCGCACCTTTTCCAATGTCTCTACAGTGTTCCTGTAGTAGTGGTTGACCCTGTAATGTTAGGTGACAAGCATATCAATGTTGGGTTTTTGTCAAAAATATTTTGTGGGAGGGTGGAAGGACTGGAACCTGACTGTTATTGTGGGGCAGGGATTGTTCAAAGGAAGCATTGTTCAATGAGCAGCTGTCAATGTGCTCTGACTGCAGGCTGGTGTAAGTGTCCTCTGATTCTTTATCATCTTCTATGTCCTCTGTATCATCTGGTTGAAGGTCCTCATCCAATGTTGGCTTCACTGTAGCCAGTATGCAGCAAACCCCTGTGATACAGGACACTTTCTCTGAGCTTTATTGAAGGAAGCCATCAGAACTGTGCAGGCAGCAGAAAAGTTATTTGAGGACTCCATTGGTCTGCTTTGGTGAGACTCCTAGTCAATCCACGGATCTGATCGTGGCACAGTTCAGCCAGCGAGCGTGGGTTTCCGAGAGGCGTCATGAGCCCAGTGCTCAGGGACAACCCTTGTCCCAAAGCAGCCAACCTCTTACTTGCTGTGCAAGGGCAAAGAGTAGGGGCATGATGCGATTCCCCAGTTGCGCATTAATGGGATAGAAGCCGTGATTCATGAAGGCAGTGCCCACGTGGCGATGTGTCTGCAGTCAATGTCACACCGGACTTGGGGGGAAGCCTGCAATCTGCACAAATCCCACAGCCCTATCCTGCTGTGTCTGGTTGACCGTGGGGAATGTGATAACATTTTTTGCTTTAGCAGTCATGCTATCAGTCCCATGCTTAATGTAAACATGAACTACAAACTGACTAGTGTTACTGATATCCCTTATTACAGCCTGGTAGGAGCCAGACTCAAAACAGTTGAGGGCCATTGTTGCCTTGACTGCAACAGGCAATGCAGTGCCAGCTATGGCAGTGGGTTGCAAGTCTTGGTGCAGGTTGTGACACAGATCTGTGACAGCCTCCCTGGAGAAGTTCAGCCTCTTCATGCACTGTTCCTCTGGAGGTGCAGGTTTGTCACCCTGGGCCTGTACACCCTGTTTGGAGAGTAAGGATTTCTGTGAGCTCTCCTCCCCCTCTTTGCTCTCCCTAAAATTGCACCTCCATGCGATCCTTCCAATTGTTGCTGCTGCTCCTCTTCCTCTAGCCAGAATGGAACAACCAAAAGGATTCCCATTTTTCAGAAAGAGTGCTGTCAGTTCCTCCTCAAGCTTCCTGAAGGTTCCGACCACTACAAGCAAAAGCAACAATTCTGCACCCAAATGACTGAGAAATACAAGCAAGATGTCTGCCAAAGATTTACAGTGATTTAAATTAGAGCAGGTGAATGCCCCTATAAATATTGCTGGAACTGGCCATTTCCCACGCTTTACCACCCATGATTTGTGGGCAGGGTTTAGGAAGCAGTGGTGACAACGCTAAGTCAGACAAAATTGGTGTCTGGGTCCTAACCGTATCATAGGATACTACTTTAAATATATTTAGTAGGTTCCCGCCTGTTTCCATTGGGATCGCTGGCCGCCTAAATTGAGGCCCACTCAAAATTTGCAAGTGGTAAGTTGGCAATTTCTTTCCCCGAGTTTCATCCTGTTGACACTGAAGGGTCGAAGGGAGACATAAATTAGCCCGGGGGTGTCTTCTAGCCTTTCACTCGATATACAAATAACCTGGATATGGGAAAGGGGGGAGAATATCCAAGTTTTCAGATGATACTAAGCGAGGAGATGCAGTGAATTGTGAAAAAGGGCAACATAAAATTGCAAATGAACATGGATTTATGAAATGGTGGAACAATTAACGCAGTTTAGAACAGTCACGGGTGAGGTCGTACACTTTGAAATCAAGAATGACAGATGCGGATGCAGTCGAAATGGGAAACCACAAAGGGGTGTAAAGGAAAAAAGGGAAAAGGGTCAGTGAGCCAAATGATCTATTCCTGTTCCTATGTTCCTGAGCCAAACTATTACTGCCAGTATGTGAAATACTAGATTATTAGTCAATTAGGAAAGAACCATTCAATTGTTTCTTGTGCTATTTTATTTTAAAGTCTACAATAACTATTTTTCTACTTTTATACATCTTGGACCAATTCATACAGTAGCTTTTACACATGGTTTTTCAAAGCTATCTGCTTGGATTATAAACATTTCTGGACCGATATTAACAGTCTTCCAAGGAAAACAAAAAATATATCTTGTAATTTCCTTTTCTTAACAAAAGTTAAGTATCTTTGTGTCTGGAAAATGATTGCAGGTTCAGATTAAATCTCTATTGTGCAGAAAAACGAAAAAGAAAGCAAGTGGGATTTTCAAAGATGTTTGGAAGAATAATAAGCGTGGGGGGTAGAAAGAGATTTAAATCCTCAATTGATTCCTACACAAAATTGGATCTTACCAAGCCCTAAAGTTAATGTTTGAACTTCCGTCTTTCATGCAAAAACAAACATGTAATTGGGCTTTTGTGGTGTTGATAGAGTGTATCCGCGAGGCCTTCTGCTCCTCAGTGGCAGATTACAGATCACCATCTTGGCACTTAATTCAACAAATTCAACCCATGGAAACGTTGATTGTAGTCCAGCAGAGATTTATTTCAGAAAGTTACTCACTGATCACAACACTTCCCATCAGTAATGTAAGGGTGTTCTTTCTATCTTGTTACCTGTCAGTTCTTACGCCAGACGGATCATTTTCCAGACTTTTTGCATCATAAGGTGGAGCCTTGATCCTGCCGGAAGTGGATGTTGGAAGTTCAGGTGTACATTGCACGTGATTTTCCTAGAATTCATTTCAAAGTGGTTGGAAAATTACATCCAAATTTCTGATATGCAGTGCTGGTGGGTGAGGCTCACTGCTGGGTTTGCAAAGTCTGAAAGTGACCCCTGACATTTCATCGCTGTGGCCAACATGGCTAAATGTAGCATTCCGAATCTAACAATCCATTTTATTCTTCCACGTCCAGTTTTTAGCAGGGCATTATTAGGATCAGGGGGTCAATGTGAGGGAAGAGGAGGAGTTATTACATTCTTCCCCAAGACATCTTCAGTGTGGTGCGATATTTATTAAATGTGTCAGCAGAATATCACTATTGCAAGAATGTTCATCCTTTTTGCAGTGACACACCGTCTAATTAGGATACCTCGATTTTTTGGGGGGAGGTGAAAATTTGTGCTTATCCAGGTAAGGAACATTGATATTGGAGAATTCATTTCAAACACCTAGTGGCAGCTTCAAGTATCCATTGATCATACAAAGCATAAACAGTTTTACAAATTGAGGGTCTTGGACTAGATATTCCTATGGGTTTCGTGTCACTGGTCACTCCAGTAAGCAAACCTCACATTCCCTATGATCCGGAGTGCACTTTTACCGCACAATATGTATTTACAGAATAGAAAGACCCAGAGGTTAGATATTTCATACCACTCCTTTTTCAATAAAAAAATAAAAACTACTTTATCCCTGTTCTAAGCAAAGATTTACTTTCAAACTAACTGTTCCTGGCCATTTCTTCCTCTATTTGAAACTGTACATGTTCATTCCCCAGTCTGGAGTCTCTGTGTGCCTGGAGAGAATGAGAGAGAAGGACAGTTCTCTGACCCCTCCCTCAACTCTGTGTGTTGAGGGGATTTGCCTACCAAGCTGTCAGTCAAAGTTAAAAAGAGTCTTACATTTGATACAAGAACTAGTGGCACCAATATATCTGTTTAGCTTAGCCCCTTGTCTGGCAAACTGAAAGAAAACCAATCAAAATGAAATAAATTGCTTACTATGAAACCAAACAAATATCTGCAAAAGTGGTCAGTCTGATGGCTGTCCCATCTCACTTTGGGAAGCTCATTATCACATGAAATCATTGCGGTTGCATGTCTGCTAGCTTTAAATGCTAACTTTAAAAATGTACTCCCGGGAGCTAACCATCTGTAAACTGATTCTAGCCATATAGCAGTATCGTAACAAATTAAAAGAACATCTCTTACAGGACATACAAGTAAAAGTCCCAACTATATCATAAAGCTCTATTCCAGCAAAGCAATTCAATCTCAACATTGCAAAGTACTCTCCAGTGTCCCATTTCCACATGATGCTCTGACTCGAACTGCCACTTTAGTGCGAAATCAGAGGTAGTTTTGTGCTACAAGTACACACCCACTAGAACAGGACTTACATCGGATCCTTGCAACCAACTGTGTAAGGAGAGTTTTATTCGATCAAACTGAGCTGGATTTAAAGCTAAGTCAGTTTGGATGAAGGAACTACACCCAAAAGATTAATCCATCTTGTCTCTTTTCAGGTGCTGCTGGAACTGCTGTGAATTGCCAGCCGGTTCTGTTTTTATTTTTATTCTTAGTTGTTCTCAGTCGATGTGCTAACATTTCATCATTTGCTTGTTACTTGCAAGTGTTTGTAAATGGCCAATGTCATTAAAACGTCCGTGCAATTGAACTAGGAGTCTCTGCAAAAGTAATGGACTTTTTCTGACTGTTTGCAAAAATACTTCATCTTAATGGTTTGTCTGATGAAAACACCCGATTGAAGTAGAATAGTCTTAGTGACTTCTTGCTTATTGTAAAAAAAACTGACCAGAAAACAAGGAGACAACTAGGAAAAATAATTTATCCTCCTTGTACCATGCTACAATACCTTCCAAAACATTTCCTTCACTTCTTGTCTATTTCCTCCTCCCTGAAGGCAATTATCACAATCAGGGATTTTTTGGCTGCAGAGAAGACTTCCACATAAGCAGTTTTGAGCAGAAACTTGACTAAAAGGGATTAGATTTCCTAGACAACACCCATGCTATGTTGTGCACTTGGCAGAGGAGAGCTATTTAAAATGTGTCTTGGGCAGTTGTTTTGCACAAATCACAAACAATGGCCAATTTGTTAGCAATGTCTGGTCATTCAAGGAGACACCTGGCCCCTTATCAGTGACAAACTGTTTTTGCTTTCTGTGGGTCAAGGGGGAAGAGGCTTTTAAAAATTGGGACAGAGACACCAGAAGACCAGGCAGGCAGCAGTCGGGAATAAGGGAGAAATATCTTTCTTTGGTCATCAGAACACATAGCACACTGAGTCTCTCCTTTTATGTTAAGAAAGTATCCCCTAAGTGGGGCTTGGCTACACATCTTCTTCATTTATTCTTTGCAATAGTACATAAACAGAAATCATACCTAGAGTTCCGAATGTTTTGTCTACTGTGGAAAAAAGCAGCCTCTGAATCAGTCCGACTGTCGGGATCGTTTCTAACCTTAGCCCACACCCTGCTCGGATCCCGACCCTTTCTCGCCAGCTCGAATATTAATCTGCAAGGTTCTGCAGGTGGATGAGGTGGCTGCTTGTTACAGTGTAGAAAAGAAATGCATTAGGTGAATGCATTTGTGTAAAATTACTTTGTGTGCTAATGTAACACAGCTGTTAACTTATTTATTTCAAGCAGCCCCCGACGTCAGAGATTCCATTGAAAAATGGGCTCCAATAAAAACGTACTGCCATACTTATTTTTGTAAACAATTTTACAACACCAAGTTATAGTCCAGCAATTTTATTTTAAATTCACAAGCTTTCGGAGGCTTCCTCCTTCCTCAGGTGAACGATGTGGAAATGAAATCCTCGAAATGAAATCGCATTTATAATTCACAGAACAATGCTTGGTGATTACAGACAGTTTTTTCAACTGCCCGTTGCCAAGGCAATCAGTGTGCAGACAGACAGGTGTTACCTGCAAGGTCTCAGAATATACAAATCACCAAAAAAAACAACAAACAAAAAAAAACAGAAATAGAGAGGTAGAAACATAGAAAAGACAGCAACTGACCCGTTATATTAAAAACAGATAACATTTGTTCGCTGGTGGGGTAACGTGTAGCGTGACATGAACCCAAGATCCCGGTTGAGGCCGTCCTCATGGGTGCGGAACTTGGCTATCAATTTCTGCTCGACGATTTTACGTTGTCGTGTGTCTCAAAGGCCGCCTTGGAGTACGCTTACCCGAAGGTCGGTGGATGAATGTCCATGACTGCTGAAGTGTTCCCCGACTGGGAGGGAACCCTCCTGTCTGGCAATTGTTGCGCGGTGTCCGTTCATCCGTTGTCGCAAGGAATCACTAAAGAGACTACACGATAACATCAACAAGTTCCATCCCACCATCAAGCTCACCATGGACTACTCCTCAGAATCAGTTTCTTTCTTGGACACACGAATCTCCATCAAAGACGGGCACCTCAGCACCTCACTCTACCGCAAACCCACAGACAACCTCACGATGCTCCACTTTTCCAGCTTCCACCCTAACCACGTCAAAGAGGCCATCCCCTATGGACAGGCCCTGCGAATACACAGGGTCTGCTCAGACGAGGAGGAACGCGATGGACACCTACAGATGCTGAAAGATGCCCTAGTAAGAACGGGATATGACGCTCGACTCATCGATCGACAGTTCCGACGGGCCACAGCAAAAAATCGCATAGACCTCCTCAGGAGACTAACACGGGACGCAACCAACAGAGTACCCTTTGTCGTCCAGTACTTCCCCGGAGCGGAGAAACTACGCCATGTTCTCCGCAACCTTCAACACGTCATCAATGACGACGAACACCTCGCTATGGCCATCCCCACACCTCCACTACTCGCCTTTAAACAGCCACCCAACCTCAAACAGACCATCGTTCGCAGCAAATTACCTAGCTTTCAAGAGAACAGCGTCCACGACACCACACAACCCTGCCACGGTAACCTCTGCAAGACATGCCAGATCATCGATACAGATACCACCATCACACGAGAGGACACCACCCACCAGGTGCATGGTTCATACTCCTGTGACTCGGCCAACATTGTCTACCTCATATGTTGCAGGAAAGGATGCCCCAGAGCATGGTACATTGGCGAGACCATGCAGACGCTGCGACAACGGATGAACGGACACCGCGCAACAATCGCCAGACAGGAGGGTTCCCTCCCAGTCGGGGAACACTTCAGCAGTCATGGACATTCATCCACCGACCTTCGGGTAAGCGTACTCCAAGGCGGCCTTCGAGACACACGACAACGCAAAATCGTCGAGCAGAAATTGATAGCCAAGTTCCGCACCCATGAGGACGGCCTCAACCGGGATCTTGGGTTCATGTCACGCTACACGTTACCCCACCAGCGAACAAATGTTATCTGTTTTTAATATAACGGGTCAGTTGCTGTCTTTTCTATGTTTCTACCTCTCTATCTCTGTTTTTTTTTTTTTTTTTTTTTGGTGATTTGTATATTCTGAGACCTTGCAGGTAACACCTGTCTGTCTGCACACTGATTGCCTTGGCAACGGGCAGTTGAAAAAACTGTCTGTAATCACCAAGCATTGTTCTGTGAATTATAAATGCGATTTCATTTCGAGGATTTCATTTCCACATCGTTCACCTGAGGAAGGAGGAAGCCTCCGAAAGCTTGTGAATTTAAAATAAAATTGCTGGACTATAACTTGGTGTTGTAAAATTGTTTACAATTGTCAACCCCAGTCCATCACCGGCATCTCCACATCATACTTATTTTCGTAAGAGACAATGAAACAGGTGAATAAGCAGGTTAAGAGCAGCATTAAAAGAGTGGACAAAGAAATTTGACGTGACTTCATTAGCCAGTGCACTACTGGAGGGAATGAAATTCCTGAGGGTGTTACTTTATGCTTTCAGTTTCCTTAGCTTGTCATCTCTTCCGGTTCAACGCAAAAGAATGTAATTGTATCTTAGATGGTGCTCCCTGTCATCATTTTACAATAATGACACATATAGCTCCCTTATTTTCTTTTCAGCTTATTAATTTTAAACTACCTCATTATCCTTGCTGCCCTTTAAATCTTTTCAAAGAGCTTGGAGGAGATCACGTGTCCCTTTCCCTTCCTCCCTTTTGTTTGGGGATTGATCGAGAAAAAAAATATCTAAATGATTGGAGAAAATAATGCAGTTAAAGAATTTTGTTTTAAAAACAAGTTGACTTACAATAATACTTCTGGGTCAGAAAAGATTAAATCTCTTCAATATAATCTGGCACTATTTCCTTTGGATTTATTCTGTAATGAAAAGCTATGTGTGTTATTCAGCTTCTGTAAATGCATTACATGATTTTACTTCACTGTGACAAATACCAACAGAAGTAGAACCTAACAATCTCAGCCAGCAGCTCAACGGCCTCATTAAAGGATTGACAACTGGGTGTTTCTATTCAATAAATATGTATTGACGTTCTATCCACTCTGGTAAATTTCCTCGGCTTTAGCGTCTTGCCTTTGTACATGATGAATTGTCAAGGAGTTTTTATGAACTCATGCTGTGCAAAATTCCCTCAGTAAGTCTAGAGAATTATACAGCAACAAAATAAATAAAACCAATATAGCGTCCAATTGAAAACAATGGAAAGCATATCTCACACCCAAATGTTTGTTCTCCAAGCTGCTTACCCTCAAGCATTCATGTGCCTTATGATTGTGTTTGGCTTGCCATTCTGGTGAGAAGTTGCAGATATTAGAAATACTAATGCTTGTATTTGTTGCTCTGTATAATTAACCACAACTAAAAACATGAGTGGAATTTTATTGCATTCATAAAGGGAGTTCTGGGCTGCCTGGTATCCACAAGGCTTGTGTTACTGATACATCATTAGACACTCAACTCCTTGGGGCTTACAGTCATATTTAGTCTGAAGTACATATCCAGTCAGTAGTTATCAATAAGGACCAAGCACAATACTATGAGAAACAGAACCAATGATATGTATGATGTTAGAAAAAGAATAGATAGTTAAGTGCATTTAAAATAATAATCCCTTTGGAAATTTCGCTATGCAAAAGGCACTGTATAATTATAAGTTGCTATAGAATCACACCAGCTCATTTGGGGTGTGTTGCAAAGCTGTAATTTAATTTGGGACTCAGATGACTACATCGAACCATGAGGAATGTTTCATAAAGTCTTAGATTCATCCATTTTGTTATATTCTAACATCGGTACGATGTCATTTGTTAGTAGGGTTCTACATTTTTCAGAGTCCTTTTTGCACAGAGTTCCGTGAAGTCAGCAGACCAGCTCACAATTTCCACTGGACTTCACATCATATATTGATTCAGATATAAAAGCTTGACTTCCTCAACTGCATGCCCATGGAGTGAGGGAAGTCACAGCCAAATATGAGGCGTCAACACATAAAAGCAATTGCAGTGGAAACTGTAAGAATTCATTGACAGTTCGCTTCAGAAAATCACTTCACTTGAGAAAATGGATTCTGTGAAAAGCTGACCAGTTAATAGCTTTACTTTTGAAATACATCTACGTTCATTAAGTCACTCCTATGGAGGGCAGCTAGGTAGATCCTGTCACACTTGAAAGAGATGGAATATACATCAGGATTACTATTAATAGGAGCAAGACCCTTTGGTTGGCTTCAGATGCTGCACACCTTGTGAGATGCCAAAAAGAAACATTTTATACTCATAACTCACAGAGACCCAACAAGCACTTTAAACAACGTGGATGTAAGGGATGATAACAGGAGACTTGAAACTCTCTTCTCTCTGAACATTGTGGGACACTTCTCACCCTCGATATTGTCTACCAATTACCCAATTTACCCAATCCATTACAGCTGCAAGGTAAATTCTTCCAGATGATTGAGAGTGTGGAATAATATGAGCTCAGAGAATAAAGGCTCCACTGTCCCCAAAACAGGGGGCGTTAGCACCTATTACTAATAGTACTTGCTCATTAGCATAGTTCATTCCCCCAGCTTTCTATCCCTTAAGAATCATTCTCTAGCTCTGTTCTTTCCCAGAACCTCAAAACAGTGGGGAACTCCTCAAAACTCAAGCTTGATATGATCTAATTATTACATTTTCATTTACCTGGTCTACTCTCCCCTACTTTTCTCAGACATGAGTCTTGGCTTTTCACTGAGGTCTGAAAGGTCATCGACCTGAAACGTTAACTCTGTTTCTCTCTTCACAAATGCTTCCTGACCTGCTGAGTGTGTCCAGCATTTTCTATTTTTATTCCAGATTTCAAGCATCTGCAGTATTTTGCTTTTGTTCTTTAATTCTGCTATATAATAGTCAAAAATCAGTCCTGAAGCTGAAAAATTATTAGTCTAAGATGGGAAATAGGAAAGAAATGCTCTATTTATTTTGAAAACTAGGAAGATCAGCACTCAAAGGGTTAATATAAAAGTGCCTTTAGGCTTGAGCTTAATTAGCAATAAACTTGAAACTATTTTGAATGCTCAAAATTGCATTTGTTAAAACCTCAATATTTCTCACCCAGTTGACAGTGTCAGAAACTATACTGTAGGGATAAAATTTGGATTAAGGGATATAAAGGGGTGGGCCCCAATTTGCCGGTATAAAACGGTCTGAAAGTACCATTCAGTCTTGTTAGGCTGGAAACAAAACACAAAGCACCATGGGATACTTGACCATGTTAACCCTTTTCAAACTAACATAGATAGGTTTAGCTGACCAAGGACATTCCAAGCTTTACTTAAGGAATGTTTAGAAAGGGTCTGTTCCTGAGAAGAGATAAGAGTACAAAGACGTATTGATGAAACATCTGCTGATGGTCTGGGAAAGTAGAGCTTTGTAGTCAAGCAAGCCATGTTCCTGCTGAAGATACCTTCCTATAGTGATAGCAAGGGTAAGAGATAGCTCAAGAATGCAAAGTTAGAGTGAAGCCTCTGCAGCCCATAAGCGTCTCACAGCGGGTACTCGAGTTCAAAGGGCAGGCCTAGTAGTTGATTGATTAACCCTATAAACCATGATATATCAATATTACCATGTATACACCCCCATTCGTAATTAGTGGGTGTTGTCTCATAAACTGTATAAACTAAGTTGTATTGCCACTTTTCCTTTCAGAACGAGGTCTCCAGCTGGGGTGGCTGAGATTGTTCTCCCGTGTGCACTCGTAATAAACTATTGATCTGGGTAACACCTGAGTCTGTTAGTTCTGTTTTACCTTCCAGATTTTCCTCGCTTACAGTTTGGTGTCAGAAGTGGGATACCGCCGGACTACTAGTCGATCCTCCACAACGACCCGCACGAAAGGGTGAGTAGTAATATTCACCCTTGACGTGGGAGTCTGCGAGGCGGATTGGGGTAGCGGTGGTATAAAGAACAGCAAGAGGCTTCAGGTGTGGACCAATAGGATGCGTTTTGGGTGTTGAGGGCGCTAGTTGAGAGCGCAAGACGTGTTGAGGGCGTTAGTTGAGAGCGCAGGGTGCTAGTTGAGAGCGCAAGACGTATTGAGGGCGCTAGTTGAGAGCGCAGGGCGCTAGTTGAGAGCGCAAGACGTATTGAGGGCACTAGTTGAGAGCGCAGGGTGCTAGTTGAGAGCGCAAGACGTGTTGAGGGCGCTAGTTGAGAGCGCAAGACGTGTTGAGGGCGCTAGTTGAGAGCGCAGGGTACTAGTTGAGGGCGCAAGACGTGTTGAGGGCACTAGTTGAGAGCGCAGGGTGCTAGTTGAGAGCGCAAGACGTGTTGAGGGCGCTAGTTGAGAGCGCAAGACGTGTTGAGGGCGCTAGTTGAGAGCGCAGGGCGCTAGTTGAGAGCGCAATACCGGGTGACGATCCGGAGGGGTAAAGGGGCGTCCAACGTGTGAGTGTTTGTCTGGAACCGACGGAGGAGTAGCGACCCTACGTCAATTCAAAGCATAAGTGTTTGTCTGATTAGAGAATAAGTGTTTGATAGAGTATAAGTGTTTGTTTGTTTAAAATTTAAAGTGTAAGCGTGTGTCTGTTTAAAGTATAAGTCTTGTGTCGTTGTTCGATAAAGTATAAGATTGGATCCTTGGGAGTCACAGAGTGATCGACACGGACAAGGATGGTGGATTTATCTCAAACACCTAGCCTGAGCCTGAATTAAGAGGACGTAGTCCCACGTGACGGCCAGGATCAAGTAGATGTAGGGAACCACAACCACCACAGGATCGTGAACTCGTGACGAGTGAATGTGTACAAAATAAAGTATAAGATCAGAAGCAGGTAAAACACGATGCCTAAAAGTAAGCAAAAAGAGGAAACCCTCACTGAGACCGGTGATGATTATGGTCTGGAAGGAAGTTTAGAAAGATACGTATATGAGGAATACAAAAAGGAAATCCCAGGAAGTTCTAAATGAGGGAAGGCTGAGTGAAAGGGAGTGGAACAGCCTCAAGCGCCTTCTACAGGAACAATGAAACAGGTCGGTCCCCGTGGCAAATGGTGACGTAGGGACAGACTCTCGGATGTATATTAAGGCAGTGTTAGGGGGCCGGCACTGTAATATGTTGATAGACACCGGGGCGAGCGTCTCCGTCACCGACATTCCATTGCCCATAACTAAATGGGAACTAACAATGCAAGGGTTAGGGGGAGGAGTGGTAAAAGCTCACCGCAGTGAGACCACCATATTAGAAGTAAAGGACCTGATGATTCCAATTCAAATTTGGGTAACTGCACAGGGAAATGCAGGGGACACGGGGACTATATTGGGACTTGATTTGATGCAACAATTGGGAGCATTGGTAGATACGAAGAAAGAAGTCATTTTATGGACTCACAGGTATCTTCCTAGCCGGGGAATACTAAAACCCGGAGCAATGGGAGTATACGTGGGAGCCCTCACACCCATGAACATGAATTGGGACAAGCAGGGTGGATGGGGAGTTATATGCCAGCAATACATGTTGTGGGCCAGGCACAAACAAGAATGTGGGTTAGTCCAAGTAGCCCCTGAGGTTGTGCCTGGTCCAGAACACCACCCTGTTCGACAGTACCCGATAAAACAAGAAGCGGTAGAAGCCGTTAAATTAATCATATCAGAATTAGAAGAAGAACAGGGTATTGTCAGAGGAGCAGTGAGGACCACCAACTCACCGATGTGGCCAGTTAAGAAACCTGATGGTTCCTACAGGCTAACTATAGACTACACTGCGTTGAATGCAGTTACACCCAAACAGTATCCGAGAGTAGCCAGTCCAGCTACTATCCTAAACGGATTAAATAACAAACGTCGAATTTTTACCGTCTTAGATATCGCTAATGGATTCTGGTCAATACCATTAGCCCCAGAGTCACTGGATAAATTTGCTTTTACCATACAGGGCATGCAGTATACCTGGACCCGGGTCCCACAGGGATTCCATAACAGCCCAAACATTTTCCACCGGATAATGGCAGGGGTCTTGGCCCCACTGGACCTAAATGCCAGTGGGAGTGTAGCCCTGCAGTATATAGACGACATTCTGATAGCCTCGGGAACATGCATGGGCCCTGGTCCAAGTACTAGATATTATCCAAGCAGCAGGGCTGAAATTAAACCCTC
Source organism: Heptranchias perlo (assembly GCF_035084215.1). Classification (NCBI taxonomy): domain Eukaryota; kingdom Metazoa; phylum Chordata; class Chondrichthyes; order Hexanchiformes; family Hexanchidae; genus Heptranchias; species Heptranchias perlo. The sequence goes on along the minus strand of NC_090332.1, from coordinate 16,000,530 downwards.
GGAAAGCACAGGTTGGACAATTGGAAGTCCATTACTTGGGTTATGTACCGACACAGGGAACTAAACACCTACCAGAAGATAGGAAATTGACAATTTTAAATTTACCCCGCCCACAGTACGTTAAGGAAGTTCGACAAGTTTTGGGACTATTCAACTACTGCCGCAATTTTATTTTGAACTATTTATGAATAGTAGCTCCAATACAAGATCTGACCAAAGGGGGGAGACCTTCCCTGACACAATTAAGGGAAGGCGAATGGACCCCACAGTGTGAGGAAGCTTTTATCCAGTTAAAACAAGCCCTCACGTCGGCACCCGTATTGGGATTGCCAGACATGAGGAGGCCATTCCACGTGCATTGTCACAATCCATGGGGGGCATTATACCGCGGTGGTAACACGCAACCACGGGGGGCAGCCTCACCTGCGTGGGGGAAGGGAAGACGACGTGTGCCCAGACGTACACAATACGACCACCCCCAACGACCCCTGTGCCAATCAAGCCTATAACTACCTCACCAACTGCCTTTCGACCCATGGCCTGCCCAAAGCAAACTCCGGGCCCTACCAGTGGACTGGTTATAACTCGCATTGAGAATGTAATGTATGATAACATGCAACATGAGCTTGTACCGGTAGTACTAGATTTAACCGATACGGCCCTACCCACATGGTGTTCTAAGAAAACTCAACAATTATATCAACACCTCCTAACTCAAGTGTTAAAACAAGGCGTGACATGGAATGGAGGTGGACATCGTAAAAGAGATAGACAAATGTGGAGACATAAAAGGTCTGTGATAAACGATATAACAACTGCCTTTAATACGGGTGCCTCAGTTGTTAACACCATTGATTTGGCAACATTAGATCAAAAGGTCAGAGATTTAGGGTCTCGCATTAAAGATATATTACAAAAAACAAATGAAAATACAGATAGGGAATTGTCTGAGGATCAAACGCTGACCACACATTTGCAAAAGATAACTACAGTGCTAGAAACACATGCCCAAACCATTAATAAATTAATAAAAGAGGAATATAACGCATCTCAGCAGGCGGCTGCTAATGACATCTGCAGTACATATGGTAACTGGATTGTGGAACAGACACAAGAGAACCTAGCCCAGATACAGGCAGGGGAAGTACTCTTATGGATAACAAATCAACAACTGAGGGTGAACATGACCCCTGGGCATGATGGAAGTGGTACTTCCAAGCGGCTGTTAACAAACAAGAACATAACCCCTTGCCAATTCAGGGCAATGGTGCGGGTGTACCCCACTCAAGTGGAGTGTAAACCTGACGGAGGAGGGTTCCTAGGGTTGGTACTAGTAATACCGGTGATGGCACCCGAAGCCCAGGGACGAGAGGTGTACCAAGTACAGAATATTGGGGTAGTGAAGGACGGAATGCAAATATCCCATCACAATATGTTACCATATGCTGTAAAGATTAAAGGGAATTTGGCTGGAACAAAATTGAAGGGATGTGTTACTAGACACGCTATCACTGTATGGCCACACAGTATTGGACACAGCCCAGAAGCACAGTGTGGGTTTAACAATACGGGTACCAATCAGGATATTAACTGTAACATGGAGGCCCTAGGGGCAGATCTAAAACCCCCTCAAGTGGCATATGCCGGAAAGGGCGAATACTGTGTTACAACTAATTTGAAAACGTTTAAATATGCCAATCTAACTTGTGATATTTTAATTCCAGAGTTCTGCTTCATTCCTGAAGTCCCGGTTCGGATTGGACACGAGGAACTGGTAGAGATACACCGGCATAACCTCACCACCTTACAAGTTTCTGAGGAGATCAAAAAGGACTTAAAAGAATATCAGGACACATTTGGGTATCCGATACCCCTGTTGCCTGAATACTTGAAAGCATTGCGAATGGAGATACGCCTCTCCCAGAAGGTTTATTATAACCTACAACAGAACAATAAAAACATTAAACATGACATTGACCAAATTAAAGTCACCACTTGGTGGGATGACCTCTGGAATTGGGGACTGAATATACGGATCCATCCTTGGATTAGATTAATTTCACATGTATTAGTCGTAGTGCAGTTTGTTGTAATGTGCTTCTTGATTTTCATGGCATGTAATTAATGTCGTAAGCAGAGGATGAAGGGTTTGGCAAAGGCAGTAAAACAGAGCCTCGGTGAGAATATCCCCAGTGTCTCTGTGATTTCAACTAAGAACACATCTGAATGGTACCGGGAGTAGCACCCACTGGGGTAAGGTGCATGTAAAAGGGGAGACAATCATAGTTTGATAGGATTATCAGATGCTCTGCCTCTCTTCCACCCGGACTGGTGGCCACCATGAAGGGAACCTGGTTAAGATGAGGTACAGCATCTTGCATATGTAAATATCCAGGGGATGCCTAGGTGCTTGCAAGAGGGCAACACTGAGCGGGGCATACCTATGGGCAACCATGGGTGACAGATAAAGGTTGGCTATCTTGGGCTTAGCCAAGAGCTAAAAGGGGGGATACTGAAAGGTCATCGACATGAAACGTTAACTCTGTTTCTCTCTTCACAAATGCTTCCTGACCTGCTGAGTGTGTCCAGCATTTTCTATTTTTATTCCAGATTTCAAGCATCTGCAGTATTTTGCTTTTGTTCTTTAATTCTGCTATATAATAGTCAAAAATCAGTCCTGAAGCTGAAAAATTATTAGTCTAAGATGGGAAATAGGAAAGAAATGCTCTATTTATTTTGAAAACTAGGAAGATCAGCACTCAAAGGGTTAATATAAAAGTGCCTTTAGGCTTGAGCTTAATTAGCAATAAACTTGAAACTATTTTGAATGCTCAAAATTGCATTTGTTAAAACCTCAATATTTCTCACCCAGTTGACAGTGTCAGAAACTATACTGTAGGGATAAAATTTGGATTAAGGGATATAAAGGGGTGGGCCCCAATTTGCCGGTATAAAACGGTCTGAAAGTACCATTCAGTCTTGTTAGGCTGGAAACAAAACACAAAGCACCATGGGATACTTGACCATGTTAACCCTTTTCAAACTAACATAGATAGGTTTAGCTGACCAAGGACATTCCACAACACCAAGTTATAGTCCAGCAATTTTATTTTAAATTCACAAGCTTTCGGAAAGCTTGTGAATTTAAAATAAAATTGCTGGACTATCACTTGGTGTTGTAAAATTGTTTACAATTGTCAACCCCAGTCCATCACCGGCATCTCCACATCAAGGACATTCCAAGCTTTACTTAAGGACTGTTTAGAAAGGGTCTGTTCCTGAGAAGAGATAAGAGTACAAAGACATATTGATGAAACATCTGCTGATGGTCTGGGAAAGGAATCAGTTGGCTGCATAATTCAATGGAGCTTTGTAGTCATGCAGGCCATGTTCCTGCTGAAGATACTTCCCAATAGTGATAGCAAGGGTAAGAGATAGCTCAAGAATGCAAAGTTAGAGTGAAGCCTCTGCAGCCCATAAGCGTCTCACAGCGGGTACTCGAGTTCAAAGGGCAGGCCTAGTAGTTGATTGATTAACCCTATAAACCATGATATATCAATATTACCATGTATACACCCCCATTCGTAATTAGTGGGTGTTGTCTCATAAACTGTATAAACTAAGTTGTATTGCCACTTTTCCTTTCAGAACGAGGTCTCCAGCTGGGGTGGCTGAGATTGTTCTCCCGTGTGCACTCGTAATAAACTATTGATCTGGGTAACACCTGAGTCTGTTAGTTCTGTTTTACCTTCCAGATTTTCCTCGCTTACATATACTAATGGGCATTAGTTTACAAAACTTTATTAAGATTTTAAATTTAAAAAAATAAAATGTAAAGTCTCAAAATGAAAATGAGAAACAACTGAGCACTTGTCAAAGCCGCATGTTACTTGTAACAAAATCATTCTATTCCTCCTTAATGGCCTAATGGACAAATCCATTCCCCAATGTATTTCTGAGCCAAATGGACCAAAATTCAGTCCCTGGTGTGTGTTGAGTTAACTTGTCTTAGCCAATGCAGTAATAGTCACTGCCATTAGTTTCCCTTGGTTAGAAAAGGAGACACATTAGCCGGGTTTCAGCTCATGCTCATTGTCCAGTGACCCTGCTGAAAAATGACAGTGTATAGACATCAAGCCAGGACTCACATTAAAAATGTGGATGATCTACCTAAGGTCACCCGCACTTGTGGATCCATATCATCATGAATCTGTGGCTTCAAGAGAGATGGAGAGATAAGGATAGAAAACTAAAAGGAACTAGCTGGATTGCCCTGCCTGAAAGGGTGGTGGAAGCAGATTCAATAGTAGTTGGATTGGAATTGGATATATACTTGAAAAAAATTACAGGGCTATGGGGAAAGAGCAGGGGAGTGGGCCTAATTGGATAGTTCTTTCAAACCGCCAGCACAGGCACGATGTGCCAAATCCTTCTGCCCCGTATGATTTTCTGATTCTACGAATAGAGCTTTCTAACATGCAGTGGTACTACTTGGCTGACAATGAATGGCTGTTCAAATTGATTGCCTTCCCATTTCTTACTGTCAGCTGCAAGCAGTTAATCAAAAAGCATTAAAAAAAACTCCACTACTCAGCTTTGGTCCAATTTCAACATTTACTTCTGAACAGCTGAACCTAGTAATAACACAGTACAATAGCTCCTCACCAAAACATAAGAGAGGATGAATTATTCATCGGGGGGACTCTCGAGAGTCAATGGTGTGACATTCCGGTTTTGCCTGAGGTGTGATCGTAATTTTTATGCAGGATGGCTGTCCTTTATTCTTTAATGAACAGAATCAATTCTCAGGCCTTTGTCGAATTAATTTGTTGGTAATCAATATTAATTTTTTAAAATCTGACATCATTAATATTGCAGCTCTCATACAATTTTTACAAAGGAAGCAAGAGGTTTTTAGAACTCAATATGAGAATTAAGATACTCTCCAGTGTTGCCATTCATGCAATGAGTGTATAGGCATGGCTGAATGAGACTTATTACCATAATCATCAAAGACAGAATAGTACCAAGTACCACTCATCAAACAAGTTTCTGTGTTTATTTTTAACACAGACATAGTTTTAGAGGCTTTGAAACAAACAGCAATTTATGGAACAAGTTACTCTAAAACTAAATTTGAACATAAGAATGTTTACCCCAATTGAACGAGCTTGCAGTATCTAATCTCACCACCTTTGGGTGGCTACACAGATCAGTAAGTGGGCCTGTTACTTGACATATTTGACTGTTGATCTGGAGGAAAGCTCTCCTTGCTGCAGGATATGAACTTGTATCATTGTTTTTTTTGATTGAATATTTTTTCAATTTGCTTCTTAATTTTCAGCACTCATCACAATGTGCAGCAAAATGGCTTCAGTGCAAATGCTTTGCAGCAACAATTTGTACCAGAGGACAGCATTACACATTGGAAAATAGAGGGAGAAGAACAAAGTAAAAACAGATGGAAGCCCAGAAGCACAAATGCTGCTGTGTAAGCAGTAAATAATTATTGCTTCAGAAGATGACCTTGACAAAGAAGTGCTTTTGATAGGAAGAGCAAAATGTGTATTTTTCTGGAATGTGTGTGTGTGTGTACGTGTGTGTGTGTGTGTGTACGTGTGTGTGTGTGTACGTGTGTGTGTGTGTACGTGTGTGTGTGTGTGTGTGTGTGTGTACGTGTGCACGTGTGTATTTTCTCATATTCTCATTCCTTTTCTCCCTTAAAGTAGTGACATATGCTGGTGTTTGCTGTGCCGGCACCAGCAGCCTTCAGGTGAGTGGACATTCTTGACGTGTGAGTTTACAGTGAAGACAGCATTGAGCCAATTCATGCTTGCTAGAGTTTCTCAGGGAAAAGCAAACTACTCCTTTGTCAGATATTTTATTTTAGGTCCTACCTACCTGTAAAGCAATAAAGATAATGAGCATTCCAGCTGCGAGTGGAGTTGCATGTCTCATCTATACCACAGAATCTATACAAGTAGATTTTCTTTTTAACTTGTTGAGGCTTTCTGTTCTCTGGGGCCTCCCTGTTTACATTGTCGGGCAGATTCCACAGTACCAGCAGCAAGACTGGGCGTGTGCAATTACTTAAATGTTGTGAATCGTGACTTCCACGTCTGGCTGTGGATGGTCTGTACACATCACAAAGTGGGAAACAACACCACTGACCTGAACAGGTGGGCTGAGCACTCAGAAACAATGGCACCACAGCAAGTAGCCATTTACTTCAATCTTGGACGCTATTGCCTCCAGAGGAGTCCTGGAATATTACTTCTCGTAAATCTCCGTAGGCAGCACTGCGACCTAAGTAAGGTAAACGTGATCTAAAATCTATCTATATCCTTTGACGTAGCATAAATATTAGAAATTAGAAGAAGGCATCAATCTGAATTCCACCCTGGGGAAGGGGCCCGGAATATGGGTCGGAACCCGGTTCTACCAACATTCTGCTCCTTTTAGACCAGATCTTTACTGTCCAGTTGGGAGGGCCATGGGTGGATCTTACACCACTCCCCCACATCGAGCAGGGCCCCCAGGAATTTTGGGGCCGAATTTACCTTTTTGGAATTAGACCTTTCTAATGATGTTGCCAGCAAATAAAGATGACTATTTAAAAATATGTAAATAGTATCATATTATCATAGTATGATACAGCACAGAAGGAGGCCATTCAGCTCTTTGTACCAGTGCTGCTTCTTTGGTAGAGCTATCCAATTAGTCCCATTCCCCTGCTCTTTCCCCATCGCCCTGGAAATATTTCCCTTCAAGTATTTATTCAATTCCCTTTTGAAAGTTACTATTGAATCTGCTTCCACCACCCTTTCAGGCAGTGCATTCCAGATCATAACAGCTCGCTGCATAAAAGAATGTTTCCTCATGTCGCATCTGGCTCTTTTGCCAATCACCTTAAATCTGTATCCTCTGATTATTGACCCTTCTGCCACTGGAAACAGTTTCTCCTTATTCAGTCTCTCAAAACCGTTCATGATTTTGAAAACCTCTATCAAATCTCCTCTTAACCTTCTCTGCTCGAAAGAGAACAACCCCAGCTTCTCCAGTCTCTCCACATAACTGAAGTCCCTCATCCCTAGTACCATTCTGCTAAATCTCTTCTGCACCCTCTCTAAGGCCTTGACATCCTTCATGAAGTGTGGTGCCCAGAATTGAACACAATACTCCAGCTGAGGCATAACCAGTGTTTTATAAAGGTTTAGCATAACTTCCTTGCTTTCATACTCTACGCCTCTGTTAATAAAGCCCAGGATCCCATATGCTTTTTAACAGCCTTCTCAAATGTCCTGCCACCTTCAAAGATTTGTACACGTACACCCTCTCTGATCCTGCACCCCCTTCAAAATTGTACCATTTAGTTTATATTGCCTCTCTACATTCTTCCTACCAAAACGTATCACTTTACACTTCTCTGCATTAAATTTCATCTGCCATGTGTCTTCCTGTTTCACCAGTCTGTCTATGTCGTCCTGAAGTCCTCCACATTGTTTACTACATTTCTGAGTTTCGTGTCATCTACAGACTTTGAAATTATACCCTCTCTAGCCAAGTCCAGTTCATTAATATATATCAAAAGGAGCAGTGGTCCCAATACCGACCCCTGGGGCACACCTCTGTATACTTTCCTCTAGTCTGAAAAACAACCGTTCACCACTACTCTCTGCTTTCTGTCCTTTAGCCAATTTTGTATCCACGCTGTCACTGTCCCTTTAATCCCATGGGCTTTAATTTTGCTAACGAGTCTATTATGTGGTACTTTATCAAATGCCTTTTGAAAGTCCATATACACATCAACCGCACTACCCTCATCAACCCGTCTCTGTTCTATCAAAGAACTCAATCAAACTAGTCAAACATGATTTGCCTTCAACAAATCTGCACTGACTTTCATTTATTAGCCTATACTTCTCCAAGTCCCAATTAATTTTTTTCCGGATTATTGTTTCTAAAAGTTTCCCCACCACCGACGTTAGGCTGGCTGGCCTGCAATTGCCAGGTTTATCCGTCTCCCCTTTTTTGTACGGGGGTGTAACATTTGCAACCCACCAGTCCTCTGGCACCACCCCCATATCTAAGAAGGATTGGAAGATTGTGGCCAAAGCCTTTGCAATTTCCACCCTTACTTCCCTCAGTAACCTAGGATGCATCCCATCTGGACCTGGTGGACTTTTCTACTTTGAGTACTGCCAACCTTTTAACTACCTCCTCTTTATCTATTTTTACCCTCTCCAATATCGCTACTACCTTCTCCTTTACAGCTACATTAGAGAAGAGGATGCTGCCAGTGAAGACAGATGCAAAGTATTCATTTAGTACCTCAGCCATATCCTCTGCCTCCACAAGATCATCTCCTTTTTTGTCCCTAATCAGGCCCACCTTTCCTTTGATTACCCCTTTACTATTTATATGTTTATAAAAGATTTTTGGGTTCCCTTTTATGTTAGCCACTAATCTACTCTCATACTCTCTCTTTGCCCCTCTTATTCCCTTTTTTAGATCGCCTCTGTACTTTCGGTATTCAGCCTGGTTCTCTATTGTATTATGAACCGTACATTTGTCATAAGCCTCCTTTTTCTGTTTCATTTTAATCTCTATATATTTAGTCATCCAGGCAGCTGTAGTTTTGGATGCCCTTCCTTTCCCCCTCATGGGAATGTGTCTGCTTTATACCCGAACCATCTCCTCCTTGAAGGCTTCCCATAGTTCAGTTACTATTTTGCCTACCAATTTTTGACTCCAATCCACTGAAGATCCATTTTTAACTCATTGAAATTAGCCCTTCTCCAGTTAAGTATTTTTACACTTGATTGTTCCTTGTCCTTTTCCATAACTATTCTAAACCTGATCATATTACGATTACTCCAAATGCTCCCCCACTGAAACATGCTCCACTTGCCTCTCTTCATTCCCTAGAACTAGCTCCAGCACTGCTTCCTTCCTCATTGGGGCTGGAAACACACTAATTAAGAACGTTCTCTTGTACACATTTCAGGAATTCCTCCCCCTCTTTGCAAAGTAGCAAAATTAGATTGAAGGGAATGAAGACTGAATATTAATGAAAGCACTTTTATTATTGATGTCTATTTCTGATTCGAGCAGCAGTCACCAACGTTAATGCTTCCAGAAGGAGCGGATAACAGATTATAGCAAATGCTCCTCTTTAGAAGCCTTCTCATTATTAATGTGAGTAGGAGATTTTTAAATTGGGTAAAATTCTGCCATGCTTGGGCGAACATTTTTTATATGTATGAGTAAATACCTGAGTACATGCAAAGTGATGACTTTAAGGTAAGCATTTTCTCTAGCATCAACTATACTTCCTCCATCCAGCGTTCCCCCCACCCCCACCCCGGTCTCCTCAGGAACAATTAGATAAGGAGAATACATTACCCACTTCACAGCTAATCCCATGAAGGGGCCTCTATTGCAATTTGTATTTTTATGTTTCTTTGACGTTCAGTTATATTTTCTGCCGATGCTGAAAACATAATCTGCACAAGGTTGTATTTTCAGGCTGCATTTCACATCTTGTTTTAAAAACGTGTGGATTATTTTCATCTAATCAAATGCCCATTGTGATTTTGCTCGACTTATTCGTTCCTCTTTACTGATGGTTTCTTTACCCGTGCAGCTCACGCACTGTGATGCAACAGCAACTGCTTTGCGCACACCTCGCATATATCTTATTCAAAATGAAAAACGGTTATGGGGCGAATAAAGATTCTTTGTTGGATTTACATGTGTACTTATAGGCAGGCCAATCAATCACATGCCGGCCCGAGAAACAAACTTGGAGCTCCATCACTCTTGCATTCAGTATCCTGAAACCAGCAATTCATTCACTCCAAGTCCAAGAGATCTGTCTGTTGTAAATCTCGTGTTATCTTTGTTGCTTTACAAAAACACAGCTCTTGAAATAGAGGAGCACAATGCTCCAGACTTAAAGATTTCAGTAGTATCATATTCAAGTCCTCAATAATTTTCAGGAATCCAGCGGTGGACAGAAGAGGGCTGATTTTAACTTAATTTTCAGCAGTGACAGAAAACGGGTGGGAATGGATCAGCCGCCCGTTATAGATCCCACTCAATGTTGTTTCCATTGACTTCAATGGAAAAGGAATATCGGGCAGGGAGTATAAAGGGAGGCCGATCCATTACCACCTGTTTTCCACGACCATCGAAAGTTAAAATCACCCCATATTAATCAAAAAGGAGAAAATGTTGATGCAGTAACGATACTGTTCCCTTATTTGTCTTTAGTGAGCGTTGTTAAAAGCTAGACCTTATGTCCTTTCATCGTCATTGGGTAGGAAATCTAGCCCATGATGTGATGCACTTTACCATCTAGTGACATCTGATGGTGGTACATCAAAACTGCAACAACTGTTTTGTTTTGCTTTATTGATAAGCTATATATTTTGAACATTTTTGATCCATTATGTCCAGTTGGCAGTGTTACGTTTTGGGCTGCAACAGATACTTTTTGTGTCCAATATAAAGACCAGCAACCAAGCCCAAACCACCTACAAACTGAAGCATGGCCTAGTGCACAAAATTGTCTGGGATAGCATGCCTTGGGGGAACAATAGATCCATTTAATGTAGCGTTTGCATGTAGAGTTTCCATTACCCACCCACATCACTTGAGAAGATAAATACCACTCTGGTAATAGACTATCCTATCAAACAGGTTTATTCACAGAGACATTTTATAGAAGCAAGCAGTACAGTGCATTATTGAAGCCTGTCCAGTAAACAAAGCAGCTTTGAATCAGTTAATGAAATCATTACACAGGCAAACATAAATTAATTTCCTTTGACTGGCTTTCTTTGCATCACTTTCCAAAGAAGATGGGCAGGTGCTTTTTGAAAGGGAACTAGCTACCCAACCTTTATTGGGGGTCTTTCTCAGAATTATTCAGGTGCTCCAACTATACAGCTGCACTTTGCTTACATGTCTGTTGAGGCTTTGTCAAACTCATCACTAATTGAGGCATGAAAAGTGTCTGATTCTTATAGCACATCAATGGGTACCTATGGTGTTTAGACAAGTGCTGTCTGTGTTAGAGTTAATCTGACTAAATTATGTTGTTGATAAATAGCCCAATGATGCATTGTTTATTTTAATTACTTTTTGTACTTGGAGCTTGGTTACTCTTTACCCAGATGTGCAAATCTGTTTGTAATTAACTGTATTGACCTGACTGATTTTTTTTTCCCTTATATACTTCATGCAGAGCCAAAAGAATAGAAGCCAATTTCCCAGCAGCCATCTACAGAAATCATTTTGACAAAGGTATCTTTCTGAAAGAACTTATTTTAAGCTAAGGAACACAGCACAGAAAGAAAAACCATAAACTACAAGAAAAAATACTCCATTTTTATCATCTCCACCTTGGGAACCTCTGATCCATTGGGGGTAATTTTAAACCCCAAGAACGAGTGGGAGTTGAAAATAGTTGTTTTTTTGGGTCGCAACTGCAAAATTTTCAGACTTTACATTCCCAGTGGGAAGCCTGTACTTTTACTCGCCGACGTTAAACCCGGAAATAAAGCCGGGTTGCGGTCGCGACCCAAAAAACAACTATTTTCAACTCCCACCGCCACCAACCCACCTGTTCTTGGGGATTAAAATCACCCCCATTATATCCAATTGGGTTGTCATCTATTCATTAAACACCCTGATATGAGGTTAATGTTGACCTTTACCCTGGTCCATCCATTAGTTTATATCATACCTCAGTGAAAAATCAAAACCTTTGCTCAGCCTGTGTTTGTAGCTGGGTGAATTGATTCATTTAGTGAGAAACCGCAATAATTCAGCATTGTCACTGCACATTTCTGAAAGGAAGTATTCTGCAAAATTCTGTGCTCAAATAATGTTAAACCATTCCATGGTCTCTGAATTTAAAGGGGGTGATTTTAACCCTACCTGCCTGGCGTAAAACCGGGGTGGCTAGAGTTAAAATCGCCCCCAAAGTAATTATCCTACTTGATTCACCTCAATTATCCCAAAACCTGTAGTGGTGGTGTTAAAAAAAATACTAACTAGAAATTCCCTGAAACATTAACAAATCAGCCTGTCCAGATGAATCACAATGGGCTCCTAGTCCTGTATATTCCTGTGTTCCTAAGAAAGCATGGAATGAGAGTAGGCCATTCAGCCACATCTTCGACTGACCATGGGCATTCCATTCCCTTCCATCATGGACAATGCCTCTTCATTTAATTTCCTGTATAAATATCCAGTGATCCCCATGAGGCAATCAAGCAAAACTCAACCTTGCAGTTCTGTCCTCCAAAATCAACATTTCGCCCTTTCTGGCCCCAGCATCACAGGATCATTGGCCCCGATATTTATGGGGAGGCGGGGAGGGAGGGGAAATTGAAGCAGCCGGGAAACTCGGAAATGTGGGTCACGCGGAGGTCCAGCCGAATTTAACGGCAGGACCTCATTTGAATTTTATGTCTTTGTTTCTCGGCCGGCAGCCAGCCAGATTGAGCGGTTGGCCGGCTGTCAGGCGGAAAGGCCTGCCGGAGCAGAGGGGGTTGGGGAACATCACGGAGGGGAGGGAGAATTGAAGAGATCGCGGGTCTGGGGGGAGGTTGAAGAGATCATGGATCGAGGGGGCGATCAGGGAGAGGTCGGGGAGGGGCATCGGATCGCGGAGGGGTGGGGTCGGCAGATCACGGAGAGGGAGGCTGATCGCGGCAGGTTTACTTGTTGGGGGGGGGGGGGGGGTCGGGGAAAAGCGCTCCTCATCCTCCTGGCCCACGAGCAGTGCTGGAAAGGCATTTACCTCCTGGATCCGGCTGTTCTTGCCTCCCTTCGGCTGTCGGGATTCCCGTGCCCTGGGAAACATGTCCCACAGCCGTTAAATGTAAAAGTCAGTTAAAATTTGAGGCACGCAGCCTCATTAACATACTTAAATAACTGAACTACCTGTCGAGAGCAGGCTAGTCGCCTGTCCCCCAACCCACCTCCATTAAAACCAGAGGAGGTTAGAGGTGGGTTGGGGTCGGGTTTCCGATTTTTGAAATTTTAATCCCTCAACAACCCCTCTCCTACCCATCCCATGGAGTATTTCAGTCTTTATCTGGTTTTATATCTGCCTCCATAAATCCTAATCCTGTTTCTGAACTAGATATTTATTCAGCACCCTTTAGAAAACATTAGGGGGAAAACAAAGTAAAACATCTCAACAAGCACATAAAGAAACAAATCAAATAACTCAATCAAAATACAACAACTATCACTGGCCACATGATAGACGCTTTGCTACTCTTAGATTAAGTGAAACCATAAACTGATATGTTTTCGGATATTTACAGATAACTAAAATTCATAATGCATAGCAGATTCATTTAAAGATTCTATACATTTTCTAAAGTACAACAAAATGGAGGGACAGGATTGCTTTCAAATGCGGAACTAGGAATTGGAGTGAGAGGATGAGCAGAATGAAAACATTACATTTGTTTTTTTTTTGGAATTGAACTCGAATAATTGTTTGGGAATATTCCGGGACCAGTTTGCACCTTAATGTTTTGCTCATCTCTGAATAATTTCTGTTGATTTCTGAATGTCAGTTGTTGGAGAGGTCTTTATGAAAAAGAAGGATTTGGAAAACCTTTTTCAGTTGCATTCATAAAACCAAAGGTTGGTGGATTGTTAACTTTGATCATACTGCTCAAACAAAATGTAGTGGTGTCATGAGTACAGGTCGGATAATATGTTAAATTGAGTGCAATGTCTGGCTATTGTGTGGTTCAGACATTAAAGATCCCAAGGTAGTAACTGAAGAAGAGTGAAGAAGCTTTCCCAGTATGCTGCTTGACAATTCTTTCTCAACTAACCACCACCAAAAGCAGATTAACTGCTCATTGCTATTTGTAGGACATCGTTAATACAAAACGGCTGCTGTATTTGCCTACATAAGAGTCTCTTGCAGTTCAAAGTAATTAATTCTATGTGAAGTGCTTGGGAGACGTGATAAAGAATTCTATAAAGGCCAGTCTATCTTTTTTTGATTGAGAAGCTCTACCTTCTCATGGAGTTTGATGGCATATTACATATGGATATGTATTAAGAATGCCTAAATCTGCTGTTTGATTTTGATTGCATTTCTTAGTTATTAAACTTTCATTCACAATATTAACAAATGTAATTTTTGAAATGAAAACCCCTTTTTGTGGCACAAGGGGCAGTATGTCATTTATATTTTAACTGAAATATGCATTTATAAATTATTAAGAAATAGAAGGTCAGAAGAACTAAATCTGATGCAGTGTATACTGTAACTTCATTTTAATGAGTATTTTGGGTTTTATAAAGCTGTGATGGAAACATGAGCAACACAGAATAATTAAAAAACACAAGGCCCATACTGTACAGGCTGCCTTTTTGCTAATCCTCTAATGGCTTCAGTCAACAAATGGTTAGGAAATTGGATTTAAAATATCACCATAAGGAAATAATCATCACATTTGTAGCCACGGCACACTGGGTAAATACTGCAATTTTAAAAATAAATTTTTAAAATATTTCTGGACAGTCCAATGGGGGCATGTGAGAGGGTTTGATTCCAAACTCAAATGGTCCACTCGAGAGGGGCAGTCGGTCGAAAGGGGAGATATATATCTAATGGAGGGATATGGTTCTCGTCTCCAAGTCTGATGAGGGAAGATAACTATCTGATCTCCGGATATCGAATGAGAAAGTGGCCTATTGGGGAGATATGCTGAGGGTAGAGGAGGAGGGTGTTACCTTTTAAGGATTTTTGACTATTTTGTGTTTAGACTTTTTCTGATGAATTTTGTGCTCATAAGGTGAGGGGTGCAAATGCTGGGAAATGGAATACTTTCCATTTTTGGGAACACAATCAAGCACTCCCAGGTCAGGTAAAGCATGATCAGATGCAGATTAAACGTCCCTCCACTCCGTCAACAATGGGATAAAATACCACATCAGCGCTCCCAGCATATGTCAGAATGTCATATTGTAAAATTGCCTACCACCAACCTGCCATTTTCCATCCATTAATTTTAATGGACAGAAAATCATGGTTGGAATTTTTACTCCAATGTGCCTCAGACCCAATCTTAGAAGAGCTCTCCGTACTGCGATGTTTTCCATTTTCCATATCATCCATCCTTTGGCTCCTTCGGGTAATATTATCAATTTAGTTCCAATTAGTGCAGAATTAGGACAATTTTGTGCTGGGAACTGCATTGAGACTATCCGAACTCATCTCACATATGAGCTTACCATCAACAGACAGAAGAGACTTTCATGCTGTTATTCTGGGCTAGATTCAAACCAAGGTCCTGCCTAATACACTCCACCCACCCAGTCCCCAGATTTTTCAAATTGCACCATTTTTAGCAACACAAAATGACTCATTCTGATCGCATCAAACTAAAGGAAAAAACCGGTGCAGTAATTTCATTCCCCTGATTTACTAAGAAGGACCTGGGAATAATTAAAGTTTTACAAAAAACAATGTCAATATTCTGTGAAGTTCAGCATCATTATCTAACTGACCTTCACAACAGTATAACAGTTACTGAAAATAATACCAAATCCTTTTTCTTGTTCCTTTTTTCTCAAAGATATTTCTGCCTATTTTACTTACTTCTATTATACTCCTGAATGCATTAACTTCTTGCTGGGGTATGCTTTCATGGGAGCTGGTCAGCCTCTGGTACCTCATTCATTGCGCCAGCCATGGCTCAGTTGGTAGCACTCTCGCCTCTGAGTCAGAAGGTCCTAGGTTCAAGTCCCACTCCAGGGATTAGAGCACAAAATCTAGGCTGACACTTCAGTTCAGTAATGAGGGAGTGCTGCACTGTCAGAGGTGTCGTCTTTTGGATGAGACGTTAAACCGAGGCCCTGCCTGCCCTGTCAGATGGATGTAAACAATCCCATGGCACTATTTTGAAGAAGAGCAGGGGAGTACTCCCCGGTGTCCTGGTCAATATTTATCCCTCAACCAACACCTCAAAACAGATTATCTGATCATTATCACATTGCTGTTTACGTCCAAATTGGCTGCTGCATTTCCTACATTACAACAGTGACTACACTTCAAAAGTACTTCATTGGCTGTGAAGCGCTTTGGGACGCCCTGAAGACATGAAAGATGCTATACAAATGCAAATCTTTCTTTCTTTCATATGTGAACTTTGAAAGTGAGTATCAGCAGGCTATTCCACCATATGAGGCATCACAGCTGGTCCCTGCCTTCACCTGACGTCCGCACAAAGCACATTTCTAGCTGAGCTTGCTGGATATCGATCAGGAACATGAATCCTGGGGGGTTTCCTCTCCCTAACCTGGGCAAGTGAGGTAATTTGTAGAGTTCTAACACTCCTATTGTTGAGATGTGTTAACTCAGCGCAGGCTGGAGATTGAACCACACGTTTCTTGGTCTGTAAGGTTCAGCTACTTTTTGGGAAAAAAAAACTACCTGAGCCTTGGAGAAACCAACTTCTATTTAATTTTCCTTAAATGGCAATAGAAAAGAACAGTGATTGCCAAGATTAAAACAAAAACACATTTTATAACAAAAGACCACAGCTATTTTGGGCATTTATAGTTTTTTGATGTTATTGGATAATTGCACTGGAATGCACTAATTATTTGGCATGTTGTATATTGCATTGTTCAGACCACAATGAAGGGACATTACACTAATTTGTTCCAGTTTTCATTTCTTATTTGTACAGCTTTTCTGGGTGGGAAGTGAGCGGGAAGTGGCAGCCGGCCTTTGGGAAAGCAGGCGGCCCTTTGCTGCCCACCAGCAATCAGGTGAGCTTGGGGGCGGGATTTACGGGGGCGGGATTTACGGGGGCGTGGGGAGGGTTTCGTGGTAGGATGTGGGTGGGTGTCAGGGGAGGTGTAAATTTACCTTATGGGGGCCCAGAGGAGCACACCTGCTCCTTCTGGCCCCGACAAAGGAAAGTAAAAATCTTACCTGGAGGGCCTCTTCAGATTCCCAATTGTCTTCACACTGGCCTGCACCTGGTGGGAAAGCTGTGGCAGCTTTCCCGCTCGGGCTGAACTTAAAATTGCTGTTGGGGCACGTGACGTCATTGGAACCCAATTAGCGTAAGTTAAATTGGACCCCAACGGCTCAGAGCGGGCAGCTGAACCACCTGTCAAGAGGCGGCCATTAAAATCAGAAATGTTGGGATCCGGGCAACTTGCCAGTGGGTAAGTAACTCGGGGCATTTTAACTGCCCAACGACCAGTTTCACTGTGCGGAGTATAGTTAAAATCCACCCCCCCCGGCCATTGCTTTGCACTTTTTGATTTGATTCCTATATTTCTTCTGATGTAGGTTAAACTCAGCAAGATGACTATGAAAAGAATGAGTGTGATGTTAGAAGGGTCGTTGCAAATGGTTAGAGTGAATGAAACATGCTTGAATGGAGAATAATTGGATTTATTCTAGATAACATGGGACCACAGTATGTTGTTGGATTATTAACTACATGGTATGAAAGGTAGAGTGCTGGAGGTGCTTTGTTTCATCAAGGTTGGTTCTCTATCATCCTGCCATGCAGTAATGTCACCACTATGTGTAGATGTCCATTTGATTGAACATTTGGCTAAAGGCTTGATGGTAGCTCAATGCTTCAGATTCTGTAGCTTGAAGTTGAAGATTCAAAGCAACATCCAGCCTAAAACGCTTATACATGCAGAATGATGTGGCTCTCATCAGTCACAAACTGCACATTCAAAGAATGAAAACCCTTCATGCTGGTGAAATTGATGGAGTTGGGGCCTTTAATTACACATGGGTACTTGATAAAATTCCAGTACTTGTTGTCTTTGTTCTAGTGGGTCCATGGGGAAGTATATGAAATCTGTGACCTGCTGTAAAGGGCATCCAGCACCTGTTTAATGCAGTGCTGCACTGTTGACGACTTTCATCATCTCAAACCACCTGGAAACATCCAGTGGCATGAGATTTTAGAGCTGTTGTTACTTTTACAGCCACTGACAAGGCTGTACTCAGGTGGAAAGAGGCTTCAAGTCTGATACCAAAAGCTAGCATAACTCACTGACAGCTTCTGGAGGAAATCACAGCCTTCTCACACTGCCCTTGGCAGAAGTCCAAACATGATTGAAAGTAACAGTCGATGTTGGAATTAATAATATTTCACATCCATTTAGGGCACTTTTTCATGGTAGGATGTAGGTGGTCAGATTTGTTATACGTGGTCCCTTGTCCTGTGTGCTATTTTCTGATGTATACGCAAATACTCGTGTGCAAACATAATAATGACTGACTGCTGGTGTAATTTAACTGGGTGCTAACAAGCTCAGTTTTCTAGTTGTGCAACTGATGCAGTGAGAAGGACACAAAAGCAGCAACCCTTAACATTAAGCCAGTAGGTAAGTTGTTTTTTCCTTTGTAGATAGTATTTGTCTTGATAAGGCTGCAGCTTTATCCTTAGCTGGGCAGATATATCCTGTGTGGATTCTCAGCTGTCAGGGGCATCGTGTGGTATCAGATGTTTATTGTTCCCCTATATGCTTCACCAGTGATAAATCTAATAGGTCCTTTATTCAAAATCTAGAGTTATATCTTTGATATCTGGTTCCAGAGCAGCTTCTACTGAGGTTCATCAGGATCTAAATATTGTGGTAGATATCCCAAAGCGTGTAAGTATGCCTTAAGTTTGTAACATAAGTTTCTTCAACTATTAAGGTATTCCCAGTTTGGAGTCCTGACTACTGAGAGTGCTGTTGAAAAATTCCATGCAGCCCATAATTAATTTCAAAATCATGACCATTGTGTGTGCAATTTCCTGATATCAGCTCCCAACAGGTGAAGCAAAGGAAATTTACCGTATTATATCCTTTCCTAGATTACTGTACGTGACTTGCACCGGTCATTCTGCTCAACAACGTACCTTACCCTTTATCTCAGGAGAGCAACTTCTATTGCACCAGTGCGATACTTCGATTTCCCATAGTGGTGATTGATCAGATAGAAAGCTTGTCTTTAACTTCCGACTTGAGGAAGAGAATGTGATATGATTTGCTGATGCGAATGTCAGACAAGATGGTGAAAGCCATTGCATTCATCTCGCCAGTAACCAGGATTTTGTTGTTCAAAACAAAATAATTCTCACAAAGGGTAATTAACTAATTACATACTGTACTTAATATTTGCTGAACTTTTATACTTTATATCTATTTAATCGTTACAAATAATAATACAGTAAATCTTCATTTGTAATACATCTGCATTTATAATACACAACTCCCTCCCACTTTGGACAATATCTTGAGAAAAAGTGTCTATTATACTCAAATTTATTAGGGTTTTTTGAGGGTATAACCAGCAGGGTAGATAAGGGGGAACCAGTGGATGTAGTATATTTGGATTTTCAAAAGGCATTCAATAAGGTGCCACACAAGAGGTTGTTACACAAGATTAGGGCTCATGGGACTGGGAGTAATATATTAGCATGGATTGAGGATTGGTTAACAGACAGAAAACAGAGAGCAGGAATAAACAGGTCATTGGCAGGTTGTAACTAGTGGGGTACCGCAAGGATCAGTGCTTGGGCCTCAGCTGTTTACAAAAGATATATCAATGACTTAGATGAAGGGACTGAGTGTAATGCATCCAAGTTTGCTGACGATACAAGCTGTGAGGAAGACACAAAGAGGCTGCAAAGGGATATAGACAGGTTAAATGATTGGGCAAGAAGGTGGCAAATGTAATATAATGTGGGGAAATGTGAAATTTTGCACTTTGGTAGGAAGAATAGAAAAGGGGAATATCTTTTAAAGGGGGAGAGACTAAGAAATGTTGGTGTTCAGAGGGATTTGGGTGTCCTGGTACATGAATCACAGAAAGTTAACAAACAGGTACATCAAGCAATTAGGAAGGCAAATGGTATGTTAGCTTTTATTGCAAGGGTGTTGATGTATAAGAGTAAGGAAGTCTTGCTGCAATTATATAGGGCTCTGGAGTACTGTGCACAGTTTTGGTCTCCTTACCTAAGGAAGGACATAAATGCCTTAGATGTGGTGCAACTGGATTGATCCCTGGGATGAGAGGGTTGTCCTATGAAGAGGGATTGAGTAGAATGGGCCTATATTCTCTGGAGTTTAGAAGAATGAGAAGTAATCTGATTGAAACGTATAAAATTCTTCGCGGGCTTGACAGGTTAGATGCTGAGAAGCCATTTCCCCGGCTGGAGAATCTAGAACTAGGGGTCATAGTCTCAAGATAAGATGTCGGCCATTTAGGACTGAGATGAGGAGAAATTTCTTCACTCAGAGGATTGTGAATCTTTGGAATGCTCCACCCCAGAGGGCTGTGGATGCTCAGTCATTGAGTATATTCAAGACTGAGATCGATAGATTTTTGGACACTAGGGGAATCAAGGGATATGGGGATAGGGCGGGAAAGTGGAGTTGAGGTCGAAGATCAGCCATGATCATATTGAATGGTGAAGCAAGCTCAAGGGGCCGTATGGCCTACTCCTGCTCCTGTTTCTTATGTTCTTCTGCAAGCGCAGTTGTAAGCTGAAAAAAATGGCCTGAGTTTATTATCCGCCAGTCCAAAGTGAATGTGGTTGTGTAGATCAAGACTATGCTTAATCTGGTAAAAAGATTACTACAAGTCAGGTCATTGCTAATCCTCAAAGCATGCAGCTCTGCACAGGCACATTACTGAAAAGGCAAGAGATTCAAGGTTGTAGGGTAAGACCTGCTTACAGGAACAATTTGTGATCTGATAAAAGAGTGCTATAAAATATCAAAAATTGTAACAGGTACAAATCCTTGATAAATGTGTGAGGGAATAATCCCAAGGCCTGGCAGATGTGTGTTCAAACTGTATTTAAGATAGCAACAGATGAAGTTTGTATAGCCCAAAAGTTAAAGCCATATGGCCATATCTCACCAGTGCATGCAGCTGCCATCTTCTACAATAAATTTCCCAGTGCAGCATGAGAAGCAGCTGATGTGTTACTGCAGCAAATCAGCTGCAAATCTAGGAAAATAGAATATGCCAAACTGACTGAATTCTAGTGATGGCTTTTACCTTTTTGAATTTGATTTTTTTGTTTGCATTATGTCATGACATTCAGGGGCACCCATTCTGAACAAGACTATGTACCTAATAATTACATTTTTTTAAGGGGATGACTTGTTACTCTACTTTCGACTGTACTCATACAGAAAGTGTCTATGAAGGGGAGAGATCACAATGCTGGAGAATTAAATCTCACTGCAATTCACAATGACACTGAGCACTTTGTACAAGACAGATACATCACAGAGTAAAGGCTGCCACTCACGTGCCCTTAGACTGGACTTCTGGCTTTTGAACATGCTATCAAGGCATTTCTGAAACATAAATCGGACAAAATTTTTTAAAAAATAAAACTCCTGTTTTTGGTTTACTTCTTTATCATGTGATGTGGAAGGTTTTTGGTAAATTATCATTGTTTGCAAAGCAAGCCTTAGAACTTGGTATATTTATGCTTGCATGAAAAATGGATGTCCATCTCAACTTCCCTTTCAATATAAATCACGATGTGGAGATGCCGGTGATGGACTGGGGTGGACAAATGTAAGGAATCTTACAACACCAGGTTATAGTCCAACAAATTTATTTTAAAATCACAAGCTTTCGGAGATTATCCCCTTCATCAGATGAATGAGTGAAAAGGTTCTCAAATCGCATATCTTATACTATGCTGGGACAGCATCAGACCAATCAAAAGGTGTCGTTGTTATTCAAACAGGCTGGGACGTGCTGTTCTCCGTGACTGGCCTGTTTGAATAACAACGACACCTTTTGATTGGTGTGATGCTGTCCCAGCATAGTATAAGATATGCGATTTGAGAACCTTTTCACTCATTCATCTGACGAAGGGGATAATCTCCGAAAGCTTGTGATTTTAAAATAAATTTGTTGGACTATAACCTGGTGTTGTAAGATTCCTTACAATATAAATCACGATATTGCGGATAACGTGCGTAGAACTATGCAAGAGGACGTGAAACTTAATAGAATGATATATAACTTATATATATGTTTCACTTGGCACAAAATTGGAAATTTAAAAAATTCAGTTTAAATTAAAAAGGACAGTATAAAATATGTTTTAAAAGTTTCTGTTAAAACATTACCCATGTTTCCTGCACAATAAACATTGTGGAATGGTTAATGGGCCCTTTCCTAGAAACTGCAGTAAAAAAACATCACCATTTCAGGCAGTAATTACAAAGAGTTCAGCCGTAGCAAACTGGAGCACATTTGGCATTTTTCACTGTCAATCCCCAACAGGATGAGCTGCAGTTAGTATTGCTGAACAGACAGCAGGTGTGGATCAGTCAAGTTTAAGAATCAAATTTTGCCTCAATAATACTTTTAATGTTTGTGGAGTGCTCAAAATTCTAATTTGGTGATCTTCAGTTACCTCCAATATCCCTTCTTTAATAATGCCTGCAGAACTCTGTGATGCAATGTCTGTTGCATCACCAACTTCTGCAATACAACTTTTATTACCTTTAATGGAGGGACGTGGCCAATATACCTCCCTCAATCAACATCACCACAACAAATTAACTGGCCATTTATCCCTTTTGCTGTTTGTGGCATCTTGCGGTGTGTAAATCAGCTGCAGTGTTTGCCTCCATACAACCTCTAAAGTAGCTCATAACATTTTGGGATACAGTATATGAGTAATTTGAGACATGACATGTGGTAAGTGTAACATGCTTGGGAGGAAAAAGGTGACTTTGGACCTATGGCTCCCAAAGCTCTCCACCACTGGGGTTTTCCACGTGTCATTTCTGGGTCTGTTGCAGATTAATTGATAGAGATTGATTGCTATGATTAGTTAACAACTCAATTATCATTGTATAATACAACAACCAGGATGGTCGAAGGCAAACTAGATGGACCTTGGTCTTATTTCGTCTAGCAATTCCAATGTTCATTGTCTGTGAAGTGCCTTGAGATGTCCTGAGGATGTTAAAAGTACTTTATAATTGCTAGTTGTTTCTTCGTTTTACTAACAAAAAATGGCCAGTTCAACTAGTTTCTTATGAGGGTAATTTGATTATATTAGCAATCAAGGCAAGCATAAAGTTGGATGGAATAGCATTACGAATATTACTTTGTAACACAAGCTCTCTTCATTGATACTGAACAGAAGAAATAGTTTCAGCCAAGGAATGGTATTGTATGGAAAATCTACGTGTGTATTCTTTCTATGATATGCAACATCATATAACAAATTATGAAATATAGCATATCATACTAACATTGAAAATATGACAAATACAATTTTTTCTATATAAAATCTTTCAACATTACATTTTCTATTTTACATGGATGATATCAGTGCAGTTTGCAACACTTTAACATCAGTAATACTCTCCTGGTAACACAGCAACTGATCTGGGGTGATTTTCATCTCACTAACTCTCGGTTTATACCTAAAAACATGTTGGTAGAGGAGCCAAAATTGTATGTGAAGCAGAACTGCCAACTTACCGCTGGTTGTCTGCCCATTCCAATTTTCGGGTGAACCTCAATTTAGGCAGCACCAGAAAGAGGCAACGGTCTAATTAATATACATTAATCAGGGTCAAATGACATTGTCAAAACACTTGGCGCAATTTTTGTCTCTGTCCACATTGTTCTGAGCAATTCCTCATTCTGCCCACAAACCATGGACGGTACGAGTCGGGAGGTGGTTATTTCCAGCAATCTCGAAAGAGATGCTTGCAAGTAAAAAGCTGGAAAGTTTTGGGGGACATTTTGGTTGTATTACATAGTTATAAAGGCTGACATTCTGAGACAGAGCAAAACATACCACTCCCATTGTACCAGTGCCACTCCCATGAGGCTGTAGCTTAGCAGTCCCACTGATCTGCAGGAGAGCAGACTGTATGAGATGGGTAAAGCCTTGAAAGCCCTTAACTATTTAATCCACCAATCTCTCCAAAGTAGAACCCCGAGTCTGGATGGCAGCCATTTGAGCTTTCATCAAAGCTGCAAAGGCTGGTAACATTGACACCTGTTGTGAGGGTCTGAGTGCAGCATACCTGGAGATGGCCACACTCTCCAAGGAAGACTGAGTTGTGATGATGCTACACCACACTCACCCTTGCTGCTCTTGTGCGGTCCTGAAGGTAATGTTCCTGGAGCTGACTATCTCAGCCACATCTCTCCAGACCTAGTGAATATCCATTTTTGGAATCTTCCTGCCTGGATGGGAAAGAAAACTTCCCTTCTTGCCCTCACCTCTTCAACCAGGACCTCCAAGGGGGGTTCAGAGAATCTGGGGACTCACTTCTGACTCATTTCTGCAGAAAATCGTCTTGTAGCCATCACACAGAGCAATCTGCCAGAAGGGAATGCAACCTCCCTTTAAGAGGTATGTTCGGGCTTTAAATAGACCTCTGGGGGCCTACCAGAAATTATGCACAAAAATGGGAGGGCTTCCCATTCATAATGCGAATGGGTGGGAAACCTGCCTGTCAAATTTAAACAAGGCCCAGGATTTAAAATTTCACACTCACCCCACCTGCGCCTGCTCCGGATTAAAATCTCCCCTTAATTTCTGTCTCTGAATCCAGACTGTCTGATTCAATTGACAGATGTGTGGTCACCCTAAATTCACTACCTAGTGCATAAATTGGAATTAGAGCTATTGCTGATTCAGCATAGATGTAGGTTTGGGGAACGATAAAGATAAAAAGTGGTCAAATTGGGTTGTGAAACAAGACTTAGATGATGGAGTGAACTGTGTGGGCCAAATGGCCTTCACTTGCTCCAAAATTTTTACAAAATGGCTGGTCTTTATAGGTCTGTGCTCCAGGCAGAGAGAAAGGGACTTTATCCTCTCAGGAGGAGGATATGCTCTTGGTTCTTTTCCCTCCATTCATCCTCTATGACAGAGATCTGCATCAGCCATCGTCGGCAACACTGTAACATGAAGGATCAGGTTCCAGTGGTGTAGAGAGCTTTAAAATTCTCCTGCTGTTGGGTCCAACAACAAATCCAGCTTTGCACTAGCAGGATCTGCACAGTCAAAGTTGCTATAAAATCACGGTTACAACTTCTGAGCAACGAGACGTGTGCAAACCTCATGCATGCACAGAAGCCAATGGGGTGATTGGCACCAACAAGAACCAACTCAATTGTTAAACTGTTTCCAATCGACGCAGTTCCAGAATAATAACAAAAGGGCTTTTTTTTCTGAGATTAATTACATAGAATTTATCGCTCAGAAACAGACCATTCGGCCCAACTGGTCCATGCCGGCGTTTATGCTCCACACGAGCCTGTTCCCAACCTACTTCATCTCACCCTATCAGAAGACCCTTCTATTCCTTTCTCCCTCATGTACTTATCTAGCTTCCCCTCTATGCTATTCGGCTCAACTACTCCTTGTGGTAGCAAATTCTCACCACTCCCTGAGTAAAGAAGTTTCTCCTGAATTCCTTATTGGATTTATTAGTGACTATCTTATATTTATGACCCTTAGTTTTGGACTCCCCAACAAGCGGAAACATTTTCTCGATGTCTACCCTACCAAAACATAATTTTAAAGACCTCTATTAGGTCACCCATGAGCCTTCTCTTTTCTAGAGAAAAGAGCCCCAAGCCTGTTCATAGTTTAAAGAGCATTGGAGCTATGCTGCTTCATGTTAAGTACTGGATTAAAAATTGCGACTGCAGCTGTTCATTATGCAACCACTGGTGATCTTTATTTACAGAAAGAATAAATACGGTTTCCAAAAAATGTTGCCAGGTGCAGTTGTTAACTCCGGGCTGCTTCGGCAATCTTGTCTTTTCAACTTTGTATATTAATTCTGCTCTTTTGCACTCTCATGCTTAATAATTCTGATCAACAGTCCTCTCAATTAGTTCATCAGCATTTCTAAAGTAATAGGCCAGCAAAAACCAATGGAAACAAAGAAAAAAAAACTCGTTGGTACAGTAGGTCTTAATTATATTTAACTCCTCGGCCTGGAATTTCCTTGGAGCTACTACCGCTGAATCGCTGTAACCTTACCAGAGGTGCAGCGGAAACCTCATTTATACCTTAAACAAGGGGTTTCTGCCACACCTCTGGTAAAATTACAGTGGCAGAATGGAGGAAATTACTGGCCAACTTGTTTTTCTTAAACAGAGCTCCGGTAGCAAGATTTGATCTTAAAGCTTGTTCAATCCATTGTTGCTCCTGTGTTTTGCAACATTTGAGAGATAGTCACTAACCAAGCAACTGTATATCAAAGATTTTTAATTATTATTTTCATTGCCGAATGATCCCTGAAGACACAGGTAGCAACGTTTGACATGTAGCACAAGACTTAGAAAGCGATATAACAACAACAAAGCGTTCTGACCAACAAAGCATTAACCGCAGGATGATGGATCTCTATCTGGTATCACGTGTGACAGAAGGTCCAAGTTTAGAAAGTAGCACTCACTAGGTGACACTGGACAATAGAACTAGCTCAGCTACAATGTCCATTATGTTTAGGAGCTCAATGTAAAATATACCATACCTTTCATCACGGTGAATACAATTTAACTACCTTTTTAGCAGCATGCTATGGTTTGAAGAGCATTGCTAAAACTTTACAGTTTGTAACAGAGCACCATACCTCCTTCAGAGGCATCTATTTTCATAAAGATTGGTGGAGAAGTGAGAAAGGAAGAGTTCAGATCAGATAGCCAGCAAAGGAATCAACCTTGCCTTTTGAGATAATCATCTGGGGTGACCACCTGTTGTTATTTGTCCCACAGAGAAAAAGATGATTCCATTTGATACTCTAATAAAAGGGAGCTCGAGAATGTGCACCAGTGGATTCTTCCAGCTCTTAATTTTGACAATTGAGGAAGACTGGTGTAATTACGATCAATCATATTTGATTGACTAGTCCAACAGACCAACCCAGACTGGAGTGTTGCTCCTTCCTTGGAGGGAAAATTAACAGCTGCACGAAGTTATCACCTAGCTTCTAAGGCTAAGGTACATTTACGATTAGTGTTTCCAGGAGGCCTCTGATCAGTTTCTCCTAAGGCCACCCAGCCAAGTACATTTGCTTTCTCACAGACATCGTCCTTGTAAGCTTTGGGAGAATAGGCGAGTCCAATGGTCAACAGCAATGGATGGCCACGTCAAAGAATGTTAGAGTAGCCAAAAAATAGAAGAAATTGAAAACATGTTCTCAAGGTGCCTTTTATATTTGCTTTGCTACTAAATGCAGAAAACAGGAGTCATTTGATATTCTTGCATTTTTATTGTTACATTTTATATTCTGCACTTTTTAATAAAAATGGATGATATTTTGTGTGTACTTTTGATGCCCAAATAAGACTGTATATGTCAGTGCCTCGGAGGAATAAGAGGTCATATAAAGTCTGGGCTGGCTTGGGGCTATTTAAGGTCGGAAAATAATTTAATATTTCCTGGAGATTTTGGCATAAAGAAAGACTGCTTGTGGATGAGCACTATCACGGCTTTACACTAACACCCTCCCACAAAATTACAAAAGGGCATGGGGTAAAAAAAAACAATTTTCAACCTGCCTTTGTGGTAATGGCAAAGAAACAAAGAGGTGAACATATGGATTGGAAGGACCAATGACCATAGACGTAGCTATGATGTGGTTGCAACTCCTCCTCATTCAAAAATAGAAAATATTAGTCACGGTATAAAATGTAACAATGTTATTTTTAATCTTTTAAAAAAAAGGTTTATTATCTACTGCATTACTTTCTTGACCTTCCCGTCCACCCATCATGAACTTGCAATGGGCAGACTGTAGATCCATTCCATGGTTTTTGCAAGTGCTGCTCTAAACCAGTCACTAGAAAGTGCATTAGTTTGAATTGGGTGTCTGACCCTCCGATTTCTTCTCCCTCCTGGAGGAAATGCAAATATTAATGTCGTGGAACACCCACAAACTGTGAGATAGATTGTTGTGAAAAATTTGTAACCTATTTAAGGTGAAGAGTATCAGACAAATTAGATAGGGGTTAACCATTTTATGTCTAGGATTATCAATATGATATCTAAATTAGCTCACTTTGAATTGTCCCACATATCCCTGTCCAAAAAATGTTGATTCTTGACCAAGCCAGGTCTGTCTACAGCAGAAGTGCAGTTATCAAAGGCACCAAGGACTGAGTCAGATGCAGAGATGTATAGCTAACACTACCTTACTTCTCACATGTATGATAATATAGCTGGTACCATCACAAGGTTTGGTACTAGCAACTAAAGTAAAGGTAAACTAACATGAATGAACAGAATCCAAACCATCGCAAACACAGTAGGAAACTAAGAATCACATATCTCCATCTTAGCTGGGTTTTGTTCAGTTACATCTATAACAAAATAAGATTTGACGCTGAAGATTACAGTAAAGATTTAACAACGTATGCTTCCAGTTTTAAAACTGTCACACAAATGGCACTGTAGCTCATTTGAAGTGTCAGCTTGACTCAACTGATCCCTGAATCAGATGATGGTGAGTTCAAGTGCGACTCCAGGACTTGAATCTAGCTGACACTCCAGTACATACTGTAGTGAGCACTGCATTGTTGGAACTGCTGCTCTTTAGCTAGGATGTGAACATTGTGTTTCACATTCTACTGTTTCAGATGGATGTTAAAAATTCCATGCCACTCGTCATAGAAAAGGAAGAATTCTCCCAGTATCCTGGCCAACATTCCTCCCTAAACCAACACCATAAAAAAAACAGATCAACTGGTTATTCATCTCATTTATTGTGTGCAAGGTCTTGCTGCGCGCATCATGGTTACCTCGATTGCTTGCTTAACATCAGTTACTGTTTCATTGCTTTGGTATGTTTCCAAGTGACACATTTATGGTGCTATATAAATGCAAATCTTTCTTTTCTTCTTCATTCTATCTTTTGTGCCATACTTGAAGTTTTTAAAGTCACTCGATAATAAAATACTTTGCTAGATATTTTTGCGTTCCCAGGTTTTAGACCTTCCATTCCTTGATCAGTGTAGGGGTGGCTTTCTGCAAATCCATAACTGAAATGTAATCCAAGTCACAATGTTCAGGAGTCAGAATAAATTTTCACATTTGGCAGAACATACAAGGATGTTTTATAAGAGCAAAGCCAAACATAGAAAGAAAAAAAGAACTTGCATTTATATAGCGCCTTTCAAAATCTCAGGACATCTCAAAATGCTTTACAACCAATGAAGTACTTTTGAAATGTAGTCACTGGTGTAATGTAGGAAACACGGCAGCCAATTTGCACACAGCAAGGTCTCACAAACAGCAATGAGATAATTGACCAAATAATCTGTTTTAGTGATGTTGGTTGAGGGATAAACATTGGTCAGAACATTGGGAGAACTCCCCTGCTCTTCTTCAAATAATGCCATGGGACATTTTACATCCACCTGAGGGGCAGACAGGGCCTTGGTTTATCTTTTCTTCTAAAAGACAGCACCTCCGACAGTGGAGCACTTAAGAGCCAGCCTCAATTATGTGTTTAAGTCTCCCACAACCTTCTGACTCAATGATGAAAGTGCTACCAACTGAGCCAAGGCTGACAGTTATTGTGCACATTATCTGACGAGTACCATGAGACAAGAATTCCTTGACTATAATGGATAATAATGACTTGTTAATTGAATACTTTGTATCTGTTTTCACAGTGGAGGAAGAGGACAAAATACCAATAGAAAAGAGACCCTGAAAATAAGTGAAGGGGAGAAACTTAGTAAATTTACTGTAGGTGAATGACAATGGAGAAGTTATAATGGAGAAAATAATGGGACTTAAGATAGACAAATCTTCAAGACCTGATGGTTTCCACCTCAGACCTTATAAATAGGTGTGGAAATTGCAGATGCAAGAGTCATAATTTTTCAAAGCACTCTAGATTCAAGAATTGTGCCTTTGGATTGGAAAATTGCAAATGTCACTCCATTATTTTAAGAAGGGAGAGAGGGAATTGTGCCTTTCAATTGCAAAATTGCAAATGTCACTCCATTATTTGAGAAGAGAGTGAGGGAGAAGCCAGGTAACTTCAGACCTGTCAAACTTTCCAGGACATTTCTGTCAAAGGATAACAGAAGTAATACAAGAGACGTGTAATAGTTATAATGTCCATACTTCCATCGAGGGGCCATCTGGTGTTCAGTTAACAATATGCAACTATCATACATATCGCCCAAGCAAGTAGGATTTAAGTTAATGAAAGGTAAATTTAAAACAGATATTAGGAAGAAGATCTCTATTCAAAATGTGATGAATACTTGGAACAGTTTGTCAGACAGGACAGTGGAGACAAAAGTATTGGGGATGTTTAAAATGCAGCTGAATATTGTTATAGATGTTAGGGTACAAGGGGGATAGGCCAAATGGCCTTTCCTTGTCCATGACTTATCTTATGAAAGACAGCTATATCAAAGGGAACCGACACTGCTTATCATTTATAAGGTAACAATTATTCAAATCAAAGTTCAAAAATAGACAGCACTTTAAATCCACTTATATTTTCTAGAACAAGTTGTACTTTCCACATTCTGACACCAGAACTTGCACTTCAGTGCAGGGACAAAATCTACATAAAATTTCAAAATTAAACCTGATTGGAAAAGGTTCTATTGTAGTTCTAATTAGATAGCAGCAAAATATTGTTATGTGATGTTTGGAAGGCTGACAAATACTGTATAATAGTGAGAGGTGCATTGTAAACGGGATCTAATTAAATCTCTGGCCAGTGCTGGAAGCCAACCATCAATTTATAGGTTATAAAGCCGAAGTTGTTTGAGAAGACAAATGATGTCAAATACTACATAGCCAAAACAAAACAACAAGTTGCATTTATATAATGCCTTTAATGCAGTAAAATGTCCCAAGGTGCTTCACAGGAGCGATTATCAAACAAAATTTGACTCCGAGCCACATAAGGAGATATTAGGACAGGTGACCAAAAGCTTGGTCAAAGAGGTAGGTTTTGAGGAGCGTCTTAAAGGAGAGAGAGGTAGACAGAGGGAGAGATTTAGGGAGGGAATTCCAGAGTTTAGGACCTAGGCAGCCAAAGGCACAGTCACCAATGGTGGAGCGATTAAAATCGGGGATGTGCAAGAGGCAAGAATTGGAGAAGCGCAGAAATCTCGGGGGGTTGTAGGGCTGGAGGAGGTTACGGAGATAGGGAGGGGCAAGTCAATGAAGGGATTTGAAATCAAGGATGAGAATTTTTAAATCGAGGCATTCCCAAACCAGGAGCTAATGTACATTAGCGAGCACAGGGGTCATGGGCGAACGGGACAGTGTGTGTTAGGATACATGCAGCAGAGTTTTGGATGAGCTCAAGTTTATGGAGGGTGGAAGATGGGAGGCCAGGAGAGCATTGGAATAGGCAAGTCTAGAGGTAACAAAGGCATGGATGAGGGTTTCAGCAGCAGAATAGCTTATCAAATTCTGTTTTTTTCATGGGCCGGATTTGGCTGTAAAATAACATTGAGGCTAACAGCATTCACCGTTATTTATGTACAAATCGGAAAGCAACTACCGGCGACCGCACATGTGCAGTTAAATGTGGAAATCCAGAAGTTGCTCTCTGAGATGCGATACTCCTCCAAAAGCTGCACGAAAACGGCATCTCGCTGTCTGGCTCCTCTCAAATGTATTGAACGGCATAAAATTCTTGCACTGACATCGCAGATTCGGACTAAACTCACCAAAAAAAGTGAAGTCAAGTCATTTTAAATCTAAGTACCATTTTAACGGTATGATAAGTTAACGGTACGGTTAATTACTGCCAAACAACCTCTCTAGCACTGAAAATTAACTTTTAGAAGTGTGGAGTCTCATTCCTTCAGTTTTTAATTATTATTGGATATTAAAAAAAATTAAATACATTTCTTTTTATTTTTTCTTTCTGTGTCTTTTATCTCTGTCTCTTAATCCAATCTTTCTTACCCTCTCTTTATTTCACTTTCTGTACTTGATCTGACATTGAATTCACTATTCTAACGAACACATCCTGATACTGATTCTGCACTGATATTAACGATTCTTCAATCTGATTGGTTAAGGAGACACACAGCAGCTTGCCCTGTTCACACAGGCCCCAGATGCCCTGTAGAGGGCACCATGCTGAATGGTTGTCCCGCTGACAGTAACTTGCCATGCAAAAGCTCACTGAAAGTCTATGGCAAGTCTGAGTCTAACAAACAGCTGGCACCGCTCGTTCGCTGCTCACGGCAAAATCCGGCCCAATGTGTTTTTTTTAAAACCGTGTCCATCTGGGTTATTCCACTTAATTCAGCTGAAGTTCAGAGAGACAGTCTTGAGCATTTTTTGCCAGCATGGTAAAAATTGGCCATGACACTCTCTGCATATTAGTGCCATTTGGTGTTCTTTTAAAAAAATAACTGCCGGCGCGGACTCAATGGGTCAAATGGCCTCCTTCCGTACTGTAACCTTTCTATGATTCTAACTACATGGATGACAGACTATATAAAGAACTTACCTTTCAGGGACGAACTCTCCATATGAATCATATAAAACAGCTTTTGTCTGTGTTTGGAATCCGTAAATAATGACTTGGATACATTTTACAGATACATCCTCTTGGCTGTTGTCAGGCAGACTGATAATTTGCCTAACAACACTTGATGGCAGGTTGTTTAAAGCAGGAATGTCCAAGCCTTTTGTTAGCATGGGAAGCTCAAGCGTGTACCATGGAGCTCCAGGACTGGCTTATAAAGATTAAATCCACCTTCCCATTAATTTACGTACATCTCAAGCAGTGATGATTGAGGACATTTCCATCAATGAAGCAACAGCACTGAGAACAGCCCTTTCCAAACCTCCGGGCCCACACAAATCAGCAACATATAAGCACAAAGTGAACAACGTTGCCTAAGCTGCATGGGCTGGATTGCCAAGGCTCACGGGCCACTTGGAGCCCATGGGCCAATCTGAATGGCAGAAATCAATGGTTCCCAATTTATTTTTGGCACCAGTATCGTCTGGGGAAATAATATCACTCCGAAGCATTTCCAGCTCCCAGATTGAAAAACAGAAAAGCCACCCCTTCCTGAGACTGCAAGTTAATATTTTGATACCTGTGGAAACAATTTCTCTTGTCTCTCTTTTATCCTTCTTTTCTGTTCCCTTTCTTGACCTCTTTCTCTTGGCATATCTTGTATTACTAAATGAGGTTCCTGGGCCTGGTCCTTTAATGGGCATTTATTAACACCAGGTTAAGTTAATGAAACAAAATAGTAAGCTTTCAAAAAAGCAAATGAGTAACTGTATACGAGGCCAATGTATTTGTTTAATCTCAATGTCATGTACTGTCTTTTCAACCTGTTTTCAGTCCATAAAACCAGTGTCTTTTATATTCTGTTCAAACCTGGTGTGGATGGGGGAAAGGCTATGTCAAGCATGAAAGCAAAATACCTGCTGGAGGCCTGCCCATATACATGAGGCATTATCTTCTTTTCATGTATAATTAGGGAACTTCATTGTGGAATGATTACACGTCTCTTGGAGTGAATTAACAAAAGGTTTACATCAACAGAAGAAAAATACATTTTATGCCAAACACATGAAATTTCTACATGGAAATTCTGGTTATCATTGTGTAGCACCGAAGTTTATTGTAAACTTTCTTGTTACTATGCAATAGAAGTAAAACATTTAAAAGCCCACAGATACCTACTTTCATCAGTGCATATTCATAATCGAAAGTTTATTCAGCAGTAGTCTCTGCTCAGTATTCATTTTAAGTTTTTGTTTAAATAGAGTGGCTGACGACATTTTCTGCCACAATTTTTCTGTCTTTTCAAAAGGACTTACTCTAACAGTATTAGGAAACATCAAGTTTTCACTGAAGTTGTGCTACATGAAAGTGCTGGAATTAGGCGAGGGGAAAAACTGAATTTGGACTCCAAATCCAGTCCTTATAGAATCATAGAATCATAGAAGTTACAACATGGAAACAGGCCCTTCGGCCCAACATGTCCATGTCGCCCAGTTTATACCACTAAGCTAGTCCCAATTGCCTGCACTTGGCCCATATCCCTCGATACCCATCTTCCCCATGTAACTGTCCAAATGCTTTTTAAAAGACAAAATTGTACCCGCCTCTACTACTGCCTCTGGCAGCTCGTTCCAGACACTCACCACCCTTTGAGTGAAAAAATTGCCCCTCTGGATCCTTTTGTATCTCTCCCCTCTCACCTTAAATCTGTGCCCCCTCGTTATAGACTCCCCTACCTTTGGGAAAAGATTTTGACTATCGACCTTATCTATGCCCCTCATTATTTTATAGACTTCTATAAGATCACCCCTTAACCTCCTACTCTCCAGGGAATAAAGTCCCAGTCTGTCTAACCTCTCCCTGTAAGTCCTTGTAAGAATGATTGTAAAATCTATATTACTGACATCACCATCTTTTTTGTCTTTTCAGCACGTATGCTACCCTTTGTGTGAAGAGGTGCTTCCTGACATCATCCCTGAACGGCCTCTCTCTAATTTTAAGGTTATGCCCCCTTGTTCTGGACTCTCCCAC
Source organism: Heptranchias perlo (assembly GCF_035084215.1). Lineage (NCBI taxonomy): Eukaryota > Metazoa > Chordata > Chondrichthyes > Hexanchiformes > Hexanchidae > Heptranchias > Heptranchias perlo. The sequence goes on along the minus strand of NC_090332.1, from coordinate 15,965,931 downwards.
CAGAGGAAATGGTTTCTCTCTATTTACCCTGTCAAATCCTTTAATCATCTTAAACTCCTCAATTAGATCACCCCTTAACCTTTTATATTCAAGAGAATACAAGCCTAGTCCATGTAACCAGCCCTCAGAATTTAACCCTTTTAGCCCCTTTATCTGATGTTGAACTCCATAAAGCAAAGTCACCCGAAGGTAAACAAGACAAAGGAGAATTTTAATTCAGTGTAGTCTTTGCCTAATCTAAAAATGATAGCCTCATGACACTGCTTGTGGTTCAGAAATGCCACACTGAACATTAGAATTCAGTTCAGATGACTTTAGAGTTGACTTGAATCTTCATCCAGGAATTTTCATTTAATTTGAATTGACAAAACTGTCCCGTGGGAACGGAACTTCCCTCGTCCCTTCCAATACACAAACCTATTTCCTGTTCTTAAGCTTGCATTTGGAAGATTGGCATTGCATTAGCAAATAACTATACAGTTCCTTTGATGTAAAATAAACTACTCATATGATCAGTGTTTACTGTTTCATTTGTTTCTCTAAAACTCTTCTGGTCCACACCTACTCTGACCAGAGGGCAGACAGGTAACTTACTTCCAGGCCTGTGTCTGTAATCCATTGCTAACGTAATGAGGTTCACCTATATACAGCAGACTGAGTGATTCCTTTATTGCTCACTGCCCCTTTTTATTTTCTTCCTGGTTCCTACAAAAACACAACCTGAAGCATTCACTGTGGAACTGGGTCAGGCTGATTTGAAATTAATTGCCACAAGTGGATAATCTATTTAGCTGCTAACCCATGCATCATGATTCCAGGGCATATTTGATGTCTTCTGTGCATTATACAATATTGTTACAGCTGAAATATGCTGGAAAGGATCTCAGGCTGACTGTTCCTATGAATCTTCTCAGCCTCCCCATGAGAAAACATCCTGCGCCGGGAATTTCCTCGGAGGTTCTCTGGAGTGGCTGCCGTAACCGCGGCAGAATCCTCGTTTACGCATTTTACCCGGGGCTTCCGCCGAGGAAATTCCCGGCGCTGACCTCCACTCTCTCGGGACAGCATTGCTAGAACACAACATAAATTTGAACTCATAGAATCATCGAAATTTACAGCACAGAAAGAGGCCATTCGGCCCATCGTGTCTGTGCCGGCCGAATGGCCTCTTTCTGTGCTGATCCGTAGCCTTGTAGGTTACGGCACTTTAAGTGCATATCCAAGTAATTTTTAAATGTGATGAGGGTTTCTGCCTCTACCACTCTTTCAGGCAGTGAGTTCAGATCCCCACCACCCTCTGGGTGAAAAAATTTCTCCTCAGCTCCCCTCTAGTCCTTCTACCAATTACAGCCTTCCAGTCACAAAAACACCCGTCGATCATTACCCTTTGCTTCCTGCCACCGAGCCAATTTTGGATCCAACTTGCCACCTTCCCTTGGATCTCATGGGCTTTTACTTTCCTGACCAGTCTGCCATGTGGGACCTCATCCAAAACTCTGTTGCCCGTATCCTAACTCGCACCAAGTCCCGTTCTCCCATCACCCCTGTGCTCGCTGACCTACATTGGCTCCCAGTCCACCAATGCCTCAAATTTAAAATGTTTATACTTGTGTTCAACTCCCTCCATGGTCTTGCCCCTCCCTATCTCTGTAACCTCCTCCAGCCCTACAACCCTCAGAGATCTCTGAGTTCCTCTAATTCTGGCCTCTTGCCCAATCATTGGCGGCCGTGCCTTCACCTGTCAAGGCCCTAATCTCTGGAATTCCCTCCCTAAACCTCACCGCCTCTCTACCTCTCTGTCTTCCTTTGAGACATGCCTTAAAACCTACCTTTGGACCAATCTTTTGGTCACCTAATATCTCCTTCTTTGGCTCGGTGTCAATTTTTGTCTAATTACGCTCCTGTGAAGCGCCTTGGGACATTTTACTACTATAAAAGCGGTATATAAATGCAAGTTTTTGTTGTTGTTGTCGACCTGAGGAGGAGGCTTGACAATGACATCACTGAAGATTCCTCAACGCAGCACCGATATAAAGCCAAGCACAATGAATCTGAACATCTCTGTGTTCCCTTGCCAGAAACCACAAAATTGTTTGTCACCCTATGAATAGATTTAATCTATAATGAAACTGAATCTCATTGTAATCCTCCATCCACAATAGCCATCCACATCTTACAGCACTGACATTCTGTGAGGTGCTGTGGCACATGTAACTACAAAAGAAACAGAAGGATGTAACTTCAACCAAATTGGCAGCCATTAATTAACTTATTTTCACTGGAGAAACCGATTTTGCAGGAAACCATTATATATTGGCAAAGAGGTTTGGAGAGTGAATTCCAGAGCCTCGGGCCTAGACTGCTAAAAGCACGGTCATCCAGATTGAGTTATTTTTCTGAGACAAGAATCATTAAAATAGCACCTGCTCCTTTATTTTTGAAGGATGGGTCTCTATTGCCATGAATTTATGTTTGGAAACATTTCTTCATTTGTTTGATAAGGCACAATGGCATAATATAAACTGGGTCAAAGCATATTTTGTCTTGATAAAATAACATGACCTTTCTAGCTATTCCAAGAACAAATTGTCAAACAGTTTTCTGTGAGGGTCGTATCCTTAGAAATTGATTGCCAATGTTATACTGGTTGTTCAAGATGGGGGCATTCTGTAACATTCTGCAGGTACACAAGTCCAGGCAATAATATAAAGAATGAATGAATCGTTCCTTTTAGTTACAAAAATAACTACACTTCAAAGGTATTTTATTGGCTGTAAAGCGTTTTAGGACGTCCTGAGGTCGTGAAAGGCGTTAGATACATGCAAGTCTTTCTTTCTTAGTAGTTCAATCGTATTAGCTGACAACATCAGTCTTCAATTTAAAGCTGAAATGTCTGGGGATGCCAAAAATATGTCATGCACAAAGCAACCCATGCAGATCTGATCAAGCCACATCAAAATGTATCGGTGATCGTTGCACTTTTCCAGTTTGTCAAATGACTGATTGTCTGTTTTGGAAGGCAGTGTTTCTCTGAGACCATCCTTGTGTCAGCATTGTTTTATTCATATGAATTAGGGAGGCTGGATTGCTGCAAACCAGGGATTCAGCAGCAGGCTGCAGATATTGAGAATAGCAGGTGTAATGAATGCAGCTAAACTGAGTGAATCAAGCACTGTCACACTGCAGTTTTGATGAGTAACTGACAGCTACTGCAGACAGGATTATGGCAGCATTATTCATAATCACATACCAATATGGGAAGATTAGAATCTTCCATTTTGATGGAAATTATGGTCAATTCTTTAATGACCGCACCAAACAACAGCAACAACAACAATTTGTATTTATATCGCGCCTTTAACATAGTAAAACGTCCCAAGGCGCTTCACAGGAACGTTATCAAACAAAATTTGACAACCGAACCACATAAGGAGGTATTAGGACAGGCGACCAAAAGCTTGGTCAAAAAGGTAGGTTTTAAGGAGTGTCTTAAAGGAGGAGAGAGAGGTAGTGAGCCGGAGAGGTTTAGGGACGAAATTCCAGAGCTTAGGGCCTAGGCGGCTTAAGGCATGGCTGCCAATGGTGGAGCGATTAAAATTGGGAATGTGCAAGAGGCAAGAATTGGAGGAGCCCAGAGATCTAAAAAGGGTAGTCGGGATGGAGGAGGTTACAGAGATAGGGTGGGGCAAGGCCTTGGAGGGATTTGAATAGGATGAGAATTTTAAAATCGAGGCGTTCCCGGAACGGGAGCCAATGTAGGTCAGCGAGCTCAGGCATGATGGGAGAACATGACTTGGTGTGAATTAGGATACGGGCAGCAGAGTTTTGGATGAGCTCAAGTTTATCGAGGGTGGAAGATGGGAGGCCAGCCAGGAAAGCACTGGAATAGTCGATTCTAGAAGTAACAAAGGAGGTGAGATGAGGCAGGGGTAGAGACGGGTAATGTTACGAAGGTGAAAGTAGACGGTCTTGGTGATGGAGCGGATATGTGCTCGGAAGCTCATCTCAAGGTCAAATAGGAGGCCGAGGTTACGAACAGTCTGGTTCAGCCTCAGACAGTGGCCAGGGAGAGGGATGGAGTCGGTGACTATGGAACGGAGTTTGCGGCGGGGACCAAAGACAATGGCTTCGGTCTTCACAATATTTACTTGGAGGAAACTTTTGCTCATCCAGTACTGGATGTCGGACAAGCAGTGTGACAAATGAAAAAAAATCTAAGAATATAATTTTCTTCTTTCCCCCTTTCTTTAATTTATTGTTTCTTTTCCTCCTGCATGCTCTGCATTATTACCTGCCAACCCATTGACGTGTAGCACTGCTCAAGAATAACTTGATTCTCAATTCAGACCTGGATGAATCAAAACTTCCATCAGCTTAAACTTAGCCAACTTAAAGCCATCCTCTGGCAAACAGCTATGTGCCTCCAAACACAATGCCATCAATCTTCCTGGTTGCCACCTCAGATAAAGCACAGAGCCTCAGTATCCTGCTCAAGCCCGAACTCAGTTTTCTTCTCCACATCCAATTTGTCACCTCAAAAACGTTGTCCACTTTCATTCTTACTTATCCTTCTCTGCCACTGAAACCCTAATCCATGCCTTTCTCACCTCAAGGCTGGAGTTCCCCAATGAATTCCAAATCAGCTTCCCGTTTCCACCCTCCATAAACTACAAGTGATCCAGAATGCGATGGACCACATTCTCACCTGTGCTAAGGCCTACATTCTCATCATTCCTTTCCTTAACAATTTCCACCAGCTCCAGAGAAGTGGCTTTAACACATTTGTCCGCACCTTAAATTCCTTCCATGGCCTCACCATTCCTATCTCCACAATCTCCGGACATATGTTCCTGAGCAAATCCTTTACTTCTCATTCCCCACTTTGTCTGCTCATCGTCAGTGACTGCTTTCTTCAGCTATTATGCTCGTGGCTCTGACGCTCCCTCGGAATCTCACATCTTGTCACTAAAGACCCTTCTTCTCAACCATACTTTTGTGCCCTTCTCCTCTCTTCCCTTCCCTTTTCTCCCCTGCTCCGATTCTCCTCAAATTTAGTCTTTGGGAAAACAAGGAATAGACTTCTTTTCATTGTCGTGACCCAGAGGTCATGGACCAGATTATAAACTCATATCATGGGTAATTGAAATGAAATGTTCCAGCATTGAGTGTGACAGCATATTGGAACAATTCCTTACTGCACCATCACACTGCTTAAAAATTGGGAATTTAACCTGATGTTTCAGAGAACATTACAACTTCAAAACTGTTTTGTACGTTTCTCTAATGCTTATTTATACTTTAAAGTCCATTGTCTACAATTCAATACAGATGTGGCTGAGAATCTATTTTAATTAAGATATTCTAATCATCTATTTTTGCTCCATTCTAATGAGAGGCACAAATGCTTTCCAGGAGCTGTTTAATCAAAGTTTAGTAGCGTTTACACAGAATTCATAATCAAGTGGCTAATATGCATATTTGTGCATATTTCTCCACCCACATCATTATTTTATTTTAGAATATAAGAAATGAATTTTTTATTCTCCTCAATTGATTTTCACTGGAACTGGCAATGGTCACATTACAATTGTTAATCCTTCAGTCTGGATAACATTGGACATCAACTACCCAGAGGGCACTTTCCAACGTGACACCAGCCAACTGTAAAGGAACTTGAACAAAGCTACCTTGAATGTACACCACAGCATATACGGTACAAAAACAAGTGGCTAAATTAAATTAGATTCCAAGGATATCATTCAATCTCAGGGTTCAGATGTCTGTTAAAAATCAAACAAACTTCCCCCCCACTGTTTCTTTCATCAATTGAACCCCACCATAAGATGACAGCTTAATAATCATTCCTTGGTGCCCATTATTCTCCAGCAAACTCTCATTGAAAGGGTTTTATAAGTGCTTTTAAACAATGCTAATTTAAGCAAAAGCTGTTTGATGCACCTAATGATATTTTTAATATGCATGATGGCTGCTCAGTTGAGCCTGATTCAGTATTCTGAATACATTTACCTGGAATGTGCCTCATCAGATGTACATTTTGGGTAAACCTTGTACCTCTGGGCTATTGGGCTGTATCAGAATAAATAACTTTTGTAGACTTTCTTGCATAAGGATGATCAGATCTCCAGTACACTTTATTGGCCACAAATCCACTTTGGACTTTCAGGACTTTTTCCAGGCAAAATAAGTTCCTAGAAGAACCATGCTGAAAACCCTTTATTTGGAGCCAGTAAATTAGCTACTGGAAAATGTTGCCCACAGCTGAATATAACTCAAACCTTTGCAATGCATTTTTGTGGGTGGTATTGATTTTTTTTGAATGTATTTTTAAAAAATGAATTTGTTTCAAATTAACACTATGGCCTCTCTGAGTGAAACAGTTTTTTACATGTGATTTTGTGCCAAATTTCAGCATAGGACGACGATTTCTTCATTGTGCCTGTGCAATGTTTGCTCCACATCAAACCTATCGACCTTAATTCCATTTGCCTGCTTTTACCCCCTTCATTTAATATTTTTATAGAATCATAGAAATTTCAGCCATTCGGCCCATCACACCAACATATGTGCTCTTTTGTGGTGTAGATTCTGGCCTACCAAGAACTGAATTGAGATTGACCAAACTCAGTCACAGGTGTCGCTTGCATTGTGCACATCACTTAGCTCACAACTTTTCAATAGTGACAATGCCCCTTTAACTGGCTTCAGACATTTCTACAGTTGCAGGCAGGAGGACTGTATGCTGCAATGGTTTGCAATACTGACCTTTCTCACTTCTGGATTTTAAATTCAGCCCACGGTGAGATTTAATTATTTTATGTTTTAAAGGGACCTAAGTGAAGAATGTTTGGTCAATCTCGATTGGCTTAAATGTTTCACTCAGAGGGGGCTTAAGAACTGGCTAGTGTGGATAATGGAAATATCACATTGGTACAGTATTGGGTATTCTTCTGACATTGCCATTAAGAACAATTGGTGAAGAAACTATATTCTTCATCTGTCCCATGTAATACCTGGGCACACAAAGTAGGATAGTGTTCTAGATGCCAGCACTCACTTGGATGTGCTTAAAATTTAACAAGTTTTAATGAAAGTCACTCCCCTCTCCAATGTGCAATTGAACTATACAGGCTAGAAGGATCCCAGATTTGATCTCCAGTCTGTACTGAGTTGGCTGATTTCAGTCATGGCAGTGACAGGGGCCCTATAATTTCCCTCAGCATTCTGGGTTTGGACTGTAAAATCCACCAAGATTTTGGTTCTTGCTCACTAACTAGCAACCCTTGCTGGAACTATACATGCAAGAGTCTGGTGAGGACAGGATCAGACTTGCTGCGATTTCCCTGTGACTGAATAGCCTGCTGACAGTCAATATCTAGGGTCACATGTGGTTAACGGTCACTTGGGCAAGGCACTTAGAAATGTACCTCAGGAAGGAGTAACACTTTCAAGAGAGGAGGGAAGGGAAAAAGTGGTGAGAAAAAGAAACAATATCAGTAAAAGAGAAAAGAGAATTGTAGCTAATTGTTCCTGTGCAGCTAAGAACATAAGAACATAAGAAATAGGAGCAGGAGTAGGCCAATCGGCCCCTCGAGCCTGCTCCGCCATTCAATAAGATCATGGCTGATCTGATCCTAACCTCAAATTTAAATTCATGTCCAATTTCCTGCCCGCTCCCCGTAACCCCTAATTCCCTTTACTTCTATGAAACTGTCTATTTCTGTTTTAAATTTATTTAATGATGTAGCTTCCACAGCTTCCTGGGGCAGCAAATTCCACAGACCCACTACCCTCTGAGTGAAGAAGTTTCTCCTCATCTCAGTTTTGAAAGAGCAGCCCCTTATTCTAAGATTATGCCCCCTAGTTCTAGTTTCACCCATCCTTGGGAACATCCACCCGATCAAGTCCCTTCACAATCTTATATGTTTGAATAAGATCGCCTCTCATTCTTCTGAACTCCAATGAGTAGAGTCCCAATCTACTCAACCTCTCCTCATATGTCCACCCCTATTGTGTGACAGACATTCAGTAGTGACAGGTTTGAAGGAGCAGGGCCTTGGTCACTGGAGATGGCGAACAGACATGTGCCACTATTGTCAGAATGCCATGTTCAAGCAAATGTGGTGACTTTCTTCTTAAATGGCATAATGATGTTTTCAAATGCAAATTACATTATGTCTCAGTCTTTGGTAAAAGCAGAAATACAAAGTTTACCAAGAACCATTTCTATAAACACACCATCCCTTTAAGAAAGGAATAATCTTCATGCTTTCCATCTTATTCCGACTTCATTGTAACTGATTCCTCATTAACTTCAACGTACTGAGCAGCATTCCCCTGGTGCATGCAGAAATGAGGATGATTAGAGTTTGGAGAGAAGTTAATTTTCTGTAACAATTTCCTTTAATGAAGATGGATAACTGGGCTTAGGGGAAATAGTCACCTTACAAGGTCTATAGGTCTTCTATAAATGGATCAACAGCACTTGGGAAAAAAATGAGATTACAATACTAATGTCCCTGCCCTGTACAGATTAAATCTGGAGACGATTGTACATACTGGGTGATACTGCACTCTGTGCTGACTGGAAGCAGTTCCTTACCAGTTCATTATCATCTTTTGAAGTATATGGTGTCGCCCAGTAGGACATGCACCAGACTCAGACATTAGACCTTATAGAAGAGATTGGCTTAGATGCTAGCTCAATTAATAATTTTAAATCTGAGATCAAAAGATTTTTGTTAGCCAAGTGTATTAAGGGATATGGAGCCAAGGCAGGTAAATGGAGTTAGGATACAGATCACCCATGATCTCAATGAGTGGTGGAACAGGCTCGAGGGACTGAATGACCTACTCCTGTTCCGATGTTGCTATGTTTGCAGAACATTTGCTGATAAAGATGCCTCATTAACACAGAATAAACAGAACGGAAACAAGGAAAAGCAGTCAAGCAGGAGATGATGTAAATGTGATGCCATAACCTCGGATCAGTACTTTTCCCATATACACATCAAAAAAAAAAGTTTATTGTTTTGACAGTTTTTCTTTGTATATTCTCATTCTTGTTTGCACAGGAAAACACACAAAAAGGGGTCAGGGATTAGAGGGAAAGTGTAAACCGATGTGGAATACAGGAAACATCTGAAGATGAAATGGAGGCACTGACAGAGAAGGACTTGGTAAGGTTTTCAGGTTTGATGCGTATTGCACACCAACAGTACACAATAAAAACTAATCTTAGTGTGAGCAACCCACAGGAGCTGGACCCTGCTTGTGTTAATATTAATACAGCAACTGTACCTATCTGCATGTTTGACAAATAAGTAACACTCTTCCATCAACATCACTGCTTGTTTTGCTCTCATACTTTAACACCTATTCTGGTTACACCCCTCATTTCTAGCATACTGTCACGTGACACTGTTAGGCACAACAGACAGGTGTAAAAGTGGCACCTGTCTCTGCTACAAATGTCATATTACTTTTGTGTTGCACATCAAATGTGCCCTGTGTGATAAAAGATAGATCAGCATCATTCCGGAGAAGAAAAGGTGAAAGTTTGTTTCTTATCATTCTCCGCAAGTGAAAAATTGTGGTTGATTTTAACTCTCAGTGGGTTTTTGGTGGGAAACCACGGGAGTCAGTTAGTTTCCCACCTGCTCGCAGCAACATGAAGCCACCTATGTGATTTGTCCAAGTCTATCTGAGATAGCTATCTGCTTACTAAATGTTATCTACCCACAGATCTTTGTCATCAGCATATTTGCTACCATTATAACTACAGGCACCCTGCTCCATATCATTCACAGCAGATCTCTGAGAACTGAGCCTTGTGGAACACCACTGTTTACTTTCTCTCAGGTAGAGTATTTTCCAGTTATTATCACCCTCTGAGGTAGAAATTGGACCTTGTTGCGTTTATTAAAATGCGCACAAAATGGGCAAAACAAAGCCCAATTTCAGGGACCAATGTCCTGTGTCCCAACAACGCACTAAAGATGTCTGACTCGAAGTTGGGTCGGGACATTTTTCAGGCGTCCCTCATGGCCACTTAAAGCAGGTTTTCGGCCCCTTACACATATAAATGTGGGGTTTAATGCCTGTTTTAGATCTCTTCACAGGAGTTGAGATGCGATGAGTGGGGCCTGCTCAACTAAAGATAAGTTAAACCTTCCTGTAGAGCCATGAGGAGCAGGAGTGCTCATCCCAGCTCCTTAGCACTCCTGACAGCTGCTGCCGGCTGCAATCGCACCCTCCCCTCCTCCCCCTCCATTGCCTCTCAGCACTCACCTAAGGCCGCTGACAGCGAGGCAGGCAGCCTGAAATTAATTGCCGCAAAAGGGCGAGCTCCCGGTGGAGGTGTGACAGGCGCCGGCAGCTCATCCACATTATTTAGATGAGGTCCGAGGCCAAAACAGGGCGCTGACCATTTTCCATCCTTTGTCTTCTGTTGCCCCACCGCTTCTCAATGGAACATTTTTAAATATTACATGAGCATCAGGCGTCCTTACAAGCCTCACATGATAAACTTTGTCAGCTATCTTATGAAAAATCCAAGTACTTTGTTGGTTTACTCCATCCATCAGCTTTGTTATCTCCTCGAAAAATTATAGTAGATTTGTGAGGCATGACATATTACTTCTAAAGCCAAGTTGACAGCTGTTGTTGATACCCTGATGTCCTTTAAATGCTCATTCACAGCATCCCTCTGGCAATTTTGTTGCAATGGATTTTAGGCTAACTGGCCTGCGATTATCAGGCCTTACTCCTTTTTTAAATATTATAACATCATTTGCCATCCTCCAGTGCTCAGGTACTTCTCCAATAGCAGAGACTCTGAAAAATATCAATCAAAGAGCACTAATTTTGTCCTGTAATTCCTTGAGGATTCTAGGGTGCATCCCATCTGACCCAGGAACTTTGTGGATAATTAATCCTTCCAGCTGCTGAATTACACATTCTTTACTAACTCCCATATCGAGGATGTTTTAATGGGGCTATTTGTTCTTTAACCTTCCTTCTACAAAAAAAAATTGGATCCCACTTGCTGTCAGCTGCGATTCGTCTCTCTACTTCATTCTTACTTTCTCCAATACTTTTTTTAAGCTATCCTCAGTTGCCTTTTTATCAATACCAATCCCCCCTCCCCCAATTTAATGTCTTTTCATCGACACGCAGCCCCTTGGTAACAACAACAACCTGCATTTATATCGTGCTTCTAATGTAGTAAAACGCCCCAAGGTGCTTCGCAGGAGCGTTATCAAACAGAATTTGACACCGAGCCACATTAGGAGATATTGGGCGTCATTTTAGCACCCGCTATCGGGTGCGTTCCTGGCGGGGGTCTCCGAAAATCGGGGAATCCCGGAGTGGGTTCGGAGCCCGGCTCCAACCCGCCCACTTCTGGGTTCCCCACAGACGCGCCGGCGTGCGCGCGCAGCCCCCGCTGGTGGGAATCCCGCAGGCAATTAAAGCCAGTGGGGTGCCACTTAACAGTGTTTACCTTGGTATTTCAGGTCATTAACAGACCTGATTAAGTGAATATGTGAGGAGGGGTGGGATTTTATTGACAACTGAGACTGTTTCCCACACTGGGGGAAACACTCCCAGTTCAAATGGACCTGTTGCAGCTGTCAGCCTGTGGCAGCTGCAAAGGTCCATTTGACAGGTGGGGGGTGGGGGAGACCCTCACTCATTGCAGGAGGCCACTCTGTCACTTGGGACAAAGTTTGGCCTCCACCACCCTCCTCCTGACAAGAAAATTCACCAACTTGCACACTTACCCCAGGGTCCGGAGACATGTACCGACCTTGCGGACCCTCTCAGATGTACTCTTCCGGATGGGGGCCGCCGTAGCTGTAGTCATGACCTCCTCGGAGGGCGAACAGCATCACCAGCCTCACCAGCCTCACCGGCCACGCCGTCCACCTCTGACACGTGGAGCCCCACAACACAGTGCTGTGACACATCCACCTGCACAGCAGGAGGGAGGGCTACCGCAGAGAGAGATGCATCGCAGAGGGCACTACCCTCGCCACAGGGTCCACAGACCGAGGCTCAGCTTCCTGGACCTCTCTGAGCAGCAGTGCACACAGAGGCTCAGAGTCACTCGACAAGTAGTCGTGGACATCTGCAGCCTCCTTCATGCCGAGCTGCTCCCGGTTGTCCCGAGCACCAACTTCTTACCTGTCACTGTCAAAGTCACCACTGCCCTCAACAACTTCTCCTCCACATCCTTCCAGGGTGCTACCGGGGACATCGCTGACGTCTCTCAGTCGTCTGCACAAAAGAGCCCTGCAAATACACCTACACCCACTCTGCAGTGACACAATGGGTGGCATCAGTTGTGGGTCTTCATTGTGATCCTCAGGAGAGGGCATTATTGCACAAACCAGACAAGATTCGCAAAGACGTGGCAGTAGTGGTGCCAATATAACATGTAATGTGAGTTGGTCAGAAATTCAATATAAGTAACAACCATGACAAACCCTCAAACACCCTTGTGCATCCCCTTCATGCTCACGACACGTTTGCCTTACGCTGCCTACTGTACATATGTGATGCATGCCCTGTGGCTGCAGCACAGGTAGTGGCAGGTTGAGTGAGGCTGACTGTGAAAGAGATGCACAAGAGGGTGAGTATGAAATAGAGCCATGAGATTGTATGAGGATTGGGTTGAGTGGTAGTGGCGGGATGAGTACTGGCGAGGTGAGTAAGTGCAGGTAAGATGAGGATGAGCTTTGAGTGGGTGTGAGGGGTGATGTGACAGAGTAGTTTTGGGAGTGCAGAAGGAGGTGTGGGGTGGGGGCGGTGATGTGGCAGATGGAATGTAGGGGAATGAGTAAGTGTACTCACTTTGGCTGACCTCCTGAGGTCATTGGAGCACCTCCTGCACTGTATGCAGGTGGGCGATATGTTGGTGGTGCTGGTGACCTCCTCTGCCACCTTGAGCCAGGCCTTCCTGGTGGCAGAGGCAGGCCGCTTCCTCCCGTTTTTTCCTATTTGTTGCAGCATCTGTCAGTGGAGGACTGCCCCTTTAAATAGAGCTCCTCCAGCTGACAGACCTTACTGCGCAATGGCAGCCCGCCCGACGCGCATATCAGCAGTGGGGAACCCGGAAGACCAGGTAAGTGGATCCAATTAGGCTGCGATCACACGGGGGGCAGACTAATTTCACTTTCAGACTAATGCAGGGGATTGTCGAGATAGGGAGGGGCAAGACCATGGAGGGATTTAAACACGGGGATAAAAATTTAAAAATTGAGGCATTCCTGGACCGGGAGCCAATGTCGGTCAGCGAGCACAGGGGTGACGAGTGAATGGGACATGGAGTGAGTTAGGATATGGGCAGAGTTTTGGGTGAGCTCAGGTTTATGGAGGGTGGAAGATGGGAGCGTGCCAAGAGAGCATTGGAATAGTGGAGTCTAGAGGTAACGAAGGGATGGATGTGGGTTTCAGCAGCAGATGAGCTGAGGCAGGGGCGGAGAGGGGCAATGTTACAGAGGTGGAAGTAGGCGGTCTTAGTGATGGAGCGGAGATGTGGTTGGAAGCTGTTCACAGGGTCTTGTAACATCATCTACAAGCACAGGGTCAGCTTGCAAATGTACTCTACCTCTCCACCATCTCCCTCCATTCTACAACCAACTCCATGCTGTCAGACTGCCTATCCAATATCAAGTCATGGATGAGACAAAACATCCTCCAACTGAACATTGGGAAGACCAAAACCGTTGTTCTGGCTTCTTCTATAAACACTTCTCCCCTGCTTCTGTCTCCTCCCAAACCCCTCATTCAGGGTGAATGAGACTATGCAAAACCTTAGCATCCGGTAACTTGAGTACAAAATCTAAGCTGACACCCCAGTGCAGTACTGAGGGAGTGTTGCACTGTCGGAGGTGTCGTCCTTTGGATGAGACGTTAAATCGAGGTCCTGTCTGCTCTCTCAGTTGGATGTAAAGGATCCCATGGTATTATTCAAAGAAGAGCTGAGGAGTTCTCCCCGGTGTCCTGGCCAACATTTATCCCTCAATCAACAGCACTAAAACAGATTAGCTGATCATTATCACATTGCTGATTGTGGGACTTTGCTGTGTGTAAATTGGCTGTTATGTTTCCTACATTACAACAGTGACGACGCTTTAAAAGTACTTCATTGGCTGTAAAGCACTTTGGCACGTCCTGTGGTCGTGAAAGGCGCTATATACATGCAAGTCTTTCTTTCTGTCTGTTCAATCCAGAGCTGAGCTATAAACATCACTTCCTCTCCATCATCAAGACCACTGATTTCCACCTCGCCAGCAGTGCCAGCCTCCGTCTCTACCTCAGCCTCTCCACAACTGAAATCTTTATCCACACTTTGGTTACCTCCAAACTCTATATCCCCAATGTCTTCCTTGCTGGCTTCTCATCCTCCACTTCTATAAGAAAGAGAGAGTGGGGGTAAAGGGTAAAGGGTATGTATTCAGATTGGCAGGATGTGACAGGGATCTGTTCTGGGGCCTCAACTTTTCACCATATTTAGTAATGGATGGAGAAAGAGAGAAAGAAAGAAAGAAAGAAAGAAAGAAAGAAAGAAAGAAAGAAAGAAAGAAAGAAAGAAAGACATACACACATTAATTCTGGGACAATATAGGCATCCTTTATCTAATAGATTAAGTCCAGTCAATATCACTATATATTGTATGTATTATATATATATATATACATACACACACACACGCATCACCCAGTTCCATACCAAAGATAACAATATTGCAATATATTTCATTTTCACATCAGTATTGTGAATTAAAGGGACGCTCGATTCATTAAAAGCATTCAACAGCAGAAGCATGTGACATTTCTGTCAAAATAATATAAACGATAAGGTGACACACTTTGATGCACTTTATGCCATTGTGTGTGTTTGTAAGTGAAAAACTGTTTCACAAAGATGGCACCAGATATTCAGGAAATGCATTCAACTGTAGAGAGAATTTTTTAGCAGGTACTGCAGCATGGGGGAGAATTCAGGTCCTCTTGAGGGATTTAAGCTGGCATTGTTTATACAGACAAAGCTTTTCCAAATGATTCGGAGATCAAATCCCTACTTTCCTCTCTGGAACTCGGAGACTGACAGTCTAAGCCAGATGCACTGCAGAGATATGTTAAGCAAATGTCTTCTGCTCCCATTTCCTCCATCAAAAGAACTGGATGTTTGTAATTCATCTTAATCAGGAAAAAAAGCATGAAATCTTTCTTAATAAATCTTAAAACAACATTTAGTGGCAGGCATACACCTTTGCAAAGAACACTTTGTTATACATTTGATGCGAAACTCATTCCAATATTGATGTAATTTCAACAAATGTCCAGGGGCCTCGATTTTAAGTCAGGGCAAGATTGGTGCATACGGGGACCAGAGCCAACTACAAGCTCGCATGACGAGGCCCGGAGAGATTTCAACTCCCAGGCCTCATTTCCATATTCATGCTCTGACTCCCACCCGAACCTGGCAGGAATCACTACATGTCTGGCAGGCGGGAGTGAGAATTCAGGCGCAGGAGGGTCCAGCAGGAATGAACCCCGGCACAATCAGGTAAGTCACGAGGAATGCCAATCGGGGGCGAGGGGAAGCCCAGGGCAAGGGAGGCCCAAGGTTTCCTTGTGGGACCCGGAGAATTGACGGACCTGTCTTCCTGGCACCACCTTAGCCTCACCCATTTTACCTTCCTCCTCTGCCAAGGTCCTGGTCCTTTGGCTGAAGGGTTTCCCCTCTCTGAAGATTAATATTATGCAGCATACAGCACTTGCTGATAATTGTCAACACTTCCTCAGGGCTGAAGAACAGAACATCACTGAATCTGTTCAGACAGAGGGACCTGTTTCAACATATCAATTGTATAATACACCAGACTTCCAGAATTGGGGTGGAGGCATTATATTTCCATTTGGCTTCTGTTTGGGGGTTCCTCGCTGGTGTTAATATTCAAGGGTGTATGTGTGCGTGCGTGTGGGGTGAGGGCAGCCCTCGTCTCATAGCAATCATCTGTTCAGTTTGCCTGCTCCTTTAAATAATGGTGACACAGTAAACTGCCGCAAAATGAAGGCATCGTGGATGTTGCCAGGGTGTTGCGCATTCAACTGCTTTGATGGATTTAAAGCCTTTCCTATTCATATATGGCATGAGGTTATTGATAGGAAACTTTTTGCCTATCATCATTGAGGAGCTGCACACTAGGAAAGCCTGCAACCTGGTAAAAGTGCTGCACTCTCTTGTGCTATTGTCTCCTTTTCATGGGGAAATGGACAAATGTGTTTCTCCTAGCAAGCAAGGCTTCTGTTACCTGTTTGATACAATCAGTGAACCAATATCTAACTAACATGGCAAATGTCATCACTTGCCAGCCTTGGCTCAGTGGTCGCACTCTCACCTCTAAATCAGAAAGTTATGGGTTGAAGCCTTACTCTAGAGATTTCAGCACATAATTTAGGCTGAGACTGAGGGAGTGCTGCACTGTCGGAGGTGCCGTCTTTTAGATGTGACATTAAACTGAGGCCCGGCCTGGCCCCTCAGATGAACATTAAAGAACCCATGGCACTTGCTACCACAGGGAGTAGAGGCGAATAGCATCAGTGCATTTAAGGGGGAGCTAGATAAGTACATGAGGGAGAAAGAAATAGAAGGATATGTTGTTAGGATGAGATGAAGTAAGGTGGGAAGAGGCTCACGCGGAGCAAAAACACCGGCATTGAGCTGTTGAGCCGAATGGCCTGTTTCTGTGCTGTAAATACTATGTAATACTATGTAACGTAAAACTTTTTGAAGAAGAGCAGTTCTTATGATGCCCTGGTGAATATTTATCCTTCAACCAATACCACCAAAAACAGTTTATCTGGTTTGTCGGACTTTGCTGTGCACAAATTAAGAATATAAGAACATAAGAAATTGGAGCAGGAGTAGGCCAATCGGCCCCTCGAGCCTGCTCCGCCATTCAATAAGATCATGGCTGATCTGATCCCAACCACAAATCTAAAGAACACAAGAAGTCGGAGCAGGACCCGGCCACATAGCCCCTGGGCCCTCTCCGCCACCCACAGGGCATTGACCGATCCGAACTCAGCTTCATGTCCAATTTCCTGCCCGCTCCCCATAACCCCTAATTCCCTTTACTGCTAGGAAACTGTCTATTTCTGTTTTAAATTTATCTAATGATGTAGCTTCCACAGCTTCCTGGGGCAGCAAATTCCACAGGCCGACCACCCTCTGAGTGAAGAAGTTTCTCCTCATCTCAGTTTTGAAAGAGCAGCCCCTTATTCTAAGATTATGCCCCCTAGTTCTAGTTTCACCCATCTTTGGGAACATCCTTACTGCATCCACCCGATCAAGACCCTTCACAATCTTATATGTTTCAATAAGATCGCCTCTCATTCTTCTGAACTCCAATGAGTAGAGTCCCAATCTACTCAACCTCTCCTCATATGTCCGCCCCCTCATCCCCGGGATTAACCGAGTGAACCTTCTTTGTACTGCCTCGAGAGCAAGTATGTCTTTTCTTAAGTATGGAGACCAAAACTGTATGCAGTATTCCAGGTGCGGTCTCACCAATACCTTATATAACTGCAGCAATACCTCCTTGTTTTTATATTCTATCCCCCTAGCAATAAAAGCCAACATTCCGTTGGCTTTCTTGATCACCTGCTGCACCTGCATACCAACTTTTTGATTTTCTTGCACTAGGACCCCCAGATCCCTTTGTACTGCAGTACTTTCCAGTCTCTCGCCATTAAGAAAATAACTTGCTCTCTGATTTTTCCTGCCAAAGTGCATAACCTCACATTTTCCAATATTATATTGCATCTGCCAAATCTCCGCCCACTCACCCAGCCTGTCTATATCCCCTTGCAGGTTTTTTATGTCCTCCTCACTCTCTACTTTCCCTCCCATCTTTGTATCATCTGCAAATTTTGATATGTTGCACTCGGTCCCCTCCTCCAAATCGTTAATATAGATTGTAAAGAGTTGGGGACCCAGCACCGACCCCTGTGGAACACCACTGGTTACTGGTTGCCAGTCCGAAAATGAACCATTTATCCCAACTCTCTGCTTCCTGTTTGATAACCAATCCTCCACCCATGCCAGAATATTACCCCCAATCCCGTGATTTTTTATCTTAAGTAATAATCTTTTATGTGGCACCTTGTCGAATGCCTTCTGGAAGTCCAAATACACTACGTCCACTGGTTCCCCTTTATCCACCCTGTACGTTATATCCTCGAAGAACTCAAGCAAATTTGTCAGACATGACTTCCCCTTCATAAAGCCATGCTGACTTTGTCCTATTAAATTATGCTTATCTAAATGTTCCGTTACTGTCTCCTTAATAATAGACTCCAAAATTTTACCCACCACAGATGTTAAGCTAACTGGCCTATAATTTCCAGCCTTCTGCCTACTACCCTTTTTAAATAACGGTGTTACATTAGCAGTTTTCCAATCTGCCGGGACCTCTCCTGAGTCCAGGGAATTTTGGAAAACTATCACCAAAGCATCCACAATCCCCACTGCCACTTCCCTAAAGACCCTAGGATGGAAGCCATCAGGTCCAGGGGATTTATCCGCCTTGAGTCCCATTATTTTACTGAGTACCATCTCTTGAGTGATTTTAATCGTATTTAGCTCCTCCCCCCCGAGAGTCCCCTGTTTGTCCAGTGTTGGGATATTCTTAGTGTCCTCTACTGTAAAGACTGAAACAAAATATTTGTTCAGCATTTTTGCCATCTCCATGTTTCCCACCATTAATTTCCCGGTCTCATCCTCTAAGGGACCTATGTTTGCCTTAGCCACCCTTTTTCTTTTTATATAACTATAGAAACTCTTGCTATCTGTTTTTATATTTTTTGCTAATTTCTTTTCATAATCTAACTTCCCTTTCTTAATCAATCCTTTAGTTACTTTTTGCTGTCTTTTGAAGAATTCCCAATCTTCTATCCTCCCACTAAGTTTGGCTACCTTATATGTCCTTGTTTTTAGTCGGATACTATCCTTGATTTCTTTACTTAGCCACGGGTGGCTGTCATTTCTTTTACACCCTTTTTTCCTCAGTGGAATATATTTATTTTGAAAGTTGTAAAATAACTCCCTAAATGAACACCACTGCTCATGTACCGTCTTACCCTTTAATCTATTTTCCCAGTCCACTTTAATCAATTCCGCTCTCATACCATCATAGTCTCCTTTATTCAAGCTCAGTACGCTTGTTTGAGAATCAACCTTCTCACCCTCTAATTGGATATGGAATTCAACCATGTTGTGGTCGCTCGTTCCAAGGGGATCCTTAACTAGGACATTATTAATTAATCCTGACTCATTACACAGGACCAGGTCCAAGGTTGCCTGCCCCCTTGTAGGATCAGTTACATACTGCTCAAGAAATCCATCCCTGATGCACTCAATGAACTCGTCCTCAAGGCTGCTCTGCCCAATTTGATTTGTCCAGTTAATATGATAATTAAAATCCCCCATAATTATGGCTGTTCCCTTATTACATGCCCCGACTATCTCCTGATTAATACTTCTTCCAGCAGAGTTGCAACTATTAGGAGGCCTATATACTACGCCCACTAATGTTTTTTTTCCCTTATTATTCCTTATCTCCACCCAAACTGTTTCATTATCTTGATGCTTTGTCCCAATATCATTTCTCTGTATTACAGTGATTCCTTCCTTTATTAACATAGCCACCCCACCTCCCCTTCCTTCCTGCCTGTCCTTCCTGATTGTTAAATACCCTGGCATATTTAATTCCCAGTCGTTGTCACCCTGCAGCCATGTTTCTGTAATGGCCACAAGATCATACCCATACGTAGTTATTTGTGCCGTTAACTCGTCCATTTTATTACGAATGCTACGTGCATTCAGATAAAGAACTTTCAAATCTGTTTTGTGACGCTTAGTTCCTGCTTTTTCCTTTTTTAACACTTTACCTATTACTCCATACCTTCTGTCCCTTCCTGTTACGCTTTCCTCTCTCTCCCTGCTCAGGTTCCCAACCCCCTGCCACTTTAGTTTAAACCCTCCCCAACAGTGACAACACTATAAAAGTACTTAATTGGCTGTGAAGTGCTTTGAGATATCCTGAGGTCATGAAAGGCACTATATAAATGGAAGTCCTTTCTTTCTTTTGTAGCTTGGAAAGATCTAATTGTGCAAAAAATCATTACTGTGGTGACCGTCACAACGGGTAGAGTTGTTCCTGTCCTTGTCTGCAGGTTAGGCTCCCATAGATAGCATAACTCAGTGACTGCCTTTCTGAGAGAGTGAAGGCAGATCTCTTCAGATATGGCCAAGTATGTGTGGCTGGGCCTATTTGAGTCCTAGGCTAAGTCCATGGGCTGATGGACAGCCGATGTACAAGCACATCTCCCTCTTCTATCTGTTTGAAGTTCTCGTCCTCCTCCAAATCCATAACAGTCATTGGGAGGCCCAGTGGAATGTCCATTTAGCAGTCTGGTTACAGCTTATGTTTACAGTGACTGGTGGCAGTGGTGCCTTGGCTTCAGATCTGTGCGGAAGCAATCTTATCTCGCAATAATGCAGCAGCAAAGAGCTGAAGAAAGCAATGCAAAAGCAATAATGTGGAAACTGAAGTATGAAATGTCAAACAATTAACTAAATTGGCAACCTGTCAGTCCCAGCTTTAAAAACTCAACTCCTCAAGCAAACAGTTTGGAATTCAGAAGTGCTCACTTTATACGGGTTAGCAGTGCTACAGGAGTAAAGAGGCCAGAAAAACGTTGGGATTCACTGGGGGATGTATTTAACTAAGATTGACCAAAATTAGGGGGTATAACGAGGATCAGTGCAGCCTCCAAAAATTGTAGAACTTTCTCCAGTGAGGAATTAATTGGGAGCACAGTAATGCCAACAATCAGACCTACCTGCCCGATACGCACCTCTGTGCTCCCACCATCAGAGAATCAACCCAATATTATAATATATTCTGCAATACAAGGTAAAGTGCTCGTTGTTATATGACAACATATTCTCCAGTTCACTGTGACCAATGCCATAGCGTACCCACTAATTACTAAGGAAGGTCCAATTTTCCTATTTTTGTTTTACAATCGTTACGTCTGCAATTCATTTTTGGTTGATAACAAAGATACAGAAATGTTTCAAATCTCCGAAAGTGTTACCTTGCAAATCTGTTGTGTGTGCTTCCAATATACTATTTTCAAAACTATTTTCTCTTACAACTTACAGGTGGGAATTTCCCCATTTTTCAGTGTGCTGAAAGAGTTAGGAATGTAAAAAAAAAATGGAACTGCAGGGATTTGAAATGTGGGGCAGGTTTTCCCAGCTGGAGAATTTACTTTGCCTCAAGATATTAGATTGTCTGTGTGCAACAAACACCATAAAATCAAGTGGGTAGAAGCGCACGTCTTTAAGGAATCCTGCCTAATTTTTTATCCACTTAAATGAATGGATGAGAAATCGGACAGGGTCTATTAGGGGTGTGCAGTCTGCATGCCAAATTTTCCTGTATTCATTGGACCACCTAAGTAATCCAATACCCCCAGGCGCAGGAACAAGAAAATCTGCCCCATTCTGGAAATGGAGCAGAAAACACGAAATGTGTCCATAATAACTGGGTATGTTCATAATAGAGAGATACTATTTTTAATAACAAACTGATTCTGCACCCAAGGATCCAGCCTGGTAGTCTTTGGATCTATTTGGTGACAAAACACACCAACCCGCTCAATTAGCTACCGAGCTATCCAGGGAAAACTTTATTAAAGTTATTAACAAGGATGGAAAAGGAAAAAGATTTAGGTGTAATGACTGACCATTCGCTGAAGCTGCCCAGTCAATGTACGGCTGTTATTAATGGGGGCTGATCAAGACAAACATCAAAGGCATTTGAAACAAATGTTTCCAGCACTTTATGAAGACCGCTTTTGGAAGACGTGACACAGTTTTAGACACCATACCCTCAAATGGACAGTGATACATCAGATTGGGTTCCAAGAAAAGCAATTAGAGCAATTTTGAGACTTAGGACACTTAAGCTATGAATGGACTCAGAACTGGGCTTATTTTTATTGGATAAAACAATAAGAAGGTTATGAACCTCATCTTTAAAATGTTTAGAGAAATGGATAAGATGAATGTAAGCAGTTTATCAAATTTAAACTTCAAATGAGACTAGATACTGGAAGAATTGTTTCTTCTAGTATTGGATATATGGAATGGATTCCCAGCAATTGCCATTATATCAACTGAAGTTAACTTCTTTAAGAAAGAGTTGGATAGATAGAACTTTAGGATTGAAGGTTTTAAAGATAAAGAGAGACAGAGATCATAGAATAGTATAACACAGAAACAGGCATTTGGCCCATTAAGTTTATGCCAGTGTTATTCTCCATGAGTCTAATCTCACTCTCCCACTCACTCCCCATACCCTATAATAGAACCATAGAAAAGATACAGCACAGAAGGGGGCCATTCGGCTCGAAGAACAACCAGGTGCCCATTCTAATCCCACCTTCCAGCACCCGGTCCATAGCCCTGCAGCTTACAGCACTTTAGCTGCAGGTCCAGGTACTTTTAAAAGAGTTGAGGGTCCCTGCCTCGACCACCAATTCGGGCAGCGAATTCCATACACCCACCACCCTCTGGGTAAAAAAGTTTTTCCTCATGTCCCCTCTAATCCTTCCACCAATCAGCTTAAATCTATGTCCCCTAGTTCTTGAATTCTCTGCTAGGGGAAACAGGTACTTCCTGTCTACTCTATCTGGGCCCCTCATAATTTTGTACACCCCAATCAAGTCTCCCCTCAGCCTCCTGTGCTCCAAGGAAAACAACCCCAGCCTATCCAATTTCTCCTCGTAGCTGCAATTTTCAAGCCCTGGCAACATTCTTGTAAATCTCTGCACTCTCTCCACAGCAATTACGTCCTTCCTGTAATGTGACGGCCAGAACTGCGCTGTGGCCTTACCAGCATTTTATACAGTTCCATCATTACATCCCTGCTTTTGTATTCTATACCTCTGTATGCCTTCTTCACAACCTTATCTACCTGTACTGCCACCTTCAGGGACCTGTGCATATGCACTCCAAGGTCTCTCACTTCCTCTACCCCTCTCAATATATTCCCGTTTACTGCGTATTCCCTTTCACTGTTTGCCCTCCCTAAGTGCATTACCTCACACTTCTCCGGGTTGAACTCCATTTGCCACTTTTCCGCCCACTCCACCAACCTATTGATATCTTCTTGGAGTCTACGGCTATCCTCTTCACTATCAACTACATGGCTATTTTTTGTGTCATCTGCAAATTTGCCAATCAAATCCCCTACATTCAAGTCCAAATCATTAATATATACCACAAACAGCAAGGGACCCAACACTGAGCCCTGTGGCACATCACTGGAAACGGAATTCCATTCGCAAAGACATCCATCGACTTTTGCCCTTTGTTTCCTGTTAATGAGCCAATTTTGGATCCAATTCACCACATTTCCCTGTCTCCCATGGGCTTTTACCTTTCTGACCAGTCTGCCATGTGGGGCCTTGTCAAATGCCTTACTAAAATCCATGTAGACAACATCCACTGCACTACCCTCATCAATCCTCCTTGTCACTTCCTCAAAGAATTCAATCAGATTTGTAAGGTATGACCTTCCCTGAACAAATCCATGCTGACTATCCCTGATTAAACCATGCCTTTCCAAGTGACAATTTATCCTATCTCTCTGTATTGATTCTAATAGTTTGCCCACCACCGAGGGAAGACTGACCAGCCTATAATTGTTCGGCCTTTCCTTCGTACCCTTTTTAAACAATGGTACTATGTTTGCAGTCTTCCAGTCCTCCGGTACCTCCCCTGTATCTAGTGAGGATTGGAAAATGATCCTCAGAACATCCGTTATTTCCTCCCTGGCTTCCTTCAATAGCCTAGGAAACAATTCATCCGGCCCTGGTGACTTACCAACTTTCAAGGATTCCAGTACCTCTGGTACTTCCTCTCTCGTTATGTTTACCTTATCCAATATTTCACACCTCTCCTCTTTAACTACTACGTCCGGATCATCCCTTTCCTTTGTGAATACGGAGACAAAATATTCATTTAAAACTCTACCCACATCCTCTGCTTCAACACACAAATTGTCCTTATCATCCCTGATAGGTCCCACCTTTTCCTTAGCTATCCTCTTGTTCTTAATGTACTGATAAAATATCTTTGGGTTTTTAAAAATTTTACTAGCTAATATTTTTTCATGCCTTCTTTTTGCTTTCCTTATTTCCTTTTTTACGTCATCCCTGTACTTTCTATACTCCTCTAGGCTTTCTGCAGTATTTAGTTTTCTGTGACAGTCATAAGCTTTCTTTTTCTGCTTTATCATGCCCCGTATACTTCTAGACAACCGGGGGGCTCTAAATTTGGCAGTGCCACCCTTTTTCTTTGAGGGGACGTGTCTGCATTGTACCCGTGATGGATAATATTCCTCTTAAACCAACTTTAATCTCTGGAAGATGAAGGTTTCCAATCTGCTGGGGCCATGGGTGAGTCGAATGAAATGCAACCAATCTGAGTTCTAAGTAATGGCTGTAAGGTTGGATTAATATTCTGGGATTGTGCTTTCGGAGCTTACCTCCTTCGTCAGGTCACCTGACGAAGGAGGTAAGCTCCGAAAGCTTGTGATTTTCAAATAAAACTGTTGGACTATAACCTGCTGTTGTAAGATTGCTTACATTTTAAACATGGCATTTATCGTGTATGTACCCTTTATGATCCATAAAATCAGCCCTCTGTCTTCACTTCTCCAGTGTAAAGATTCCCAGATTTTTCAGCCTCATAACTCAGGTGCCCTCATCTCTCCTCCTTTGTTTAGTGTAATTTAACCTTCGCATAACATTCACGCCAGACAAGTGCCAGGCAATGGCCATCTCCAACAAGAGAGAGTCTAACCACCTCCCCTTAACATTCAACGGCATTACCATCACCGAATCCCCCACCATCAACATCCTGGGGGTCACCATTGACCAGAAACTTAACTGGACTAGCCATATAAATACTGTGGCTAAAAGAGCAGGTCAGAGGCTGGGTATTCTGTGGCGAGAGACTCACCTCCTGACTCCCCAAAGCCTTTCCACCATCTACAAGGCACAAGTCAGGAGTGTGATGGAATACTCTCCACTTGCTTGGATGAGTGCAGCTCCATCAACACTCAAGAAGCTCGACACCATCCAAGATAAGGCTGCCCACTTGATTGGCACCCCATCCACCACCCTAAACATTCACTCCCTTCACCACCGGTGCACAGTGGCTGCAGTGTGTACCATCCACAGGATGCACTGCAGCAACTCGCCAAGGCTTCTTCGACAGCACCTCCCAAACCAGCAACCTCTACCACCTAGAAGGACAAGAGCAGCAGGCACGTGGGAACAAAACCACCTGCACGTTCCCCTCCAAGTCACACACCATCCCTTGGAAATACATCGCCGTTCCTTCATCGTCGCTGGGTCAAAATCCTGGAACTCCCTTCCTAACAGCACTGTGGGAGAACCGTCACCACACGGACTTCAGCGGTTCAAGAAGGCGGCTCACCACCACCTTCTCAAGGGCAATTAGGGATGGGCAATAAATGCCGGCCTCGCCAGCGAAGCCCACATCCCATGAACGAATCAAACAAAAACCTCATTTTAGATCCCTCCTCCTCAGCCAACTTGCACAGAAATCTATCCCAACTGCTCTATACACAGGGGATTTGCATTACTACCTTGATTTTCATGCACTTTTGATGGATTCTTCCGAAATGTTGCTAATTTATCAGATTTGAGTTGAAAATCCTGACTATGCAAAATAGTTTCTTTGTACAGCACATCTCGAAATGGAACGGAAATCAGATTTTTGAAATTTGTGACCTCACAACCAAGCAAGGAGAAGCAGGCTGGCAGAACCCGGCCAGGTACGGAGTTAAACAAATGCACAGACGAGATTGACTTGGGATTTGGAAAAATATTTTCACATTCACAACTCACATGTGTTGCTGGACTCAGCCAACAAAGGAAGCTGCAGAACGGCAAAGGTGAGATTCTAAAGGCCAAAAAAAATCTAAGGAGAATTTTGGACATTATAGCTCAGATGTTTCAGTCAATTATATCTCTTGTGGATATGTATGTAAGCCACATCAACATCAGTGGTTTTGTGTGAATTTTGTACATCCTCCTACGTGCCAATAGACATCTGCATATTTGTAGGCCAGATGTCTCGAACTTCCTGCATCAATGCAACATGAAATTTTGCATTACCTTGAGAATAACTGTGGTTTGAAGTTATTAATTTAAAACCATTATGAATTTGGCATGCAGTATAAAAATCACCCCGAGGAGCTAGTCTCACATTGGCTGCAATGCAACTACATTTTTAAAGTTTATAAAGATGTTTGGCAGTCCATTAAACTGCCTTTAGGTTTTCAATGCCAGTCAAGAGCCAACAAGACAGTCATCAAGACAGCTTTGATAACTTCCTCATGACCCTATCTAGGTAGTATCTGTGTGGTGCTCTGCTTTCCCCTGATTTGAGCCATCAGTATAGCTAACTGCAGTATGCCCACACCACTCTAAAGCAGATACCAGTGTCAAACAATACCTGCAATATAATGAGGACATTCTGGGGTAGAATTTCCACAGGGGTTCTACTGATCTCCCACCATAACTTTGGGGCACGATCAGCAGAAACCCCAGCAAAACGTCATAAACTGCCATTTATGCTATTCTCCAAAGTTTCCACTGAGCAAAGTTGTAGCAGGAGATTGGGTGAACACAGGCGAAAATTTTACCCCTATACTCTGAGAATTTCTTTAGAAATGGTAAGCTTCAAAAGATTATACATTTGCTTCTACTGGTTGCAGTTTACAAATACCAATAGCAGTTAACTGAAAAAGTGTGTACCTTCTAAATTCTAATAACAGGGACCTGGTTTATTGATCGAAAGAGGTGGACAACATGAAAAGCAATTGCTTCAAAGTGGGGAATAGTTGTCCATTTCGCTTAAATTTTGCATTATGACAATACCAAAGCTTTCTTTGAAGAGCTACTTCTCCAATCCATTCCCTTTCTCTGCTATTTCCATGTGTCCAGCTTTCTGCATCAAAATCCTGGAATTCCCCACCTAACACCATTGTGGAAGCACCATCACCACATGGACTATAGCGGTTCAAGGAAAAGTTCCACCTCCACCTTCTCAGGGAGACTAGGGATGGGCAATAAATGTTCAGGCCGTCGAGTTAAAATTGCAGCCGGATCCCAGTGATGTCATTGGGATTTGATAGGCATATATCAAAAAAGTCCTGCTGGCTTCGAGCAGGTTAAAATTGCAAACGGTCAGCTCTGTGGTGGCTCCAGGCTGGGTAAATAAGTGGGCCAATTTTGACTGGCAACCTGCCAACGTTTCTGGTTTCCACTGGGCAGATAGGGTTAAAATTGTCCCTTTTGTCATTATCTCTCAGCAGCATTATTATTGCTTCCCTATCTTTTATATCATCTAACAATAACCTGCTTTTTAAAAAAAAGCCATTTGCACTTCATTCAATCCATCAGCTCATTCTCTGATTAGTGCATCATTTTTTTCCACCAGTCCTTTTTCTGAGAAGATATTTGCTTTGTTTTTTTAGTTTTCAGTTCTGGAAAAAGGCTGTTTCCCTCTACAGACGCTGAGCAAGCTTCTGTGCATTTCCAACATTTTCTACTGTGTTTAATCTCCAGCATTTTCTTTTTATTTGTACCATTTTGTTTACAGATACATGTAAGGAAAAGTTAGATAAATACGAGGGAGAAAGGAATAGAAGGATATGTTGATAGGGTTTGGTTGAAGAGGGGTGGGAGGAGGCTCGTGTGGAGCATAAATACTGGCATGGACCTGTTGGGCCGAATGGCCTGATTCTGTGCTATACGTTCTATGTAATTTTGAGGAGGGAAGCTGCCGAGAAGAGGCACATCATACATTTCACGACACAATGTCACTGCTTAGCCTGTTGATCAACAGTGGGAAAACACTATCAAAGCAGTGACAATGTCCTTTTAACTTAAAACCAAATGTCTTTAAAGTACACTATAGGATAATAACATATGAATGCTGGTTTATTTTAAACAAGTTAATACCTCTATTAACATAGTGAAGGAAAGAATTTTATAAGCCTCCTCTCACTAGTATCCCACAATGGAATTTCAAAGCTGAAGTTTCAAAATATTTCCTAGAGTTCAGTTTTCTACCAATGAATGGTCATTTTCAAATTACTGTCTTTCAAGTACAAAACACACTGACTGAATGCACCAAGTGATTTCATAACTAATGGTGTTACTTATTCAATCTTTGCATACATTTATTCAGTGCATGCTACAGTATTGCACAGTTCAATTCAGAAGATCAGCAAAGTCCACAGCACCTCAAACCAAGAGCAACTTTATAGTTTAATCATACTAAGACATTCAGTAGCTCTGTGATTTTCTGAATATAGAAGCTTTATTAATCTGAAAAAGAGCTTTTACTCACAAAAGTAAATACTGAAGCTTCACAAAGATGTCCTCGGGAAGACCATATTTGGTCATCTACAGTTACATTCAAGAAGCCTTCGATTGCTAACCTAGACTATCAGAACTGTGATTAATCAGAATATTTGATATCTGAATGAAATAACAGGGAAATTTTTGAACTACAAAAGCTGCTAATATTTTGCCAAGTGCAGTCAACAAATCCTATAGCGTAGCAAATTACATAGTGACAGACAACCACCTAAGGATGCAACATGGTGTGAAACCACATTTGTAAGCTTCTATCACCAACAAGACAAAAGCTCTCTACTAACCCCATAGAAAATAATCAAATACCTGTTTTGTCTGCAGGGAAATGCTTGAGCCTTTCCTCTGTGCTTGATAGCAGCGATGGATCAGTTGGTGGTCAGGTCACCAAACTAAAATAATCTATGAAAGAAAGAAATCAATGTTGTATAACTGCATATGTACTCCGTAAAATGTATCTAACAGATAACATTTGCTTTTCTAATATATCAAAGAATGTAGTTGTTTGAAGAATGTCTATAAAATATTAAGATGACACAGTACGTTGGTGCATTAACATATTTACTAATTTGTTGGGAGGTAGGAAACAGAGAGTAGAGATAAAGGGAATGTACTCTGATTGGTGGCATGTGATAAGTGGTGTTCCTCAGAGATTTGCACTGGAGCCTCAGCTGTTCACCATATGTATTTAGTGACTCAGATGAAGGAATAGAGAGTTGTACATCCATATCTGTAGATGACACCAAGTTAGGAGGCACAGTAAGTTGTGTAGATGGGAACAGGAAGTTACAAAGGGACGAAAGCAAATTAAGTGAGTGGGCAAATCTATGGCAGATGGTGCTCATTGTGGGAATGTGTGAGGTCATCCACTTTGGATCCAAGAAGACAAATCGTAACATGTTCTTAATGGTGAGAGACTAGGAACTGTGGAGGAGCAAAGGGATTTGGGTGTCCAGGTACACAAATCACTGAAAGCTAGTGCATAGGTACAAAAAGTAATCAAAAGGGCTAATGGAATGTTGGCTTTTATCTCAAGGGGCATGGAAAATAAATGGGAAGAAGTTATGCCTTAGTTGTACAGAGCCTTGGTCAGACCCCATCTGGAGTACTGCTTTCAGTTCTGGGCACCGAACCTCAGGAAGGATATACTGACCATGGAGGAAGTACAGCATATATTCAATATTAAAGGGTAAAATTAAGAGGACGGGTTACATAAAATGGTATTCCCTTGAGTTGAGAAGGTTGACGGGTGACCTAAATGAAGTGTTTAAAATGATAAACGGATTTGATAGGGTAAATACAGAGAAGCTATTCCCTTTGGTGGGGAAATCCAGAACAAGGGGGCACAATCTGAAAATTAGAGCTAGGCAATTCAGGAGTGAAATCAGGAAGCACTTTTTCTACATAAAAAGTAACTGAAAATCTGGAATTCTCTCCCTCATATCAGCCATAATCTAATTGAATGGCAGAACAGGCAACACGGGCCGACTGCTGTTCCTATGTTTTGCTACATCGTGACAGAATATCATTGACGTAAAACACAAATTGCTCAGTACTATTAACAAATTACCCTGCAGTGGCCACAACACAGATCCTTGAGGCATCCCACTCAATATTTCCCCCTGACATATCTCCTCCAACCAGCACCCATTTTTTTCTGCCCTTCAGCCAGTTTTTTTATCCATACCCAAGATTTATCCTGAATCCCCACAGAGTTTAACTAATAGCCTTTTGCATAGAACTTTGTCAAATGCCTTTAGGAAATCTATGTACAAGAACACCACCACCAACTTGTACTTATATACCGCAATTAACATAGAAAAATGTCAAAAACAGAATTCATTCTGAAAATAACTGATCAAAATTTAATTTTACTCCTTTCAGTGGATCATGTTTAATTGGCAAAAATTATCAAATTGTAATTTAAACTTACTACAGCGCATTTTTAATTCGGATTAGCTGTCCAATTTTTAATCAGTCAGCCCTGACAAAACCGGATGCTGACGTTCCACATTCTGAGGCTAGGATGAAACCACATTTCACAGATATTTGCAGTACCAGAGGTAGCAGTCCCTGATTGACCATCTGAAGACTCTGTTCAGCAACTTCTGGTTGCATTTCTCCTCCCCCCCCCACATTGTTTACCCTTGGGTCACCCAGCGCGCAGGGCGAGCGGGTTGGAGGACCTCCTGTTGGGTATGATCCTGGGCCTGCAAAACCCACTGTCCACAAGTCCAGGATGCGTAAGATAAGTGGAGAGGGGCTTTCCAACTGCATATCCATGCCTTGCCTTTTACTCCACAGGTGACATACGAACATATGAAATTGACCAGCAGGAAGAGACAAGTTGGTCCATCAAATCTGTCCCACACGTATGATGGCCGGAGCATCATGATTATACACTTCCTCCCTCTCGACCTCTCTCCCCCCCCCCCAACTCCCAGCCATGTAATCTCCTGAGAGAGACAAAAACCCAGGGCCAATAAGGGAAAATATACTCTGGGAAATTCCTCTCCGATTCCCTCAGGTGATCAAAACCAGTCCAGGAGTTCATATGGACCAAGTATTATCTATACTTGACCATGATGTGCGACCACATAGTACCCACCAATTGATTTGAAGACCAATGGACACTGTAGGATATTGGCTAGTTCATGAACTGCAATTACTAAACTTTCATTTAAATTCAACACTATCCATTTTTTTTAAAAACATTTGTCGCTTAAAATTTACTGACATCACTTTTAGTTTGAACAGGCTTCGTCTAATGCCAACCTATCAACCTGTACAGAAAAGGACACTTACTGAAGTAAGGAAACATCTATAAATGCTCATACTATATCACAACATTACTCTTTATACTATAGATTAAACACAGACAAGGTGTTGAAGAAATGAATGCCAAAGTGTTTGCAGCAGTAAGAACCATTTCTTTTCAGGACTTTTTTTTTGTTTTAAGCATATTGTTTCCTGTGGTATTATATTTAATCCGTGATGGGATTTTTCATTGTTTGAAGCTTTGATTCTAAAATTGGAGAGATTCACTGGGGGAGGTTCAAAAGTACAACTGGACGATACAAGGAATTTTAGGGAAATCTGAATGCTATGATGGTCAATGCTACCAAGCAGATCTGCTCCATCAAGATTTCCCTTGCCTTGTCTTAAGTCCTCAGAGTGAAAGTGCTGAGATAAAGGGGTAAATTTTAACAGGGAGCCAAGAAGTGGGTAGGGGGGGAATTCCTGTCGGGAAACCTGGAAGTACGGATTTCCCGGACGTCCTTACGATTTTGACAAATGGATATCTTTCATTTTTTATCTGTAGGTTTCCCGTCAGATTGACAGGCTGGCTGTCAGTTGGATGGGAGCAGCGGCCAGGGAGCGGATGCCGCCGGATAAGTCTTAGACGGGGGCGGAGGGGGAAGTTGGTTGGTCATTGGGGTGGGAGGTCGGGGGTCATTGGGTGGGGTCGGGGACTCATCGGGGGTTCAGTCATGGGGCTGTCAGAGATCCTGAGGAGAGGGGGGGTGTCAGAGATCCTGGGGGGAGGGGGTGGGGTCAGAGATTGTGTGGGGGGTCAGAGATCAGGGAGGGTCAGAGATCGTTGAGGGGGGTGGTCAGAGATCGTGGT
The DNA here is from genome assembly GCF_035084215.1 of Heptranchias perlo. NCBI lineage: Eukaryota > Metazoa > Chordata > Chondrichthyes > Hexanchiformes > Hexanchidae > Heptranchias > Heptranchias perlo. Next base: position 15,933,719 of record NC_090332.1, on the reverse strand, counting down.
GATCTGGGCCTTTTCGCCTCCTCTTATATGCTGTGAAGCAGAAGGCCTGGAAATCCTGGCCCCCAGGAGTTAAAAATAAAAAAACCTGTCAAAATGGACGCCTCCACGCCCCTTAAAAGTTTTTGGTGACCGACTCACCTCCTAAGAGCGGGTTGGTCACCCGTCCCTCATCACGCCTCCGTTAAAACCATAAGTAGGCGAGTTGGGGTCGGGTTTTACTTCTTTACGATTTTTACCTTCCCATCCGTCCCCAACCCACCCGTTTGTGGGGTTAAAATTTAGCCCAAAATGTTTGATTCTCGGGATCTACGGAATATTCCTTCAAAATGGAATATATTTAAATAGCTGGTCTGATTTTCTTTTTAAATATGTACCATTATAGGGCATAAATGGAGTACATGATTTTTGTACAGGCACTTATCTCCATACTAATGTACCCTTCAATGTAGCTGACAGTGTGGTGCAGTGCTGTCATGAGGAAATGAGCTTTGCTGCAACAAACTCAGTGAATTCGGATAAAACCTGCACCACATAAACATCTGTCGTTTTAAATGCATTTGCTCAAAAGGGTCAGTCAGCAGCACATGTAAAGTTGCCTAAATGATTTTGCAGATGAGCTTAATTGCTGACAATAAAGGGTTGGACCTGTAAAGCTGCAAGGACACTTATTTAAAGCGTGTATCAAATTGGATTCAGGTTACTTACTGAGTTATACAGATTATCACCTGCAGTGCTTAATTATAATAGTTAGTGATCAAATGCACATATTTTATTCATGCTCTGTTTAGCTCATTTGACTTGATGCTGAACAAAAATGACACTGATAGCTATTAATCTATAACATATTAAAAGTCATGCATGTCGTGTGCACTTTCTGAAAGCAGTCCCAATCTCCTGTCATTCATCAGACATCAGTGGGGAGAAATTCAATTTACAGCAGACCATTTTGCACCCATTTTGTGTCCCAGCAATGAAATGAATGACCAGTTAATCCATTTCTGCTGGTGCTGGTCGAGGGAAGCATACTGACTTTCGTGTCAGGGGAAATCCCTGCTCCTCTTCAAATTATGCCATGGTATCTTTAACAAAAGCCAAGAAGTAAAAAAAACGTGGGAAGGAAAAAAAACAATATGAATAACAGAATTTGGAACTTCGATGTGGTTTTCAATGAAAGATTTTTTTTAAATGGGCCTGGGCCAGCAAGCTGGAGCTCCAGCACGCTATGCCATGGAGTTTTACGATGCAGGCTTACACATAAAGTCCGACACTTGTAACGTCACAGAAGGTGAAAAGCAGAGACAAGGCACTTTCCTGGGGGAAAAGAAATAGTGGAGGAAGAGTCACACCAAGCCATTCTCATACACCTTGAGTTGTCAACTAAATGGCAGTAATAGTGGTGGCCAGGGTGCACATCCGCAGCTGTTTCCTTCACTGGATTTAAAGCACGTTGTGAGAAAAATCGAACAAGTGCAAGGGGAGAAAATAAAGATTAATAACTCACCCAAAAAAAAACATGAGTTTAAATCCTACTATGTAAGCAATCATGGAGCTTTTGTGATGTGCTGTGAACTGGGTTGTACAGCATTTAGGCAGAAAGAGGTAGGACAAATATTTACTCCAAATAATTATCCCAGCAAATTCTATTAGTCATTTTAGCAGCCGTAATATCAAATGTAATGTATACATTAATTCCCAGTATTCTGCTGACAAAACACACAGTGCTGTTATACTACAGCATCAGTCAGACAATGCTGTTATTCTTGTAGTCAAACATCAACAGCTGTCATAACCATATACCTGTGTCATTTCCACACAGTGCTCCACATGTTACAAGAAAAACACCAACAAAAGAGCCAAATATAAAAAACAAATGCTGAGAATATAATTAGAACCATCAAGTAGCTTGAGGTGCAGTTAGATGATTCATTCCAACAAATATTGATTGCCAAAACCTGCCTCTGTTTCAAACCATCATAATAAAGGTCGGCTGGACTCCTGGACTGATGTGCTGAGCATCGTCATAACCAGGAACAGCAAAAGCAGAACCTTAACTCCCTGTCCATCCTCTCTCTCCACCCACCCACCCTCCCCAGGGCTGCCACACCATCTCATTTTGAACAGTTTGGTTTTTGAATCCTTTTGTACTCTTAAGTACTTAACCAGTACCTTTTTGAAAGGAGGGGGAAACAATACAGATTATTTCAGTTCGTAGGTAAGTTAAAATAAATGGCCCTGATGAGATGAGCACTCGATAGATAAAAGAGATCAGAAGAAACTTTATCACACAGATAGGGAGTAACCTAATCCACCCGGTAGGAAACTTACACGATCTGATCAATCACCCACTTTACACACAGCTCAATTATATGTTCCATTGACTTTCATTTACCAACCAACTGAAATGGTCTGCATTGTTCCCCCCACCTCTTACTCATTATTAATGGCTATGCTTTCAGTCCCCAGACTCTGGAATTCCCTGCCTAAACTCCTCTCCACCTCCACCTCCTCCTTAAAACTCACCTTTGACCAAGCTTTTGGTGACCCATCCAAATCTTTCCTTCTTTAGCTCAGCTCTGTGGATATTCAGCTCTGTGGGTGCTATAAAATTCCATGTTGTTGTTGTGGTTGAAGTCCCCAACTTTTACTGCCTTTATTCTTCTACACACTTCTCTGAATTATCGGCAGATTTCCACTTCAGTTTCTTTAAAACAACTTGGTGGTCTGTAAAGGACAACCAGTATTATAGTATGTCCCTTCATACTCCTTCCCTTAACCCACAGAGATTCTGGCCGGGTTTTGTGCTTCTGCACTCTCCTTCCTGCTATTTTCCTGTCCATTATTTTTTTTTATTCGTTCATGGGATGTGGGCGTTGCTGGCAAGGCCAGCATTTATTGCCCATCCCTAATTGCCCTCGAGAAGGTGGTGGTGAGCCGCCTTCTTGAACCGCAGCAGTCCTTGTAGTGAAGGTTCTCCCACAGTGCTGTTAGGAAGGGAATTCCAGGATTTTGACCCAGCGATGATGAAGGAATGGCGATATATTTCCAAGTCGGGATGGTGTGTGACTTGGAGGGGAACCTTGGTAGAGGTCGTGGGTTTGGGAGGTGCTGTCGAAGAAGCCTTGACGAGTTGCTGCAGTGCATCCTGTGGATGGTACACACTGCAGCCACTGTGCGTCGATGGTGAAGGAAGCCTTTCAGTTAGTGATAGTGGAGTAGAAACTCCGTGATTAGTGCAGACGGGCTGTCAGGAATTAAAAGCTAGGATAAACAGATGTTGATATTCAGTGAGTTCACAGGCCTTGTAAACAGGATGCAGAAGGTAGAGGAGAAGGAGAGCTTAAGGCCCAGTTTTGAAATTAGATTCAGAGCTTGAGCTGGTTTCCTCTAATAAGCCTCCAAGCTTGGCAACTTCACTCATCCCCGTCTCATGAGATGGACATCTAACAAGAAGCAGAATTAATTAAAGTAGAGAATGAAGTGAAAAGATAAGGGAAATCGAATGTCTGTCACCCTTTCCTGACCTGATCCCAAACCAAATTCTAAGATATTTGATCAGTAGGATCAGGGAAGAAGATTGAGTTCTGGGCATTCGGAGAATAAAATAATCACAATGACAGCAGGCCTGTTAGGAAATCATTGCTTTCACTGATCATCAGTGTTAGTGAAGTCAATGATTTAACTTAGGGCCGTCCAGAGTCTGTGTACTGATAAACAAAAAATGTTTGAAGAGCATTTGTCCGTAGCAATAGTTTGCAAATTCACTGAGCTTGGAATTTTTAAAAAATCCCAAATCATCGCAAGTACCAGTTAATGAAATATGAGTAATGAGTTCTATGGTCTAGAAATTGGATTGTACAGTGCCTATTTTTGCAGTCGTAAAAAGCTTAGTGCATGCTGTAGTCAGTTTTCCCAGGTGAAAGCAGCAGTCAGGGACCGCTGGAGGCTGCCAGCAAAAAGGCAAGTAAAACATTTTTAAATTACCGGAATGTGGAGTCAGGAGGAGCAGGAGCTCACCGTCCTCCCAATCTCCTCTTCTCCCCTCCCGGAATCTCCTGATGCCCTTGGCCAGCTGATCTCGCTCCCGCCAACCACCCCCGCCCCCCCGCCGTGACCAGTGAGCTGCCTCTGGGACCGCAACTGGCACCTGCAGCTCACCCATATTATACTAATGAGGGCTGCGGACCAATCTGCTCCGAATCGGGCGGGATCCAAATTCTAGGCCTATATCCTACCCGATAAAACCCGCGAGTGAGAATGGAAAGGAAATAGATAATGACAGAATCAGAAAAGGAAGCAGACGTAGCGGACTGAGAGAAGCAGCGTGTGAACAGATAGAAGGGAAACAAAAATGTACGAATAGGAACAGGAAAGAAAAGGAGCCACAGACTGATTTCTCGAGGTAAAACCATACGTCAGTGGTCAAGCCAGTGTTCTACAAAAATGGAATTGACTATAATTCATTGCTGGAGCTGAACTTTCAGGACTACGGTTTTGATAAAATGGCCAAAGGGAAAACATTTAGTTCTTATCCAAACTTCAAATTGAGGAAGCTGAACCATTTTAGATTTCTGTATTGCACATCAAAAGCTGAACTAGAACTATTGGCGTTGTATCTGAAGACCAAATTCAGAGTTTCATTCCAATATTGCTTTCTGCTGACCTCACAGAAAGTCATCTCGTGTTACTAATGTGGGTTCAGGTCCCACTTCAGGTATTTGAGCACATAATCTAGTTCTGACACTTCAATGCAGTACTGAGGGAATGTTCCATTGTCAAAGTGCCATTTTTTGGCTCCGTCAGTTCCTTCAGGTGGACGCAAAAGATCCCATGGCACTATTCGATGAAGAGTTCTTTTGGTGTCCTGGACAACATTTATCCCTCAATACACAACTCCAAAAAATAGATTAACTGGCCATTTATCTCACTGTTGTTTGTGGGGCCTCACTACATGCAAATTTGCTGCTGCGTTTGCCTACAGTGACGACTTTTCAAAAGTAAATCATTGGCTGTGAAGCACTTTGCGATGTGACATGAAAGATGCTTGATAAATGCAGTTATTTCTTTCTAAGAGTGTCAGGCTGCTAACTCCTCCCGACTCAGCAAATCACATCATCAGAGTTCCATCTCCATTTTTATTGAATTGCTGACATCCTAATATTTAAACAAAAATAATGCAATATGAAACATAAAATGACAATTATTGAAATCAGATTCATCTCAATTCAGATTTGGCTTTCTGTTCTGACAAACAAATTGTGAAAGATTGAATCTTGCTGGTCCCAGTTGCAGATATTCAATAGCCAGCAATTATCAAATTCATTGCTATTGTCATAGCAACAATGTATTTGAACAGTTTCAAGTATACAATCAGCCGATATGGAATATTTTTACAAAAGCAGATGCTGAAAATCTGAAATAAAAACAAAAAAATGCTAGAAACACTCAACAGGTCAGGCAGGTCAGGCAACATCTGTGGAGAAAGAAAACCAAACTGAAAGGTCATCGTCCTGAAACATTAACTTTGTTTCTCCCGCCACAGATGCTATCCTGACCTGCTAAGCGTTTCTAGCAGTTTCTGGAATATTTTGCGTTCATTTTTATATTCAAACCTTTGCCCAAATTAATATTTTCACAGGACTTTCCCATGAAAAAAATTGGGTTCTGTTCCTGGAAATTGATTTTTTGCTCCATAAAAGGTCAGATTGTAGCTTCAGTGAGAAAGCTTCTGGAAGAAAGAATCGATTACTGAGCAGACCACAGCACCGTGTTGGGCTTCAGATAGTGTGCATTCAGAGTGTTGAATTTAAATAATTCAAGGGAGTCCTTAAGGCTGAGTGAGACATGGAGAGACAATGAAGCGTATGAAGCATCTCGCACAGTGTCAAAAACTGGTCTAAAATCATTCCGGACAAGTAACGATTATTTATCAAATACCGTCCTGTAATTTGCACCTTCTTATTAGAAGCAGTATAAAGACCAGTTTCAACATCAACTCAATAATATTAAATCCCTTGCCCAGCCAACACTTCTTCCCCCACAGTCCCATATAGGCAAGATAGGCTGTTGTCAATATTTGAGATTCTTCCTTTCACTAAGGGTTGACTGCTTTCATGGGCTGTGGACTACAGTAGTTTACATGTGTCCTGTGCTGGCCAATTCATGGTCTGTACTGCTGACCATGCAGGAGCACTCATTAAATGGTACAGATGAAGAGAAAGGTAATAGCTAACAACTCCGAAAATTGCCTAAGTAGTGTGGAAAGGATACAGGGAAGGTAAATAGAGTATTAGGATGTATAGTGAGGACCATCTAGTATAAAAGACAGAGCACTAAACAAGGTTTTGATATGTTGGCACTTGGACTATTGTGTCCAGTTTTGGTCCTCACACATGGTGAAAGATATCAAGACTTTGGAGAAAGTAGAGGGCAGGATGACCATTTCTCATTAGATAAGATTATTTGGGATGGATTGGGATGGTAAGATTAGAGGACTTGCATAAAAATTCTTAGACAAAGAGGTTAGATATCAGGAAATAATTCTTATTGCAGAAAGTCAGCGCCCTCTGGAAACTACCAAAGCATGCACAGTATGAGTTGGCTGCATTCCTTTAAAAAGGGAATTGATAGGCTCTTGATTAAAAGAGCACATTTCCAGTTGCAGATGGCAAGTTGTTAGTTAGCTGGGATGATAATCTTGGTTTCTTCGCTTGATCGCCTTAGGGAGTCGGTGGGTATTTCCCAAAGTTTTTTCTAAATTGGGTCACAGTTTCTTTTTGGTTTGTTTTGCCTCTCCCAGGCTATTTTGTGGTTAAGGGGTGGGCAAATGGTACACTTGGTTACAGCTAATCTGGACGGATAGCTTTGTTGGGCCTACGTAGGAAACGTACAGTGAAGTACACCAACTTCACTCAGATGGCAGTTTGAGTGCCTGGGAACTTTGAATAACTCTGAAAGGAAACTTGTTAATGAGTGCACAATGAATAAGAGTGACGTCAACAAAGCTAACAGATTTCTACCTTCAGGGGGTCCAATACTGCCACTGTAATGACAACAATAAAACACAAGGGGGAAATAAACAGATGTTTTGAGAATAAGAGAATGTCCCCCTTGGAATGAGGTTTTATAAACTGTCAAATAGAGTAGTAGAGACAGGAGCCAAGGGTTCATGCTGCCACATTACTTATCCATGTTTTATGAGTTACATCTGTTTCTACTTCAGAGATGAAACAGCTTTTGTATTTTATGCATGGTGTTCCCTTATCAGCCATGATCATACAAATCTTCGGGCAGAAAGGATCATGCAGACCACAGTTCCATGCCTCGCCAAATCTTTAATTACTTGGCCTTTCAACTCTCCCTCAGCAGGCCATTGTACTAAAGATTGTTGTTTCATGCAGGTCGAGGTAAACAGAAAGTGATCAACTGCCACCTAGTGAATATGAAAAATATTCAACAAATGACATGATCATACGAGCTACTGGCAGCAAAGTGACAAGAAATGTTCTGCAAGTCGTATCATGTGTTGTGCCCATGTTCAGAGACAGTTATCCCAATTCAATATTGAAGCTTTTGATTGTATCAATATTTATTATTTATGTTTTATAGTTCACATATCGGTCATTTCCATCCCACAATACAAGATTAATGCTGTCCTAAACTTTAAGCCTTTTTTCTTCTAAATAAATAGGAACAGGAGTAGGCCATTCAGCCCCTCGAGCCTGTTCTGTCAAATAAAGGAATGACTTTAGCTAAGCACAGGCCAAACACTGAGCAGAAAGAAACATCCCTATGGCAGACAGGAAAGCCAAATAGTTTTATTTTTCTGGGGGGGGGGACACAGATAAATCATCAACAAAAAATTAGTTATGTGTATTACAGAACATATTAGTAACTCTATAACAGAGCTTAATAGAAGCACCTAGCATCTGACATGGGGGTAGATCTTGATTTTGTGCAATAGTGTAAAACGAGTGAGAATGAATCGGCAGCCCGTTTTACATCTCTCCCGATTTTTATTTCCATTGACTTCAAGTCAATAACAAGGTATTATTATGTACGATTTGAATTGATGTTTCTTTTCACCTCAGGACACTAAGTTTTGCCAAAGCTAGTTGCCAAATCCAATTTCAGCAAGTTTGTATCCTGCTGACTACAACTATTTAAAATACAGCCATTATCTATTTGAGAACAGAGTACCCTGTGCAGCACTGGCCACCTGTCTCAACAGCAACATCAGCAGTAATCAGTTCCAGTGTATTTCTAATACACCAAGACGTTGCTGTTCCCATCAGCATCCCCTTACGAAGGCAGTTACAAATACATTTTAGAAGAAAAATGATCTTTTTGTGCTGTGTTGCAGCAACATAGGGACCTGATATTTTAAACTGGGGGTGGAGCAGGGGGTGACAGCAGAAAATCTGAATTTATGGTTTTAGTTGTACTTGGCCATTAGAGAGTGCCTGTTCCATCCTGTTGGTTATTTTAGAGTCATACAGTCATAGAAGTTTACAACATGGAAACAGGCCCTTCGGCCCAACATGTCCATGTCGCCCAGTTTATACCACTAAGCTAGTCCCAATTGCCTGCACTTGGCCCATATCCCTCTATACCCATCTTACCCATGTAACTGTCCAAATGCGTTTTAAAAGACAAAATTGTACCCGCCTCTACTACTGCCTCTGGCAGCTCGTTCCAGACACTCACCACCCTTTGAGTGAAAAAATTGCCCCTCTGGACCCTTTTGTATCTCTCCCCTCTCACCTTAAATCTATGTCCCCTCGTTATAGACTCCCCTACCTTTGGGAAAAGATTTTGACTATCTACCTTATCTATGCCCCTCATTATTTTATAGACTTCTATAAGATCACCCCTTAACCTCCTACTCTCCAGGGAAAAAAGTCCCAGTCTATCCAACCCCTCCCAGAAGTCAAACCATCAAGTCCCGGTAGCATCCTAGTAAATCTTTTCTGCACTCTTTCTAGTTTAATAATATCCTTTCTATAATAGGGTGACCAGAACTGTACACAGTATTCCAAGTGTGGCCTTACTAATGTCCTGTACAACTTCAACAAAACATCCCAACTCCTGTATTCAATGTTCTGACCAATGAAACCAAGCATGCCGAATGCCTTCTTCACCACCCTACCCACCTGTGACTCCACTTTCAAGGAGCTATGAACCTGTACTCCTAGATCTCTTTGTTCTATAACTCTCCCCAACGCCCTACCATTAACGGAGTAGGTCCTGGCCTAGTGGAATAATTGGTCAATGTACCAATGGGGACTCTGGTATACACTCATGTTGACTTCTTGCACTAACATTCTTGACAGAAAATTTCACCCTCAGTTTAAAAAAAGAACGATTTATAATAACTCGTACTTCTGTTTAAATTTTGAGTGGTGCCAGAGAATTATAGTCCTGACAGTGTGAGGGAACTGATGGCAGTAATAGCTGTTTATATCAGAGACCTCAAAACCTCTCTTTATTCACAAAGTCCTTCTCTGAATTAACTGAAGTACTTCTATTTTCTCTTCCTTTTTGATATGAGAAGTGCTGCCAAGATCCTCAAATAGCTAAGGATACACCATATTAGGCTGTGCCATCTCAGGAAACATCATTTTAAGAAGTGTCATCTCAGGAACCATCAACTTAGGAAGTATCATTCGAGAAAAATCTTAGGAAGCACCATCTTTGTGAAAGCGTCATTGGCAAGGTTGTTTTTTGTTGCTTTCAAGTACATATTATGAAGTTAATTATGAAGCGCATCACAGTGCCACCAGTGCACAATGCCATTGTGACAAAAACAATGCTTGGTCCTTCACCACTCACAAGTGAAATTCCCGTAAAAATACTTTCATGCAGACAGAAGGAGTTCTTCCGTCCACTAGTCTGTCCCATTTATATTGCAATCAACAAGATAGTTGCACAGGACAATGATGAATTGATAATTTTAACATTTCAGGATTATCCAGATTTGCCTTCCATTTCCTTCTGACCTTTTATTATTATGTTGCCAGAGTGCAAACAATAGCCTGCCTTGGTTTCTGGAGGAATTCTCTGCTTGACAAGTTAAATTTACAATGTTCTTGCCCCAAAACAGATAGCATCATACATCAACTTCATGTAAACGCAATGAAAGTTTGTTTTCATGGTCATGTATTTGTCAAAATATCAAGACAACAAACTAATGGAGAATCATTAGCAGTGCAAGGCTTTTCTACAATACTTAGAAAGATGCACAATGCTATGTTACACAGATGTCTTGAATGTCATAAATCAAAGATACAACAAAGGCTACGGGCTCCGACAACATCCCAGCTGTAGTGCTGAAGACTTGTGCTCCAGAACTAGCCGCGCCTCTAGCCAAACTGTTCCAGTACAGCTACAACACTGGCATTTATCTGACAATGTGGAAAATTGCCCAGGTATGTCCTGTCTACAAAAAGCAGTACAAATCCAATCCGGCCAATTACCACTCCATCAGTTTACTCTCAATCATCAACAAAGTGATGGAAGGTGTCATCAACAGTGCTATCAAGCGGCACTTTCTCACCAATAACCTGCTCACCGATGCTCAGTTTGGGTTCCGCCAGGATCACTCGGCTCCAGACTTCATTACAGCCTTGGTCCAAACATGGACAAGAGAGCTGAATTCCAGTGGTGAGGTGAGAGTGACTGCCCTTGACATGAAAGTAGCATTTGATCGAGTGTAGCACCAAGGAGCCCTAATAAAATTGAAGTCAAGTCAATGAGAATCAGGGGGAAAACTCTCTAGTGGCTGGAGTCATACCTAGCACAAAGGAAGATGGCAGTGGTTGTTGGAGGCCAATCATCTCAGCCCCAGGGCATTGCTGCAGGAGTTCCTCAGGGCAGTGTCCTTGACCCAACCATCTTCAGCTGCTTCATCAATGACCTTCCCTCCATCATAAGGTCAGAAATGGGGATGTTCGCTGATGATTGCACATTGTTCAGTTCCATTCACAACCCCTCAGATAATGAAGCAGTCCATGCCCGCATGCAGCAAGTACTGGTCAACATCCAGGCTTGGGCTGATAAGTGGCAAGTAACATTCGAGCCAGACAAGTGCCAGGCAATGACCATCTCCAACAAGAGAAAGTCTAACCACCTCCCCTTGAGATTCAACGGCATTACCATCGCCGAATCCCCCACCATCAACATCCTGGGGGTCACCATTGACCAGAAACTTAACTGGACCAGCCACATAAATACTGTGGCTACAAGAGCAGGTCAGAGGCTGGGTATTTTGAGGTGAGTGACTCACCTCTTGACTCCCCAAAGCCTTTCCACCATCTACAAGGCACAAGTCAGGAGTGTGATAGAATGCTCTCCATTTGCCCGGATGAGTGCAGCTCCAACAACACTCAAGAAGCTCGACACCATCCAGGACAAAGCAGCCTGCTTGATTGGTACCCCACCCACCACCCTAAACATTAATGCCCTTCACCATCTGCACACCGTGGCTGCAGTGTGTACCATCTACAGGATGCACTGCAGCAACTCGCCAAGGCTTCTTCGACAGCACCTCCCAAACCCGCTACCTCTACCACCTAGAAGGAGGCACATGGGAACACCACCACCTGCACGTTCCCCTCCAAGTCACACACCATCCCGTCTTGGAAATATATCGCCGTTCCTTCACCATCGCTGGGTCAAAATCCTGGAACTTCCTACCTGACAGCACTGTGGGAGACCCTACACCACACGGAATGCAGCAGTTCAAGGTGGCGGCTCACTACCACCTTCTCAAGGGCAATTCGGGATGGGCAATAAATGTTGGCCTTGCCAGCGACGCCCACATCCCATGAACAAATTTTTTAAAAATCACCTGAATGTTAGATGTGGCACAAGTATGTTCAAAATTGCTTATAGCTCCTGCAATGCCTTTGTTTATAAATGTATTGCACGGCATGGTACTAAAGACTAAGCCAAACCACCCAGGAGGTCCCAGGTTTGATTCCCAGATGGTGCCAAGTACCTCAGCCATGGCAGCAGCTGAAGTGCTCCAACCTTCTTGTAACATTTTTCCCATTAAAATATTTGAAATGGAGCCCACTCTGATGTTAATTCATTGAAGTAATTCACCATCATGACCAAAATGAGCTTTCTCCATCTACAAACAAAAGAAAAAAGCCAAGAACACTGGAGTGCCTTGGAGCATTGGGTGGTGAAAACTGATTCCCCGCACAGTGGCCCAGAAATTCAGTTGTGCCCTTTTTTGAGAGCAAACCGAGCGGCAAGAGGACCGCGCAATGGCGTACTGAGGGTACTTGTCGTGCCCCTGAAGGTAGTTCACCAGTCGCGGAGAGGAACAAAATCTGCCGGTTGGGTCAGCTGCTGAGGGTCTACGATAAGTCCGGGGGGGGGGGGGGGGTGGAATTAAAAATTTGCCTATATGTTTTATCTGCGGTCTTCAGCAGTCCCTTTAAGGACCACTGGTTAGGCCGTTGTAGAAACAAAAAAAGCCTGTCGGAGTTTGAGCAGCGCAAACTCCAATGGGCTTTTGTCCAAAATGGCAAAAGGGTCGTGCAACAGGCGCAGGACCCTTCTTTGCATATTTAAATTAGGCCAACGCTGCTTTCAATGGAATGTGAGCTGTGAGGAGGATGCAAAGAGGCTCCAATGTGATTTAGACAAGTTGGGTGAGTGGGCAGAACGTGGCAGATGCAGTATAACTGGATAAATGTGAGGTTATCCACTTTGGTTGTAAAAATAGAAAGACAGATTATTATCTGAATGGTGATAGATTGGGAAAAGGGGAGGTGCAACGAGACCTGGGTGTCGATGAAAGAGAGCATTCAGGTGCAGCAAGCATTTAGGAAGGCGAATGGTATGTTGGCCTTTATTGCAAGAGGATTTGAGTACATGAACAGGGATGTCTTACTGCAGTTATACAGGGCCTTGGTGAGACCACATCTGGAGTATTGTGTGCAGTTTTGGTCTCCTTATCCGAGGAAGGATGTCCTTGACATGGAGGGAGTGCAACGAAGGTTTACCAGACTGATTCCTGGGATGGTATGACTGATGTATGAGGAGAGATTGGGCCAACCAGGCCTATATCACTAGAGTTCAGAAGAATGAGAGGTGATCTCATCAAAACATATAAAATTCTAACAGGACTAGACAGACTAGATGCAGGGAGGATGTTCCCAATGGATGGGGAGTCCAGAATCAGGGGTCACAGTCTCAGGGTACAGGATATGCCATTTAGAACCGAGATGAGGAGAAATTTCTTCACTCAGAGGGTGGTGAACCTGTGGAATTCTCTATCGCAGAAGGCAGTGGAGGCCAAGTCATTAAATATATTCAAGAAGGAGAGAGATATATTTCTAATTGCTAAAGGGATCAAGGGATATGGGGAAAAAGCGGGAACAGGGTACTGAGTTGGACGATCAGCCATGATCATTTTGAATGGCGGAGCAGGCCCGAAGGGCCGAATGGCCTACTCTTGCTCCTATTTTCTATGTTTCTATGTTTCAACCACCAGGGCCACCTCAAAGCAATGCGGTCTATTCTCGCACCAAGAAATTAGTGTACGGCGCGCCCGCTTTACATTCTTAAAACAGGCGAAACGCAAACCAATTTCGACTCCAGTGTGTCTCAGTCTGAGCTGGAACATTTGGAGATGTGGCAGGTGCAAGTACAGACACTTTCCAAGAAGGAGAAGGGTGTGTAAGAACAAATTGAATAAAATCAGAGACAAAAGGCAACACTAACAAACTGGTATTAAAAAGACCTGGGAACAGGCCTGCTGATGATCTACTTTCTAAAAATAGTCATTAATCATCTTTTCTTTTCAGTACTTCTGAAAAGCAGTTAGTGCAGGCAAAAAAAAAGAAAATGGGTCTCTTTATCTCAGAAGAACAATGTGACAGGCTGTGACAAAAATGGATTTCTAGGTGCGACACTTAATGAAATACTCAAATAGAAAGGGTAAAAGAATGCTGTTTGCTACAGCGCATTGTTCAGTGAGTAACAGGTTTCTGCCTTGCTGTGGATATAGAAGACAGCAACCATTTAAATGAAAATAAAAACACAATAGATCATTGACAGGTTTGTTATTAGAAATCCTGTGGCATCCTTTGGTGTCCTGACTATTAATTTAAGGACTGCTGTAAGTAGCACTTATCCCCTTTCATGTTCAATCAATTTCCATTCTCAAGCTAAGCTATTAAATATGGATAACATATTACCAGCATATATAAATGTTCAATTATGTGAACCTTGGTATTCTACCTTAATATTAAAGCATTAATATGATGGACATAACAGGCAAAGATTTGGAGTTATTTTCCACTTAAATACGGGCGATTAGACTATAAGATTTCTGTGAGGCCCATTGTCGCTTAATCATCCCCTTAAGTTTTATCTGCAAAATCCCCATCTTGATTTCCTAAATGGACAGAGATTAACATAGGTTAGCACAATAAATACTGAGTGCCTTTTTTTAATAAATGAAGGAAATAATTAGTGTTTTTTTGGTATCCTCCTCTCCCTCTACTAAGTGACCAACTCTGCCACCTGCTAATGTTGCTCTTTAACCCTCCACTAGGAACATAGGAACAGGAATAGGCCATTCAGCCCATTTGAGTCTATTCTGCCGTTCAATTAGATCATGGTTGATCTGTATCTTAACTCCATTTCCCCACCTTGGTTCCATAACCCTAATACCCTTGCCTAACAAAAATCTATCAATCTCAGCTTTGAAATTTTCAATTGACCTAGCCTCAACACCTTTTTGGGGAAGAAAGTTCCAGATTTCCGCTACCCTTTGTGTGAAGAAATGCTTCCTGATATCACCCCTGAACGGCCTAGCTCTAATTTTAAGTTTATGCCCTCTTGTGCTGGACTCTCCCACCAGAGGAAATGGTTTCTCTCAATCTACCCTATCACATCCTTTCATCATCTGAAACACCTCAATTCAATCACTCTTTAATCCTCTATACTCAAAGTAATACAAGCCTAGTCTATGCAACCTGTCCTCATAAGTTAACCCTTATAGCCCCTAGGATTTATAATTTTGTTACCCATGGTACACAGAAGAAATTTTCCTCTGATGGGAGAGTACTGAGAGCAGTAATAGCTGTTTGATACATTTTATCAGTTACAAATTAATCTGGGATCACAAAATATGCATGAGGAGATGAGCACAAGCAGCAAGGCTGAGGCTCCCTTGAATTTTCCTAGCTTGTGTGTACAGATAGAGATTTCTGCCTGGTGCCCTCTTTCCCCTTTGGTGTAGCCAAGATTAAGAAACCCAACTTGTGGGTAATGTGGTTGGGAGTAGGAGGGGCAACTTACATGCAGCTAGTGTGGCACTGAGTGAACCTCACCCTGAATTGATAATATTGCAGCTGTAACCTTTTCCATATTATAACATTGAAATCTCAGTTTAGCCAAAAGCCTTATTATTGGGTTGTAGCCAGAGTTTCCATTATGGAGACAATTAAATGAGCGCACTGTAACTAGAGTTGTACAAAGACATGCAGAGTAGGTCTGACATTGCAATCACATTGCTCCCAGAGGCATGAGGTCAAGAGATTAACAATTACCCCACTTGCAGTAATTTGTTTACTGGATGTAATGTAGTCTTCTGCAATGCAACCACTCTTTGAGATAGCAGATATTACCACAAAGAGCAGAGGTTGACTGGCTAGAGCAACTTTTACATTTATTTATAATTAAACAATAAAAACATAAAATTACTGCTAAATGTACAATATATAAAAACACGAACACAACAATGAGAAAGTTTGTAATAGGTTGATTACCCTTTATAAAAATGTCATCAGATGAATATAGAACTCTCTCTACCAACAATAAGCAAAGTTCTCGTTTCCAGCGTGGTAAAGTCAGTCAGTTATATCTTCTCATTAAACTTTCTGTATCAGATTATTGTGACATATCTGTTAATTGTGGATTAAGGCTTTCATCTGAACAAGTACCAATGATGCCAAAGCTGTCAGTCATTACGTAACTAGCTGACCTGAAAAGTTAGATTTCCTTAGGGTTCCAAGGTGCAGCCGGTAACCCTGATCTGAATTGTAGTCAGAAAGGAGAAAGAAAGATTTGCATTTATATAGCGCCTTTCACAACTTCAGGACATCCCAAAGCACTTTACAGCCAATGTACTTCTTGAAGTGTAGTCACTGTTGTAATACAGGAAACACAGCAGCCAATTTGCACACAGTAGGCTCCCACAAACAGCAATATGATAATATTCAGATAATCTGCTTTAATGGTGTTGGTTGAGGGATAAATATTGGCCAGGACACCGGGGAGAACTCCTCTGCTCTTCTTCAAAATAGTGCAATGGGATCTTTTCCTGAGGAGGTAGACGGAGCCTCAGTTTAACGTTTCTTCCGAAAGACAGCACCTCTGACAGTGCCGCACACCCTCAGTACTGCACTGGGAGTGTCAGCCTTGATTTTGTGCTCAAGTCTCTGGAGTGGGGCTAGGACCCACAGCCTTATGAGGGTGGTGGATTTCCACCAGGGCATTCATACCAGGAAGATAAGTCCATAAATATATCAAACTTATAACATTGCATGCTTATTTTATCTCCCTTCACCTTATTCCTCCTCTGTACCACAAAGATTTGTGATAAATATATGGTTAACACTTTGCACTGAAAAAACTCCCTATAAAATATCCTATCCCTTCAACTTTAATTAAAACATTTAAAAAGAGTGGGTAATGCAATGGGTTACACTGCAGGAATTAGATTTTGATCCAGCCTGGATTGATGGGATGAAAATCCCCTCCCTGTGCTGGCTGGAATGCTCTTAAGTGATTTGGGTTTGAGCAGTCGCGGCTCTTTCCTCGTGAGTGGGGGCCCGCAACACAAAATGCTCCCCGTTTCTGGCCTCTTGCGCATCCCCAGTTTCCTTCGCTCCACCATTGGCAGCCGTGCTTTCAGCTGCCTAGGCCCTCAGCTCTGAAATTCCCTCCCTAAACCTCTCTACCTCTCTTCTCCTTTAAGTCGCTCCTCAAAACCTACTTCTTTGGCCAAGCTTTTGGTCACCTGTCTGAATATCATGATGTAGCTTGGTGTCAAATTTTGTCTGATAACGCTTCTGTGAAGGGCCTTGGGACATTTTACTACGTTAAAGGCCGCTATATAAATGTAAGTTGTTGTTGTTGAATTGGGAACTTCACTCAGTGGGGCTTAAAGTGTAACTGTCAGATGTAGGAAATTTTTAAAAACACACACACACACTCACTCACTTGTGACCTCTGAGGTGGGAATTAAGGCATACCGACGGGGCACATTCAAAGGAGCTCTTCTTTCTATGACCTTGAAATGTTCAACACTTATGTTTGGTGATCAAGGTGGAAATTAACCATTCCCCAACATTGACTTCTTTCAACTTGGTCGGCAAAAAAAATACCGAAACATATAAATTTTAAAATAAGAAGTCCTTGAAATATTGACTGCGGTGTCAAGCTGCCGAAAGTATGGCCGGGCTGGACTTCCACCCACCCGTTTGGCTTCTCGGTCACCCCATTCCAAATCCCGAGGACAAGGTCATTTAAATATTATGGCCTGGAGTTCACCGAGTACTTGCACTACTGGGATGCTCACCCCACAGACCTGGAGAGATTTCAGATTGGCATCTTGCTGCTCTGCCAGAAAGGGAGAATTTTAAAGTTGAACATTTACCTATCTTCTGCTTCCTTAATGGTCAGATCAATATTCAAACAACTTCCCTGGGATAAACTGTCATTTAAATCTGACATTGTGAGGCTCCAAACACAGCCCTATATGGCAAGTACTTACCACTGGCTGTAAAGGAGATGTAACTGGTGGAATTTCCACAAGCACCAGGTTCCCACCAGACGTGCTTCCATAGTTCATATCGCCCCCCCGCCACGAACCCACCGCCCTGGTAATATCGGGCCCTTAAAATTTGTTCCTGTTCTGAATATATCCTGCCTTATTAAACTAAAACAATAGGACGGGATTTTAACCCTACACACCTGACTAAAACCAAGCTGGTGGGCAGTTAAAATGCCCAAATCCCGCCATTTCCAATTGTAGCAGATGTTACGTGGCAGGTGGTTAAACCGCCCACCCAAAGCCTGCGCGATCCGAATTCACAAATGCTAATCGGGGTCTGATGGCGTCACAGGGCCCTCACATCAATTTTAATTTCTGGTGAGGTCCGATTTTCCAGAAGCTAACAGCTGCCACAGATTCACTTGGGTTCTGCCTTGGCCTCAATCAGAATTTTGAGACTGAAGTCTGGTATGAGTAAAAGTCATTTGGCCCATCAAACCCAATCCATCCAAAGTTCATACATAATCATTCTATCATGGACTTAGCCCCACTACTACCACCTGTTGATCTCCTACTTTAAGGAACACTAAGTATCTCCCCATAAAAAAAAGGCAGTTATTCATATCTCTATAACCCTCTATCCTCCTTCTCAACAGATTTGAATCCAGCTTCCTTTAAAAGGCATCAATTGATCCTGATTAAACTAGCTTCCACAGGAATCTGTTCCACCATCTTGTATAAAAAAAAGTTTTCTTTTAAATCTTGAGAACTATGAATTTCTCTTTAGGTTAATCCTTGGGATGTGAAAGGGGTCCTGATCCAGGCCTCCAGTGAATAACCTTGGTTCCCTACTGGTCATCCACAGGAACAATAATGAAATCCATGATTGGGCAAACAATGCAAGCATCACCTAAATGATACAGCTGTGCACTATAGATTAGGAGAGTCATCCACTATCATTTGCTGATGCTTAGAATGACCCAATGGCATAAAATCTCAAGACAGCAGTTGCCTTAACAGCCACCGTCAGTCGTACTGTCTTGAAGTGACTTCAAAGTCCGACTGCAGGAGGCTACACAGTTTTGTTATGGTCATGTGGAGGTATAAATACTTTGGCCTGCATATGTGGGTGGTAGCTTATGGGTGGTTCAATCTTGAATGCCTAAGGTGTAAAAGTGCCTGCTTCACATTCCTCCATTGACCTTCTCTTCCTCCTCCAGATATAGAGATGTCAAGTGGGATACCATAGGTGCTGTCTGGGCTTTGTACAATTGACAAACAAGAACAGGTAGGAACGGGGGTATCGTTTTAAGAAGGTCTACTTAGCTCTAGTAGTGACAGCAAAACAAAACAATTCAAAGCAGATAAATTGTTAGGCCAAATACAACTACTTTCTACAACTGCAAGCAAAATTAATTTTAAGAAAGGGTGCCAACATGGCTGATTTCAGGGTGTACCATCCAATGCCCATTTCATATGGGTTTCTGAGAAACTGCAGTGCTGTTCACCTGCTGAGGCCCTGTTATGCAGCCAGCACTCTCTCAATGAGTCCAGCGACAATTGTACACAAGCTCTCAGTGTCACAGACATTTTCCCTATTGCAGTATACCGCACAACAGACAAACATCGAGCCTATGTCTGACTCGATGTTTTGTCTGTTGTGCGGTATACTGCAATAGTATACCGCACAACTATGGCAATTGAGCATCGTGTTATTGGCTCTGGAAAAAATTTCAGAAATATTCAACAAGGACTACTTCCTGGAAAACAGTCTTGAATTTCTATTTAACTCTTTAGATTTTTCCATATGTAAACTATTGTGGCTGGAACAGAATGAAATTCATGATAATTTCCTTGACCAGATTTGAATATCTGGGTTGTCTTCCAAGGAGCCTAATTTATAGTACTCTTGGAAATTCATGTGATGATCAAATCCCATTTTAAAAATTTACAGCAAACTAGATATTTTGCATAACCATAAACTAGGAACCAGCAGTCCACTTTAATGATCATTTTCTATCAATAAAAATGATTCAGTCTGATTGAATTGGAACAAAATGAGCTAAAAAAATGTCCTCAACTAAATGGATGTTTAGAAACAGTATAATTTTCCTGAGAAGCCTTTATTTTTATATTAAATAGCATGCAAGATTGAAAC
This sequence comes from Heptranchias perlo, assembly GCF_035084215.1. Classification (NCBI taxonomy): domain Eukaryota; kingdom Metazoa; phylum Chordata; class Chondrichthyes; order Hexanchiformes; family Hexanchidae; genus Heptranchias; species Heptranchias perlo. The sequence continues at coordinate 15,913,764 of NC_090332.1, read as the reverse complement.
ATGCTGATTTCAATAACTTTCTGATTTTTTTTAAAAAGCTAACTACATATTACCCTTATGTTAATGTTCAGGTGAATGGCTATTGTAATAGGAATTTTAATTGTGCTCTTCATGTGGTATAAATCTATCTGCAAAGTGAGAGATTCAAACAAATAATCAGAAGAAATGTCTTCAATAAAAGCTCACCCAGTATAAAAGTGTGATTGGCAGCAGCAAACATTTTTTTTTAATTTTGATGTTGACGTAAGTTCAACCATATCTAATTTGCTGTTCCTTCTACAATGACTTTTTTCAGTCTACATTTTGACCAATCAAGTTGGTCATTCTACTTGTGACCACGGTAAGACTGTTCACACTGTGTGGCGTATCCCAGGCCTCCAAAAGTCAATGTATTCCACTTTAGCATTTGCTCCAAATGAAGCTGCAAAATTTTGATATTTCCTAACTGTAAAAGGAAACAATTTCTTAAACTTCTGAGTGAATTCTCTCATTGACCCTTCCTCAGACCTGTGTTTTGGTGGATTGTTTGTCTGGCCTTCACAAGAGCCTAACCTCCCCTCAATTGCCTGAGCAACTATACTTCTCCTTTAGATGTTTCCACCTGGGGACAGTCATGTTGTGTTTGGATGCCAAAGAGTTATCAGTGACTGATATTCTATGACCAGCCTCACCGTTTACTCAGTCAAAGGATCTTTGTTTTCCTTCAGGCTGTGAACTCCTTCGTATCTTTCAGACTGACTGTTGACAGATATTTCCAACTAAAGTCTCTCAGGACCTTTGAAACTTTCCACCATTCGTGCTGCTGTGGTTGGCGAACTGATTCAGCACAGTAGAGTTACCATCTATTGCACATCAGTATTAAGCTCCACTAACTATGGTCTAACTGCTGCTGAAACCTTCTTCCATGCTTTTGTTACCTCTATAAATGTAAGGAGTCTTACAACACCAGGTTATAGTCCAACAGTTTTATTTGAAATCACAAGCTTTCGGAGCTTTCCTCCTTCGTCACTCACCTGACGAAGGAGGAAAGCTCCGAAAGCTTGTGATTTCAAATAAAACTGTTGGACTATAACCTGGTGTTGTAAGACTCCTTACATTTGTCCACCCCAGTCCATCACCGGCATCTCCACATCTTGGTTACCTCTAGACTTGACTATTCCAATGCTCTCCTGGCCGGCCTTCCATCCTCCATAAACTTAAGTTCATCCAAAACTCTGCTGCCCTATCCTAACTCGCAACAAGTCCCATTCACCCACCACCCCTGTGCTCGCTAACCTACATTGGCTCCCAGTCAGGGAACGCCTCGATTTTAAAATTCTCATCCTTGTTTTCAAATCCCTCCATGGTTTCGCCCCTCCCGATCTCTGTAACCTCCTCCAGCCCTATAACCCGCCGAGATCTCTGCACGCCTCCAATTCTTGCCTTTTGCGCATCCCTGATTTTAATTGGTCCACCATTGGTGGCCGTGCCTTCAGCTGCCTAAATCTCTCCGACTTTTTCTCTTCCTTTAAGACGTTCCTTAAAACATACCGCTTTGACCTTGGTCACATGTCCTAATATCTCCTTACGTGGCTCGGTTTCAAATTTTGTTTGAAAATCACTCCTGTGAAGCGCCTTGGGGCGTTTGACTACGTTAAAGGTACTATATAAATGCAAATTGTTGTTGTTGTCGTCTAACTGCATATCTGACCAGAATCAACTAGTGTATCCCAAAGCAGACCAAGTACTCATAAAGCCTACTTTGGATGTACATATGTTGTCATAGTGTCATATCTCTTCAGTTCCCTGGAGCTCAAAATCAGTAGACTCCTTGTCACCTATAGAGGCCTTAGGGGTTTCTCTCCATTCCGATTTTAAATAACTTTTCAATAATCAAACCCTGTTCCACCCTCCTCAGCTAGCTCTATTTGAACTTTGTCTGGATTTCTTGTTACTACGACTGTTACTTTGATCTCCTGCTTCACTTGATCTGTTAGCTCTCTCAATGATTGAAACATGAGCCATCTCTGATCACGTTTTCTCCAAATGAGATAGATTATTCTCTGATGAATCTGCAATCCATTTTACCTCTTGTTCCTGCAATGTTGATAGGAATGGAAGTTACCAAGGAAGGCTGAAGTGCTTGGATTAAGAATTCCACATTCAGTGGACTATCATCTTCCCAGACAGACCACCAATATAAGAGCCGCGCCATCTATTCCATTCTTTTAACCAGGGCATCCAGATTCATATGTTATCAAATACCTATTCAGTAGTTTCATACCTTTGCAGGAAAGGAGATACAAAGCCAGTACATGCAAGCAACCTTAAATTTTGACCCATACCATTTTTTAATGGTGGGTGCTTAGATTATTAAAGCTACTAGTTGAGATTTCACTTCCCACTAACCTGGCACCTACTTGTGTATCAGCCTGAAATGGCTATCTAAATGTAACATAATGTAATATAATTCAACATAAATACTTATAACGTGAAATGGAAGGAAATCTCTGAGATCAAGTGAATGGCGTGCTGTTGTGAATCAATGGAAGTCACTGCAGGGGTGAAGTTTCTTTCCTTCCCACAATTGCCCTAGGAGGACGTCAATGTGGTCTTGGGGGGAGGCAGGAAAGAGATACGGATGGTGAATTCCCAATTTTCACTGGTCAAAGCACTGGTCATTTTGCAAATTTTCCCTCTTTGACGTTGCCTCTGAACAGGTCACTTTTCTATTCAACCTTCTTAGCCCTGAGAAAGTGGATGACTATAATCTGGCACTATGAAGGGAATGTTTCAGTTATGTGATGCATGTTGTGTTAAGGGGATTTGCTATACAATGTTATATTTGTAACATTTTGAATACAATGCTTAAGTTCTATGGCGTGTTCAGGGAATGATCTGGGAGTAATGTACCCACCTGCGATAAAACCAGCCTGAAACCAAGTGAGGTGGGATGACACAGGCCAGAGGGCGTGTGTATTGAGGTCATGCATTATATTATATTTCTGTGAAATTGTTCAGAGTGCAACACGTGGTCTGTTCAGCAAACCAACTGGTCAAGCTGCTTTATGTGCATTTAAATATAATACTTTTTTTTTCTGTACAACAAATATTTCCTGCATTTTACCCAAACCAAATAGGAAAGAAAGAGACATAAAAGAATGAAATAATAATAATTTACTTGGAACTTACAGCTCAGAAGCAGACCATTCGGCCAAATTTGGCACATTTCTACAGTACTCCAATAAAAAATCTCAGAGCACTTTACACAGTGAGAGATGGATATTGGGCTGGAAATGAAGGTAGAGACTGAAGGCTTTTAGGAGGTTTTAAAAAGGTAGGGAGAGAAGTAGCAAAGTGAAGTGGTTTATAAATAGAATTACAAAGGGCAGGGTTGAAAGATCAGCCCGCAATTGTGGAGTGAAAGGGTGGGGAACAAGTAATTGTCAGACTCAGAGGAACAGAGGATGCTGGAAGGGGCATGTGACTGGAGAAGATTCCCCAGGTCTGTCCTGTATTGCAGAAATCTTCCCTCTCCTGAGTCACATATTGTTCAGAAGGTTTACTGGCCATCACTGGCCCAGCATGCAGTCCATTTGCAAAAAATGTATACCAGATACGCAATGTGAAAACACACCCCAAAATTGAAATTCTGTTTACATGTAAAAGTAATTGAAATGGGAGAAATCATATTTAGGATGTTTTCATATGTGTTTTCTCATAGGTATAATGGCAAATTACAATTCAGTACTATTCTGAACTGCTCCCCCTCTTCCAAGTCCATCATAGAATTTGGAGTCTTTCGTTATTTTGTTATTATTCAAACTTCGTGTTTCAATAGTATACAAATAGATTTCAATCAGACTCAAAAGGAAGAAAGGAGAGGCAAATTCTTTGAAATTCAACATCAGTCTCCCCATGAACTTCCTAGCATCCTTCAGGAGCATTGTATTAGTTGTCTACACAGTCCAGGTTGTTATCCATGGAATGACTTTGCCTTTCTTCTCAAAGCTTCCTCCTCCTTTTCTTTCCGGGGAAGAAAAACCTACTTTGCCAAGTGGACAACTTGTCACTTGTCGAGGTGGTGTGGGTAAATGTTCATTCGGACTACTTATAAATTCTGCCCTCCTTGACAATATAAATCCAAAAATTATGATGTATATTAATTTAGTCATTTGCATGAAATTACATTGTCCACTGTTTTGTTGGAGATGTTAATTTGTTTAAAATAAACTGATCAATGTCTTCATTAATACAGAAGAAAACTGAATAAATTACAAACACATCAAATGTTCATGTGCTAATATCACACAGTTTAATTTCTAGGCAGTCCTGTTTTATGGATGTTTAACCTGAGTTATTATTCTGGTTATTATTATTCTATTGGTGACAGCTCATTGAAGTACATGCATTTCAGATGATTCTCCAATCTGTATTACAATGTTACCTGCTCCATTAGTCAAGTTCTGTTCATCAGCATTCTGAATGACCCTGGTACTCTGTTACCAGTGAATGTTCCAAAAATAAATCTATCTTCATTCAACTCATTGAGTGTCATTGATTTGACCTGCTTGCACCTTTTGTCTCAATTAGCTGCTTAACTCATCCTTGATCAGCCATTTAGCCTTCTCGGCATCCTGCCACACCTGCACCATGTACAAGACATTACCTAAAGTTAAAATTATTGTTTATAACGTAACAAGGGTTCACCACAGCATCAAAAGAACACACTTTTGCCAATTCATAAATTCATGATCAATATATTTTATGTCAAAATACTCCAAAATAATGAATATTCTATTACAGATACACTGCTCTGCCAATTGAAGTATTACAAGAACATTAAGTCTATTGATTAGTCTTAACAGTCAATTAGTGTATTTTACTATTAAAATCTATTACGTTGCAAGAATTATTTATAAAGTGCCGTCTGACAAAAATAATTCCCTTCACTCTTATCTCTGAAGCCTCCAGTCTGAAGTTGGGAGCAAAGAACTAAGTGTCAGTGCCATAAAGTGCAGTTATACTGCCTTTTTTACATCAATGTGAAGCTCTTTAGCTGTGCATCAGTGAAAAGTAGCAATCTAAATCAAGCACAATATCCAAGCATCTCGCACCACTATGAGTTCACACCGGCTGCAGTATAATTACAAACCCGTGTGTAATCGCATTTCAAAAGTACACAGGTATCTCTGTTGCACTTCCTGGGAACTTCAAACACTTTAAATGGATGCTTTATAAAATATCACAAGAAAGCATTCCCTTTTGACATTAAAATTAGCTGCTACTGGAGAGTATAGTTTGAAAGGTTTATTCGGAGAGCTCTGTTTTCACTGCACTGGATTGTGGTCAGCTTGTGGTTAACCTGAGGGCAATATGGAAGAGTCTGCTGATTATGCATCGCAGCTGAGCAATACCAATCTCATCTTGCTAGCTGCAGTATTACTGTAGCCTTCCAAACACATCACACACTGCTGTACAAGAGTGCAGAAGTTGGCAGCAGGTTTATTGATCATTACTAATGATTTCAAGACTGCAGTTGTGAAATACCAGTTTTGATTTATAGACACTAAATTAACTTGCAAAATAAATCCTTGCATCACTGAGGACCCAATTCTTTATTTATTATTTGGACGTAGTTCTCTAAAGATTCCAATTTACATTGACCGTTTAAAGCAATGCAGGGAGAGCAGATTCAAGTTATCCTGCCAAATGTGCACTCTCAGACTCTGCTCGCTGATTAGTGTAATGTTAATGAAATTAATTAATGCCAGTGTAATGTTTATGACAAATTTCTACATGTGCCTATCAAATCTGTGTTTTTGCACTGTCCTATTCATCTGATATGCAGCTTGCTGGATTTTCCTAGAGAGACTTTTATTTTTTTAAAAACTTACATTTCCTAGCATCACTTGCAGTCCCCTACCAAATTTATGAAAAACATACAGTTCTTTGCTCTTGCAGACCTATCTAGGCCAGTCGGAAATATCGACCAGCTGGTGGAGGAAGCTTAAATTTCATCACAAAATGCGTCCGGATCTCAGTCTCCCACAATACCAACCCTCAACGAGCAGTATATTTTATGAATTATGGGGGTCAATAAGGAAAGACTGGTTCCTCTGGTTGGGGAATCAATTATGAGGGGTCATCAACTTAAAATTGCTACTAAGAGTTGGAGAGGGTGAAGGAGACATTTCTTTATGCAGAGAGTTGTTAGGGCATGGAATGTTTTGCAACAGGAAATAGTTGAGGTAGAGACAAATGCATCTGTAGGTAAACAACTCAAGCAGAGGAAGAGAGCAGGGCAGTGGGATTAGTTTTGGATAGCTTTCAAAAAGGCGGCACAAACACGATGGGCCGAATGGCCGCCTCCTGCATTTTAAATTTCTATGGATCTACCCTTTTCCAGTTACAGTGTTCAAAGCAAAGGAACTCCATTGTCACATCATCCGAGGAAATCTTTCGACTTTGCACAAGTTTCAAAGTGTTTACTTGTCTAACAACTTTTACAAAATGACATTTGTCAATTTTTTTTTAAAACATTGAGAAGTACAATCAAAGAAATGTGCAGAGCTGCACTGCCCTTCATCATTCACAGAGTGACACAAGTATAATCAGTGATTACACTTGGTTTAAAAAATAATTGATGTCAATAACACTGTACAGCTAACTTACCAGAAATTTGTTGAGGAATGTTAATTTGTAAAGGTGTTTATTAAATTTACTTTTATGGGTATGTGGGCTTCCTTCTTCGTGATACTTAAACGAAACTGTTCTGGAGTTCTTAAACTTTTTACAAACATACTGGGCAAAGCACGTAATGTTTCACTGGGAGAATGGGATTGGGAGGATGCCGGCAGATTCAACGAAATATCGCGAACCGAGATGACTAAACTTATAATTTGAAACACAGTCTTGTGGACCATCAAAGGGAAAATGACCTCTTGGATAGTTTTCTTGGATGGTTTTAGTGGTGTTTGTTTTCAGTCGTAGAGGCAGTTTTGTAAAGGAGAGTTAATGAATTCAGTTGGAGTTTGCTTGGAGCACTGAAAAAATATTGCAAATTTATGGGAAACAGGTTGTAGCTCTGTGTGTTTCCAATTATACTGAAAAAGAAGCCTGGTTGGGGATGAAATGGTGGAGACTGGCTATGCATTAAAGGAAAGTAGAAATATTTCTTAGAATTGTATTTTAAAAATTTCTAGAAGTTCAAATTTTCTCTTGGGAAGATCATCTCAGAAGCACAGCTCTCACTTTATGACCAGATTTCTGCTGTTTTTCCAGAACTTATTTTTTACAATGTTCTTCTCCCCTAGACCTGAAGGCACTGATTCATAGCTGAGTCATTCTAATGACCATTCTTCATACATGAGCCTAGGTAGTGAAAATCAGGAGGCTATTTAACTGTAGAAGTTTTTGAAAAATTCATTCTCAAGATGATTTCAGCAGAGTCACAAGGGGCCGAATGGCCATCTTCTGTGCTGTATCATTCTATGATGATTCTAAGTGGCAATGTTCCCTAGTTGCCCAAAAAACATGGTGGTGGGCCTTCTTCTTGAATTTCTGCAGTCCTTTGTAGCAGATTAATACAACTGAGTGGCTTGCTAGGACACTTCCGAGGAAAGTTGAGAATCAACCACATTGTTGTGGAACTGGAGTCACATATAGGCCAAACTGGATAAGGACGGAATTAGTGACACGTTAGGTTATTATGACAATCTCGACAGCTTCATGGTCACTTCTACTGGCACCAGCTTTTACTTCCGGATTTTTAAACTGAATTCAAATTCTCAAACTGCTGTGATGGGAATTGAACTCACCTTCTCTAGATTATTAGCCCAGTGACATAAGCACTACACTACTGCACCCTGCCTATCTTGATTTTTGTAAACAATTTTACAACACCAAGTTATAGTCCAGCAATTTTATTTTAAATTCACAAGCTTTCGGAGGCTTCCTCCTTCCTCAGGTAAACATTTACCTGAGGAAGGAGGAAGCCTCCGAAAGCTTGTGAATTTAAAATAAAATTGCTGGACTATAACTTGGTGTTGTAAAATTGTTTACAATTGTCAACCCCAGTCCATCACCGGCATCTCCACATCATATCTTGATTTTGTTCTCACCCAATGATCACACATTGTAGTTTCTAGCATGGATCACTGGATGCCAACCAGGATCAGAAACTAGTTAAATTTTACTCCCTTTCCAAGTTGGGGAGGAGGCACTGAAGCCAGCGATAAGCTATCGTCAAGATTGAACCTGGGACCTTCCTGATCCATATGGCTTGGCATCACAGCAAATGGTATATTTACATACAGAGTCACCATGCCTTGTATACTTGTTAATGGAAGCCAACCAAGACTGAAACTGATCAGAATGTATTTTTATAGGTTGTTCACCATTCTGGAAATAAAAGAAAAAATGTAATTGCAGGTTGTACACAAGTGGATGTGATGCATAAGGCATCACAACTGTATTGGATAGACTAGATGGACCAGCTGTCTTTTCCTGTCCATTTATTTATGTTCATATTATCGTAAAACAAGCATTAGAGAAGCTTGTGAAAAGTTGGAAAAAAGGCTAATTTAAGTCCAGTTAAAGGTCATGATTGAGCAACTAATGCAGCAACCTCGAGCTCCAGATGCACATCAAAAGTATTTTATGGAAATTTAGACCTGGCATAAACGAGGATTACAACATGGAAGAATTGTAAATAGCAGGAGATCAGTGAGCAGTGAAAAAGAGCAGAGTTTTCTGACCATAAGATTGGTGTAGTAGCAATTGTCAGGCATACCATGGTCAAATAGAAGGAGGTGGTTTAGGAGCACATAATGCATTGGAAAATGACATGTTGCTTTAGGCACTACCCCAGGCATTGGGCCTAGTGCAATAGAGTCAGCTACTTGGGCATGGTGAAGAAGCCATGCGTAAGGGCATTCAAACTTAGTAGGGAGTTTGAGATTGAGATGTACCACCTGGCCCATAAAGACCTGCAGGGACAGTCAATCATCTGTAATGCGCTACCTGTGGCAATGAAGATCATCACTGCCCTCACCTTTTATGCAACAAGGACCTTCCAGGCACCCATAGGAGAAATCATATTTGTCATGTACTGCTGCATTAAGAAAATATCTTAAACTCTATTATAATGGCCAGCTACATATACCTCAGCAAGAACTAGTAACTCACTGCGGCCTGGGAGAAAGGAACATGAGGGTCTCATTGTACAGTTCTTCCAATGGGCTCTGCAACTGGGTACAATTTCTCTCTATTAGGCGTATTGGGCTCAGGGCTTTCTTGGATGGCACCTACCATCATTTGTGCAGGGCTACATGATGGCACAGAATGGTCACTGACTTAAGTGCTAACTGAGTGCTCCTGTGCTACTCCATACAGCACAAACAATTCCACCATTCTTTCCTTATTTTGTGAGAGTTTGAAGGCTCACCACTTCATTAAAGAAGGAAAGAACTTGCATTTATATGGCGCAGTTTGTATCCTCAGGATGTCGGTAGTCCTTCAGAGCAAATTAACTACTTTTGAAGTGTGGCCACTCTTGTTTTGTAGGCCTAGATGTATATGCTCAAGTCCTAGTGAGGTTTGAACCTACCATAGGAATGTCCACCCCAGCCAGCCCACTTCAATACTCAACCGTACAGCTACTACTTAATTGTTAATAGTGCAGGAAGTGTGTATCACACACTTGAGACATCATCATACAGGAATAAACCCTCACAAAATAATACAATTATGCTAGTTTAAATCTTAAAAACAAAGTACAACAAAAAACTGTTATAAATGAAATAATGATGAAACTCTGTAGCTTAGTAAATAAATGAGTCAGAATATAGGAAACTAGTGGAACAAGGAAAGGCCATTCTGTGCAATAAACTCACTCCTTTCTCAAACCAACTACAATTTGCTATTTCTTGCACCCTACTTCACTTCATTCATCTCCTAACAGAAGATTTTGCAAAGTTTCTCCCTGACCTTTAAGGAACACACAAAAAAATGTTCTTCAAGAAAACACAGAGATTTGTAAGTCTTAGAAATGTTGGTGTGCAATTTAAAAACAATTTTGGAGCACATGTTTTATAAGCCAATGGGGAAAAGTGAATGGTTTGGTTCACAATATAGTGTTCAATTGAAAAGGTCAACTGATAAAAATACCAATCTCAAAGGATTGCACTAAACCTTTGAGAAGTACAATACTTTGGTGCTCTTGCTTACCGATACAATGTGTTGTGGAAATATAGTTTGCCTCTTCTATTCTCTACACTGAGTTTCTGATCTCAACCAGATTATCTCAGGAGACATGCTTCTCTGGAGGGAAGAAAATAACAACTACATCATTCTTGTGCCCCTCCTAATGATCAGATGCAAAGCAATAATGGGAGATGCCTGGAAACAAGTGCTGCTCATCATTTCAGATGGGAGCTGGTATGTGGTTCAGGAGGACCTGTGGAAACAGGTGATAAAAATCCTGCATCATTTCATGACCCTGAAATGAGGCACTTATACATTGCTCAGATTTGCAGGGTTTTTATATTAAAATAGAAACTGAAGAGGGAGGGAATCCATATTAAATTGCATAGAAAATACAGGGCTATTCTCACAAGGCTTTTCTAGAAACTTTCCTCTCAATGATCACGTTAACCTTACATTATGATCGTCAATAGCTTTGCAATGGATGGTACCATTTTAACATAGTAACAAGCTTAGTGGAAGTGGTAGTTCTATCATAAAAAAAGTTCAGAATTTACCAATTATCACACTATAGGCTATACTGGGTAGCCTGTGTTGGATTTGTGAACACATGTGCTTCTGGGCTGTGTTCAAACGTGCATTGTTGAGACAATCCAGGGAGATCCTCTGTTTCAAGTGACTCCTGTCATACTTTACACTGAATCACAGTGTATTTACAGCAAAGAAAGAGGCCATTCGGCCCAACAGGCTTGTTTATGCTCAGCCAGTAAACAGCCAGTGTATATGCTCCACACGAGCCTCCCCCCACCTTAGTTCATCTCACCTTATCAACAAATCCTTCTATTCCTTTCTCCCTTATGTACTTATTTAGCTTCCCCTTTAATGCATCAATGCTGTTTGCTGCAACTACTCCACGTGGTAGCAAGTTCTACATTCTAACTCTCTCTGCATAAAGAAGTTTCTCCTGAATTCCTCATTGGATTGATTAGTGACTATCATATATTTATGGCCGCTAGTTCTGGTCTCCCCCACAAGTGGAAACAACTTCTCTACATCTACCCTATCGAACCCCTTCATAATTTTAAAGACGTCTATCAGGTCACCTCTCAGCCTTTTCTTTTCTTTTCTGGAGAAAAGAGCCCTAGCCTGATCAGTCTCTTCTGATAATAAATGCCATCAGATTCAAATGTGGGAGGGGGACCCAGTTAACTCCACAGGACTCTAATCATTATGCATTAACAACAAAATATACACAACTAATTACATCCAATTATCAGATATTGGAATTACTTCATGAGAATGGTTATATCCCTAATTATAACCATAATTCTAACTGTGTCCACCAATATAAATCACTGGTTGAAGACTCGACTACTACTTTCTAATTTCAACTTTCCCAATATTAATTTAGCAATTTACTTTCTTTCATTTTGAGTTTCATCTCATTTTTCCATGAATCATGTATCAGAGGGCAACAGCGACTCGCTAGTTGTTAGGGAATGGGTTGGGGGTTTCCTTCTTGGTTGGTAAACTTGTCCCATAGCCAAAATGTGTTTTCTTCTTCTTTAGCATTCTCTTCATTTTATTTATTATTTGGCTGCTCAGTTCGTACATGCAATCTAATATCAATGTACAATATAAAATCTGGGAGCTTGTTATCCACTCTGTTCAGGGACAGCACAATAGAACAGTAGATCGGAATAATCTACAGAAGTGGTGTAATCTAATTCTACAACAAGCAGATTTTCATCATGCTCTGTACATAACAAAACAAATACTTCTCAAGGAGCAATGAACAGGAATGAGGAGGAAATTTGTTAGGGGGGATTGCAGGAAGCTTTTGATGGAAGCCAAGGAGCTCTCAGAACAAAGTGATTTTAGGAGGAAATTCCAGAGGGCAGGAACATAATTACTGGAAGACCAGCCTCCAATGGCAAAGTGGAACGAATGTGGAAGAAGCGGCAGTCTGGAGTCAGAGAAGTGAACAAGGACATGAGGCTGGAGAAGGTCGGGTTGAAGTGAAGGCAAGGATGTGGTGTTGAAGTTATCTGCATTTATAGTTTGATATTAAGTTAAATTTTCACCGGCCTAGAATTCTGTGGTACAGTAGGTTAGCATATTATCATTTTATCTCTGGTGGCTATGGTGAGGGGTCATCAATTTAAAATGGTCACTCAGACAGTGAAGAAAGCAATGAGGAGAAATGTCTTAATGCAGAGGGCTGCTGGTGCATGGAATGCTTTGCCAGAGTAAGTGGTTGAGGCAGAGACCATTGTATCTCTTACAGAGAAAGTGGAGTAATATTTGAAGCAGAGGAACGCATAGAACTATGAAAAGACAGTGGGATTAGTTTCGGATTGCTCCAGCGAAGAGCTGACACAGACATGATGGGCCAAATGGCCTCCTTGTGTGCTGTAAAGTATAGTTCTAAATTAAGCAAGCTTTGACAATCTCAACCTTGTTCCCCTTGCACAAGATTTCACAGCACATCATTCCATCAACTTGCAAACACCACCCAGAGAGGTCACAAGGCAGTTTGGCGCCAGAAGCAAAAATGTCACACCAGTGCAGGAGGGGGTGCTCTGAGCTTGGCTGAGTTCCATTATTGGGATGGCGTAGAGAAGGCATCTCTCTAGCTGGTCACTTGTAAGCTAAATATATATTTTGGAGGCTTTAAGTGCTTAAAAAACAATTTTAAAAAGTATATACTTTTTAAAAACATTTTGTAGGACCTTTATTGAACATAAATTTACTTTGCTGCAAATCACTGGCTATTATTAAGAGTACAAAATATTTAAACTATGCCACAGGTAGGATGTGGATTTGCACTCACAGTTCTGCACATAGCAAGCTTCCTATCTTATCTGAGTGACTGAGTTCTGAGAACAGATGAGCAGAGATCTAGATCACCTGTCTTCCTCTCTCACCCAAGGAATGCAGCCTAGAATGCTTGGAATGAAAACTGGATTTATGCTAGTCTATAAGGAGGCCCGTAACTGGGAGTCCACATACATTGGGGTCGAAATTTGGGCGTGTTTCAGGTAGTGGGCACTGAATGACAATTTTCTTTACTTTCCCAATATGACAGATGGTGCCCTTCAGGCCAGAAACGTGTACGCGCTTCCTGCCCGCCAATTGGAGGCTTAGTAGGCTGGTTAGCACACAAAAAATGGGCGCTCTGTGGCTGAATTTATTGGTCATTATCTGTAAGCCTCTCTAATGTCAGTTGCAGTTCCTTAGTCTTAATTGAAGGATCTCCACCTGAAATGTTAAACTATCAGTGCTGTTTTCAGATTCCGATGGGCTGAGTCTATTTACACTATTTTCTATTTTCATTTCAGTTCCATCGCTCAACAAATCAAGCTTGCTCTGTCCAGAATGCATGGACCTTTCACTTCCCTCATCATCATCGTTACTTGTGACCTTTACTTTATGGAACTTTTCCATTCCCATCTGACAAAAAAAACCATGCAGAGCTATTAATGAGGTTCACTCTCCTTTGTCAACAAATATCGATCCAGCTCCCTTTTAAAGGGATCAACTGACTCTGAACCAATGGCCTTTTCTGGGAGTCTGTTTCCCCTGGTAACCACCCTATAGGAGGTAAGGAAGTTTTTTCTAATCATTAACCTTGATCAAGGCTTGTGAATTTTGCACTTGCGTCCTCTGGTCCTATTCTTATTGGCCAAGTCAAGTTGAAGCGTACTTACTTCAACATTATCGATACCTTTCATTATTTTGAAGGCCTGCACCATGTTTCCTCTCAGTCTTCTTTGCTCTGGTAAAAATAAGTTTAATCATGAGATTTTCTTCAGAAATTAATCTCCGAAGAGTTGGAATTATTTTGGTCATTCTTTGAACTCCTTTTATATCCATTTTGAGATAATTTGGCTCATATCCATTTTGAGATAAGGTGGCTAAAACCACAGGCCTTACTTCAGAAATAAAAACAGAAAATGCCATAAATACTCAACAGGTCAGGGAGACCTATGGAGAGAACAGACAAGTTGACATTTCAAGTGTGAACCCTTCATCAGAATTAGAAGATATTATCTATGAACGGCATTTAAAAAGGAAATCAAAGGGAAGGGGGAGGGAAAACAGAGGCACACGTGCACACATGAAGAAATAGAATGAGCTGTAAAAATGCTTGCGAGGAAAATAGGAGATGACGAAATGGCAGGCGTGATATTAGCATGGGACAACATGAGGCATAACGAGAGAAAATAAAAAATTAAAGACATTTACGAGGCACTGAGGACGTGTGACTAGCTCAGGAAGTAGGAAATAAGGAAGGTAGAAATGGAAACATGATAAACTGGCAAAGCATAGGAACATAAGTAGGCCATTTAGCCCCTCGAGCCTGTTCCGCCATTCAATGAGATCATGGCTAATCTGTGACCTAACTCCATATACCCGCCTTAGCCCCCTATCCCTTAATAGCTTTGGTTAACAAAAATCTATCAATCTCAGATTCAAAATTAACATTTGAGCTAGCACCAACTGCTGTTTATGGAAGAGAGTTCCAAACTTCTACCACCCTTTGCTTGTAGAAGAGTTTCCTAACTTCACTCCTGAAAGTCCTGGCTCTAATTTTTAGGCAGAGCAGGTTGCAGCGGCCCAGGAACCTGAGAAAAGAAAAAATCATCAACACCAAGGGTGTAGACTGTCCGCCAGCGTGATGTTTCGGCAGAGTCTCCACTCCAGACATCAACCCTCCCCCCACTCCCTTCCCATACCACCAGCACTGGGAGCTATAGTTATTGCAGAAGAATGGAGATATTCAGCAAAGCAGTCACCTACTCTCCATTTAGGTTTCTCAATCTCCACCGTATCTGCTCTAAGAATGCCATGTTCCACACCTGAACATTTGAAAAGTTTTCTCATCCTAGGAATCCATTCAACATGGTAGACACAGCTCATTTCCATGTTTCTTCCCTAACCCCATTCCCTGCTCTCCCACTCACAACTGTGATAGAGTCCAATTGTCCTCACCTTCCACTCCACCAGCCTCCACGTTTGACAGATCATCTTCTGCCATTTCCACTATCTTCAACATAATTCCACCACCAAGCACATCTTTCACTCGACAGCACTGAAGAAGTTCAACACCATCCAGGTGTTGACCGGAGGTCACCGGTTACGGTTACTGGCTTAGTGCAAAGAGGAGAAGAGTCAATTCTCTCAACTCTCAATTCGCTTTATTCACGCCGTTAGATCATATACATATAGCTTATACGTCTGGTTAGATATCTCAGGTTACTTTCTGCAGCCCCTGGCCAACACAGGATAAAGCAATTTGCTAAATTGGCACCATGCCACCAAACTCAATAACCACCGTCTCCATTAATGGTGCACGGCGGCTGCCATATGTTCTCTCTACAGGATGCACTGCAGCAACTCGCTAAGCTTACTTCAACAACACTTCTCAGCCGTGTGACCTCTACCATCAAGAAAAACAAGAGCAGCAAAGTCATGGGAACACCATCACCTGCAAGTTCTCCTCCAAGTCACATGTCATCCTGACTTGGATGTATATAACCAATTCTTCATTATCACTGGGTCAATATTCTGGAATTCCTTACCTAACACCATCTTGGGGAGCACCATCATCATAAGGACTGCAGTAGTTCAAGGAGAAGGACCACCACCATCTTCTCAAGGCAACCAGGGATGAGCAGTAAATGGGATACGATTCCACAGGTGCCAGCAGCCCTCTGCTAATGCCTTGCCAGCATTACCCACACCCTGGGGTCAATTAAAAAAAACCTGAATGAGTGCCAGTCCATAGGGAGTCTTGTGTCTATGGTACGCCTTCAAACTACTATTCTTGGTCTGATTATCTTGTGCAGCTGCAGTTTGGTACTCTTGTTTCCTTATAAAAGAAAGAAAAACTTGCATTTATATATAGGAACATAGGAACAGGAGTAGGCCATTCAGCCCCTCAAGCCCGCTCCGCCATTTGATAAGATCATGGCTGATCTGTGATCTAACTCCATATACCTGCCTTTGGCCCATATCCCTTAATACCTTGGTTGGCAAAAAGCTATCTATCTCAGATTTAAAATTAGCAATTGAGCTAGCATCAGTTGGCGTTTGCAGAAGAGAGTTCCAAACTTCTATCACCCTTTGTGTGTAGAAGTGTTTTCTAATCTCACTCCTGAAAGGTCTGGCTCTAATTTTTAGACTGTGCCCCCTACTCCTAAAATCCCCAACCAGTGGAAATAGTTTCTCTCTATCCACCTATCTGTTCCCCTTAATATCTTACAAATTTCGATCAGATTATCCCTTAACCTTCTAAACTCTAGAGAATAAAACCCCAATTTGTGTAATCTCTCCTCGTAACTTAATCCTTGAAGTCCGGGTATCATTCTAGTAAACCTACGCTGCACTCCCTCCAAGGCCAATATGTCCTTCCGAAGGTGCGGTGCCCAGAACTGCTCACAGTACTCCAGGTGTGGTCTAACCAGGGTTTTATATAACTGCAACATAACTTCTGCCCCTTGTACTCTAATCCTCTAGATTTAAAGGCCAGCATTCCATTAGCCTTTCTGATTATTTTCTGCACCTGTTCATGACACTTCAATGATCTATATACCTGAACCCCTAAGTCCCTTTGGACATCCACTGTTTTTAACTTTTTACCATTTAGAAAGTACCCTGTTCTATTCTTTTTTGGTCCAAAGTGGATGACCTCACATTTGCCTATATTGAATTCCATTTGCCGTAGTTTTGCCCATTCACCTAATCTATCAATATCCCTTTGTAATTTTATGTTTTCATCTACACTGCTTACAATGCCACCAATCTTTGTGTCATCGGCAAACTTAGATATGAGACTTTCTATGCCTTCATCTAAATCGTTAATAAATATTGTGAATAATTGAGGCCCCAAGACAGATCCCTGCGGGACTCCACTAGTCACATCTTGCCAATGTGAGTACCTACCTATTATCCCTACTCTCTGTCGCCTTTCGCTCAGCCAACTTCCTAATCAAGTCCGTACTTTTCCCTCAATTCCAAGGGCTTCTATATAGCGCCTTTCATGACCTCAGGGCATCCCAAAGTGCTCTATAGCTAATTAAGTACTTTTTTTAAGTGTAGTCTGTGTGAATAAAACCTCAGTCATGCAGTTTTTATGTAGCTGAGCTATGTGGCAAAAATAACTGAATCAGCTCACCAAAGTATATATAACTGCAATAACCAATGTTATACAGGCCAGAAAAGGCTTCAGGTTTGATCCCTGCTCTGTGTTGATTTAATTAATCTCAACCGGAGGTATTACAATGATCTTCAGTATGCGGAGTATCCACCTCAAGGAATTGCAGCCACAGTTCCTATTCCTAATTGGTATGTGATGATTTCTGCTGGAAAGTGACTCTTAAGGTGAGGACAAGATTAGATTTGGCTGTGATAGTCCCAGGATTGAATAGCATACCAACATTCCCTTCAAGCTCATGCTAGAAAATGGTCATTTGAGTGAAGTAGCAGAGGGCTGCTGGCACCTGTGGAATCATATCCCAGCATGAGTACGCACCTTAAGGATAGGAGTGGAGAAAAGAGGACAAGAATCCGGAACAAAGAATGTAATTCTTGGACAATTATAGCAAGTTGAGCTGAAGAATTGCCTCATCATTCACACCGATGATTACTTTATGGTGATAGTTCAGGCTTCATTTAAAACAAAACAAATGCAAGATAATGACAATCATTAATTTACTTAAACAGTATATAGTCAATATATCATTCCCACATTTAATATCTCATAATTAGCAGCTAGGAATGATTACAAAAATCTTATCAAAAGCTTCAAACAATTTCATAACCCACAGGAGAGTTTGAGTTGTTTATTCGCATCCAAACTAAGATGAGATTATTTTCATTTGCAAGTTTCCTTTTTCCTCTTTTCCAATTTCTGCTATTTCCTCGTCTTTTTTGATTATATGAGCTTCCCTTTCCTTCCATATCTTTTGCATCTCTTAATTATTTTGCATGTTCTTTTCCATTGCCAGCATTTTCTGGTTTCATTTCAGGTTTCCAGTTTTTTTTATTTGATATTATTTTCATTGCAGCCAATCTCACAAACTCATTATTTTCTTTAATACACTGCTGGATCTCCCATGGCATTGTTCAGTGGTAGCCCAGAGCCTGGAGTGAAGTTTCTGATGTGGTCTCACTGCAGCCTAAACGTGGCAATGATTCAATGTTGCTATAATACAGAACATTTACTGCAGCAATATATCGTGGGGTCAATTTTAACCCAGCGTTCTCGGGTGGGTGGGCAGTTAAAAACAAGCAGGTTACTTACCTGCTCAGATCCCAAACCCATCGTACAGGGAACCCCCAGCTTCTGTCGCGACACTGCAGACTTCCTACAAAAACTCAGCACCCACGGACCAGTTGAACCAGGAACACTTCTCACCATGATGGACGTCTCGGCACTCTACACCAGTATCCCCCACGATGACGGCATCGCTGCAACAGCCTCAGTACTCAACACCAACAACAGCCAATCTCCAGACGCCATCCTACAACTCATCCGCTTCATCCTGGATCACAATGTCTTCACCTTCGACAACCAGTTCTTTACCCAAACACACGGAACAGCCATGGGGACCAAATTCGCACCCCAATACGTCAACATTTTCATGCACAAGTTCGAGCATGACTTCTTCACTGCACAGGACCTCCAACCAACACTATACACCAGATACATCGACGACATTTTCTTCCTATGGACCCACGGCGAAGAATCACTGCTAAGAGACTACACGATAACATCAACAAGTTCCATCCCACCATCAAACTCACCATGGACTACTCCTCAGAATCGGTTTCATTCTTGGACACACGAAACTCCATCGAAGACAGGCACCTCAGCACCTCACTCTACCGCAAGCCCACGGACAACCTCACGATGCTCCACTTTTCCAGCTTCCACCCTAACCACGTCAAAGAGGCCGTCCCCTATGGACAGGCCCTGCGGATACACAGGATCTGCTCAGACGAGGAGGAACGCGATGGACACCAACAGACGCTGAAAGACGCCCTCATAAGAACGGGATATGACGCTCGACTCGTCGATCGACAGTTCCGACGGGCCACAGCGAAAAATCACATAGACCTCCTCAGAAGACAAACACGGGACACAACCAACAGAGTACCCTTCGTCGTCCAGTACTTCCCCGGAGCGGAGAAACTACGCCATGTTCTTCGCAGCCTTCAACATGTCATCGATGACGACAAACACCTCGCTAAGGCCATCCCCACGCCTCCACTACTCGTCTTCAAACAGCCACCTAACCTCAAACAGACCATTGTTCGCAGCAAATTACCCAGCCTTCAGGAGAACAGCGTCCATGACACCACACAACCCTGCCACGGCAACCTCTGCAAGACATGCCAGATCATCGACACAGATACCACCATCACACGAGAGGACACCACCCACCAGGTACATGGTTCATACTCCTGTGACTCGGCCAATGTTGTCTACCTCAAATGTTGCAGGAAAGGATGCCCCGGAGCATGGTACATTGGCGAGACCATGCAGACATTGCGACAACGGATGAATGGACACGGCACAACAATCGCCAGACAGGAGGGTTCCCTCCCAGTCGGGGAACACTTCAGCAGTCAAGGACATTCAGCTTCCGATCTTCGGGTAAGCGTTCTCCAAGGCAGCCTTCGAGACACACGACAACGCAAAATCGTCGAGCAGAAATTGATAGCCAAGTTCCGCACCCATGAGGACGGCCTCAACCGGGATCTTGGGTTCATGTCACGCTACATGTAACCCCACCAGCGAAAAAAAGTTATCTGTTTTTAATACAACTGGTCATTCTCTCTCCTCTCTCTGCCTTTTGGGTGTCTCTCTCTTTCTCTCTCTCTCTGTCTGTCTTTGTGATCTGACCCCTCGTGTATTCAGTATTTTTGGATGTAATGTGTCCCTGACTAACCTGTCTGAACACCATCCACTCCTTTGATTGCTGTGATTATCTCTGCCGAGGTGTGATAATGGGCAGTTGGAAAGATTATCTGTAATCACCAGACTTTGTTCTCTGACTATATATGCTGTGCCTTTATGGAACCCTTCACTCACCTGACGAAAGCTTGTGATTTCAAATAAAGCTGCTGGACTATAACCTGGTGTTGTACGACTCCTTACATATCTGATATTAACCTGCAAAGTTTTGCACACGGATGAGGCGCCCACCTAAAATAGGCCGAGGCCTCATATATTTATGCCAGTTGCATTCCTGATACATAAATAGGACCCTGAGGTTTTCCCGCAAGGCAGAGGGAGGTCTACATACAGAAGAGGTCCTTTCAGATAAGTCTAAACCTGATCTAAGCAAGAGTGCTCCTCTGGGCCCCACAAGGAAAGTCATGGCCTCCCCTACCCCAGACTTTCCTCTCCATTCCTCCTGCAAAACTTGCTCCCCACCACTTACTTGGAGGCCAGCAGGCGGCCAAGAGCAGCCCGATCTTCTGAACTGTTATTCATTCTCAACAGATCTGAGGTCCTGGGAAAGAATGAGTATCAGTAGGAGCCTTTACGATTGATCTTGATTCCAACATAGTTGGATGAGGGGAGGAGGAAGAGAATACAGGATGGCTTATATGGAAATTAGAATGAACGAGTGAGGAAACTTCAAAAAAGCACTGACTGCAGTAGTATTGACTGGAGGAAAAACCAGAAAGGTTGCTAGAGATGAGAGAAATTCCCGATTAGACAACAAGCTTTTACTGTTATCCTAAGCAGTAGTGTTCGAGGGTTGCTAGGAAATCCTCCCTAGATTTAGAAACAATATTAAAGTTTTGGACAGACTTGAACTTTTTCGAGAATTAAGAGTTGTTAAAGGGAGAAAAATTGTTTGCCAAACTGGTGATCATGGATTAGACCAGAACATTCAAGGTAATGGTTAATCTGAGGGTTTACAGTAGCTTCCATAGAAAGTACCAATAGTGTGCCAAGGGGGATCAGCTTTCATAAACAAATATATTTTCAAGAAAGAAAGATGGACTGAGAGTGAGAGACAATAGAGATCAGGTTGTTTGCTACAATGTAATACAATCATCTTTGACAATGCTTGATTTTCCTCTGTTTTCTCTCCAGTATCTGCCAATTCCGAATTTATATCTTGACAAGCTTAATGTAGATGTCCTGCTGCAATGAAAGATGCTCAATCAATTTTCACTCAATTGTTAGCAAATAATTTTCTGCTGCAGACTTCATTGTTGATGCTGCTGAGGTCTGCCTGAAGAAAAAACATTTTCAGTAATCACCTTTTTCCATTTATGAAGCCGAAGCTTGTAGTAAGCAGTGATGTATGGCTCGGTTACACAAGCCTAAGGTAAAATGGATAAACCATTAGTGCAGTAATAGTCCATAGGGAAGATGGTTTCCCCGATGCAATAAATTACAGCAGTTCGTCGCAGACACAATGTTTCATTTCTGCTATCCAAGCCTTAGCTTATGATTGTTGGAGGAATGACAATCAGGAAAGCTCAATTCTTAGCTGAAGCAAAAAATAATAATGGTCAAGAAATTTGCAATTAGTCTCTACACCATAATGTAATTGATTAATTACGTTATTACTTTGATGTACAATTTTAATAGAGGTGATATCAGTCAGCCAAGTGTATGCAAATATATTTTTGAAAAAAAATTACGCACAATCTCAATTCAAGCTTCTCACAATGGGGTTTCTTGAACTATCTTTGTATGTCATGCTTTGCAGTGCCAAGGTTGAATATTCTGGAGTTTAGTTTAATAATCTTTAGGGATCAGAGAATATTTATGCAGAATGTTTGCTCAGAAAGTTAAATAGGTGGGGGTAGGGTATACATTAGGACTTTTAGTTTTGAATTTATATTTCCAGCATCCTTATAAAGCCTTGCATGTATCTGTTTGCCATACCGGAGCATTTGATAGGCTGAGTTGGAGTGATACAGCACCAATGGTATTATGTCCATTTGTATCTGAGTGCTGGGCTGCTACATCCATCTCATCTCCTTTGAGAATTTACTAATGTGAAGGAAACACAGTAATATATCCAAAAAGACAGTAAATTAGTGGAGATCTTTGGGTTTCTAGCCTTTAAGATGAGAAAATATTTTATTCAAAGCTCTAATATAGCTTTGTAACAGCAGTGGAAACAGTCAGGATTTGACTTCTCCCTTTTGAAGAGACAAAAGGGCCAATTTCTCTCTCTCTCTCTCTACTGGCCCATTTATGTCTGTAAATGAGGGGGTAGCAGGATGAAAATTTGGGGGAAAGAAGTCGTCTGACTTACTGCTGGAGGTCCGCACGTCTCGATTTGCCGGCGGACCTTGATTTAGGGGGGGGCCTCATAAAGAGTAACAATTTACAGATATTTAACAGAAGATTCTAGCGAGCCTAGAAATAATTATGGAAGCCAATGCCTAAACAACAACATTGACTACATTTCAAAGTAATCAACATGTATTTTTTGCACAGCAGATTCCACATACAGCAGTTGGCTGCATGACTGGTTCATCTGTTTTTTGATGATGCCGGTTGAGCGAGGACTGTTGGGCAGAAGCAATCCTTGCCATTCTGAGAATAATGCCATGGGACCTCTATTGTCCACCTGAATGACCAGAGAAGGTAAATAAATCCCCAGTTTAACATCTCATCAAAAGGACCGTGCCTTAACAACCTAGCACCTCCTCAGTACTGCATTGGAGAGTCAGCCTAGTTTTTGTGCTCAAGGTCTGAAATGAGACTTAAGCCCACATTGAGCTGATTCAGAGACTAGAATGTTTGCAACTGAGCCAAGCTGACAGGTACTGATAACAGGTCCAGGGAAATGAATAGCTCCAGACCTGCAGATAAAGTTTTCAGCTCACAAGAGAAACTGAGTGCTGCACTGGATTAGACACTGGCTTTCCCCTCTGGGACCTGTCTTCAAATGATTGAATGAAAGTCTCGTCTGTCTGTTGGCTATAATGGTCTTATGTGAAATGAGAAAAATAGTTCAGTTCAAACACCATGGTGCTAAAACAATTCATAGTAAAGCTACTGCTGACATTGGTTAAAAAACACTTCACACATAAGTTTTAATTAAAAATGAACGTTTGTTTTCTCCATTTTCCCTTTCTTCCCCTCCTATTTAATGAATTCATGAGCTGCAAAAGGGAAACAAGTGTTTATCATTTGAATCCCAGATTAAAATATCAAAATCATTCCCTGGCTTGTGTTTTTTTTTCCAATTAAGTTTTAATTCAGTGGGAAGTGGACCATGCCTACGTCCAGCTAATCATTTCCTGTAGACTTTTTTAGTTCATTTATTCTTATATGGAAGAAAACTTAAATGACTGTTGAAGTAAAATAGAACAAAAAAATTAGATGGACTGGGCTCAAATTTATAAATTTGATTGTCTGTTTTGTCTATTTTTCTTTTGAGTCAGCGAGGTTTTGAAAACTCAGATTTTACTGAATTAAATACTGCAAGCTGGCATCTCTGATACCTACAGGCAAAAATGTGACCAGCACTTTAAGATTTTTAGTTGGAAACATTTAAGAGTCTGATTCAGCACATTGTTATGCAGAACTGAGGACAGAATGTGATGCTTTGCTTCCTTCACAGATCCATATGGCATCCCATATGGCATAGACATTCCCAGTTCTTATGCTACACCTGACTTCATTCACTATTCGCTGAAGAGCAAAGCTACATGTCATGGCTTTTGCTAAGCTACAAAGTGAGGCTGTGTTGTCTTTCACACCCTTCCTGCATTGACTTAGTCAATCTTACTTCCAGGAGTTGTCTAGCTTTTTTAACTCTACAACTATATTATATAATTGGGCCCATCAGGCATTTTTGGTAAGATTCCCAAGATCGCCTGTGACTGCTCTCAGACACGCCCAAAGTGCTCGTTGAACATTTTATGATCATCTGGGAATATTTACGTTGAAAGTGCGTGAGTTAGATTGTGTAATATATCTTGCCTGGTCTTTCACAGTGCAGCACATAGGCATGTAATGGCTTTCACTGTGGGATAATACAGTATGGGGACATCAATAACCTGAGTGAGTCTCAAACAATCTTTGTTTAAACAGAACCTTTCCAGTACACTAAATTCTGTTACCAAGTTGTTTCCAAAGAAAGATGTAGATTAGTTTATAATCTTTGTTCTCAGTTTGATAAATTTATGGTCACTACTATAAAAACCCACATTTTACACAGATGGGCAGCAAAGCTAAAGGGCTGCTCCCCATGTTATATGCAGAGATTTATTTATTTAAGTAATTGCTACGTGTGAGAGGAACACATTTGTATATTTACCTACCTGCAGTGGGCAAGGGAAATTACTTTATTTCTTTTCCAGGAACTAGTTATCAAAAAAGACTTACTTAGTTGTCTCCGAGGAGATATGTTACAAATGTCTTTCTAAATTTTTTTCAGTGTTGATGTGCAGTCCTCTCCCATTTCCACAGCTCAGCACCCTCCCCCTTGAAACAGCATAACCTCTGACCGGCCATGTGCAATGTCATGAGAGGTCTGGTAGTTATATACAACATCTGAATGACAAATTCCCCTGTCTGTTGATAAGTTTCGACAAAAACATGTAAAAAGAAAATATGGCACAGAGGGTACCGAATTTTTGGATTGGACTTCAAACTGTCATAGTTTTCTGTATTTTTGCAAAACTCCAAACATGGAGTTAAGATAACTTCTAACACTACTTCAGATTGATTTCAATGACTACCTTTCTTACCAATGCAATGTCATCTTGTGTAATAGAAATACAAACACACAAACTGACAAAAATGTCAGCTGTGGCTCACTTGGTAGCACTCTCGCCTCTGAGTCAAAAGATCAAGGGTTCAAGTCCCACTCCAGAGACTTGAGCACAAAATCTCCAGTGCAGTACTGAGGGAGTGCTGCACTGTCGGAGGTGCCGTCTTTTAGATGAGACTTCAAACCGAGGCCCCGTCTGCCCTCTCAGGTGGACCTAAAAGATCCCACGGCACTATTTCGAAGAAGAGCAGGGGAGTTATCCCTGGTGTCCTGGCCAATATTTATCCCTCAACCAACACCACTAAAACAGATTATCTGGTCATTATCAAATTGCTGTTTGCCGGAGCTTGCTGTGTGCAAATTGGCTGCTGCATTTTCTACATTACAACAGTGACTACACTTCAAAAAATACTTCATTGGCTGTAAAGTGCTTTGGGACATCCTGAGGTCATGAAAAGTGCTATATAAATGCCAGTCTTTCTTTCTTTCTTTCTTTCAATGAAGGACAGGAAAAGACCCTCTGGTCCATCCAGCCTGTCTCACTCAACTGCGGTCCCTTGTGCATCAAAATATATACACTGTCTACCTCATCTGAAAGCCATGTGATTGTCTGAGAGATGTGAAAAACCAGATAAAAACCCAGACTAATTAGGCAAAAGAAATCTGGGAAATTCCTCTACAATCTCCTTAGGTGATCGAAACCAGTCCAGGAAACCACTCTGGCCCTGATTAATGTCATACAGTGCCTACCTTTTGTACGAGGTGATCTCTGTGCCAGTCAGAAATAGGTCCAGCTCTTGCTTGAAGGAATTAATCCTTTGAAAAATATTTTGGCAAAAATTTTGCCAACCATTTCTTTTGGTTTACCAGAAGTGATTTAATTGCTTTGGAGTAAAATTGTAATTAACATACTGTTTTTAATGTCATTTTTTGTGAACTGAAGCAGATTCCTAATGATATTTTTATTAGCTATGTGGTCAGATAACAAATAAGCAGGAGGAAGATGTTATTGATTAAATATAGAACGTTCCAGACACCATGTAATGACTTCACCGTGGATGCCTGAGCTCCTCAATCAATTTCTAGTCAATAACCTATTACCACAAAAATTAGACAAATAGGATGTGGAAGAGCTGCAGCTGCCAATTTTGTAGGTCAGAAATACAGTATTAATATACAGCTCTGGGAGCCCATTCATTGCTAGATACCACAGCACTTCAATTCAATTGGAATCCAAGTCACGCTGTCTTTCTGACAGTGAAGAGACAGGAATAAAGCAAAATGTCAGAAAACCAAAAAACACTCGCTTTTGCAACAGAGAAGGCAAAAATGCCCTCGGAAAAGGCAGGCTCAAAATGTTAAGTTGAGGGGAGTTTAAGCAAATCCTCAAGCAAGCTGACTCACTGAAGTGGGGTAGCATAGCATGTTCATTATTTCTATGTTATTATGAGGGGATATGTTGTATCAATTGAACAAAATGAATCTGATCATGCCTATTGCTCTGTTCATTCACCTGACAGTGGAGTGAAACAGCCTATATGATTCGAACACTTTGAGCCTCATCTCATATAGTGTCAACTTGATCCACCATCAGAGAGATTAAAGAAGTACGTGGAAAAGACGCTGATATCTGCCTTGGGTCACAAGGGGATTCCATTGTTATACTCTCTGAGATCAAATCAAACTTCCAACACAATAGGTGTGCAGTCTTTATCAATTACAAATTCAAGCTATCGAATTGATTATTTATTGTCTATGAGGAAACAACATCATAAGCTAGCTCGTTAGCATCTTAACCATGTATTGTCTTAGACCCCTTTTTTACTTACAGGAATACACTATGCTTTTAAAACATAACATTTCAAGTAACTCTTTTTTTCCCCAAATACTTTCTGTAGAAAAATAGTCAAAAGATTCCAAACCTTGACATCCCATATCAGTTGTCAGTTAACGGGATGAGACTGACGACAGCAAATTGCTCAAAGCTGTTATCCGTAAAACTGCAAATGAACAGTGGGAGGTGTTCAAAAAAGAATTTAGCTTAATACAGGACCAGTATTACCCCTAAGGAGCAAAGAGCTCTACTTACCAAATAAAACAGCCATGGTCGACAAAGGAGGTGAGAGATAACATAAAGCTAAAGCAAAGAGCATACAAAAGTGCAAAGAAAAGTTTAGATCCAGGGGACTGAGAGAGATATAAAGAACAGCAAAGGAAGACAATAAAGGTAGAAAGAGCTGTAAAAAGGGAATATGAAAAGAAACTTGTGAGGGATATCAAGATTAACACAAAAAGTTATTACAGTAATATCAGAAGAAAAAGGGCAATCTAGGGTAATGTGGGCCCTTTAAAAACAGATGTGGGTAATATTGCAAATGAAAATAAGGAAATGGCAGACTTGTTGAATAATTACTTTGTGTCAGTCTTCACAGTAGAAGAAGAGGATAATATACCTGACATTCCAGGGAAACTAATAATGAATCAAGGACTGTAACTCACTAAAGCTAATGTAAGCAAGAAAACAGTATTAGAAAAAATGGCACTAAAGACTGACAAATCACAAGGACTTGATGGTTTCCACCCCAGGGTTTTAAAGGAAGTAGGTGAGGAAATTGCAGATGTTTTAGTCATAATCTTCCAAAAGGTCGCTCGATTCGGGAATTGTCCCTTGAGATGGAAAAATTGCAAATGTAACTCCATTACTTAAGAAAGGTGATGATGTGGAGATGCCGGTGATGGACTGGGGTTGACAATTGTAAACAATTTTACAACACCAAGTTATAGTCCAGCAATTTTATTTTAAATTCACAAGCTTTCGGAGATTTTCTCCTTCCTCAGGCAAATGTTTCAAGATCTCCTTGAAGCATAAATGCGTAGGCTTCAAGGAGATCTTGAAACATTTGCCTGAGGAAGGAGAAAATCTCCGAAAGCTTGTGAATTTAAAATAAAATTGCTGGACTATAACTTGGTGTTGTAAAATTGTTTACAATTAAGAAAGGTGAGAGAGAGAAACCAAGAAATTATAGACCTGTTAGTCTGTTGTGAGGAAGTTAGGGGTTCATGTACACAGATCACTGAAATGTAGTAGTCAGGTCCAAAAAATAATCAAAAAAGCCAATGGAATGTCAGCCTTTATATCTAGAGGGCTGGAATATAAAGGGGAGAAAGTTTTACTACAGCTATACAAAGCTCTGGTTAGACCACATCTGGAGTATTGTGTACAGTTCTGGGCAACACACCTTAGAAAGGATATATTGGCCTTGGCAGGAGTACCGCACAGATTCACCAAAATGTGACCAGGGCTCCAAGGGTTAAATTATGAGGCGAGATTACATAAACTAGGCTTGTAATCCCTGGAATATAGAAGGTTAAGGGGTGATTTTTTAGGATTTTGAAAGGAATTGTTAGGGTAGATAGAGAGAAACTTTCTCTGCTGGTGGGGGAGTCTAGGACAAGGGGTCATATCCTTAAAATCAGAGCCAGGCCATTCAGGAGAGAAGTTAAGAAACACTTCTTCACACAAAGGATGGCAGAAGTGTGGACGTATCTCCCACAAAAAGCAGTAGATGCGAGCTCAATTAATAATTTTGAATCTGAAATCGATAGATTTTTGCTAACCAAGGGTATTAAGGGATATGGAGCCAAGGCGAGTAAATGGAGTTAGGATACAGATCACCCATGATCTCACTGAATGGCGGAACAGGCTCGAGGGGCTGAATGGCCTACTCCTGTCCCTATGTTGTCACACAAATCATCAGAAGGGAAGAAGAGAGACAGAAGGGAAGGAAGTGTGAGCTTGAGCAAGTTTACAAGTCGACATAGAGAGTTTCAGTCAACTCCCATAAAAGTAAGATGCTCAGGCCACTTATGGGAGCAATATCATTCCCAATCTAATTTTTGTTTGAACAGCTACTGTACACAATATGAATAAAATATAAATGCTTTCACTTTTTTTCAAAAAAACTCCCATTAATGTACCCTGAGTGAACCACACAGATAGTTTGTAAGAAATTGGAATATTCAACTTATGACTGCCTGTTTTGTGCCCGTAAAATGGGTGTTAAGCCTCCGTATTTCATGTCGCAACCTGTCGCCTCCAATCTGGACCAAAAGTGCACTAGACGCTATATTGGTTGTCCAAGGAGCCCACATGAATCAAGGGTTAGTCTTTTTAAATATGCAAATCGGGGTCCTATGCTAGTTGTTTGACAGTGAATGCGAAATTCAGGCACAAATGGACAAAGCTAACACCGCGTAAGCTTCGTCTAGTTAACCACCTTGGGACGTTTCACTATGTTAAAGGCGCTATATAAATGCAAGTTGATATTGTAGTTGCACCAAGCACTGGGCAGCCAGCCAGCGATCCTTAAAGGGACCGCTCAAAAAAAAAAGTCCAAGAAATTCTCAGTTTTTCTTTTTGTGGGCCCGGGAGAAGCAGAAGTGCATCTCTGGAGCCCACACAAAAAAAAACTCTGGACCGCTGTCGGCCCCTGGGATTGCAACGCCCCAAACCCTCCACCACTCCAACAGACCTGTGCGACAGCTGTCTGATTTCTCGCCTTCCCTGACTGTTGAGCTGCAGCAGGCAGCTCGCCGACGGTGTTTAATTGAGGCACGGGGCTCGAATTTAGCAGGCCTGCCGGTTCCCAGCGGGTGGTCCTCCGAGAGCGTGGTCAACACGCTCGGCGAAATTAGTGGGTTGCCCACGCGATCGTAGCAGGCAACCCACTAATAGGAATCAATTACCTGCTCCTCCGGGGTCCACGGCGCTGGCCTGCGCGTCGGTCGGGCTGCGCATGCGCAGTATGATCTGTCAGCTGGAGGCTCTCTAGTTAAAGGGGCAGTCCTCCACTGACAGATGCTGCAACCAATGGGACAAATTGCAGCATGGAGCAGCCCAGGGGGAAGGCTGCTCCCAGTTTAATGATGCCTCACCCCAGCTATCATCAGATGGGGTGAGGAGGAGGGGGAGGACACAGATCTTCCCCCCGGCGGGCGGGAGGAAGCGGTCTGCCTCTGCCACCAAGAAGGCCTGGCTCGAGGTGGCAGAGGGGGTCACCTGCGCCACCAACATATCGCCCACCTGCATACATTGCAGGAGGCGCTGCAATGACCGCAGTAGGTCAGCCGCAGTGAGAACACAAAGTCTTTCCCCTACACTCCGTCTGCCACAACACTGCCCCCACCCCACATCTCCTTCGGCACCGCCAACACTATTCTGTCACATCACCCTTCATACCCACTCACACCCCATCCTCATCTTACCTCCACCTACTCACCTCGCCAGTACTCACCCTGCCACTAACACGCGACCCAATCCTCATACAATCTCATTGCTCCATCCCATACTCACCCTCTCGTGCATCTCCCTCACGGCCAGCCTCACTCAACCTGCCACCACCTGTGCTGCAGCCACAGGGCATGCATCACATATGTGCAGTAGGCAGCGTAAGGCAAACGTCTCGTCAGCATGAAGGGGGTGCACAAGGGTGTCTGAGGGTTTGTCATGGGTGTTACCCATATTGAATTTCAGAGCAACAAACAGCACACATTATATTGACACCACCACTGCCATGTCTCCGTGAATCCTGTCCGTTGTGTCCAATAATGCCCGCTCCTGGGTATCACTATGAGGACCCACCACTGATGCCACCCATCGTGTTACTGCAGAGTAGGTGCAGGTGTATTTGCAGGGCTCGTCCGCGCAGACGACTGAGAAACATCGGCGGTGTAGCCGGCTGCACCCTGGAAGGATGTGGAGGAGAAGGTGTGGAGGGCAGTGGTGACTTTGCCAGCGACAGGTAAGCAGTTGGTGCTGGGGCCAGCCAGGAGCAGCTCGGCATGAAAGAGGCTGCAGATCTCCACGACTACATGTCGAGCGAATCTGCGCCTCCCTGTGCACTGCTGCTCGGAGAGGTCCGGGGAGCTGCGCCTCGGTCTGTGGACCCTGTGGCGAGGGTAGTGCCCTCTGCGACGCGTCTCTCTCTGCGGTAGCCCTCCCTCCTGCTGTGCAGGTGGGCGTGCAACAACACCGTGTTGGGGGGATCCACGTCTCTGCGGCGGACGGCGTGGACTGCGAGGCTGCTGGGGCTGGTCATGCTCTTCGTCCTCCGAGGGTCTCCACACACCACCCAACTGGCAGGTGTTGGTCTGAGGGGTTGTGCAGGGTCGGTGGGTGGTTCCTCGGACTGGGGCTGCGGTTTCGTGTCGGTCTGTCCTCTGGCTTGGCGGGGGGTGGTGGAGGGCAGGGGTTGCCCTATGTGACGCGGTGGCCTCCTGCGTGGGTGAGGGCTCTCCCCCGTGGAGCGCACCTTGGCACCTGCCACAGGCTGCTGGCTGCAACACGCCTGGTTGGAGAGGGACTGTTTCCCCCAGTGTGGGAAACTCACTACCTTGAACCGAAAATCCCACACTTCCTCTTTTGACAGCTGCTTCAGCTCATTAACTGACCACAACGAGCAAGGTAAGTACTCTCAAGTGGAACCCCGCTGGCTTTAATTGCCTGCGGGATTCCCACCAGCGGGGCTTGCGCGCGCAGCCCCGCACGTCAGCGCGGTACCCGGAAGTGGCCGGGATTTCGTCGCGATCCGGTCACGTGACCGGATATCGGGATTTTCGGGGCCACCCCGCTGGGAACCCGCCGGAAACACGATCCTAAAATCGAGCCCACGGAGTCTGCTTGCTTCAGGCCACCGCGGATCAGGCGCTCCACCGACTTTGCGCCCATTCTAGCCACAGGTCGAATTTTCATCCCCTATGTCTTCACAGGTGCAAATTAACCTCCGGCTTAAAGACTGAAAGGAGGGGATAATGTGGAGGCAAGCGGGTTCTTTAACTTAGCCTCTGATAACTAGTAGATATCAGTGTAAAATTGATGAGTCTCAAGCAATACGGAATCAGGTGGACATTAGCTAAAATAATCTTTGAGGTATGGTACTGGCCACACAGAGCAATAAGAGCTCAGAGTTAATGTGAGCTATGCTGAGTCAGCTGACCTCCACCAGTGTGCATTGGGGGTACTACAGGAGGACTTGGCATCTCCAAGCTGGGAAAGGGGAAAACAAGTCAGGATTGCTGCTGTGGAAAGTAACCATGTGTGGACAAAAGGAGAGCACTGAACTGTGAAGAACACTTCACACATTCGCTATCAGCACATGAAATCACAGGTTTAACATCACCTCCGAACGGAATGCTTCTGCTGACAAGATTCAAAACAGACTGGAGCTCAGAGTTGCCTACAACATTTACTATTAACACGGAAAGCATAAAACATTTCATTCCCCCCATACTCTCGGGAATGATTGCAGGGTGGAATTTTCCAGGTGACAGTGTCAGAAAAGGGCAATTCTATTTGACATATTTAGCTAACAAAAAAAAACTATTTCCTAGAAAACCCAGCAAGTATATAGTGATCTGCATCAAATTCAGGCATTTTAATTATTCATTGACGTATGATTCCCTAATTTTGGATGATTTTTTCCGCATGTGAAATTGACTAAAACATTGAAATTAACTGCACACGAAAACTTCAAATCCAATATTAAAAGCAATAAGCCACATTCCATCTTTTGGAATTTTTAATTATTCTTGAGTTGAATGAGATTTATAATGAATTCCAAATACTATATGCAGAATCGACTACAATAGACCAGGCATTGTGAATAAGACTTAGGTAAATCTTATTGAAATGTTGGTCTGCGTGCCGGACCATTTCTTTACTGGTTGAAGGAATGGAGATGTCCGTAACTCACCCATTTGAAACTTTCATTGCTCTCAGTCACGAGGGGAGATTTTCCGCTTTGCCATTCCAGGAGCGCATGGTGTGAAATCGTGTTTTACGGACCAAGAATGTCTCTGGCTTTGCTGAGCTCGATGGAGTTATGAAAGGAGTCTGACTCAGTATCCTGGAGATTACGAATAACTAATCTACTCATATCAAGTGTGCCTCTCTGCTATTTTAACAGAAGCATGCATCTCCTGTTAAGATAGTGGAGCGAGGAACGCTTTAAAAATTCATACAGTAACATTGCTCATGGTAGGACCGGCGGAGGCCTGGAGATAGGTTACCTACTCAATGACCCCGAGATTTAACTGGGAGGAGCTGAGGAGCGCAGTACCTGGCGCAGGGAAAACCTGGCGAAGCCCGGGACGCGGAGATCCTGCCATTACATTATCGGGCGGAAAGCCAGTGGTAGGAGGCTACAGCCGGGGACCCTTGAGGATGGTCCCCGGCAATTAGGAGGGAGGGAGCGAGCGAGCGAGAGTTCGGGGCTTGGTAGGGAGGGGGAAGAAGAGAGCAATCGGGAGAGAGGGAGCGACTTGCGATGTACCAGCCACCTTGATGTTTTAAATGACCAAGTCCAGCGCTTGTGTACCAGACTTACTCCTGACCAACTGCTTATTCCAGGTCCTTATGTGTAGGGCTTTGGGAAAGAGATGTGTCCACTATAAGTCTGACTTCCCCTCCAGTGTACTCAGTGACAGAATGATGAAGGGCAGAGCCCAACCTCCCTACAACTATTTGGGGGCGGGGAAATCACCAAACTTACCAATAAATTCGGCTATTTATTGTTGGAAATAAATTTAAGAAGTTTCCCCGCTGTCGGCCTGGCCTTTTGTCTGGAAAGTCAGTTGGAAATGGCACATGGACCTTTAATGTTGGATTTTCAAAGGTTTGGGTCTTCAGTGTTGGATTTTCAAAGGCTATTAATACATTGTCTATGTCTGCATCTGTATATATGCATGAATGATGCACCAGGAGAGTTATTATTTAAACCATTCTCCTGTGAACAACAATACCCGGTGTGCTGTATCAACCAGGCATAAAATTTACAAATAACAAACATTAAACGATTTCATTTTGTTAGCATTTTAAACAACTTGTACCATTAAATAAAGATTTTGATCTAAAGTTATTGGGAATGAGGTTGCTTTTGCGTCACCGAGTCGGGCTGATGTTTGTGCCAAGGTAAGGGTGTGAGGTGCTTTTGATGTTGCCGCTGAATGTTGGGGCCAGAGGTCGGTCAGTCGGTCAGGGCTGGACCATGACAATTGACCAGCTGTTCAGGTGCTGGTCACTGGAGACTTAACAGTGGGAAAAATCTCTCTGGACAGTGCTTCAACAATGGAAGCTTCAGCAAGGGTCACTGTGCGAAGTAAGAGGAAGAAAAAAATCTTTGTTATCGTAGTCCCAAATTCCAGTGGACTGGCTCTGCTGCCCAAAGTGTAAAGAAACACAAGAAGAGAAAGGTGGGAAAAGACTATCAGGCCGAGCAGTGCTCACTCTATGATATGGTGCAACCTGTGCAACAGCTATCCCGATCTCTAGTGATCCAGGGGAAGGCAAATAAAAACCTATGGCCAATTTCAGGAAAAACCTTGGAAAATGATTCCCCGACTCCCTACGAGAATCAAACACGCTCCAAGCGAACATTGTTAGCCCTGATACTTCGAACTATCACTTCCCTGATAACATTTATTGCAAAGCTTAACTTGTTTTGGTTATACGAGGGCAGATTTTAACTTGGAGTGGGTTTCTGGCAGGCAAAGATCGAGCTGCTCTTGACCACCTGATGGTTTCCAAGTAAGTTTCAGGAGGGAAGGAGAGTCTGGGGTAGGGGAGGCCATGACTCTCCTTGTGGGGCCCGGAGGAGCACTCTTGATTTAGACTTATTTGAAGGGCCCTCTTATTTACGTCGACCTCCCTTTGCCTCGCAGGAAAGCCTCAGCGTCCTATTTACGTAATACATGAGACCCCGACCTATTTTAGACGGGCACCTCATTCGCCTACAAAACCTTACAGGTTAATATCAGAAATGTTCGGGATCTGAGCGGGTAAGTAACCTGCTCGTTTTCAATTGCCCACCTACCCGATAACACCGGGTTAAAATCGACCCCATGATATTTTGCTGCAGTAAATGCTCTGTATTACAGCAACGTTGAATCATTGCCACGTTTAGGCTGCAGTGGGACCGCAGTAAACTCGAAAAACTGCACTCCAGGCTCTGGACTACCACGAGCAATGCCATGGGAGATCCAGCAGCGTATGAAAGAAAATTTGAGATTGGCTGCAATGAAATAATCTCAAATAAAAAAAAGATTTTAAAAACTGCAAAAACTGGAAAGCTGAAATAAAGCCAGAAAATGCTGGAAATGGAAAAGAACATGCAAAATGGTCAAGAGGATGCAAAGAGAGAGAGGGGAGGGGGAAGGAAAGGCCACATTATCAAAAAGATGGGGAAGAGATGGAAATTGGAAAAGAGGAAAAAGTAAACTTATGAACTGTTATTCATTCTTTCCCAGGACCTCAAAAGTTGTTGAATGCCTAAACTTTTCCTTACTCCTACAATACTTAAGCTTTTAAAGACCAAGCTTTAGAAACAAAGGAACAAAATGATGTATTTGTTTCCATCACAATGAGGAGTGTATGCATGCCAGAGATTTGCCCTAAAACTCCTATTCCTGAATTTACATATTGACTTTGCTTTAGGTTTCGAGGTAAGTCAAAAGGTGAGTGTAGGGAGGGGATCCATATGTATCTTCAATAAAATCCCCACAGTCCATTACTGGGTTGCTTTTCCTACCCAACTCCTCCACCTCCCCCCCCCCACCCCAAAAAAAAATTGCTTATTAATTTTTGTAAAAGGAAAAGGGCAGCAAATTTCAGTGATAAGGGTATTTTTAAAAATGTAAAGGAGCAGGTTAATTAAAAAGGCTGCGTACCATGGTGAAACCAATCAAATGCATTAAGTGCATTATATATACTTACTTCAGTAGGGCATAGAATTAAGTTGCTGCACTGATGTAATGGATTGTTGAATTTGAGAATCACCCCAATACGTCATGCAGGATAAAGCAGGGGGAGAAAGCTTTAGATCACATGTTTTGTATCTTGAGGAAGGGAAGGGCTGGGAGAAAGTGATAGGAAGAGGAAAGGAAGTACGAATGTGTAGTCAATCAGAGTGGTAGCCTACCACTTCTCCAGGGTGGAATGTGTGGCGTTGCTGGAGGATCAATCTCTGGAGGCTATTTCTGAAGGAAACCAGAGGCTTTGGTAGACTCTATGTGGACCATGGTACCACTTGTGGGTCATTGAGCATAGGAGGAGACAAATGCTTGTATTAGAAGAATCAGTGTTCAGAGGGATTGACATGCATGTCTGAGTGTGATTTGGATTCCAGAGCAATACACTTGCTTATTGCACGGTATAATATTTTCATTTCCCACACCAACTTTGTTGCCTATTAGTGCTGAACTATGAGCAGTCGTGTGCTGTGGGCCCTTTGCTCACTAGCAACAGAATTTAAGCTGTTCAAAATCACTTCATCCAGAACATTTAGGCCAGTTTTTGATACCATCAGTTTTGGCTAGATTCAAACCCAGGTCCCCAAAATGAAAAGGACGCACTGCTAACCCACAGCACCACCACTTCCCTTAACACAATAAAAACAGCTCAACATTATCACATTTTTATTTATAAAGTAAAGTCCTTCCTCAATTCTTCCACTAGTAAGTGAAAAGATTTGGATTTATGCAATATAATATGTGCTGGTTGGTAGCTGTTATAAATAGAAAGAAATAGCATTCAAGGGCACAGGATGTCCCAAAGCACTTCACAGCCAAAGACGTACTTTTGAAGCGCACGCAATGTTGTAACATAGACAAACTCGGCAGCCAATTTGTGCACAGCAAGGTCCGAAAAAGTGATGAGATAAATGACCAGATAGTGGGGTTGGTTGCCCAGGACACTGGAAGAATTCCCCTGCTCTTCTTTGAATAGTGCCATGGGATCTTTTATGTCATAGAGGGTAGTATAGATAAAGACAATCAGGTAAACATAATGGTTCCTGCTGGGACAAGAAATATTATGTCATCCTTATTCTGAGGAAGGATATACTTGCCTTGGAGGTGGTGCAACGAAGGTTCACTAGATTAATTCCTGGGATGAGAGGGTTGTCTTACGAAGAGAGGTTGAGTAGAATGGGCCTATACTCTCTGGAGTTTAGAAGAATCACAGGTGATCTCATTGAAACATATAAGATTATGAAGAAGCTTGACAGGGTAAATGCCGAGAGATTGTTTCCCCTAGCTAGAGAGCATAGAACTAGGGGACATAATCGCAGGATACAGGGTCGGCCATTCAAGACTGAGATGAGGAGGAATTTCTTCACCCAGCGGGTTGTGAATCTTTGGAATTCTCTATCCCAGAGGGCTGTGGATACTGAGTCATTGAATATATTCAAGGCTGAGATAGATAGATTTTTGGACTCTAGGGGAATCAAAGGGTATGGGGGTCGGATGGGAAAGTGGAGTTGAGGTCTAAAATCAGCCATGATCTGATTGAATGGCAGAGCAGGCTCGAGGGGCCGTATGGCCTACTCCTGCTCTTATTTCTTTTGTTCTTATGTTCAAACAAAAATATGGAACATAAGGTTAAATAGATGTCGGGCAGTTCTGCTTGATTTATCTATGAGTGTGGGCGTGGAGAAATTTTCCAGTATCTTCCTCAGGAACTTGATGGGCTAGGGACATTCCACAACACAACAAATTGTACATAATCTATAGAAGGAGCGGGCTTGTTAGATTTTTCATCTTCCCTGTTGTACTTACTGAACAAATTAAAAACTAAAACATCGACCAAATTAAACTTGATTTAATGGCAAGTCACATCCCAAGGACAATTTTTTTCTTAAAATAGTATCAGAGTCGGTGGTTGATCAAAGCACATCAATGCTTAAAAGCAGTCTATAAAAAGACAACACACCAAGAAAATAGGGCTTTAAAATTAAGGAATGGAAACCCAGACTTCTAACTGTGATAATAATCTCCCCAAATCTTTTAACATCCCTTTGTGATTATCTTCCATGTAAAACATTTATTTTCCAATTGACTAAGAAAGCAAATGGGAGGACTACATTCTAACAAGGGACTAATAAAGATTTTATCTACAGTAAATAAATTGTGTTAAAGTATACAATAAAACAGATGGTCCTACCACATAATGAAGTACAAAGAAATGTCACTAGTTGATAACTAGCCTGACTGACCCAGTTTAGACCATAAAAAGTTGTATTTCCAAATTCCAGCTGAAAATAAGCTAATACTGAATTGTGGATCGGGCAGGATATCTGGAAACCAACAATCAGAAGTGGCATTTCATGGCAATGATGATGATGATGATGTTGTGATTTTTATGTCCAAGTGCTTTTTGACTATTCTTGAGGAAAACTCCATCTCCTGAGAGATTGGAAGCTTTACTTGGCCAGGACGACTATTTTCTTTTCATACACACCTAGAGTCAGGACAAGAACATGTGAAGGTGTAGCACCCTTCCTTATGAAAAGATGTGAAACTTGGACGTGATAGAACTGAAGAAACATTTCAGGCTTGTTCCTATGAAAACAGGCCCTTTTCTGTAAGGGGATGTTACTACTTCAAATGACTTATGCAGAAAGACTGGAAAAACTTGAGCTTTTTGATCTTGACATGAGGTGACTGAGAAGGGATCTCTTTGAGGTATATAATAGTGAATGATATAGAAAATGTAAGTTCTTAAATCTACTTCAAATTAAAGTGAAAGTAGGACAAAGGGTTAGGGCAGATGCACTGGTTCAAATTTAGGAATAATGTCAAGAAGTTGTTCTTAAAGAAGTGATCAATGCATGGAACAGATTCTAGGTAGGGAAACAAAGGCAAAGCCCCTGGAATCATTTAAGGAACAGCTGGATGCAGTGATGAGGAAGTGTAGGTTCTTTTTTTTAATATTCGTTCATGGGATGTGGGCGTCGCTGGCAAAGCCAGCATTTATTGCCCATCCCTAATTGCCCTTGAGAAGGTGGTGGTGAGCTGCCTTTTTGAACCGCTGCAGTCCGTGTGGTGAAGGTTCTCCCACGGTGCTGTTAGGTAGGGAGTTCCAGGATTTTGACCCAACGACGATATATTTCCAAGTCGGGATGGTGTGTGACTTGGAGGGGAACGTGCAGGTGGTGTTGTTCCCATGTACCTGCTGCTCTTGTCCTTCTAGGTGGTAGAGGTCGCGGGTTTGGGAGGTGCTGTCGAAGAAGCCTTGGCGAGTGGCTGCAGTGCATCCTGTGGATGGTACACACTGCAGCCATGGTGCGCCAGTGGTGAAGGGAGTGAATGTTTAAGGTGGTGGATGGGACGCCAATCAAGCGGTCTGCTTTGTCCTGGATGGTGTTGAGCTTCTTGAGTGTTGTTGGAGCTGCACTCATCCAGGCAAGTGGAGAGTATTCCATCACACTCCTGACTTGTGCCTTGCAGATGGTGGAAAGGTTTTGGGGAGTCAGGAGGTGAGTCACTCACCGCAGAATACCCAGCCTCTGATCTGCTCGTGCAGCCACAGTATTTATATGGCTGGTCCAGTTAAGTTTCTGGTCAATGGTGACCCCCAGGATGTTGATGGTGGGGGATTAGGCGATGGTAATGCCAAGGGGAGGTGGTTAGACTCTCTCTTGTTGGAGATGGTCATTGCCTGGCACGAATGTTACTTGCCACTTATGAGCCCAAGCCTGGATGTTGTCCAGGTCTTGCTGCATGGGGGCACGGACTGCTACATTATCTGAGGGGTTGCGAATGGAACTGAACACTGTGCAATCATCAGCGAACATCCCCATTTCTGACCTTATGATGGAGGGAAGGTCATTGGTGAAGGAGCTAAAGATGGTTGGGCCTAGGACACTGCCTTGAGGAACTCCTGCAGCAATGTCTGGGGGCTGAGATGATTGGCCTCTAACAACCACTACCATCTTCCTTTGTGCCAGGTATGAGTCCAGGCACTGGAGAGTTTTCCCCGATTCCCATTGACTTCAATTTTACTAGGGATCCTTGTTGCCACACTCGGTCAAATGCTGCCTTGATGTCAAGGGCAATCACTCTCACCTCACCTCTGGAATTCAGCTCTTTTGTCCATGTTTGGACCAAGGCTGTAATGAGGTCTGGAGCCGAGTGGTCCTGGCGGAACCCAACTGAGCATCGGTGAGCAGGTTATTGGTGAGTAAGTGCCACTTGATAGCACTGTCGACGACACCTTCCATCACTTTGCTGATTTTTGATAGTAGACTGATGGGGCGGTTATTGGCCGGATTGGATTGTCCTGCTTTTTGTCGACAGAACATACCTGGGCAATTTTCCACATTGTCGGGTAGATGCCAGTGTTGTAGCTGTACTGGAACAGTTTGGCTAGAGGTGCAGCTAGTTCTGGAGCACAAGTCTTCAGCACGACAGCCTGGATGTTATGGGGGCCCATAGCCTTTGCTGTATCCAGTGCACTCAGCCGGTTCTTGATATCACGTGGAGTGAATCGAATTGGCTGAAGACTGACTTCTGTGATGGTGGGGATATCGGGAGGAGGCCGAGATGGATCATCCACTCGGCACTTCTGGCTTAAGATGGTTGCAAACTCTTCAGCCTTGTCTTTTGCACTCACGTGCTGGACTCTGCTATCATTGAGGATGGGGATGTTCACAGAGCCTCCTCCTCCCGTTAGTTGTTTAACTGTCCACCACCATTCACGACTGGATGTGGCAGGACTGCAGAGC
This sequence comes from Heptranchias perlo, assembly GCF_035084215.1. Lineage (NCBI taxonomy): Eukaryota > Metazoa > Chordata > Chondrichthyes > Hexanchiformes > Hexanchidae > Heptranchias > Heptranchias perlo. The sequence continues at coordinate 15,873,251 of NC_090332.1, read as the reverse complement.
TTTGATCTGATCCGTTGGTTGTGGAATCGCTTAGCTCTGTCTATAGCATGTTGCTTCCACTGTTTAGCATGCATGTAGTCCCGAGTTGTAGCTTCACCAGGTTGGCACCTCATTTTTAGGTACGCCTGGTGCTGCTCCTGGCATGCTCTTCTACACTCCTCATTGAACCAGGGTTGATCCCCTGGTTTGTTGGTAATGGTAGAGTGAGGAATATGCCGGGCCATGAGGTTACAGATTGTGCTGGAATACAATTCTGCTGCTGCTGATGGCCCACAGCACCAGATGGATGCCCAGTTTTGAGCTGCTAGATCTGTTCTGAATCTATCCCATTTAGCACGGTGATAGTGCCACACAACACGTTGGATGGTGTCCTCAGTGCGAAGACGGGACTTCGTCTCCATGAGGACTGCGCGGTGGTCACTCCTACCAATACTGTCATGGACAGATGCATCTGCGACAGGTAGATTGGCGAGGACGAGGTCAAGTCGGTTTTTCCCTCATGTTGGTTCGCTCACGATCTGCCGCAGGCCCAGTCAGGCGGCTATGTCCTTCAGGACTCGGCCAGCTCGGTCAGTAGTGGTGCTACCGAGCCACTCTTGGTGATGGACATTGAAGTCCCCCACCTAGAGTACATTCTGTGCCCTTGCTACCCTCAGTGCTTCCTCCAAGTGGTGCTCAACATGGAGGAGGACTGATTCATCAGCTGAGGGAGGACGGTAGGTGGTAATCAGCAGGAGGTTTCCTTGCCCATGTTTGACCTGATGCATCCTTTCTGGATGTATGAGCCAAGACAAGCTGAATGTCCTTCCTCATCCATATTTATCTCATGATTTACTCAGCCCTTTTCCAAGTTGCACCCTGGACAATTATTTCTTAGTTGGCAAATTGATGAGGCAGTAAAACCCTACTAGCTGAAGAGTGTCAATGACACAGCGTTTCACAGCTAATTAAAAAATAACCATTTCCTTACAAGTGCAGCATTTTCATTTCTTTCACTATTGCTTTAGTAAAAGCCTAGGTGTTTAAATTCAAGTACCAGCAAATTAAATTAGTAACTGATCTTATTAGGAATCGGTGATATACGTACAACAAGCTGGGTTAAGATTAGCTTTTAGTGATTATGTAGCAAGGTAATGCTGTGTTCCCATTATAAATACTCCCTCCAGACACACCATTTAATCGAAAGTACCCAGGGAGATGGGTGACACAATGGGTTAGCACAATGGTTTTTTTTAGGTAATGGTTTTCAATTCAGTCCTGATGCAAGAGGCCTCTGGAGAATGAGTCTGAACATTATCAACCATAGAAAGTGTTCCTTTTACCCAAGGAAAACAAAAGAGTCAAAAGTGCTTCTGATTCCCTCAGCCTTGAGAGCCAGAGAATTGTAATGTAGACAAAATTCCACATGACCAAATGGAGGACTACGACTACTGCTACTACTTGCATGTATATAGCAGCTTTAACGTAGTAAAATGTCCTAAAGTGCTTCACAGGAGCGTTATCAAACAAAAGTTGTCACCGAGCCACAGAAGGACAGGTAACCAAAAGAGGTAGGTTTTAAGGAGTGTCTTAAAGGAGGAGGGAGAGGTAGAGAGGCAGAGAGGTTTAGGGAGGGAATTCTAGAGCTTAGGGCCTAGGCAGCAGAAGGCATGGCCGGCAATAGTGGAACGATGAAAATGATGCGCAAGAGGCCAGAATTGGAGGAGCACAGAAATCTTGGAGGGGTTGTAGGGCTGGAGGAAGTTACAAGATAGGAAGGGGCAGGGCCATAGAGGGATCTGTGTAAATGTACACATGCAGTCTGTGTGGACAAGATAGACACATCAACATATGAATCCATTAGGAAAGACATTAATAAGAATATCAACATAATCAGGTAAGGGATACTATGAATTATGACAAGAGTCACTAGCCATTTAAAAAGTGCATGATTATGATTATATACGTCAATACTTCAGTCATTTTATTCTCTTGTAAATCTTATCTCCCTGTTCAGAGATAAAAGCCTACCTTATGAATTTGTTAATCCACCTACTATTGTCCTGTTGCGGTGATAATTAATATACTGCACATTTTGAGCCCCAATATAGGGAGATATCAAAGTGCTGTGATAAAGGTTTGTGGCTGAGGTCCCCTACACTTCTGAGCATGATGCCTGGGTAGGGAGGGTACCACCAAGCCGAGGTCCGACACTCATTTCCTCGGCTACTCGTGTACATTTTGGCAATATTCTCAGTGACGATGGTGAATGGAAAGCAAATACATACGGCTGCACAAAATGGTCAATAAGCTTGATTCGCCTCCACTTGACAATTCACATTTGTACAGTTTAAAAAAAAGCAGACGTACCAATCATGACAACAGGTGATGAAAGTAGTGAGCAACCCCTCCTCCACCAAAAGGTCAAGACTTACCAGATTAGAGTTTAACAATAAACAAGAGTGTCTCCAATTGTGCTGATATTTCTACAGTAAAGTTGGACACTCTGAACTGTCTTCTGCCCTAGCCATGCCAATGTGAGTTAGATTGGACAGTCCCAGTAGTATTCTGCCCTAGCCATGCCAGTGCGAGTTAGGTTGGACGGTCCCAGCAGTATTCTGCCCTAGCCATGCCAGTGTGAGTTAGATTGTACATTCCCAGCTGTATTCTGTCTTAGCCATACCACTGTAAAGAATGACAGAGACAGGGAAATGTCTAAAAGCAAATCACATCCCCAACCTCTCATCCAAATAGGACAGCGAATGGTACAGGAAGGCTACTTAGAAGGGCAGCGCAAAATTAAAATATACCATAGAACTGACCTGTATGGAGTTAATATTCCCACTGGCACTCATTACAACCACCCAGCATCATCCATGTATTATGAGAACTTTAATTGAACAGCCAGTTGCTTGAAGGTCCAATTAAAGCAGCTTCAGATCTCATCTGAACAAGTCAGGTCTGTGGTATTTATCTTTGATGCTATTTATTGAGATAGAGTTTTTACATCCCATTAACACTTCCACATGGATACTTTCTGGATTTTCTAATGCATAAGTTTACTTTTAATCGATATCAGTAGCATATCATTTACCAATATTCAATGCTTGGTATACCTTGATTCCATTCAGAAACATTTAATGAAAACTAACCCTTTGCAAAAGTTACATATTAACGTAGTTAAAAGAAGCTCAAATGGCTAATGGAATTAGGCTTTTCAGACTTTGTAATTTTTACAAAACAGTTGGTACCTGGCAAGCTATCTTTCTGTACATTTCAAAAAGATCTCAAGATGTGCCTGAATATTCTAGAAACTCAAAATACAGAGCACAAGGAGGACGGTACTCTACTAACACTATAAAAGGTACATAGAATTGAACTTCCAACACTATACGGGGTAGAGGTGTTTAAAATTTGAAAGGAAGAACCATATTTTTTTTCCAATGGTTGAGGGGTCTAGAAAAAGGGGACATAGATATAAGATTAAATGTAAGAGATTTAGGACTCGGAGCAGGAGAAACTTTTTTGCACAGAGGTTGGGAGGCTGTGGAATGCATTACCAGGGTTAATAATTGAAGCAGAGACCATGTCAACATTTAAGAGTAGGTTAGAAAGCTCGTTGAAGGAAAGGGGAAATGAAGAGATAAGGGCACGAGATTAGGATTACTGCTTGTGTGGAGGGTAAGCACTGACATGGACTGGTTGGGCCGAATGGCCTGTTTCTATGTTGTAATTTCAATGTAAATTCTGACAAAACATGGGGTAAAAATTCTGATTGGCCAACATTGCACATGAACACTTAATGCACTTGTACTACAAGATGAATCACCGATCCTGCAGGCCGAATGGGGAGCTGCACACCAAGGGAGTGCGGGTCAGACAGAGGGTTACAAATTTATAGTGCTGATTCTCAGGCCTGCATTCCCTATGAATGACACTCCCTGTTGAGTGTGCAACATCACCTTATTTCCCCTTACATTGCTGTCTGCATGCTTTTTACACAGACATTAACCTGTTCATTTTAAAAGAATTAAGACCTGAATAAAAGTAGGGCACACAGAAATATAATATGAGCAGATTAAGCATTCGTACGTGAAGTTCGCTGGTCAGAATTTCCACCCTTGTAATGGTAGCTTTGAACCTGCGTCACTGAATTCCTGCACAATCTTCAAGTTGCTTTCATTAACTGTTAATGAGGACTCTGCCTTCAGATCATGCTGGCTGTCTAACGGTGGCACAACAGTGCTTCCACTGACAAGCTGCAGTGCTCTACTTACATGGCATTCGTTAGTGGAGTCATCGAAAGCAAATTAATCTTTAATAAATCTTTCCCCAACCACTGTACATGTTTAACGTTGTCACTCCAGATTTGTGAACATTCAGAAAGAATCAATAAGATCAGGCTGGAGCAGTCCTGACTGAACACCTTTAGTATTGGCAGAAGCCAGGTCTGGTCAGCCTGGAAGAAGCAGGTGTTGGATTCAGCAACCTGATCCAGAGCCAGTGCAAACCATTGTTTTGCAAAAAGATTTGTTCTGGTACATGCAGATGCCTGGTAAAAAGAGTCAGATCTCTGTATTCCTCCTAGTACTTGAGGTTCTTCTTTCATCTCAATTATTCCCCTCCTCTCCTCTCCTAAAGACTTTGATTCTGGCTGTGGTAAGATTCCATGGTTGGTGACAGCCTTTTGGTACCTTACCCAAGTAATTATTCTGCATCGTGTGTGAGCCTAGGCAGTGAGTGCCAGCGAGCAATTTGGCCACAGGGGATAGAGCATCACAACCAAACCCCAATTCTCACTTGAGCTCCAAACAGATGCATTTTCCAATATGGCTCACTTGATTGTGGTCGGAAGCAAGAATTTTGTCCGAATTTCCCAGCCAGACAGGCACCAAGGCTCATTCTAGTGTCTCAACTGGTGGCCGAGTTAACTTGTTCAATAACTCAACATCAACCAGGGATTGAATTTGGTACATTCTGGCCACTATGGCTCACCACCACAGGCAATGTTTCTTTTTATATAGTGCACACATGGCAGTGGAGAAAGAACAACCCAAATATATTAAGAATAATATCGGTAGTTAACTAATTTATGAAGCATCCATAATGATATAATCAACAGCAGCCATTTAACTTTTGAATTCTGTTGCCTGCCCACAATGGACAAGCTATGAGCTGACAGCCATTATAGTTTAACACTTTTATGAAGCAACTATTAATCAGTTCTACCTTATTAATTTTTTTTGTTAATTCAAAAAGAAAAAATGATGACTTTCATCTCAAGACATATGGCTCCATGCTGTTCACTAAAAGACTAAAATGGATTTGAAGGTAATGATCAATGAATTATTTAACAGCTTTTATTCCGACCATGTCTTGCATGAGTGACACCCATTTTCATGCAGAGAAGCAACGTGAAGATGAACAGCTTTGATACTGACAATTTATAAATCACTGTGCTGCCTCTGGCCTATCAGGAGTACCCTTTCTAGTTCTCAATAGCACACTTTTGACAAGCATGGCATATCATAGAATGATGCTCTGAGCCACAGAGTGTTGCATTCCCATGCCACATTTCCAGAATGTTTTTTGAGCTGATTTGCGATATTTTAGCAGCATGTTTGGAGCTTGTGTGTGTCATGGAATGCTGAAATGAAGGCCTGGGTGGCACAATTCTCCTCATCAATCTTGGCCATACCACTGCATAGAAGTGTAAAGCAGGGTGAAGAGAAGAGTGAAAAGAAATGAAGAGGATGAATCACACCTATCAATTCTTGCACACCTCTTTGCTGCTGCTTTCAGAGTTACAATGGTGGAGACAGGCAGCAAGTCATCTGCCTGCTCTCCCAGCAAAGAATGGTGCACAGCATGAGGGATCCCAGGGAAAATTATTATTTTTTTAAATAGTATTTATAATGGTACAGTGAAAATCCCATTGTGAAACTCCCCTCTACACTTCCAACAATATCACAGAATTGTGATTGACAGCACAACAGAAAGATTCTAAATACTATGGACATGTTTAAATATTGTTTAATAAGGAGTTGGCCAGGCTGATTAAAATTTAAAGTGGCAAGCTGCAATCAGTCTACAGCACTAGGACTTAGACCCAGCCCCAAATACACCAGGGCTGTCATATTCTATATTTGCAACAACTTTTTAATTTCATATTAGTGACTGGAGGAACATAAATCTTTTGATTGCTTGCAAGTGGTAGCGACCATGGCAGATATAAATGATGAATGGGCTCTTTGTAACTGATGTGCAAGGGATTTAAGTTGTGACATGAACACTGAAAAATTATTGAGCTGTTATCAAAAGTTGATTATGAGGAATTAACAAAGAATAATTATACTAATAATTATTCATAGTGAAAATGCATTCAAAACCATTTTGGTGCACTGTTCTGTAAATCCTTCAAATCCCTTTGAGTTCCTGCACCATGAGCTCATCCCTGCCCATCCCTCTTCTTGTGGTACCAATTGGGGAGTGTTAAAAACCCACTGCATCTATCTCACGAACAGAAACCCATGGTACTAACTTCAGTTTTGTGCCACCAAATATTAGAATCAATTTCTGTGCTCAGAGTGTTCTGAATGCTGTCAATAGCATCAGTGGAAATCAAGTCTTGACTTAGATATTATGAAAGTGTCTCAGAACAATTAATGCAATTATAATTTGCACTAATTTCCACCCAGCAATAGGGTTCCATTTCCACACCCGTTTTGCATGAAACTGGCCACTGGCTGACTCCAGCAACTAGAACAACAACTGGCAGCAGTAATATATGTCTTGTAGATGGGGGAAGACAAGATAAATGTACATACATATAACACAAGTTTTACATTGATAGCCAAATATTCTGTACAGTCACTTTTGCTAAATCAAAGTATTTAACATATGGTTTTTTCCCTGTTGCTGAGACAGTGTTGATGTATAATATCCTACTTTAAAATGTTACTTGTGTTTTTTATTATTATTTTAAAGTGCATATTGTAATGTTTAAAAAGAGATGGCCATCTGTTAGGAAATCTTTCTCTCATCTGTAGACTTCATCTGTCTTCCTCCGTCACATGCTTTCATCTCAGTCTCTATTTTGTTGACACTACTATGGAACAGTGTTCCACTGAACTCGCCTCTCTTATTCCACAAGTGCAATTCCACACTCGCTTGCTCTGCCCCCATGTGGCCGATTTTAATCCTACCCATCTGGGAAAAACTGGGCGGGTGGACAGTTAAAATTGCCCAGGTTACTTACCCGCTGGAAAGCCGTGATGATGTCATCGGGACCAGACTGTAATTTTAACTGGTGGCCTGATTGGAAAGCTGTAGTGGCTTCCCCAGTCAGGTGAAGAGAAGTCGGGGCCACAAGAGACCCATACAGGTAAGTTTTTTAGACTTTCCTTATGGGGACAGGAGTGCTCCTCCAGGCCCCACACGGAAAGCTTAGGCCTCCCCTGCCAAGGACTCCATCCCCTTCCTAAATTTGAGACCTGCGCAAGACGGCCCATGAAGTTGATCTTGCTATCTACCTGGTGTCGGCGGGCGGCCTCCAGATCATACGATTCTCTGCTGCTTCCCGCCGACTTCCCATCCGGAACGGTGGGGCATTGGCCAGCGGGATTTAAATGAGACCCAGGAGTTAAAATCACCCAGGGCTCATTTCTGGAGCAGCGGGTGAGTTTCCAACTCACCTCACTACCCGCTTGCCCAACCAAGAACCTGCCTCGAGTTAAAAATCGGGGCCCTAAGAATCGCTTACTCTAACTCATTCTCTCCCAGGACCCGAGACATGTGAATTCCTCTTCAGCTCTCCTCATGTTTCCTCCTCCTACAATCTACAGGCTTAACAAACCAAAACTTGTGTGTGACCGAAGCATTAATTCTAGATTTACCTCACCTTATCTCCTACTCTGTTCACCTTCGTGGCCTTTCATCTAACAAGAAAAAAAACAATATATAATGAGAAGTATATATAATTCCAACCATTACCTTAGATGAAAAGTGAAATAGCATTGGCCAACGTACTTTTTAAGTAAAATGTTACTCTAGCTCAGTGGTTGGATAGTACTGAAATCAGGATTAGAGTTGTTATGGGGGGAATTCAACAACCAGCATTCCTGTGTCGTCCTGTATTATTTGTGAGCCAGGGATGACTCTCTCTGATTTTACCTGCTCAGTTGTGGGGAACATCTTAACTCTTCTCACCACCTTCCAACTCAAATCGTGAAGTTAGCAGAGTGAGGGATCAAAATTGTGTTTTTTTTAAAATTCGTTCATGGGATGTGGGCGTCGCTGGCAAAGCCAGCGTTTATTGCCAATCCCTTATTGCCCTCGAGAAGGTGGTGGTGAGCTGCCTTCTTGAACCACTGCAATCCGTGTGGTGACGGTTCTCCCACAGTGCTGTTAGGTAGGGAGTTCCAGGATTTTGACCCAGCAACGATGAAGGAATGACAATATATTTCCAAGTTGGGATGGTGTGTGACTTGGAGGGGAACATGCAGGTGGTGTTGTTCCCATGTGCCTGCTGTTCTTGTCCTTCTAGGTGGTAGAGGTCATGGGTTTGGGAGGTGCTATCGAAGAAGCCTTGGCGAGTTGCTGCAGTGCATCTTGTAGATGGTACACACTGCAGCCACAGTGCGCTGGTGGTGAAGGGAGTGAATGTTTAGGGTGGTGGATGGGGTGCCAATCAAACGGGAAGTTTTGTCCTGGATGGTGTCGAGCTTCTTGAGTGTTGTTGGAGTTGCACTCATCCAGGCAAGTGGAAAGTATTCCATCACACTCTTGACTTGTGCCTTATAGATGGTGGAAAGGCTTTGGGGAGTCAGGAGGGGAGTCACTCGCCACAGAAAACCCAGCCTCTGACCTGCTCTTGTAGCCACAAGTATTTATATGGCTGGTCCAGTTAAGTTTTTGCCCAGGATGTTGATGGTGGGGAATTCGGCCATGGTTATGCCGTTGAATGTCAAGGGGCAGAGTAGATTGGCTCTCTAAATATTAGTATCATTCTGCCCGCTGGGCCAATATCAGTTTAATCATAAAACGTGCAACTAGTTATTGGTGGGGTACTGTTAAATGTGAACCTTTCTTATAATTATAGCCAAATACTGGTTTAGCATAGGACCACTTCCCTCACAAAAATAACATCCTGATCACATGCCATTTTGGTAATCACATTTCATAATTATTAAGCTCAAGCTTTCTGATAAAGGAAGCATGATGTGCAGAAATGATTTTAATGAACAGAGAGTAAATGGAAGTGATGTATTTTTAAAAACATGGGCTCACAAGGTCTCGTTAAATATTTACATTATACAATTACATGCTGCCTTCCTTCTCGGTGCCCAGTTTTTATTCAGCCTCTCGGTCTGCTTTCCACTAACTAGTTATCTGGCCCTTTTAAGCTTTCCAGATTTCCAATTTGTCTTTGACCATTATGAATTAGATAAGTTTTTTCAATATCATTTATAATAAGCTGAACCTGGCAAATTAAGTTCATAGTAAGTTACTGCTCACATAATCATAGATTTGCAGCACTGAAGGAGGCCTTTGGCTCATCGCTTCTGTGCCAACTCTCTGAAAGAGCCATCAACTTAGTTCCATTCCCCTACCCTTGCTCCATACTCTTCTCACTTTTTTTTCTTCTCAAATATTTATGCACTTTTAAATTTATTATGGATTGTGCTTCCACCACTGTTTCTGGTAGGGCATTCAATATCCTAATAACTCTCCCAAAATTATCCTAACCTCTCTTTTCACTCTTCGGTGATGATCTTAAATTTATGCCACTTGTGAGAGTCAGAGACAACATGAAAGCAAAAAAATTGAAGTGGTTAAAAAAATGACTACAGGGGAAAAAAAGAGCAGAGGAAAGAACAAAAATCTGAGTATAAGTTAAATGTGAAGAATCAGAAAGATCAAGGGCAACTGTTGAAATGAAGTGCATTACTACAAAGCCAATATAAATAGAAAATAAACCAAACTGATTTGATTTCTATGTTTCACACACTCCTCTCTGCACTACATCCACAATTAATGGAAAAGTCATCCAAAGGGAATATCCACACATGGACATGCATTTGATTTGCAACTAAAACCTCATTTAAACCAGAAAATTCCAATATCATATAAATGGCTTTACTGTGCACAATCAAATTGTAATAAGTTCATTTTCAGAGACCCTGAAATCGATTATTCCAGTCAAAGCTCTCAAGGTTGGCTATGAAAAAGGTAAAAAAAAAGTGATGATAAATACTGAATATCATCAAGTGCAAAAAAAAATCTCTCTGCACTCATTCATTTTTTTTTTAAACTTGAGGCATATTAGCTTGCCTAACAAGAGTGAGCCACAAACGACTGCAACAAAGGCAAGTCCCAGATAAAATTGGCCCCGAGGGTTGCTGAGAGCACTGAAACTCCCCCAAGGAATTTACACGAGTATGCCCAGGGCCTATCCTGATAACTTTCCATGGACTAATGCATGTGGAAACAAGTTCGGTTCAGCAAGCAATGCAGATCTGCCAAGTATCCTGACTCATTAAGAGTGACAATTACTCCTTAATGGTTTTAATGTAACCTATTTTGATTTCTGTTACTCTTAAAATAAGAAATTTTAATATATTTAGAATCGGCTTGAGTTTTATGCTACTCTTGCTGATCAAAAATGTCACTCCAAATAGTTTGTTGCTGTTAACCATTCAGATGATGGTTGATTAATCTAAATTGCTGCAATACTGAATGATGGCCATAATAACACTAGATTTGGAAAACAAAAACTGAGAAAAGATGGGCCTGATGTCTAAGAATCTTTAGGTGTGACATTATTAGTTAGTACAATTACTGATGAAAGTAAAATCCAGAGCAGAACATTATTTTTCACTGTGAATGTTTTAATTTAAAAAATTTCTACCAACCAGCAAAATGCAGTACGTTCTAAATATTTTAAGTAGGAAACGGAAGTAAATAGATATCTGTCTCTTGCTTGTTGCACAGCCCTTGAGGTCTAGTGATCAGTTTAAGTTTAGAAACATGCAGCATTGGAGTAGTTGCAATTATTCAGGGCAACGTTTATAAATGCAAGTCACATTATTTGAAGGCAACTAATTCTACTATGGCACTGAGTGACATCAATATTTTGAGCATTTTAATTTTGATTTGTTTTGGTTCATTATCCTCCTGATATGTCATCTATCAAACAATGTTTGCTCCATCTATTACATAAGATCATTGCAGATTAGATATTGCAGTGCCTCAGAGATGTCACAGTTAATCTGTATCAGAATGCTAGTTGAACAAAGTTCATGAAAAACCATGGATGCTCCCTTCCTGGTAATTGGTCCTGGAACAATCTTTTCTTTGGGATGTCACAAGCATTAAATATCATGACAGAAGAAGCTTGTTAAAAACAATTGAAGGCAACTTGATTTTTTAAAAACTTATGGAGCCAGTTTCTCATTAATCAGGAAGACTTACATTTAAAATCCTAATTCTTATTTTAATGCCACACATACATTATGCTTGACAGCAATCAAAAAAGGGCACTGACTCCTAAATTAGTTCATGCTTTTAACTACAAATCCTATGAAAGCTGTACAGCCTAAGGTCTCAGCTTTAATCCCCAATCTGTGCTGAGTTAACTGATCCCAGCCTGTAGGGGTACGACAGTTGATTTTAGCAGGGTCACTTCTGCTGCTTGCTGTCCAGCAACACTTCCTGGAAGTGCACATGTACGGATGTTAGAATCATACAGCACAGAAGGAAGCCATTCAGCCCATCAAGTCTGTGCCAGCTCTTTGAAAGAGCTATCCAATTAGTCCCACCCCCCTGCACTTTCCCCATAGCCCTGCAAAATTTTTCCCCTTCAAGTATTTATCTTTTTGAAAGTTACTATTGAACCTGCTTCCACCATCCTTTCAGGCAGTGCATTCCAGATCATAACAACTTGCTGTGTAAAAAAAATCTCTTCAGCTCACCTCTGGTTCTTTTGCCGATCACCTTAAATCTGTGTTCTTTGGTTACTGACCCTTCTGCCACTGGAAACAATTTCTCCTTGTTTACTCCATCAAAACCATTCATGATTTTGAACACCTGTATCAAATCTCCCCTTAACCTTCTCTGCTCTAAGGAGAACAACCCCAGCTTTTCTAATCTCTCCACGTACTATAGGCAAAGAAAGGATCAAATTTGGCTGTGATATCCCACACAGTGGAATAGACAGCTGACACTCATTGTAAAGGTCCAGACATAAATAATGGCCGCTTGGGTGTGGAATCAGAGAGAGTACTCATGCATTAGAAGTGGAAAGCAAGTGAGAGGAGGACAATTGAAAAGACCTTCAACTAAACATTACTAGAAATACCAGAGAAAATAACTGCAGTTATTTACTACCTTATAAAAAAGAGATAATTCTGAATCATTTAAATTGATGTTGAATCTGCTTATAGCTTTCTCTGAAGACTTAGGATTTCTGAAGGAGTATCTTTCATGGAAATGTACAGGACTAGAGAAGCCCTTTCAGTTCATCTGGCCAGGCTCAGAGTTCAAAAACAGAATACACAGTTTACTCCCTAGATTCCTCTGTTGGTTTTCTTGCCAAATGTTTGTCTAACCCCCTATCTTCATCCTCAATTTCCTCCCTGGGCAGTCCATTGCAAACATGCAATACACTCTATGTGATTCTTTATTGTCATTTAGATGCTTTTGTCGTTTGTGGCCAGAGTGCTTCATCATAATGTGCTGGAGGCACATAACAAGTCCAATGATCAATTTGGAGCCAATAGCATAAGCCACTTGAACTCAAATAGCTTCAGCTGTAAGTTGTGCACCAATATTATCTCTTTCTTGAACAGCTAGATTCTCATTAACAAATACAACCACAAACCCTCCTGTCTGTCCAACTTTATTCTTCCTGAATCACTCATCACCTTTTAGTTGATTTCTGATCTATTATTAACATCCAACCATAGCTTAGAAATACCTATAATATCCAATGTCTCTGTTGCTGCATATGTCTGTGGATCTAACATTTTATTTTGGCAGTGACATAAAAATATTTAAGTCTATCAGATTGCTGTTTAATGGTTATAACCCCTTTCTTATAATCTTTAAGTTGGCCTAAGCTACAGCAATTATGAGTTTTATACTCTGACTACCTGCCCTAAATGAACTACACAGATTTAGCTAATATACCCCAACTCAATTGGGTTGAAAATGGACCTTGTTGCACCCGTTTTCCAGGCAGAAAACAGGGGCACAGAGGCTCAATTTAGGGGGCTAACATTCTGCATCTGAACAGTGTCAGAAACACATCCGATGCCTTATTGGTTGGCACGCTATAGAGGCGTTTCTGGCATCAGCCCAAATCAGGCTCTAGACCCCTGGAATATGCTAATTAGGGGCCTAATGCCTGTTTTAGGACCCATTCTGGGAATTCATATACCTTGAGCGAGGCAGGCATTGGGCCTTGGCACTACATTAATCCTCGCATTGCTGGTGAGCTGCCTGGTGATGCACAGTAGGTGCCAACAGCTCATCCGTCTCCTTAAAATAAGGCCCTAGGCCCAATATCGGGCCTTGGGCCTACCTCTTCCAGCACAAGGATCAATCCCTGTGAGGAGGTCGTGTCGGCCTGCTAGCATGAACCAATTTCTACCCCATGTGTCAGCTGTGGCTCAATGGTAGCGCTCTCGCCTCCGAGTTAGACGGTTGTGGGTTCAAGTCTCACTCCAGATTTGAGCACATAATCTAGGCTGATCTACTCCAATGCATTACTGAGGGAATGCTGCACTGTTGGAGGTGTCGTCTTTCAGATGAGACATTAAACCGAGGTCCTGTCTGCCCTCTCAAGAGGACGTTAAAGATCCCATGGCACTATTTCGAAGAAGAGCAGGGGAGTTCTCCCCGGTATCCTGGCCAATATTTATCCCTTAACCAACATCATGAGAAACATATTATCTGGTCATTATCACAGTGCTGTTTGTGGGATCTTGCTGTGTGCAAATTGGCTGCCGTGTTTCCTACTTTACAACAGTGACTACACTTCAAAAATACTTCATTGGCTGTAAAGCACTTTGGGATGTCCTGAAGTTGTGAAAGGTGCTAAATAAATGCAAGTCTTTCTTTCTTTCTATTAGTTTAAATCCTTCCCAATAGCTGCCTCACCAGTCTCAATCAAGCTCTAAGTAGCCAACCAATTCAAATGGAGGCCAGCCCTTCTAAAATGCTTATCTTGTCCAGTGATGCTCTTCCAGTTGCCCATGAATTTCAGTCTTTCTCTTTTATATAGGCCCTCCAGCCACATGTTGATCCAAGTGCCTTCTCTGTGTTTGAACACCTCACTTTCTCTCACTCTTTCCATCTCTATTTCAATATTCTCATAGTCTGATATTCAAGCAGGTGTTGGACCAGTTATCTGGTTCCTTCTTTGCTGAGATTTTTTCCCTCTCTTATCACACCTTTGCACTGAGGGACTCGTCATCCTAGATGATCTGCAACTGAGCTCACCTTGACTTATTTTCTCCAATTGTTCTGCCTTCCTTTCCTTCCTCAACCTCACTCCCCACATTATCTCTCCAGCAGACATTCACTTGATACCACCTATCACATGAAGCCTTGCTAATTCCAAGGTTATGATCATTGATATCTATCTCTGATCACTCCTTCATCTTTTTCACCATATACAGCCCCTGCCAGCCTCAAACCATCCACAGCCACTGGAGAAAGACCACCCTCTAACTCTCTCACAAGTGACCTTTCACTCCTTCCAAACTTATTCTCTGGCCCACCTTCTACAACAATATCAGTACCTCTGCCAGTCTAATCAATAACTGCCTTGCGTTCACTTTCAATGTTCTCATCTTTTCCATATCTCAAATTTACATGCTTACAAGAATATTTTGTGACCAATACAAGCATTTGGTTATTCACATCGGGAATTAGCTTGGAGAGGTCCCTAATACTATTTACAATTGCTGCACTCTGCATGCCCAAAATATACAACAAATGTTTGAAGGCCTTTCAGAGGAGATAGCTTAAGTCTTGACCTCCTTCTGTACTATCAGAAAGTTGGCCTGCAGATACAGAACTGTCAGAAAATAAATACCTTAGAACGGCTCTCTATAATTGTTCCATTTGCCATTTGTCTGCATTCACTAAAAAACAGGTAAGCATTGAATATTCCCCGGACACCTCTCATGAATTCTTTGAAGAGCATTCTGATGAGTCAATCAATATGGATAGGAGTGGAGATGTTCAATTAAGCAAGGTACACTAACAGACAGGCACTTTCCAAAAACACAGCATACTGAGGCAACCCTAAATGGATGGATTTTCTAATTGATGGCTGCTTCCTTGAAAGTAAAACAAGAAGAAGCTCCTGCTCTGTTGAAGTATGAAAATAAATATCCACAAAGTCCAAAATGATTCATCAGTCTGCTGGGCCGGGCAATTATGTTAAATTCTTTAATTTTGAGCATTTAAAAAATGTTGCAGGTTCAATATCCGATGGAATTCCATTGACTTTTTGGCAGTGCAAAAGACCTAGCGATAAACCTTTTTGTTGTTGTTCCAAAAATTTACACGAGCACATTAGCTGCTGCGCCAAAATTAATGCAAAGGGGAAATTGAACCTACAAAAGTTTCTAATTTAAATAAAAGCGATTGAAATCAAACCTGTTGGATTTCTGAATCAGCTGATCAATGTAGCACATTTAATATTCAACAATCATGGAGCCCTCCCACTGTTGTTGTCTCCCCGCAGTGACTCACTTCCAAGCCCGCACCAAGAATGAGAGAAATCCAACAGCAAGAGCCTGTACACCCAGGACTTCAGAGATATGTAATACTCATGTTTGATACTTTTATATAACCTGCAAATTTCAAATAGACATCAGATATGTTAATGCAATTATTCCTTTGCCAATTTTTTCCTTGAAATGAAAGAAAATGACCAAGAGATCATGTAATTGCTTTGAAGTCTAGTTATTGTAGAATTAATGGAAAGAATCTGTTGGTATTATGGTCACGTACTCCACAAAATGCAATAAATAGATTCCACATACAGGAAGCCTTTTTTTTGCATTGGCAGACAAACAATAAAAGATAAAAAGATAATAGTTATTTCAAAAATGATTCAGTGAATTGCAGTGATTTCAACTAATGAAGTCAAAGCACTGTAATTATTTCAGAATTTACATGGCTTCTGTCCTTAGTGAACACATTAACTTTTACTTCAGAATATTGCGTGCACTGAAATTTATCTTGAAGCCTGTGCTTGCAATTCATATCAACACTTTGAGCTCTGGTTTTCCTTAAAGATGTGATCCTAGAAATATTGAGAAGGCGGAACGTGTTTATAGGACATTCTTTTGACCACTATTGAAATGGCGGTATTGTTTCAAATGGGTTAATGTTAACAATAAATTAGCAGACAGAGGAATTTCATATGAAAACATTAAAGTGTTTGTCCACTACTAATGCCAACACAAGTTTTTAGGCAATGTTTCCTGTCCACCAATTGTTTGCTAATTAGTTTAATTTCCTTTGTGCTTGATTTTTAGCACATCCATGAATTCCTGTCTGAACTATTCTAACACAATGAGTTACGTGTTTATTTGAAACAGATTAATAACAGGGTTTGCACAGACTAGCCAAAAATTTACACGAGTACATTTGCTGCTGCGCCAAAATTAACGCAAAGGGGAAATTAAACCTACAAAAGTTTCTAATTTAAATAAAAGCGATTGGAGGACTGATCCTATCTATGGAGTTTCATTATTCCCATTTATTATAAATGTGTGTATTTTCTATTTTCTCCTCTCCTAATGACAGTGACTCACACTGTCATGACCGTTGGCACCTCTCTCATGTCTTGCCCACGTACACATTATGCACACCTGGGCCCAGACAGCAAGCACGGCAGATTATTCAGTGGTGGGAGGTGGAGAGGGATTTCCAGCTAAGGTCAATTCTATCCTCATTTCATATCAAACTGCCACCATGATGCTAGGACTAGTAACAGCGGTGACACATTGCACAGGGACAGTTTTGTAATTACACATACACACATGCTCGTGCATCTGTGCTTTCTTTTTTAAACTCAAAAATAATCTTTGAAAGATTCAATGTGAGTAATTTTAACCCCCCAGAACGTGGTGGGGGAGGCGGGGGGGGGGGGGGGGGAGGCGGGGAGGGGGTTTAAAATTTAAAAATGGGAAATCCGACCCCAACCTGCCCAATTCTGGTTTTAACAGAGGCGGGGTGGTGGGGGGGCAGACGACTAACCAGCTCTCCAGAGGCCGGCCCCTCATTTAAATATTTTAATGAGGCTACGTGCCTAAGATTTTATCTGTGTTTCAGGTTTAACGCTGGCCGGCCGGGTTTCCCAGGCCTCGCGAATCCTGGTAGCTGAAGGGAGGCGAGAATGGCCGGATCGAACAGGTAAGTGCCTTTCCAGCACTGCTTGTGGGCTAGGAGGAGCAGGATTGCTTCCCTCCGGCCCCCCAAGTAAACCTGCTTCCCCTTCCTCGTGATCGATCGGACCCCCCCCCACCACCTCACAATCTTTCCACCCCCTTCCCCCCTCCCCCCATGTCTCCCCATTGACCCACGATCTCCCCCCATCGACCCATGATCTCTCCATCTCTCTCTCCCTCCCTCCCTCCCTCCACTCCCTGGCTGCAGCCTGGTGCTGTAGGCCGACCCGCCCGACGGCCAGCCAGCCTCTCAATCTGGCTGGCTGCAGCCGGGAAACGGAGTCTAAAAATGTTAATCAGGTCCTGCCACTAAATCCAGCAGCACTTCCGGGAAACCCGTACTCCGAGAAGCTCACTAATTACTGGCTTGTTCATTCTTAATTAACACTTCTAAACCCATTTTTACTTTGATTCCCTGAAAGAGAGACAAAAGGACTTGTTCATCCATTTGTGTGGGCTTGATTCAAATCAAAGATCTAAGAACTTCCCAAGACACCACCAAACTGCTCGGCATCTGAAATGGAAAAGTTCCCTCTGTTAGTTTTAATGGAGTTACAGAAGGACTGGGAGAGGCACCACTCTCTTACTTAAATGGGGCTTGATTTTAAATGGGAAAGACAGGTGGGTTGGGGGCCAATCTAAAACCCGCCCCCAACCCGCTCACTTCCAGTTTTCACGGAGGCGGGACGAGGGGCAGGCGACCAACCCGGTCTTAGGAGGCGGGTCAGTCAGTAAAAGCTTTCGAGGAGGTAGCGGGCCTCCATTTTTAAAGATTTTTTAACCCATGGGGGCCCGAATTCCCAGGCTTTCTACTTCACGATATGTGAGAGGAGGCGAGAAAAATCGAAACTGCTGGTAAGTGCCTTTATAGCACAGCTTGTGGGCCCAGAGGTGCAGGAGTGCTTCCCCCAGGCCCAACAAGCCTACCTGCAGCGTCCCCCCCCCACGATCTCCAACCCCATCCCCACCATATCTGACCCCCCCCCCCATGATCTTCGACGCTCGACCCCTGACCCCGACCCACCAATGACTGAGTCCCCCGATGACTGACCCTCCTCGATGACTAACCACCACCCCCCCCCCAACCTCCGGTGACTGCGCCCCCCCACAATGACTGAGCGCCCTCCTCCCACAATGACTGAGCGCCCTCCCCCCACAATGACTGAGCGCCCCCCCCAATGACTGAGCTCCCTGATGACTGACACCCCCCCTGCTGATCCCCGATGACTGAGCCCCCACCCCGATGACCCAAACCCCCTCAATGACCCCCTACCTCCCCCCGATGACCCCCTAGCCCCCCCATCTAACACTTATCTTTTCACGTCCTCTCTCTGCCTGCTCTTCCATCTGACTGAGACCAACCTGTTAATCAGGCCGGCCTGTCAGGCTGTACTTCCGGGTTTCCCGTCAGGAATTCCATCTCCCCGCCCCCTTCCTGGCCCCCTGATAAAATCATGCCCATGGTTATAAAGCTTGCCAGTCTGTAATATTAATGAGGAATAACTGCAATTCATGTTGATACCACAACATGTTAAAATTCAGCTTCCAAAACCTCGTCAAACGAGAGGCCAGCGTTATCAACCAAAGGGGAAATTAAATTAAGATCCATAACCAGACAATATTATCTTAGGGTGCATTCACTCTACAGCTGTAGTGTTGGTATGAAGCAGTTTTCCTTCATGTGATGCTGCAGGTATAATGTAACTGAAGCCTAAATCCAAAGACTGACAGTAGAGAAAAGTGGATTTTGGAGTCAGGCCAGGCTTTAACTCCAAATTTACATCACGTTTTGTGTCAGTGAGAAGCATAAATTAAACTTTTGTAATTGCACCCTTGGAGATGCCTTTCGAAAAACAGATGGAGTCTATCTTACTCAAAGAATCCCCAGAGTGTTCAACCGAGTAAAGCCTATGGATAGTAATGTAGTGTGTACGTGTATCTCGACAGATATATTCATATAAGAAACTGCACAGAACTGCAAGTTAGATATTTTGCTCTCTGCTTTCTGCACTTATTGTACAATTGGTTTGAACGTCTTTTTCTGGCTATTTAAGTACAGCATGTATTTTACCTATGTAGCAGCTAGATGGGATCTAACAATCATAGAATATACTTCAATCAACGTTACCAATACACTGAGCATTATAAAATGAATACATTTCACTTAACCCAAAGTAAGCCAATACGATTTTGATTGGATACAGCTTTAAACATGAATACATATAACAATTATAAGTGACAAAAGGCTATTTGGAAGAGTAGTATAATATACAGTGATTCAGTTCAAAATCTTTAGATTGTGGAATATGTGAAATTATGAAAATGATGTACTCTTACAATTATACCCTATTAATTGGAAGATAACTATACAAATACTCAAAAGTAAAGTTAGCACAACATCTGTAACATTATGATATTACACACAAGTTATGATCTACCTTGCACCATCCAATTGAATCCTGATATCACTGCTTGTCAAGTCACACGATTTGAGCACAGAAATCACAGCGAAAGATAGCAAACAGTGGAAAACAGCAACAAATCGTTAAGTTTCTACATGTTGTAGAAGCATAGCAAACTCTGCAGTTTGTTCCAAAGCAGTAACACATCCCAGGGTTGAGATGACATTGATAAGCCATTTGAACTCTGGTCTTGTGATTTATAATATTATCTCAACTCCTCAATGTGTTACTGCCTTGAAACACATTGCAGGCTTGCACTATCCTGTATATCTTGGTAATGTTAAACAGATTATGTCAAGAGAGGGCAGAAGTTATTTGTTTTTCTTTTAAATCATAGTTGTTAAAAACTGAGTGTGCACATTGTGGTATATTGAAGAAAAACAGCCAAAAAGGCCCTTAAACTATCTCACCCTTGCCGGGACTGCACACTCCCCCAGTTTTCTTTATCTAAACAGTTATTTTCTGAACTGAAGAATATTTATGGAATAAACACACTGGATCAAAAGAAGATTTGCCTTTCTGCCTCAACCTTCCATAAATGATCAAGTTAAACAGGAAGGATTTTATATTGATCCTCACTACTGATGTACAGTTCACTAACTCAGCTCTGTGTATGCCCACGAAACAGGACAGTCTCAGTATTCATATTTCCCATTGTTCATAACATCACTGTACAAACTGCAGTCCCATCATTCTAGATGAATTTGGTTGAATTGATCAGAATGACTTTGGGTTTCTGACAATAATGATAGAATCGTGTACTTTATGAATATATCGAAACTTAAGCCAACCAAAAGATAGGAGCTGAACAAAAGTAGCCTTGATATTATTCAGTCTGGCAGAAAACATGGTTTGGCCCAAAGTCTCTGATTTTAATAAACTTGAGTCAGTTTGCACTGAATTAGATAGTGAGGCCAAAAGCAGAATATTGCGGATGCTGGAAATCTGAAATAAAAACGGAAAATGCTGGAAATACTCAGCAGGTCAGGCAGTACCTAGGAGAGAGAAACAGTTAACGAACTGGAAGAACTGGAAGAAGTTATAGATTTAACAGTATATAAGCAAGTACCAGAGGCAGAGAAAGAAGTGGGGGAAGGCGATTCCAACTTAAATTTCACCCTTAATGTTTCAGATCCACCCGTGATACAGATTTCATCCTTCGCCTCATCTGGTGCATCAACAAAAAACTATTTTCCTTCCTTTCACATGTCAAGGACCGCAAGCTTCAACAACTCTTAGATGCCAACGCTCCTCCTGATCCTTCTTCCCCATCACTTTCCTCTGACCCCGACCCTCCCTCCAATCTCACCCTTTCTCATGTTTTCTCTATCTCCTCTGACCTTCCCCTCTTTGACCCCGAACGATCAGTCTTCAGCAAAGGACTCAGTTTAATCCCTTTACGCCCCCACCTCGCTCGACACGATGCTGAGCTCTTCTTCCGTCGCCTTCACCTCCGCACCCACTTCTTCAGCCAGGAGTCTTCCCCCCACACAGTAGACCCTTTCTCCCGTCTTCAGAATTCTCGTTCCATCTGGACCCCTCCCTCTGGCCTCTTACCCTCTCTTGATCTTTTCAATGAGAACTGTTGGCGTGACATCGGCCGTCTCAATTTCTCTAATCCCCTCACTCACTCTAACTTCCCTCCCTCTGAACTTGCAGCACTCCGTTCTCTCAGGTCCAACCCTGACATTGTCATTAAACCTGCCGACAAGGATGGCGCTGTTGTTGTTTGGCGAACAGACCTCTACCTTGCAGATGCTGAACCCCAACTCTCCGACACCTCCTCCTACCTACACATGGACCATGACCCCACCGCCGAACATCAAGCCATAGTTTCCCAGACTGTCACTGACCTCATCTCCTCTGGAGATCTTCCCCCCACGGCCTCCAACCTCAAAGCACCCCAACCCCGCACAGCCCGCTTCTACCTCCTTCCCAAGATCCACAAACAGGACTGCCCCGGTAGACTCATCATTTCAGCCTGTTCTTGCCCCACAGAACTTATTTCTTCCTATCTCAACTCTATTTTTTCACCCCTTGTCCAGTCTCTTCCGACCTACATCCACAACTTTTCCGATGTCCTCCACCACTCCAACAGTTTCCAGTTTCCTGGCTCTAACCGTCTCCTTTTCACCATGGACGTCCAGTCCCACTACACCTCCATCCCTCAACAGGATGGCCTGCAGGCCCTCCGCTTCTACCTTGAACAGAGGCCCAACCAGTTCCCATCCACCACCACACTCCTCCGTCTGGCTGAACTTGTTCTTACATTGAACAACTTCTCAACTTCTCCTTTGACTCCACTCACTTCCTCCAAATAAAAGGTGTCACTATGGGAACCCATATGAGTCCTGGCTATGCCTGCTTATTTGTGGGATACGTGGAACATTCTTTGCGGGTCCTACTCTGTTCCCTTCCCTCACCTCTTTTTCCGGTGCATTGATGACTGTGTTGGTGCCGTTTCCTGCTCTCGCCCGAACTGGAAAATTTAATCAACTTTGCTTCCAAATTCTACCCCTCCTGCGCCTACACATGGTCCATCTTCAATTCTTTCCTTCCTTGACATCTCTATCTCCATTTCGGGGGATAGCCTGTCCATCAATATCTACTATAAAACCGCCAAATCCCACAGCTACCTTGATTATATTTCTTCCCAACCCACTTCCTAAAGGACTCTGTTCCATTCTCCCAGTTTTTCCGTCTCTGTCGCATTTGTTCTGACGATGCCACTTTCCACGCCAATGCTTCTGATATGTCTTTCTTTTTCTTCAACTGAGGATTCCCCTCCACTGTGGTTGACAGGGCCCTCGACCGTGTCCGTCCCATTTCCCGCACTTCTACCCTCATGCCTAACCCTCCCTCCCAGAACCACGATAGGGTCCCCCTTGCCCTCACCTTCCAGCCTTCGCATTCAACTAATCATCCTCTGCCCTTTCTGCCACATTCAGCATGTTGCCACCACCAAACACATCTTCCCCTCCCCTCCCCTTCCACCATTCCGAAGGGGCCGTTCCCTCCATGACATCCTGGTCCACTCTTCCATCACCCCTAACACCCACTCTCCTTTCCATGGCATGTTCCCGTGTGAGCACAGCAGATACAACATCTGCCATTTCACCTCCTCCCTTCCCACTGTCCAGAGCCCCAAACACTCCTTCCAGGTTAAACAGTGATTTACCTGTACTTCTTTTAATTTACTATACTGTATTCGCTGCTCACAATGCGGTTTCCTCTACATTGGGGAGACCAAACCAGATTGGGTGATCACTTTGCTGAACACCTCCGTTCAGTGAGCAAGTGTGACCCTGACCTGCCGGTCGCTTGCCATTTTAATTCTCCATCCCACTCCCACTCTGACCTCTCTGTCCTCGGCCTCCTACACTGTTCCAGTGAAGCTCAACAGAAGCTCGAGGAACAGCACCTCATCTTTCAGTTAGGCACTTTACAACCTTCCGGACTTAATATCAATTTCAACAACCAATGCTCCCATTTTTTCAGACAGTAGGTGCTGGTAATGGTTCTGCTGTTCTAAATCCATCTTTTATTTCTTTTACTTGTCCCATTACCGACCCCTTTTGCCTTACACCAGCATCCCTTTTCTCATTTAATGAGATCTGCCCTCCACCCTATCACAAACCTTCCCTTTTGTTCTTTTTCCCCCATCTCCTCCCCCCTTTCTTTCCCTGCCCCTGTACTTGCTTACAAACTGTTAAATCTTTAACTTCTTCCAGTTCTGATGAAAGGTCATCGACCCGAAACATTAACTCTGTTTCCCTCTCCACAGATGCTGCCTGACCTGCTGAGTATTTCCAGCATTTGCTGTGTAGACTGTGAAGGCAGTTTGTTCACCTTTGCTTCATTTACCTGGACCATAACAGACATGAGAGATGGCATTCATTTTGAGAGACAACAGCTCAAACCACCCTTTGGTCAGTCACTTGACTTGAGACAACTGGGCTCAATCTATAAGTCTGAATTTTGACTTCATTTTGTCTCTATACACAATGCCGCAACTCCATGTAGAGGCTGACGGACTGACTTGGGTATGTGCAAGTGCGACAGAACAACGTAGTGGATGGTCAACAATAAAAAGTTGCCTAGAGCACTAAAATATCACTCAAACGGACGCAAACATTCCTCGGCCATTGCTGAGAAATATCTCTGATATTTCTGGAATCTGCCATTTTTGCCATGCTCATTAACATGCCTTATTTTTGAGAACAATGTGGTCTGATAGCTTGTTATAACCTTGAATGGCTCAATCAATAAACCTAAAACGTAGCGAAGTTACACTCAATTGTGCTGAATTTCTGGCCGCTTGCCTTGTCGGCAATGCCGTCAGGTAAGAGCCGGAGGGAAGAGGACAGCGGGACGAGAGGCCGATTGTAGCCGTCAGTGGCTGGCAGGAGTGCCGTGGAGCCAGGGGGAGATCTATGAATTTAAAAAAATGTAAATCTGCCTTTTTGGTGCTGGCCCCTTGTTAGGCTGCATCCATGCCTGGAAAACCTGAGCAGAGTAGGCCCGAAGCCTCCTCCACTCAGGGCAGCCGAATTTCTCAGAGAGATCCTAAAACAGGCTTTAGGCTCCGCAATCACATATGACTTCAATAGAAAAGAAAATCGTCCGTAGTTTAACACAGGCTGCCCATTCACTATCACCCATTTTGCACTATTGCCCCAAGACAAATTTTTCTGCCAAAGTTTATTCACTTTGAAGACTAGACATGGGATTTCTATCACAGCAGTTACATGATCTATGCCATATTTCGCTGTTCTCAATTGGTTTAGGATTTTCAGAGGACGTAAATTATGTTTGCTTCTCATATCACTTACAGAATCATACGGAGAGAGAGAGAGACAGAGAAAGAGAGATGGCTGCGCACTTGATTGAAGAACATTGATCGCAACTGCGATCTAGATCATGACATAGAAATCTGTATCAATGCCAAACTAATTGCTAAAGTTTTAATTTTAGCCCCTGTAAATTTTATTTGATTGGAAAACAGTCTTATTTATTACCACCCCAGAAAAAGAATGAATTTAAAAGAACCATTTTGCAAAAAGGTTTCCTCACTAGAACCGACGAACAGTTCATGAAACTTAGCTGAAATCAGAGAGATATTTTCAATAAAAAAATGACAATTAACACATCACACCATATTTTTTAAAAATCATTTAATCTCCAACATAAACATTTATCAGAACCCTTCATCATATAGCGAGGAAAAGCTTCATTTTTCGGAAAGGCACAGCATGCATTTTCATTGGTGTGATGTGACAGCCTGAGTTCTTACTTGATACCCAGAAGTAAGTCATTAATATATTACAATTCATTCAAACCATATGGTATGCTCAGAGTGGAAGGGAGACAGTGTTATCTTGTTGGATGCTGCTGTCGATCACATCAACGCTGAGTGCAGCTGAATAAAGCATCCAAAAGCCAGACTACAGCCGCAGAAGAGCTATGTGTGGTTTGTAAAATGTCGTTTGGCCACCTCTGCTTGATCCAGATGTTTTGAAACAAAAGGGGGGAAATTTGAGTAGCCCCGGTTTCCGGTGCAAAATGGACAGCGCGGTGCAAACGTGCACCAGAAGACATCTGTCTAAGGCCCGATCGAAATTGGGCCTCGGGCCTCATCTGCATGAAACCGGCGAGCTGTGGACGCCAATTGATGCAGCTCACCAGTTGGGGCCTCAGGTAAGTGCAGGAGGGGAGGCCCCCAATTTTTTTTTTTGTGAGGCCAGGAGGAGCAGGAGTGTTCCTCCGGGCCCCACAAGGAAAGGCTAGGCCCCTCCTGCTGCAATCTCAGTCCCCCCTCTCAAATCACAGGACCTCGTGTGACAGACCGACAGCCGACCCTGCCAATTACCTGCTGTTGGTAGGTGGCCTCCGGGCCGTATGATTTTCCGCAACTTCCGACTGGCCTCTCGCCCAGAATAGATGGGAATTTGGCCGGTGGGATTTAAATAAAGCCCAGCTCTTAAAATCGTCCAGGTCTCTTTCTGCCCCAGGCGGGCGGGAAATTAACTTGCCAATGCGTTTTCCTGCCGCACACCTGCCAGCAATTAAAATCCAGGCCTGAGTGACAGCAGACTATCCAGCTGTGGGAAGTATCACAATCCTGCACCTCATGTCCACCCTTTCCTTAAAGGGTTACAGCATCAGGAGCAAGGACCTTGGCTCTGAGTTTAACAACTTTTGCAGAATGATTACAGAATATCAACAGATCACGTTTGTCATTGGGTAAAAGAGAGTTTATTCTAAACGTAAGTAAAACAAGTCAGATTTATTTGACTTACTCTGGCACAGCACTAGATACGTTTTCACATTCTTATATGTTATTAATCGAAGAAAGCTAATTCTGTGGAATATCTTTTACATTAGTTAAGCACCACCATATGCTTCTCCTTATGCATCAAATCAGTAAAATATCTTCACCATTTTCCAAATACAAGATCCAACTCCAAGCAGCAACAAGCAGGTTGTCTCAAAGCTACATTGTTTTCTTATTTTGATTGGGTGTAGTGTTGGAAACCATTTAAACAGCCAGCTCCTGACAGCATCACCACCTATCTGCTTTTGGACCAGATAATTTATCTTTTCAAATCAGCTGTCTGGGAACTTCTAAAATATAAAGCAGAATGAAACATCCAATCTTTGAGAAAGAAGCTCATTTCTCCCAGTGAGGTGCTCTGTCTTATGATGTGGACATGATGTGGAGATGCCGGTGATGGACTGGGGTGGACAAATGTAAGGAGTCTTACAACGCCAGGTTATAGTCCAACAGTTTTATTTAAAAATCACAAGCTTTCGGAGGCTTTCTCCTTCGTCAGGTGACGAAGGGGGAAAGCTCCGAAAGCTTGTGATTCCAATAAAGCTGTTGGACTATAACCTGGTGTTGTAAGACTCCTTACATTTATGATGTGGAAGGTTATTCAATTTTCAATGACTTTTCATTAACAGAAAACACCAGAACCCAAAGCTAGAAGATTTCCCACCTCACTCCTCATTCCTGTCCATACCAATTAGCCAACCAGTGGAAACAATCTTTCACTATTTACCCTCTCAAACCTTTCATAATTTTGAATACGTTGACTAGATACATTTCTGGAACTACAGTAAAATTCACATTCGCTGCAACAGTTTCCAGATTAATTTATAGAGTTTAAAACAATATAGATGTGCAATACCTCATTAGGCTGCATAATTTTAATGTTTAGACAAGGACAATGTTAATGCATTAACAGGGAAGTCCAGTGAATTGCCCCATTATCCCTTATGGTATAAATGTACACTTACTGGTGCTTCTCATTAATCTGGTACTACCCTACATGATAGTTCAAGACTGCTGACAAGGGGAACCCTGGGAGCAAACACTGAGGTTTGCCGGCTATCAATTCTTAATCTGCTGAAAAAGATCAAATCATAAGGAACAGAGTGAGGTAAACAGTATGGTATCTGATTTTGACTTCTCTACAAATTTTAAAAATAATATCGACAACTTACATTTATAAAGCATCTTTAACGTAGCAAAAATCCCAAGGTGCTTTGAAGCTGAGGCTCAGACCAGAGCAGGAGTAGGAGGGAGGAGGGAGGATTAGGGGAGGAGGGAGGATTAGGGGAGGAGGGAGGATTAGGGGAGGAGGGAGGATTAGGGGAGGAGGGAGGATTAGGGGAGGTGGCCGAAAGGGATGGGGGATGGGGGGGGTCGAAGAGGTAGACTTTAAGGAAACTTTTGTACGATTTCAGGAAGATGTAGCAAGATGATGGGATTTGGGGAGAGAGTTTCAGATTGTGGGAAAAGATGGCTAAAGGCTCTTCTACAGTGGTAAGATTGGGAGGAGTGTAGACCAGCAGCGGATGGGTGGAGGGTACAGAAAGGGAAATAGGGCTGGAGGAGGTTGCAAAAGGAGGGAGGAGACGAGGACAAGGATTTTAAATGACATATGCTGAGGAACAGGAAGCCAGTACAGGTAAACAAGAACAGGAGTGCTAGGCGAGAGTGGGACTTAGAGCAGGATAGGATAGAATAACTTTCATATATATGTGAAAATGCTATCATTTGTAAAAACAAAAGCTATTTTGGACCATGAAATATTCCTTTTATTTGCAGGAAGGTTAGGTTAGCGCCATTAAGGATTTTTGGATTAGATGTAATTATTTTGTATCAAAGACCAGTTTCTGTGTGTGTCAGCTTCATATTTCCCCATCCTAATAAAAAATCTACCAAAGATTAGAGCCATAAAGCAGAAACAGTAGTTTAATTATGACGATTCCAAAGCTTTCTCAAAAATGTAAGACAGCAGATGATAGCAGTCCAAAATGAGAATTAATTCATTTTAAGGAACATAGGCCATGATTTCCCTAGGGACGCCAAATTTGCTGCCAGATGTATAGTTCGCTGTGTAAAGCACAGCACCAGTGGCACACACACAGGCAGTTATGGTTCTCCTACTATCCCCCACCTTCATGTAAGCAAAATACAACATTGCAGAGCCAAATGCTACAATGACCAACTGCTCCTGATTTTCCATCTTTTTGGTATTAAGATTGCTAAGAGAAAATCAAGGTAGCTCTTAGTGTTGCACTAGCTATTTATCCTCACGTTCACAAACCTGGTTACAGTCATTTCCCCAGTGGGGTAGAACTCCAGTAGTTTATTTAAATAACATTCACTTCAAAGAAAAACATCCAGCCCATGCTCACCTGAGGCAGTAAATATAACTGTTTACCAGCTATGTTAAACAGTTACAAATCATCCATAAGAAAATTCAACCCAGTGTTAATCAAATTACAACATGTCATTAATGAAAAGTAAGACTACTTTACAACAATAGGGATAAAGTAAGGTTGTGGTTAAGTAGATAGAATGATAAAAGCAAAGAATAGGATAAAAGATCCAGTTTGAACTGCAGTCTTAATTAACTGACGTTCATACTTGGATTTACCAATCACTGGTCATTCAATTCAATCGTTGTCTGTGGGTCCTTGCCGTGTGCAAATTGGCTGCTGGGTTTGTCTTTAAAACATTGACTACACTTCAAAAGTAATTAAACACTGGCACATCTTTTAGAATCTGATAAGGTGGTTTCTGAATGCTTGTTCTTTCTTGGGCAGGTTCTGTGAGGAAGGGAAAATTTCAATCCCAAAGAGTTAAAATAAACCAACAATGTAAATGTACCTACATTATTATAAGAGGATTTAAGAAGTAACCTTTGTTCTTACAAGGAAGAATATTTAAATTGCCCATTATTAGCACAGCTATGCAAAATATTCAGAGCAATTGTTCAGACAACCAATGTGTCATGGGAGTTCCACTAAGTGGCTAAGAGTCTCAGCCTTTACTGCATCTTATATAATAATGAATATTAACTACACTAGGGGGTAGTGAAAAGCCTGTCACTGGTTCCATGTAATGAACCAGAAAGACTCAAATCATTTCCTTTTTTCTAGCTTTGCTGTGATACATGTTTCCTGTGTAGCCAGTTTAAATTACACCGATAATGCTTATGATTATAAAACTGAATAAAATCTCACACGCTATGCATTATTTTACATTTTTTAAAAACTTTAAGTAGTTAAATCCCAGTTTCATGGCATTTTACTATTTAATGGGCTACAGTGACAATCAATAAAACAGATTCTATGCAGCAAGATCATTTCCTTCCCTTGTCTTATCATTTAATGAGGTTTATTATGAATTGTAAAACTTGAATTTTAAGTTATAGAAATATTGGTTTTGTAAGGTTAGCAAGTCCACAAATTCAAACAAAACTTTAAACATTTTCTTTTGCAACAAAGAAATCTAGTTAATGAATATAAATACCATACAACGTCAAAAGACTTCTCAATGAGTGCACAGTGCACTCTGAACCACTGAGTGTTTCATCAATTGTAGAGAGAGAAAAATGGAATTTATGTAAATAAACCCTTTTACATTTTGAACTGAAAAATACCTTCTAATTGCTTTTACATAACTAGATTGAGTAATTTACAAAAAAAAATTGCAAACCACTTGAAGGCACTTACCTCTTGTTGGGAATGTGTTTTCTCAACTTCTTCATACATACCAGAACTGCTTGGTTAACAACTAGCAGTCCAAGAGTGTGAGCGAGAGTCTCAAGAAGATAAGTGTCTCCAAGTACAGATCATCATAAAATTATGGAATACCACCAGATGAGGATTTCTTTCAGAGAATGCAGGCAGAAGAATTTGGCCCAGAAAGGCAGCTGCACAGCGGCCATTTTTCAGGCACTAAATGGCCTCCTAAGCCTCCAATATGGCGGGCAGAAACGCACGCTCATTATGAGCCGGAAGTGCGCCAACCTCGATATTGGTAAAGGCCAAAAAATCAGTGTGCTATGCCCACGCCTGAAACAAGCGTTAGGCCCTTTGCTTATGAAAATAAGAGCCCAACACCTGTTTGAGGCCTCCTCTGCAAGATTAGTTTGCCCTGAGGCAACAAACGCCAGTTCCGGCAGTGGATGCACTCAAGAAAACCAGGTCTAACTTTAAAGGAACCACCTGTTAGACCACAACCAACAAAGTAAGATTTACCTGAATGTGGAGCTGGGAGTAGCAGGAGTGCTCCTCCCAATTCCACATTCAAGAAAGGCAGGCCGCTGCCAGTCACCACTCCCCCCCCCTCCCCAATCACCACTGTTACCTCCCCCCCACCCCACCCCACCCCACCCCACCCCACTCCCCCAGCCTCTGCCAGCTCCTGACCCTTCATGATTGCCCCCTTTCCTGTTCTCCTTTAAACACTTACCTGGGGGCCACTGCTGGCGATCTTGCATTCCCTTCCACTGATGAGCTGCCTGTTGGTGTCCATATTGACGATATTGAGGCCCGAGGCCCAATATTGGATGCACCTCGGGCCTCACCATTCAGGCTCAGAGTGCGATCTTTGTACACCCGCGCGCCCGGATTGGGCCCTCCCGAATTTTTAGGCCACTATTCTGTAATTCTATATGTTTCTTTTCATTACATTGGAATCACGTGACACAACACAAAGTTACATTATGGGATTCCTGAAAAGAGGTTTGAGATTTAATCTCAGTTTGAATGATACAATGCATTTCTGCTTCTCCAGTAGTGAATATTGCTAGTCTTAGCAGGATCATCATTACAAGGCAGAGAAGGGGAGGAGGAGGGAGAAGAAATTAACTCAGAAGGAAATCCTTCCAGACATTGTTTAAGAGTGCCATCATCACAACATAAGGGAGCTGATTCCACAGACTACATACTGGTATATTATATGTGGCATTTGCCTCTCTTTTGGCAGGTAACTCATTGCACCAAAGTGTTGCTTAGAAAAATATTAACTTTGAGGAAGGGAATCATAACAGACATACTTAGTTATGAGTTAAAGGTATTTGTTTCAAGCTTTAACTGAATGATATGCTGCACAAACAACCCAAAATACTCCCTTATCAGGGATTCACTGCATTATAGGGATGTTGTTCTTCTGTTTCATCTGCAGTGCAACATTAACCTTTCTTTCCCTTTCAGATGCTAAACGACATGCTGCCCATTTTATGTTTTTTCAACATTCACAGTTTTTCTTTGTACATCAAACCGAAGTTATTGTTTGACGTCAGTGGTTGGCCATCAAAATCTGGAGCAGGCCATTGAAATTCTAGAATGAAGGTCAAATACTTTCAGTTAGGAGCAAGTGGCCACTGTTTGATAAATCAGCCAGAGAGCACGACCAGTAACAAAGGTAACCTGCAAGCTGCTATATACTGTCATTGGATATCTCAGACCCTCTACTCTGGGCCTGATAAACTGAAACAGAATTTAATTGATTCCAGCTGACAATGTGGTTATATCATCCATGACAACCATAAATAGAATGAGAGAATAATGGGTGTTCCTTGACATCACAAGGTCTTTCGGAGCTTCGTTTGTTGTGAAGTAACTGGGAAGTTGAAATATAACCAATGTTACGTTAAAAAAATAAGTACTTATATCATTAATCATATCTTGCATTTGTTACTTCATGTAGCCATATATCATTATTACAAACTCTTGGGAAATACAGTGGAGTTCTTCTAATAAGAAGCTCATCTCAGAGGTTTACCATCTCCTACTGAGTAAGAAGGAGATTATAGTGACACCAGAGGGCAAGTTTGTTGAAAAAAAGTTTACAATGGTTTCATTATACTTACGTGATGGTTGAGGTGAAATGTGGGAATATTTAAATTTATTTTTTAATTGTTTGAATTGAACTCACTGGAAAGAGGAGAGGTAATTACAGCCCAGGACCAGCAGACTATTGGGTGCTTTCACAGATAGGCCACTTATAGGGAAATTTATAGTAATGAAGAAAATAATGGCACTAAAAAAGGACCAATCCCCAGGACCAAATGGTTTCCATCCTAGGGTTTTAAAGGAAGTAGGTGAGAACATTGCAGAAGCCCTAATTATAATCTTCCAAAGTTCTCTCAATTCAGGAACCGTTCCTCTAGATTGGAAAATTACACATGTCACTCCGCTATGTAAGAATGGTGAGAGAGGGAAACCAGGGAATTATAGACCAGTTAGCTGAACATTTGTTGTTGGGAAATTACTAGTCTATAAATTAAGGATAGAGGACTGAACACCTTAAACCTTTTCAGCTGTTCAGAGAGAGCCAGCTTGGATTTGTGACGGGTAGGCCATGCCTGATTTAATTTTTTTGAAGAGGTGAGTAAAGTAGTGGACAGGGGAATGTCTATGGATGTTTGTTTATATGGACTTCCAGAAAGCATTCAATAAAGTCCCTCATAAGAGACTGTTAGCTAAAGTTGAAGCTCATGGAATTGAGGGCAAGTTATTGACCTGGTTAGGAAATGGGATGAGCAGCAGGAGACAGAGTGCAGGGATAATAGGCAGGTACTCAAATTGGCAGGATGTGACTAGTGGTGTCCCACAGGGACCTTTGTTGGGGCCTCAACTATTCAATGTATTTATTAACAACTTAGATGACTGGATAGAGGACCACATATCCAAGTTTGCCGATTACACAAAGATAGGTAGTATTGTAAGCCGTAGAGATGGATGCATAAAATTACCGAGAAATATTGATAGGTTAAGTGAATGGGCAAAACTGTGGCAAATGGATTTCAATGTAGGCAAGTGTGACATCATCTGCTTTGGACTTAAAAAGGATAGATCAGAGTACTTTCTAAATGGTGAAAAGCTCAAAGCAGTAGGGGTCCTTGTACATAGATCATGAAAATATCATGGGCAGAAACATAAAATAATCAAAAAGGCTAATGGAATGCTGGCCTATATATCTAGAGGGATAGAATACAAGGGGGTAGAAGTTATGCTACAGATATACTAAGCCCTGGTTAGACAACACCTGGAGAACTGTGTTCAATTCTGGGCACCACACCTTAGGAAGGATATATTGGCCTTGGAGGGAGTGCAGCGTAAATTTACTAGAATGATACCTGGACTCCAAAGGTTAAATTATGAGGAGAGATTACTTAAACTAGGGTTGTATTCTCTGGAATTTAGAAGATTAAGGGGTGAGTTGATCGAAGTTTTCAAGATATTAAGGGGAACTGATAGGGTAGATAGAGAGAAACTATTTCCGCTGGTTGGGGAGTCTAGGACTGGGGGACATAGCCTAACAATTAGTGCCAGGACTTTCAGGAGTGAAATTAGAAAACACTTCTACACACAAAGGGTGGTAGAAGTTTGGAACTCTCTTCCGCAAATGGCAGTTGACACTAGCTCAATTGTTAATTTTAAATCTGAGATTGATAGACTTTTGTTAACCAAAGGTATTAAGGGATATGGAGCTAAGGTGGTTATATGGAGTTGGGTCACAGATCAACCATGATCTCATTGAATGGCGGAACAGACTCGAGGGGCTAAATAGCCTACTCCTGTTCCTATGTTCCTATTATATGCAGCAGTGCCTGAATGCAGGCAGTTAAACATAGCGAGACCTAGCTAAGAATAGTTAATGCCGAAGAAGTTAATGGCTACCAATTACTTTAGGCCCCAAATTCCATGAAGTGACACCAATCAAGAATAGTAACAGGTATAGAAATGGCCTCTGACAATTCAGATTTACAAATGTCTCAGGCCTTTTTGATAAAAAGCAAGAACATAGGTATGATGTTCTAAAAGGCTGTGGATGCTGGGTCAATTGAAATTTACAAGACTGAGATTGATCGATTTTTATTAGGTAAGGGTATCAAGGGATATGGATCAAAGGCAGGTAAATGGAGGTACCAATAAGCCTTGATCGGACTGAATGGAGGAAGAAAGGCTCGCAAAGTTCAATGGCCTACTCCTGTTGCTATGTTCCTGCCCTGTCTGCCGATGGTCACCCAGTCTCCCTTACCAGCTTCTTTACTCCTGGCAACCTGTGGGGTGACCACCCTCTGGAATGCCTGCTCCAGAAAACCTTCTCCCTCCCGAAAGTTGCGGAGTGTGTCCAGTTGATTCTCAAGCTGTACAACTTTCTGCTTGAGGAGTGCAACTTTCGTACACTCCATACATGTGTATTCACCCTGGATGGTACGCAAATCCAGGCAGGTCCACGTCATGCATGTCGCACACATCGCTCCAGATTTTGATCCTGCCAAACCTATTTATATATTTAACCCAAGAGATTTTTTTTAAGTTATTGTTTATTGCATTATTTCTATTTACTCTTTCTAATTTGTTATTTTTACTTCATATTTTGAAAGTCTCTTCCTCCCATACACCCTAAAGGTATTCTATAGTAAAACATGTAAATTAGAGTTCAGACGAACGATTACTTCATAAAAATTACTTAGCTCTTTCTTGCCGCTATCACTCCTTGCTGGTAGTATATTGGGTTTTTTTGATGGTTGGAATTGGGGGTGGGTGAGAAAAACAATACAGAAATGGATTGGTGCAGCTTTCACCATGAAAAAGGCAGCGACTGACTCACCTGTTAACACCCCTAAGTGATGGTGACACTCTATGCAAATACCCGGTCTGCGAATCACTGAGTCTCACTGTCTCCTAATCAGTAAATCCTTGTGTTGGGGAAACATCCCAGCACGCATCCACTCTCGTAGCAATATGAATGTACCGTGGAGCTGTGCACAATTTTCTCACAGAAGTGCAGCATCCTAGACATTGCAGATCTGTTGGACGTTAGTGGAGGGCTCAGTGTTTTCCCAGTGCATCGGGATACATCTCCAGCCAAGTGTATAGACATGGCTCAATGGCTTAGCACTGAGGCAGAGCGCAGTCCAGATCCGGTTACTAGTTGCTTGCTGGCTTGGGAGTAGGTTTGATCTGGCTGAGATTTCTGTCAAAATAATTTAGCCTTTCAAATGGAGTTGTAATTATTTTAGATTTAAGTCGGTCTAATTCTGTTCCTTATAAACACACCAAATCATCCCAATGTTACAACCGTACATGGCTATTAAAGAATGAACAGCAGGAAAATATGTCTGGCCATGAAACTTTCTCTAAAAATAAATGATGCTCGAATCATGTAAAAAAAAGTGTCAATTTTTCACCTGTAAGTACTGTTGAGTTTATCTCCTTATTGTACAAGAATCACTATGGCAACATTTATTTTTGCTGGATTATCTAACCTTTCCCTGCCCCTGTTTTCCAGTACAGAGATGATTCATGCTCACAATTCTTTCAGAAGCAATTTAAAAAGTCTAAAACGCTCTGTTGAGATTCATAACCCTGTCTTCATAAATCACCTTGAAACACTTGAAGAAAATGTTCCAGTGTGAAAGGAAGTCATTGATACCTTTTCAAAAAAACAATTGGAAAAATGGAAAGGAATACAATTTAGCAATATCATCAGGCTGCAAATAGTAGATTTTGGATTCAGATCAAAATTGTAGAGAGTCAGACAAATAATAGCAACAGCTGAGGAAAAATCACAGCGAGCAGGGAGAATTCTGCAGTTGCTGTTGCTAAAAGCTTCAGACCATTTAGAGTTACTCTCTAAAGTCCATATCACACTTTGGCCAGGGGAAATCAAACTTACAAATGTGCGATTACATGCACATGGAGAACTCTGAGCATCAGCAACGAATGCCAATGTAAAGCTGAAGCTAAATCCTGGAAGTGGTCTCAAACCACTTGTCTAAATTACGATGATTTCACACCTGAATTGCATGACATAACTTGCATCAATTTGAAGCCGAAACTGCTTTGTATCAATGCAGAACTGAAGCATAAATGGCCTATCATAAAAGACTTCTTAAATATATCACGAACAAGACAAAGTATTATCCATCTGGCACGCATAGCCGTTCAATGATGCTTTCTCCTCCTCAAATATGCCGTGACTAATGTAGCCTTTTTTGATTTATGTTTTGTTCTGATTGAAGTGAGGGTCTGTCTTTGCTTACTTTCCACTTTTTTTGCACCCAGCATCAGTCGAGAACACCCTCTGATCCTGTGAACTGTTTTCACTATAATGTCAATGGAAAGCTGCTGACCTAATAGTTATTTGAATGACCAAGCCTGCATTGTAATGCTTCAAGCAGAAGATTAATGAAATTCTCAACAAAATGGCTGATAGTGACTGGAGTGCTTTAATCAAACAGTTCTGATTAAAGAAGCTATGGCAGAACTTTCAAATACCAGACTTTTTTAACTTTAGATTATTAGATATATATTTTTTTAAATGTTCATTTTTTAAAACATTTAGAATGGGGATGCTGAGTATATATCAGATCTATAATATAATAAAATGTGTGTATCTGCATACACATCCTGTCTGCACCACATGACACATTTCTCTCACACTTTTTATGTCGACTTGCCCATTATAAATTCCAATGTCCACATTTATAATGTAAACTCATCAATCTGATTGCACAATGTGACCACTAGGTTTCGCAATCTGGTCATTTTGTACCTGCAATTCTTTCAGAATACCTTCAGAAAATTAGTTTACATCAGGCACTTCTCTCCAGTCATTGAAATGTCTAATGTTCAAAATAAGGGCTTAACCAACCTAAAGAATTCAAAACAAATATTTATTCCATAATAACATGATTACATTTAACAGTCACGTTACCTTTTGTGTCCTTTGATGCCTTCATTAAAGTTTTTTTGCTTGAAGGCCTTAGCCTCTCTCAATAGCCTGGGCTTGGAGTTGATACTATTGCCCAGAACAGTGAGCTGAATTTTGATTGTGCAATCTGCGTATGTGCAATGTACCTAATTTCCCAGGATGCATCTGCACTGTTCAGTCAGTTCCACTGAGGAATATTTTTAGTTTTTGAAAAATATTTGAAGACAATCTTTAGAACAAATCTCCAAAGCTTTGTGGAGGTAAAATTTATATTGCTTTTATTAAAGCCATGTGTGTCTGTCGGTGCGAGGGATAAAATGACAGTGTTCTGATTACACACCTGTTATAGCCTTTGTTATGTGCTCTATAAAATTCTGAAAGTGAAAGAGAGAGAGACTAGAGTCAGGGACAGGGAAAGGCTAGCAGAAGAAAAGATGTGTCTTTCTTCATGTAATATTACTTCAATTTTCAAAAATAAATACCAGTTTCATTTTGAAATCAGCTAATTAATTCTAGTGTATTTTGTTAACCAGTTAGAAAAGGTCAATGCTAATGAATTACACCTATGAAACGGACATTCTAATTTCTAACACCTGGGAGTCAGAGTGAGAAACAGAGAGAAAAAGAACAAAAAGGAGAGAAAGGCAAACATACAGTTTCTTTCCTCAATCATTTGATTTTGTTTTTTTAACAAAGTTGAAATTTGAATGCCAACAAATCCTTTTAAGGGAAACAGATAGGAAGGTAGAGTCGGGGGAGGATAGGAGCAAATTGGTTGAGGGTTAGGGGACCATTATTGTCTTGCTATCTGCCTGTGGGGCGCAAGTGGGAGATGGGGGTTTAAGGTGGGGTGAGCAACAGTGGATCAAGGGGAAGTGGAGGATATAGGAATGGAGTGGGTAGTTTAAAAGGGAATAGGTAGAGATGGTATTGGAATTGAGGGTAGGAAGGGGAAGGGAATGGGTAGTGGGAAGGGGAAGGGGCAGGGAACATGATGGGAGTGAGGGAGTGGGGGAGGAAGCATGATGGGATGGCAAGGGAGCCACTGGGGGCTACAATTTCTCACAACTACCCCCACAAAAGCAGGCTGTAGCCATTGGTGGCTAAAATCATTTTAGCTGCTCTTCCCTAGACTATCCTCAATGCATCACTTATCCCTTAGAAGTAAAATGCAGATAAAGAACTTACGATAGTATTAAAAATGCTGCAGGAAAGGATTAGTTTTGTACTGGATCGCAAGTAGTTTGAAGCATGTTACAAAGAAAAGAAAAAAAGAAAGACTTGCATTTTTATAGTGCCTTTCACGACCTTAGGACGTCCTAAAGTGCTTTACAGCCAATGAAGTACTTCTTTTGCATGAAGGGATTCGGATGACATGAACTGCAGGAATGAAGTTTAAATGGATAGTCAGCCTCATCTGATTCACTCAATATTTTATACAGTTGTAACACTTACAGATCCTAATATCATATATTTTTATAATTTATAATACACCAATTCAACTTACTATATAGCCAATTCTATCATGCTCTGCATACCCCTAATAGTAAAAAATAGAATATCCAATCAGTAACAATAATTTAGATTATTTAATATAAAACTGCACTCAATATTTCAGTAGTTTAAATTATACTAATCTGTAGAAAGTTAGAATAACTTCTTTTGACTTGTACGCAAACATTCTTGAGATGCATCTTAGTGAATGGTCAATAATGACATTCAAGTCCTTTCCTTTTCACACCTTTTGTTAAAGATTCTGAAGGTGCATGGCAATATATTACAAGTACTGTTCAATTTTAATTTGGTATTGGATTATCTGCGGCTATACTGCACATTACGTAATGCAACAAATACATGGCATGATCTTTCCCAGCATTGAAACAATAAAATAAATTACAGACCATGTCCCCACAGAGTCAGATTCATTACTTACTGCGCTGCCAGAGTTCTTCCGCTAAGTATTTTGAAGTTATGTGCATTATAAATTATATAAAGATGTACAGCAATGTACATCAAGGCAATAAATGTAAGATAATAGATGTCTAGACGTGTTACAAGGATATAAAACACTAAGGAATTCAGAGGAAACTGGCTATCCATTTAACAATCCACAACATCATCTGAACCCCTCCATGCAAACTTCCCATTACCCTGCACAGATTTAATCCTTCCCTGTCACATTTTTAATACTGTTCTGATTTTTTTTTACCTGTACTATACTGAGATACGAGGAAATGGAAATATTTCCTTGCTGTCATACTGTCTGGTGATCCTTAGCTGATTGTAACAGCTTCTAGGTTGTACTAACCCAAATTTTGGCTGAGACTTTGCCATAATATGTAACCCAAAATTTAAATCTGCCTGTATGGATTTAATGTAACTTCCCAGTTTATAGTGGCAGGCAGCATTTGGATAACAAGTTCGGTGATTAAAAAAATGGATGCATAAATTACTCTAATGACTCCTCCTGTCCTGCTAGCCAGTTGGATGCCATAAACAGTCACTCCTAATTGAGGTACAGTACCAACAGAACAGTTTTCTCTACCAAGACAAGAGTGACTGAGCAGAGCTCTCTTGTGCCTCAAACAGCAATATTTCTACTGTATATACTTTTTGATTTGACTTTAGATAGAATAATGTAAATCTAAAATTGACTTTGGTTAGCAGTGTCTGAGATAGAGTTCGATTGTCGTGGTGCTAGGGAAATAAATGATATACAAACTATCTAGTGATATTTGCATTTCCAGGGGCTTGCTGGCTTCGTCAGTTCGCTGCAGTGATGCTGTTGCATGGAATCATAAGCTAATTGCTTCAGAAACTATCTTGTGTTTTTGAAATTGTTGTTGTATGCACATTTGCACAGTGAGAGAACAGACAAAACTCATTAATGGGCTGAATTTGTTTTCCATTCCCTCAGGCTTCTGACTCAGAGATGAGAGTGCTACTACTCAGCCAAGGCTGGTGCCAGGAAATTGGCTCGGTTCCCTAGCCTTGTCCCCCGACAGGGAAAATTAAATTTATAATTGCGCTGATGGGGCTGGGAATGTGGCAACAGTCCTCCCCACCTGATTTCCCACTATTAAACCGGTGGTATATTGAAGGAAAATTCAGTCCATTATTTCTGGTAGGCCAAACAATCAGAGACATTTCACTCTATTCGAAATACCAATGTCAATTATTTTAGGCCTAGGCAGATGTGAGACCCTGGAAAAGTAGATCAGGTTTCTCATTAGTATACCCTGTCAGCACTTTAAATAATACCTCTGACCTTGGGTGTTGAAACTTGCTTTTGGAAGCCCGAGAATGTTGTACCAGATCTGGCGGGGTGTCGTTGTGAACTTTAGTTCCCCATTTTGAGCGCCGATTTCCACAAGAGGCAGTGAACAGAGATTCCGGTGGAGTTATTGTTCAGAAAGAAGGTTTCAGAAAAAATCAAAAGAGAATATGTTCTACTGAGTTTTCTAGACGTACGGGTGTGGATTGTAGCCCTTTTAGGAGCCCTCTCTCAGATGGAGCTCTCACTCCTGTTGAACTTCAAGGTTTTAAAGTTCTGAAATGGCTGCCTGACTAACTGTGTACGCATTTCCCTGGCCTTTCCTTCCTCTCTTTTCCATCTCAGATAGTCAGTATTCTGGCTGTACGAGTTCTACAAGATGCCATCATAAATCTCTCTTGGAAACTGCACCCTTTATCTCACAAAAATATTGACATTTCAAGGAATGTTAACAAAAAAAAAATCAAAATTAATGAAATCCTTGGAGACAGTCTGATTTACAGGGGTGATGCAGAGAGAGATAATCATGAATCAACAAAAGTAATGACCTTATTGATTATATTTGAAATCAAAAGCACGATTCACTCTGAGAAAATAGTTTGCTAATTAGGAGTCTCCAGACTGCCAATAGATGTTTGCAAATCCCATATTCCCCTTTTTCAATTGGCTCATGCATTTACTGCACTGAACTTTGATGAGAAGATGGAGAATTACCATCTAAACTCTGCAGAGAACGAGCCAGGCTATTGTCATAGGCCTGAAAACTAGGGTTGCCAACTCTGGTTGGACGATTTCCAGGAGGTTTGATCACGTGACGTCAATCACATGATGCTTGGTCATGTGATACTTACCTGCAGTTGGCAAGTACTTTTGCATTTATCTGATAAAGGTTCGGTCCCCTGTAGTTGAGCGTCGTTGCTCCCCATGGGCCTATAAAAAATGTTCTTACTCTGGCAGGGGCAGATTGACTAACTGAACAGCGCCACTCAGAGTGGCCACAAGTTTGGGAAATGGAAATGTCACACTGCTGCAATAGCAAGCGATCTATTGTGATCAGGGTCACAGTAGAAGGAAAGTCACTTTGCATCCAACCCAATTTATACCTGCCCTGAACGTTATATGAAAAGTTGGTATTAAAAATCATGATCACCTTTCATTAAATTGTAATTCTTAGGTCCTAAATTATATATTCCTACGCAAAATGCTTAAGAGTTCACAGCCAGCCATTGCTTACTATGACAATTCCACACAGACAAGATTAATACCAATTAACTCATAGCTCACCTGAGGAACATTAAGGACTTGACCCAACACAATTTCTATTGACAACAAACTGCTGTATTTGATAACATCCCATGGTGTGCAATGGCAAAACATTTACAAGTGTAGTCAGACTAATAAAACTCAGTTTCCAGAAATCCAGCCACAGACCGATAGCTACGCTGAGCTTTATCAGAATCTTAACATCAGTGATGCAACAAAAAAAAGCATGCGATTATCAGCATTAACTTTCAGAATTAACAAAACATACAATTTTTAAAATCTGATTACACAATGAACTTTATTCTGCAAAGTCTGGCCCCCTTTCTAGTGGAGAAATGCAATTGATTCGCCCCTGTGGTCTGCACTGCAATCAAACAGAAATTGTTTGAACCAGCCCTGAACTATTCAGTGCAGCAGATATTCCTGGGAGGCACAAGTTTATTTCCGTTCCGATGAAGAAATTCCTGTCACCTCGCTGAGCCTGCATTTATCTCTTAGATGGAGGAGAAGAAATCCTTCTTCGGTTGAAATGTTTGACGGAACTTTGAGTTCAAAATGCCACTGCAGAGGTGAACCTGGATAACGTCGTTTTTAGAAATGACAGGTTGCATTAGGTTGGTGTCATTGGGCCCTGTTTGCAAGAAATATGCTGGTATCTTTCAGCAATAATGCGAATAACACACGTACCATGAGCATTCTTACACCTAGGGATAGGTCCCAGGAGTTGAGTACTTAAACAGAGACCTGCAATCTATGTGCATTGTTTTCCCTCATTTACCTTTCTTCCTGACAGTGCTCCAAATCGAAGCCCATTGGAGAGAGGCCCGACAACCACACTTGATGGGTAATAGACATAAAAATCCAGTTCTACATATTTAAGTTGATTTTATATTATTTTAGTGTCATACTATTGCCACCAGCTCCTAAATCACAGGACTTGTGGAAGCTGCTGGCAAACCCAAAATAAATTTGCTGATTGACTAAGGGCCTGTCACCATGAAGACCATGTAAAAAAAAAGAAACAAAATGAATGTTCCTAGCAGCTGGCCTGAGTGGCTCCAGCAAGTTTCTCCTGTCAAGAAGGGTCAAAATTACGACACCAATCTATTGATTTTGTCCACAAAAACGCAACTGAAACTGAAAGTTGGGACAAAACGAGAGGCAGGCCCGACAAAGTTCAAGGGACACGGGACTCAAGACCCAAAAGCGGGAGGAGAGTGCAGACGCCATGTAGGAGAGATGACCACGGTTGAGAAGGTAGGTTCGGAAGAAGCAAAGAAATAGCAGGGCAGAGTGATTTAGGAAGCGAGCTCTAGAGAATAAGATCAAGACAGCTGGGAAGACACTTGATTATAATTACTACTGGGGAGATGTCAGAAACAATTAATACCTTGTCTACGCTGCTTCATTTCCACGAATTCTATTTGTCATTCAAGTGACAACACTTTCAAGCAAAAACATCTCTATCAATGGTTCGTGCTTTAACATTAATACTGCCAATATATTTCATACACTATAATCACATACTCAAATTAAAAATACCCAGCTCACGATTTAAGTACATTGCCTGCAATTCTAAAAGTGAAAAGTTATTTATTATTCCAGTCCTAACATGTCTCATCTTGATGAGCACAAAACTTCACAATTTAGCCAATCAACACCCCTTCTCTTCCTCCAAACAACATGTAATGAACTCTGGAAGCAATCTGTTCCCAATGACTACACTGACTGATTGAACAGGATTAGAAGGCCCAATTTTGACCCGAGATGGGAGTGCGGGGGCCAGAGGGAGAGGAATGCACCCAGGACAGTGCGAGCGTGAGGCCTGGGCAATTTTTATTCCCAGGCCTCGTTTCAATGTCCAGATACCAACTCCCGCCCCGAAAATGGTGGGGATGACGTGGAGTTTGACGGGTGGGAGCGGGAAATCGCAGGGCTGCAGACCGCCGCTGGGGACCCAAACAAATGGTCGCGAGCGAGGTAAGTGACTGGGAGTGGGGGAGGGGGGGGAGAGAGGAGTTTCTAATGATTGCAGTCGGGAGAGGGGGGAAGCCCAGGTCTGAGAGGGCCCAAGATTTGCTTGTGAGGCCAGAGCGTTTGCAACCATCTTCAGCCAGAAGTGCCGAGTAGATGATCTATCTCGGCCTCCTCCCGATATCCCCACCATCACAGAAGCCAGTCTTCAGCCAATTCGATTTACTCCATGTGATATCAAGAAACGGTTGAGTGCATCGGATACAGCAAAGGCCATGGGCCCCGACAACATCCCGGCTGTAGTGCTGAAGTCTTGTGCTCCAGAATTGGCTGCGCCTCTAGCCACGCTGTTCCAGTACAGCTACAACACTGGCATCTACCCGACAATGTGGAAAATTGCCCAGGTATGTCCTGTCCACAAAAAGCAGGACAAATCCAATCCAGCCAATTACCGCCCCATCAGTCTACTCTCAATCCTCAGCAAAGTGATGGAAGGTGTCATCGACAGTGCTATCAAGCGGCACTTACTCACCAATAACCTGCTCACCGATGCTCAGTTCGGGTTCCGCCAGGACCACTTGGCTCCAGACCTCATTACAGCCTTGGTCCAAACATGGACAAAAGAGCTGAATTCCAGAGGTGAGGTGAGAGTGACTGCCCTTGACATCAAGTCACTATTTGACCAAGTGTAGCTCCAAGGAGCCCGAGTAAAATTGAAATCAATGGGAATCAGGGGGAAAACTCTCCAGTGGCTGGAGCCATACCTAGCACAAAGGAAGATGGTAGTGGTTGTTGGAGGCCAATCATCTCAGCCCCAGGAC
Source organism: Heptranchias perlo (assembly GCF_035084215.1). Classification (NCBI taxonomy): domain Eukaryota; kingdom Metazoa; phylum Chordata; class Chondrichthyes; order Hexanchiformes; family Hexanchidae; genus Heptranchias; species Heptranchias perlo. The sequence continues at coordinate 15,828,978 of NC_090332.1, read as the reverse complement.
ATTGCTGCAGGAGTTCCTCAGGGCAGTGTCCTTGGCCCAACCATCTTCAGCTGCTTCATCAATGACCTTCCCTCCATCATAAGGTCAGAAATGGGGATGTTCGCTGATGATTGCACAGTGTTCAGTTCCATTCGCAACCCCTCAAATAATGAAGCAGTCCGAGCCCACATGCAGCAAGACCTGGACAACATCCAGGCTTGGGCTGATAAGTGGCAAGTAACATTCGCGTCAGACAAGTGCCAGGCAATGACCATCTCCAACAAAAGAGAGTCTAACCATCTCCCCTTGACATTCAATGTCATTACCATCGCCGAATCCCCCACCATCAACATCCTGGGGGTCACCATTGACCAGAAACTGAACTGGAACAGCCATATAAATACTGTGGCTACAAGAGCAGGTCAGAGGCTGGGTATTCTGCGGCGAGTGACTCACCTCCTGACTCCCCAAAGCCTTTCCACCATCTACAAGGCACAAGTCAGGAGTGTGATGGAATACTCTCCACTTGCCTGGATGAGTGTAGCTTCAACAACACTCAAGAAGCTCAACACCATCCAGGACAAAGCAGCCCGCTTGATTGGCACCCCATCCACCACCCTAAACATTCACTCCCTTCACCACCAGCGCACAGTGGCTGCAGTGTGTACCATCCACAGGATTCACTGCAGCAACTCGCCAAGGCTTCTTCGACAGCACCCCCCAAACCCGCGACCTGTACCACCTAGAAGGACAAGAGCAGCAGGCACACGGGAACAACACCACCTGCACGTTCCCCTCCAAGTCACACACCATCCCGACTTGGAAATATATCGCCGTTCCTTCATCGTCGCTGGGTCAAAATCCTGGAACTCCCTTCCTAACAGCACTGTGGGAGAACCGTCACCACACGGACTGCAGCAGTTCAAGAAGGCGGCTCACCACCACCTTCTCGAGGGCAATTAGGGATGGGCAATAAATGCTGGCCTCGCCAGCGACGCCCACATCCCATGAACCAATATATAAAAAAAAGCAGCAGAAGAGCTCCTCCTGGCCCACAAGAAAACCTTCCAAAAATTAAAAAATTATACTTATCTGGGCCTCTTCTGGCCCCGATCCTGCCTTTCGCTGGTGGCTTTGAAACTGTGCTGAATCCTGCGAGAATTCAGCAAGGTAGCGCTCGGCTGCACTGTTCCTATCGGGTGGGCAGGGTTAAAATCGGGGCTACAATGTTTTCTACGCCCAGAGCCAAAGGTCTTCAGACGCAGACAAGCAGAAATAGATTTTCTTTTCATTGCCACTGCACTTTTGACATATCTTAAAAAATAAGTGTTTAAAATGCATTGGCTGTGTACTGTTCTTTTTTTCTTACTTATGCGGGTACACACCAATCTTTCTGTTCAAATGCTCCGAAACCAAAAGCCTAAGTTTATCTGCATGACTTCTAATCGTGCTCATAATCATTAAATTTCATTAAGAACCTGTTGGGGCCGATTTTCACCTGGGATAATTGGTCAGTATGGGGTCAGTAACCTTACCATTAACCCTGACAATCAGCCCGCTGTAATTTTCACAGAGGCTTAACGCTGGGCGACCAAATCTCCTGCCTGAAACAAACTGTTGCCCTCTTTCCCCTGCAAATTGGGGTCCTAATAAAGTAGCTAGGATTCTGATTGCAATTTTAAGGAACATATGGGCTGTGCTTGCGATAGGAACACTCCGCCCTTGTGTACTGGTGTTCCGATCAGGAATGACCAGAAAAATGTTAAAAATTGATTTTTTTTTAAGTGGAGACAGAGGAATGCTCCTCCTGTCTCGACAGAATTACTGTAGGCCCCTGCCGGCCCGGCCTCACCTCAGCATCGCGTCTCCACCCCCCGCCCACCGAGTACCTACCCACTACTGGCCCGGCCTCGCTCCACCTCGCCATTGCACCCCCCACCCCCCCCCCCCCCCCACCACCTCCAAGTACCTACCTCTGGGCCTCTGCTGGCATCCCAGCCGGCCAACAATCCTGAGGCCGAAGAGCGGGGAGCTGCATCTGAAAGCCCATTTGGTGTCCGCAGCTGGCCTGCCAAATTCAAATCAGGCCGAGGCCTTCAAATCGCGGCTGAATCTTTGCCGCTAGAATGGGTGGTCTGCCAGCTCGCTCCACCAGTCGGCCAGCCAAATGTCGAAATCAACCCCAGTGTCACAATAAAAGAGTTGTAAACAATTTTACAACACCAAGTTATAGTCCAGCAATTTTATTTTAAATTCACAAGCTTTCGGAGGCTTCCCCCTTCCTCAGGTGAACGATGTGAAATGAAGTCCTCGAAATGAAATCGCATTTATAATTCACAGAACAATGCTTGGTGAGTACAGACAGTTTTTTCAACTGCCCGTTGCCAAGGCAATCAGTGTGCAGACAGACAGGTGTTACCTGCCAGGTCTCACAGAATATACAAATCACCAAAAAAAAAAAAACCAACAAACAAAAAAAAACAGAGATAGAGAGGTAGAAACATAGAAAAGACAGCAACTGACCCGTTATATTAAAAACAGATAACATTTGTTCGCTGGTGGGGTAACGTGTAGCGTGACATGAACCCAAGATCCCGGTTGAGGCCGTCCTCATGGGTGCGGAACTTGGCTATCAATTTCTGCTCGACGATTTTGCGTTGTCGTGTGTCTCGAAGGCCGCCTTGGAGAACGCTTACCCGAAGGTCGGTGGATGAATGTCCATGACTGCTGAAGTGTTCCCCGACTGGGAGGGAACCCTCCTGTTTGGCGATTGTTGCGCGGTGTCCGTTCATCCGTTGTCGCAGCGTCTGCATGGTCTCGCCAATGTACCATGCTCTGGGGCATCCTTTCCTGCAACGTATGAGGTAGACAACGTTGGCCGAGTCACAGGAGTATGAACCATGCACCTGGTGGGTGGTGTCCTCTCGTGTGATGGTGGTATCTGTGTCGATGATCTGGCATGTCTTGCAGAGGTTACCGTGGCAGGGTTGTGTGGTGTCGTGGACGCTGTTCTCTTGAAAGCTAGGTAATTTGCTGCGAACGATGGTCTGTTTGAGGTTGGGTGGCTGTTTAAAGGCGAGTAGTGGAGGTGTGGGGATGGCCATAGCGAGGTGTTTGTCCTCATTGATGACATGTTGAAGGCTGCGGAGAACATGGCGTAGTTTCTCCGCTCCGGGGAAGTACTGGACGACAAAGGGTACTCTGTTGGTTGCATCCCGTGTTAGTCTCCTGAGGAGGTCTATGCGATTTTTTGCTGTGGCCCGTCGGAACTGTCGATCGATGAGTCGAGCGTCATATCCCGTTCTTACTAGGGCGTCTTTCAGCGTCTGTAGGTGTCCATCGCGTTCCTCCTCGTCTGAGCAGACCCTGTGTATTCGCAGGGCCTGTCCATAGGGGATGGCCTCTTTGACGTGGTTAGGGTGGAAGCTGGAAAAGTGGAGCATCGTGAGGTTGTCCGTGGGCTTGCGGTAGAGTGAGGTGCTGAGGTGCCCGTCTTTGATGGAGATTCGTGTGTCCAAGAAAGAAACTGATTCTGAGGAGTAGTCCATGGTGAGCTTGATGGTGGGATGGAACTTGTTGATGTTATCGTGTAGTCTCTTTAGTGATTCCTTGCCGTGGGTCCATAGAAAGAAAATATCGTCGATGTATCTGGTGTATAGTGTTGGTTGGAGGTCTTGTGCAGTGAAGAAGTCCTGCTCGAACTTGTGCATGAAAATGTTGGCGTATTGGGGTGCGAATTTGGTCCCCATGGCTGTTCCGTGTGTTTGGGTAAAGAACTGGTTATCGAAGGTTTTTTTTTTTTTGGTGATTTGTATATTCTGTGAGACCTGGCAGGTAACACCTGTCTGTCTGCACACTGATTGCCTTGGCAACGGGCAGTTGAAAAAACTGTCTGTACTCACCAAGCATTGTTCTGTGAATTATAAATGCGATTTCATTTCGAGGACTTCATTTCACATCGTTCACCTGAGGAAGGGGGAAGCCTCCGAAAGCTTGTGAATTTAAAATAAAATTGCTGGACTATAACTTGGTGTTGTAAAATTGTTTACAATTGTCAACCCCAGTCCATCACCGGCATCTCCACACAATAAAAGAGGTAAAGGATTGAATTATGACAGTGACTTCTCAAATGTGTTGATCCCCTTCATTTTATCTCAAGCTTAGGGGGTGATTACCTCTGCATGTAAAGCACATTTATCATTTTACAACAAAGAGGAATTTATTCCCTCAACACATCATTGCTGAAACTTGCAAAAAGCCTAAATTACCCATCTTTATAATGCTGGACAATTCTGATAAAAACACAATTCATAATGACTGCTCGAAATCATTTGATTTCGGCTAAACTAACATACATATTACACTTGTTAACAAAAGCAGATATGATTGGGAAGTCCCCAGTCATGGGTTGAACTGGAAACAGCATTACTAATGTGTGTCATGCAGCAAATTCTTGTAGGGGAAAAAAGGCTTGCCCTTCGCATTCTGACTCAATAACCAACCTGCAAAGGCAAAGCGACAGAAATAAACCCAGTTTACCAACAGGGCTTGTGCTTAATCTTAAACTATATTAGTGAGTGCATCATTGGCCCGTTGTTGCTGCACGGATATAAGTAGTATTAACCTTTCTTTCTCAGGTTACAGAATCTATTTAAGTATTGTAAATCCCTTTGTCCTAATTTGGTAATTTATTCAGTCAAACCCAATTGTTTCCAAGGACACATCAAAGTGTATTTGGAGAATAATCCAGGTATGGTGCTATCTTTCCCAAGGTCTGAGAGCTGGGAGCAGATCTAATAAATAACACCTGCTTTATCTCAAAACAAATTATGTCCAATTAAACGGATTTTCCATCACATTGATTAGGGCTGACAATGTTGGGAAATTTATTTATATTTTATTTTACACCACTCACATATATACATATATCTTTGTCACTCAACCTGCTGAACCTGGCAAGTAATCCAAGGGCAAATGTACAGCAGGACAATTTAATTGATGTGCTGCTTTGTGTCGTTGATCGCAAACTGCAAATTTGGATCATTAATATTAGGTCGAAATGTTCCTCCTGGCCCCATATAAATAGTTTAAAACTTTCCTGGACCATTTGCTGAGCAGCCTCCAGTAGTCCCTTTAAGGACTGCTGGTTTGATTAATTTACGTTTAATGCTTTCTGAATGCCATAGGACGCCTATTTGCATAAATTAATGAGGCTCCCGCCTGTTTCGGGTGGGAGCACTGAACACCTATTTGCCGGCCTGCTCGAAAATGGCGGCAGACCGAATGTCGGTGGGAAGGGGGCAGTAGGTGCTGCAATGTGATTTTGGTCTCATTACCACCATGGTGCTGCTGAAAAATGGGGTTGCACAGAGACCAAAATCAACCCCAATTTTCTTTCACAAGCTTATTTGTAAAATTTATTACGATTGTGTAAGTTGCATAGATCTAAATTAAAGGTTACTGATCTGTACAAAAAGTCACATATTATCCCACATCGTCCTCCTTGCCCACCCTCGAATCCTGTTTCAGGTTTATTTCAAATTCACACGTGGCTTTCCACCAGGCAAGTGTGTTGGTTTATTCTTGCCTCATATTATGAAAACCGTTTACCTCCATTTGAAGCAGTTTGAAACACTTCTTTTTCCTTGGGATACTCAAACTGCTGCAATAGCCTTACTCTGCCAATGCCAGCTTTTACCCATATGTAATATTGACACACACACTTTGATGTTGCCTTCAGGAATTGTTTTGGGACACCTGTAGGGAAAATGCTCAACACCTGGGGTCTGAAAGTAAGCTTGAATATGGGCAGTGAACCTCAACTGACCTGAACTCAAGGATGAGCTTCCACATAAAAAAACATATTTGTGAGAGCTTCATCTCCTGAGGTTTAAATCTTGTGTGAAATTACTTCAGCCAAAGCATCAAGCACCCGAAGAAGAGAACTACAGGGCACAGCCAGTAGAAAAACATTCTTACATAGAAACATAGAAACATTGTGAGGAAAGGGTTCATCAGACTGTCCTAAAGTCTACTAATGTTATACTACTAATGATTTCTCTCTACATTGTAGTAATATTAATCTTTAGCCTCTGCTTGTTAAGCAGGGAAGTATAAGTCAATTTAAAGTAGTGACCATTGGAATCAAGGCTATGATCAGTTTCAGAATAAAGTAATTACCCGAGTAATGAGGACTTCATTAAAGATGTGCCATCACATACTGGTCCCTATGTTTCAAGATTCTATAATCATTGTTGATAAGTTTCAAGAACAATAGTTAGTCCTGTAAAAGGAAACATCTCGATAAACATCATCCTTTTTAATTGGGGTATTCTGTAGAATCAGGAGATTGACTAGTACTGAATGAGACAGAATCAAAAACAGACTTATAATTAAAGGTTTCACTTGGTAGAATAGCAATTATATACAACAAGAGTGAAAATAATGACAAGATAATAAAATAAGCGAATTATTCCGATCTTGTTAGTCCAAGGAGAAAGAGCTCGTTAAGTGAGGAAACCAACTTATTAACTGAAGTAATTGAGAAGGGATAAGTTCCCCTTATATGGAATCATGGAATCTTAGAATCATAGAAAGGTTACAGCACGGAAGGAGGCCATTCGGCCCGTCGAGTCCATGCCACTCTATGCAAGAGCAATCCAGCTAGTCCCACTCCCCTGCCCTATCCCCGTAGCCCTGCAATTTTTTTCCTTTCAAGTACTTATCCAGTTCCCTTTTTAAAGGCATTATTGAATCTGCCTCCACCACCTTCACCCACCCCGGCAGTGAATTCCAGATCCTAACCACTCGCTGTGTAAAAAAGTTTTTCCTCATGTCACCTTTGGTTCTTTTGCCAATCACCTTAAATCTATGTCCTCTGGTTCTTGACCCTTCCACCAATGGGAACAGTTTCTCTCTATCTACTCTGTCTAGACCCTTCATGATTTTAAATACCTCTAGCAAATCTCCCATGAATCTTCTCTGTTCCAAGGAGAACAACCCCAGCTTCTCCAGTCCATCCACGTAACTCAAGTCCCTCATCCCTGGAGTCAGTCTAGTAAATCTTTTCTGTACCCTCTCTAAGGCCTTCACATCTTTCCTAAAGTGCGGTGCCCAGAACTGGACACAATACTCTAGTTGTGGCTGAACCAGTATTATATAAAGGTTCATCGTGACTCCCCTGCTTTTGTACTCTATGCTTCTATTTATAAAGCCCAGGATCCCGTATGCTTTCTTAACTGCTTTCTCAACCTGCCCTGCCACGTTCAACGATTTGTGCACATATACCCCCAGATCTCTCTGTTCCTGTACCCCTTTTAGAATTGTGCCCTCTAGTTTATATTGCCATTATATTGGAGTTGTATTTTAACTTTGTATGTTCATATAATGCAGAATTATGTGGATTGTCACGTGGAGGGAGTAAGAGAGATGTATAAAAAGTGGCAGTTTATAATGAATATTTGGATTCGTAAAAGCCGGAGATACTGAGCTCAGAACTAACATGTTTGAGACCCTGACCAAACCATCATCAGGTGAGCTTGTATCTACAATCTTTTAAGTGTATCTTTAAGTACTATGCTTAATAAATCTATGATACTTGATGTCAATGTTCAAGAACCCTATTTAAGGAGTAGATAGAACATCTAATCATGAATAAAACCATCCTCCAACAATCCTAATGCTGCATTTCCTGGGCTACAGTGCAGAGACAGACTTAGAGAAAACAGAACTCTTCAGCCTCTGCATTGTCCACACCAAACCAAATCACAAAGAATTCAACGGTACCTGGGAAAAGGAAAGCGACCATTGTATCCATACACAACCAGAACTGTTCCAACCTCTGAACACCACTCCTGATGGGGAGGATAATGCACCGAAAAGCAAAGCAGCTGCCTTGGCCCAGTCAATCAATGTTGCCAAACTCCAGATACAGCTAAGGAGCAGGTGAGAGAAGGCCCCAGGAGAGGATAGTATCACCATACATATGCCCAGGGAGGCGCCTGATGAAGTGCTGTCCATTAAAGCAGATGTCTTCACCGATTCATTAGTACTGGGCTACTTCTCTGTACTACGCTTGTTGCAGGACCTTTTTGTGAAATTGGGCTGCCCCAGGGCCTGATTTGTCATGTGATTATCTTGCCCAGCAGCTCGTGGTGCTAACAAGCATGAATGAACCTTCTGCAGTGCAATTTAAAGGACTCATCCACTACATATAGGTTAGTTGCTGGTTTGTCCTTTTAGGCTGCTGGTTAACTTCTGAGCATTCTTTTGCCTATTCTCTGATGGATAGGGAAAGGTAAAGACATGAAGGAATTTCAAAACGAGGATGAGAATTTAAAATTTGAGGCATTGGGGGACCTGAAGCCAGTGTAGTTCAGCAAGCACAGGGGTGATGTGTGAGTGGGACTTGATGCAGGATAGTATATGGGCAGCAGAGTTTTGGATGAACTGAAGTTTATGGCAGGTGGAGGATGAAAGGCAGACCAGGAGAGCATTGGAATAGTCTCGAGGTGACAAAGGCATGGATGAGTATTTTGGCCGCAAATGGGCTGAGCTAGGGTCGGAGAAAGGCAATGTTACGGAGGTTGAAGTAGGCAGTCATTGAGATGGAGAAGGTATGGGGTATGGAAGTTCATCTCTGGGTCAAATAGGACGCCGAGTTTTGGAACAGTCTACTTCAACCTGCGACAATGGCCAGGGGTGGGGGACGAAATCGATGGCGAAGGTTTGTGCTAGGGGTCATAGACGATGGCTTCGGTCTTCTCAATGTTTAACTGGAGGAAACTGTAGCTTATCCTGGACTGGCTGTCTCTCATTACAAAGGCAGTCGTTAGATGTGATCATCAGGACACCAGAGAAGCAAATAAAGAATAGATTCTTGAATAAATTATTGAGGATACAGCAACCAGAGCATCTGACCCAGAGATTAATACAGGAGAGTTAGATCAAGTCCATCATCAAGTGAACTTTCCAGAGTAAGAACATGTAATTGTGAGATTAATAATCCAAAATTATTTAAAAAGGTGAAGTTTCTACATGAGATTGTATAGAGGATTAGTGTCAGGAATTAAACTGACCTCTGAATTTACCAAACAGATATATTATAAGATTGTTAATCAATGTAAATGAAAAATAGTATGGAACCATTTAATTATATTTATAAAAATGCAAACATTTATTTCATGTTGGACCTTGAGATCAACAGACATTTACATTCCATCAGTCTGGGCTAGCTATGAACCCAGATCTTCAAGGTGAAAAGCCAATGTCTAATCCACTATACCACACATTCCCTAAACTTTCCATCTACTTTCAAATCCCCATTACTGATGTTAGAATGGACTGAATATTATTTTGTTTTTGAAGTTGGATTTAATTGAAAGCTTTATTTTTATTCTTCTGATCAAAGGTTCCCCAAATTGAATTAATTTAGGAGCAATGCGTCAACAAGTGAAATGTCACACCCATAATACTGAGAGAGAGGGGCAATGTAATAGGCTCAGTAAATACAATTCAACAAAAATATATCCCAACATGATGTGGGTACAGAGAAAGAGCTTCTCCCTTGGGGCCAATTAGACACTTTAGAGCACTCAAGAACACCTACTCCATACTGCAGCCAGTGTTGCACTTGTGGAAAGGGCCATTTTCAGCCCTGTAAAGTTTCTGGGACAGCTTTCCCTTCTGTCTGACAACATGTAATTACATGACAAAATTCATGTTATGCAGGGAACATCTGAGATGCACAAATATTATCAGATTGCTTATCCCATGATAAAAATGAAGCTGAACTCTTTCACTCCACCCTAAAACAGTGATTATCCCTTTTTAAAAAGGCTGCCTATAGTGACACCACTATTCCTGACCAGAATGGAAATGATTGGATAATTCCCCCATTAATCCATCTGGAGACCGCACTGCTGAATGTAACTGGGATTGATTTTACGCACATAATTTGAATTATGTAACTATCCTCCACTCACTACATTTTTCTGGAGAAATAACCCTGCTTTTATCGGGAGACTTTGCTGTAGTTTTGGACATGAGTTCTGTTTGCTGTAGTTCATGGAGACTGTTTAAATAAATTCTATTTGCTGAGTAATTGTTTGCTATAGTGCACTATTTAAATAGTTGCTGTTTGCTGAGTAAATAGATATTGTTTGCTGTAAGTCCTGACATAAGTCCCACCCCGCATCCAACTCATTGGCTGACACAGTCAATACTCACTTTGTTTAAATAAAACTCTCCCCGTTACCCCATCTCCCTGACTGCAGCTCACCCAGATCAAATAGAGTTATACTGAAGTGGTAATCAAATTCCTTATCAAGATAAATCTATATATGTAAAATATGTTTCCATTCAATTCAAAGATCCAGCATGATGCATTGCAGTTTGTTAAATTAAATTCAGGATTTTTTTTGTGCTTTGCCTGCACTGCTTCCAGCCCGAATTAAAGTAAGTGGCTCTGAAATAACAATTGAAACATCAGGGAGGGAGCAGATCGTACCACATGATGGTGCACCAATTTATTGCACGAATATGCACATCTGGTGAGTTTCTAACCTCAGCTGGTCTCATCTGACAGACCATCAAAGCAAAGTTGAAAATGAAATTTGCTTTAATTCTGTTGGAAGATGTAGCTGTAAAGCTGTTAACAAGCTACAGGTCCATAAAGCCATAAAGATGATCATGAGAAAAACAAACACAACATCACGCAATACCCCCACTCTATTTCACCGCTAAGTGCAAAATACAAGATTGCTATTTATTTAATTTAAGTCTGTGAACTAAATAACCTAAGTTCAGTTTGTGTCTACAATTACACTTTGCCATGTACAGTGCTTGGATTTCAGAAAGTCACTTTAACCAATGTCACCAAATAAAGTCGGCCATAGAGTATGAATTGCTCTGGTCACTATGGTGGCAACATTGTAAGCACATTCCAATATTGTAAGTGCGTTCACAAAGAGTTTCTCTGTTCAGTATTTTCTTTTGGAACATGTGTTTCTGATTTTGCTATAAGCACCAAACACAAATAAAAATACAAATGCAGTCACTGTCTACACATAGTGACCAGAGATAATCTTACAGTTCTCAAAATGACCTCCACTGCTCAAAAGACTTCATAACTTTGGAGTCATTTAAAAATAAATGTGGAAGTAATATGATAGACATGTCATGGGCCATTTTCTGGCTTCACATTCTGAAAGGGAATCTCCCCAGCCAGTAGTGTGTGCATCGTATGCTTCTCTGATCACTGATTTAAATGGTAGGAAAATCATTCACAATGAGCACCCCGATTTCCAATATGGGTTCTCAGCCAGTGAGGCACTTAACAGGGAGTGCGAAGTTGGATTATTACCCCTCTAATGTCTCATTACAAAGTATTTTTATTTGAGATTTTGTAAGCAATTCATTATGTGCAGGCAAACTGTAGCTGAAGTACTATTGAAAACATCAGTTCTCTGGTCTCTGGTCTCTAGACTCCAGTTGTTTGCTTACTCGACAACAAGGCTAGTAAAATTTAACATTTCATTTGTTCAGACCATCAAATTGGATTCAAAACCATATACAGGGCAACCATAGCGCACTGCTTCCATAAGGCCAGGCTGCAAATACGCTTAAATCATCTCACTGCAAATTACTTACAAAAACAGAATTCAATTAAAAATATCTTAATTTACTCCTCTGATGGCTCAGTAAGTTTATTTAGTGTTTGAACCATATAGACCAGGTTCCAGGCTCAATTTATGGTCTGTGTTGACTTAACTGATTAGGGTGGGAGAATCTACAATCAGGCTCAACGCAAATGGCTTAAGGAGATGAAAATCAACCAGGTTTCCAACCCCTGACCACTATCCAGCAATCCCTACTGGAAGTGCACATGTGCAAAACAACAGGTGAGGGCAGACCAGATGGAACTGTAATGCTTTCACAGTTGAATAGACTGCCGACACTTACTGTCAAGGTTTATATGTGGATAATAACCACTCGGGCGAGGCACCAGAAGGTAACTGTTGCCAGGTAACCAACAAAGAGTCAATGCCTTCGGGAGAGGAGGGAAGGAAAAAAAACTGGCAGACAAGATTGAAAAACATATCTTTGTTCACCAGGAGACCCAAGTACTCGTCGAATGTAAGATCTGGCACAGGCTGCATTCTCACTTGAACAACATTGACTTTGGCTCAGAGTGGTCTGAAGTTGAATCTGAGAGAGGGTCAGCTGACCTGAAAATCCAAACCAAGGCCAGCACATCAGACCAGTTAAGGGACTTTTGGGAAAAAGAGCTGAGAAGCCATTTGACCATGTGACAGCTGAATTCTTTTTGACTATAATATTACAGATGTCAAATTAACATTTTTTTTGTTGAATTCTTAATCAAAATATAACACAATATAAATAACTTGGTTGAACTGTATAGTAAAATACCACTTTCATCTGAGGCTGGGCATGAATCCAGACAGACAGATGGATGGGACAACGGTCCCTCTCTCTTTTAGCTGTTATAGGTCACAAGTGACATTAATTTTGGCAGTCTGAATACAATTCCTGGTCGACATGAGTCCATCACCCCAAACTGGCACCATTTATCAGTCTCATTATTACAATCCATAGTGTGTGCATGAGCATGTGTGAGAGTGAGTGAGAATAAAGAAGGAGCAAGAATACTGGACAAACATACATTTGATCACTGTCTATTGCCAGACTCTAAGAGCATTCTATATATTCATAACATTCTTCAGCCATATGTGGTATGTGTGCACTCAATTTAGTCATTGAGTACAGTATGGAAAAGTCCCACCCATACTTTAATGCATAAAAATGTCTTTGGAGTAGAAAGCTAGCTCAGGTCGAGAAGGGGTGAGTGACTTTTTTGTGATTATTTTGGTTTCAATTTAGGAGGGTAACCATTTGTTTGCAAAAAGATCAAATATTTGTTGTCAATGATCCCGATATAAAAAGCATGAATATATACACTTAGGGCTCGACTTTCCCGAGAATTACTATCTGTTTTGGGTGGCTTTGAGGCCTAAAATGGGCTGGTAAAGCCTTAAGCTTCAAAAATAATGGTCTAATATTGCGCCAAATTATCCTTCCAAAACAAATTACCAGTCCTCGTTAAGATCCTCCAGGAGTAAACCCCGCTGCATTTAAGTGGGGCAAGTGGACATTGCTAACTAATCTCTCTGGCCCAACTTCAACCCCAAACCCACTCTAACTTATTACCGCCACTATACAGGAGCACCGTGGCAGTATCCCTGACAGTGGAGGAGGTTATTTGGTTTGCCGCAATTGACTGTTGGTCGTACTTTGTTTGCAGATCAATCTGTTTTTGGTACTTTTATGGTTCTATCGAGACTTTTGCTGCTACTTTTAGTCAGTTCTGTAAAAAGTACAGTTTTGGACTGAGGATATACAATTCCCCATATGAGTCTCTTTATTCCTTTGTTATGAAGGGGACAATGATGAGAAAATGGAAGAGGTTAGATTGGAGGCTCTAAGAATGAGGCATAGTTTTGTAGGTATAGCACAGGAGGAGGCTATTCGGCCCATCGTGCCTGTGCTGGCGCTTTGAAAGAGCTATCCAATTAGTTCCATTCCCCTGCTCTTTCCCTATAGTCCTGTAAATTATTTCCCTTCAAGTATTTATCCAATTCCCTTTTGAAAGTTACTATTGAATCTGCTTCCACCACCCTTTCGGGCAGTGCATTCCAGATCATAACAACTCGCTGTGTAAAAAAATGTTTCCTCATGTCATCTCTGGCTCTTTTGCCAATCACCTTAAATCTGTGTCCTCTGGTTTCTGAGCCTTCTGTCACTGGAAACAGTTTCTCCTTATTTACTTTATCAAAACCGTTCATGATTTTGAAAACCTCTATCAAATCTCCTCTTATCCTTCTCTGCTCTATGAAGAACAACCCCAGCTTCTCCAGTCCCTTCACATAACTGAAGTCCCTCATCCCTGGTACTATTCTACAACAACAATAACTTGCATTTATATAGCGCCTTTATCGTAGTAAAATGTCCCAAGGCGCTTCACAGGATTGTATTCAAACAAAATTTCACACCGAGCCACATAAGGAGGTATTAGGACAGGTGGAGGTAGGTTTTAAGGAGCGTCTTAACTGGAGGAGAGAGAAATAGAGAGGTAGAGACATTTAGGGAAGGAATTCCAGAGCTTAGGGCCTAGGCAGCTGAAGGCACGGCCGCCAACGGTGGTGCGATTAAAATCGGGGATGCGCAAGAGGCAAGAATTGGAGGAGAGCAGAGATCTCGGAGGGTTGTAGGGCTGGAGGAGGTTACAGCGATAGGGAGGGGCGAGGCCATGGAGGGATTTAAAAACAAGGATGAGAATTTTAAAATCGAGGCGTTCCCGGACGGGGAGCCAATGTCGGTCAGGGAGCGCAGGGGTGATGGGTGAACGGGACATGGTGTGAGTTAGGATACGGGCAGCTGAATTTTGGATGAGCTCAAGTTTATGGAGGGTGGAAGATGGGAGAACAGCCAGGAGACCATTGGAATAGTCGAGTCTGGAGGTACCAAAGACATGGATGAGTGTTTCAGCAGCAGATGAGCTGAGGTAGGGGCAGAGACAGGCGATGTTATGGAGGTGGAAGTAGGCGGTCTTGGTGATGGAGCAGATATGTGGTCAGAAGCCTATCTCAGGGTCAAATAGGAGGCCAAGGTTGCGAACGGTCTGGTTCAGCCTCAGACAGTGGCCAGGGAGAGGGTTGGAGTCGATGGCTAGGGAACGGAGTTTGCAGCAGGGACCAAGATTCTAGTAAATTTCCTCAGCACCCTCTCTAAGGTCTTGACACCTTTCCTAAAGTGTGGTACCCAGAATTGAACACAATGCTCTAGCTGTGGTCTAACCAGTGTTTTATAAAGGTTGTGCATAACTTCCTTGCTTTTGTACTCTATGCCTCTATGCTTTTTTAACAGCTTTCTCAACTTGTGCTACCATCTTCAAAGATTTGTATACAAACACCCCCAGGTCTCTCTGTTCCTGCACCCCCTTTAAAATTGTAACAGTTAGTTTATATTGCCTCTCCTCATTCTTCCCACCAAAATGTATCACTTCACACTTCTCTGCGTTAAATTTCATCTGCCAGGTGTCTGCCCATTTCACCAGTCTGTCTATGTCCTCCTGAAGTCTGTTACTATCCTCCACATTGTTTACTACATTTCTGAGTTTTGCGTCATCTGCAAACTTTGAAATTATACCCATCACTGAAGACATTTGTTCCAACATGCAGGTACTCATTGTGGAGAAACCTCTGGCCTTCAGTTGGCTTTTTCTCACCAACTACTAACCATGAATAAAAAAAACGAAGATAAAGAGTTGGTGCAGGAACATGTTGTACCTCTGGGCCACCTTGATAACAGTTCCTCCCCAAACTGGTATTGCCAGTGGTGAACTCGTTTCCCAAAGGGAAATTAAGGATTCCCCGGGACTAGGATTGCCACTTGCCTGTTTTTGGAGCAAATGTGTGGGGATTTCTAAAATGCAAACCAGATAGCAAAAAAATTCTAATTTCTTGAAATTGAAGTCCATCACATCCTCTGCTTCCATTATTGAAGGTCTAATTCACATTTTATATTTTTAACCTTTAAGATATAACGGGCAATATTTTTAAACTAAAATATAAGAAATTAAGAATAAAAGCTACCAATGAAAAGGTCAATGAGCTTAGCTCATGTTGTAATAACTAGTTCTAAGTACTTCAAGAATGACACATAAAACTCTGCAATTTAAAGCAAGTGAATTTATTAATTTGATGCTGTGCATTCCTAACTGAATGCTCAAAGGCCATTGACACCAATTTGAATGCATTCATGGCCCTATGATGCTGCTGAGAGCTCCATATCTTTTAATAAAGGTGCAGATAAGCAGATCCCTAATTAATCCTTCAAAAGCAAAGCTCTTTTTGAGTGCGGGTTAATAAGTAAGACCGAGAGGTGAAGTCTCACGAAGACTTCACTCCTGGGTGTAGCAACCTTTTAATATTCTCCACTCACCTTCACACCAAGGGCAGAATTATCAACTTCAGCGAGGGTGTAACATGAATCAGCCGCCTGTTATACACTCAGCCTGATTCTCCTTTCCATTGAAGTCAATTATTGAATGTCGAACAGACAGCCTCTCAAAGTCAATCATAAACCAATATTTTCGACTCTAGTATTTCTGAACACCACAGTCATTCCTTTGCTGCAATAAATGCAAATATGAGCTCATGAAAGCAGGGAATGTGCACTTCCAGCTGATGTTTACTGATGTGTTTAATCTTTATTTCATTCAGTATCAGCACCGTAACCTGCTTCTGTGAGCTTTCCATAGTTCATTATCCAATGTTCAATTCCATTAATATTTTGTATGCTTCGAGTTCTCGAAAAATAACGCTTGAAATATTCAGATGGAATGCACAGATTAACCATTTGGTGAGCATGTAGAGTGCAAGTAAGACAATACCATAAATATTGTTACAACTTTTGACTTTAACTAATATCAGAATCTCTGGGTCATTCAATATAAAACCCTTCAGTAACTTACTTTTAGTTTCTTTTCCACGCTGTGTTATTAATAATCAATATGGATGAAAAATGCTTCAATCTCTATTCTGTATGAGAATTTATATGACTTGTGTGAGGATACAGACTGACAAATCCATTTTTTGTTTTTGGTTTATTGATCTCTCTCTTGAATCATTTATTCAGCCGTAGGGGAACAGCGCTGCTTTGCATTACTGCACTCACTCCCTCAACAAACTCAGGCAAAGCACCAATCATATTTTAATAATATGTTACAGAGCTCATTTAAATTTCTCACATTAAAACTGTCAGCTGGGAAACTCAACACAACCAAGGGTATGGCCTTGTTACTGGTATTTAGAACTAATACCGTGGAATAGCACTAGTAAATTTAAATTATATTTTGGTCCAGTTTAAAAAAAAGTTATTAATATTAACAGTAAATGATCATGTGTTCACCCATAATGTTAAGTTCCTGCTCATTGGATTTTTAAGATGGTGGATGAAACCATGTACACAGAGGTAGAAGCCGCTTTGTGGAAAGTGTTAAAGGGCCCTCTGTGTCTAAGACAATTAACTAAAATAAACTTAATCCATTATTAGGATGTTCCTCGATTATATTTTACACAACAGCTGTGGTATTAATGGAATGCATAATGGCAAGCCATTATTCCACACATGAACATCCCCGACTCTAATCGCTCCACCATTGGCGGCCATGCCTTCAGCTGCCTAGGCCGTAAGCTCTGGAATTCCCTCCCTAAACCTCTCTGCCTCTCCCTCTCTAACCTCCTATAAGTCGCTCCTTAAAACCTACCTCTTTGGCCAAGCTGTTGGTCACCTGTCCTAATATTTCCTTATGTGGCTCGGTGTCAAATTTTGTTTGATAATCACTCCTGTGAAGCTCCTTGGGACACTTTAATACGTAAAAGGTGCTATATAAATGCAAATTGTTGTTGTTATGAGCAAGGACTGCACTTATTGCCCGTAGTGCTCATGAGTAAAATCAATCCCTCCAATCGACAGGAAATTAAGGATTAAACTAATTATAACTGCGAGAGGATGCAGAGGAGATACCGGGGATGAGGGATTCTAGTTATGTGGAGAGACTGGAGAAGCTGGGGATGCTCTCCTCAGAACAGAGATGGTTAAGAGGAAATTAGATAGAGGCGTTCAAAATCATGAATGGTTTTGATAGAGTAAATAAGGAGAAACTGTTTCCACTGCCAAGAGAATCAGTAACCAGAGGATGCAGATTTAAGATAATTGGCAAAAGAACCAGAGGGGAGATGGGGAGAATTTTTTTTATGCAGCGAGCTGTTATGATCTGGAACGCATTGCCTGAATGTGGAAGCAGATTCAATAGTAACTTTCAAAAGGGAATTGGATATATACTTGAAAAGGAAAAATTTGCAGGGCTATGGGGAAAGAGTAGTGGGACTAATTGGATAGCTCTTTCAAAGAGCTGGCACAGGCATGATCGGCCAAATGGCCTCCTTCTGTGCTGTATGATTCTCTGAACTATTGCAATACAACAGTACTAATACCATCAAGAAATGTTTCCTTCAGAATGAATCACAGTAAGATAGAAAATCCTCCCAATCTGTGGAGATCAGCTGCTGGATTCACTACCAGCTGCAGCACACCAACAGAACTTGTACTCAAAAAGTCCACAGGGAGACTATTTTCTTAATGGTGAGAGACTAGGAACTGTGGAGGAGCAAAGAGATTTAGGTGTCTGTGTACACAAACCACTATAAGCTATTGCACAGGTACAATAAATAATAAAAAAGACTAATAGAATGTTGGCCTTTATCTCAAGGGGGTTGGGATTTAAAAGGGATGAAGTGATGCTTCAGTTGTACAGAGCCTTGGTCAGACCCCATCTGCATTCAACTTTGGGCACCAAAGCTCAAGAAAGATATATTGGCCTTGGAGAGGGTACAGCGCAGATTCACCAGAATGATACCAGGGCTTAAAGGGTAAAATTATGAGGACAGGTTGGATAAATTTGGCTTTCCGTTGAGTTTGGATGGTTGAAGGGTTATCTAATCAAGGTGCTTAAAATGATTAAGGGATTCAATACGATAGATACAGAGAAACTATTTTGTCCAGTGGGGAAATCCAAAACAGGGTATAATCTTAAAATTACAGGTAGGCCATTCAGGAGTGAAATCTGGAAGCACTTTTTCACACAAAGGGTAGTGGAAACCTGGAACGTGCTCCCCAAAAGGCTGTAGATGCTGGGTCAATTGAGATTTTCAAGACAGGTTGATTGACTTTTGTTCAGTCAGGGTATCAAAGAATATTAGCAAAGACGGGTAAATGGAGTTGGGGTACAGATCAGCCATGATCTGATTGAATGGCGGAACAGGCTCGAGGGGTTGAATGGCCTATTCCTGTTCCCATGTTCCTGTGAAACACCCGAGTGAGAGTTAAATACTTTAAAAAGAAGGTGACAGGTCTGTCTGCCCAACTATTTTATCTAGGAATGCAGCATATTAATTTTTAATAAATCCCACAGCACTTTGGTCCACAAATTTCACATGGCATTCTTATCATCAGTCTCCATCCACTGGAGGAAAAAGAAATAAACCCAGAACTGAATATCACTTCTCTAATAAATTTAACTGTAAAAATATTTTATATTAAAGTATTAGTATTTTGACATTTCTAGGTTCAGGTGATGCTGATTTGGCCTCCTAGTTAAGATGGTTGCTTTGTGATCATTTCCAATTATCCATTACACTCTATTTAAATCCTATCTTGTCAGAACATTGTTTCGAGACATTTTCTTTTCTAATGTAACTGAACTTCTGAAAGTCTGTAATGAAGGTTTGGGTTAATTGTTATTGCATTGCTGCTGGAATAAATTGATCTCAGGGTACAGTAGTGTAGCGATTATGCAGTTCAGTTAAAGAAAACATTCCTTAACATCTGCCAGGTCAATGACCTTAGGAGATCCCTGATCTGTTTCTTCCAAGCAAGGCTGGTTGTATATGGTAATTTATCTTAATTAAAAACGTACATCAAGTTGTTCAAAATAAACAGAATTTTTGATTTTCACCAGAGTACAGAAATGTATTTAAATACAGTCTAAGGGAGATTGCAGAGGGAATTCTGTGTGCATTTTCCAAGCATTGCTCCCAGTCCCATGTGAAAAGTGGCTCATTACTCAAAACCAATAGCCTTATACACCACCCAACATTGTATTAGCTTGCTCACTGACCTGGAGTGCAGTGCAGATCTCCGATTAGCAATGCATCTGTTCACAGTGTCTTGCTTCCAAATCAGCAGTTTCAAACACCTGTACTGATCTCAAGGATTATAACAGCTAAAAAAATAAGCAGCCACCGTGGAAATTGTAGTAGTGTCTCTCCTCTGTGCAACGTCACAAACGTTGGCAGACCCACAGGGCCGCCTCCATGCATTAATAAACCAGCTGTTGGACAGCCCATGTTACACATCCACAACAATTACAATCAGTTCAGTTCCCTCACGGCTGACAACACAAGTTCACTTCTGTTTTTCAGCAGCATTTCAAATTTCAGGGTTGACATTCTGTCTGTTAATTCCATAATTCAAATATTGAGATGAGGATTCTGTAAATGTAACACTTCAAAGAGTTGCTAAAGTGAATTTCTCTTCTACTACTTTAAGTTTTTGAAATCCTGCACTGAATGTGTCATTAATTCACATGCTAAATTTGTGCTCCTTGATGGGCCAGCTGTAGTAACTGCCCACTGTAGAACTGAGCCATTCAGGTCAGCAAGGAGCCAGACTGTATGTGGTCTCAGTGCCCCTAGAATAGAAAGTGAAAGATCAATCAAGGGTCAAAGCCCTGATCAATACCCAAAGCCCTGATCAATACCTAAAGCCTTGATCAATATCCAAAGTCCTGAACAATACCTGGTGGATTTTGAGAGATGACAGGATTGGGTTTGCCTGTGATGTGCTCCACAGTTGACAAACCTGCTGATATTCACAGGCTAGGCTCACACATGTAGGGGTAGTAATCCAGCTCGGGCAGTTTCACACAGGCCACCCGCTATTCACCCCGCCCATATTCAATTGCATTGATTTCAATGGGACAGAATATCAAGCAGGGCGTATAACGGGCGCCATATGCGAAACGACCTGTTTTATGCTCCGGCCTGAGACGGATTACTACCCCGAAGAATGGCCACTTGAGTGAGAGATCAAACGGTTGCTTGCATGCATAGATCTGTAATCCACCAAGAGTAAGCACCTTTACACCTTCCACGGAGAGGAGAGGGGGGAAATGATTTTTACTGAAATCGATCTGCTATCAGAGGTTTTACAACCAACCAATTGTAAGAAGCATAGGATCAATCACTAAAAAACACCTGTTCACCAAGCAGTGCCATGTCGGTGCGGATCCCCCAGTTCTTAGGCTGACACCAAAACAAACAACAACAACGTACATTCATATAGCATAGAAAAACACCTCAAGGCAATTCACAGATGTGTAAGCAAACAAAATTGGACATCGAGCGAAAGAAGGATATATTTAACCAAAAGCTTGGTCAAAAGGTGGGGTTTGATTTTAAGTTTGAAGTGGGCCTTAAAGGAGGAGAGGGGGCGTGGAGAGGCAGATGGATTTAGGGAAAATATTTCAGAGCCTAGGGACTAGGTGGCTGAAGGTCTGGTCACCAATGGTGGGGCGATGAAAGGGGGATGCACAAAAGACCAGAGTCAGAAGAATGGAAAATCTGGGGGTGAGTTGAGGGGCTGGAGGAGGTTACAGAGAAAGGTGTAATCTGATGAATGGAATTAAACAGAAGGGGGACTGGGAGCCAATGTAGGTCAGTAAGGAAAGGAGTGACGGGTAAGCAGGACCTGATGCAGGATAAGAAATGGGCAGCAGAGTTTTGATTGGCCTGAAGTTTACAGAGGATGGGAGAGCATTAGAATAGACGAGTCTGGCAGTGACAAAGGCATGGATCAGTATTTTATCAGCAGATGCGCTAAGGTGGGGTGGAGGCAGGTAATGTTATGTAGGTGGAAGTAGCTGGTCTTTGTGAGGGAGAGTCTATGGGGTCAGAAGTTCAGCTTGGTGTCAAATAGGACACCAAGATTGTGAACAGTCTAGATCAGCCTGAGAGAATGACTAGAGAACGGAATTGAAGCAGTAGCAAAGGTATGAAGTTACGGGAGGGCTGAAGATGATAGATTCAATCTGAACACAGAAGGAAGTGCAGTTGGAATGGGGTAGGGGATATAGGTGTTGAGGGATACTAGGATGACCGGAGATGGCCTTGTCCGTGATAAAGACCATGGGAATAGAGAATCCATAGTATATTTAAAGGTCGAAGGGGTGACTGTGAATATGGGTAGGAGAATTAGTATTCAGGGAGAGATTTAGGGAGGAAAGCAGGTCAATGAATTCAAAGGAGAGAGGGGGCAGGGCGGGGCAGGTGCTGCAATGTATAGACAGGCAGGGAAGAATTAAGATTAAAGTATCCTTAAAGGGTGTGGTCAATGGAGTGGAGAAGGTTTTGAGCCAGCCACATTCCTGGAACAGCTGAGTACAAGAGTCAAGAACATGCTGCTCCAACAATTCAATTGACACTCCACCAAGTTGGCCTCCAGGGAAAGTTTGCTCTGCAGTTCCATGTGACATATGCTGCTTTTTCCTCATTTCTCAGCCTAAGCTCAAAAATAAAATATTGGGGCATCAAGAAACCACCTCCAGTCAACAGTTGAGAATGTTTTACAGCCGGAGAGATTTGAACACGCAATCCTCTCCATGGATTAGCTTTCAGTATTTAAATCAGATTAAGTGAATTTCCAATAGCACATTTAAGGCATCGATTCCTCTTGACACTCTGCTGCTTCACACACCCTGTGGGCGCTTTAGCTCAGTGATTTTTCACAGGATTTCCCAACTAATATTTTAAGTGTCAGCTTTCTCTTAATGTTCCCAGGATTTTGCTGAGAGTGACGATGACAATGAGAACCATTGACGGGATGCTGACCTGAGCCATTTCTATTGCCCGCTGGGGAAAACGGCCTTTTCATTTATCACATTTCTTCCTTCTTAACTTCTAAAACCTCCTGGGACACATTGCACAACTGTAGCCACCTCTCCTTTCCCTGCTACATTGCAATAGATTTACATCTAACCGAGGATCTTTTTAATCGTTTCAGCCTCTGTGTGAGATACCAGCTGCGTGTCTATCGAATCAGTATAAGGATGACACCTCGTCATATAGAAAGTTGTTGTTTTCTTTCTGTTACCACAGGATGTAATCTATCTGAAGGTAGCAGGGAACAATATAAGGCACAGTTTTCCTAGGATTTGTCCACAGCCTACAAATGCGTAATTTATAACAGAAATTGCTGTCTCCACAATTTTATTTTATAATGGTTACATGCGTCACCTAGAAATGGGTTGGAGTGTTTTGCAGGCTGTAAGGACTATCAGCCCACGTCCTAAACTGTCACCCAGCCTCTGAGAGGGTATTAAAGCCCCCAACACACTACAGCACAGTTGTTATTGCGTGTAATTTGGCCATTAACAGTTAAATGATTTTTGTTTTTTATACTTATGAATAGTTAGAGTTTTAATGTTGTGGAATCCATTACTCTGCTCCATGACAGTCTTCTGAAGATGGCAGCAGCTGCTATATGGCAGTTTGGGAAAGTACCAAAGACATATAACAACCAAAAACAGGAAAGGTCTCTGATGCAGGAATATTTTTGCTAATTTGCTGCTGAATCCAACGTAATTAAGGTCTTGCGTGTCATAACACACAAGAAGTAATCTGCCACAATTTTTTGATCTGTTATTTGCAAATTTGAGCCTTACAGAAACACTTCATTGTCTCTTGCAATTTCAGATCTGCTTATCACCTCAGATCTCTCTTTGGGGGTAATTTTAACTGGGTCAATATCCTGGAATTCTTTACCTAACTCCCAATTTGGGAGCACCATCACCACAAGAACTGCATCAGTTCAAGGAGCAAGTCCATCACCACCTTCTCAGGGCAACTAATGATGGGCAATAAATGTGGCCTTGCCAGTGTTGTCCACAGCCTGAGAACAAAACATAGTACCTAGGCATTTTTTTTAATGAGTTAAAGGTGTTATATTAATGGAAGTTGTTGTTGTTATCCTGTTTCAAGAAATATCAGACATTCCTGAGTGTTTGGCAATGAACTACCCAGGTGCTAAATGCCAGATCTTTCCTTTCCTTTTTTAATTTAGTGAGGCGAATTTCTATGTTTTTCAAGGAGAGGGGTATTAATGCTCAAGAATGAAACATTTTCCTGCCCAGTGCCAACATTAAGAACTCCCAAATAGAAGAAAGGCTCCTTCTATTCTTCTGTAACACTGCACTCAGACTAGTACCTAATTCCCAGACAAGGTGGACTCTGAGTGAAATAGTTGACAATTTAATGCCAATTAGCATAAAATTCTGGGAATTTCTATGTTGTGGACTCACACCCTCTAGGATATCATCTAAAACTGACTAAACTAATTTCATTTTCACAGGCGGAGGATTTGACCTGATTACCAGGCTGAAAGGACAGGGCTACTAACCCACTGTGCCTCCTAGACCCCGGAAATAAAATAATTTTTCAAAACTAGTGTTCTCTTTCATTTTACAGGCCCTAAACTCTGTTTACCGTCTTTCCCATATGACCGAAATGAAAGAAGTAAATCAAGTAAAGAATTGAGAAGTAAAAAGAAACAATTGTGTATAATTCGCCCTGGACACAGCATACTCCCCAACTCGTTGACCCTTATCTGCAACTAGCTCTCCTTAGAGAGCTAGTGGGTTAAATTGGATAACCCCCAAAAATTAGTGTGGGGATCACGGTACATGATTAAGCAGCACCCATTCATAGCGATGCAGGCAGCACATTAAATTTGTGCTGCCTGCTGATTTAAATGATTGCTGCGTGCAGCCAGCCCTACCTGCGCTGTTCATTGCCTGCACGCAAGAGCAGGGGTCCTGACATATTTCCCGGTGTATATGAATAAAAACTATGATACATTTCAAAATAGCACCAATTAGTCAGTCAATAAACTGACCTGTCCCATCAGGTGCTGAACATTGCATTTCACTGTGAATGATGGATGTGCAGTTTGAATCAAGAGATATGTCCACATCTCCACTTAATACATGAAAATCCAGCTAAACTACACAATGAAAACAGTTCTTAAAATCAAATCTGCTAACTTGCGTGTTATTTATGATCATTTATGAGTACGATTGGGGAAGGAGGAAGTAGCTGTGCCCCAAGATTTTTCCAAAAATACCCTCTAAAAATCCCTGGAATATAAAATGCTAGCGCTACTTAAAGGCAGCCTGCACCTCTTAAAGGGGACGTGGCTGATGGAATTGGCGTCAGGAAGTGGATTGATTTGGATGACGTTTTGTGAAGATGTCTCAACTTGCGAGAGAACGTGCACCAAGGTTCTCTGATAATGCACCGGAGGCCTTGGTACAAGAGTTGGAGAGAAGGAGGGACATCCTGTATCCACAGGGGAGCCAGGAGGCCCTCCAGACATATGTTCAGGAGGCAGTGAGATGAAGAAACGGCAGATGTCAATGCCAGAAGCATAGCTCCAAGAACATGGATACAGTGCAGGAAGAAGTTCAATAATCTGATACGAGATGTCACGGTGAGTGAGTTCAATCTTGAAATGGCTTATCCTACCAACTGCATCATAAGCCCCATCCACTGCTCAATTTACTACACTCCATCACCCACCTACCAACAATCTGTATCAATCAGTACTCAACCCTTCAATTCATATAGTTTACCTCACATTCACACACTTAGCACTGTTGCAAGCCGCACACCCACAACTCACAACTCACACACGCTGGCAGATATTCAACCATGACATCACCTAAATATCTTGCAGGATGCTCACTGACACAGTTCCCTCTTTCTTGCGGGAGAAGGTGGAGCATAACAGGAGGCAGCAAGAAACATCCGGAGGAGGACAAGCACGCCTACACGTTTTAACCCCCATGGAGAAGACAGTGCTGGAAATCATGGGAAAGGGCATCGCTGAGGCCATGACCACTGGCGGCGCTGGAGGGATCAATGAAGAGGGTCTCTCCGTACCTAATCCTCCTTCTCTCTTCCCACTTCTCCCTCATCCCACAATCTTTTCTGACTCACAAGCTGCAGATGGTGTAAGCACGCACTTCTGACCTTCTCCTCACCCTCACCACAACCCAACCCTTGTCCCTTTTTCATTTCAGACACCCAAAAATTGGAACCTTCCCAGTCGGAGGAGGAAGAGGAAGAAGACAGTGATGATGAAGAGACAACATCACTCAATCTTACACTTGCAGCCAGCAGCTCAGAGATTGACACTGCATGTAATTTAGAGGCTAGGATAGAGGAGGTATCTACACGTGGTGAGGCACCGGACACAAGTACGCAGGAGCCGGGACAGGGGGAAAGGATGCTGCAAATGCCAGCTCGCAGGAGGGCGAGGTTGTACATGAGTTCTGATGCAGAAGATTCAGATGAGGACCTCGATGGTCCAGGCTACAGAAGAAGGTTGATGGGCATACACAACCAAATGCTTGGTGCACTGGAAAGCCTGCCAGAAAGCCTGTGCACAATGTCAAGGAGCATGGAGGAGTCCAGCTCCAACTTGGCACAGGGCTTTGTGCAGAACTTAGAGCCCATCCTTTCCAACATGGAATGGGTGGTCACCTCCATCAGCGCACCTGTGGAACCCACTATGACGCAGTGTCCAATGACCGAAGTAACATCTTCCATCGAAGGTCTGATTGCTGCCATCGTGGCTCTGGGTACCACTGTTAAAAGGGGCTTCCAAGGCGTCACAGAAGTCCAGCAATCTGTTCTTCAAGAGATCACCAGGACTGTTGAGGTTCCATCCCGGAAGAGTGGCAGTGACGCCATGGAAGACGAACCTGCTGTCCTCTCTCAGAATGACAGCATTCCTGCTCGCACCCCTGCCACTCTGCCAGTGCCCTTGCTGTTGCCTGTCAGCCAGCCAGCCTATTCCCTGTAGAGTATTGAAACTTTATCCAAGTATAGGAAACCTCCAGAAACATGTACAATTGCACCAGCAGCCAGAAGAAATAATCCAGTAACTAACCTGTAACTACTTCATCATCCCTTTAAATAGCAGTGGTGGGGGATCTTTCATGCCGTTTAAGTCATGTTCAGCTGTGCGAGGTTAGGACAGTGCGTTCGATGGAGTGTGGAGTTCCAAAATAGCAGCATAGTCTTCAAATCAGCGTTGCACACTGATTTGTGTCATATTCTCCCTATTCTGCATGCTGCCAGCGCTCATTAGGTACACGAGCACAAACCCCTTTACCAAGATGGCGTCCCACACATTTCCCATCGGAAGTGTACGCATGCATCTCAGACCCCATTTTCGAGGCTTAGTTGTCCACATAGCGTCTATAAGACGGGCGCTACACGACCCAATTTCACCCTTGTGTTGTCACATGCCTAAAGGATTACGACTGATATTTCACATGATAGAAAGTTTCGACAAGCAAGTGAAGCATCTTTTAAAAATTGGATCAAGAGATAACAGATCACAGCTGAAAGACCCCTGGAAAGGAGTCAGCTCTGGACTCGAACAAATGCTAAAACCATTTTAATGGCCACATTTCAAATTCCATCATTGAAGCTGGAGAAGGATCTTGGGCAGATAGGAATCCCCGCTGAGCTCAATAAATTGAAACAAAGGGGTGTTTGACTGCCTGCTGGGATAATGCAACACTGTGTCACATTTGAGGGCGACAGCTGCAAATGACTGCTGTAAATAGATAGTCAAAAGATACCCAAAGGCCAACTGGAATGAAAGAGAGAAGGGGGGACTTTAAAAAGTGTTATCGATCCTGACTTTAAAAAGTATCAAAGGGACTTACATAACAACAACTTGCATTCATATAGCACCTTTAACGTAGTAAAACATCCCAAGGCACTTCCCAGGAGCGTTTTCAACCAAAATTTGACACCGAGCCACATAAGGAGATATTAGAACACGTGACCAAAAACTTGGTCAAAGAGGTAGGTTTTAAGGAGCGTCTTATAGGAAGTCAGAGAGGTAGACAGGCATAGAAGTTTAGGGAGGGAATTCCAGAGCTTCCAGAGCTTAGGGCCTAGACAGCTGAAGGCACGGCCGCCAATGGCGGAGCGATTAAAATCAGGATGAGCAAGAAGCAAGAATTGGAGGAGCGCAGAGATCTCGAAGGGTTGTAGGACTGAAGGAGGTTACAGAGATAGGGAGAGGTGAGGCCATGGATGGATTTGAAAACAAGAATGCGAATTTTAAAATTGAAGCATTCCCGGACTGGGAACCAATGTAGGTCAGCAAGCACAGGGTTGATGGGTGAACGGGACTTGGTACGAGTTAGGATATGGGCAGCAGAGTTTTGGATGAGCTCAAATTTATGGAGGGTGGAAGATGGGAGGCCAGCCAGGAGAGTAAAGGAATTGTCAAGTCTAGAGGTAGCAAAGGCATGGATGAGCGTTTCAGCAGCAGATAAGCAGATAGAAGGGACGGAGACGGGCGATGTTACGGAGGTGGAAGTAGGCGGTCTTGGTGATGGAGTGGATATGTGGTCGGAAGTTCATCTCAGGGTCAAATAGGAGGCCAAGGTTGCAAACGGTCTGGTTCAGCCTCAAACAGTGGCCAGGGAAAGGGATGGAGTCGATGGCCAGGGAATAGAGTTTGTGGCCGGGACAATGGCTTCGGTCTTCCCAATATTTAGTTGGACGAAATTTTTGCTCATCCAGTTAGACAAGCAGTGTGACAAATCAGAGACATTGGAGGGGTCGAGAGAGGTGGTTGTGAGGTAGAGCAGGGTGTGGTCAGCATACATATGAAACCTGATGTGCTTTCAGATTAAATCGCCGAGGAGCAGCATGTAGATGAGAAATAGGAGGGGGCCAGGGATAGATCCTTGGGGGAGTCCAGAGGTAAAGGTGCAGGAGTGGGAAGAGAAGTCATTTCAGGTGATTTCCTGGCTACAAATGGATAGATAAGAATGGAACCAGGCGAGCGTAGTCCCACCAAGCTGAACAACAGAGGAGAGGCATTGGAGGAGGATGGTGTGGTCAACCGTGAAAAAGGCTGCAGTCAGGTAGAGAAGGATGAGGAGGGATAGTTTACCATTGTCACAGTCACATAGGATGTCATTTGTAACATTAACAAAGGCGGTTTCAGAACTGTGGCTGGGGCGGAAACCTGATTGGAGGGATTCAAACATGGAGTTGTGGGAAAGATGGGCACATACTCAAAAGAAAGCATCTGTTAATACTCTTAATAGCATTTTTTTCATCTACTAGAGGAGTTGACAGAGGTCTTATCTTTGACCTCAAAGGTTTGACATGCCTGGATTTAGAATGGCACTGCTCTCCAATATATTGTACCATAGAATGATGAGATGTGGGTTTCTATCCCATAATTTCTGAATATCTGTTGATTTCCTAATCTCGGACATTTCCTCCCTGACAGTGAGAGAAGGCAAATCTGAAAGTGAAACAAAAAAGATTGCTCTCACGCATCTCCCCACACATTTAGAGAGTATCATTGATAGAAACCCAGAAGCAAGTTATCTGTCTGCCTTTCAACCATGGAAATGAGCAAAGGTGAAGAGAGAGTTAAAACAAAGCAAAATCAGGCAGCACATTAACACTCCCTTGCTTTAGTGCCTTTGTGCAGTTTTTAAATCAAGTGGGGACATGCGTCACATTCAGTTTTAATGATCTGTTGGAGAGTATCATTTGCTGCGCTCACTTTACACACCCAAGGAGGTCAAAAATATAACAGAAATTGCAGTCTCCATAACTTTACAAATAAAATTTACAAAAACTACTCATGAAGTGACAAACATTGAGATTGAAATTTCTCCCTTGTATGACTTCCATCAACTTTTTTTACAAAAACTATTGACATAAGGAATTTCACCATCTCCCCATTAAGTCCAAAGCCATTTTTCAGATCACATTTTGCTTCTGAATTTGTTTGCTTTTAGCTCCTTCTTGTATGACTTGTAGATGTATCAGAGGAATATGTAAAAGTCAAAATGAATAACTGATGTCTCTGGAAAAGGAGGTTACAGTACAAACAGAGAAAATAGGAGTAAGCAGCAACGATAGACTCGGTGCCTGACTCATGCTAGAGGTTCGTGCTGAAAAAGTGCATTGATAACTTGATTGGCCAGATGTGGTATTAATTAAGACAAAATCGTGCCTGAACATACACATGTTAATAAACAGTTTTGAATACTTCTGTACCTTTATTCCATTTAAATGTGTTTCTTTGAGTGATCACAAGCATTGAATGTAATATAATAAAGCTCATCTGTTCCCATTAACGCATAAATAAAATGAGTGCTAAAAGTGTAAAAGGACTTGATCTGCCACAATAAATACTGCGATTTAATTAACAAGTTATTTTTAGCAATGGAAGAAAGGTCGGGCATTTGATTTTTTACTAACCATGACTGTAAACCACACTCCAGAATACTTGGTTTCTTTGTTCCATTTGTTTTACACACACAGGCAGAATGATCTTTGGAACTTGCAATTGTTAAATTCTAACAATTAAGAATTAAACTCTCCAGAAGATGAAGGCCTGGTTTGTATATGTTTTTACTTTTCACTTGTGTGAAATTATTTTCTCCACCGGATAGTGGGATGTAGTTACTTTTTTGTAAAATAAATTAAGAATAATGCACGATTATTTGTGAGGTGTGGAAAATTTGCCACGAGTGATGTAACTTCATAGCCCACAAGTGATGAAGCCACAAGTGGGTTATGCAGGCCATTTTACAATAGAAGTTCTTACCTGTTGATGGAAAACATATAACTTTCTATTCTTACCATAGCAGTCCTGGTATTTGGACTGTAGTATTGACAACCTAAAAATAATCAGATCCACCATGTTGTTATGGCATATTGACACATGATGCTCCCCAGCTAGATCAATGGAAACACAACAGCAAGAAGCATTTGTTGCTATTGGTAACATACCTCTTGTAACACAATTTAATAGCCAACAAATGCCGTGCTGTAATCTTCTGGCGCTTGCTATGTTTTCCATTGATGCAATGCCTGAGTATGCGACAAATTCATGGAAGGAAGAAAAAGCAGCGATGGAGAGAGGTAGGTTAGCCCCCCTGTATAGCCCTTGATCCGCAGTCTCACAATCTGCCATAGCATAACACTGGAAAAAGGTTACAATCAGCAGACACTTACCTTTGCAAACTTTTCCAATGTATGAAACCTCTTTCTGTGACATAAACCACTTGACTACAAAAACTGTGTTTACCTGCTCCACTACCACTTCCAGTGCAACTCCAACAGGTCACTTCTGAGGAAGGTGTCCCTCCAAACCAAAGGTGTGCAACCTTCCTTTGCTTGGCCTCTCTCAGTATTGCCTCCAGAGCTCTATCTGTAAAGGGAGCAATCCAACCTCCTTCCTGTGACCTTGCATTTTCATTTAACAGTTGCCAACAGACTGCGCAATAACTGCACAAGAATTTCAGGTGTGCTTTAAGGAGCAGCAGTAGCTCTTTTGTGCTGCTGAACCAGAAACCTGACCCTCTCCCCAGTTTCCACTCCGAGTACACAGCCTAATCCATGCTTGCACTGCTGCATAATTATTTAAGTGAGGGGACACTTGAAATATACCAGCAGGTCGCCTCCATGCACTGAAATGTGTGATGTGCTTGTACACTTCTGGGAGTGCCTCTAGCAGAAAATCTCTTCTGTAATTGTGTAATACTGTCTGAGCAATGTCTTTTGGTCTTCCTCTTGGTTTTGATCCCTCTATGTAAGAGCGCATAGTAATATTCAACAATTTACCATTATTTATTCTGCTTATATGACAGCACCACCTGAGTCACCTATATGTGATTTACCTGATTACTGTGTTGCTAAGTCTAAACTTCTATTCTATCATATTGTGTCTAAGCTTGTAGACCCTAGAGTTGCATCTCAAGTAAGGTATTTCTGAAACTAACAACCTTTGTTCATCTTCTCGTCTAAGGCATCAGGGGGGTAGAAAATCACCTTGGGGTGGTAGCACAAAACAGTTTCAGTCGCTTCGGCTGTCTGTTATACTCCCCGTCGGATAATCAGGTCCATTGACTTCAATAGAATTGAATGTTGGGTGAGGCATAAAACGGGCGGCCAAAGTGGTACCACCCGGTTTGCGCTCCTGCCTAAAACTAAATTTCCACCCCTATGTTTCACTACCACAAAACAGAATAGGTGGAAGCCACGTTTCACATAATCTGAGTTTTCCTTTGTGCAGAAATACTCATTGCTTTCCAAATCATCTTCAACTTACGGCAAGTAGCAGCTGCCAGACCAATTCTTATCACTTGAGCACTAACCTCCCCCTTCTGAAATTGTTCTGCCAAAATAGACAATTTTATTTGCATAGCCGTTCTTTCTCTGTTTATGATAATCTTAGTGTTTTCCAGTCCTGTGTTCAAGATTAGGCTAAATTGTCTTCTTGCTTCATAGATTCTGTTTGTTAGCTTTTGTAGATCAAACCGACTGCCAGCAATGACAATATCAGCAGAAATCTCAAAATCTCTGTTTACAGAGCAGCCTCTGAATTTCACAAATACATTTGAGTTATCTATTGAGATCCCGATAATTGCATCCTTTGCGTTGAGAAGTATTGGAGAGAGAAAGGAGCCTTGCCTCACTCATTTGCCTATCTTAAACCAGCTAGCTCAACATTTATCCAGAAACTGCTCTCAGAAAGTGTGTGTATTCTTCAGGATTCTGACCATTTTCTCATTCAGTCTATGGCTCTGTGATACTGTCCACAATCCATTTCTCCAGACACCTTCAGATTCTTATTTCAAATCAATACAGTTGCTATGAAAGCTCTGTTTCCTTCATACAATTTTTAGGTAATTCCATAAGGGTAAACAGATGGTCTGCTGTACCTCAATTTTCTCTGAACACATTGTGTTCTTAATTAAGAAGTGAATTAATTTTGCTAGTAATCTGATTTGCCAAGATGGTCCTGATTTTTTCACTAATAATACTCAGGAGGATACTTCTACAATAGTTCTTCTACTTGCTTTTATTCCCCTTTTTGAATTACGGTATTACCTTTCCTCTTCCTCAGTCCTTTAGGAGCTGTTCAGCTTTCCATAATTTATTGCACAGATTGTGAATTGTGGACTCTAGCTTTCCCAGACACTTTAATGATTTTTTTCTTCAATATAATTATTCTAGTATATACCAAATACATAGAGCAGATCTCCCATGACACAGCCCACAGTATGTCTGGTCACTATTGACCGGAAGCTTAACTGGACCAGCCATATCAACACCATGACTACAAGAGCAGGGCAGAGACTGGCGTAATCAGCAATGACTCACCTCCAGGTCCCTTCAAAGTCTCTCCATCATCCACAAGGAACAAGTCACGGGTGTGATGGAACATTCATCACTCGCCTGAATAGGCATAGCCACGACAACACTCAAAAGCTCAACACCATCCAGAACAGAGCAGTCCGCTTCATTGGGTCTTTCCCCATAGCCCTGCTATATATTCAAAAAGAACATGTTGCTACTTTGCTGCACGTACTTACCCAGGTCAACATCAAGCCCTGTTCTATAATTAACCAATCATGGATCCTTCCAAGCTTCTTTTTTCCCTCAGAATAATTTTATTATCATCTGTGGAGTTTCTTGACTAAGGAATGGTTGATACAGTCACTATGTGAAAAAAACTCTTCAATTCCCAGCACTATTACACCTTTGGGAAATTTCTATTGGACAAAATGACAGGCATGATGCAGATTAAAGGTTTAGCTGAGCTGCAGTTGGCTGCAACTTCAATGCAATATTAAAATGTATTAACATTTCTGAAAGAAGTACAGCCTTTGTTCTCAGTATTCAATTAAGGTGCATTACATTTAGAGTGACAAGGCGTTCATATATATTGTACATAGATTTTACAAAACCTCAATAAGCAAGCCTCACTTCCAAAGAAAAATCAGACATTGACTTCATGGCCTGGACTTATTTGGTGAAGTCCGACTGAATTCAGGCCATTCAAATTCATTGGGGGTCATTTTGACTTTGTGTCAGCAGCCCATTTTACATCTCTACCGATTTTTATTTCCACTGACTTCAGTAGAAATAAAAATTGGGAGAGATATAAAAATGGGCAACCAAGTCACTGTCAGGCTCCTGTTTTACACCATTGCACAAGTCAAAATCCATTGGGGGTAACTTTCAACTTTGGCGGGGGCACAAAACTGAAAATATCAGATCGGCCGCCCATCATATATCCCACCTGATTTTCCTTTCTATTTCCTGTGCTGGCATTTAAGGGCATGCATTGATGTAGCCGTACTGTCATAATCACAAGAACGAATGACATCTGCAGCTACTCCCTGCAGCCCACATATGTGGGACACGGGTTCAGTTGAGCTGATGGTTAACATGAGAACAGAATGAACAGCCCAAATTAAAGCCCTGAGCTATGATACTTATGGGAGATTCTATAGAAGCAGTCGTGGCTGCCACTCCTGTACCAATTATTGCCCTTTTTTTTTATTCGTTCATGGGATGAGGACATCACTGGCGAGGCCAGCACTTACTGACCATCCCTAATTGCCCTCAAAAAGGTGGTGGTGAGCCGCCTTCTTGAACTGCTGCAGTCCGTGTGGTGAAGGTTCTCCCACAGTGCTGTTAGGTAGGGAGTTCCAGGATTTTGACCCAGCAACGATGAAGGAACGGCGATATATTTCCAAGTCGGGATGGTGTGTGACTTGGAGGGGAACGTGCAGGTGGTATTGTTCCCTTGTGCCTGCTGCCCTTGTCCTTCTAGGTGGTAGAGGTCGCGGGTTTGGGAGGTGCTGTTGAAGAAGCCTTGGGAAGTTGCTGCAGTGCATCCTGTGGATGGTACACACTGCAGCCACAGTGCGCCGGTGGTGAAGGGAGTGAATATTTAGGGTGGTGGATGGGGTGCCAATCAAGCGGGCTGCTTTGTCCTGGATGGTGTTGAGCTTCTTGAGTGTTGTTGGAGCTGCACTCATCCAGGCAAGTGGAGAGTATTCCATCACACTCCTGACTTGTGCCTTGTAGATGGTGGAAAGGCTTTGGGGAGTCAGGAAGTGAGTCACTCGCCGCAGAATACCCAGCCTCTGACCTGCTCTTGCAGCCACAGTATTTATATGGCTGATCCAGTTAAGTTTCTGGTCAATGGGGACCCCCAGGATATTGATGGTGGGGAATTTGGCGATGGTAATGCCATTGAATGTCAAGGGGAGGTGGTTAGACTCTCTCTTGTTGGAGATGGTCATTGCCTGGCACTTGTCTGGTGCAAATGTTACTTGCCACTTATCAGTCCAAGCCTGGATGTTGTCCAGGTCTTGCTGCATGCGGGCTCAGACTGCTTCATTATCTGAGGGGTTGCGAATGGAACTGAACACTGTGCAATCATCAGCGAACATCCCCATTTCTGACCTTATGATGGAGGGAAGGTCATTGATGAAGCAGCTGAAGATGGTTGGGCCTAGGGCACTGCCTTGAGGAACTCCTGCAGCAATGTCCTTATAATCTCCTCCTGACGTCTGGCTGCCACAGATGTTTCCTGGACTGCCACATTCACCAGGATGTTCTGCATGCCTCCTGCATTGTGTTGCAGATGTGGATTGTGGACTCCTACACTATCTGCCACGAGAGGAGAATGTATCCACTTCTTGCATGGACATAGGAACAGGAGTAGGCCATTCAGCCCCTCAAGCCTGTTCCGCATTCAAATGAGATCATGGCTGATCTGTATCCTAACTTCACCCACCCTCCTTGGCTCCATATCCCTTAATACCCTTGGCTATCAAAAATCTATCGATTTCAGATTTAAAATGATTAATTGAGCTCGCATCTACTGCTTTTTGTGGGAGCGAGTTCCACACCTCTACCGCTCTTTATGTGAAGAAGTGTTTCTTAACTTCTCTCCTGAGTGGCCTGGCTCTGATTTTAAGGTTATGGCCCCTTGTCCTAGACTCCCCCACCAGCAGAAAAAGTTTCTCTCTATCTACCCTATCAATTCCTTTCAAAATCCTAAAAACCTCAATCAAATCACCTTTTAACCTTCTATATTCCAGGGAATACAAGTCTAGTTTATGTAACCTCTCCTCGTAATTTAACCCTTAGATCAATGCTCCTGAATCATAAGTTCTTTTGAAAGACTGAGCTGTTCAAAATCTGGATCCCTGGGTTCCTCAGCCATGGGCAGTCATTTCAGCCACTCCTCCTCCCCCAAGGGAGAGACGTCTGCTTCTTCCACATCACCTCCTGTTCATTGGTGCTCTGTGCTTCACCCTGTTAAAAACCCTTTTTCTAACTACTTACAACCTCCCGAGTGGGTGCATCTGATGCTTGAATAATTAAGGTGAATACAGGTACAGGAATGGGCGCTCTGGAGCTGCCAGGCTGCTTGTCAGTTCTTTTTTTCTCTGAAGGTCCAGCACCTGTAAGGGCTGCAAGGGTCATTCATTTTAGAAGGATTCTCTCTCATTTGCGATTCAGAAGAAGTGACTGAGCAACGTAAGTGCACCGATTACTTGAACCACCTTCCTCCAAGCTGCTTGTACCACTCTTTCAATTAACCAGAATGTCTTAAGATTATGACCACTCACAGTACAACAGGAGACCCATTCTACTACCAACCTGAACCTGTCAGCTCTCCACCAACTTCTCCATCTGCCACCACCTCCCTGGTGTGCCTGCCCAGGTTTTGTACTCCCTTCTTCCTGATGGTTATCCTTCCTATAGTGATGGCACTTCGTTAATGCTTATTACAAGCAACCCTTTCCTTTGCAAAGAAAATGAAGATTTAGAAACGCTGCTGATTAATTGAAAATTTGAATTTCACTGATTTATGTAGATATTCCACTGCGACCTAGCTGTCAGGTGCAGGTTCTGCGGCAATCTCCTCTCTTTTCTCTCAATCACCACCGTCCTTGGCCTTAGTAAGTGTGACAAAGGACACTAAAATGGTGGTGGCGTGGGGGGGGGGGCGGTGATGAGTGGTGTCAGGGGGAGGTTGATGAGGTATCTGATGTGCATTAACTGTCACATTGAGCGCTTCATTTACACTGTGTGGCTATGGACTGAGTGGAGGTTAATCAAACTTCCAGCATCATTTCAGAACCTGCATGGAAACTTGGGCCTTCACTTAACTTGGCCAACCTTGTGAAGTCTTTAAAACATTTGTAACACTGTATTGCTGCTTGTGGGATGGATAAGGTGGCACTGACTGCCTGAACCACTTTCCTCCATTCTACAGTGTACCCTCTTTTCTGGGGCTCACTATCTCTTTTTGCACTTATGTCTGCCAACACTGCCTCCACTGAAGCTTCTGAGAATCTTGGGACTTTGGTCGCCATGGACATCCTGCTCCTCCTACTGCCATTTTAACCCTCATCTTGTGCTTTCATCAGCCTCTCCTTGGTTGCTGGTGGGATCATGTAGGCGGACAGAAATCCTGTTCTGCCATGTTTCCCACAGGCCTAGAAAAATCTAGGCTAACGATAATAAAATATGGCACCCTCGATAAAAGAATAAAAAACATTCTCTTCAAAAATGGGGTTAAAGATAATGTCACGCCATGTCATTTGGAAAGGCAAGTGAGTGATTATCAATCAGGGTACAGTCAGCGAAATTTAGATTGCCTACTGACTCCCATTTTGAGCTTTGAACAAATAAATTACATGGAGTATGCTCTGCTCACCTTCCCACTGATAGAAATGTCAGAGTCAAATGGGTTTGTGCTAATATTTTAATATGTGTGAAATTAGAATGATTAATACTGATGAATAAGGTGATTGTGAATTCTGCACTAGCATTGTATTTACATTATAACACTGTGTGGTGCATTTACACTGGGAACAAAGGTTGTGATTCTTTCAGAAAAATTAACACTATTTAAAGTCACATTGATGAAATTTAGGTGTCACTCTCAAGTGTTAGGTTAGGAGGTTCGGGCTGAAGGGTAGCTGTCTCATTTATTGCTGGAGCTTCTGTTTCTGTTCTGGAGCTGCCACTTATATTTAGCTCATGCTTTTTATTATTTCTTGTCTTGTTTATCTTGCAAATACCTGGTTGTTTTTTTTTTATCCCTGGATGGGGTTATGGTTTGTGGGGTTGGTCCTGGTCCCAATAAGATTTTGGCTCCCTATATTAAGGTTGTTTGCTGAGGGGATGTGGTTTATTTAGGTGTTATGGGTTAGGTAAGCTCCTATCAGGGTGGGTTTTAGCATTAGGATTTAGGGTTGGGTGCATATTATGGATCAGGGGTCAGAGTTTGGGATAGTTAGGGTCAAGATTGGGATTAGGGTTGGGGGTACTTTGGGGTTAGGGTTTTGGGTCAGGGTCTGGGATGGTTAGGATCAGAATAAGGATTAGGGTTGAGAGGGTATTTTAGGGTGAAGGTTCAGGGTTCAGGTTAGGGTCTGGGGTTGTTAGTGGTCAGGATTAGGATTAGATTGTGGGGGTTTGGGTTGAGGGGTAGTTTAGGGTCAGGGTTTTGGGTTAGAGTCAGGTTTGGGTCTGGATCAGAGTTCTCCTAGATTGTGCCTCATACAAACCGTTTTGTGACAGGTTTTCTACTTTTGCCATCCATGTCTCTCTTTCCTTTTCCTTTGTGAGGGTGTCCAGTTAATGTTGGTGTCAAGCCCGGTGATTTCCAAGGACTCTGTTCCAGAAAATATCTGAAGGCAGTTTTTGTCTTATTTATGTCCTTATGGCCCTGAGGTGCCTGTGAACTTGGTTCTTAGAGTGTTCCCATTTCCCCTAGATATAAGCTATGACACTGTTTGAATCAGATTGCGTAGATTACATTGCGGTGTTCACATGTAATCCTTTGATTTATTAGGGCTGTTTTTCCTGTGGTTCATTTTGTATCTTTTGTGGATTGTTAGGTGTTTGCATGTCTCACATTTCTGGTTTGTACAGATTTGGGTTGCCCGTTTCCTTATTCTGCTGGTGACCAGCAGGTCTTCGAAGTTTCTGTGATGTACTGACTAAGCGTGTTCATGTTTTCTTTTAATTTTTCAATGTTGCTTTTAATCAGTCTGTTTATTTGCTTGACCGTTGTGCAACATGTTAATGGTATTCTCTCTGCTTCACTGTTTCGTGTTCATGGGTTGGCTGGATCCCTCAGGAAGTTTTACTTAACATGCCAGAAGAATAAGGAATCTTTTAATATATCCTCTCTGTCTTAGTGCAAGAAAGAACGAACTTGCATTTATATAGCGCTTTTCATGACCTCAAGACATTGCAAAGCGGTTTACAGCCAATAAAGTACTTTTGAAGTGTAGTCACTGTTGTAATGTAGGAAACACGGCATCCAATTTGCGCACAGCAAGGTCCCACAAACAGCAATGTGATAATGACCAAATAATCTGTTTTTTTAGTGATGTTGGTTAAGGGATAAATATTGGCCAGGACACCAGGAGAACTCCCCTGCTCTTCTTCAAATAGTGCAGTGGGATCTTTTACATCCACCTGAGAGAGCAGATGGGACCTCAGTTTAACGTCTCATCCGAAAGATGACACCTCTGACAGTGCAGCGCTCCCTCAGTACTGTACTGTCAGCCTGGATTTTGTGCTTAAGTCTTTGGAGTGGGGCTTGAACCCACAGCCTTCTGACTCAAAGTCAAGTGTGCTACCAACTGGGCCATGGCTGACAGTGCAATGAAAAGAGGTGTGGTGGCCTGGTTGAAATCCTCTTGTTTTGTGCCTTAATAGTGGAATGGGGTTAGCTGTGACTTTACAGGCCCCCGGAGGTGTATTTTATGTAGTGATTTTTTTTGTGTGTATAAGTGTGTGTGTGTCCACTCCTTCTCGGCTCTCCATTTTCCACAGGAAAGCCTCTAGCAGTGCATCCACTGATACTCTGCCCCTCAAACAGCTCCTGGACTCACTCATCCCCCAGTTAAAGTGTCATCAGCAAATAAAGCGAGCTGACATTTGATTTTGACATCCAGGTTGTTGTCGGGCTGGCTTCCATTCAACAACGTTCTAATGCCAATCTGACATTACACTCTCAGCTTTTTATCCAATTCTGTTTTCTGCCATAGATTCCCATGGCTTTTAGTTTAATTAGAAGTCCTCATGTCAAAAGCCTTCAGACATTCCAAATAAACTACAACATAAACACGGGGAGCACCATTATCTATTTTATCTCTAACTTTCTCAAAGAAGTCAAGAAGGTTTCATCAGACACGATTTTCTCTTCTCAATCTACACTAACTGTTTCTTAATAACTTCAAACAAATGACTGCTAATATACATTTGTATTATTACCATAATTTATTTAAACGATGGCGACATCTCAAAATTAAAGAATGTATTAAAACCAGGGTAATTAGTATTACCTTGATATGCAAGCTATACACAATTGAGCAGCACTCATTTTGGTTCAAAGATGTGACCTCTTTTGATATATCCCACTCCTGAAAAGGAACACAACTGTACTTATTTAAATGGATTTTAATTATTCTCTTTTGGATATAAATCTCATTCTTAATATTTCCTTACTGTTGACAGCTCTGAGGTGAGAAGATGAAGATAAGCATAACATATATGTAACACTGCACTCCACACAAGCACAGCACTGTAGATGGATGCAGTGTAACAAATCAGATGGTGTATTTATGATAAGCAATAAGATATATTCTTGTACATGGAAAATCAATACTTTTACAAAAATACGTAAAAACCACTGTTGAAAATATTTTTAAGACTGTGCAATGTGGTGTAGCAGGGTGATTGAGGGCCGGTATGGTGGAGCCCTGATCCCCGAGTAAAGGCACAGCCCTTGAAGAAACCTCACCTGCAAACAGTAATTGCTGCTGGAGATGGGGGAGGGGAGACCTTCCTCAGTCAGATGAGAATAAAAGGGCGAGGTCCTAAAAAGGAAGAGGACTGGGAAAATGTACCAGGTGTTGCCAAAGGTACTGTAGTGTGACTTTGTGTCATATGAATTAAAGAAAAATGTTTGAAGTATGAATTGGTCAAGGACTATTGTTTGTCGTACGAAGAAGGCAATGGGATGGTAGGACTCTGTGACATTTGGGCCCCGATATTAGCTTGGAGGCGGGATGGCTTCCGGGTTTGCCGTCCGAAAGCTGCGCAGCGGGTGCACTGCGCACCCGCATCACAGGCTGTCAGCTGGAGGAGCTCTACTTAAAGGGCCATTGCTCCAAAGGCTTTTGCTGGAGCAAACACCCACACACCACAATGGAGCAGCACAGGAGCAAGGCTGCTCCAAGGTTTAACAATGACTCACTCCAGGTGCTACTGCATGGGGTGAGGAGAAGGAGGGAAGTGTTTTACCCGGCAGACGGGAGGAAGTGGCCCTGCCTCTGCCACCAAGGCGGCAGAGGAGGTCACCAGCAGCAGCAACATCTCCCGCACCTGGGTCCAGTGCAGGAAGCGCTTCAATGACCCAACGAGGTCAGCCAAAGTGAGTACACTTACTGATTCTCCTACTTTCCGTGTTGCACATCACCGCCCCCTCCAACTCATTCTGCACTGCCAACACTACTCTATCACATTACTCCTCACACCCACTTAAGGCTCAGCCTCAACTTACCTGCACTTCCTCACCTCCCCAATAGACACCCCACCACTACCACTCACCCCAATCCTTATCCAATGTGATGGCTCTGCCTCATACTCAACCTCTGATGCACCTCTTTCATGGTCAGCCTCACCCAAAGCATTGCATTCATCGGTTGGCCATTTCACCATCACTAACTCACACGTCTGTTCTTGTCCCTTTCCAGAAGAGGGCGTAAAATGCACGCGAGAGGGCGAGGACCGGAGGGGGGGCCAAAACAAACAGTGGTCCTCACAGACACGGTGCAGGAGGCGCTGGAGCTCAGCCACACCCTCGGGTGCCTGTCCGTCGGGGATGGCGAGACTGGCACCCCACAAACGTCTGGTGACACAACTTTAACATTCACCACACACAACATGAATTGATGTTAACATGCCTTGCCATCTTCAACACCTCAGTATGCTCATCACAACATGACACATATGTAATGATGCTTAATATTGCCTTCTGTTCTCTTACAGGGCCTTCAGCAACCACAGTGACTGCAGAGGGCGATTCCTCAGAGGACCTGCCAGCCTCTGAGGGTGCACTGTCACATCTTAGTGAGCCATCCACCAGTGCAGATACGCACACCTCAGTGGGTCCTAGTACACAGTTAGCTGGGTTAGCATCTGTTGAGTCACCACACATAAGTGAGCACGAGCAGACACTGGTGGCACGGGTAGCTGTGGAGAGTCCGCATCGGTGGGAGCATTCCTGTCCAGGCTCTGCTTAGCTGGACACAGATGCTGAACCCCAGGGGCCATCCTTTAAAAGGTGAATGATCGAGGGACAGCAGCACATTTGCGAGGTGCTGGAACAGGTGCCATGTGCACTCTCCACAATAGCGCAGAGGATGGAGGAGTCCAACTCCTGCATGAGTGGAATGGTGGCACAGATATGGAAGGGTACCTTTGAGATACTGTCACAGGGACGTGAGCAACTCTCTGAGATAGTGCGGGAATGTCTGCGATGGAGAGAAGGCTAGCCTCCATTGAGCTTCAAGCACGGCTCACAAATGAGTCCATTCAGGCCCTGACAATGGTTGTTCAGACTCAGGATGAACAACATTCTGCTGCCTTAGACAGACAGACAGATACACTAGCACTGGCCTTACAAAGCTTCACACATGTCCTCCAAACTGTTGTCCAGCAGAGTGGTAGGAGTGATGTGGCCCTGGCCCAGGGGAGGGAAGATGGCGAAAGGGGACATGGAAGTGGGGACGCCACTCAAAGCGCTCCCAGGTCTCACCCGTTGCCTCCCTCTCAACCAGTACCCGCAATGCTGCCTCCTCTCCAGGTGGCCGAGTCTCCCCTACACAGGTACAGGTGAAGCAGTCTTTGGAGGGGCTCTCACGGGCTCCAAAACCCAGAGGCCATAGGCCCAAAGCATCTAAGCAGTCAGGGCATGAACATGACCAACCTGCCACTACCTCTGCTGCAGCCACAGGGGATGCACCACATAGAAGTAGTCGTAAGAGAAAGGCGAAGGTTTTGTGAGCACAAAGAGTATATACAAGGTGTTTGACAGACTGTCATGTTCTTCATTTATATTTGCTTTTTGTTAAAGTGACATTAAATGTTATGATTGTCACCAGTACTGCCACGTCTTGCCCATTCTTGACTGGCTTTTGTGATAGGGCCCTTTCATGAGGTTCACCATGAGCAGCGACACTTGATGCCACCCATTGGGTCACTTTACAGTGGGTGTATGCGTAATTGCAGGACTGTTTTGTGCAGGGATGGGTGGGCGGCCTGGTGTGGGCGCTGCTCTTTCCAGGTGGTGTGATGACTGGACTCTTCACACTGTCTGATGTTAGGAGAACCGTTCACATATCAGTGACTCCCTGGCCTCACGAGCAGCCAGGTGAGCCACTGCTCTGCCCATGGATTCCTCCTCCTCCTCCGCCTCCTCCTCCTCAATGTGGATGGCAGATGTGGATGGAGCCTCCTCAAGCGGCATCTTTCTCTGTTGTGCGATGTCACCACTATAATGCGTCCCACTCTGGTGCGTATTGAAGCGCTCCCCCAGAACAATCAAGGCACCTAAATCACATCTTGAGCAGGTGGTGGTGTGGCTGTCATTATACCGACGTTGTTGGCCAGTGATGGGGTTCCTCAGAGGTGTCACGAGCCACGTGTGCAGGGGGTATCCCTTGTCCATGAGGAGCCAGCCCTTAAGGGTGTTCAGTGCTTGGAAGAGGGGCGGGATGTTGGATTCCCAGGGAATCTGGCGCATACGTGAAGGAATCTTTTGCGGTGGTCACTAACGAGGTGTGTGTTGATGGAGTGATACCCCTTTCTGTTGGTGAACAGTCCTGGCTCGTGTGGAGATGCTTGTATTGCTATATGGGTGCAATCAATTACACCCTGCACCCGT
This sequence comes from Heptranchias perlo, assembly GCF_035084215.1. NCBI lineage: Eukaryota > Metazoa > Chordata > Chondrichthyes > Hexanchiformes > Hexanchidae > Heptranchias > Heptranchias perlo. The sequence goes on along the minus strand of NC_090332.1, from coordinate 15,785,457 downwards.
GGGAAGCCAGCCACAGAATGGAATCCCACTGCCATGAGGTCGTCCATGGGGAAGTTGACGTACTGCAAAGCCCTGCGAAACAAACAGTCGGTGACCTGCCTTATGCATTCATGTGCAGACGACTGAGAGACCCTGGCGATGTCCCCGGTGGCACCCTGGAATGATCCGGAGGCAAAGAAGTTGAGGACAGTGGTGACAGTGGTGGATAATGAGATGCCGCTCGGCCCAGCCGGGAGCAGCTCAGCATGAAGGAGGCTGCAGATGTCTGCGACTACCTGGCACTGCTCCTCAGAGAGGTCCAGGAAGCTGAGCCTTGGTCTGTAGACCCTATGGCGAGGGTAGTGCCTCCTGCGATGTCGCTCTCTCTGTTGTTGCCCTCTGTGCTCTTGTGCAGGTGCCTGTGGCACAGCACTGTGTTGTGGAGCTCCAAGTGGCAGAAGTGTACACCGTGCTTGGCAAGGCTGGTGATGATGCTCGTCCTCGGATGTAGTGGTGAATGCAGCCATGGCACCCCTCCATCCTGATGGTGTGAATTTGAGGGGGTCCTAAAAGTTGTTAAATATGTGTGAACAGAAGAATTGTGAGTGGAAAGTAAGAATATTCAGTGAAAACACAAAGATCTTGCAGCCAAAAGTTTGTGCGAAAGTACTGAGTGCCCTGCAGCAAGAACTCACCTTTTCTCCCCATCTATCAAACAAGTATTTGAATGTTCAACTGGCTGCTGGCTGAAACACGTCACCTAAAACATGGAGTGTTTCCCACAGTACGGGAAACACACTGAGGATGTTTAAAAATTGGATTCCTGCCTTAATGAGGACAAAATTAAGTACTTCAAGTATCTACATAAGTCTCTTAACAATCATCCCGCCGGCTTTAATGGCCGGTGGGACTTCCGCATTCGGGAGGCGCGCACACCCAGACACGTCAGTGGGAAACCTGGAAGTCTGCGGGTTGGAGCCGGGTTCCGAACCTGCTCGGGATTTCTACGATTTTCGGAGGCCACCCCCCTCCCCCAACGCACCCGCTACTTCACTGGAAAATCGAGCCCTTGGTGTCAGAAGTGGGATCTGTGTCTCTAGTAGTAGAAAGAAAGAGACCAACCCCAATGGAGGAAATCTTTAGAGAACTAATGCGGGCTGCAGAAGAAAGGACCACTCTGATCCTTGACGCCCAACAGGAGGCCCACCAGACTGCACAAGAGAAGACAACTCAGGTCCTTGAAGCCCGGCAGACGACCACCCAACTCCGATTGCACCAGGTCACCCAAAGTTGGATAGAGATCTCAGAATTGACGCACCAGTGGGGTCAGATGGAGAGTGAGGGATTCCCCATCCAACCTATAAGATCTAGTCTAATGCTGCAGAAAATGAATAGAGGATGATGTGGAGGCTTACCTCTTGGCCTTGTGCTGAACAGTAGAAATGGCCACCAGACCAATGGGCTGGTATTGTGGCCCTGTTCTTGGTAGACAATGCACAGAAGACCTACTTTGACCTGAAGCTGCAGACAGTGACCAACTACCTTCAGTTGAAGACAGAGATCCTCGCCAGGGCTGGTGTCACATTAACTGTGTGGCTCAGAGGTTCAATGCCTGGTCCTTCCAGGAGGACAAGGCACCCTGTTCTCTAAAGTTTGACTTGATCCTATTACCTCACTACCTGGGTCAAGGTAGAAGTGAAGGAAGGTGCCTGGGAAATAAAAGCTGGTGTGATCCCGAAGCTTCCTTGACCCGTAATACTGGGGAGGGATTTCCCAGTGTTTAATACCCTGATCCAATGGGAGGGGTTCCAGAAAGCCTACAGGAAAGGTTCTTTGAGAGCTTCTCAAAGTCTTTCCGTTTTCAGATCAGGAGTTGTATCAGGGATCCTGGGAACAAAAAAAAATCAAAAAGGGAATGGAGGGAAGAGAAAGCAAGAGGAAGTAGGGAGGAGGTGCCTAGAGTTTTAGTAGGGGACCAAGACCTTATTCCCTCTGCTTCTCCACCCCCAGTGGTGGAACCAGGGCCTGGTATGAATGGAGAGGGAGAAGCTCTTCCAGACTACCTCCGAAGAGCGGACGGGCTAAACTTTGAGGGACTGGATATGGGTACTTTGGACTTTCAACGGGAGCAGATATCTGATCCAGTCCTCCAAAATATAAAACAAGAGATAGTAGTGATAAATGGGCACCCTGTTGAGGGTAAAATAAAAGGATCTGGGCCATATTATATAGTGAAGGTCGACCTTCTACACAGCAGGAGGAAGTGGAGCAATTGCTAGTGCCACGGACACATAAGCGGATAGTCCTTGACTTGGCCCACAAGCATCTATTCGGAGATCACCGGGGATGGAGAAGACCCAGGAGTGGCCGTTTAGGCAGTTCTTCCGGCCAGGGGTGTATGAGGAAGTACGCTGGTTCTGTACCTCCTGTCCAGAGTGACAGCTGTGTGAACCCAGGCCTCACTATCATGCTCCATTAGTCCCTCTTCCTATAATTGAGGTGCCTTTCGAAAGGATTGTGATGGACCTAGAGGAACCGCTGGAGAGGTCCGCCCAAGGACACCAATATATTTTAGTAGTTGTTGACCTATGCCACGCAGTATCTCAAGGCGATTCCACTGAGGACTACAACCTCTAAAAACATAGCAAGCAAATTAGTGAAGATTGTTCTCCAGGGTAGGGATCCCAAAGGAGATCTTAACTGACCAGGGGACTTCCTTTGTGTCCAAACTGATGAAAAACCTTTGTACCTTGCTCCACATTATGAGTCTAAGGACCTCCAAGTACCATCCTCAAACCAATGGCCTTGTGGAGCGGTTCAATAGAACCCTCAAGAGTATGTTTAAAAAAAGGCTGTGGATAAAGATGGGAAAAATTGGGATACCGTATTTCACATTTGCAGTCAGGGAAGTGCCTCAGTCCTCTATGGGGTTTTCCCCGTTTGAGCTGCTGTCTGGGCGGCAGCCTCTGGGAATCCTTGACATCACTGAAGAGGAATGGGAGGAACAAAACCGTTCCTCCAAAAACATTATTGAACACGTAGTGAAGATGAAAGTGGATCGAGACAGTTACTCCCATACTGAGAGCACAGGGCAACCAGAGAGCCCAGTATAATAAAGAGGCTGTGGTCAGGGGGTTCCAACCAGGCAACCAAGTTATGTTCCTTGTCTCCACACCCAAAAGTAAGCTCTTTGCATGGTGGCAGGGACCTTATGAGGTTATGGCGGCTGTGGGCCCAGTGAACTATAAGATCAGGTAACCTTAGAGAAGAAAGCCTAAACAGATATGCCACATGAACCTCCTGAAGCCATGGAGAGAGAAGCCCTCGCAGTGGTGGAGGCAGTGCTAGGGGGCCCTGAACCCAAGCTACAAAGTACAGTTCACCAGTGAACTAGCTGAGGATCAGTAGAGGTCGGCTCAGCACCTGGCAGATCAAAACCACAATGTATTCATATCTCGACCCAGGAGGGCAACCTGCCATGACTTGGTGACACCACCAGGAGGTACAATAAAGGTAAGACCATACCAAATCCCAGAAACCAAACGGAGGGAGGATGGCCAGGAGATTTAGAATGTTGAAATTAGGGGTGATTGATGAGTCACATGGTGAATGGAGTAGCCCCATTATGTTGGTTCCAGAACTGGCAGTTCTGTAATGACTTTTGGGAACTGAATGAATTATCTAAATTCAATGCTTACCCGATGACCCAGGTGGATGAGTTGATTGGGGAGAGCTAATTATCTTACCACCTTTAGATCTCACCGAAGGACACTGGCAGATCCCTTTAACAGAGGCTCTGAAAGAAAAAAACGGTTTTCGGGGCTCCCGAGGGCTCTCCCAGTATACCATCATGACATTTGGATTACATGGGGCCCCAGCCATCTTCTAAAGGCTCCTGGACCGAGTGTTGAGACCTCATACCTGGTGTGCAGCCGCATATCTGGATGACGTCATTATTTATAGTATAGACTAGTATTCACATTTACATGGAGTAGAGGCTGTATTGGACAGCCTAAGAAGATTTGGGGCTCATAGCAAACCCAGCGAAGTGCCACATTGGGTTGTTGGAGGCCAAACACTTAGGGTATATGGGGGGTTAGTGAAGCCTCAGATGAATAAAGTGGAAGCGAAAAAAGCTTGGTCCCAACCCAGGAGTAAGAAGCAAGTTAGGGGCTTTCTTGGGTATCGTAGGTTACTACCGGCGGTTTGTTCCAGACTTTGCTACCCATGTCGCCCCCCACCCTCCTTACCAACCTGACTAAAGCAAAGGCACCTAACCTGGTTAGGTGGGCCCTGAGGTGGAAGCTGCTTTCAGGGACCTGAGCCAAGCGCTGTGTAATAATCCTGTGCTCACAGTCCCAGACTTTAGTCAAAAATTCGTCTTGCAAACCGATGCCTCAGAGGTAGGTTTGGGCGCCGTACTCTCTCAAATAGTGAAGGGAGAGGAATATCCCGTACGCTACCTGAGCAGGAAACTGTTGCCTAGGGAACAGCGATACTCTACGGTAGAGAAGGAGTGCCTATCAATTAAATGGGCGATCAAAACCTTAAAGTTCTACCTGTTGGGGTGTCAGTTTCTCCTCGTGACCATTCACAAGCCCCTCAAATGGATGTGGTCTAATAGAGAAAACAGTGCCCAGGTTACCCAGTGGCTTTTGTCACTCCAGCCCTTTTGTTTCGAGGTGGAACACAGAGCGGGGGTAGCTCACGGGAACGCCAATGCCCTCTCCTGAGCGTATTGCCTAGCGGCGCAGGCCGCTAGTGCCGATAGCTCTATGCAGGGGGATGGGCCGGGGCAGGGGGGGGGGGGGGGGAGTGAAAGAGAGGACGTGTAGCAGAGTGACTGGGGGCTGGTATGTCAGTCATAGGCTGATGAGGGCCCTGACCCTAGAGTAAGGGTATGGCCCTTTAAGAAATCTCACCTGCAAACAGTGGGGGGAGATGAATTAAAGAAGTGTTTGAAGTACGAATTGGTCCAGGACTATTGTTCATCGTAAGAAGAAGGCTAGGAAACGAAAGGGCTCTGACAGTGGTAATAAAATATTTCGGTGTTGTGCCGAGCTATTCAGTTGCAAAGTGTAGACAAAAAAATGAAGATTGATGCTGCCACAGATTTCAAGACTGCTTTTGTTCATTTATACCTTGATGACAGAGAATTGACAAGCCCACATCTCTTTGTCTCTATGTCTTTGATTATGGGCTGACTTCCAGCCGTCAGTAGAGACGTTCCTCCTGGGCCAGGCATGTGTACTCAATTAATTGGGTCTGTTGTGCTCTGTGATAGCATTAAGTTTTTCTGGCACCTTTTCCAAAAATCATTCACTAAACTCCGACATCTTGCTATGTGAGGAGCTTTGTCAAACGGTGTTATCCTTTGGGGCCCCATGACAACCTGATAACCAATCCTCAATCCCCTCTGCCTCTATCATCTTGGTAAGTGCCAGGTAACCAGTCCCAGCAGCACTCCAGATTTACAGACACACACATCTGAAATGAAATCCCCGTGTTCTCTTCGTTCTCCATCTCACAGCCTCTGTAAAATTGTCTAGAAACAGAATTTTGAAATGCGGCATCCCTATCTCACCAACCCAATTCCTCCCACGATACCATATCTGAAAAGAAAAGCTGAACAGGCAGGCACTTGGCAGGTTGAAAAGCACATCCATTCTGTGCAGGGACAAACAGCAGATATGTTTACTTTGCTGGTTGAATTGCATGAGCCAGTATTATTACACCACGTTCTGCTATCATTTTTTTTTACAATTCCTAAGAAAGCCAGAAAGTACCATTCAGCAGGGTAGCCAAATGTCAGGTTTTGACCAAATTTTCCTTTTTTAAAAAAAAATATCAACCAGACACCAAAATTTAAATTTAATACAAAAATTACAAGCACAATTTTCTCATTCCCGTCTCTTTTGATGTCAATTATTCGTTACTAAGGGTCTTCAATGAATTTTCATCAACAGGCAGCTAATTTTGCAAATCCAATGAAATAATGTTGGTAAAGGTCAGCTGCTACTGTCAAGCTAATCAAAAGTGCATTGAGCTGACTGCCCACAATTTTCAGGGGTCAGCTCATTTGAATAATTAGCATAAGCTCCTAGTGCAGCTTGGTCTTGCATCAGGAGCTAACCTAATGGGAATCCAATCTATCTGGTGAGCCGCTCAAATTTAAAGAGACGTGCTTGCTTAGAAATAAATGGCAGCATTTGAAATATTCTTTCAACCTTTATAGGAACAGGAGAAGGCCATTCAACCCATCGAAGCCTGCCCCGCCATTCAATTAGATTATGGCTGATCTGGAATTCAACTCCATTTACCCTTACCTAACAAAAAATCTATCGTTCTCAGTCTTGAAAGCTCCAATTGTCCTAGCATCCACAGCCTTTTGGGGGAAAGAATTCCAGATTTTGACCACCCTTTGTGTGGGAAATTTCCCTCCTAAATGGCCTGGCTCTAATTTTAAGGTTATGCCCCCTCATTCCTGACTTTCCCCCATCAGAGGGAATAGCTTCCTCTATATCTACCCTATTGAATTCTTTTAACATTTTAAATACCTCGAGCAGATCACTCCTCAATCTTCTATATCTTATAAACGTTGAAACTAAATTTTAAGTATTTATCAGCTTTTGTGAGTCTCGAGAAGGAGGAGGATCAGACAAAAATAAGCTAAAAGGAAATCCAAAATGGAGACACAAAATAAAGTCTGTGTGCTAGTGATCAAGAAACACACTACCCAACCCATGTCTAATGAGGTCTTAGGTACCTGGCACAGCCCAGTATAACATCCACAATTAAGTGGGTTAAGTACCCTGTGCACAAAATGTGCATAGGCTCATTAAGGCCCTAGAAGCAATTTAAAATAGGGACCCCTCTGCATAATACAAGTATAGAGCCTCAGCAACGCTCCTGTCGTTAAGCGTCTTTTAGAATGGGCACTTCAGGAGGAGAAAAAAACACACTGATCCTGACTGGTGCTCTACTTACTCGTTCCCCTGTGATTTTTTTTGGAAATGAATAGTGACACTATGCAGCTACTTCCGGTTTCTGGAGCCTCAGATGGTGTCATTTCCAGGCCAGGTGGTTCTGAAGGTGTCACGTTAGTTTCAGCCCCTCGAATGATGTCACTTCCTCCCACAAAGCTTGAGGAGCTCAGTGCCTTGCTGTTGTTTTTAAGAATTCCTGGGCTCGTTGTGCTTTTCTTTGTAAGCATCTGTCACTGTTAGCTTTCACCAGCCAAATCCTCCAATGGGACGAAAATCCCCCATGAGACTGCATTGCAAAAAAACACTGGCGGCAATGAATGGTTACTGCCTTCCATTGCTGCTGATGCCTGACATTCCTGCCCCTTGACCCCATGCCGTTGCCAGTGTGCCATGTACCACACATCAGGAGCGTCCTCAAATTATGTAAATGAGCTGACCTTGAATTATGGAGCAAATCTAGAGCAGTGGTACCGGTACACTGCAGCCATGATTCCATTATTGAGTCAGATTGCCAATTTTAGGCCAAATTAGGGATACTTTTCTGTTGTGCATGCACACAGATTGCACATAGGCCCTAATAGCCAAAAGACAGAGGAGACTGTCATCCCAGCAGTCTTGATCGGATCCAAACCCAGATGCCAGAGGTCAAAAGATGGTTGTCAATCTATGAGGACATCCTGTCCCCAAACAATAAGATTCTTTAAAAAGCTGATTCTGTGACCACGGGGGTGCAGTTCTTCGGAGGTAGTATCCTAGGCCCAACCATCTTCAGCTGCTTCATCAATGACCTTCCCTTCATCATAAGGTCAGAAATGGGGATGTTCGCTGATGATTGCACAGTGTTTAGTTCCATTCACAACCCCTCAGATAATGAAGCAGTCCGAGCCCGCATGCAGCAAGACCTGGACAACAAAGCTTGGGCTGATAAGTGGCAAGTAACATTCGCGCCAGACAAGTGCCAAGCAATGACCATCTCCAACAAGAGAGAGTCTAATCACCTCCCCTTGAAATTCAACGGCATTACCATCGCCAAATCCCCCACCATCAACATCCTGGGGGTCACCATTGACCAGAAACTTAACTGGACCAGCCATATAAATACTGTGGCTACAAGAGCAGGTCAGAGGCTGGGTATTCTGCGGCGAGTGACTCACCTTCTGATTCCCCAAAGCCTTTCCACCATCTACAAGGCACAAGTCAGGAGTGTGATGGAATACTCTCCACTTGCTTGGATGAGTGCAGCTCCAACAACATTTAAGAAACTCAATACCATCCAGGACAAAGCAGCCCGCTTGATTGGCACCCCATCCACCACCCTAAACATTCACTCCCTTCACCATCGGCGCACAGTGGCTGCAGTGTGTACCATCCACAGGATGCACTGCAGCAATTCGCCAAGGCTTCTTCAACAGCACCTCCCAAACCCGCGACCTCTACCACCTAGAAGGACAAGAGCAGCAGTTCATGGGAACAACACCACCTGCACGTTCCCCTCCAAGTCACACACCATCCCGACTTGGAAATATATCGCCGTTCCTTCATCGTCGCTGGGTCAAAATCCTGGAACTCCCTTCCTAACAGCACTGTGGGAGAACCTTCACCACACGGACTGCAGCGGTTCAAGAAGGCGGCTCACCACCACCTTCTCAAGGGCAATTAGGGATGGGCAATAAATGCCGGCCTCACCAGCGACGCCCACATCCCAGAAACGAATAAAAAAAAAGAGTAATAATCCATTGCACCATCATGTGGTGGGCTGTGGGTCACTTCCTGAACCTCCCCAGACTTCTGCATTCCCAATACCAGTGCATCACTGGGGTCAGCTGCCAAGCAACAGCCAAATGCTTCCTCACATGTAGAGAGGATGAAAAGATTTGAAAAGAATGGGGAGGTAATGCCAAGCTCCCCACATGTGCTTGGTTGCAGCTGGTTTAGGGAACGGCCTCAGTGTAGTTGAGGGGGTGGGGAAGCTGGGGATGGGAGGTGGGGGTAGATTGGAGGTTGGGGGAGGGGGTTAGATTGGGGTGGGTGTAGGATCGGGGTGGGGGTGGATGGGGGTTGGTAGATCGGGGGATTGGGGGTAGATCGGAGGCTGGGGGGTGCGGGTAGATCAGTGGGGGGTGGGTAGATTGGACAAGGGGGGTAGAATGGGGAGGGCGGTTAGATTGGGGGGGCAGGTAGATCAAGGGGGCGGGTAGATCAGGTGGGGTGTAGATGGGGGTGCGGGGTAGATCGGGGGTGGGGCGGAGTAGATCAGAGCCTGGTTGGGGGGGAGGTGGATAGATTGGAGCCTGGGCGGGGGGTGGTTAGATCAGGTGGGGGGAGCAGGGGCTTGCATTCCTATAAGGTTCAGGACGAGCAGGCTCCACATTCAGGTCAGTATATTTCAAAAGCTTACCTTGCTGTTAGCAGGTGGTCCCAAAGAATTGCTTTCCTGAGTGGAAACCAATCTTGTGGTGTGGGCAATCTGTTAAATTGGCCTCCATTGGAGATTGGCTTAGCACTGCAGTTTTGTTTTGTTTCAATTCTATTGCGCAGTAGCAGCAACATGAGTTTTAATGCCAATGCTTTTATGATGACCTAATTTAGTGTAGCATAACGTATTTGCTTAAATTACGCAAATGTTTAACTCGTAACTTGTAAAGGGTTAATGTACACATTTTAATATTTTAACATCAAATTTAAACAAATTTCATTCCTTGAAAGTGTTACTGTCCGCAACACTCCAATGTCAGTCAATGGAAAGCCATCTTTTATAAGTAATTTTTTCCCATGCTTGCACCATGCGAAACTTCAGCTGCACAAACTGGTACTGTTGTTCATTTCTCAGCAGCATGATTTGAGATACTGCTGTTACTGAAGTACTCAATCTTGCAGGTGTCATCCTAAACACTAAAGATAGGTAGTACGTCTCTGGGTTCAGTTGAGATGGTCTTTATTCAATTGTACTTGGGTTATTTCCTCATCCTCTACTGAAGATGTCGAATCCTTGCTGGGTTGGTTCTACAAGTACAATCTCCCTCACCCGAGAAGTTGGTCATGTGAGTATTGATAGTAACAGACATCAGCAGGCAATTTGACACAGCCTGACACCTACACGTGCACTTCAAGGAGGGGGTTGCTGGATAGTAATCAGGAGTAAACCCTCTGGAATTCAACTGTGTCCATGTTTAGACTAAGGCTGTAATGAGATCTGGAGCCAAGTGATCCTGGAGCGTCAGTGAACAGGTTATTGGTGAGTAAGTGCTGCTTGATAGCATTACTGATGTCTCCTTCCATCAATTTTCTGATGATTGAGAGTAGGATGATTTATAAGGTACCTCACGAGAGGCTTCTCTGCAAGATAGAATCTTGTGGAATTATTGGTGATCTGCTGTGGTGGATTGGGAGTTGGCTGAATGCCTGTAGACAGAAAGTTGTTGTCAAAGGATTTGGATCTGCTTGGAGGCCGGTTACCACTGGTGTTCCGCATGGATCAGCGTTAGGAACATTGTTCTTTACTATCTTCATTAATGACCTAGATTTAGGTGTTGTGGGAATGATCCACAAGTTGTGGACAATAGCAAGCTATGTGCGAGTTTTGGGCCTGTAGAGGATGCTCAACTACTGCAAGCAGATCTACATTTGTTGGGAGAATGGGCCGTGTTCAGCAAATGATGTTTAACTTAGAAAAGTGTAGTGTTATGCACATGGGCAGATCTAATGCTAAACATACATACATCCTACAGGAAACAGAATTAAAACAGGATCTGTCTCAGCTGTGACAGTCTCTACAGTCAAACACCCTGTCTGTACTCAATGTCTAGGTTCACACATGAAGAATGGACTCTTGGGCGGGGAGGAGAGGAGAAAATATTACTTATTTGCTCATGGATAGAGGAGACTGAAAATGTTGTACAGCATGAGCTGGTAGGAGGATGGAAAATTATTTCTTATTTTTAGAAGCTGATGATAATTGATGCTTCTTATACAAACACTGAAAATGCAGTGATCTGTGATGTTTTTCATGCACAGTCCAAGGTTTCAATACCTGAAGTTAATTATCCTTCTCCAGCAATAGAGTGCTACCTATCAAAATGTTAACGATGTCAAATGCAAATTGTGTAAGTCATCTGCTTATAAAAAGATCATAGCATGCATAATTTGAGCCTTTTAATCGAAAAATATTGACAATTATGCACATACACTTTTAGATTTATGATTTTTACATTCCCATGGAGACTGAAATAAAAAGAAATTAAAGATTTAAAATGCTAAATGGTGGGAAATGCTCATGGCTGACTTGAAATAACAGAACGCTTTAAAGCAACCATATCCAGAAGACTTTATGCGACAATGGGGTCGACTTTCAACTCTCACCCAAAACAGGAACGAAGTTGGGGTCCTGGGCAGCTCACCGAACCTGGGGGAGGTGGAAAATCCCACAGCTCCATGAGCGATCCAGACCGAGTGTTGGCAGCAAAAGTGGGAGAGGCACATCTGGTGGGTGGGGGAGGGTGGTCTACATAGTGGCTGGTAGCAGACTGCAGCTACCAAATTAGTATTGTCTGTGAACCTGACCATTTCCAGTTTTTTTTTAAATTAATGATGTTATCTGTTGTGGTCAATTAAATTAATTTATTTCCATGAAAGAAAATAGCCAATGGAGAGCAATATGGGCATTGTAAAATGAGCTTGTCCTCAGGGTCATTTGTGCCAATCACTACTTTGAGCAGCTGAATAAGATAGAACAATTTAGTAAAACCAATCGTTGCAACATAGCACTGCTTTCACCCATGTTTCCCCGTTGCCTACTTGACTGTTATTTCTGCAGCAATCACACACAGGTTAGTAGCATTGCAGAGCTCAGGGCCAAATGATTAACTTGCATGCTCTGAGCCACTTTCTTGACATTCGTACATGCAAAATTCTGAACCATTTAGCAAAACACCACATGGATCTACTGAAATAAAAAACAGAAAATGCTGGAAACCCTCAGCAGATCAGGCAGAGAGAGAAACAGAATTCACGTTTCAGGTCGATGATTTTTCATCAGAACTGACTTGCTAGTCTACATTTTCTCTATGTTGCTGACAGGCATAAGGTATACAATCTTACATCTTAGGAATATTAATCAGCAGGTAGAAAAATCGTGATCCATCCACTTGGGAAGCTGAGCTTATGAAGATGTATCTGTTACCTGTTAGGCAGTCAGTTTGTCATTAAAGTGTTTTCTTTCCTGCAAGTATCCATTCAATTGAAAGAAATAGTCATGTTACGCACCAATGCGGTAATGTGGCCTGCCTGGGGTCTTTGTTATATCTGCAATTTCCAACGCAGCAAGTCTCCACTCTCAGCCAAGGATCCACAGAGAGATAAATCTTCCCAGAGCGAGAGAAGGAAAGTTGGAGAGCAAGGTAAATTATTCCGAATAATGAACTGCCTGGTAAATTGGGGTGCAGTAAATTGTATATGGTTTGACCATGGGAGGTAAAGATTTAAGAACGATACACTTCTTAAAAAAAGTGCAATTCCTTCACTTAGATATTTTAATTAAAAAAACAATGATCAGGCTATTCCTCGTGCCAATCTTTTGAATGGGACAAAAGTTTAGATTTTTCTCAATTGTTTGAATTTTGACCCAGTCTCAAAGATTTAGGTTAACACTAACAAAATAACACTTCTTCATCCATAGTCCATATAGTTGTTTTTTGGGTCGCGACCGCAACCCGGCTTTATTTCTGGGTTTAACGTCGGCGAGTAAAAGTACAGGCTTCCCACTGGGAATGTAAAGTCTGAAAATTTTGCGGTTGCGACCTAAAAGAAACAACTATTTCCAACTCCCACCCGGCCCCAACCCACCCGTTCTTGGGGTTTAAAATCACCCCGCACAGGTCCAAAGTCACCTGTTCTTCCCAAGTATTCTACACTTACCAAAAAAATTAGAGTTCCTCAAATGCATTTACAAGGAAAACATTGACCAAAAAATACTACTGCCGCTTCATTTACTAAATAAGCTGCATGAAGTCTCTCTTCAGAAACTATTCCCCAACTTGATGGTTACACTTTGCATATTTTGCTATGTAGCAGTGTTTATGGTCAGCGCAGAAAGATCATTTAGTGCACTGAAGCATGTGAAGAACTACCACCGCACGACTATGGGCCAGTCAAGACTGAATGGTTTAGCAACTATTGCCATTGAAAGTAATTTAACAAGTTCTGTAGATTTCAATAACATTATTGATTCATTTGCTGGAAAAAGTCAAGAAAAGCACCATTATAAATTATGAACACAGAAATTCAGAAACTTCTTTTTATTCTTCTATTTCTTTACTGCATGTTTTATTATCCCTGATCAGTTTCATTCATAAATCCCACCCCCCGAGCTCAGATACAGTTGCAGCCATGTTCCCCTATCTCATCGGCCCTGCCCATTGTTACACTAGAACCGACAATATGAAAGTCCACACATCACTGGAGGTCTGAGGAAGTAAAAATGGGAATATCCGTGTCGATTCCAGAAGAATCAGTCATCCTATTGTTAGGGTAGCAGATTACTGGCAATATTACAGTAGAACTGAGGGCAATTCAACCTCACTCTGCTGGTATAACAGAAGCATCAGTGAGCCTCAAGTTTTCTAAAAGGTTCTGTGCACCCCCTGCTGGTAAATAGAAAACTGTCAGGGGTGACAAGCAGACCAAAGCAGCTGGAGGCAAACAAATCAGATCCCTTCTACGGCCATACACTCTACTGATGGTTTCTCCCAAAAGTTCCACTTCAAGCATTATTCAGAGTTTAACTACAAAATTACTCAGTAGTGTAGTTATTTTTAGCTACATGAAGTAGCTACCATAGTATCATAGTATGTTACAGCACAGAAGCAGAACATTCAGCCCATTGTGCCTGTGCCAGCTCTTTGAAAGAGCCATTCAATTAATCCCACTCCCTTGCTCTTTCTTCATAGCCCTGTAAATTTTTTCCCTTCAAGTATTTATCCAATTCCCTTTTGAAAGTTATTACTGAATCTGTAAAATATGAACATTGTTCAATTTCTTTCTTATTGAAGAACTGTTGAAAAAAAATGATTTTTTCATCATTTCCATTTCAAGGTCCTTTTCCTCTCGTTATTGGGAACCTTTTTACTATTACAATTCAAGCATTGCTGCAAGTTGATCCTATGTCCTCTGCTCTCTCTTTTGGTGTATTCTGGTAAATGTATCTTCTGCAAACTCTTCTCCTTACTGTATGCACCTAGAAGCTGGATTGCCTTGTGCCAGAAAATTAATTGAAAATATTTGGAATTTCCACTTGTTATATTTAATTCAGCTCTTTAATACATTAATTTAGAATCATATCAAGTATCACAAATTGCTTCCGAATCCTAAAGCTCCTCTGTGATGGTATCCTATTCAATGAGAAGGAATTCCAGAAGTTAGGAACCTAGTAACAGGAGTAGGCTATTCAGCCCCTCAAGCCTGTTCCGCCATTCAATTAGATCATGGCTGATTTTTTACTTCAGCCCCATTTACTTTGACCCCCCTTTGACCCATATCCCTTGTTACCTTTACCTAACAAAAATCTATTGATCTCAGTCTTGAAAATTTCATTTGGCCCAGCATCCACAGCCTTTTGGGAGAGAGAGTTACAGATTTCCATTACCCGTTGTGTGAAGAAGTGCTTTCTGAACGGCTTGGCTCCAGTTTTAAGATTGTGCCCTCTTGTTCTGGATTCTCCCACCAGGAGAAATAGTTTCTCTGTATCTACCCTATTGAATCCTTTTATCATTTTAAACACCTCGATTAGATCATCCCTCAAGAGAAAACAATCCACATTTCTACAACCTGTCCTCATACTGTAACCCTTTAAGCCCTGGTATCATTCTGGTGAATCTGCGCTGCACCCTCTCCAAGGCCAATATATCCTTCCTGAGGTGCGGCGCATAGCACTGAATGCAATACTCCAGATGGGGTCTGACCAAGGCTCTATACAACTGAAGCATCACTTCCTACCCTTTGAATTCCAGTCTCCTTGAGATAAAGGCCAACATTCCATTGGCCTTCTTGATTACTTTTAACACTAGCATTTAGTGATTTGTACAAACCATTGCAGTCTCATCTAGGAGAGTGACTAAACATTTCTCTTACAAAGGGGATATATTAGAACCTAGTGCAAATGTGCCTTAATTACACAAACTTAGTGTTCAGAAAGTAATTCAAAACCAGTAATAGGCTTATTTAAATCAGCTTTGCCCTTTAATAATTGGTTTAATTGGTGATTCACCACTTGGGTGGTAATGTTTAATGGCTGGCATTATCCCATTGCACAGAATGCAACTCAGCAAGAATAATGTAAAATAAATAGGATTTAACTGGAAAATACCTATGTTGTTCTACAAACAAGTCAATGTCATTACTGAGAGAGGAACATTTCCAATAATCTAATATTCTTTGTCCAGTTATTAATTTTAGATCTCTGAAGGAGATGACTGGTTTTGGAAGGTGTCCAGGTACAGTATGACCTTTTACAAGGTGACTGGCTAATTCATGACTTCGCTTTAGTCACGCGTTTGGATTGGATTCTCATTCCACATATAAACTTCCTCAAACTATGTACCATCAAACTTCAATGAGGTGCTAATCTCTCTAACCAAAAATGTGGGAGGATAAA
The DNA here is from genome assembly GCF_035084215.1 of Heptranchias perlo. Classification (NCBI taxonomy): domain Eukaryota; kingdom Metazoa; phylum Chordata; class Chondrichthyes; order Hexanchiformes; family Hexanchidae; genus Heptranchias; species Heptranchias perlo. The sequence goes on along the minus strand of NC_090332.1, from coordinate 15,769,845 downwards.
AACAAATTAGGATATATTTTCCACTTTCTAAGGCCAGTGGCACAGGATCTGAAAGGCACTGAACGACTATAAAATCTGGCTATTTTCATGCCAGCAAGATGTCTATAGTGATCTCACAGAAAAGGACCCATATCTTCATTTTATAACATAATAAACTGAAATGAAGCCTATTGCAATATTTATGTTTACATAGGGTGTGATTGAGCCTTTTGCCCATTTGGAATGGGCCTAGGGAAAGCTCCTTGACCAGTGGAGCACTTAAAGGGTCTATTTTTGTTTCCAGTTTTACAGAATGATTTTAATTCTGGCTTCTGTTATTAATTTTTGTTGCCATTTTTATGAAAAATATTTTCATCTATGTTTCCTTTGAATGATTTTTCCTTTCACCTAACAGTACGTGATGTTTATGTGGAATTTAAAATGGATAAATATTGTCTGCTAATTCATCGGAAAGCCATCTGTAACTGGAGCATTTCCAAGGCTTCAGCCGAATAGCAGGAACTGAAAAAAAAAGACATGACAAAGGATCTCTGGCAATACCAACATTCGTAGGAGCTAATGGAGGGACAAGTGAAGAGTCCCATGATAGTTGGCAAGCCTAGTTAAAATTAATAATAGTGATTGGTTTTGAAGCACCACAAATACAATCACTTGGAATTTCCATGGGGTTTCTTCCAATCTCCTGCCGTAACGTCTGCGGAAGGTTGTCGAAAAGCCCGGAGAAAAGGCGAAAACAGCCATTAACACCATTTCTCTGGGGTTTCCACCAATCGTTTGCCGAAGCTACAGCGGGCAATCGGAGCCCCTGCAGAAATGTGTGCTAAGAATTCTCCCAGTGAGCTTTCCACAAGTTAACGATTTGCTTGTAGTGACTCCTCGGGCAAACATCACACCCTTAACAAATTTGATGTATAGTTTCCAAAGTCGGGAAAGTGTACTTTATACTCTTGTCAATTTTTGCACTAAAATTATCAAGCAGCAGATAATTAAGATACATTGTGACTAAAGCTTAAAGACATGGGGGGAAGAATTGGATAAGGGCTGTTTTTGGGCGCGGATAGCATGGTGCACTATTACCTCGCACCCAATGACCCCTGCGCAGGCAGGACGTGAGTTTCAGCCGGCCTGAGTACTAACCTGCAATCAGGGTTCCGTTCTGGGCCTTGCATGTGGAATCAATGCAATTTGCAATTTCCACCAGCAAGGGGAGCCCAATCTCTTAAAGGGAGGATGTTTCTTAGAAATCTTTTAAAGATAGCTGGTACTTGTTATTTGCTGAAAATAACAGTCTACTGTTTGCACGGAGTCTGAACGGAGATCAGACATTGCACACGTTAAACACCGATGCAGCCCTATGTTTACACACTGATGAGTTATGTTAAAACATTGAATAAAGGTTGCGCACTACTAAATCCCACATTCTCCAATCTGCACACCAGACCTCATCAATCTGCCCATCTGAGTGGGTGCCAGGCCTGCAAGATTGCGTGCACCAAGGTTCTCTGCTGATGCACTGGAGACCTTGGTGCAAGAGGTGGACAGAAGGAGGGACATCCTATATCCGTGCGGGGGGGAAGTGGTGGGGGGGGGCAAGAGGCCCTCCAGACATATATCCAAAAGGCAGTGGGAGGCATCAGGGGATGAAGTCAATGCCAGGCACACAGCATCATGAACATGGATGCAGTGCAGGAAGAAGTTCAATGCTGTGACATGAATGGTCAAGATGAGTGATGTCAACTGTCAAGTGGCGTCTCCTACCAACTGCACTGCGCATTACACCCCCCATCACCCACATACCAACAAACTCTTTCCATCGGTAGTCAACTCTTCCAACCAGATGCTTCCTCTCACCCTTACACATTACCACTGTTTCAAGCTGCCCACCCACAACTCACAGGCCACACACACTGGCAAATCACCCAGACATACATCCTGCTTTCTTGCAGAAGAAGGTGGCACATATCAGGAAGCAGCAAGTGGCAGTGGCATTTGGCCCCTCAAGCCTGTTCCATCATTCAATGAGATCATGGTGAACCTGTGACATAACTCTATATACCCATCTTAGCCCTATATCCCTTAATACCCTTGGTTCACAGAAATCTATCAATCTCAGATTTAACATTCACAAGTGAGCTAGCATCAACTGCCGTCTGCAGAAGAGCGTTCCAAACGCCTCCCACCCTTTGCCTGTAGAAGCATTTCCTAACTTCACTCCTGCACATTCTGGCTCTAAATGTTAGGCTATATCACCACGTCCTAGTATTGAAGTCTAGGAGACCTCCAAAAACAGTTACAAATATCTCTATAGCAATAATCTAGCCACTAACCTGTAAATCCTGCATGGTCCCATAAATAGCGCTGGTAGGTCTCAACATTCTAAGACACATTCGGATGGTCAGGGTTAAGGCTGTGCGTTGAGTTGAGCGTTAAGTCCCAAAATGGTGTCTATCACTTAAGTCAGCTTTGCACATCAATTGTATCCATTTTCTCCCTGCTTTACATGATTCCAGCATTTGTTATCTGCGCATGCGCTAACTCCTATACCAAGATGGTGTCCAGCGCACGTCACGCTGGAAACGTGCATGCACATCCAAGATGCCATCTTGGATGTCAGAGAGACCGTGTAGCACCGAAACAATGGGCGCTACATGGCCCATTGCAAACGTTAAACACAGATGCATCCCTATGTTTACACACTGATGAGTTATGTTAAAACATAACTCATTATTTGAGTAACATAAAACATTATTTGACACAACCTGGAAGGCCTTGACCATTAGGAAAGTTAATAAATATTCCACCCAAACTACTTCTGGAGCGTGCCTGAGACCTCCTGAACAGACAGCTCTTTCAATGCCGCTGCAATTCTCCATATCATGGAATTGCTCCATAGATGTATTACTTCAAGGAATAGGCCAGCCCAGTGCAATTTGTTTTGCAGATAAACTGTAGCTTTTCTGCAATAGAATCCTTGGTTACAGCTGCCTGGGCAAATTGTGAAATTGGTCAGGATGTCAATGAGGAAAATTACATTTACAAAACAATGGCAGCAGAAGATGTCTCTTTACTGCTTCTCATTTAGTTTCCATGGCACTGCTCAAACCGAATGTGTAAACTTCACCATTCGTAGCTTTTATCTTAATTGAATTCTATAAATGGGAATTACTCATGCTAAGACCAGTGCTTTCTTAATAAAAAATAACTAGTAATAATTGCTTCCTACCATAGATTAAGAATGAAAAGCGATGGATCGCAATGTGAAAAAAAATGATGAATATTTGTTGACCATATAGATCTCTTTATTCTATAATGTTAATGTTTTTTATTCTTAATATTTTCCCTTTTCAATTAATGAAAGGAGTAATGGTATGTTGTGCCAATTAATATGCTGTGCTTAATGGGCCAATGAAAGCAAATAAGATTCTTCTTGAATTTAGATATTTATAACTACATGTTACAATTTGGGGCTTTTAGAGAATTATTTTCTCTCTCAATGGTTTAACATCCATTCCCATAAGTGGTCCTTATCTTCATATGATCCGTACACTGTACTTTTTCTGTATTCTGTCTTTGCAAAGGTGCATACCAAATGATTGACAATTACCTCACTTACAGGGTAGGAAAGCATCAACTTCTGTGTGCTGGATGGCCTTTGTATTGCGAGGTATGGTTTCTGGTTTCTCTGCACAGCTCATACTCTAAGGTTGAGGTATGATACTGTGAAGCCCAAGTTTGGGCAGGGTGCTGATTGATTTTGCTCAAACAGTGCTTCAAGTCTCTATCAGCTACCCCGTGCATGTTTTGAAATGTTGGCCAAAATAATAATGGTGTGCTCCGTGCTGCACAACACTGCCACTGATACAGGTATCAGCGTGCAGCTTAACGATGATCAGCAAGCTCTAGCGCAAAAAAAAAGACAAGGAGGTTTAACAGCATTATCCCGCTGAGGAACACAGACCACTACAGTATGAAAACAGCAACTGCAATTAAAATTTGCAACATATTGTGATGGCAACAGGACACTTAAACTACAAGCAGCTTGCCATTGATGGTGTCACAATCCATATCTCTGGTCTTTTGACTTTTCATTTATGTAGTATTCGCACCGCTTTGTTCTTTTGTGAGAGTCACTGAAATTCTTCCTGACCTCATCTGCGATCTGGATACCACTGTGGTGCCTGGCCTTGGTGGTGTTAATGCCCACTGAATGAAAAAGAACCTCTCTCCTGTCCAGGAAAACATTCACAAATTCCAACTAATGCCCATTAAATGAGCTTTCCTTATGTAAAGCTAAGTCTTTGTAGCCCTGGAAACAAGCTCTGTGCCACATTGCCAGATGTTGCATATAGTAGTTATGAGTGACCATTTAGCCACTTCAGAAGTGGGAAACCAGCGTTTCTCTCTCCAAACATTCACTAAAGAGGATTGGACCTCTGAATGATTGCTGATAATCAAAGTAGAAAGTGGAGTCGAGGTCAAAGATCAGCCATGATCTTATTGAATGGCGGAGCAGGCTCGAGGGACCGTATGGCCTACTCCTGCTCCTATTTCTTACGTTCTTGTGTTCTAGGATTAACAACTTCAAAATAAATGACACAAAGGTCCTAGATAGGCTAAAAAAAGGCCCAAAACAAATGAATCTTCATTGGTTGAATGCTACATATTCTAGGATATTAAGAGGGACAGGGATAAGATTGTGGAGTGATGGTGTCAATGAATGCTGGGGAGTCCAGCATTTACTGAAAAAAAGATTATATGAGAAAGGTGATGAAAGAAACCCAGGTGACTACAGGCCTATCAGTCTCACATCAATCCTGGTTAAAGGAATTGATTATCAGAAGCAAAGTTGTGATTTAATCTGTATAACCTCCCTGGACAACTCAACTTTTGCAAACATTATATTTCTAATAGGGACAAAAAATCTGCTTGTTTGCCTCTACACACAGCGTCAGCAGTAGTTTGTGGAAGTGATTGTGAATTCTGTATGAAACCTTTCCTCCTGCTTTGTACTAAGTCATCTGCAGTGATCAGGACAGCAAATATCACAACTGTAAGGCTCATCAGCATGTTTACCCATCCGGGAGATAAAATAGCTCCAACTGAGTTCAGGAGCAACTGATGGAGAATATATTGCATCCAACAGAAAATAGCATCAATCGATATTGAGCACCATTAACAAGCCCCTACTTCGAATTATGAAGCAGTGGGCATTAAAAGAATGCCAGAGTTCTAATTAGTTCTTTCTTCACAAAGTGGAAAACTTTGAATGATGTTAAAACCTCCAGCTGAGACTGCTAGCACTTTTTCCATGTTTTTGTACCCTTTAAGGCCAACCTCCATGATTGAAAGCAGTAGAACGCATACCCTGAAATGACTTTTGGCATCGACGAACTGCAACGTATGACGTTAGTTCATCATCATCAGAAAGTTATATTTGGAAATGATAAAGCTTAGCTCCAGTATGGACATTATGAACTGATGAATGTTGTTCACAGTATACATTCAGAGTTGCACTGAGCAGACAAACCTTAGTTAGCATCTGCTTTTCTCATTTTCTGTGTAAGTACAAAACATATTCTTGTATTCATTATCCTAATTGCTAGAGCTGATGGTGGCAGCCTCTGTCTACCCTGGCACTTTCTCAATTTAATCTCGACACAGTATTTCCTTTTATGGAGTTTTTTGTCACCGTTCCTGTTGCTGCTTATCGATAGATCTCAAGTTAGCTCCACTGCTACACCAACACTCATAAGTTCCTCTGTATTCCTGCCCTCAGTATTTAAAGTTAAAATTGCTTTCTTGCTTTGTCGGCATTCACACAAGAATCCGTTTATCACTTCTTCATTATTTAACTGTGGACTTCTTCAAAGCTTCCGATTACTTATTTTTCATACACCAACATGTGGAAATGCTTAAAATAAGGTAACATATTGGTTTTGATGCTCAACCTTACAGATTGTATTATTGAGTGACATATAAATTTACTACTGACCATGTGTTACTCTTGAGTTTAATTTTCATACAGATAATATTAATAAACATAAAAGTTTGAAACATCGGGTTATTTAAATAAAATAATCATCAAGATTGATGCTGTACTTTCATTATACTTAAAGCCTGCAGCTGTACACCTGGCTCATCCCAAGTCCATGTTTATTATGTTATTGACTGTTGCTATGACCAGAGCCAGTCCAATAGCTTGAGACAGTCTTGGAATTCCCTGGATTCACCCGGCTTTAATAAGCAGAACTGCAGTCACCAGTCATTATACTCTGGGCCTGGAAAGCTACATTGCAGCAACCTGATCAATTCCACTCATTGGGGTCAATTTTGACTTTTGGACGACCAACTAGCGGAGTGGGTTGGCCGGCCAGCCGTTCTGGCAGCGAAGAAGCTCCCGCGATTTTGAGGCCCTGGCCTCATTTATATTTGACAGGAGAGCTGCGAGATGCCTAACTGGCGTCCCAGTGCAGCTCGCCGGATTGAGGCCTCAAGATCAGGCCGGGGTGGCCACCAGCAAGGTTCCATTGCAGGGGATGGGGGAGGGCCGGTCCCAGAATTTGACGCTTAACCTTTGGTGGGCCTCTTCGGTTCCATCGCCCACGGAACTGCACGGCACAGGCTCTGACCAGTCCTGACCAAAAAATGGCAATTGGAGTCCTATTTATGCCATAGGACCCCGATTTCCACATTAAAAGGGGCCTATCGCCTGAAACAGGCAGGAGCTTTGGACACCCTGTGGTAGATCCTTTTCAAAATGGAATCGGCCACATCGCCGGTGTTAACAGGCCAGTAAGGCTACCGACCCCATTTTGAGGCCATTAACGTTAACGCCAGGTGAAGGCAGTGAAAATCGACCCCATTGTTTTTTTCAGTAACGCATCTGTTTCTCTCAGGACCTCACAAGTCGCACACTATTCCCCAGCTATCGATATCCTACTCTAAGCCCTCTATCAATGGAAATACATTACCAAGTATTTGAAGATGCTGACTGACCCTTTCATTTAATCTTCCTTTTTGTGGAAAAGTGCCTGCTTCCAGTTGAGCACCTCCTGCAGAAAGCTCAGTGGATCAGGAACACACTATATGGGGAAATACAGGCAGAGAGTCTTGTCCTACCGCTCTGTGATCCTGAACATTGTTTCATCAATTGGTACCATTGGTATCCATACACCATGCCGTAAGGTCATCTCAATCACCATATATTGTGTTACAAAACACTCAACAGCCTTTTTAGTAAAAAAACACTACAGTACTTGCAACAAAATAAACTTAGTAACAAATAAGCTCTCTAGTACCTATTTCAATAATAAAGCCTTAGTGCAGATGCATTTCTGTCTTTAATCTATTCACATATATCTGCTGGACACCGGGCATCGTAATTGACCACTCTGTAGGTGCTGTCGTTCTTAATTTGCACAGATTTTTTTTGTCAGTCACATGTTGATACACATGAATGCTTTCAAGAAACTTCCACATTTGTGCACAGAATTGAGTCTCATTTAACAACACAAAATGTTCTTTCTATTCCCAAAGTAATACAACAGACCTTAGGTGATTACAGCACTTTGAAGATTATCTTCCTACTGCAATCATAAGTGATTATAGCAACAACTCTGAACATCCTAAAATGTCATCAAAAGGGATAACGGCATTTAAAATTGTGCCAATCTGCAGCCATCACAATCTTTTCAACAACTCTGTATAGTTTAAATCGTCTTACGTAAACTTCCTTACAAAATCTCTTTAAACTCTTCAAAAATGTCTTTATTCAAAAGATTGGATGATTTCCTCTCCCCATTACCCTTTGGCCATTATTGAATGAGTGGTTTAATTACACCAAGAACTTATGGTTTCAGCGCCAATGATGAAAATGCCCCTTTAAAAAAGTTATGTGAAATAGTCTGATATGTGCTGCGGATGAAGTTTCCCTTCCTACACACATACACAAATATAGTTTGCTATGCTGAAGCAATATAGCAAAGCTCGCTCTAAGCACAGACCATATTAACCCTGGCTATAGGAGTTCACTGCTCATAGGTGTGAGTTGGGTACAGCACTTACTATTCAGCATCCAAACCCAAATGAAACTATATTAATTAGAACATTTACTAAAAACTTAAGAAATCATATGGAAAAATATATAATCTGCATACTTGTTAATAGGATTGTGTGAAAATGTTCCAGGCTGTAGTGCAATTTGTGACCTCCATGAGATGTAGCTCAACTCTCCATTTCTGTGAAACTCCCTGATGCTGAAACACTCAGACTACAGATCCGACATTTGTTAAACTGTGGGGAATTTTGAAGATACAACTGCAGATTGACAATAGGGACTGAACTGACATTTTTTTTTACCTCATTTACTTGGTTTGATCCCAGCCTAATTGATTGAATCAAACTTTCCACTCCCTGGTGGTTGCATTAGCCCCACGTGAAATGAATTTAGAGAGTCTACTTTCTAATTTGAGAGAGTGCAGAGCACAAAGGTGCCCATAATTCAGTACAACTGGCACCGGTTTAGGAATCTCTCATGGAACAGAAACAAAGATAGCTGGTATAGAAATGTAAATATTACCATGGTGCAGTAAATGGTGTTCTCCTGGGCCAAGTTTAAAGCACATTGTCGGAGCAGTTTAGAGGGAGCTGTATTGTGTATCCCACAAGTTCTGTACTCAACATTTTGCGAGTAATTTTAACTCACCCGGCAGGAAACCAATGGGATCGGGTCGAACTCAGGCCAATATTACTCTTCATTGACTTCGAGTAACATTCACGCCACACAAGTGTCGTGTAATGACCATTTCCAACAAAGGAGAGCATAACTACCTCCCCTGACATGCAAAGGCGGTACCATCACTGAATCCCCTACCATTAACATCCTGCGGGGTCAACATTGACCAGAAACTGAACTGGACCAGCCACATAAATGCCATAACTACTAGAGTAGATCAGAGGCTGGGTATTCTGCAGCAAATGGTTCACTTCCTGACTCCCCAAAGCCTCACTACTGCCTACATGGCACAAGTCAGGAATGTGATGGAATACTCTCCACTTGTCTGGATGGGTGCAGCTCCAACAACACTCAAGAAGCTCAACACTATCCAGGATAAAGCAGCCTGCTTGATCAGTACCCCATCCATCAGCTTAAACATCCACTCCATCTACCATCTGCGCACCGTGGCTACCGTGTGATCTATCTACAGGACGCACTGCTGCAACTCACCATGGCTTCTTCAGCAGCATCTCCCAAACCCACGACCTCCACCACATAGAAGGGCAGCAGGTGCATGGGGATACCATCATCTAATGATTCCCCTCCAAGTCCCACACTGTCCTGACTTGGATATATATCATCCGCCATTCCTTCATTGTCGCTGGGTCAAAATCCTGTAATTCCCTACCGCACAATATTTTAGCAGCACCTTTACCACACAGATTGCAGTGATTCGAGAAGAAGGTCCAGCACCATCTTCTCAAGGGCAACTAGGGATGGGCAATAAATGCCAGTCTTGCCAGCGACGTCCACATCCTGAGAATGAATTTTTAAAAAGATACAGGGTCCTTATAAACATGTCTCTTCCAAGACTAGCACAACCCCTGTATGGCAGGTAATGTGAGTTTAGACAGTAGTATGGAGTTAACAATGTGCCTTATTCTTTTGAATAATGCATGTTTCCTTTCACCCAGCTAGTGACAGGCAGAGGGCATGATAGGTGTGAGAAAGAGCCATGCCTCTATCATTTGGGATGTGCAAGGGTAATAGTGCTTTCCCTTACCATGGCCAACCTTGTGAAGACATTAAACCTCTTTCTGTACTGTGTGACAGTTTGTGGCCTGATAGAGGTTGCACTGACTGCCTCTGCCACCTCCCTCTATAATGTCTGTACCATCCTATTATGGGACTTCATGTTCTCAGTCCTCAGGAGTCCATCGCTTTCAGCCCTCACTTCAGTGAGTAGGACATCCGCAGATGCGTCAGAAAATTAGGGGTTCTTCCTGCTGCTAAACCCTCTAAGCCTGCTCCTTCAGTCGTTACTGCAGTCTTTTTACTTCCTGTAATGTGGCTCCAGAATTCACAAAAAGTGTGTAGCCCTTTAATCAGGTGCAACATTTCAAACTTGATTTCCCTCTCTCCCCAATGGTGGAAAGCCAATGAACAGCAGTTTTACTGTAAGCCTGCCCTGCGTAAGTAATGCGAGACATTCCTGGAAAGAAGCAATGGGTTAGGGGCAAAGTCACATGGGCCATCACCAAGCTGCCAATTAGAGCAAAATCCTGACTTTTGTTTCATCTCTAACCTTTCACATTTGCAAGGAATGACTTTAATTTTGTTTGGAGTCAAAAGATACAATAACACACTTTACGCCCGTGGATATGGATGTGCGAATGGCTGATTTAGCTCTAATCATGTAAAATGATTGATCACCCATGCAAGAGGACCCAGACAATTCTTCACAATTCTTCCTGTGTCTTTTATATTTCTCTCTCTTCCTTTGTTACCATTAGCCTGTCCGTATTTTATAAACAAATTCTTAACTATTTATTAACCATTTAACTGCCTTAACTGACAAAATCAGTTTAGTGCAAACAGCCACACGTTGGTACTTTGCATCAGAGGCTATATTTTCCTTTGTCCATTAACTTCTCATATGCTGACATTGTAAATGGTTCCCTCTCCTCAGGCACTGCCCCCCTTTCTTCCAAAACCCCCATCATCACTCTCAACCCCAACCCGGTCTTTCAATTGCCATCCCATCTCCAATCTCTCTTTCTTCTCCAAAACCCTTGAGTTGTTGCCTCCAAGATCTGTCCCATCTCGCCTGCAACTCAGTTTGAATCCCTCCAATCAGGATTTCGGCCCTTGCACAACATTGAATCAGTCTTAATCAAAACTATGAGTGATATTCTCTGTTACTGCCCCCGTGGTGCATTAACCCTCCTTGTCCTCTTCGATGTCTTCAGCCTTTAACACGGTCATCCACATCATTCTCCTCCAACAAAATAATTCCTCTGCATTCTGGCCTACAGCCCATGGCAGATCCCTCCTCTCCCTGCAGACTCCTGCCTTTTCTCAACCTGCCTTTTCAGGGCCCCAGGAGAATCCTGGCTCTGTTTTTAAGTTGGCTGAACTTAGCCAAGGTGACAGCATCGATGCTGTAATTGTCCTTAATGTCCGTGGGTTGTAGAGGAAGGAATTGGCCAAGGTTCCTGCTTTTGAACCAGTGATTCTTGCTGCAAGTACACTGGATGAATGGTGAGGATGTTATCAAGCTTGACTATGATGCTTCCCATGCTACAATAGCTGGTCTGCCACCACTGAGTGTCTAGACTTACACATAGTTAATGGTGATAACTATTATGAACTTGCAGCTGAATGAGAGTGAACGTTTATAATTCCAAATGAGAACTTCCACCTCCTTTGAGTATTGAAGTTAGACTGTGCTAGGAAGCAGGAGACTTACTTGATCCCAGTGTAAACATTGAGTGTAAATCTGCTGCCATTTCTCTGTTGGAAAAAAAACACAATGTTCACTCAATAGGCTGGGCTGCAGCATCAGGTGAACTGAATTAAGTTTGCAGCAAGCATTTTAATTTTGCCATGTTAGCTTGGCTCAATGGTGGCCTTTTCTCCTCTGAGGTAGAAGGTTATAGGTTCAAGACTCACTACAGACTTAAGCATACAATCTAGGCTAACATTTCTGTGCAGTGGGAGTGCTGAATTGTCAGATGCCATTTTTGTTAAACCAAGGCCCCATCTGCCTGCTGAGGTGGACGTAAACATTCTCGAGGCGCTATTTGAAGAAAAGCAGGGAGTTCTATTGGTGTCCTGGTCAACAGCCCTCACTCAACCAACACCACCAGAAACAGATTACCTGCCATTCATCTGCTCACTGTTTGCGAGACCTTGTTTTGTGCAAATTGGCTGCTACATTTGCCTACATAACAGTGACTGTTCTTCCAAAAGAAATCCATTGGTTATACTTTGGGATGTCCTGAGGACCAGATAAGCATTATATAAATGCTCTCTATTATCCCAGATTTTTAAACTATTTCCACACACATATGCACAGATATATAAATCAATCATTCTCTGGTCCAAAGGGATCAGTTAACTGCTTCCAAGGGCCAATGCCACTCCATAACCACTCACTGAAAAAGCAATTCAGTGTTATCCATCTTTTTTGTTAATTTGTTGTTGGGATGTGGGCAACACTGACAAGGCAGCATTTATTGCCCATCCCTAGGGCATTAATAGTGAACTACATAAAACGACATGGGACTGTAGTCATGTGTAGGAGTGACAGGTTCCCTTCCCTGAAGGATATTTGTGAACCAGTAGGTTTTTATGACAATCTGGCAGCTACCTAGTTTTATTGAATTCACTTTCACAACTTGCCATGGTGGGATTTCTAGGCTGTGAGTGTAGTACCATAAACACCAGGCTATTGTACCTGCTGTTCCGCATGTGTGGTAAAGCTTCTCTCTTTAACAGATCAACCAAGTTCAGGAATTTGCCCTGCGTGGAGGGGTTTCAAGGACTCAAACCAAAGTTGTGGTTCTCAGCAGCACAGTATCTAAGGCACCAACAAGCTGTGCGACTGGACCAGCTGGATAACAATAAGCATAAGCCTTGGATCCCAGTATAATTGCTTGTGACTCAAACTGAAGATTGTACTATGAGGATGAAGAACTTAATTTGGAATTATCACTCTGGCAGGATTATTGTTATGGATGGTAACCAGGGCATCTCCTGGTTGCTACCCATAACAATGTGACCAATATGCTTCATTTACATTGCCACGTATCTATTGGAACCCAGCTCAGAAGAAAGTGGAAACCTGTCATGTTTAACAAACAAATTAAATCACAAGTGAAGTAGGTTAAAGGTCATGCCCTTGACGCATGCTTCTGGCTGCAGGTTTGAGTACTTCCATATGGGACTCAGCTTCTACTTGGCGACTGCGAGACATCAGGCAGGTTTGAAAAACTAGTCTTGTCTTTACAGATGGATCAGTGCCCAGGTTGGCCACCATCAGTGCCTTGGAAGGTATATGTTAACTATACATTAAAGGAAAATGACCATATTCAAGGGGAAGAGAATCATTAAAGCTTGTTCTCAGGGAGAGAGGTGTCACTATAAGAACCGCTGTTAAAAATCAGTTACATACAAACAATTAAGGTGAACATCCTTTTACCTTTCTACCTATTTTTAATGATCAGTTGAAAGTATGTTGATTGATCAGATGAATGCTGATGGCATCATTAGTGGGTCTGGTTAGAGGAGTTAATGAGCCTGATACTGTGTGATGCTGAATTAATGTAGACGTGAAACGTGAAGGTCACTGAACTGTCCTGATGCCCTGTTCCTAATCGCAGTAGGAGTCCAGATTAGCCTGTTAACAGATTCCTCTACAAAACCAACCCCAATTGTCTGCATGTGGGTTAATGGATGACACTCAGGAGCTGGTCTTGCCCCTAGGGCCATACAGTTACAGAAAGTCGTGGCAGCAGGAAGTGGCAGGCAGATCACTTCAATGCTCCACCATCACCTGGCTCTCTGTGAAATATACTCTCCCAATGGCTCAGTGAGTTTATCCAGTGAGTAGCTGAGCCATACACTTCAGGAAAGATCCACGTTTGATACCCAGTTGGTTTCTCAGTTAGCTGATCTCAGCCAGGGCAATGTCAGGGCCTTTACAGTTGACCTCAGCACCCACAAGTTAAAGGAGCAGAAAAAATCAGCTGGCGTAACTGCTCGTGATCACTATCCAGTGACCTTAGCAGGGCGTGCGCACCAGATGGGGACAAAATCAGGCTCAGCTATGAAATTTGTGTCCTCGTGCTGGGCCTTAAAAGAGGAGAGGAAGGTGGAGAGGCAAAATGATTTAGGGAGGGAATTTCAGAATGTGGGTCTTGCCGGGATTGGGGTCGGGTCCGGTAATCATAGAGGCCGGGGATCGAGAGGGCAGGGAACAACGGGGGCGGGAGGGAGGCGGGCAGGGATCGAGGAAGCCAGGGATTGAAGGGGTCGGGGATCAGGGGAGAGGATAGAGGTCTGGAGATGAGGCCAGGGGTCAGAAGCACGTCGATCAGTGTGCGGGTCGGAAGCAGCGAGGAGCTTTCGTTAAGTGTGGGGTCGGATGGCGTACTCCTGCTCCTCCAGTAAATGTGAAAAACTTACCTTATAGGTTGCAGGCAGTCCCAAGGTCTGGTTTCCCCGAGTGCTGCCGGCCCCTAGACCAGCTGCCTCAGGGCAAACCAATCTTGCAGCGCAGGCCCCAAACAGTCATTTAGGCCCCTTATTTGTATATGCAAAGGGCCCAACATCACCTTCAGGCCTGGGTAAAGCATGCTTATTTTTTTTTCTTCCTCATTTCCATGCACATGCACTTCCTGCCCGCCATGTTGAGGGCTTAGCAGGCCAGATAGCGCTCAAAAAACACTCAAAAATGGCTGAATTTATAGACCTGTATCTCTAATAAAAAGAAAGGAATGAAAAGGTACTGTAAGTATTGTATCAAAAAAAAATCCAAAGGTTCACTTGCACTCATTCAAAATGTGCTTTGTAGAAAAAAAAATGCAATCCCAGTGCAAAAGCTGAAAAATTGTGCCGGATATCATTTATATATTTCGGCATACATTCTGGATTCTTAATAATGCTATGAGATGCAAGGGTAGATGTTATGAATTAGTGCTCCTACTATGCTGGGAGCACATATCAGGAATTTGAGTGAGGAGGTCAGTAGGCCCTGCAGCATTTTCTGTCCATTAATTTTATGCGTAAAACCTGCACTGCCAATTTTTGATTTCCCTGTGCCTGTTCTGCACCTGCAGTACCAGTGCAGATGAGCTGAAGATCTACCTTAATTGACTCTAATCTTGGTTCAAAGCAATAACTCTTATCTCTTGATGTTGCTTTACAGCCGGTAACAAATCATTGGGATTCAAACCTCATTCATGTAAACTGTCCAATTCAAATCTCCTGTTAGTTTACAATTCACTGGGCACATGGGTGTAAAGATCAGCGCATCTGCATCCCCTGACTACTAACAAATACGTCTATAGTTGCAGACGTTCTCAGATTCCAGGCTTCTCATTATTTCCACAACAGGAGTTATAACTCATTTGGGTAAGGTAGTGCCAGCCAGTATACAAAATGGATGGGGGAGCAAGGCAAAACTGATGAGAGATTGCATTCAATTTGCCTCAGCTTGGTCACATATCAATTGGATTTCTTGCTGTAAATAAGCCTTTAATCAAACACATGTCGAATTCAGATAATTAATATTTAAAAACCATTTATATCTAATCAACGGTACAATGAGCTGCTCTTTCCATTCTATGAAACACATCTTTTCAACTGTAAACAATGTTTTTTTTACCAATAATTCCAAGGCCATGAAAACACATTTTGCGTATTTAGAAGGCTGTTATTAATATTTAACGCAAAGCCACCTGGTTGCACTCTGAAACTGTGTAAACAAGTGGAAATGATAGGCTGGACATTGACGTTGCCAAATCGGTCTCAGTGTTAGGAATCTGCGATAAGACAGATGTCAATTCTGCTTACACACTATTAGCAATGGGTAAAACAGAAAGCACGGAGAAAGAGGTTCTCAATGTGCAATAAACAGAATGTATAGCAGCAGAGTATCATCCATTAGATCATGCCAAATTATCCAATAGCAAAAAACAGTCGATAGCATCTTACTTTTCTACTGTCAATACTAATCCAAAAAATTGGACTGACTAATTCCTTACTTTTGTTCCCATCACTTTTAGGAAAAGTAATCATATTTAGGCTTTCCAGCTCTGGTCTTTATTTTTGGGGAGTATCAGCATTTATTTTAGCTGACCGGTTTTGGGGGATTGTACATTTATTTGGTGGCTCAATATTTATTTTTGAAAGTTTCAGTATATATTTCGGGTGCTTGAGCTTTTTTTTGGTCGGTGGGGGGGAGATCAGTGTTTATTTTTTGGTGACATCAGGTCCTGGATGAGTCAAAATTTCCTCTGGCTTAATGTTGGGAAAAGTGAAGCCATCCTCTTTGACACATTCTACCACCCACACGCATCTTGACTCCATCAATTTCCCCAGCTGTCACCTCAGGCTGAGTCAGGATGTGTGGAACCTTGGTGAACTGTTCAATCCTGAGCTCAGCTTCCTTCCTCACATGGTTCCATTAGAAAGATCATTCTCTTCCACCTACATTGCCTACCTCTGTCTCACCTTTCCCCCATCGCCGATAAAACCCTAGGCCGTGCCTTTGTTTGCTTGACTTCTCTAATGTGCTCCTAGCCTCAACCCGCTACAAGCTATAAATCATTCTAAATACCATGGCCCATGTCCTCACCCACACAAAGTCCCACTCTTCCATTACTCTGGTCATCTCTGAGCTCCACCTGCTCCCCATTCTGTGAAATAACTACAAAATTCTCCTCCTCACTTTCAAATCACTCCATGGTCTTGCCCCACCCTACCTTAAAGATCTCTCACTTTATGTCCCCACAGGTACCCTCAGTTCCTCTAACACCAGGCTAATCCTTGCTCCTGTTCCCTGTATTCCACTATTAGTGTATGCTCATTCAGCCAAAATGCTCATGTCCTCTGGAACTTATTAGTTCTCACCACACTGCCAACTCTATCCCTGCTTTCAAAACCTACCTAAAACCCTTGTCTTCTACTGTACCTTCACAAACCCCTCCACCCTGACCCTATCCATTTTCCCTTTTTCTCTCCTGCTTGTTGTTGACTTTTTTTTTCTCCTTTGAGACATCTTCCTGCACATGAGGAGCGCTAAAAATGCAAACTGTTGGAGTTGTTGAATAACTATTCCCCTTTTACACTGGTATTGAGTTTGATAGCAGGAATTTTAATCTGGGACCAATCTCAGCTTGCCAATGTTCACATGGCTAATGAGCTCTGACATTTTGAAAACCAATGGTGCAGAAGCAGAGTGAGAACACAAGTGCAGCCAACGACAGATTACCCATTCATATCAGTTGGAAATAAATGGGAAAGATCTAAAGACTGACTTCAGTGTAAGACTAGGCACGTGTTAGCATGATCTTGGTACTAAATCCACAGCTGGAAGAGTGCCAAGGTTCTGCACTAGTATACCATCATGTTCATTTTGAAGCGAGCTCAATAGGAAATTCAGTGTGGTTCAAACCCAACAATGTAAACAGGGGGTGTTAGCTGATTCCCTAAAATAATTTAATCAGCATACATACATAAACACACACACACACACACACTGACACATACATACACATATAAACTAATGGTCAATAATCATAGAATCATAGAAAATTTATGGCACAGAAGGAGGCCATTCGGCCCATCGTGTCCGCGCCGGCTGAGAAACGAGCCATCCAGCCTAATCCCACTTTCCAGCATTTGGTCCATAGCCCTGCAGGTCACGGCTCTTCAGGTGCACATCAAAGTATTTTTTAAATGAGTTGAAGGTTTCTGCCTCTACCACTCTTTCAGGCCGTGAGTTCCAGACCCCCACCACACTCTGGGTGAAAACGTTTTTCCTCATTTCCACTCTAATCCTTCTACCAATCACTTTAAATCTATGCCCCCTGGTTATTGACCCCTCCGCAAAGGGAAATAGGTCCTTCCTATCCACTCTATCTAGGCCCCTCATAATTTTGTACACCTCAATCAAATCACCTCTCAGACTCCTTTTCAAACGGTGAAAATTTTTGGCAATTATATAACTTTAGATAAGTCAATGGCAGTTAAGAGGTTAAATACCTTTTAATTACCCTAATTGTCTGCCCAATTGTAATGCAGTGCAGTGATTAGTAAGCCCCAGTCCTATGTGTCTATTGGAATGAAAGGCAAAGTCTTTGATTTTAAATTGAAAACAGAGAAGAGTGAAGTTCACACAGTCATTAGATGCTCTAATGGGATTTAGTTAATGTGGATTACAGTTCCTTGTTTAATTTTTCTAAGAACGTATTTCAGATCAGCTGCTATTCATTATCGGCAATGGCTCTCGCCAGGTTCAGTTAGCTGAAATATTCAGTGAATCCAAATGTTAAAACCAGCCCAAAATGTGATTTCTGTCTCCTGTATACGCAGTTTTTAAAAGTAAATTATTTTGCAGTATTACTTCTTAAGGTAGGAATGAGGTATTATTGAATTAGCTGAGAAACAGACCAATTAGCGCCTTTTGTCAAAAATTGCTGGTTTGGTCTTGCGGCCTCACGCTGTCGAAGACCTCAATCCCGTTTGTCCTGAGCTGTTTCAGTTTCATCCCTGTTTGAGGCTGACTGTACCAAATATGTAAAATCAACTTTTTCTTCCTGATTCAGAACAGCCTCAGTCGAAAACATTTTGTGCTTGCACACAAACTTACCTTAATGTTGTTATCTCACCATCACTCTTCTATTAATCAGTTACAAAGAATTGTGGTCCTCTTTAATTCAACTTTTTTTCATTTTTTTTTTACACACTGGGGAAATGCTTGATGAAAATCTGATTAATTCCCACTAGTTCATATAATATGCAAGTGTTCCAATGTCCTGGAAGCTAACTAGAACTTTCAGCAATATTTAGGAAGTTCTGATCTATCTCTGTACTTTAAGTGGAAAACAATGCTGCTTTGGTAGTGTAGAGATGGATTTCGTAGAGGGAAATGATTCAACTGTTCATTTCAGTGAAGTACATTCACTCATATAGTATTGTTGCATTTGTATGTTATTACTGTTGAGTACTTTTGGCAGAATACTTTGATTGGAATTGTGAACTTGTTGAAAGAAAGGAAGAAAGAAAGAATTTGCTTTTATATAGCACCTTTCAGGACGTCCCAAAGCGTTTTCCAGCCAATTAAGTGTTTTTGAAGTGTAGTCGCTGTTGTAACAGAGAAACGCGGCAGCCAATTTGCGCACAGCAAACAGCAATGTGATAATCTGTTTTAGTGATGTTGGTTGTGGGATAAATATTGGCCAGGACACTGGGGGGAACTCCCCAGCTCTTTTTCAAGTATCAGCTCTGTACACATCCTTCACTCCAAGACTCATGTATATCATTTGTAATGTTAGTTACTGCAACAGCTTCTTTTCACACAAACTGTTTAGAGTATTCATTTATTCCTAGTGAGCTGGAACACCTGATCAGTGACTTGCCTCAACCTGTCAAACCCATTGAATTGGAACTGAGATCAATCTCTTCCCTCTAGCTTTGTGGCAAGGGGAAAGAACGCATCACTGCTCAGCTTATCATTTCCTCTTTTAAACTCAACCTAAAATGGAACTTGATCTAATCAAATCGATTAAATTTAGGACTGCTCAGATTTGTGGCTTGGGTGCACTCTCATGCCAGCTCTGTGCTGTTTCCTAGCTTCTTGGCAGCACCAGTCCTCACCGCAGACCTGTTCTAATGAGTAATGAGTCATTAATATCACTTTTGGTTATTATTAGGGCTGTTTATTTTTCATGGATTGTTAGAGAAAAAGATTTCACCCCTGAAAAGATGAAACAACATTTTCACAACTATCTAACCTTGTGTTGTGTTTACATTCACTTTATCTTAAATTATCAATGCAAGTGTTAAATCCCACCTCAGTCAAAGTCAAAAGGAGAGGGAAAGGTCATAGACTCCAGAGTAACTGTTACTTTAACCTTTAATATTACACATTCAGTGTAAATTTGAGTCAAGGCTCTGTGGATCCTATGCATGTTCTATACAAATGGTTTTATTATTAAAGTATATCTGTAGCACCTTATATCCCCTGGATTGTTATCAGGAGTTGTAAATTCACAACAAGCTGGTAGCTGCTCCAAACACCCACAATATTGGTCAATTTGCTACATTTCAGAGTACAGCTGCCCGCACGATTTCCCATATGGTTGGCACCTGATTTTGGGGGAAATACCAAGCTGCCAGTTGCTTCCCTACAGAAAGCTTGGGAAAAACTGGCGAGCAATTTCTCTCAGACAACTCTCATGCACTTCCTACTGCCCAGATACATAGCATCAGAGGCCTGGAAGAAGTTGACTATACACTGTGTCAGGCAGGAAGCGTTGTGTAGCACAGTAAACTTAATGAAGGGGTGTAAAAGGTTATGGATAAAAATTTAAACAAAGAAAAACAAGAGCTGGTGGTAATCAGTAGGACCATTCACACACTCACTTTCATAGATCAAAGTTTTTTAATGTTCATCAACATAATCTCTTTCAATTATCTGATTTTCTTATTGCTTACACCCATCAATGACCCTGCTGAAGATCAGTGTAGCACTGGGAATAACTGTTGACAAGGTAATTATAATCTACTTGGCCAAAGATTACTATACTGTGTATATTTCTTTCAGCCATGCACAGTGATATTCTTAATGCCATGAAGAATATTTGGATTGTCATTAATGTCTTTCTCACAGATGTTTTCTCCCCTTCCCAGGCTTTGTGTCAAGTGAAATAGATAGAAGATGGTTTACCATGGGGGAGGGGGGGGGGAATTTTCCAAGTGGGTGTGGTGATGGGGAACCTCGCCTGCCACAAGTACATAGCAGAAAATGCTTTAGGAACATAGGAACAGGAGTAGGCCATTCAGCCCCTCGAACCTGCTCTGCCGTTCAATTAGATCACAGCTGATCTGCACCTCGACTCCATTTTCCCACCTTTGCTCTGTATCTCTTGATACCCTTACCTAATAAAAATCTATCTATCTCAGTCTTGAACCTATTAACCCAGCATCCATGAACTTTTTGGAGATAGAATTCCAGATTTCCACTACCCTTTGTATGAAAAAGTGCTTCCTGATTTTTCTCCTGAATGGCCTGGCTCTAATTTTAAGATTATGTCACCTTGTTCTTGATTTCCCCACTGGAGGAAATACTTTCTCTGTATCTACCCTATCAAATCTCTTTAACATTTTAAACACCTCGATCAGATCGCCCCTCAATCTTCTCTACTCGAAGGAATACAAGCCAAGTTTATGCAACCCGTTCTCATAATTTAATCCATTAAGCTCTGGTATCATTCTGGTGAATCTGCGCAGCGTTCCCTCCAAGGCCAATATTTCCTGAGGCGCGGTGCCCAAAACTGAACTTCAGATGGGATCTGACCAAGGATCTACACAACTGAAGCATCACAGCCTCAGAAAATCACCCCGCCCCCCTATATTGCGGAGATTTAGCAGGAACTCATCAGTTGGCTAAACTAATTCCAGGCTGATACAAAGGAAGAGTCATTGTTCAAATTCCTGTACCTGTAACTGGTGCTTTGTCAAGCAGTTTTTGCAAAAACAAAAATGGAAGCCAATTATTTTTTCTGGGATTTTGACATTTGGGGGAAAATTTCCTCTGTGCCCCAATTCTAACAAAATTCTAACCATGTTTATAAAGATGTCCTGATGCGTACACAAAGCTAGAAAATGTAATATCTGTCACAAATAAAACCCATTCATTGAACAGCCTTCACAGTTCATCACTGCCATTCAAACACGAGCAGGCCATTCTTTAACATGAAATCTTTAAAACTAGTTAACAATTCACTTTCACATTTTTACGAATTCATGCTCCTGGTTCAGAGCTTCACGGGCCGGGGACACATGGCAGGTGTTCGGGTGCAGAAGTCACTGCTGGATTTTCCCTCCATTAAAATGAATTAATGGAAACTCCTGCTGGGCTTGCTGTTCTCGATACCTGAATGATTGATATGGGCCACCACCCCCACCCCCTCCCCAAGTGCACAAAACTCAGCACCAGGAACATGAATTTGTAAAATATATCCTTACAAATTTTCAAGTAAATCGATTCAAAAGAGAAAACCAAAAATGGAAATTCCATTTCATCTCATGATCCTTGGTGTTTTGGGAGCTAAATTGCAGTGGGAATAACCATTATGTTGTTATAAACTACTAAAATTAAGTTCAAATAGTTTATAAAATTACCCGACAGTGTGTTACACTCAATAACCCATACCAAAGCTCATGTTATTTTTGAATAAAATCTATAGTGTGTATTCTTTTCCCATTGTTGGGCTCCACCACACTTTTTAATTACTGCCATGACCACCACTATGATGAAGGGTTTTGCTGTGCGATTTCACATAACACAACAGGAAGATTGGATTTTCACCTCAGAATATGCATCCAGTATATTCATTTTCCTATTAATGATTTGGATGAGAATTTAGGAGGCATGGTTAGTAAGTTTGCAGATGACACCAAGATTGGTGGCATTGTGGACAGTGAAGAAGGTTATCTAGGATTGCAACGGGATCTTGATAAATTGGGCCAGTGGGCCGATGAATGGCAGATGGAGTTTAATTTAGATAAATGTGAGGTGATGCATTTTGGTCGATCGAATCGGGCCAGGACCTATTCCGTTAATGGTAGGGCGTTGGGGAGAGTTATAGAACAAAGAGATCTGGGAGTACAGATTCATAGCTCCTTGAAAGTGGAGTCACAGGTGGATAGGGTGGTGAAGAAGGCATTCAGCATGCTTGGTTTCATTGGTCAGAACATTGAATGCAGGAGTTGGGATGTCTTGTTGAAGTTGTACAGGGCATTGGTGAGGCCACACTTGGAGTACTGTGTACAGTTCTGGTCACCCTATTATAGAAAGGATATTATTAAACTAGAAAGAGTGCAGAAAAGATTTACTAGGATGCTACCGGGACTTGATGGTTTGACTTACAGGGAGAGGTTAGACAGACTGGGACTTTTTTCCCTGGAGAGCAGGAGGTTAAGGGGTGATCTTATCGAAGTCTATAAAATAATGAGGGGCATAGATAAGGTCGATAGTCAAAATCTTTTCCCAAAGGTAGGGGAGTCTATAACGAGGGGGCATAGATTTAAGGTGAGAGGGGAGAGATACAAAAGGGTCCAGAGGGGCAATTCTTTCACTCAAAGGGTGGTGAGTGTCTGGAACGAGCTGCCAGAGGCAGTAGTAGAGGCGGGTACAATTTTGTCTTTTAAAAAGCATTTGGACAGTTACATGGGTAAGATGGGTATAGAGGGATATGGGCCAAGTGCAGGCAATTGGGACTAGCTGAGTGGTATAAACTGGGCGACATGGACATGTTGGGCCGAAGGGCCTGTTTCCATGTTGTAACTTCTATGATTCTATGATTCTATGATTCTAGTAGTCCGCCTTATGTTGCATTTGTCTCGTTTGAGGCAACTGCTTCCACTGACAAGAAGTGTATCAGGATTGATTTAAATAAATCCAGGGAATAAATCTTCACATTTTCATTTCAATAAGTAGAGGGTAACATTGCATTGCATGCAAAACAAAGTCTACTCATTGTAATATTTACTGACGACACAGTCACATTCAGAAACTAATTGCTTTGACAGGTTGAGGCAGAAAATTTGATCTATCCAAAAAGATGAGGCGCACATCGATTTAAATCAAACTAATTTTCCTTTATCTCAATCAGCAAGCATTATGATAACGTCTTTAATCATCTTCCTAATTACATTGCATTTCCCAAGCTGACAGCATCTTGTTCGTTCAGATCTAGAAAAATGACCTTCCAACTGAAAAAAAATGAATAGGTTTCCTGAGGGTGGTAAATGCCACTTAACAGCAGAGGAATTGCTTCTCTCAGACAGCAGGCTACAAATCACACTCGCAACTTTTGTGTTCTGTTCATTTTGGTGAAACTATTTTGTCACCTCATCAAATTTACGATAGATTTTTCAGTGAATCCCAGTGTAATATTGGCAAGAGCACTTTTCAGATTGGTAAAAAAGTTTAAAACCAGATTTCAGGGATTTCTCTTCACAAAAGGTGTTGAGGTTAAGGAAGAAAAAATGCAGGGAGCACTCTTCTTCGAGTGGCAATGGATGAAGCATCACCTGGAAATGTAATAAATGAAACCTTTGTTGAACTAATCAACCTTTATCTCATTTTCCAAATTAGAGTTTGATCTATTTTATGTAAATAGAGACTTAACTGAGTTAAAAACTGAATTCAGTCGATGTCCTCGACAATATTTAGACACTCTTCTCGTACTCACAATATTACCAACAAGCCAGGGGATCAACCCTGGTTCAATGAAGAGTGTAGAAGAGCATGCCAGGAGCAGCACCAGGCGTACCTAAAAATGAGGTGCCAACCTGGTGAAGCTACAACTCAGGACTACATGCATGCTAAACAGCGGAAGCAACATGCTATAGACAGAGCTAAGCGATTCCACAACCAACGGGTCAGATCAAAGCTCTGCAGTCCTGCCACATCCAGCCGTGAATGGTGGTGGACAATTAAACAACTAACGGGAGGAGGAGGCTCCGTAAACATCCCCATCCTCAACGATGGCAGAGTCCAGCACGTGAGTGCAAAAGACAAGGCTGAAGCGTTTGCAACCATCTTCAGCCAGAAGTGCCGAGTGGATGATCCATCTCGGCCGCCTCCCGATATCCCCACCATTACAGCAGCCAGTCTTCAGCCAATTCGATTCACTCCACGTGATATCAAGAAACGGCTCAGTGCACTGGATACAGCAAGGCTATGGGCCCCGACAACATCCCGGCTGTACTGCTGAAGTCTTGTGCTCCAGAACTAGCTGCGCCTCGAGCCAAACTGTTCCAGTACAGCTACAACACTGGCGTCTACCCGACAATGTGGAAAATTGCCCAGGTACGTCCAGTCCACAAAAAGAAGGACAAATCCAATCCAGCCAATTACCGCCCCATCAGTCTACTCTCAATCATCAGCAAAGTGATGGAAGGTGTCGTCGAAAGTGCTATCAAGCGACAATTACTCACCAATAACCTGTTCACCGATGCTCAGTTTGGGTCCCGCCAGGACCACTCGGCTCCAGACCTCATTACAGTCTTGGTCCAAGCATAAACAAAAAGCTGAATTCCAGAGGTGAGGTGAGAGTGACTGCCCTTGACATCAAGGCAGCAATTGACCGAGTGTGGCACCAAGGAGCCCTAGTAAAATTGAAGTCAATGGGAATCAGGGGGAAAACTCTCCAGTGGCTGGAGTCATACTGAGCACAAAGGAAGATGGTAGTGGTTGTTGGTGGCCAATCATCTCAGCCCCAGGACATTGCTGCAGGAGTTCCTCAAGTTAGTGTCCTAGGCCCAACCATCTTCAGCTGCTTCATCAATGACCTTCCCTCCATCATAAGGTCAGAAATGGGGATGTTCGCTGATGATTGCACAGTGTTCAGTTCCATTCACAACCCCTCAGATAATGAAGCAGTCCGAGCCCGCATGCAGCAAGACCTGGACAACATCCAGGCTTGGGCTCATAAGTGGCAAGTAACATTCGCGCCAGACAAGTGCCAAGCAATGACCATCTCCAACAAGAGAGAGTCTAACCACCTCCCCTTGACATTCAACGGCATTACCATCGCCGAATCCCCCACCATCAACATCCTGGGGGTCACCATTGACCAGAAGCTTAACTGGACCAGCCATATAAATAAACTGGCTACAAGAGCAGGTCAGAAGCTGGGTATTCTGCAGCGAGTGACTCACCTCCTGACTCCCCAAAGCCTTTCCACCATCTACAAGGCACAAGTCAGGAGTGTGATGGAATACTCTCCACTTGCCTGGATGAGTGCAGCTCCAACAACACTCAAGAAGCTCGACACCATGCAGGACAAAGCAGCCCGCTTGATTGGCACCCCATCCACAACCCTAAACATTCAATCCCTTCACCACCGGCGCACAGTGGCTGCAGTGTGTACCATCCACAGGATGCACTGCAGCAACTCGCCAAGGCTTCTTCGACAGCACCTCCCAAACCTGCAACCTCTACCACCTAGAAGGACAAGAGCAGCAGGCACACGGGAACAACACTACCTGCACGTTCCCCTCCAAGTCACACACCATCCCGACTTGGAAATATATCGCCGTTCCTTCATCGTCGCTGGGTCAAAATCCTGGAACTCCCTTCCTAACAGCACTGTGGGAGAACCGTCACCACACGGACTGCAGCGGTTCAAGAAGGTGGCTCACCACCACCTTCTCAAGGGCAATTAGGGATGGGCAATAAATGCCGGCCTCGCCAGCGACGCCCACATCCCATGAACGAATAAAAAAAAAGAAACAAAAGCAAAACAAAATTATAATTTCTTAATAGTTTGGAGCAAGTGAAAATGCAGCAAACATCAGTACACAAGGCAAAGCTCATGGGGAGTAAACATCCCATGTGTATTGCTGCCTTTATTAATAATTAATGCACAGCAAGGGATTAACAACATAACAGCTTCTCACACTTGTATCACAGGCTCCTTACCAAATCCCCAGCACTTCCATTACATATTCATCAAACATGATAGCTGTGACAGGATTGTCTACCATCATTAACTAATAAACAAAGGCCTTTACAATAGTCAACCTAAATCCCTCCCTCCAGCCAAAGAAACTTTGCAGAATTGTTCAAAGGATGGGCTATTGAAAAACATTTCTAATACCTTGAAGAGATTTTTTTAAAAATCAAATTAAAAATAGCAAAAGAGATAGCTGAAAAGTTGATTTATAAAAGCTCATCTCAGATTTAGGTTCGTTTGCAATGGTCTGTACAGCTATAATTTACTCACTAGCTGGCACACTACCACATCACCTGTAAGCAAGGAAGTGTTCTTTGTGTATGAGTATAAAGGTCTAGCATAACTTCCTTGTTTTTGTACTCTATGCCTCTATATATAAAGCCAAGGATCCCGTATACTTTTTTAACAACCTTATCAACTTCAGAGATTTGTGGATGTAAAACCCCAGGTCTCTCTGTTCTTGCACCCCCTTTAAATTGTACCATTTAGTTTATATTGCCTCTCCTCATTCTTCCTTCCTAAATACATCACTTCACACTTGAAGGGGAAAAAATTTGCAGGGCTGTGGAGAAAGATTAGGGGTGCGGAACTAATTGGAAAGCTCTTTCAAAGAGCCGGCACAGGCACGATGGGCCAAATGGTTTCCTTCTGTGCTGTATGATCTATAAGTACATACGTACAAATGTATTACATTAAATTAATGGCTTAATACAACAATCATTAACGTGTTTCTGCTAAAATAAAGCCCAGATTACTGCTGTGCGTTTCCACTGAAAAGGTAAACACAGGTTCCAGTTTAACATGCAGTGCCGTTCAGTACACTCGTGCTTACTGATGTGGAGCAATTGCTGTTTTAACTAGGACCGTATGTATTTCATGGGGTGTTTGTTTTTTAGCGCAAAGTTGGAGAGAGATGGTGTGGCGATACATTTCATAGAAGTGTTTTCCATAGATTTTAGGAGACTTATCTCATTCCCCCCTCTCCCAACTACACGGATCTTTCAGGGACTTTGCACCAAAAAATGCATCCTGTGAGAAACACACAGCCCTTTCTTTATAATAAAGGCATGCTTGCGCGTACGAATAACCAATTTTGTTTCTGGAAAAATAAAATCACATTCACACTGTGACAGATCTGCATTGTGAAAAATGCAGTTCGTGACGAGTCTAATTATCACATAATAAAGAAGAACGGAAAAAAGGAAAAAATGCCCACACATTTTACAATATTAAAAGAGCAGCTAGTCCTAAAAACGCGCAGCAGAAGTTTTAATAACTCATCACTTCTTCTTCCATTCAGTTTATGTGGGAATTAAGCTGGGTGTCACTGAGAACCATCTTTTTATGAACTATTCTCACCACTACAAAGTACGACTTTATCAACTATTAGACAGCAGCATTGGATTCTCCGTCCCCATTAACCAGTTGATTTCTCTTATTTCACAAGCACAAGCTTGATGCGAGCAATGAATACAGTTATATGGACTCACCACAAGGTTATTACAATTCCCGGCTTCCTCGAGATCAATTAAACTCCCGCTTTTTTGTCAGGCTCTCTCTTCCCTCTGGTTTTCTGGCTTTAGGATTCAATCATTGGATTGTCTCTCCCCCAAAAAATATCCACATCTCTCTGCATTTAGAAGTCATTTTTTTTAGTTTAACTTTTATTTTATTGACTGTATGTGCTGCAAGATTTTATTGTACAAAAAAACCGCATAGCTCCCTTGTTCTGTTTAAATGCAGGCTGGGCTGGTTAATAAGTCCCAGCTTTGCTGATTAACAACTGACAGCTATGATAAATTGAGAAAACGGTTATAATTCACCTGATGGGTTGCTGGCATGACTGTCACCTTGGTGGAATCAATTAACTCAGAAAGCTGCTTACTTCAGCCACTGTGATTACAGGTTCAGCAACCTGGAACATTGCTGGCTCCTTTGCAGTAACACATCCAAATTGTTTTTCTCTGCAAGTTTGGTTTTAAATAGCCGAAATTTTTACCTTCACAATGTTCTTGCTTTGAGCTTTGCAGATGCTTTCACTGTTAATCAAATTTCCTTCCTAACACGGAGTTGTAATGAGATCGAACTGGGGAATTGCTTGTAAAATGCTGCTGTGTGGCAGCCCAAACAGGAGGAGGACATCCTGACCCTGAGTTATGATTGGCTATCTGTTTGACTGTCAAGCTACACGGGGAGGGTTATTTGAGATGCTCTATCAAAGCTAACTGAGGGCCTGTTTCTGGTCACCATCGTGACTCATTTTATCCAGGCAAATCAGAAGGATTGCAGATGAATTTATGAAAAGATGTAGCATTAAGATCATTCTATGTGGACCATAGGTGTATTTATGAATAGTATTGACCACTGCTGTCTCTAGCCACTGAGAACTGCAAAATCAACTTATTTTATTTCCTTCAAAAGGAACCATTGACCTTCAGAGCCCAAAGCAGAGTGAATCTACACTCAGCGTCATTAAGCACAGCATTACAAAGCTATTGTTACTAATAAAATCTAGGCTGACACTTCAGTGCAGTACTGAGGGAGTGCCGCACTATCGGAGGTGCCATCTGTCCGATGAGATGTTAAAGCAAGGCCCTGTCTGCCCTCTCGAGTGGATGTAAAAGATCCCATGGCGCTATTTGAAGAAGATCGGGGAGTGCTCCCAACATCCTGGCCAATATTTATCCCTCCACCAACATCATTAAAACAGAATATCTGGTCATTACCACATTGCCGTTTGTGGGACCTTGCTGTGCACAAATTGGCTGCTGTATCTTCTACAACAGTGACTACACTTCAAAAGCACTTCGTTGGCTGTAAAGCACTTTGGAACTTCCTGAGGTCATGAAAAGCGCTGTTTAAATAACATTTTTAGTACTTAACTATATGTATTTTTTTAATATTGATGCTGATTTAATAATGTCAGCTGTACTCTGTAGCAATTCTGGAACACCATTCAGGTTGCTGCCACAGAGGATGTCATTTGTGACTTTGATTAGGGCCTTTTTAGTGCTGTGGCAGGAATGGAAAAGTGATTGGAGAGATTCAAACATGGAGTTGCAGGTAAGATTGGAATGGATATGTAGGGCGACAACATGTTAAACACCAGAGAGGAAAGGGAGGTTGGAGATGGGCTCATAGATTGCAAGGACAGAGGGTTCGAGGGTGGGTATTTTTGAGGAGGGACGGTGATAATGGCAGTTTTGAAAGGGAGGCGGACAGTACCTGAGGAGAGGGAATCGTTAACAATATCAGTTAGCATGGGGACCAGCAGGGGAAGTTGGATGGTCAGCAGTTTAGTGGGATTGGTGCGAAGGCAGCAGGAAATGGGTCTCATGGACAAGATGAGCTCGGAGACGGCATGAGGGAAAATAGGAGAGAAACTAGAGAAAGATGCAACTTCAAGGCTGGTTCGGGGGGAGCTATGGGGAGGTTTGGCTTGGTGGCAAGAGGTAAGGGGAAGCAGCAGAGGCAGTCAAACAGATGGTCTCAATTTTAGTGACAAAGAAGTCCATGAGCTCCTCACCCTTGTTACTGGAGGAGGGTGGAGGCGTCAGGGGAGAAGGGTTTAAGGAAATGGTTGGTAGTGGAGAAATAAAGTCGTGGGTTATCTTTGCTCTCCATGATGATCCTGGAGTAGTGGGCAGTTGTGGCAGAGGAGAGTGAGGTCTGATAGAGCCAGATTTGCTGATGGATGGCTAAACCAGTTGAATGCCAGATATGGTGACAAAGGTAGACTGTGTTAAACAGAAGACTTCAGTGATGAGATGTGTTCAGATGTCCTTTACAGCAGTCACTGAGGAGACTCCTGAGTGCAGGCCACTGTGATGCTCTCCTCCATGTACTTCTGCCTTCAAAGCAGTTAGGGCCACCCTCCCAGCAATGCCCAAGTCCAGAACATTTTGTATGGAAACGTTGTGCATGGAACAGCAGGATACAACTCTGTGGGACATGAACTGAAGACTCAACCTTTGTACCATGCTACAGCACTATCCCATAGTTCATCACAGCAACTTGCCCGCAAGAAAGTGTAACCAAGTTTCAAGCCTCATCAGACCATTACTGTCCCTGCACATGCCAGCCATTCTGTTGCATGGTAGCCGGAGGTCTCCCTGTAGCAGATGGCATATGGTAGAGAGGCCTAATGCCCGTTTTAGGTCCTCTCTGAGAAACTGGGCCGCCCTCAGTGGAGCAGGCGCTTGGCCTGCTCTGCTCGGGTTTTTTAAATGTGGATGCAGCCTAGCAAGCGGCCAACTCGAAAATAGTTGGACAATTTTTTTTGAGTTTGATGTGAAGCCAGGAGAGGTAGGAGTGCTCCTTCTGGCCCCACGGCACTCCCGAGTTTCACTGCCAACCCCCAATTGGCCTGCCTCCTGTTTTCCTCTCTTCCCCCCCAACCCCCCGACCTCTGGTACTGACCTGAGGGCTGCTGCTGACAAGGCGAGCGGCCTGAAATTCATCTGCTGACGTGGGCAAACCGACTGTGGAGGTGCGACAGGCTCCAGCAGCCCAATGAAATGAGGCCCAAGACCCAATTTTGAGCCGGCCTCGGGCCTCCCAGTTGGAGCATGCCCCGATGAATTTCTACACTTCCTTCTCTTTACAATCAATTTTGTAACTCTCATCACCTTTGTAAATCCTTAGTATATCCCTAGAAAAAAATGCCACTGACACACTGTGTTAAAGCACTATAAATCACCACACAATAGGCAGACATTTTGAAGTAAAAGCCGACCTCCCTTCAACATACATTACTGCATATGGAAGAATGTTTAATTATTTTGCAGGAGAAGATACTTCCAAATCTAATTGTTGTGGTTGCCTACAATAAAAGGACTCATTAACACATGTAAAATCAATTTTTGGTGATGCTGACAGCTGAATGTGTCCTTACATTAATTTAGTAATAAATCACGAGCACTTCTGGATTTGTATTTCAATCGGCAAGTGTCCTTGCGAAGTGGTTAAGTAGATTTTCTTTCCTGAATGCAGCAGAAACGTTCAGAATTTCAAAGTGAGAACACTCAAAAATATTGAACAGGAAAGGCGCATTCCTCCTACAGGCCACACGGAATTTGCACTATCATATAATCCACCCAATTAATTTAATGTCCCAAGGGAAAACTTCTGAGATGATAAAGCACCATGTAATTTCACTCCAACCATCAATGAAATGTAGCGGAATACCAGAGCATCAGTCCAATAGTAAAACCTGTGTTACTGAACCTTGGCCACTTGCAATCCGGCCCGATATTTCCATGGCATTAGTGGAGATAGTCACTAATAAATCCAATAGAGAATTCAGAAGAAACTTCTTTACCCGGAGAGTGGAGAGAATGTGGAAAGTGCTACCACATGGAGTGGTTGAGGCGAACGGCATAGATGCTTTTAAGGGGAAGTTAGATAAACACATGAGGGAGAAAGGAACGGAAGGATATCCAGATAGGGTAAGATGATGTGCAGTGGGAGGAGGCTCATGTGGAGCATAAACCTCTGGTATAGACGAGTTGGGCCGAACAACCTATTTTGTGCTGTAAATTCTATGGCATCTATTCTTGCTCTTATAAGGGTCAAATTCCATGCTTCCATTCCCAGTGCAGTGCCTTGTTCGATTGTAGTGTGACTCAATGAATCACGCACAGAGGTCATAGTGCCCAATTCATGATGGCCTCGCTTTTCCGAAGCCTCAAAAAATTTACTCTATAATCTTCAACCCTGTTCCAATTCTTCTTAAAAGTGTTAAAATAGCATACAACATTAATTACTTTTGCTGGGATTCAAGTCCATTCCACACAGCTACTAGTCTGAGGGGAAAATAATAGGGGCAATTTTAACCTTACCCGCCCGGCAAAAATCGGGTGAGCGGACAGTTAAAATCGGGAGGGAGGCATACCTGCCAATGACCCTCTCTATTCCTGCAGTCTTCTATTTTAACCTGCTCTTCTGACTTATTACTAAATCATTAAATTATTGTTAAATTAATCATCAAACTTAACTATCTCAAGTAAATAGAAAATAAGTAGAAATTAGAACATGGAAAAGCTGTCAGTCGTGGCTCAGTGATAGCACTCTCACCTCTGAGTCAGAAGGTCGCTCGTTCAAGTCCCGCTTCAGAGGCTTGAGCACAAAATCTAGGCTGACACTCCAGTGCAGTACTGAGGTATTGTCGGAGGTGCTGTCTTTGGATGAGATGTTAAACCTATATTGCCAACTCAGGACAGCAGCTTTCCCACGGCGGAACAGGTTCAAGTTGCTGAATGGCTCGAATTCCTGTTCCTATGTTTCCCCCTCAGAGCACTATGCCAGTGGAATGTGGTTCAGGAACAAGCCACCATGAAAGCCAGGCTGTCATAGTCCCCTGAACCTTTTATAGAGCATAAGCAACCAACCACCTCTCGCCATACTGGCCCCCAGATTTCACCTAGGAGAAGCAGTAGAAAGAAAGGTATGTGTAGCCAACCATTGGAAGCACTGTGTCAGGTTGGAATGGGTTCACTTTGGACTCAATTGCAATAAATGGAAATCATGTTTGACAAACCTATTGGAGTTCTTTGAGGATGTAACTAGTAGAATAGATAAGGCGGAATCAGCGGATGTGGTGTATTTGGATTTTCAGAAGGCTTTCGATAAGGTCCCACACAGGAGGTTGGTGAACAAAGTTAGAGCACATGGAATTGGAGGTAATATACTGGCATGGATTGAGAATTGGTTAACAGACAGAAAACAGAAAGTAGGAATAAACGGGTCTTTTTCGGGTTGGCAGAATGCGATTTCATTTCGAGGATTTCATTTCACATCGTTCACCTGACGAAGGGGGAAGCCTCCGAAAGCTTGTGAATTTAAAATAAAATTGCTGGACTATAACTTGGTGTTGTAAAATTGTTTACAATATGCAAGTGCAGCAAGCAATTTGGAAGGCAAATGGCATGTTGGCCTTTATTACAAGAGGATTTGAGTGCAGGAGTAAAGATGTCTTACTGCAATTATATAGGGCCTTGGTGAGACCGCACCTGGAGCATTGTGTACAATTTTGGTCTCCTTACCTAAGGAAGGATATACTTGCCATAGAGAGGGTGCAATGAAGGCTCACCAGACTGATTCCTGGGAAGGCAGGATTGTCATATGAGGAGAAATTGAGTAGACTAGGCCTGTATTCTCTCGAGTTTAGCAGAATGAGAGGTGATCTCATTGAAACATACAAAATTCTTACAGGGTTTGACAGGGTAGATGCAAGGAGGATGTTTCCCCTGGCTGGGGAATCTAGAACTCGTGGTCACAGTCTCAAAATAAAGGGTAGGAGATGAGGAGAAATTTCTTCACTCAAGGTGGCAAAACTTTGGAATTCTCTACCCCAGAGGGCTGTGGAGGCTCAGTCATTGAGTACATTCAAAACAGAGATCGATAGATTTCTAGATATTAAAGGCATCCAGGGATATGGGGATGGTGCAGGAAAATGGCGTTGAGGTAGAAAATCAGCCATGTTCTTGTTGAATGGCGGAGCAGGCTCGAGGGGCAGGGTGACCTGCTCCTATTTCTTATGTTCTTAAAATAGAATGTGTACTCACACCGTGCTATGTTAATCATGAAGTTTAGAGTAATACAGTAAAAGGTGCACTTATTTAATCAGGTGATGTTTGTTGGCACACTTATGAAAAGGCAAAGAGGACTGATGTGTTGTAGTGTTTTGGGATGGGTAGTGGGTTGAGGGAATATCCCTTTATTTGAATGTGAGGAGAGGTGGTAAGGCTCTAGGAAGGGGATAAATTCATCTTAAGCGAAGCATTTTCGGATATTAATGAGAGTTGTGATATGACATTGTTTTCTTCTCTTGTGCAAAGTAAAAAGTGTGGTTTCTCACGTATATGACAGGAAAGGGTGTTTAACTGAAAATAATACTTCACCGTTGACTGACTCAATTGTGACATGTGACATTGCTGTTTTCCAGTAATCTCATAACAGTAACGTCACAAATTGAACCTTTCAGTGATCACGGCTAAACTATATGAAGCACCTCATTAGCTGATGTCAGTCATGGAAAACAAATCACTTGCGCACATCAGCATGTTTATAATTATACTGTTAAATTTGTTGTAAAAATAATGGGTACATGGTATGAATACAAATAATATCATCTCAGTGTTTAAATGACAATAAACTGCTTGAGCTTCACTCCAGCAACTTGTTATCTGAACCCAGGCAGAGTACTTTCTTGTCAAAACTCCCAGCCAGCAAATATTCTGGATATTATATTATTTATTATGTTAGTTATTTTTATATTATGATTTGTAACTGTATTATGAAGGAACTACTTTAAGATCTACCTAACAGGAGTTTTGCACATACTAGAGTTCCACACAACTGAACAATAGTTGTATTCCAGCTGGATTTCACTTGCATGAGCAGCTTTGAAATGACTGATCAGTACAATTGGGCCAAGTATCTGCCCTTGTCTTTGTTGTAATGGAATCCTTTCAACGAACACCTGACCACAATTTTCCACGCAGTGGGAATTGTATACGTTTAAGAAAACCTTTATTGGACTAACATCATCTTGTCCTGTCTCACAATAAATTATGTTTTTTTTCATATCATTTTTATGCATTGGTACCTGAATTGTGCAAGCATTTTTCTGAGCAACTCTCTGGTAACTTTCAAATACAGGAATATATTAGGAGATAGCGATTCATCTAGGTGTTGGGAAAATCTGCTCATTTTCCATCAGTCAGAACATCCGGGTTCTGAAACAATTTCCAACTGTTCCCAAATGTATATTCGGGCAGAAAATATTTTTCACAGTTTCAAAATTCAGTAATTTCTAGAGGGCAGAGCCGAATTAGTTAGGATTCAATGAGATCTTAGCTTCTAGTTTTTACCATTAGTAGAACTCAACGCCAACTGGGCTGGAAAATCAGAGTATTTGGGGTCAATGGAAGGGCACCTGATTAGCATTGGCTGGCAGGCACTTGTGCCACTATGGATGCCCGCAAGCCCCATGCTGCTGCAAATTCTGACGCCAGGCTCCTTTGGCCCCCAGGGAAACCTGTCTGTGGCTCCTTGTAGCCGCATCTCTCCAATCTGAACCCGCTGGTAGGGCAGCACCTCACTGGGAGTACGGAATCACAGAATCATCCCTATTATACCAATACTGACAAGATGTACGTTATACATTATAGCAAAGGGGCACCTTTCCATAGACTGCTTATCAAAATCCATGATTACGATGGCAAAGGATGTACATGTTATTCAAGGCATGGTGCAATCCAAGTCAGAAATTACAGTTGTATGTAAACGAAGGCATCATCTAAAAGATGGCTAATGTTAGCCACACAATTCTAGAAACTCTTAAAAATAATCATTAATCTGATTGCAATACTGGATTTGGGTTTATGTGCAACAAAACACAATGTATATGCAATAGGAATATGAAATACAAAGCAAAAACTATTATGCAGAAGGAAAAGACAAGGATAAAGAAGTGATTGATGCAGACCTCAAATGTTGATAGTAAGTGGAAAAATATTTGCTTAGTACCCAGAATAAAAGTTTAAGTGAAATTGTATTCACAGCATAACTTTTCAATTTCAAGTTATATCAGTATCAATAAGAAATACGTGTATGCAGTAATATAAAGCTTTAGAAGTACTTTATACAAATCAATCAAAATCAGAACTGGAAATATGAACTGTGTGCGTAAACATACTTTAACTTTGAGACAGATAAATGATCAGATGTACCTGTCAGGTTGCAAAAACATTACCTGCATCTTATACACTTACAAACTCACTGTCAAAAAATGCTTAACGAGGAATCCTTGCTAGAGGAACCCCCTTCAGGATTAACCTCAGTATGAAGTGCACCATTAGCCATAGTGCCACTTGATAAAGTCTGACACTCCTCTTTAAGAGGGCATTCATAATGAAGTAATACCAGCTAGGCTCAGAGTCAGAAGGTTGTTGGTTTAGCTCCCATCATGACTTCAGCACATAATGTAGGCTGACACTTTAGTACAATGCTGCATTATCAGAGTTAACATTCTCCTGATGAGACATTAAATTGAGTGTTTTAAAAATTCTATGGCACTATTTAAAGAAGAGCAGTGAGTTCATCGAACCTTCCAGCCAAGGAAGAGGGCTTGTAGAGTCTGTGTGGATCATATTAATTCGAGAGTTGACACGCTGCAAAAACTCAGCATTGCAGACATTTTGTAATCTCTTTGCGTTCTTATGTATGTAGTTGAACCCATATTAGAATCATAGAATCATAGAAGTTTACAACATGGAAACAGGCCCTTCGGCCCAACATGTCCATGTCGCCCAGTTTATACCACTAAGCTAGTCCCAATTGCCTGCACTTGGCCCATATCCCTCTATACCCATCTTACCCATGTAACTGTCCAAATGCTTTTTAAAAGACAAAATTGTACCCGCCTCTACTACTGCCTCTGGCAGCTCGTTCCAGACACTCACCACCCTTTAAGTGAAAAAATTGCCCCTCTGGACCCTTTTGTATCTCTCCCCTCTCACCTTAAATCTATGCCCCCTCGTTATAGACTCCCCCACCTTTGGGAAAAGATTTTGACTATCTACCTTATCTAGGCCCCTCGTTATTTTATAGACTTCTATAAGATCACCCCTAAACCTCCTACTCTCCAGGGAAAAAAGTCTCAGTCTATCCAACCTCTCCCTATAAGTCAAACCATCAAGTCCCGGTAGCATCCTAGTAAATCTTTTCTGCACTCTTTCTAGTTTAATAATATCCTTTCTATAATAGGGTGACCAGAACTGTACACAGTATTCCAAGTGTGGCCTTACTAATGTCTTGTACAACTTCAACAAGACATCCCAACTCCTGTATTCAATGTTCTGACCAATGAAACCAAGCATGCGGAATGCCTTCTTCACCACCCTATCCACCTGTGACTCCACTTTCAAAGAGCTATGAACCTGTACTCCTAGATCGCTTTGTTCTATAACTCTCCCCAACGCCCTACCATTAACGGAGTAGGTCCTGGCCCGATTCGATCTACCAAAATGCATCACCTCACATTTATCTAAATTAAACTCCATCTGCCATTCATCGGCCCACTGGCCCAATTTATCAAGATCCCGTTGCAATCCCAGATAACCTTCTTCACTGTCCACAATGCCACCAATCTTGGTGTCATCTGCAAACTTACTAACCATGCCTCCTAAATTCTCATCCAAATCATTAATATAGATAACAAATAACAGTGGACCCAGCACCGATCCCTGAGGCACACCGCTGGTCACAGGCATCCAGTTTGAAAAACAACCCTCTACAACCACCCTCCGTCTTCTGTCGTCAATCCAATTTTGTATCCAATTGGCTACCTCACCTTGGATCCCGTGAGATTTAACCTTATGTAACAACCTACCATGCGGTACCTTGTCAAAGGCTTTGCTAAAGTCCATGTAGACCACGTCTACTGCACAGCCCTCATCTATCTTCTTGGTTACCCCTTCAAAAAACTCAATCAAATTCATGAGACATGATTTTCCTCTCACAAAACCATGCTGACTGTTGCTAATCAGTCCCTGCCTCTCCAAATACCTGTAGATCCTGTCTCTCAGAATACCCTCTAACAACTTACCCACTACAGATGTCAGGCTCACCGGTCTGTAGTTCCCAGGCTTTTCCCTGCCTCCCTTCTTAAACAAAGGCACAACATTTGCTACCCTCCAATCTTCAGGCACCTCACCTGTAGCTGTCGATGATTCAAATATCTCTGCTAGGGGACCCGTAATTTCCTCCCTAACCTCCCATAACGTCCTGGGATACATTTCATCAGGTCCCGGAGATTTATCTACCTTGATGCACGGTAAGACTTCCAGCACCTCCCTCTCTGTAATATGTACACTCCTCAAGACATCACTATTTATTTCCCCAAGTTCCCTAACATCCATGCCTTTCTCAACCGTAAATACCGATGTGAAATATTCATTTAGGATCTCACCCATCTCTTGTGGTTCCGCAAATAGATGACCTTGTTGATCCTTAAGAGGCCCTACTCTCTCCCTAGTTACTCTTTTGCCCTTTATGTATTGTACAGTCTCTGCAGATGCATCTAACCTCTGATATATATATATATATATATATGAGGGCTAAGCTGTCCCTCCTCTAGGACTGTGGTACAGGAAAGGGAGGGTCAGCACCTGTGAATTCTTACTGATGTTTCCCTCCTAGCTGTGTTAGCCTTGGTGATGATACTGTCACATGCCTCCTGCATGTTCTTAAGTGTTCCCCAAATGGACTTATTGGGGTCGATTTGCACTCCCTCCACCCATCTTCAGGCGGGAGGCTACCTGCAATATGCAAAACAGGGTCATACAGTGTACACAGGACCCCAGTTGCAATTTCAAGGTACCAATGAGCGGACTGTGTACCACTGACAATCTGTCCATTTGTACTGGCGTGGAACGGCCAAACCAACGGTCTTTGAGGGGACTGCTGCAAGCCTCTCAGAAAACAGCCAAAGAAATCACTTATATTTATTATTGTGGGGTCAGGAAGATCTGTCCTGCTCCTCCCTGGGCCCACAAAAATACTTTTGCCAGCTGCCATAAATGAGTTTGCTTCATGAGATGCCACGATGACATTTGGTTAATTAGTTGCCACAAATAAGTTTGGTTAATGAATTGCCACTTGTGTGGGCCTTCCCCCCCCCCACCGCCCCGATCGCCTCCCCACTCCAGGTTCCCACTGTCAGCCGGGCTCCACATAGGAGCCGGCTGATTTTCCACCCTCCCTAACCAGCGGGCTGCTTTGGAATGCCAGTTGGGCACACGGAGCTCGCCAGCTGCATGTAAATGCACAGCTTTCAACAGGGTGCAGGATTCCTGTGAGTGCATGGAAGAGAAATGTTTTGCATTCAATTAATGTTCAGGTGGTAACTCACCACCGAAACATGATAATGAATGTCTGTAGCCCCTTTTCCAGGAAGCAGCTAGGATGTTTCAACTGTGCAGATTTCCATAATCCTGCATTGTTTGAAGAAGAGGAAACGTTGGTTTGGATGGTTCTTAGGGACCAGGGCTATCCTTTGCTTCCATGGCTACTAGCCCCACTGAGAAAGACCTTGGGCAGGATTTTAACCGTGAAAAACGGGTGGGTTGGGGGCAGGGCGACATTGAAAATTGCAACAATTTCAGACCCCAACCTGGTCTGACACTAAAACCTTTCGAAGAGACTGCGGGCCTCCATTTTGAAAGGAATTGCGATTTTAGCCTCCGGGGGCCGGGATTCCGGGGCCTTCTCCTTCACATCGCGTGAGAGGAGGCGAGAAGGCCCGAAACTGCAGGTAAGTGCCTTTATAGCACAGCTTGTGGGCCCGGAGGTGCAGGAGTGCTTCCCCCAGGCCCAACAAGCCTACCTGCAGTGGACCCCCCCACCCCACCAATGATCATGGACCCCTGATCCTGACCACCCCATACCCCCCGGTGACATACCCAATCGCCCACCCATGACCCCCGATTTCCCCCCCTCCCATGACTAACTCCCCCGGTGACTATCTCCACTGACTGACCTCCCCCCACCCCCCGGTGACTGATTCCCCCCACCGTGACTCCCATGCTCACCGCAACCCCTGTGCCCACCTGTGACCCGCGGACCCTAGTGCCCTGTGCCCACCCGTGACCCCCAGAGCCCCCATGCCCCTAATGTGCTCATGCCCCCAGTGCCCCCATGCCCCCCCGTTCCCATCCATGCAATCTAAGACTTAACTGAAGACTTACCTTTTAATGTCCTCTCTCTTGCTCTGCTCCCGTCCGACTGAGGCCAGCCTGTCTATCAGGTCGGCCTGTCAGATGGCAAACCAACAAAAAAAAATACGTCCTTACATCTTACATCCTTACAGGGGTCACAGTCTCAGGTTACGGGGTCGGACATTTTGGGACTGAGATGAGGAGAAATTTCTTCACTCAGAGGGTGGTGAACCTGTGAAATTCTCTACCACAGAAGGCTGTGGAGGCCAAGTCACTAAATATATTTAAGAAGGAGCTAGATAGATTTCTAGACACAAAAGGCATCAAGGGGTATGGGGAGAGAGCGGGAATATGGTATTGAGATAGAGGATCAGCCATGATCATATTGAATGGTGGAGCAGGCTCGAAGGGCTGAATGGCCGACTCCTACTCCTATTTTCTATGTTTCTATGTTCACATCAAAACCGTAAGGACATCATGGAAACCCGTACCCCTCCGCCCCCCCTTCCTGGCTATGAGTCAAAATCCTGGCCCTTATCTGTGTAACCTCCTCCAGCCCTACAACCCACCGAGATCTCTGCGCTCCTCTATTTCTGACCTCTTGCACATTCCCGATTTTCATCGCTGCACCATTGCTGGTTATGCCTTCAGCTGCCTAGTCCCTAAGCTCTGGAATTCCCTCCATAAACCTCTCTGCCTCTGTACCTCTCTCTCCTCCTTTAAGACACTCCTTAAAATCTATCTCTTTGACCTAGCTTTTGGCCATCTGTCTTAATATGTCCCTATGTGGCTCGGAGTCAAATTTTGTTTGATAATCGCTCCTGTGAAGAGCCTGGGATGTTTTATTATGTTAAAGGCGCTATATAAATCCAAGTTGTTGTAGTTAACCACAGAAGAGTGGCTGGACAGAAGAGTGGCTCAGCATCTCTGTGCTGATCCTTGTCTGCCGCCTCCACTTTCAAGAAAAAGTGTGCTATGCAATGATGGAAGGTGAGCCATGGGGCAATGGTTCTGTACAATCTTTGAAATGGCAGCACCAGAAGTTTACAATATAATGCTGTGCCAAGTCTGATGGCCCCCACAAAAAATGTGAGCAAAATGAAGAAGTACCTTTACTTTCCTCCACTTATTCCTCATTTGCTGAGTGACTGCATTGACTCAGTTGGCAAACTCCCTCCATGCAATTGTCACTTGTTCTTTTGCAGGAAGGTGGCCTTCCAGTCCCAAACCTTCCTTTGGTGTAACTCCAGCAACAGAACTTCCAAGTCTTCAGTTTTGAAGGCAGCAGTGCTACCCACATCTCCCCTGTGCCATTCTGAAAAATGTGGCAACTTTTCTATCACCACCACAACTTTTCCTTTCATGACGAGCTGCAAGCCTTTAAGAGCTGCTTTCTGATTGAATTTTACATTCCCCAGACAAGTATGCCATGGGCCAAGCTCTCTGGGCAAGCTTTTTCTTTGTCCGTAGCCTATTCAAAATAGAGGGCAACGTTTGTATTGCAAAATTTGGCACGGTCTCTCCCTCCCCCAAACCATATTATTGGCATGGGTGTGCCTGTGCTATCAGTCTGTAAGCACTCAAAATATTTTTAGTTTTGCAAAGTTGACGCTTATAGATTTCTTGATACATAAGTATTAATGCATTTGCAAAAGGTTGAGGACTGGCACTGCAAATTGTAAAGCAAATAAGTAATCCCTAATCATTATTATTAACAATTTTAATTTGGAAAATGCCCTGGATTTTATTTGTCTATATTAGCAGGGCTCTAAGCTCTAGTAATCCACTTAGTGATATTTTTCTCAGTGTGGAATATAAATAATTTGCAGTTTGATTGTCCTTGAATGCAGAAATGGCATACTAATATTTTCCTTCAATATTTGTCTAATTTGACTGGCTACTGGACTATCTCAACTCAACGAGACTGGACATTAAACATCATCATTTTAATTTTGCATTGATTCAGAAAGTAATTTTCTTTGACTGTAAAAGAATTTTCTTTGTGTGTTTGCCTTTTTTATTTTCTAAGTTTAAATTTAATAACCTATCATTTTGAGTTTTTATAAAGATTGGCTTTTAGTGAAGTGAATAATTGCATTACATTTATTTTGACTTTTTCAATCTAGTCTTTTAATTCCTATGAAAGACAAGGCCCTCATCATACTGGGCAGACATGTCAGAATAAGGCCTCTGAGAGCTCTTCTTGGTTACAACATACTCAGGGAAGTAAAGCTATGTGTTCAGATATATCCAGACATTGAATTTGGATTTGATGGGGACATCCAGATCTGAAGTTTAAATAATGAAGTGGGTGAGTTCCAAGTGTATAATTTAGGGCAGTTTATTATGTAGAGTACATGGCTGGGGCAGATCTGTACTATTAAACAAAGCTTAGAGTGTGTGAAGGGATGTATAATATTATGAATATTGTTTAGGTTTTTTTCTTTCCTTTTAGTTAATCCTGTTATTGTTCTTTTTCCTTGTGCGTGGGACATGATTGGGTTGTCGTTATTCATAGAATCATAGAATCATAGAAGTTACAACATGGAAACAGGCCCTTCGGCCCAACATGTCCATGTCGCCCAGTTTATACCACTAAGCTAGTCCCAATTGCCTGCACTTGGCCCATATCCCTCTATACCCATCTTACCCATGTAACTGTCCAAATGCTTTTTAAAAGACAAAATTGTACCCGCCTCTACTACTGCCTCTGGCAGCTCGTTCCAGACACTCACCACCCTTTGAGTGAAAAAATTGCCCCTCTGGACCCTTTTGTATCTCTCTCCTCTCACCTTAAATCTATGCCCCCTCGTTATAGACTCCCCTACCTTTGGGAAAAGATTTTGACTATCTACCTTATCTAGGCCCCTCATTATTTTATAGACTTCTATAAGATCACCCCTAAACCTCCTACTCTCCAGGGAAAAAAGTCCCAGTCTGTCTAACCTCTCCCTATAAGTCAAACCATCAAGTCCCGGTAGCATCCTAGTAAATCTTTTTTGCACTCTTTCTAGTTTAATAATATCCTTTCTATAATAGGGTGACCAGAACTGTACACAGTACTCCAAGTGTGGCCTCACCAATGCCCTGTACAACTTCAACAAGACATCCCAACTCCTGTATTCAATGTTCTGACCAATGAAACCAAGCATGCCGAATGCCTTCTTCACCACCCTATCCACTTGTGACTCCACTTTCAAGGAGCTATGAACCTGTACTCCTAGATCTCTTTGTTCTATAACTCTCCCCAACGCCCTACCATTAACGGAGTAGGTCATGGCCCGATTCGATCCACCAAAATGCATCACCTCACATTGATCTAAATTAAACTCCATCTGCCATTCATCGGCCCACTGGCCCAATTTATCAAGATCCCGTTGCAATCCTAGATAACCTTCTTCACTGTCCACAATGCCACCAATCTTGGTGTCATCTGCAAACTTACTAACCATGCCTCCTAAATTCTCATCCAAATCATTAATATAAATAACAAATAACAGCGGACCCAGCACCGATCCCTGAGGCACACCGCTGGTCACAGGCATCCAGTTTGAAAAACAACCCTCTACAACCACCCTCTGTCTTCTGTCATCAAGCCAATTTTGTATCCAATTGGCTACCTCACCTTGGATCCCATGAGATTTAACCTTATGTAACAACCTACCATGCGGTACCTTGTCAAAGGCTTTGCTGAAGTCCATGTAGACCACGTCTACTGCACAGCCCTCATCTATCTTCTTGGTTACCCCTTCAAAAAACTCAATCAAATTCATGAGACATGATTTTCCTCTCACAAAACCATGCTGACTGTTCCCAATTAGTCCCTGCCTCTCCAAATGCCTGTAGATCCTGTCCCTCAGAATACCCTCTAACAACTTACCCACTACAGATGTCAGGCTCACCGGTCTGTAGTTCCCAGGCTTTTCCCTGCCTCCCTTCTTAAACAAAGGCACAACATTTGCTACCCTCCAATCTTCAGGCACCTCACCTGTAGCGGTGGATGATTCAAATATCTCTGCTAGGGGACCCGCAATTTCCTCCCTAACCTCCCATAACGTCCTGTGATACATTTCATCAGGTCCCGGAGATTTATCTACCTTGATGCGCGTTAAGACTTCCAGCACCTCCCTCTCTGTAATATGTACACTCCTCAAGACATCACTATTTATTTCCCCAAGTTCCCTAACATCCATGCCTTTCTCAACCGTAAATACCGATGTGAAATATTCATTCAGGATCTCACCCATCTCTTGTGGTTCCGCA
Source organism: Heptranchias perlo (assembly GCF_035084215.1). Classification (NCBI taxonomy): domain Eukaryota; kingdom Metazoa; phylum Chordata; class Chondrichthyes; order Hexanchiformes; family Hexanchidae; genus Heptranchias; species Heptranchias perlo. Next base: position 15,725,608 of record NC_090332.1, on the reverse strand, counting down.
CATAGATGACCTTGTTGATCCTTAAGAGGCCCTACTCTCTCCCTAGTTACTCTTTTGCCCTTTATGTATTTGTAGAAGCTCTTTGGATTCTCCTTTGCCTTATCTGCCAAAGCAATCTCATGTCCCCTTTTTGCCCTCCTGATTTCTCTCTTAACTCTACTCCGGCAATCTCTATACTCTTCAAGGGATCCACTTGATCCCAGCTGCCTATGCATGTCATATGCCTCCTTCTTCTTTTTGACTAGGGCCTCAATCTCCCGAGTCATCCAAGGTTCCCTACTTCTACCAGCCTTGCCCTTCACTTTATAAGGAATGTGCTTACCCTGAACCCTGGTTAACACACTTTTGAAAGCCTCCCACTTACCAGACGTCCCTTTGCCTGCCAACAGACTCTCCCAATCAACTTCTGAAAGTTTCTGTCTAATACCATCAAAATTGGCCTTTCCCCAATTTAGAATTTTAACTTTTGGGCCAGACCTATCCTTCTCCATAGCTATCTTAAAACTAATGGAATTATGATCACTGGTCCCAAAGTGATCCCTCACTAACACTTCTGTCACCTGCCCTTCCTTATTTCCCAAGAGAAGGTCAAGTTTTGCCCCCTCTCTAGTCGGGCCATCCACATATTGAATGAGAAATTCCTCCTGAATACACTCAACAAATTTCTCTCCATCCAAGCCCCTAATGCTATGGCTGTCCCAGTCAATGTTGGGAAAGTTAAAGTCCCCTACTATTACCACCCTATTTTTCTTGCAGCTGTCTGTAATCTTACATATTTGCTCCTCAATTTCCCGTTGACTATTTGGGGGTCTGTAGTACAATCCTATCAAAGTGATCTCTCCCTTCTTATTTTTCAGTTCTACCCATATAGACTCAGTGGGCGAACCCTCGGATATATCCCCTCTCACTACTGCCGTGATGTTCTCCCCAATCAAGAACGCAACTCCCCCTCCTCTCTTACCTCCTGCTCTATCTTTCCTATAGCATCTGTACCCTGGAACATTGAACTGCCAGTCCTGCCCCTCCCTTAGCCATGTTTCAGTAATAGCTATAACATCCCAGTCCCATGTACCCATCCATGCCCTGAGTTCATCTGCCTTGCCCATCAGACTTCTTGCATTGAAATAAATGCAGTTTAATCTAGACTTCCCTTGGTCTTTGCCCTGCTTTCTCAGACAATCTGTCCGGTCATGTTCTGTACACTCTCCCTTACTGCCTTTTGTTTCTGTCACCACTTTATTTCCCACTGACTTCCTGCATCGGTTCCCATCCCCCTGCCACATTAGTTTAAACCCTCCCCAACAGCACTAGCAAACACTCCCCCTAGGACATTGGTTCCAGTCCTGCCCAGATGCAGACCCTCCAAATTGTACTGGTCCCACCTCCCCCAGAACCGGTTCCAATGGCCCAGGAATTTGAATCCCTCCCTCTTGCACCATCTCTCAAGCCACGTATTCATCCTAGCTATCCTGTCATTCCTACTCTGACTAGCCCGTGGCACTGGTAGCAATCCTGAGATTACTACCTTTGAGGTCCTACTCTTTAGTTTAACTCCTAACTCCCTAAATTCAGCTTGTAGGACCTCATCCTGTTTTTTACCTATATCGTTGGTGCCTATATGCACCACGACAACTGGCTGTTCACCCTCCCCCTCCAGAATGTCCTGCAGCCGCTCCGAGACATCCTTGACCCTTGCACCAGGGAAGCAACATACCATCCTGGAGTCTCGGTTGCGTCCGCAGAAACGCCTGTCTATTCCCCTTACAATCGAGTCCCCTATCACTATAGCTCTGCCACTCTTTTTCCTGCCCTCCTGTGCAGCAGAGCCAGCCACGGTGCCATGAACCTGGCCACTGCCACCTTCCCCTGGTGAGCCATCTCCCCCAACATTATCCAAAACGGTATACCTGCTTTGGAGGGAGATGACCGCAGGGGACCCCTGCACTGCCTTCCTACTCTTCTGTTGGTCACCCATTCACTATCTCCCTCAGTAATTTTTATCTGCGGTGTGACCAACTCACTGAACGTGCTATCCACGACTTTCTCAGCATCGCGGATGCTCCAAAGTGAGTCCATCCGCAGCTCCAGAGCCGTCAAGCGGTCAAACAGTAGCTGCAGCTGGACACACTTCCCGCAGGTGAAGGAATCAGGGATACAGGAAGGATCCCTGAATTCCCACATCCCACAAGAGGAACATGACACGGCTGTGGGATCTCCTGCCATGACTTAACCCTTAAGTTAGCTTAACAACAACTACAATGTCAAGAGAAAAAAAAGGAAAGAAAAGCTACTTACCACTCCCTAATTTGTGTGCATGTCTGGCATGAATTAGGAAAACTAATTGGGGATGAAATTTGTCAATGGCAGTAGCGCAAAACGGGCTGATAGTGAGTGGTTAGCCTGCTTCACACATTGCCTGAAGTCAATGAAAAAGAAAATTGGGTGCAGTGCAAAGCGACGAAAATCACCACAATATAAATGCAAGTTATTTCTTTTTAAAATATGAGACTGAAGTGCCTAGAATATCAGATGCTATCAATAGCATGTTTTATTGACAGCAAGGCAACCATCGGGTAGTATTCACCAACCATTCTTGTAGAACATTTTGAGACTATATGGGTTGCAATCAAATCAACAGGAACACTGCGTGTCAGAACAGAATCCATTTTGATTCACATAGAGGGTCAAGTAGGGTAAGACGGCATCTGGTCACCCCTACTGTTTGGTATTCTCATTTGCTGGATGCTCTGACATTACCCTGAATGGTCATGACAGCAATATTTTGAAGAACAGGAAAAGCAACTTACACTTTGGCTGGTGACTTGTTGATCTGGACGTTCATGCTGTGGAACGTGTCAAGTCTCAAGAAATGGAACACCAACTAAATCAGCGAAAATACAGGACTGATGATTAATAGTGGGAAAAAAGAAAGTTATGCAAAAGTAAACCACTTGACACATGCTATTCACATAACTGTGCCTGAGAAAGCCCTGAAGATAGTAAACCAATTTCCTTTGGTTCAACTGCTACGCAGCCTGGGTCAGTTAAGAACAAGTGGAGCATTTGATAATATGCTGAGAAAAATATGTAAATAGAAGAATCTCTCAATGCCAATCAGACTCACCCAGTGCTCTAAGTATTTAGTGAGGGCCTTAATACAACTTCACCACCTGGCCTGTAACTTGGTGGAGCAGATCACCCGCCCATTGTAGAACCCACCTGATCTTCACGTGTAGGCATGAGGAAGGCCAAAAACTTGCTTTAACATCTCTGCCAATGCTATTGTATAATTGGTGGATTGAAAGAGCATGAGAGAGACCTTACACAAATCTTATCTTCCAACCTGTGGAGATGTGCCTTTTCTATGCTTTTTGCCTTCTACTTCATCCTACTTGACAGATTAGGAACTCAGCACACAGAGAATTATCTGCATGGACTTACTTCCTGCACATCACCATCTTTTGTTTAGTTGTTGACCTTTTGACAAATAATGACTTCCTCTCCTCAATTAGCTCTGTTCTCCATTAATTTATGTTTTCTTGCATTTGCCCAGGAGAGGCATGATCAATCAATCCATACCAAAAGCTTAAGTCCTTTTTATTATTGTAAAATTTGATAACTTCAAACCAAATTGTTTCCCACCCCAATCATTTTTTTTTCTGTCTTCAGGGACTCATTATTTTCAATGCTCTTGGAATATTTTATAAAATGAGGTCGTAGAGTTTAAGAGATGCACACTTTAGAAGCTTTACTAAAATGGAAATCGATTGAATATTAATAAGATGTGATGCGAAGGGGCATTTTCGCAGGCTCTTTTAAAAATTCAAAACTGTAACTTTTTATCAATTTACAAAAAGAGAGAAGCCATGTGGAGCTTTTAACAGAACGTTTGAAAAAAATCAAACTTTGTCCTCCATCGCTCATCTCAAACATAAGACTAGCTGGGCTCACTGCCTCACATTTTGACAATGCTTTTTATTTACTAAGATAGAAATAATAAATTAGCTATGGCAGATGTGCGTGCATCGTTACTCTCCCGTGTTCAGAAATAAGGTAAAATGTCTTACAACTTTTATCTTGAGAACACGGACAATTTAAGCATAAGGCAGAGCAGATGGGATTTGGTAATGGAATAGGTTTAGCATACTATGCTTTCACATCTAATTTGAATGCACCCAGATCAACTGGATGAAGACTCCTCTCTCTCTGCTAACTGTAAACATCTTACACAAAATTAGTTTAGACAGTCTCAAACCAATTCATAGTGGGCACAGATCCAGATCACAAAACTAGTCATTGTTGGGCTAAGTCATATTGGGGGACTATTTTCTCTGCTCGCTGTTGGTTTAGAACACATTTATGATTTTGATGGAAATTGCAAACGTAAGAAATCTTCCAACTATGTTCATGATATCATTAACATGAGTGATCAGAGGAAATCATCCTCTTCCGTTAAGCAGAGCAAGGGACCCTTTTACTTTACCTTAAATCAATGCCGTATCTGCCCTGGGAGTGCTTGATGCTGACGTTAAATGACAGACATAGTAAAATGGTCCATTGTCTACCACGACATCAATGATGAATTGACGAAAAAATTAACAGCAAGATTAAAATAAATAACTGAAGCATACGGCAGACCATAAAGGAGCACAGATCACTTGCTCCGATGCTTACTATCTGATGAATTGGATGCATTCCCTCTGTCTCAAGGACCAGGGCTTGGGTATCGATGGGAGCCGGTCACACTGACCGCATGTTCCAGACCTTCTTGCCTCAGTGAATGCATTCTGGTTGTGACCGGTTTTAATTTTATGAACTTGTCACATTTCCCCTTGAAACAGCATCACAGCTGTTGGAGAGCATCCCGTCAGTCCTGCTCCACTCCCTCAATTTCATAGTTCATCAAAAGCCACTGGCTCCATAGTTTGCAATTTTTCACTCTTAACTCAGATTTGCTCTCCTTGCTGGTAACTCCGATCTTCGTTTCCAGGCCCTGATGGTTTTGCAACCATGGTAACGATTTGAATTTGTCCATTTTGATATTTTACTATAAACGCCGCAATGCTGAAAAAATAGCAAAATTAATACTTTTAACGTGTCACAATAAGTGTGTTTTTTGATTAATTCACTATCTGGCCAATGTTTCTGAAATGTTAATTTAAAGACTTTTTTTGCTTTGTTCTGTGACTTTTTTTAATCTCCAAACTTAATCCACATGTCAGTCATATTAAAGATGTATTTCATTGAAAAATAATGATATTGTAATTGGAAATCAGGAAATGGCAGACTTGGTAAATAGCTACTTTGAATCGGTCTTCACAGTAGAGGATGAGGACAAAATACCAGAAATTATAAGGAAAACTAAAAATAAATCAAGGGGAGGAACTAATTAGATTCAATATGAGTAAAAATATGGTGATGGAGAAACTAATGTTATTAAAGATAGACATATCTCCAGAACGCAATGGTTTCCACCCCAGGGTATTAAAAGGAGAAGGTGAGAAAATTGTTGATGTGTTAGACATGAACTTCCATAAAACTCTCGATTCAGGAATTGTCACCTTGGATTGGAAAATTGCCAATGTCACTCCACTATTTAAGAAGGGTAATGGAGATAAACTAGGAATTTATAGGCCTATTAGTCTAACGTCAGTTGTGGGGAAGTTACTGGAATTTGTTATTAGGGACAGAGTGACTGAGTATTTGGACAATTATGAGCTGATCAGAGAGAGCCAGCATGGATTTATAAAGGGTAAGTCATGTCTAACGAACCTAGTTCAATTTTTTGAGGCGGTAACTAACGTGGTAGATAAGGGAGTGTCTATGGATGTTATTTATGTGGACTTCCAGAAGGCATTCGATAAGGTTCCACATAAGAGACTTAACAAAAATGAGAGCGCATGGAATTGAAGGCCACCTATTGGCTTTGATAGGGAATTGGTTAGGAGGGAGGAGACAGAGAGTAGGAATAATGGGTATGCACTCAAATTGGCAGGATGTGACTCATGGGGCTCGATTTTAGGGTCGGGTTACCTGCGGGTTTCCAGCGGGGGGGCCCCGAAAATCCCGATCTCCGATCACGTGACCGGATTCGGACGAAATCCCGGCCACTTCCGGGTACCGCGCTGACGTGCGGGGCTGCGCGCGAAAGCCCCGCTGGTGGGAATCCCGCAGGCAATTAAAGCCAGCGGGGTTCCACTTGAGAGCACTTAACTTGCTCGTTGTGGTCAGTTAATGAGCTGAAGCAGCTGTCAAAAGAGGAAGTGTGGGATTTTAGGTTCAAAGCAGTCAGTTTCCCACACTGGGGGAAACAGGACCCTTCAAACCAGGCGTGTTGCAGCCAGCAGCCTGTGGCAGGTGCCAAGGTGCGCTCCACGGGGGAGAGCCCTCACCCACGCAGGAGGCCACCGCGTCACATAGGGCAACCCCTGCCCCCCACCACCCCCCGGCCAAGCCAGAGGACAGACCGGCACGAAACCGCAGCCCCAGTCCGAGGACCCACACACCTACCCTGCACAACCCCTCAGACCAACACCTGCCAGTTGGGTGGTGTGTGGACACCCTCGGAGGACGAAGGGCATGACCACCACCAGCAGCCTCGCAGTCCACGCCGTCCGCCGCAGAGACGTGGATCCCCCCAACACGGTGTGGTTGCACGCCCACCTGCACAGCAGGAGGGAGGGCTACCGCAGAGAGAGACGCGTCGCAGAGGGCACTACCCTCGCCACAGGGTCCACAGACCGAGGCGCAGCTCCCCGGACCTCTCCAAGCAGCAGTGCACAGGGAGGCGCAGATTCGCTCGCCATGTAGTCGTGGAGATCTGCAGCCTCTTTCATGCCGAGCTGCTCCTGGCTGGCCCCAGCACCAACTGTCGCTGTCAAAGTCACCACTGTCCTCCACACCTTCTCCTCCGCATCCTTCCAGGGTGCAGCCGGCTACACCGCCGATGTCTCTCAGTCGTCTGCGCGGACGAGCCCTGCAAATACACCTGCACCTACTCTGCAGTAACACGATGGGTGGCATCAGTGGTGGGTCCTCATAGTGATACCCAGGAGCAGGCATTATTGGACACAATGGACAGGATTCGTGGAGACATGGCAGTGGTGGTGTCAATATAATGTGTGCTGTTTGTGGCTCTGAAATTCAATATGGGTAACACCCATGACAAACCCTCAGACACCCTTGTGCACCCCCTTCATGCTGACGAGACGTTTGCCTTACCCTGCCTACTGCACATATGTGATGCATGCCCTGTGGCTGCAGCACAGGTGGTTGCAGGTTGAGTGAGGCTGGCTGTGAGGGAGATGCACGAGAGGGTGGGTATGAGATGGAGCCATGAGATTGTATGAGGATTGGGTCGCGTGTTAGTGGCAGGATGAGTACTGGCGAGGTGAGTAGGTGGAGGTAAGATGAGGATGGGGTGTGAGTGGGCATGAAGGGTGATGTGACAGAATAGTGTTGGCGGTGCCGAAGGAGATTTGGGGTGGGGGCGGTGTTGTGGCAGACGGAGTGTAGGGGAAAGACTTCGTGTTCTCACTGTGGCTGACCTACTGCGGTCATTGCAGCGCCTCCTGCACTGTATGCAGGTGGGCGATATGTTGGTGGCGCAGGTGACCCCCTCTGCCACCTCGAGCCAGGCCTTCTTGGTGGCAGAGGCAGGCCGCTTCCTCCCGCCCGCCGGGGGGAAGATCTGTGTCCTCCCCCTCCTCCTCACCCCATCAGATGATAGCTGGGGTGAGGCATCATTAAACTGGGAGCAGCCTTCCCCCTGGGCTGCTCCATGCTGCAATTTGTCCCATTGGTTGCAGCATCTGTCAGTGGAGGACTGCCCCTTTAACTAGAGAGCCTCCAGCTGACAGATCGTACTGCGCATGCGCAGCCCGACCGATGCGCAGGCCAGCGCCGTGGACCCCGGAGGAGCAGGTAATTGGACCCTATTAGTGGATTGCCTGCTACGATCGCGTGGGCAACCCACTAATTTCGCCGTTCGCGTTTTCGACGCTCCCGGAGGACCACCCGCTGGGAACCCGCAGGCCTGCTAAATTCGAGCCCATGGTGTCCACCAGGGATTTGTACTGGGGTCTCAGCTTTTCACTATATTTACAAATAACTTGGGTGAAGGAATAGAGAGCCGTGTTTCTAAGTTTGCTGACAACACTAAGTTAAGTGACACAGTAAATAGTGTGGATGGGAGCAGAAAGTTGCAAAGGGACATTGATAGATTAAGTGAGTGAGCAAAACTGTGGCAGATGGAGTTCAGTGTGGGAAAGTGTAAGGTCCTCCACTTTGGACCTAAGCAATATAGATCAGAATATTTTCCAAATAGTAAAAAGCTAGGAAGTGTGGATGAGCAGTGAGATTTAGGGGTCCGAGTGCAGAAACCGCTAAAGGCTAGTTGACAGGTACAAAAAATAATTTAAAAGGCGAATGGAATGTTGGCCTTTCTCTCAAGAGGGCTGGAATACAAAGGGGTGGGAGTTATGTTACAGCTGTACAGAACACTGGTTAGACCCCTCTGGAGTATTGCATTCAGTTCTGGGCACCACACTTCAGGAAGGATATATTGGCCGCGGAGGGTGTGCAGCACAGATTCACCAGAATGATACCGGGGATAAAAGGGTTGAATTATGAGGACAGGTTGCATGGACTAGGCTTGTATTCCCTTGAATATAGAAGATTAAGGGGTGATCTGATTGAGGTGTTTAAGATGATTAAAGGATTTGATAGGGTAGATAGAGAGAAACCATTTCCTCTGGTGAGGGAGTCCAAAACAAGAGGGCATAACCTTAAAATTAGAACTAGGCCATTCAGGGGTGATGTCAGAAAACACTTCTTCACACAAAGGGTAGTGGAAATCTGGAACTCTCTCCCCCAAAAAACTGTTGAGGCTAGATGGATTGAAAATTTCAAAACTGAAATTGATCGACTTTTGTTAGGCAAGGGTATAAAGGGTTACAGAACCAAGGCTCGTAGACGAAGTTAAGTTACAGAACAGCCATGGTCTAATTGAATGGCAGAACAGGCTCGAGGGGCTGAATGGCCTGCTCCTGTTCCGATGTTCCTACGTTCCTAATAAAGCCCTCTGCTAGCCCCAGCCATTATCTAGTCCCTAATCATTGTATAACACCAACACCATATTCTAGCAAGTTGATGACTCAAAGATCTACTAAAACTGGAATATGCCAACAGTGCAGAAAAGTCATTAGGAACAAGGCAATGCTGACAACTCCTGATAGCACTGAGTATGCCAGCTGAACCTCGCACTCCTCTGCCCAACCTCCACCCCCCAACTCCCTCCCCCACCAGCCTGGAGCCAGCAATCAGCATTACGGGATGCGGTTACTTTGGTAAGTAGGTGCCCCAAATTGATTCCGAGTGGAGTGGGCGCCCCCAAATAATGTGAACTTCAGCGGGGTCAGTGCCTGAGGTCTCCAGTAGTGGCATCTCAGCGCTTTCACCCAATTTCCTTGGCCAGAGAGTGATGCAGAGACATCAGTATAACTTGGGTCACGTTGTATTGATCCCAAACTGGTGTATGTAGTGTTACAACTCCATTAGTTGTGCTGTGGAGTTTTCTTTAGATTTGGTTGCATTTTGAGCAGGTTTTTCAATGTGTAAGTCAGGTACACAATGTAAATTTTCAATCGCTACTGTTGGGCACTTTTAGGCAACCGTACACTTGTTGCTCACATTCTTTTCCTTGGGAGCACTGGATACACTCAATTTAAAAGGCAATCAATATGACAGCCCCTCGCTTGAAATAAACTATAATTTAGTAATAGTTTACATGCTTTCCTTTGTCTAATGTCTTAGGCTCAGAGAGGATAGTGACAAAAAGGCAACGAGATCCATGTGAACCTTTAGACATTAATGTTGTATTTATTGATCTAAATTAAGCATAAAGCATTTTGCAAAAAAAATTGATTTTGGTGATGGGCCAGGCAAAACAGACATAAATTATATATTCACATTCCACCTACTGTGTTCCAAATACCAAATTCTTGCTTTTAAAAATATTAAATAGATAAAAATGGTATAACATTGACTCAAATATGTGCGTGATGCGTAACAGTAATGTCTTTGCTCCCCAATTACTGTGTGACAACCATAAACATTTAAGATGATGGATTATGTGAACTACAGAATAGCATAGCAAAATTCAAAAATTATGCAGATCATTATGGACATTAGAGTCATTATAGGGCAGCAAGATATTCAAAATCACATCAAACTGTGAGAGCAAAACAAAAGAGATTTACAAAGAAAGAAAGAGCTTGCATTTATATGGTGCCTTTCACTACCTCAGGATATCCCACTTTACAGCCAATGGAGTACTTTTTGAAGTAATGTAGGAAACACAACAGCCAAATTGCACACAAGAAGATCCCACAAACAGCAATGAGGTAAATGACCAGGTAATCTGTTTTTGGTTGAGGGATAAACATTGGCCAGGGCACCAAGGAGAACACAACTGCTTTTCTTCAAAATAGTGCCATGGGATCTTTTACATCCACCTGAGAGAACAGACAAGGCCTCAGTTTAATGTCTCAAAGACAGCAGCTCTGATGGTACAGCAATACCTCAGTAGCACACTGGAGTGTCAGCCTAGATTTCATACTCCAATCTCTGGAGAAGGACTTGAACCCACAACCGTCTGACTCAGAGGCAAGAGTACGACCACTCAGCCATGGTCACATGAACCCCAAAACTTGATTACAACATCAAAATTACTCTCTGATAACAATGGCTTTTTATAATTACACCTTGGTTTAATTTTTTTCTGTGCCTAATCTACTTTTGGGTTAATATTTTTGCCAGTAGCATCTGTCAGTATAGACTGAAACTGCCTTCCTCTTGGGCTATGAAGAGCAAAAAAAATTAAGCCATAGTTCTTGCTCCTGATTGCTATAAAGTGACTCTTGCAGAAGGCGAAAAGATGTGGTTGTTGGATGAGGACATGATGACCTCAGCTATGATGCCTTCTACAGTTGAATAGTCCACTGACGTTCACTGTCTAGTCTTACACACATTAAATGGTCATTTTGGGAATACCTGGAACTATACCCCATTATGAGTCAACATTTTCAGGAGAGGAGGGGAGATAAATGTAGATATCAACTGTGCCATTAATGCATGATCACATCAAAACTAACTACCGGAGGATTGTTATGACATGACTGTAAATTTAATGAGGAATAATCAGCAATTGGTAATTATAATATTTTTTGCCCATTATACATATGTGCATTTAGTCATGGCAATAATTACCCATCTTACCTTCACACAGCATGGAAATAGCTGAACTTGTTTAATCGCTTCCTCAGAGTTTCAGTAGATTTATGAGGCATTGCTTAATGGTTCTAAACCCACGGTGATTGCTTCTTATGGATTTTACAGTCTTGAAATGAACATTTATTGTATCCCCTGGCATTCTCTCAAGCTTTATTAAACTTACTCCTTGATGAATAGCTGCTTTTTAAAAGAATCAGTATTACACGAGCTAATCTTCAGTCTTTATTATAAGATCTTTATATTCCTTGCACTCCTGAACATTTCATTTCCCTGTGGACTCTGGCTGTTTGCTCGGTGCTGCAAATGAGGTATTGTCTTGGGAGGAGGTGGTGGGGGTGAATTTGTTGTGCTCATTAAGGTGTGAGATGTCACTGCTGGTAAATGGAAAATTTATTTCTCTCACTTTTTGACTCCCAAGTTGGGCACAGCACAAGTTAAATGCACAAGAGTGCTCCCTGTTTCCAAACAATATTTATTAACCTCAGGAGGGCACACCCATCGCATGTTACATTTACAAATTCACTTATAGGTAGTTTTGTGCTCTGCTTTCACATCCACTAGGAATTGGGTTGAGATTTTCTGAATTATTTTGAATAAAGTTGAGTACAGTCTACAGAGTGTATCCCATCAATCTAGACTAGATTGAAATCCAACTCTCAAAGATCAATCCCAGCTCCCAAAGGTGAATGTATGCTAACCCACTGCATCACTGAGTCCTTGCAGGATAGACCTTGAAAATAACTAACGACAGTAATTGCTGCTCCCTGTACTACCAGTGCAAACCAAGCGGAGGTCTGCAATTGTGGTTTCCACCTGCCAAAACTCAACCTGCAGGCCAAAGAATAGCACTAGTAACAAATTCCACCATTCTTCTGCACTAGTTCACCATTACTCCCGATGGTTTTGCTACTTAGCCTGAAGAATGCACATCACCTCTTCTATTCACCTAACCTCTGGCACCATATTTCTTAGATGTAATTCCCAGTCCGCCAAGGAACTTCAATGCTGAATGCACAATGAAACCTCAGGAGCCAGACTCACACTTCCAACTCTGCTAACGCTATTCAGTATTCCTTTCATGTTTCTTCTGTATTCCAGAGTCTCATAGGACAGTTACAACTCCTATGACTTGACATTGATGCTGAGAGATCGTAGGTCTAAACCTCTTTGATAACTGGCAGCCAGATGATGATTCTGGGGAGCGCTATCAGATATTGGAATGTTATCTAAGAAATATTTTACTGTCTTGCTTGTCAGTGTCATCTGAAACTTCCTCATGTTCACCACAATACAACAATCACTCTGCTCTTGTGCAGCCATTATGGTCTTTTTGACTTTCTATCTGCCTTCTCAAACTTGATAGAGATTAAATCATTTTGCTTTATCCCCTTAGCAGTCACCATTCTTTCTCAAATAATGTGATAAGCACATGTAGAGGCTGATTGTAATGCCAACTGGATTTACTGTGCCTAAGGGTCATTATGTATGCTGATGGTACGTGCTCCAACTTAGCAAATGCTTTGCCATGAGCCCTTTCACTCCATAGAGCCTGACTTAGTGATGCCTTACTACTTCAAGTTAACAGGTGTTGACAAAACATAAAATAACTTGATTTTAAAGAGTAATCTAATCACACTCATTGTCCAATTTACAAAATGTTCAATTCAGCCTGTTGAGGCTAACTGTTTTAGTAACCTAAGCTTCTTCCTCTGATATATTTACCCCTTTAGTGATTAAACATTTTTTTCCTGTCACACTCTGCTTAAGTACCACACTGTACTCTGAATTATTAAACCCTACATATCATATGCTGTTTGGCTCCCATTATGGGAACTTACCAAGCCACGTAAGTAGATATTAGGACAGGTGACCAAAAGCTTGGTCAAAGAGGTACGTTTTAAGGAGCATCTTAAAGGAGGAGAGAGAGGTAGAGAGGCAGAGAGATTTAGGGAGGGAATTCCAGAGCCGAGGGCCTTGACAGCTAAAGACCACCAATGGTGGAGCGATTAATATCAGGGATGCGCAAGAGGCAAGAATTAGAGAAGCACAGAGATCTCAGAGAGTTGTAGGGCTGGAGGAGGTTGCAGAGATAGGGATAATATGATGCTAAGGCATTTGCTGCAGCTTCTTATGCAATCCACATTCCTCTAAACTACTTCCAGCTGACAACCTGCAACAAATGGATCAGTTAACTTCCTGCTCATCATAATCAAGCATTTGAACATTAATACTGTTCCACTACTAAATTGAATTGTATCTGAAGCTTCATCAATTTACTCTGAAGAACCATGTCAACCAGTATTCATTGTACTAATAACGACTTATAACAACAAGAATTCCTCTCTCCTTCGGTGATCATATCAGATCTAGACTGTGAAACGTCAAAAACTGAATGAGCAGAAGATTCTTAGAATCAACCCAATGCTGACACCGGGATGCTTTAAAATCACCTATTAAAATACATTAACAATCCTTAGGCCTTTGTGTTGCAACTGATTTTTTTTTTGACCATTTGGCACTATACCAAAGCTTTTAATGGACAATTACTTGAATCACTGGGATTTGTTTCCCCAGTGGTATCAAACCAAGGTCCCCATTTGATGCACTCCTGAGAGACAAGATTTCCTCTCTTTCATCTTATATTTCACTTTTGTACATCCAACCATCTCACTCAGCCATATCAGCTGCGACATCGTTTTCTAACTCAGGAAACGAACAGTAAGGTCACCAATAAAAACACATGCTTTATTTCTTATGATCAGGTCAACAACTCACTCACTCTGATGTCACTTTTGAGTCTACTTGAGTTTTCTGTGAACTCTTGTATGAATTCTATTTATATAATAGGTATTTAAGATTGCACCTATTTTAGATAAATTTTAAAACCTATTTTGATTATCCCTGTTTTTCAGTACACTTGGACTTGGAGTTTTCTCTTGGTTTCCACCCAGGTATCAGTGCAATCTGGGTGGAATGGGCTGAAAAAGCGGAATTTAAAATATAACTGAGTTACACCCATAACTACTTACGCTCAAGTTTCCGCGATCTTTTACATGGTTCAAAGGTCAATTCACCCAAGTAGTTCCCCCCCCAACAAAAGGGGCCATGCCCCCAGATCAGCATGGCGAGTTTCCGCTGATTGCGCCTGTTCAGGAATGTTCATCACATTGCGCCCAGAAATTCAAGCGCTCAGGCTCCCATATTACATTAATCCATTGTTAATGACCTGCAGCTGCAGTGACCAGCAGTCAAATGAAGCCTCACTCAGGTCTGTTTCTCATACCAATGCTACAATTACTTTAAATTTAGGTGTGGACTAACACATGGTGAGCAGTCCTATATATCTTGTAGTGTCACTCAGCTTTGTCTAGGAGATTGAAGTTGCAGAGCACAGAAAATATTGGGATGGCAATATATTGTGGGTAAATGTTCTCAGGAAAATGTTTCTGGATTTCGAAAACATTCTTGTGCATGTGAAAAAACAAGAGATTGTTTGGTTTTCTAGGGGGGTTTTTTGTGGTTACTACATTAATCATTTTGTGATGGAGAGGAATCCAAAATGTAATTGTGTAAAGTGTGTGGTTTGAGGAGACTGCATTGTTATGTGGTAAATATTTATATTGAAAGTTCTGCTTACAAAATTAAAAATAATTATATTTCATTAGGACCAATGAGTTCTTTTATCTTTGCACTTAAAAATGCCATAAATTATCTCAATGTGTTTGGTTCAGGTAATCCACAAAATGTTCTTTTGCTGAGCATCCCTTATTTGGATATGTGAATTTATACTTTGTGTTGTCCAGAAATCTGTGTAATTTGGTTTGGAGGGATTTCACTCTTAGTTTTTGTTGAGGTGTTCGCAGGCTGAGTGGCTTTTTATCTTTCTTGGTTTGTAAAAACAGATATTACAAATCCCCTGTAATCTCCATCTGATCTCCTCAAAGCTCAAGCCCAGAGTAAAACACGCTCTTGCTGCTCCTAAATAAGAGTTCTTCTGAGTTCTGTCATAACAAAGCTTCTCTTAAGTGACATCAACAACTGAACATAGATTGATACCTTCAAACTTTACACTATTATTTTTCTTTTATAATTACCCTTTAAAACATTTTGTGCGATGGTTTCCTTTAGTCACTGTGACCTTGAAATTATGCTATAGAATAATAACATACAAACACTCGGAAACAGGCAATCTAGATTACTAGGCACATACTAGATTTGGTGATGAGTAACAGTGCGAGAACATCTTGCGAATAGTGACCATCATATGATTTGAATTTCATATTAGGATTGAGTGGGAAAAGGGAGAGTCGCAAACCAAGGTTTTAATTTTAGGTAAGGCAAACTTCAAAAGGATCAAAAGGGAATGGGATATATAGTTGAAAAGGAAAAATTTGAAGGGCGACAGGAAATGAGCAGGGGTGTGGGATTAAATGGAAAGCTCTTTCAAAGACCTGGCACAAGCACAATGGGCCGAATGGCCTCCTTCTGTGCTGTCAAATTCTATGATGAGAAATAAATTGACCGCAGTAAACTGGGCTGAACTGTTAATGGGTAAACCTACAGACAAACAGTGGGAAGTATTCAAAGATATATTTGATACAATACAAAACCAATACATAACTCTTTTAAAAAAAACAAAAGCGCCACTTGTGTAGTTAAGCAATCATGGTCAACAAATCATAAAGGCTAATGGAATGTTCTCTATGTGGACTTCCAGAAGGCATTATCCACACAAGAGACTGTTAGCAAAAATGAAAGTGGACAAAAATGGAGATAGACCTGTGACCTGGATTGGTAATTGGTTGGGAGGTAGGAGACAGAGACGAGGGATAAAGGGAACATTCCCTGATTGGCAGGATGTGACAAGTGGTGTTCATCAGAGATCAATCTCAGCTTTCTACCATACATATTTAGTCACTTGGATGAAGGCATAGAAAATTGTATATTCATGTTTGCAAATGACACTAATTTGGGAGGCACGGTAAGTTGTGTAGATGGGAGCAGAAAGTGACAAAGGGACATAGACAGACTAAGTTAATGGGTAAAACTCTGGCAAATGGAGTTCAAAGTGAAGAAGTGTGAGCTCATCCACTTTGGATCTGAGAAAGACAAATCACAATATTTTCTTAATAGTCAGAGACTAGTAGCTGTGGAGGAACAAAGGGATTGAGAAAGTGATGCTTCAATTGTACAGAGCCTTGGTCAGACCCCATCTGGAGTGCTGCATTCAGTTTGGGTATCGTACCTCAGGAAGGATATATTGGCTTTGGAGGTGGTACAGTGCAGATTCACCAGAATGATACCAGAGCTTAAAGGATTAAATTATAAGGACGGGTTGTATAAACTTGGCTTGTATTCCCTTAAATTTAGAAAGTTGACGGGTGATTTAATCAAGATGTTTAAAATGATAGAGGGAATCGATAGGTTAGATACAGAGAAACTATTTCCTCTGGTGGGGGAATCTAGAACAAGAGAGTATAATCTTAAAATTAGAACTAGGCTGTTTAAGAATGAAATCAGGAAGCACTTCTGTACACAAAGGGTAGTGGAAATCTGGAACTCTCTTCCCCCCCAAAAGGCTGTAGATGCTGGGTCAATTGAAATTTTTGAGAGTGTGATCGATAGATTTTTGCTAGGTATATGTATCTAGGGATATGGATCAAAGACAGGTCAATGGAGTTGAGTTACAGATCAGCCATGATCTAATAGAATGGTGCAACAGGCTCGAGGGGCTGCATGGCGTATTCCAGATTGCATGTTCCTATGATTATCTGGAATTCCTTTTGCCACTCTTTTAGTTATGATGTTAGCTTATTTATTTTAAATGAGTTATCACCTTTAGCAAAAATAGCAGAGGGAGAAGTTCCAGACAAAAGTGTTAAGCGTTCACGCACCACCATCCCACAGCATATTATCAAGCGGCACTGTGTGCCAGCAATATCATAAACATTCTGGGAAGATTTCATAAGTTCATTATTCTAGCTAAATCACAAAATTGTTGTAAAGGTCAGACTTACCAGAGGAAATCTTTGCACCGTGCTTACCGTGTTGCAGACATGTGACCAAATAAAATCCCCCTTCCTTCCTCCCCCCTCCCCCCTCCCCCCCCGCCCCTCCTCTCACAATGACCTTTCTTATTTCCCAACCTACATTATCCATTTCTGGCCAGTTATTTTCTGTTAGGACACATGAATGGTGCTAACTGAAGAATCGTTCAAGTTCCATACAATGTTTTATTGCCTTTATCTATAATTACTGTTATCATCATCAATTCTGTTCTTGAAAGGATGATTTATCCAACTTTTTTACAGGCATTAATCAACAGAGTCTGCTGCATATATTCACTCCTCTGTGGATATTTCTATCCTTTCTTAACAGTTTCTAATTTTTTACAAAATTCTCAAATTCGATGTTTATATCTAAATATTCCACACCACTTAACATTTTCAAGATTGGGATTGTGATCCCTTTCAACCATCTTTTCTTCAATGCAGACAAGTCTAATTCTATGAATAATTTAGAGCTAAACTAAAAATAGTCCTAGTAACTCTTCTTTGAACCCTCCTTACTTTATTTTCGCAAGATGTGGACTGGCATCATCTATAACCATTGGATATATTTCTCACATTGTAATCGGTAAGGATGATTCATAAAGATGTGTGTACTTGTTGTTCTGTAGTTCCACAGGGGACAAGTGACAGTCATCGGCACATTATCTCAATAATAGAGGATGGGGGTGATTTTCAACCGCTGGCAGCCCCTTTCGCATCTGAAAAACAGGTGGATGGTAATTGAAAACTGATAGGGCACCTGAACTACCCCTTTGACCCCCAAAGCCCTCCTGATGCAATTTTCAGACGGGCCTGTAAATGGGCAAGCAGCCCATTGCCTGAAACAGGCATAAGGCTGCATAAATATGCAAATTTGGGGTCGTTCACCCATTGTAGGATCCCAGTTGCAATTCTCAGGTACAAATGGGAGGAGAAAGCACCCATTTGTACCAGGCACTGAGTGGCCTAACCAGCGGTCCTTAAAGGGACCAATGGAGGCTGGTCATAAAATGGCCATGGAAATTTTTAATTTTTATTTTGGTGTGGACAGGAAGAGCAGGCCTCATTCCTTTTGAGATGGAAAATTTAAAAAAAATATTAAAACATCTAGGGTGAGGTTTCTATTGTGACAGAGTGTAGTGCGAGCAGGAGTTTATTCCTCTTACAATATTTGAATACAACCCCTATCGGTAATTGCAAAACTGTTGTGAGATATCACGCATTGTGGTGGATAATTATAATAGGCCCAGTAGCA
Source organism: Heptranchias perlo (assembly GCF_035084215.1). Lineage (NCBI taxonomy): Eukaryota > Metazoa > Chordata > Chondrichthyes > Hexanchiformes > Hexanchidae > Heptranchias > Heptranchias perlo. Next base: position 15,707,011 of record NC_090332.1, on the reverse strand, counting down.
CCATAGATGAATTTTAATTTATAATTGTGGTTTTACACAGTTTTAGACAATCAATCAATAACACGACAATAAAGAATTAAGATACGAACAGCAAATTCTGGTAAAGCACAGCCAATCAATTAGCATCTGCTTTTATTTCAGATTTGCAACATTCCTGGTTTTCTTGTTATCCTTGAGCAATGAAGACAGCTGCCTTTCACCTCAAGAGACATGGCTCTTAGACGTGGCAGCTGCTTTATGCAGAGTTATTGTTGAATCCAAGAGTGAAATAAGTTCAGGAGACAAAATGGATCCCTGTTTCTTCAGTCTCACCACAAAGAAAGCTCAGCGAGTCATTCGGTTAAAATAGACTTTCTTAACAGGTTGATTTTCTGGCTGAATTGTCTCAGCGACACGACAGGTTCTATTATTGCTAACTTGCACCGTACTTTACTCTCTTTTGATTGTCATCAAAAACAAAAGAGAAAAAATGTTCCGGTGTCCAGCAGTGATAATCCTTCCCCACCCCACTGAGCAGCAGAAAATATCGCTACAACAGTCCCATTAATGGCTGCCTGCAGCGGATGGATAATGATGAGCCATTAAAGCTTCGGAAGCACTTTACAGCTCCGCACCCCAGAGGAGCCAGCTAATACTGTGTGGCATAAGACCTAAGGACAACAGGATTCAAAGGTTGTCATTTCTTTTATTCAAGGAATACTTATCTTTATTCCATTTTCTCCCTGTCATTCTGTGCTGCTGGGTCACTTGGACAAACAGAAAGCAGTCGTTTCGACGAGATAAACAAAACAATCATTTTCCTCCCTAACGTTTTTTTGTGGGTCAGAGGGGGAGGAGTGAGTGAGACCCCTGACATGCAAAACGATAAAGGTTCCACAGCCTGAGACGGGAATGTAATTGTTACTTTATGCCGCTCCAACACTCTATCCATGTGGGAAAGAAATATACCAGCAGCTTGACACTTTCTAATTAGACTGGGACTGATGGCAACATAAAAGAGAAGGATAGTAGGGGATAGCTAAATGCTGAATTTGTTAAAAGCGAGATGAAAGATATTATAATAAATAAAAGGTAAGTTTTAGAAAAAAATGTTAAGCTGAAGGACGACAAAGTGACAGCACCTGATGGGATACCTCCATGGATCCTGAGAGAAAATAGAGGCCCTAGAAATTATGGAGTCAATTTTAACGGGGGGCGGGATCAGCGCATGGGGGTTCTAAAGCACGGGGCGCAACAGGAAGTCGGAAATTAAAATTAAGATTAGCGGGCTGGCCGGCATGCATTCACTCAATTTTAACACTGTTTTCAGCTTGCTTTATTACTGTGCTGCAGTTAGGGGATGGCTGGAAGGAGGGGTAAAGCTGCCTCTAGGTTTTCAGACACATCCCTGGAAGTGTTGCCGGCAGCAGACAGGGCCATAAGGGAAGTGCTATTCCCACAAGAGGATGCCCAACTGCCTGACCAAGGAAGCCTGGTTGGAGGTAGCAGAGGAAGTTAGTAGCAGGAGCATCACCTCAAGGACCAGGATCCCGTGCCATTGAGAGATTCAATGACATCACTAGATCAGGAAAGGTGAGTACACCTCCTCCTTTCCCCATCTCCTGTAGTGCACCTGTTCACAGTCCCTCTCCTCCCTCCTGCACCATTCAGACCACTCACCATCTCTGTATCACATCCTTCGTGCCAATCACAAGGGTACAATGTACCACCTCTCGTGCTCACTCCTAACACGCTCACCAGCTACTTGCCTCCTTCACTACTTCCTCTACCAGCATGATCTTCTCACTTGCTCTCAATTGCTCAACACGCATCTCCTCTCATGATTCCTTCCTAAATTCGTGCACAAGCCATTCACTTCCCACTCAAGGCACCCCCATTCTCCTAGCTTCATTCCCCTCTCAGCTTATGCACTACATGCACAAGCCACACACATCTTCACTTGCCTTCTCAGTAGCCATTCATAACCCTGTCCTTCCCTGCTGCAGAAGAAGAGAGTGCACAACACAACACAATCAGTAAGCCTAGTGAAGGACCTGCCAATATCGTTCCCGTAACCCAGGTGGAGCAGCAAGCACCCGTTGCAATAAGTGGGGTTTCAAGAGCATTGAGTATTGGAGATGGTGATGTTGGCGGCTCTGCTGAGCAGGGTGACTGGTTATCAATTGTACCCATTCCTGTACCACAAGCAGTCGCACCTCCAGCCAACATGAAGACCACAACCAATATGGTGAAGCCTTTCATATGCAAATGTCCTGGCTCTCTGTGGCAGCCTAACTCTTGTTGCTTTCCTCTGTCCTCTAAGTCCTTCTCAGCAGCAAGAACCCCTAGCAGTATCTCCTGAAGACAACTCAGATGACACCTTCGCTCCTGAGGACCCACTGTCATGCACTTGATTCTTTCCATGAACCAGCGCAGAGATTGGCACCCCAGATGGGATACATAGTAAATTAGGGGGGCCTGCTCCCAGTGGACCACACAGCACAGGTGAGCAGGGGCAGGTACCCGTGGCAGAAACAACCCAGGAGATGACTCGCTGGAGGCCGACATCCTCTCCTAGCTGTTGAGCAGGTTCGGAGGTGCAAACCTCCATGATACAGCCATGAAAAGAAAAATGCTGGAGGCACACGAGTGATTATGTGAGGTATTGGACGGCCTGCCAAAGACTTTCACCATCATGTCCAAAAGCATGGAGCAGTCCACTTCCAGCATCTGCAGAGTTCTCTCACATAGCATTTCCACTCTGCAATCTACCTTGGAGATGTGTGGCCACCTCCAAGAATAATGCAGCTGGGCCCTCACAAAAGAAGTCTGTGTCACCAGCCTTTTCAGCTTTGATGAAAGCATGAGACTCTGGAAACCAACATCTGCTCCACCTTGGAGAGACTGGGGCACCAAATGGATAGTTTGGCGGACCACTCAGGCTGGCATCTGAAACCACTGGGACAGCACTTCATAAAAGTAGCAGAGTGAGTAAACCTTCTTTCAAAAAAGGCACTATGGGTTGATGCTAGGATGTTTGATGATTTGATGTAAATGATTGTAGTTGGCACTTTGCTCTGCTCAGTGTTTGTAGAACAGCTTATGAGTTTGCCTTGTCAGTAAGTCATTGATGTGAAGTTTGGCTGAATGATTTCAGTGTTAGAGAATTCAGGATTAAGGGATTGGTGCCTGAGGTTTCCATTTATCATGGTATCATAGTATGATACAGCACAGGAGGAGGCCATTCGGCCCATTGTGCCTGTACCGGCTCTTTGAAAGAGCTATCCAATTAGTCCCACTCCCCTTGCTCTTTTCCCGTAGCCCAGTAAATTTTTTCACTTCAGGTATTTATCCAATTCCCTTTTTCGAAGTTACGATTGAACCTGCTTCCACCACCCCTTCAGGCTGTACATTCCAGATCATTACAACTCGCTGCATTAAAAAAAATGTTTCCTCATGTTGCCTCTGGCTCTTCTGCCAATCACCTTAAATCTGTGTCCTCTGGTTACTGACCCTTCTTCCACTGGGAACAGTTTCTCCTTATTTACTCTATCAAAACCGTTCATGATTTTGAACACCTCTATCAAATCTCCTCTTAACCTTCTCTGCTCTAAGGAGAACAACCGCAGCTTCTTCAATCTCTCCACATAATTGAAGTCCCTCATCCCTGGTACCATTCTACTAAATCTCTTCTGCACTCTCTCTAAGGCTTTGACATCCTTCCTAAAGTGTGATGCCCAGAATTGAACACAATACTCCAGCTGAGGCCTAACCAGTGTTTTATAAAAGTTTAGCATAATTTACTTGCTTTTGTACTCTATGCCTATTAATAAAGCCCAGGTTCCCATTTGCTTTTTTAACAGCCTTCTCAACTTGTCCTGCCACCTTATACTTCCAAATTTTACTTTGAATAGAGGTGAGCTGGGTGATTGGGGGGGCGGGGGGGAGGGGGGTTGAGCAAAGGGATTTATGGGTTCAGGTTCGTAAGACATTGAAAGCACCTCAAATGGTTAAGGCCACAAAAAAATAAATCGAATGGGAAGAAGTATAGAATATATGAGTCAAGATGTAATGGTGAATCTATGTAAAACCCTTGGTAAGACCACAGTGGAGTTCAGTGTGCAGTTTTGAGCTCCACCCTGTGTGAAGGATGTTGAGGCAATAGAGAGGGACAGCCATAGATTCACTAGGATGCTGCCCTGGTATGAGGAAATATAATTGTGAAAAATTTGGGCTGTTTTCATTCGGAGATTCCGGGGCGATTTGATAGAGGTGTTTAAAACTATGAAAGGACGAGACAAAGTAGACAGAAACAGACCGTTTCCAGTGATGTTGGGGTTTAGAACAAATGCACAGAGAAATAAGATTCAATGTAAGAGATTTAAGAAAGAGAGCAAACAGAAACCTTTTTACACAGTGGGTTGTGAGACTGTGGAATACACCACCAGAGTTAGTAATTGAAGCAGAGGCCATGTCAACATTTAAGAGTAGATTCGATAGGTGGTTGAAGAAAAAGGAGAATAAGAAGAAATGGGAACAGAACGGGCAAATGGGATTAGGACTGCTGCTCACGTGGACGATAAACACCAACACAGACTAGTTCGGTCCATCAGCCTGTTTCCATGTTGTGATTTTTATGTAATTTAACGTGAAAAAAGTGTTCACTGTGATCAGTCATTATTTATTCAAACTCTTTTGCACAACAATTTTCAGAGAATTTCTTTCCAACCTTCACACCCACATATAATTATAATTATCGTGTTACATGTCCTAGGCACTGAATAGACACATTTGCAAGAAAAATATGCTTTTATTTTCAGTACATAATGTGGGTTGATGGATGAGTTTCTCTATTACAGGTAATTAGACATTAACATCCTGTCTTCTATCAGCTAAGAAGCTGGGTTGTCTAGGCACCCACATAAAGCATTATTAATTTACCACATTGGATTCTTTCCCAGTATTTTCAATGACAAATTCATTTTTATTAAGGCACTCTGGGTGCTTTACAATAAAGATGCTTTAGAGAGGTTTTTCTTGGTATCTTACTCAGAGGAAATGCTCATTATTTTAGTTAATTTAGTTCATTATTCTCAGTTAACTATGTCGAAGAAATGCTACAGCTTGCCTATCTTACACCTCACTCATCGTGACAAATTATTAAAATTCTGATGGGTACAAACACTCATACCTCCCTGCATTTTTTTAAGCTCTGTAAGAGTTTGTCAATCTGCTACTGTTTAACTAACTATTTTATCAATATTTCTTTGCCGTTAGAATCATATTCACATAGAGTTTGTGCAGTTAAATGTTTTTGCTTGAAATCTATGGGGGCAATTTTCAACTTTTGCACAACGTCAGTCCAAAGAGGACAAGGGTGCCCACTGTGCCCGCCTGAAGTTGATGACATGAGGCGGTCATTGATGTCACTGGCAGAGGGAGGGCATGACGGGTGACAGATGGCAAGGCTGGAGGAGACATCGTGTAGAGTGTTTGGCCATCCTCCCCTCATTTTCTCGAGACTGAATTCTCTTGCAAACTCTGCATGACAATCTGCTGCTTCAGAGCACTGCCATTCACCTGCTAGTGTTTTCCCTTGCCATTAAGTGTTAACGTCTGTCCACCTCCCCTCTTTCCAGGACCATTGCAAGTTCCAGGCCTAGCTGTATTAGAGGAAGAGAAGAACAGCGGTCCAGAAGATGTATCATCACTCCCTCTAACCCTTGCAGGTATCAGCTCAGAAATCAGTAGCTCCCGTACTGTAGGGAGTGAATTACAGGGGTCGTCTCTGGGTGATTTGCTGCTCACAGGTGAGCAGGAGCAAGGGCAGGGGTAAAAGATGGCACAGGACAAGCTTGCATCCTAGCTCTGCTACAGAAGGCATAGATGAAGAGTTCTAAGGTGCAGCCTTTAAGAGAAGAGTGATTGCTGTGCACCAGCAATTGCTCAATGCGTTCGACTGCCTGTCACGTCAGACAGTGCGGAAGATACCACTTACAACTTGTGTGCCATTGAAATAATGCAGTCAACCAAAGAGCGTGTGGCCAGCTCTATGCACTCTGCAGCAGAGTCCTCAGTTCAGGTATCAGCACTGGCAGCTTTGATCGAAGCCCAGATTGGTGCCAATCAGACTGTGGGCTCCACCGTCAGCACAAGCTTGCAAAGTTTGCGAGAAAGCATGGAGAGGGGCTTCAGTAGTGCCACAGCCCTCCTCCAGGCTGCTGTCCCGCAGATCAGTGCGAGCATTGAGGTGCAGCGCCATGCGAGTGGCAGTGGCACCATGGAAGAGGCACACGCTGTCCTTTCTCAGGATGGCAGCATGCCTGCTTCTCGGCCACTCTCTGAACCAACGCCCGTACTGGTGCCAGAAAGCCAGCAGGGCTGGACAGCTCCACAGTAGCCGAGATGCTACAGTCTCAGGTCCGGGCCCCTCCAGGTCGCCGATCTTGGTCACCTCATCTTATCGGAGACACGGCAGCCTTCCACCTCCAATGCTGAAGCTACTGGGGTAGCACCTTGTAGGAGCACTAGAATAGGTAGGAGAGCATGTAAGCCAGGCTTTAAGGGCTTGATGATCATTAGTATTTGGATGTGATTGCGTTATTTGTAATTGCACTTTTTATGGGATCCTTGATGTTCAGAGTTTGTTGACTTGACAGAAATACGCCTACTGGTGTTTGAGTTGAGTGCAGTCCTAAGGAGTGTGGAAGGACTGGGACTGACTTTTGGTGCAGGGGAATAGGGATGATTTAGCTGCAGGGTTCCTCGATGATCTGCTGCCGAGGAACTCTTGCAGCTGGCAGGATTGGTGGGCCTTGCTCTTCCTTGACATTCTGTGTTCTTGCTCCTCCCCCTCCACGTTTTCCTCCACAAGAGGCTCGATGGGTTGGCCCCTTTCCAGGGCATAGTTGCGGAGTGTGCGGCACACAGTGGTTATCCTGGAGACTCTCCAGGGGCTGTACTACAGGACAACTCCAGATCTATCCAGCCAACAGAACTGTTTCTTCAGGATGCCAATGGTTTGCTCTACTATGCTTTGGTGGAGGAATGGCTTTGATTGCATCCGTGCACGGGTTCCTGACAGGTGTCATGAGCCACAGATGAAGGGGATAGCCTGTGTTTCCAAGCAGCCACCTTCTCACCCAAACCATCAGGTTAAACAGATGGAGCATTGAGGACTGGTGCAGGATGATGGCATCATGACAGCTGCCAGGAAAACCAAATTATGTGCTACGTATCATCGAAAAGCTATATGTTCAGCAAGTAGAATCCCTTCCTGTTCATGTTTGCTCCAGAGTCTTGTGTTGGAGCACACAAGGCAATGTGTGTGTACAGTCAATAATGCCCTTCGTCTGGCAGAAGCCTACAATTCTGATGAGGCCCAGAGCCCTGTCTTCCTGCTTCATAGCTTAAATTGGGAAGGAGATGAAATTGTTGGCTCTGGTGAACAGCTTAACCATCTGGGGCAAGGCATGCAGAACAGATTGACTAATGTTACCCGCTGCACTCTGCAATGACCCTGAAATATAAAAATTCACGGTGACATTCAACTTCAGAGCCACAGCCAAGGCCAAGTATGATCTGGTGTTGGGCTGTGAATGGGTGACATATCTCTGTGGTGGCCCCCCTGGTAAAGTGGAGCCTCCTAGCACACTCCTCCTTGCTGACCTGCATGTACGCTTCAGTGAGGTAGGGCCACCTGCGAGCTCCCTTCCTTCTGCCTGCAACTGCATGTCTGTGGATTCTTGCCTGCTGCTTCTCCACAAGAGAGGGGCAATTTCCTGATGATACGGATGCATGAGTGTGCAACTGTATCATCAGGAGCAACAATGAACGTCACTTATTGGGCTGAACTTTCAACTTTGGCATAGGTATAAAATGGCCAATAGCAGATCGGCCGCCCTTTAGACAACCTGCCCGATAGACACTTCATCCGTTTCTTTCCATTGTATCACGGGCGGCCATTTTGCCCATGTTACACTCTCGCTGAAGTTAAAAGTTCCAGTGACTGTTTTTCATGGTCTATACTAAAAGGACTGAGTAATGCAGTAGATGAGAACACTGCATCTCCATCTTTGGGAGCTGGATTTGAATCCAGTCCACATTGCTGGAATAAGTAAGCTGTCTGCTAACTGTAATGATCACTAAAGAAATTAATTTGTAAAGCATCAGCTCAGTTCAGAGTGGGCATGTATCTAGAGTGCATAACTATCTATAAACCAGCGCCAATAGATATTAAGAATTGGCAATCTGACAGAGATGGGGATGGAAATTAACACAAGTAATGGGGTGTGCTCGTCTATGTTTAGGGTCAATGAGTATTGTTTGGGCGATACTTTGGATTGAACCTGTTCTACACCTGACACTGGAGAAATAGATGCCATAATGTGGGAAAAATGTTCCATTTGGCAGCAGTGACATTGCATACCTTACTAAGCACAACTAATTCACCACTTCCTTCCACTCAAATAAATGTTCACAGCACATGGCAAATTTTTTTTTTATTCGTTCATGGGATGTGGGCGTCGCTGGCGAGGCCAGCATTTATTGCCCATCCCTAATTGCCCTTGAGAAGGTGGTGGTGAGCCGCCTTCTTGAACCGCTGCAGTCCATGTGGTGACGGTTCTCCCACAGTGCTGTTAGGAAGGGAGTTCCAGGATTTTGACCCAGCGACGATGAAGGAACGGCGATATATTTCCAAGTCGGGATGGTGTGTGACTTGGAGGGGAACATGCAGAGGTGGTGTTGTTCCCATGTGCCTGCTGCTCTTGTCCTTCTAGGTGGTAGAGGTCGTGGGTTTGGGAGGAGCTGTCGAAGAAGCCTTGGCGAGTTGCTGCAGTGCATCCTGTGGATGGTACACACTGCAGCCACTGTGCGCCGGTGGTGAAGGGAGCGAATGTTTAGGGTGGTGGATGGGGTGCCAATCAAGCGGGCTGCTTTGTCCTGGATGGTGTCGAGCTTCTTGAGTGTTGTTGGAGCTGCACTCATCCAAGCAAGTGGAGAGTATTCCATCACATTCCTGACTTGTGCCTTGTAGATGGTGGAAAGGCTTTGGGGAGTCAGGAGGTGAGTCACTCGCCGCAGAATACCCAACCTCTGACCTGCTCTTTTAGCCGCAGTATTTATATGGCTGGTCCAGTTAAGTTTCTGGTCAATGGTGATCCCCAGGATGTTGATGGTGGGGGATTAGGCAATGGTAATGCCGTTGAATGTCAAGGGGAGGTGGTTAGACTCTCTCTTGTTGGAGATGGTCATTGCCTGGCACTTATCTGGCGTGAATGTTACTTGCCACTTATGAGCCCAAGCCTGGATGTTGTCCAGGTCTTGCTGCAGGTGGGCTCGGACTGCTTCATTATCTGAGGGGTTGCGAATGGAACTGAACACTGTGCAATCATCAGCGAACATCCCCATTTCTGACCTTATGATGGAGGGAAGGTGATTGATGAAGCAGCTGAAGATGGTTGGGCCTAGGACACTGCCCTGAGGAACTCCTGCAGCAATGTCCTGGGGCTGAGATGATTGGCCTCCAACAACCACTACCATCTTCCTTTGTGCTAGGTATGGCTCCAACCACTGGAGAGTTTTCCCCCTGATTCCCATTGCACACAAATGGCACACAACCAGCGTTCTTGAGGAAATGAGTGAGATTCTGGCTTTTATTTATTTTTGTGCTCGTCAAGGGATGTTAATGCCAGTGAATGAAACTCTTCTGATTTCGGGCACAAAGTGTCAGCATCAAATATTCCATCTATATCAAGGTAAGGTACACCACTGTTTGAAGCGAAGTAAAGTTTCCACTATTCTGCCCCAATGTGCCTCAACCCTAATTCAGAAGACCATCCCCTATTGCACCAGAGCAACTTTTTTCCATTTCCCACATCCAGCGACCTGTCTGAGGGAGATAGCAAATTGGTGCCAAATTAGGAATGGTTTTGTGTTGAAGATACATGTTCATTAGAAACCGGATTGAGACTGCTCAAACTAATTCACAATGGACCTTACAGCCAGGTGTCCATCCCATCAGTCTGGTGTCTAACCCACTCCACCAACCCAATTCCCTGGCTAATATCTTCAAGTGCGTAGGAATACGTATAACAGTAGATTATGTAATACAACTTGAGAACATTTTGAGAGATAATGTAATTGTTTATCTAGAGAATGCAAAAGCTGTAATGAGCAGTCAGCATGGCAATTGGAGTAATAAGCAATGTCTCATAAATCTACTGAAATTCTTTTGAGGAAGTGATTAAACTAGGCCAGTGAACCTAACATATCTAGATTTCCAAAGGCATTTGAAAAAGTTCCTCATCTGAAGAGTTTATAGTTTGCCAATAATTTTATGTTATCTTACTAAGAACCTAACTGGGATGGAGATTTGCTTGGCAATAGAGTGAAGGTGATGATAGAGTCAATTGGGTCTAATTGATTTGATTGTTGATATCCCTGTTCTTTCCCCATGGTGATCAAAACAGGGGCACAACCGTGGCCATTCAGACATGAAATTATATTTCAACCTTTAAAAAAGATTCAAGTATCTATACACAAGAGATCAATGGATGACAATAAAAGAATACATACAATCACTCATCCTACACCAATTCCTTTGCTTTCATCATGGCTGAATCTATACAATATAATGTACAACACAGAATGATACAATATCATAGAATACAGTATTGTGCAAAGCAGAATACAATAAATTCTACCGCAATACACTACATGATATATTGTACTGAATTAAACCATATTATTCTGCAGTATGCTCTATTGTACTCTATTAGACGATTCTGTATTTAGATTTAGATTATATAATATAATTATATAATATAATTATATAATCTTCCCTGACAAGCTGACATTGATTGGTAACTCTATAAGTGAGGAAGTACAGTTGCAAACCTATGCTATCCTACTTTGTGGCAGTGTGTTAATGCACTAACAACATACAGAACTCTCATTTAATTTTGGTAAGTAACTATACTGAATTCTATTACATTATACTGTTTTAGGACTTGGATTACACTAACTATATATAAAAAGACACACACACTTCCCTGACAACATATTCAATGCTAGGATTTTGTGGTGTCATGTCTGATACTTAATGATGCTGGAGGCTCCCGTTTGATTCCTCTCCAAGTGACAGTTTGAATATCAGCATTGTTTATTAAATTATAGATACATGCTGATTTGCCATGGTGCAAATCCTAGGGTCAGGAGTCTGCAGGCAAAAAAGAGTTCTCAGCCCCGAGCTTTCCTGATATTGGGAATTCAGTTGCAAAAACACGGCATGCATGTTTCTCCACCTATTAAAGTTAATGGAAGCAAGAGTTGCGCAGGGCCCGCTGACAGTCCATGCCTGAATTCCTCATACAGGCTCCTGTCACGTGAAGTCCTGCACTGCGAGCATTAATTCCTATAATTGACCCTGTTGTGTCAGTCTAAATTCTGTGAACACCCTGAATCCTGAAATACAAATCTCCAAACTGTATCTGTAGAAATATCAAGATAAACAATACCGTTTAGTGAATCCACTCAGGTGTTGTCAGTGGACACCACAGAATAAGACAGTAAAAATACTCCCTTGCTTCACATTCTCTCCACAAAGGTATCAGTGGTGAGTGGGGAACGATGGAGCGTGAACCAGTGCTTCTGGGGTGGAGGTGGGAAAGAATACTCATTCTGAAAATGGTTTTGCGTCTCACACAGTGATATATTGGCATCATGTTCACTTTAATTTAGTTCATGCTGATTAAAATGTCTCCTGAACTGTATCATGCCCAGTTCTGATGAAAGATCATCGACCTGAAACATTAACTCTGTTTCTCTCTCCACACATGCTGCCTGACCTGCTGAGTGGCTCCAGCATTTTCAGTTTTTATTTCAGACTTCCAGCAGTCACAGTATTTTGCTCTTGTCCACACTGTTTGGTGGCTTGGTGAGTCGTGCAGATCAAGAAGGTCCCTGATTCAATCCCTGGTCTTGGCTGAGTTAGTTTCCCTTGGACAGGACAATGGTTAGGGACTGGAATTGGGTCAGTGCTCTGAGCTAAGGAGGGGAAAATGAGTTCTCCAATGACCTTTGCTGAAAAACGCCCTATGTGAATATCAGCTGAAGACAGAATCGAGCCCGCCTGAGATGTCCCTCAGTGGATCTGCCAGCCTCACAAACCAACATTGGCCACTTGACCAATGTCCTGGAGTGCTGCCAGCTCCCAGGGGATGATGCCCCAGTGTTTGTCTCTACCTTCATGAGAGAAAAGGGAAAGTATTCAGGAGTGGGTGTTCTAGTCAAATCTTTCAGATTTAACAGTTGGGAAGAATCTGCAGCCAGAACATTACTTCATTGAGGTGAGTTATCACAGCAATAGAAAGGTCATTTCTTTTAGCTGAATCAGGATAAAACATATTTTGCGAATCACTCTCCTGAGAAACTACAAGGAGCACAAAGCCATCAGTCAAGCTTGCAGCATAAAGATGGCTTTTAACAAATTAAACGTTAGGCGGCAATTCTTGCTAACGCCTATGTAAAAACAGCAGAATGTTACTGGACATGCACCACCCGCCATATTGGGAGAGGAGGTCGTGCTTTCATCAGGAGCACATGCTGGCAGCATTCAAAATTAAAAGTTGTCCATTTTGAACCCGCTCCAGTGGAAGAGGAGGAGGCCACTCAACAGGGGGCCATATTCACAGAGAGTCTTCAGGGAGCATCACTCCTACCTCATCTTCAATGTACTTCAATGCAAGGAGTCTAATGAATAAGGCAGATGAGCTGAGGGCACAGATAGACACTTGGAAGTATGATATCTTAGCTATTACTGAAAGATGGCTTAAAGAGGAGCAGGAATGGCAGCTCAACGTTGCTGGTTACAGGGTTTTCAGACGAGATAGAGAGGGGGATGAAAAAGGAGTGGGGGGGACAATATTGGTTAAAGAAACAATTACAGCTGTGAGGAGGGATGATATGTTAGAAGGATCATCAAATAAGGCCATATGGGTTGAGCTAAAGAACAAAAAAAGGGGCAATCACCCTGCTGGGAGTGTGCTATAGACCCCCAAGCTCCCAGAGGGAGATAGAAGTGTAAATATGTAGGCAAATTTCTGAGAAGTGCAAAAACAATAGGGCAGTAATAGGCACTTTACAACCTTCCAGATTCAACATTGATTTCAATAACTTCAGATCGTAACCACTGCTCCCATTTTTTCGGTCAGCGAATACTGCCATTTACATCTACTCCTGACCAATCTTCTGTTTCTTAACCTGTCCCATTACCACCTTCCTTGTCTTGCACCATCATCCCTTTTGTCATTTAATCACTTGTGCCCTCTACCCTATCACAGACCTTCCCTTTTGTTCTTTCCTCCCCTCCCCTCCCCTCCGCCCCTTTCCTTGGCTCTGTACTTGCTTAAAAACTTTAACTCTTTTAACATCTTCCAGTTCTGACGAAAGGTCTTCGACCTGAAACGTTAACTCTGTTTCTTTCTCCACAGATGCTGCCTCACTTGCTGAGCTTCTCCAGCATTTTCTGTTTTTATTTCAGATTTCCAGCATCCGCAGTATTTTGCTTTTGATTGAGGGCAGTAACAGTAGGGGATTTCAACTACCCTAATATTAACTGGGATAGAATCAGTGCGAAAGGTATAGAGGGGGCAGAATTCTTAAAATGCACTCAGGAGAACTTTTTCAGCCAGTACGTGGCAAGCCCAATGAGAGAGGGGGAAGTTCTGGATTTAGTTTTAGGGAATGAAGCTGGGCAGGTGGAAGGAGTATCATTTTGCTCGTAGTGATCATAATTTAGTTAGATTTAGCATAGTTATGGAAAAAGACAAAGAAAGAACAGGAGTAAAAGTTCTCAACTGGGGATAGGTCAATTTTACTAAGCTGAGAAGTGATTTAGCAAAAGTGGACTGGAAACAGCTACTTGAAGAGATGGGTGAGATCCTGAATGAATATTTCACATCGGTATTTACGGTTGAGAAAGGCATGGATGTTAGGGAACTTGGGGAAATAAATAGTGATGTCTTGAGGAGTGTACATATTACAGAGAGGGAGGTGCTGGAAGTTAGGGAACTTGGGGAAATAAATAGTGATGTCTTGAGGAGTGTACATATTACAGAGAGGGAGGTGCTGGAAGTCTTAACGCGCATCAAGGTAGATAAATTTCCGGGACCTGATGAAATGTATCCCAGGACGTTATGGGAGGTTAGGGAGGAAATTGCGGGTCCCCTAGCAGAGATATTTGAATCATCCACCGCTACAGGTGAGGTGCCTGAAGATTGGAGGGTAGCAAATGTTGTGCCTTTGTTTAAGAAGGGAGGCAGGGAAAAGCCTGGGAACTATAGACCAGTGAGCCTGACATCTGTAGTGGGTAAGTTGTTAGAGGGTATTCTGAGGGACAGAATCTACAGGCATTTGGAGAGGCAGGGACTAATTAGGAACAGTCAGCATGGTTTTGTGAGAGGAAAATCATGTCTCACGAATTTGATTGAGTTTTTTGAAGGGGTAACCAAGAAGATAGATGAGGGCTGTGCAGTAGACGTGGTCTACATGGACTTCAGCAAAGCATTTGACAAGGTACCGCATGGTAGGTTGTTACATAAGGTTAAATCTCATGGGATCCAAGGTGAGGTAGCCAATTGGATACAAAATTGGTTTGACGACAGAAGACAGAGGGTGGTTGTCGAGGGTTGTTTTTCAAACTGGATGCCTGTGTCCAGCGGTGTGCCTCAGGGATCGGTGCTGGGTCCGCTGTTATTTGTTATTTATATTAATGATTTGGATGAGAATTTAGGAGGCATGGTTAGTAAGTTTGCAGATGACACCAAGATTGGTGGCATTGTGGACAGTGAAGAAGGTTATCTAGGATTGCAACGGGATCTTGATAAATTGGGCCAGTGGGCCGATGAATGGCAGATGGAGTTTAATTTAGATAAATGTGAGGTGATGCATTTTGGTCGATCGAATCGGGCCAGGACCTACTCCGTTAATGGTAGGGCGTTGGGGAGAGTTATAGAACAAAGAGATCTAGGAGTACAGATTCATAGCTCCTTGAAAGTGGAGTCACAGGTGGATAGGGTGGTGAAGAAGGCATTCAGCATGCTTGGTTTCATTGGTCAGAACATTGAATGCAGGAGTTGGGATGTCTTGTTGAAGTTGTACAGGGCATTGGTGAGGCCACACTTGGAGTACTGTGTACAGTTCTGGTCACCCTATTATAGAAAGGATATTATTAAACTAGAAAGAGTGCAGAAAAGATTTACTAGGATGCTACCGGGACTTGATGGTTTGACTTACAGGGAGAGGTTAGACAGACTGGGACTTTATTCCCTGGAGAGTAGGAGGTTAAGGGGTGATCTTATAGAAGTCTATAAAATAATGAGGGGCATAGATAAGGTCGATAGTCAAAATCTTTTCCCAAAGGTAGGGGAGTCTATAACGAGGGGGCACAGATTTAAGGTGAGAGGGGAGAGATACAAAAGGATCCAGAGGGGCAATTTTTTCACTCAAAGGGTGGTGAGTGTCTGGAACGAGCTGCCAGAGGCAGTAGTAGAGGCGGGTACAATTTTGTCTTTTAAAAAGCATTTGGACAGTTACATGGGGAAGATGGGCATCGAGGGATATGGGCCAAGTGCAGGCAATTGGGACTAGCTTAGTGGTATAAACTGGGCGACATGGACATGTTGGGCCGAAGGGCCTGTTTCCATGTTGTAACTTCTATGATTCTATGATTCTATAAGATAAATCATTGTCAGAGCAGTGGGAGGCATTCAAGGGGGAGATAGTGAGGGTTCAGAGCAAATATGTTCCCACAAAGAAAAAGGGTGGGACTGCCAAATCTAGAGCCCCTGAATGTCAAGGAGCATACAGGGTAGGTTAAGGCAATAACGGGAAGCTTATGTCAGATACCGAGCGCTCAATACTACAGAAAGTCTAGAGGGGCATAGAAAGTGCAGGGGTGAAATTAAAAAGGAAATTAGGAAAGCAAAGAGAGGGCATGAAAAAATATTGGCAAGCAAAATCGAGGAAAATCCAAAGATGTTTTATAAATACCGAAAGAGCAAGAGGATAACTAAGGAAAGAGTAGGGCCTATTAGAGACCAAAAAGGTAACCTATGTGTGGAGGCGGAAGATGTGGGTATGGTTCTTAATGAATACTTTGCGTCTATCTTCACAAAGGAGGGGAACAATGCAGACATTGTATTTAAGGAGGAGGAGACTGAAATAATAGATGGGATCAACATAGTGAGAGAGGAAGTATTAAGGAGTTTAGCATCTTTGAAAGTAGATAAATCACCAGGCCCAGATGAAAGGTATCCCAGGCTGTTAAGAGAAGCAAGAGAGCAAATAGCGGAGACTCTGACCATAATTTTCCAATCCTCCCTGGCTGCAGACCTGGTGCCAGAGGATTGGAGGACTGCTAACGTTGTACCGTTGTTTAAAAAGTGAGAAAGAGATAGACCGAGTAACTATAGGCCAGTCAGTCTAACCTCGGTGCTGGGAAAATTATTGGAAACAATTCTGAGCGACAATATTAATCGTCATTTAGAAAGGCATGGGTTAATCAAGGACAGTCAGCGTGGATTTGTTAAGGAAAGGTCATGTCTGACGAACTTGATTGGATTTTTTGAGGAGGTAACAAGGAGGGTCGATGAGGGTAGCATGTTTGATGTAGTCTACATGGATTTTAGCAAGGCTTTTGACAAGATCCCACATGGCAGACTGGGAAAGTGGCAAGTTGGATCCAAAATTGGCTCAGTGGCAGGAAGCAAAGGGTAATGGTTGACAGGTGTTTTTGCGACTGGAAGGCTGTTTCCAGTGGGGTATCACAGGGCTCAGTATTAGGTCCTTTGCTTTTTGTGGTATATATTAATCATTTAGATTTAAATGTAGAGGGCATGATTAAGAAGTTTGCAGATGATACAAAAATTGGCCGTGTGGATGATAGTGAGAAGGAAAGCTGTCGACTGCAGGAAGATATCAATGGGCTGGTCAGGTGGGCAGAAAAGTGGCAAATGGAATTCAATCTGAAGAAGTGTGAGGTAATGCATTTGGGGAGGGCAAACAGGGCACGGGAGTACACAATAAATGGGAGGATACCAAGAGGTGTAGAGGAACAGAGGGACCTTGGTGTGCATGTCCACAGATCCCTGAAGGCAGCAGGACAGGTAGATAAGGTGGTTAAGAAGGCATATGGGATACTTTCCTTTATTAGCTGAGACACAGAATATAAGAGCGGGGAGGTTATGCTAGAACTGTATAAAACACTAGTTAGGCCACAGCTTGAGCACTGCGTACAGTTCTGGTCACCACTTTACAGGAAAGATGTGATTGCACTAGAGAGGGCACAGAGGAGATTTACGAGGATGTTGCCAGGGCTGGAACATTTTATCTGTGAGGTAAGATTGGATAGGCTGGGGTTGTTTTCTATGGAACAAAGGAGGCTGAGGGGAGATTTAATTGAGGTGCATAAAATTATGAGGGGCCCAGATAGAGTGGATAGGAAGGACCTATTTCCCTTAGCAAACAGGTCAATATCCAGGGGGCATAGATTTAAAGTAATTGATAGAAGGATTAGAGGTGAGCTGAGGAGAAATGTTTTCACCCAGAGGGTGGTGGGGGTCTGAAACTCACTGCCTGAAAGGGTGGTAGAGGCAGAAACCCTCATCACATTTAAAAAGTACTTGGATGAGCACTTGAAGTGCCGTAACCTATAAGGCTATAAACCAAGTGCTGGAAAGTGGGATTAGGCTGGATAGCTGTTTTTCAGCCAGCACTGACACGATGGGCCGAATGGCCTCCTTCTGTGCCGTAATTGTCTATGATTCTATGAACTTCACTAAGGAGCAATCTATGCTTTACCAAGGAGGCTGTGACCAAGCAATGTTACCTGCTCCAGCCACATCTACAGCCTCAAACCAGGGCATGGACAGCACAGCCTGTGGCTGTTAAGATCACCATCAGCCTTAACTTTTATGCCAGGGGCTCCTTTCAGGCTGCAACAGGTGACATCAGAAACCTCTCACAGTTTGCAGTGCACCAATGTATCAGAGAGGTCACTGAGGTTCTCCACACCAGGAGGAACACTTACATCTCCTTCCCTATTGACAGAGCGAAGCAGGACAAAAGCGCACAAGGTTTCACCTGTATGGCGGACCTCCCCATAGTGCAAGGTGCCATTGACTGCACGCACATCGCTGTGCATGCTTCCTATAACAAGCCTGGAATATTTATCAATCAAAAGGGATTCCACTCCCTCAACATACAACTGGTTTGCGCCCAAAGACAGCGCATCATGCAGGTCTGCGTCTGATATCCCAGTAGCAGTCACGACTCTTTCATCCTGCGCCAGTCCTTTGTGCTGCCTTTATTCCAATCGGGCTGCCAAGTTACAGGCTGTCTTTTGGGCAATGACCGTATCAATGGCGAAGATATTTGCTCTGAAACATGGTTACAGTGTAAATGATAATCAGGAACTTATTGCATTAGGTATTTGCAATTGCTTTGGATCTTTTTGGACAACGGTTATCCCCTCCGGACATGGCTCAAGACTCCAGTTAGGAACCCGCACACAGTTGCAGAGCAGGCCTACGACGAGAGCCATGCTGCCATAAGGAACATCATCGAGCAAACAATCGGCATGCTCAAGTAACGCTTCCACTGTCTGGACTGTTCCGGAGGAGCTTTGCAGTGCACCCCTGAGCGGGTATCCAGATTTGTGGTCGTCTGCTGCATGCTGCACAACTTTGCCATCATGAGGGAGCAGCCCTTACCACCACCTGCAAATCAACACATTCAGGTGGAGGTGCAGGAAGAGAAGGAGGAGGAGGGCGAGGAAGAGCAGGAGGAGAGGCAGCGACCACCAGCGCTCCTATCTGCCCGAACTCTCAGAAACCAACTCATTGAGGAGCGCTTCAACTAAGTCAGTCCTCCTATTCCCCTTACCTCTCTTACCGGCAGTTATGGAGAAAAACAATTGGCGATTTACCTTTGCTCACCAAGCTAAATCTAGAGTACTGGTTAATTTTGGCAGAGGAGAATAAGGCCTCATAGAGCTTGATGTGGTCCAGCCAGATCTGACGATGGATGGCTAACTAAGATTAAGACACTGTGGGCTGATCAGGCTGCTGAACCTGATGCCATTTACCCCAGACTGCTGAAGGAAACGGGAGATGTGTTATGTAAGCCATTGGCTCATATATTTAATAGCTCTTTGAGCTCTGGGCTCGTGCCAGTGGATGGGAGGGAAGCTCACGTGGTCCTAATAATTTTTTTTATTCATTCATGGGATGTGGGCGTCAGTGGCAAGGCCAGCATTTATTGCCCGTCCCTAAGCAGGGCAAGAAATTTAAGCAGGTCATTTAAGAAGGGCAAGAAATCAGATACTGGGCATTATTGGCCCATTAGTTGGATGTAAGTTGCACAGAGAGATGTTGGATGGAGTTAGAAGGCACATTATTCATGATCACTTGGCAATTATTAGAGCATCCCAGTATGGCTTTGGGAAATGGAGGTCCTGCCTGACTATCCTGATTGAGTTGTTTTGAGGAAATGACCAAATCAGAGGATGATGGCATTCTGGTAGATGTTGTATAACTTGGTTTCCAGAAAGCCTTTGAGACGATGCCACAAAAACAGCGTTAGGAAAAATGTCATCATGTAGCATTGGTGGTCAAATATTATACTGGATGGGAAATTGGTTATAATCTCGTAGGCAGAGGATCAACATCAATGGGAGTAGATCCGCAAGGGGCTGGCTCATGAGTGAGACTCAAGGGCTCTTTGTAGGAACCATGCTGTTCAGCATCTTCATAAATCATTTTGGAATAAGGGCTATTGACAAGTTTGTGGAGTACACAAAAATGTGTATTGGAGTTTGGGATTTAGATCAAATAAATAGGTTATATAAAGTTTGGGAATAGGTCCTTGTGTGGTAAATGCCCTTCAAAGTGGATAAGTGCAAACTGATCAATAGAAAACAGGCAATATAAAAAAACCATCAGCAAAAAAACACAAACATATAGAAAAGACAAAAGAATGTGCAAATAGTGGGGTGGGGAGTGAAAAGACAAAAAGGAAAGATCCCATGGACAACAAAAGCAGGAGAAATAATGAGAAAAATAAAGAGTTTTTTTTAAAGGCTGCGGATGCAGCAGAAAGTAAATTAAAACAGAAAATGCAAACAAAGCACAGTGGATATACCAGCTGCAAGAAGAGAAAAAGAATGGGTTCACATCAAGAGCCTGCCTGCACCCTGATAAGGGATCTCCAACCCAAATATTAACCTGCCTCCCTTCACCCCAAACACAGACAGACCCATCCCACATCACAAGCATCCACTGCTGTGAGGAGAGTAGAGCATATAACTAAGGTCTAAGGTTACTAAAATTAATGTTCACAGTATACCCAATAGGAAGATTTCATTTCTGCTGCCTCTGTAACCCTTTTACTTTCTTTTCTCTTTCTTTATTTCTCATACTTTTGTTGTACACAGACCTTTTCTGTGTCTTTTCATCCCCCACCCCTCCAAAATATTTGCACCTTCTGTTGTCCTCTCCCTGTTTGTAACCTCTGGATTGTTAGTCCAGAACCACAACCATTACATGTTCATAGCCAAGATTTCAAGATTGCTGAAATCTTTTCACTCTTTCGGGTGAAAACTACCAGTGGTGATCTTAGCGGACAAATGCTTAACATATTCGTACGATATTCCTCTGTCCATTATTTTAATCAAAATGTTAACCCTTTCAAAATTCCAATGATTCGCCTACTTAATAATGTTGTTCCTCATTTTTCTTTTAATCAATTTACCATTGTATCAGACATGTTATAACGTATTAACTTACCATCTTTCCTTGGTGTCAAATTAATACATTATAAAATTAATCTTTAAAGCCTCTCCCAAGCTCCTCATTAATCAATTTAATTTATAATTCATAACCTAATCAATTCCCATATAACTTGTAGCCTTTTTTCCCCCTTGTATCTCAAATTAATATTTCTGACAAATAATTTTCTACTCACAAACTAATGCAGATTTATTATGTTTTTTAACAATATCCTGTTAGTTTGCCCGACTGGTGTCATTTGTATATCCTCAGGATTTTTACTGTCTCTTGATCTTTTTTATCTCCATTTCATCCTCTGTGAATGCTGTTCTTCACTCTCCCAGTAGTTTTAATGGTTGACCTGCTGTTTAATTTCCTATTCAGGTTGATGCTTCAGTGAAGTACAGAGGCAGTATTGTATTGTCAGAGATGCCATCCTTCAGATAAGACATTAAATCGGTGCCATCTGCCTGTTTTGTCGTTTCAGGTGGGCATTAAAGATCATATGACATTATTCAAAAGGTGCTCCCTGGATGACCCGACCAATGTTTCTTCCTGCACCAACACTACCAAAAACAGATTAATTGGTCATTCAACTCATTGCTATTTGTGGGATCTTGCTGTACACAAAATGACTGCTGCCTTTGCCTGCATAACAACAGTCACTGTGCTTTAAAGTAGTTAATTGGACAGGGCCAAATAAACAAAAGAAGTAGTGAAAGCAAGATTCAAATGAAAGTCAAAGTAGTTGATTGTGCACAATGTGTTTTGAGACTTTTCCGCAAGATGTGATAAAATTATGTATAAAAGTGTCTTTTTCATTCTTGGCTGTACTCTGAGTTTTTTTCCCTCTTCTTTCATTCTGTTCCTGGAACAGCTGGCTTCTTGTTTGATATTCTTCGATTCTGTCTCCTTTTTGATGGAACTTCATTTGATTCTTGTTTTCATTATCTCTTTTCTGCACTTCGCCCTGTCCAATTCCCACATCAACAAATCGTTTTCAGCTGAAATATCCTGTATCACTCCTTCTCCTTACACTTAGCTGTCAACACTTGCATGCTTCAACTTCCTAATTTCCTGTGATACAGCATCTCTTCCTCTCTTTGAACTGCCGCTGTCACTTTCATAATTCCACAGGGTTCTGGTGTGTGGTACACATTTTTTCTTACCTTATTTGTATATTGCATCATTCCAATATACTAAGCTAATGTGTGGCCTAATGATAATTATGTACTCCAAAGTTTGAATACATCAGTGGTTTTATTGTACCTGTGACTGTTTTCATATTCAGCTTCATCTGGTGCCAAAATATGGTTGTGGTAAAAGCCCTGCTTACTGACCATGTCAAGAATGTTGGTCAGGTCAGCTAAAACTGTGTAAAGATCCTTATGCTGCTTCATGTATTTCTCCTGAATCTGCCAAGTGAAGAAAATCATGTCAGCGATGCTGTAATTGGATCTGAAGCCATCGTCCCTCTTAGAGGTCTGAGCCAATCAAGTACATGATTGAGAAACACTCTTGCGAGTATTTTCCAACTATTGAAAGAAGTGAAATTCCCTGATTGTTTCCCACAGTTGCTGTTCTCTCCTTTCTGCTTGTAGATTGGAACAAATGTGAAATCCTTCAGGGTCTGTGAGACGGAGCCATCTCTACGGATAGTTTTCAAGAGCCTGCATAGTTGGTCAGTAATAGCCATTCTTATAAATCTTCTAAGAGATCCCATTCAGTCCTGGAGGTTAACTGGTCTTCATTTCCTTGACAGCTTCACTAACCATCACTGACGTGGGCTTACCTGTAGCACAACTCCTGAACCCTTACTGATCTCACTCCACCCTTGCCCCCAACAAGGCTCTGGATTTGCCCTTAGACTTCCTTGCACAAGTCCTCCGGGACTTTTAAATTCTTGGCAACCACCAGGGTCAAATTCACGACAATCTGCCCGTGATCCACTTGCTGTGTGGTGCACAGTGTTAGTATTTGAAAAATACATATAAATGAGAATGATAGGGAAGAAACCAGAAAATGTACAATCCTTTGATATTAATAGCAAGCTAATCTAGCCAGTGGCTGCTATTTATGCCATCCACACTTAACAACCCTCTGCGGCTTTCAAAGAAACAAATACGAGCTACGCAAATGCTTTTCTGTAAAGTTTTGCTGCTGAATTAAACTGAGTAGAGCACAAAGAATTGGAACTTCAGATCATTAATTTCAGTATTTACTTCATAAATATTTTCTTTGCTTGTATTGTTTTGGTGTAGTTTTCAGAGCTTTACTTTTAATTTTAATTTTAATGTTAATGGGTCAATCCAGCCTGTTGGATATATTGTTGTGTTTTGCTAAAGTTATTAACTAGTCTGCCATCATGTGGCTTAATATGGTGTTAGATTCCAAAGCTTACTAAATCCACCTATCCATTCTAATCTAGAACTTTAGATCATTAATTTCAATATTTACTGCCTGACTTTTTGTTTTGTTTATGTTGTTTTGGTGTAGTTTTCAGAGGATTAGTTTTAATTTTAAACTATTGAGCCACAAAGAGATTTTTGAAAGCCACAAAAGAATCAGAGAGAATTGGAATGGCTTAAGTAGCAGATATTGCGATAAGTTGTAATAATGGTCTTCACGTGTGCTCTACTGGGGAATTATGGCGGATTCAACTTAAGGAGGATCATTCAGATCAACTCAACTTCCCAGAACAATACAGGGAGTCATCCATTTTCAGTATCACAGCAACACTGCCACATTTACTTAACATGCATTTTGCTAGAGTTACTATTTTTAAATTATATTTATGTTGGCCCAGAAATTGCTGGAAAAATAACGGCGAGTTCATGGCACCCGGTAAAAAAAATACAGTAATTAGTGGCAAAGAAGAGATACATCATGAGTTGCCAATCGCAAACAAATTGCTGGAAAATTTGCGCCGTTCCACCGTTAATCTCACAGAAACGGGAGCTCGCCGTCAATCTCCCTGTGAGTTTCAAGAAATTGCTGGTATTTCATGTCGTAAGGATCCTGTTAATAACGTTATTTATGGTCCTGACATGCCTCTCAACCTTGGAGGCCCAGAAAGGGAACAATTGAAACTGTGGCGTCTCCCTCCCGCAGATGGTGAATTGTTCCTAGAGGTTATTAAAATTTTAAATTTTAAATGTTTTCATTTTTCTTCTTACTTCTCCTTTCTGTCTCTTTTTCTCTCACTCTTAATCCAATCCCTCTTTCCCTCTCTTTATTTCTCTTTCTGTATCTAATTCACCCTATTTCCTTCTCCATCCTTCACTCTCTTTCTTTCTCTATCCTCAAATTTTTTTATTCGTTCATGGGATGTGGGCGTCTCTGGCGAGGCCAGCATTTATTGCCCATCCCTAATTGCCCTTGAGAAGGTGGTGGTGAGCCGCCTTCTTGAACCGCTGCAGTCCGTGTGGTGACGGTTCTCCCACAGTGCTGTTAGGAAGGGAGTTCCAGGATTTTGACCCAGCGACGATGAAGGAACGGCGATATATTTCCAAGTCGGGATGGTGTGTGACTTGGAGGGGAACGTGCAGGTGGTGTTGTTCCCGTGTGCCTGCTGCTCTTGTCCTTCTAGGTGGTAGAGGTCGCGGGTTTGGGAGGTGCTGTCGAAGAAGCCTTGGCGAGTTGCTGCAGTGCATCCTGATTTCATTAGTTAAGGAGACAGACTGTTTGAACCGATGTTCATGAGGTCCCTGATGCTCCGTTGACCTCACCACACCGTTATCCGTTCGCATTTTCCAGCTACTTGCGGCGCAAAAATAACATGACCTGAAGGGTGAGGTAAAAAAATCCAATTTATAACGTTCGTCGTGAGATGCACCACTCCAGCAAATCTCTGGGCCATTATTTCTTTAAAAAAATTCAGCATATGCTGCAGATTGGATAGAAGAATGGAGCCTCAGCCAAGACTTGCATATGTGCCAAATTACTTTTCTTCTGATGAATATAAGCACAATGCCAAGATATGACTAGTACTTGGTATTAAAAAAAATCACTTAAAATTCACTGCTTTTTTTGAACCTTATTAGGAACATGTTCACAAAAGCAACCAAACTCCATTTCTTTGGCACAAAATTAATCATGTCTTTATACTGCAAAATAATTACAACTACTTGCATTTATATAGCACCTTTAACATAGATAAACGTCCTAAAGTGTTTCACAGATGGATAGTCAAAAATGGATGCTGAGCCAAAAAGGGAGGAGATAATAGGATAATAGCTAGGTCAGAGGTGTGTTTTAATGTGGGTTTTAAAGCAGCAGGGGTAGGTGGAAAAGCAAAGGGGTTTGGAGAAGGAATTCCACATCATAGCACCGAGACAGCTGAAGGCACAGCCACCAAAGGTGGGAGGAGCAGGAATGAACGGGAGGCTGGAGTCAGAGGAACAGGGAATCCAGGGGCTGGAGTTATAGGGCTGGAGAAGGTTATAGGCGAGGCCATGAAGTTATTTAAACATAATGAAAATAATTTAAAATTTGAGGCACTGGGGGATTGGAAGGCAGGACTTGGTGCAGTATAGAATAAGGGCAGCAGAGTTTTAAATGAGTTGAGGTTTATGGATATTGGAGGTGGAGAGGCCAACCAGAAGACCATTGGAATAGTGAAGTCTGGAGGCGATAAAGGCATGAATGAGGGTTTCAGGGGCAGATGAACTGAAGTAGGGCTGGAGGCAAATGATATTACAAAGTGGAAGTAGGCAGTCTTTGTGATGGAAGGGATATGGGGTCAGAATATGGTATGGATATGGTAGCTATTACTGAGATATGGCTGCAAGACGGTCAGGACTGGGAACTGAATATACCAGGTTATAAAGCCTACAGGAAGGATTGAGAAACTGGTAAAGGGGGAGGAGTAGCCTTAGTGATCAAGGATGAAATTACTTCAATGATAAGAGAGGATATCACAAGAGGTAAGCAGGCAGTGGAGACTTTATGGATAGAATTAAGAAATAGAAAAGGATTTAAGACTGTAGTGGGAGTTGTGTACAGGTCTCCTGGTAGCAGCTGTGAAGTGGCAAAATGTATAAATGCAGAGATTAGACAAGCATGTAACAAAGGCAGAGTGGTTTTAATGGGGGATTTTATCTTTCATATTGATTGGGTTAAGCAGATGAGCTAATGTCAGAAAGGTAGCGAGTTTCTTGAGTGTGTTCAGGACAGCTTTCCGCAACAATATGTCCTAAAACCAACAAGGGAGCAGGCCATATTAGATTTAATAATGAGTAATAAGCCAGATTTAGTTAACAGCCTAACGGTGTGTGAACATTTATCTAATAACGATCATAATGTGATCGAGTTCAACGTTGTGTTTGAAAGGGAGAAACCTGTATCAGCTGCTAAGATTCTAAATTTAGGTAAGGCCGACTTCAATGGGATGAGACAGAGACTGTCCACAG
This sequence comes from Heptranchias perlo, assembly GCF_035084215.1. Taxonomy (NCBI): domain Eukaryota; kingdom Metazoa; phylum Chordata; class Chondrichthyes; order Hexanchiformes; family Hexanchidae; genus Heptranchias; species Heptranchias perlo. The sequence goes on along the minus strand of NC_090332.1, from coordinate 15,680,793 downwards.
TAAACTGGGCAAATCTGTTAATGGGTGAAATGACAGAAGATCAGTGCGAGGTGTTCAAAAAAGAATTTAACGTGATATAGAACCACTTTATACCCCTGAAGGTCAAGAGCTCTACTTGCAAAAAAAACAGCCATGGATGACAGAAGAGGTAAGGAACAACATAAAACTAAAAGATAAAGCAAAAAAATGCAAAAAATAGCACAGATCCTGGAGACTGGGAGAGATACAAAGAACAGCAAAGGGGGACAAAATAGATAGTAAGAGCTACAAAAAGGGAGTACGAAAAGAAACTTGCAAGGGATACCAAAATGAACACAAAAAATGTTTACAATTATTTGAGGAAAAAGGGGGTGGTCAAGAGCAATGTGGGCCCCTTAAAAACTGATAATGGTGAGATTGTAAATGAAAATAAGGAAATGGCAGACATGTTAAATAATTACTTTGCGTCAGTATTTACAGTAGAGGAAGAGGATAGTATGCCGGACATCCCAAGGAAATTAATTTTGAATCAGGGACGGGGACTCACCATAACTAACGCAAGCAAATTAACAGTAATTAAGAAAATTAAGGCACTAAAGAGTGACAAATCCCCAAGACCAGATGGTTTCCATTAGGGTTTTAAAGGAAGTAGGTGAGAACATTGCAGAAGCCTTAACTATAATCTTCCAAAGTTCTCTTGATTCAAGAATTGTTCCATTAGATTGGAAAATTGCACATGTCACTCCATTATTTAAGAAACGTGAGAGAGGGAAACCAGGGAATTATAGACCAGTGACCCTAACATCTGTTCTCGGGAAATTACTGAGTCTATAATTAAGGATAGAGCGACTGAACACCATGAAAATTTTCAGCTGATCAGAGAGATCCAGCATGGACTTTTAAAGGGTAGGTCATGCCTGACAAACCTGATTGAATTTTTTGAAGAGGTGAGTAAAGTAGTGGACAGGGGAATGTCTATGGATGTTGTTTATATGGACTTCCAGAAGGTTTTGGATAAAGTCCCTCATAAGAAACTGTTAGCTAAAGTTGAAGCTCATGGAATTATTGACCTGGTTAGGAAATTGGCTGAGCGGCAGGAGACAGAGAGTAGGGATAATGGGCAGGTACTCAAATTGGCAGGATGTGACTAGTGGTGTCCCACAGGGATGTGTGTTGGGACCTTAACTATTCACTATTTATTTACAACTTAGATGACGGAATGGAGAGCCACATATCCGAGTTTGCCGATGACACAAAGATAGGCAGCATTATAAGCAGTGCAGATGGAAGCATAAAATTACAAAGAGATATTAATAGATTAAGTGAATGGGCAAAACTGTGGCAAATGGATTTCAATGTAGGCAAGTGTGAGGTCATCCACTTTGGACCTAAAAAGGACAGATTAGGATTACTTTCTAAATGTTGAAAAGCTTGAAACAGTGGAGGTCCAAAGAGACTTAGGAGTCCATGTACATAGATCATTAAAATGTCATGGATGGGTACAGAAAATAATCAAAAAGGCTAATGGAATGCTGGTCTTTATACCTAGAGGAATAGAATACAAGGGGGTAGAAGTTATGTTACAGCTATACAAAGCCCCCAGGTTTGACCACACCTGGAGTACTGTGTTCCGTTCTGGGCATCGCACCTTAGGAAGGATGTATTGGCCTTAGAGGGAGTGCAGCGTAGATTTAGTAGAATGATACCTGGACTCCAAGGGTTAAATTACGAGGAGAGATTACACAAACTAGGGTTGTATTCCCTGGAATTTAGAATTTTAAGGGTGATTTGATCGGAGTTTTCAAGATATTAAGGGGAACTGATAGGGTAGATAGAGAGAAACTATTTCCGCTGGTTGGGGAGTCTAGGACTAGGGCACATAGTCTAAATATTAGAGCCAAGACTTTCAGGAGTGAAGCTAGGAAACACTTCTATACGCAAAGGGTGGTAGAAGTTTGGAACTTTCTTCCGCAAATGGCAGTTGATGCTAGCTCAATTGTTAATTTTAAATCTGTGATTGGTAGATTTTTGTTAACCAAAGGTATTAAGGGATATAGGGCTAAGGCAGATATATGGAGTTAGGTCACAGATCAGCCATGATCTCATTGAACAGGCTTGAGGGGCTAAATGGTCTACTCTTGTTCTTATGTTCCTAGAAGTGCAGCTTGGGGTCAAATATTATGCTGAGGTTGTGAACAGTCTGGTTCAACCTGAGACTAGTTGGGGAGGGAGATGGAGTTGGTAGCAAGGGCACAGAGTTTGTGGTGAGAGCTTCGATCTGCCCAATGGAGGAAATTACAGCGCATCCAAGACTAAACATCAAACAAATGGTCTGACAGCATAGAGGCAGTGGAGGTGGAGGGAAGTGCTGGAGATATAGAGCGTCAAAACACAGCGTGCAACATTCCAGTCTCTGCTGGAGAGAAGATAATTATTTGTCATTTTGTCTTTATCGGAAAGTTTGTGATTTTTAAAACATTCTTAAACCATAAACAGGCAAATATGTAGTGTAATTAGAATATTATGGACAATGTTTTTTGATTGCTATTAAAAGGCCGACAATAGAGGTTGTAATATGAAAATTAATATTAATATATACAAATGAATCCAAGATGAAAAATGTCCCTGTCAGTTCTCAAAACAAAGGAATGCTGTGAAAGCCAATGCATAATTAAAGTTTGTTGCCAGACTGTCAGGATTTAATAATAAATTACTAGTTTCCATTTGATGTTTTAGCAAATTTCTCAGCAAGCTCATGTAAAAACATTTGGATACTGTACATTTTAATTAATGATGACAGAATGTCAGATACCCACCACTAAATAAATAATGTGCATGAATGAGTACCATTAAAACAGCACAAAGGTGTGGCAGCTGTAAGCATGGGGAGTTTTGTCAATAATTCTTGTTATTTTTATGAGCGCATTTCTGCTGATCAAAATGCAAGAGGTTGACAGCACTAGGGAATGGACGTTATCCAACTGCTTTATGATAAGAAACACTTTCAAGTCAGCAGCAGCATAGATGTGATACAACACAGAAGGGGAATATCTGCTCTGCCAGTAGTGAAATCGCCAACCTGTTCTTTATAAATGGATTTACTGCTATATATATATATATATATATATATATATCATCACTAGTCTGAAATAAAAACTTTAAGAATTCAACCCTCAGTTCCTTTCATTCCTTTGGAAAAAGCAAAGGAACTCTGACCGAATAAGGGGGCACCCAAAACTTCAACTCCTTTTAATGCACAGATTGCATGCTGGGGAACTCTGCAAACAACACATGCACAGAACACAATGTGGTTAAAAGCTCTCCCTGACTGTTGTGCGTTAAAAATATCAGGGGAGGAATTGGCCCTTACAGGCGGAAAATAGGGGCAAAAGTTACCAATTTCGATGCGCAACATTCTGTGCCCCAAATACATCCGGCCCCACACTGGGTCGGGCAATACGTATCGACATTGGCAGCTGCCTAAAACAGGGGTTAGGCATCTTGAATATATTAATGAGGGGCCTAATGCCTGTTTAGGGACCTAGCCATGAAATTCATTGGCCCCTGGCCTTCTCCGCTCAGTTTTTTCGATCGGATTGTAGGCTAACCAGCAGTCCTTAAAGGGACTGTTGGAGGCCACCAGAAAAAGGCTAAGAAATTTACTTTCATGTGGAGCCAGGGGGAGCAGGAGTCCTGAAATTTCAGTTACTGAGAAAAAAATGATTGATGAAATTTTCTTTAAAGCATTTTGACATTCATTTGGTTCGTCAACAAACCACGACAGCAAAGGAAATGTTTACACCTTTAGATTAGGCTTTCCTATTATGTGAGTATTTTCAGTATTAAATGGTGACATACAAAGTGGGACTCAGGATCATGGCAACAGGAAGTAAGGTTTGTGTACAGGAAATGCACGCCAGGTGCAAGATTTTTAATATAAAATGGATATCTACTGCATTGTCTGTTTGTACCCTCGTTCATTACATGCTTGCTCCTTACACAGACTACAGCAATCCCTCATAATACCACATCACTGTATAAGTACTTTATAAGACCAATAAACATGCAGGAACAACAAAACTGGACATGATTGCAGAAGCAGCTGCATAACAATTGATGGCACCAATGGGAGTAAAAGAGAGCATGGAGTAGAATGGCAACTCTAAATGCAATGTGAGAATGGCAGGTGACATGGAAGCTCACAGGAGATGAAGTTCAATTAGTCCTCTTGTTAAATACAATTTTTATGGGAGAAATGTCCTAATTTGCCAAAGCAGGTTATTTAAAATTGCAGCTGCTGGTTTATGAGTGTGTTAGATGGGTAAATGGGCCTGTCACATTCTAGGGAGTGGGGACTTCTAAATGATGAGCGATTAATACAAGCCTTGATGTGGTGTCTGCCAACTGTAATATACCACATGGTTTGTCATTTTAAAACAAATGCTGGCAGAACAAAGTGTGGCATTTGTTTTCACTCAAGCTGATTTTTTGAGAGACAAAGCCTACACAATTGAAACCCATGCAATGACCTTTTCAAAACGTCTTTCAGGCTCCCCAAGTCATCAATTGCCTCATCATGGATTGAAAAGGTCACCAATTCATCAAATTACAAACCTGCTGTGGTCAATGTTCTGTGAAGTCTTTTAAAGATTGTTCATCTTTTTCAACAAAGCAGCACGTATTTCAGCTGTCATTTCTAGACTCTGGCTTGTCATATTATGAAGGTCAATGACCTCCACTGAGTATTGCTCCTCATAACTCCTGGCTACTTAACACTTTTCAAAGCTATTTTTCACTCTTTATGAATAAAACTCTGCTCTCCAATCCTTCACTAACCACTGTTCTTTTCCCTTTACTAATAAACTGGCTGGTTTGTTTATTATCCCTCAAAAGCTCCCAGGCCCAGGCTGCCTGTCACTGTGCAAATGTAATTGCTACTTTTCTTCAATCCCTTCACTTCCATGATTCAATGATGCAGCTGCTATTAACTTTGATTTTTTTTGTTTAAATAATAATAAACCTCAATTCTACCCCAGTGAAACAAAGTAGTAGAGTTAGAAAACCATGACTGAACAATGGGACTATGGATTGAATCATGGGTGAAAAATCAGTTCAGGGCAGCTATTGTTTTTTACATCTGCATGTCATAGATCTGATAATTGGTTGAACATTTCAAATGCTCTTTATTAAGGGAGTGGTGAAGGAGGTAACAAGGAGTGATAATGTAGAGGGGGGCTGGCTGTATAACATTTCTGGGGAATGAGCAGGTCAACCAAAGCATTGAACTATCATGACATCTCTGGCTGCAAGGTGTTTCAATGGCTCTCCCTCTTCTGCTCTTCCCTCACCTTCACCGAAGTCTTCCTCGTCAGATGATGCGTGTTCCTCCTACTGTTTCTCCTCCATGTGCAATCCTCTTTGTGTTGCAAGGTTGTGCAATTGGCAACACATTGCCACAATCTGTCAGACTCTTTATGGGCTATATTGAAACAAGCCCCCAGATCTATCCAGGTACCTAAACCGTTGTTTCAGGAGCCCTACAGTGTGCTCATTGATCATGCAGGTGGTCCCATAGATTTGGTTGTACCTCAGCTGTTCTGGTATGGAGGGGTTGAAAAGGGGTGTCAGCAGCCATGTATGAAGGGGGTAGCCCTTGTCCCTAATCGGCCACCCTCTAACATTCCTGCAGGAGGGTTATTAGAGGGATGGTTGACTGGCACAGGATGACGGCATTGTGACAGCTGCCAGGAAACCTGGCGCACAGCTGGATGATTCGTTGGTGGTGATCACAAGCTGAACATTGCTGAAATTAAAACCCTTCCCATTAACGAATGCTCGTGCTGATTTTTTGGTGCCCTGATGGCTACATGTGTGCCTATGACCCCCTTGCACATGAGAGAAGCCAGCCGCTGAAGCAAATCCGAGAGCCCCTTCATTTTGTCTGCTGCTGTGATTTTAATTGCCACCAGCAAAGAATGACCACCTGGGCCAGCAGGCAGTAGGTATTGTTGTAGAAGGCTGCAGAGATCCTACCTGGAAAGCACAGCCTCCCCCTACACTGCTCCTCAGACAGATCCAGGAAAGTCACTCTGGACCTGTAAACTCTATGAGCGGATAAGGCCTTCTTCGAGAAGCCCCCTCTCCCCTACCTCACCTGTTCTTTTAAGAGGCCCAACTACTGATCCTCTTCCTCCTCCTCTTCATGCACCCAGATTAAAGCCCCCTCTGCTTTGTTCCAATCCAACATGAATATATGGTAGCAGGCATGAATTGAGCGGTAAGTGTTTCCACCACAATTTCAACTGTGCGCCCACCCCATTCCCGCTGAGGGAGGTTGGGTTAAAATTCCCCCAATATTGTCCAACTCACTGAGAAATGCCACAGGAGATCCACAAGTACTATCCAAACTTGCTGAATCTTGGAAACGTAACAAGTGAAGCAATAGTACATTTTTGTAGGGTAAAGAGTAATTTAATGAACTGATTAGAGTGTGTTAACCTACTCATTGCAAACGTGAATCGGCTATTTAGTCATTAAATCAAGGCTCCATCTGCTTACTCAGGTGGACATAAGGGATTCCATGACACGTTCAAAGAAGAGCAGGTTGTTCTCCTGCTGTCCTGGCCAACAATGCTCCTTCGATCCACATCATCAAAATAAAATCTGGTCACATTTAACGTTTGTGGAACCTTGCTATATAACATTCAAATTCTAGTGAGTGATGTTATTCTATACATTAATGTAATGAATATGAAGTTACTTCATTGGACTTGTTAAACAACATTGAATTTATCCGAATATTGGATAAATACAAGCCTAGACTACAAGTTCTGTCCATCCTAGCCAAGTAATGGAGAGAATTACTGAAAGTTCTGTGGTTACATATACTGTGGCTCTTAATTGGCTGCTGTACAATAATGTCATTGTATCTGTTGGTACTCATTACGTGAGGAATGCTAGTGCAGAGGAATCGATTACTTTTCTACTTTTGGCACTATATATCAGCAGGTCAGATACAGCACATCCAGATATTCTTTTATTCTTCCTGGTAATGTGTCTTAATCTCAAACTCAGAATCCTGCTCACTACTGCACAGTGTGAATTTTTTCAGCTTCCTGTTACCAATCATCCTGAGTGAATTTTTCAAGGTAGTGCTAATTTATGCTATACTATAATTTCTATCACTGTAGAAACTAATGGATCCTGCACTCTAAACTCCACAGTTTAAAGAGATACTGTTCCTCAGGCAATAGGCTACAGTCTATTTTCATGCAATGACCACAACATGGATACATTTCTCCTGTAACATGTTTTGTTTGGATTTTTGCAGCTGAAGTAAGGCCAATCTGTTTTTAAATATGGGTTTTACAATAAAATACAGGAAATGCCAAACTATAGCAATGCTGCTTCTGTGGTAGTACAGCATGCCACCTCTCATAATGTGATCGTCCTTTGCTACCAGAACCCTATCTCCATAACCAAATCTATCTATTCTTTGGCAAGTATGGATGAAGTGAGGCGATGGCTGTTTCTTTGGTGATCTGTTCCTTCCTTAGGAAGGAGCTCAAAAGGGCATGTTTCTGACTCCACGTGTCTACGGTGTTATGATCTTAGTTTTGGATTTTGCAAACACATGCATTTTGGGTCTTCCTCGTTTAAGAAAAGATGATCTATTACCATGGATGGAGCATGAAAGGCATTTACAGCTGTATTGTATTCATTGAAACCGAAGACCATTTCTCAAATGTTGTCCAGTGCATAGGGAGACAAACTGAATATTGGATTACCCCATTTTTGTCTCCCTAATCAGGCATCCAATTAGTTTAATCAAAAATGCTATAAATTCTAATAAATCAAAAGAGCTAGGGAGGTGGGAGCAGACAGTTTGAAGGAAAAAATAATTAGTGTTTATTATTATTGCAATAAACCTTTTAAAGGCACGCTTCATTAGGTCATCTCTGCTGCAGTCATTAATCATTTTCTGGGCATATTTAATCAAGGCAATTCATGTGGGCCAGTAAATATCATATTTTAATCTAGCATCTTTTACTGGCTATCCCTATACCAATTACAAATTGGAACCTGATTACCTTTATGTCTGCAGTTAAACTGAACTCAGTGAAATTTGTGATGTCAATAATCTCATATGCAGCTTGCATACTTAGAATTCAGATTTGCTTTTTAATATATTTTTGTCAGCAGATCAGATATGGTCACACCCTAAAGAATGATTTCATAAATTCACAGACCTACACCAAACTGTGTCTATAAGTATGTCTCTGGGTAAGGGAGCTGGATATAGCAGCATTAGCACCAGGAGTTAGCTCACAAGTGATTGTCTCCCAACATGGCCCAGAAAAAACACCTTGTAATCACAATATATGTTTTAAACAGAAACATATCTAGGGGTACAAATTGTCCCTTGTTGCATCCGTTTTACGCAAAGCAGGTGCAACAATACCCAATTTCAGGGACCGACATCCTGCACCCCAAGGATGCCTGAAAAACGTCCTACTTGAAATTGGGTCAGGCCGGTTTACAGGCGTCCCAGGACCTAACGCCTGTGTTTTGAACTCATCAGCGGCTGCTGCGGCTTAAGTAATGGCCGCCAACTAAATCAGTTTTTCTTCCAACTCCACAGTCTGCCTGATCATCCTTCCCATCCCCCCTCTCCCCTCCCCCGCCTCGATTGCCTGCTCCAATGCCCCTCCCGGAACTTAACTTAGGGCTGCTGCTGGTGAAGCATGCAGCCCAATATTCTTCTAAATAAAATATGCGAGCAACCTATAGAGGCACATGATGTGCCGGCAGCTCAGGCAAAAAATGTTAATGAGGCCTAAGGCCCAATTTTGGGCCGGCCTCGGGCCTCTTGATTGGGGGTGCTGCTGCCTGTGCAAAGCCGATTCTGGGCCCCAAAATGGGCCCAAATGATTTCTACCCTCTAGTATTTTTATTCATTACAGGTCCGACATCACAAACCCAAAACACCTTCAAGCCATATACATCATGATGAACGTGGCAAAACCCTTTGTTCAATGTCGCTATCTTCAAATTGCAACAGAAAATATCCCCATCAATAAAAGTAAACCAACATTGATAGGTTAAGAAAATGAATTCTTAAAAAATCAAATGACGGTATTAATTAGTGTATGGAACTAATCAATTACAAAGAGTTCAGCCAATACTTAGAAATTGATCCATCTTTCCTAATATGACCAAGAAGTTCGACTCTCAGCAAATAGCAGTCAGAGTCAAGCATCTACCAATGATTGCTGTGTAAGTGTTACTGAAGCACTTGCTAGATATATCACTGTCCTCCTCAGATCATTGCAAGATAGGCAACATTGAGATCATCTTCTGCAGGTTTGACTTTATTACAGAACCTGTAATTGCATTTGTGCTGTTTTGATCTGGTCAGTTTGAACAGGAAGGGTGCAAAAAACAGCTGATACATCTGCCGAAAAAATCCCCCTTTATCTAAAATTAATAGGCAGCCTGGTATTTCCTACTATTTAATTACAGTAGATCTTTCAGCTGACTTTGACTTTAATGGATTTTGAAGGAATCTTGATAAATGTGATTTCTTCTTTAACAAATCTAATTAATTTTCTTGCCCATATGCCTATTCTTTTCTCACTTGGCCCTTATCCAATTCCTGTGTATTTGTTTACTGTCTGCCAAAGCCACAACTGCATTTGTACTGTTCTCATTTCAAATGCTTTGCTGTCATCCTTTGAGCACAGATCCCAATGTAATGACAGATGTACACGAGCAGCTGGTCAGAGTTACTTATATCAGAATGTAGGGAATTAGCTCTCGTGATCTGGCACATTATTCATTTACACATTTGTTTTCTATTAAGTGCCATCGGGGGGATGGTAAGAGTTGCCACCATGCTCACTACCCTGTGAACTGCCAGTGTTGACTTGCATGTGTTCATGTCACCGAACCAAGGGCACATGGGACCAAGATCAGCAAAGTACCATCAAAAAGCTGCTGATTTTAATCTCTCCTCCTGCGTGTGCATATTAAAGTAAGCTAGCACACCGAGGATGAGGAAATGGATAATTTTTCCGCTTTCTACCCCCCACTGCCGATGCTGTTCCCCCATTCCAAGTAGGAAGAAGCAAAGTGTTCCAATTCAACAGACGTCTCCTTTCTTCTTTCAGCTCAGTGAACTCTACCTACTTGAAGGTACATAGAATGTACAGTGCAGAAACAGGCCATTCAGCACAACTGGTCTATGCCGGTCTTTATGCTCCTCCCACTCAACTTCATCTAACCCGATCAACATATCCTTCTATTCCTTTCTCCCTCATGTGTTTATCCAGCTTCCTCTTAAAAGCATCTATGCTATTCACCTCAACTACACCTTATGGTAGAAAGTTCCACATTCTAACCGCTCTCTGGGCAAAGAAATTTCTCCTGTATTCCCTATTAGATTTACTGGTAACTATCTTATATTTATGGCCCCTAGTTTTGGTCTCCCCCACAAGTGGAAACATCTTCTCTACGTCTACCCTATCAAACCCTTTCATAATCTTAAAGACCTCTAACAGGTCACCCTTCCGCCTTCTCTTTTCTAGATAAAAGAGTCCCAGCCTGTTCAATCTTTAATAATTTGCTCACAAACAAGTATTCTTAACCATGGGCTATTGTGTCATAGAGAAATCCAGTCTCTCATTAACTTTGTTGAACAGGTTATAACAATGATTTAATGTGTTAGTAACTGAACCAGTGCAACTGAGTGGATGATGTGAGTACATCCATGATTCTTCACACAGCAACTTACTGTCATTTTGTAATTACAGTAACCATGTGGACCCAGTGGGAATAATTTTCCAAATTCACACTGCCAGTGGTGATCCCTGTCCATTGGTCACACATATTGGGAAATCAAAGCCTGAGGATGAATTTCCATCAGTTATGGGCGGAAATTTGTGGCAGTGCACCTGAAATTTCCTGGTATGTGCAGCCAAGGGATGAAGCTCCCCAGTTGCAGCACAAACTTGAAAAATCAGACCCAAGTATGATATCAGCCTTGCTTATAGCGAGACCCCATTATCTCACTGGATTTATGATCTGAAAAACCCTACTTCTGAGTTCCAACTTTCCATTTCAGCTGTAAATTGTGATATGTGGAGATTTTCCACTTACGTGCTCCCCAGCTCATGATTTGCCACCTATTGAAATGAATGGTCAGAAAATCACGGGCTGCAGAGAGCAGAAGCAGGAAATGTTCAATGATTGATGAGTGTCCTGACCAACATTTCTCCTTCAACCACCACCACCATAAACAGACTAACCGGACATTCACCTCAATTGCTGTTTGTGGGATCTTGCTGTGTGCAAATTGGCTGTTGTGTTTTCCGGCATAACAACAGTAACTCCACTTCAAAAAAAATAAATCATTGGCTGTAAAGAGCTTTGGGTCGCCCTGAGCATGCGACATGACACTATAAAAATGCAAGGTCTTCTTACAGTAAGAAATGTTTCATTTAGACAGCTTTGCCAGTGTAAATTCATTTAAAAGCTTTTTAATTGACATCAAAGAATGCTTATTTTCTTTTTGTTAGATTCAGTTTATTTGTGTCAGTGATCTTGAATATTAAAAGTGAACGTGGGTAAGTTATTCAGAAGCCGTGTTCCTGCTCCATGGAATGCAGTTTAATGTTTTACAACTCCACATTAATAACTTGGAACCTAAAATCCAGCCTCCTATCAAGTTTTACTTTTTAACTAATTCATTAGCCATTTTGACAGGAGAAAACACTCAACATCCTTTTTGTAGAATGCAATGATGTTTCATACTTTAATCAGGGAATGACAGGAACCATTTTATAGTTTGCCCAAAAGCAGTTATGAGACACATATAGCCCAAGAGAGTGTGACATTTGCCAATCAGCTGTTTAATGCAGCAAGTGTAGACACTTCTTGCAACTGTAACAGAGGATAGATTACTCTGCCTTAAGCATCTGCCTTAAGCATTGTTCATGTGAGATTTACTGGGGCACGATAATAAGAGGTAGCAAAGTTTAGCGCTGTGCATTTTGTTTTATAAAGGGTTGTGTACGTCAATCATTCAACGCGTTTTATTTTTTCACCATTCTGAGTTTTGTAATGTTCTGTTTCAAATCTGCTGTTAATCAAGCAGATTTCTTATCAACTCTATTGTTAGTGCACTAATATTGGCTGGAATTTATTGTTAGGAGTTTGCCTGTTGCAGCTAATGGTCGTGATTTCATTCTGCAAGAGGTTGAAAACTGAGACCATGAGCAGAGATCCTAATGATAAACATTGATGTAAGTGTGCTATAATACAGCCTATATATGTTGCAGGATTTACAAAGCAGATGTTTATTATATTTTCAATATTCTACAGAATGGTAAGTTAAAGAATATTTAAAACCACAAATAATAATGAAGCTGTATTGCAATGAAGAAGGTTGGGTGATGAGGGGTTTAAAGTCATTAAAATCTTATATTTGTAGCCTCGTAACCCACTTTCCAACTCTCATTTATGACAGTATATAGTCTGCGTTTAAATTAATGGAGATAAGAAAAAACACGAATGCTGGAAGTCTGAAATAAAAACTGGAAATGCTAGAAAATGCACGACAGGTCTGTCAGCATCTGAAGGAGAAAAGATAGGTCAATGTGTCAAGTGTAACTCTTCATTAGAATTGTCCCACTGTGTCTGACGATGATCCATGCATTGGTGGAGAGGCATATCGTTTCCACCGACAATGCGTTAAAAGGACCAATTACAATTAATGTGGTGATATGCTACACTGCCACCCACCCGCACAAATGAGATCCGATGTGTCTACAGAACGCTAAAGAGGCGGTGGTGGGAAGGGTATAATCTTTCACATTTTCTGGTCATGCCAAAAAATCCTGTGGAATTGAAAAGGTCATCAAGCACACAACTGAGCCAAGTCCATTCAACTGCCTTCTGGGCCTTCGCAGCAGGGTCATCGTGGGTAAGATATGATCAAACTCCTAAGACTCTCTAGAACCATAGTCTGATGGTCCATCCCAATGAGATGGTGGCAAGTGGACTTCTCCACCCAGTAGACATGGTCAAGGTGCTAAGGAAAATAGCAAAGCCCCCCCAAAAAAATTATGGTTAAAGCTTTATGATGTCTATACAATTGTTGTAAGCCTTTAAGACAGACAAAAATGAAGTCAATACAAATTCACTGCTGCTGTTGTAGTCTATTGCCAGTTATAACTCACATTCTCCTAATCGGATACCCTGGAGGAACATGGCACTGATTTAAACTCAGCTGGAATTAATTGGTACAGACAATCTGTCCCCAAGTAGGAATGCTGCTCTAATGATGCTCGATTATATGATATTGGACAATTACATCACTAATTGTTGTTCCTATTGAGAATGGTATTTCTGAGCAGGCACTCCCTGCAATCAACAGTGAACATAAAAGACCCTTAAATGAATGGGGTTTATCCAGTTTATGCTGATTGATAGGACCAGACATTACACATGGACAAGATGGTTGCTTTTTTTATACAGAATGCTTACATTGGCTGAAGTGGTGATGTAACTGTGGACAGGAAAGCATATTACAGGTACCTCCTCTGCAACCATGTTGTTCTGTCTTCAGTACAGGGCAGTTCGTTGACAAAAAATATTCTTGTGGGTAGTTGCATCGTGCAATCTCAGAAAAAGCTCACTGAACGGAATTGCACACAGCTACGCTGCAACATTTCACAGCTAAACACAAACCAACATAACCATTAACTAGAGGTTGAGACAGTCTTATGTTTCCCAGAAAAAGAAAAAATATTCATAAAATGCCAGGTATGAATTGTAAAGCACTAGATGCTAGATTTGGCAAAAATTATACATAGTTAACTGATCAAGTCAAGTAAAGTGTATGAGTTATGCTCTGTTTTACAAATTCAGGATCTTCTTTACCCAGAGAGTGGTTAGAATGTGGAACTTGCTACCACAAGAAGTAGTTGAGGTGAATAGCATAGATGTATTTAAGGATAAGCTAGATAAACACATGAAGGAGAAAGCAATAGATGGTTATGCTGATAAGGTTGGATGAAGAGGGGTGGGAGGAGGCTCGTGTGGAGCATAAACACCGGCGTGGACCAGTTGGGCCAAATAGCCTGTTTCGGTGCTGTAAATTCTACGTTAACCAACAACTTTCTCCTCAGTGGTTCAGTTAGTATGTGCACTATACCTTGTGGAATTGGGCCATACAGAACAGCACCGACTTAGGTTTGATCCCTAGTCTGTGCTGAATTAGTTGATGTAAGTCAGGTTAGCAACGCACACCGTATAATTCAACATTCAAGATTTAGGGAAGGGGAAAAATTAACCAGCATTCCCACTCTTGATTATTGTTCGATTGCTACTGCTGAAAAATGTTCACTTGTAGACATTAGGGGATTGGGTTTGGTAACAATCAATAGCGTACCACTCTAGGCTTGCACATGGAGAATGACTTCTTCTGCAAGTGTTGGAAGCAACTAGCACCGGTGGAATCATATTGCAGCCTGAGTTAATGTCTTCAAGAGAGAGTTGGAGGAGGGAGGGGAAGCACGTTGAAAATCGTACCTTCAGCTTTGTAAAAGGAAATGAAAAGTGCATGTTTTTATTCTGAATGTTTTATTTCGAAAGATTGGCATTACAATTTAAAACAACTCAAATGAAGTATTCTACACATAATTACTTTACAATGGTGTTCGATGAAATCCCTGAATGAATATTGCTTCAGCTTCAGTCAGAAATGAGTGGACAGTTATTCCTCAATCACTATATTTACCACAAGTGGCAGAAAAAATGGGAGACAACAACCAAGTTTAAACACTGCATTCTTGGCTGATGAAACTGGTTCTGAATCTACAATAAAGTACACAACACTTTGTAACTACAGAGTTATCAATAACCTTAAACCTAAAAAATAGTTGTCACATTGATCAGCTTGCCATTTTATTTTCTCTTTTACTTGCATAATAAACATGCAATGAAATAATTTTTTTTTCTTCTGAAGGAATCTTTTATGCAAAGATTCAGACTGTTGCTGTATTGCATAAGAGCATGACCAAAATAAGGAAGAGCTAAATAACCAGAAACTAACATCTTAGGTTTATGTGAATGTCCTACACTTCTCCTGAGACACACGGCAGTCAGACAGAAGCATGTACATCAAAAGATTGATTTACAGTGTGACACGGTCATGCACACAACTTCTTGCATAGCTCAACCCACATATAGTAAGGCACTATTTCCTCATCACAGCCCAGTGTCCATAAGCAGATTGCTCTGCACATCAAAAAGTATACAATACCATTCCGGATGAAGAAATACATAAATGTATAGGATGAGAGCAATTTATCATCTTTCACGTATGTGCTCACAAGATGAAGGCAATGTCTTAAAACGTCTCTGCATACAGTTTGAAATCAATATATATACTTTTTTCTTCTCTACATCAATTTGAAAGCAGATGCGCTGACAGAGCGGACTCAGTGAGCTATAGCTTCGGTGTTCCAAGTGCACACTGAACAAGTTATATACAGAAAAAGGTTTGAAAGCATTCAAAGAGGAAATCTGTAGGTATTTCAATGATTGTGGGTCAGCTTAGTCCTTGTTTAGTTGAGCTGGTCTTCATACTGCTTGCGGAAGCAATCTCCGGCAGGAAAGAATTCCCAGCAGCGTTCTTGATACATTTTCCACACATAGGACTCCTGTCAGATAAACAAAAACATGTTATCTTATACATGCCGCTGTACGTCATGGTCTTTGCACTCAATAAACCGTGCAGTGCTGTGTCAAGCTTACTATAAATGCCTGCATGAAAGATTAGTAAGAGGGTCCAATTATACATAGAGGAAAACAGAATCATTAAGGCTACTGGTGTAAATAGACAATTGGGGACAGCAGAGTTACTTGGGGTATCAGGGTAAATAGTCACTCTGCGTAACAGACTTTTAATACACAAAAAGGATATCTAATTCATCTACAAATTTATTTGATCCCAAAGCAGCCAAACATGGAGCAGTATTTCTTTGCAAAATCTTTCCTTTTGTCAATTTGGGCCCCACACTAACCTTGATCTAGTATCATGAAATTTCAAAATACTGGGGGTTAAATTGGTTAACCCCCGAATCCGGGTGTGGGCACATGAGATTCGTGCTGCCTCCTCACTTACCTGATTGTAGCGCAGCAGCCAGGCATGTCTGTGATGTTCTCACCAGCTTCGCCCTTCTCACCAGCAGGGGGGCCCAGATATCGTGTGAGTTGCTCGCACCTCTTAAAGGCAGCCTGCACCTCTTATGTGCAAAATATAAGATACGGGTCCGCACGGAGTCTGAGCGGAGATCAGACATCGTCCATGTAAAACACAGATGCAGGTCCCGTCCCTATGTTTACAAACTGTTGAGTTATGTTAAAACATTGAATTGAAAGGTTGCGCACCACTAAATCCCATATCCTCCAATCTGCACGCCAGACCTCACCAATCTGCTGATCTGAGTTTGTACCAGGCCTGCGAGAGAGCGTGCACCAAGGTTCTCTGCTGCTGCACTAGAGGCCAATGTGCAAGAGGTGGACAGAAGGAGGGGCATCCTACATCTACAGGGGGGCAAGAGGCCTTCCAGACATATGCTCAAGAGGTAGTGGGAAACAGGAGGGGACAAAGTCAATGCCAGGTGCATAGCACGACGAACATGGATGCAGTGCAGGAAGAAGTTCAGTGCTTTGACGTGAGTGGTCAAGGTGAGTGAGGCCAATTGTCAAATGGCATCTCCTAACAACTGCACCACTAGTCACATCCACTGCTCCATGCACTGCACCCCCATAACAAATTCTTTCCATCAGTACTCAACTCTTCCAATCAGATGCTTCCTCCCACTCTCACACATTACCAGTGTTGCAAGCTGCACACCCACAACTCACAGGCCACACACACTGGCAGTTATTCAACCATGACAGGCACATCACCTACACATCCTGCAGGATACTCACCAACACACGTCCTGCTTTCTTGCACGAGAAGGTGGCGCATAACAGGAGGCAGCAAGTGGCAGTGGCATTTAGCCCCTCGAGCGTGTTCCGCCTTTCAATGAGATCATGGTTGATCTGTGACCTAACTCCATATTCCTGCCTTAGCCCCATATCCCTTAATACCCTTGGTTAACAGAAATCTATCAATCTCAGATTTAAAATTAACAATTGAGCTAGTGTCAACTGCCATTTGCAGAAGAGCATTCAAAACTTCCACCACCCTTTGCATGTAGAAGAGTTTCCTAACTTCACTCCTGCAAGTCCAGGCTCTGATATGTCCCCTCGTCCTAGGATTCAAGTATAGGACACCTCCAAAAACAGGTACAAATGCATCAGCAGCCAGAAGCAATAATCCAGCAACTAACCTGTAAATCCTGCATGGTCCCTTTAAATAGTGCTGGTGAGGGGTCCTCCAGGCTGTCTATGACATGTTCAGCTGGTTGTGGTTAAGACAGTGCGTCGGCTGGAGCATTAAGTGCCAAAATGGTACCTATCCCTTTAAATCAGTGTTGCACACCGATCTAACGCATATTCTCCCTACTTTACATGCTGCCGGCATTCTTTATCTGCGCCTGCGCAATCCCCTTTACCAAGATGGTGTCCAGTGCATGTCACACTAGAAGCGTGCGCACGCATTCTGGACGCCATTTTGGGACCACAGGTGGCCGCGTAGTGCCTGAAAAACGGGCGCTACATGGCCGAATTTCCAGCCCATTGACTTTTCCTGTCATGTGATGTAAAACCCAGAAAGGAACTGGCAATGCTTGGTAACAGTCAAAGGAAGAGGTGAACTCTAACAGGGAAGCCCAATAATGCTAGACTGTATAGATTATATAAAAAATGATGGTAGTGTGTGTGACCTGAGGATATCACATTTTCTTTGGGATTGAACTCTCTTTTGTGGTAATCTAGGTCAAGTGAACTCCACAAACATCTTGCAAAGTAAGTCTAGCCATTTTTATTCTCTTATTAGAAAGTGGTGGGGACTTACCTGTCCTGTGTGCTCGGTTTCATCTTTATTAATAAGGTACATCAAGAAAAACCTGTAGGAATAAAGACATCAGTTGACAGCATCTAAATAAGAATCACACACATTAACCTGAAGCCTGATTCATGAGCAAATTCCGTGTCACTCATGGAAACAAGTCCTTATTAACGTAGGTTTCTTTTAAAAATGCGTGACACGTTGGTAACACACAATATGTCAGCCCTGAAGTTCTCCTATAATTAACTACAATTTCTATCTTATAGGCTTGGCTACTGATTCTATCTGTGGAGTCTACGGTTATTTTTAAACCCTCCTTATAGCTGCTAATGGAAGGTTCTCTTCCCTTTACAATCACTGCAGAATTTTCTCTGTTACTCACCTCTGTGTTGGGAGGGTCTGTTAGAAACAAGTTGGTTGTCTGCAACAAGTGATTGGCCATTCTATTTTCCCCTCAAATTTGCTTGTAAAGGACTAAAACTTTTATATTTTTTTTAAAAATTAGATTGAATAAAAGAAACCCTCATCTAAACACAAAACTCTTGTTTTCATTTCTGCCACAATTTGTTTTTAAGTCACAAGGAACTACCACAAGTGTTGTTGCATTTGTAGCACAGCTATTTAGGCACAGTATTGGAGGATTGCATAGTGCATTGGGACTATAAAATCCTGCGGCACAAAGTGATAGGATGCATGTTGGCCAGCATCCATGGTTCCCAACACTGCGAGATGCTGAACTGAACCCTTTTGTTGTTGGGGAGGTACTGAACTGAAACCAGTCACCACTTCTTCAGGGAGGGGAGGTTAAACTCGCACTGAACTACTTTTGCACACATCCTAGCAATAGAAATCTAGGAATTCGTTACTTGTCTCCTCTCTTGGGAGGGGAATGATACGTGGCCCTGAGAGATGTACAAGAGAGAAAAGAGAAAAATACCACATCACTGCATCTCTGGATGTGCAGCAAAGGAATAATATTTAGAAAAAAATGAGCATTTGGTGGGCACTCAAATCACACTCATGGTACACAAAAGTTGGTTATAACACTTTGCACTACATGCTCAATGATATGGTAGTGTAGTGACATGGTACCAGACTAGCAACCCAGGCATTATGAATTCATAACCCCACCATGACAAATTGTGAAAGATAACTCAATAAATCTAGTTACTGCCTGATTTTCCTCCATATGTTGTGTCCAGGTGCAGTTACAGGAAATATACCCCATGGTGTGCAGAATATTCAGACTCATAATATAACACCTGCCATGTTAAGATAGCTGAAAGAAGAATTCCCGCCTCCCAAATGAATGCATTGTCTTGAAAATGCACTTGCGATGCTGGGAAACGAACTTAAATGACTGCTTGCCTATATTCCCTCAGGCAGAGCTAAGAAATGTAATATACAACAGGTGATTCAAATAAACTGGTTTGCAATTTTCTTCAGATTTTTGCAAAAGCAAGGAAGTCATGATGAACCTTTATAAAACTCTGGTTCGGCCACAGCTGGAATATTGTGTCCAGTTCTGGGCACTACACTTTAGGAAAGACGTGAAGGCCTTAGAGAGGGTACAGAAGAGATTTACTAGAATGATTCCAGGGATGAGGGGCTTTAGATATGTGGATAGACTGGAAAAGCTGGGGTTGTTCTCCTTGGAACAGAGATGGTTGAGAGGAGATTTGATAGAGGTCTGAAAAATCATGAAGGGTCTAGTTAGAGTAGATTGTTCCCATTGGCGGTAGGGTCAAGAACCAGAAGACATAGATTTAAGGTGATTGGCAAAAGAACCAAAGGTGACAGGAGGAAAAACGTTTTTCACACAGCGAGTGGTTAGGATCTGGAATGCACTGCCAGAGGGGGGTGGTGGAGGCAGATTCAATCGCGGCTTTCAAAAGGGAATTGGATAATTACTTGAAAGGAAAAAATTTGCAGGGCTACGGGGATAGGACAGGGGAGTGGGACTAGCTGGATTGCTCTTGCATAGAGCAGGCACGGACTCGATGGGCCGAATGGCCTCCTTCCGCGCTGTAATCGTTCTACGATTCTAATTCCAAGCTTCTCCTGCCTTCTCATTAGCAAATTTAAGTGTCCACAAATATTCTAGTAAAGCGCTGCTCGCACCCTTTTCATGGTCTCCATAGAGTCTTCAAAATACTAATAAAAAATGCTACTTCAATAATTACGGCTGACGGCCAGGACTGTTCCAGAACTGCATCACAGCAGCACTAATACATTGATGTGACATGACACAGGCTTCACTCAGAATTTGAAACATAAGTGACCACTGGCACATTATACATTTTGTGCGATATTCTTCGGTAGTCACATATGGAGTTCTTAGTTCCCCTTGCATAAAGTATAGAGCAATGTTGCTTTCCAGGAAACACCACTGGAGGGTGGTGCTGGTGTTTGGGCAGCAATGGGAAGGGCGTACTACGGTCTGGTAGGAGTCACATGGGTGCCTTGGGGTGTGGGAGTAGTGGGTGAGGTTCCATACTGTGGCAGTACTAAATGGGCATTGCTGGGGTGTGATGATTATTTGGGATTATTTGGGAAGGAGTTAGGGCAATAACAACCATGGGGAAAGGCATAGGTACTTGGCGCAGGGAGGCACGAGCAATGAGACATGGCAGGTACTTGGGATAGAGGGTCAGGAGTGGCACGAGGCAGTAGGAGGGAGTGGTGAGGGGAGAAGGGGCACGGGTACTCAGAGTGGGTTGGAGTGAGATAGTTGGAGGGAAAAGAGAGGTGGCGAAAGTATAGGCAGGAGTGGGAGTGAAGGTTGTTAAAAGGCTTTCCCTGCATTAAGCTGGAAAATCCTGCATTATTTAAATGGCAAGCTGCACTTGTGTAAATCATGTTTGCCATTTAAACATTAGGGTGTTCCCCAGCTAGTGTGGGGAACCCATTTAAGGAATCTCACTCTGAATAAAGAAAAGCCAGGCAGTAACTGTTAATCAGCTTTAAGTTGGTTAAGCTCTTCCAGCACTTTGAAAGACTTTTCTCGCCTTTCCATTCTTTTCTGTATAATTAGTTGACTTCTTGCGTTATAGCACATGGGCAAAAGTAAAACAAAATAGTGTCTCCCTCTTCCTGTAACATTCTCTTCGTTTATCCCACACTCTCCAGCTCTTTCTTTTTTCTTCTCTCCATCTTTCTGTTTGTCTTCTACTCTTTTTCTTTTTCCAAATGGTTTTCAAAAACTTTCGCTCACTGCCATCACTTTATTTCTCTTCGGTATCCAGTTGTATCAAAATATTTAAACTATTTCAAGAAACCGTAATTAGTAATCAGAACCTTTCTCTTCCTCTCAGCCAGTTACTGCATTCAGGATGCCACATGACTAATGTAAAATGCTGCTGTAAAGTTGCAATGTAAGTGGGCTTTTGGACAGAAGGAGAATTCTGGACAAACTATATCCAACATAAGTTTCAGAGATATAGGGCTCGATTTTCGGACGTCCGAATGGGTGCGTTCATGACGGGGGGGCTCCGTAAATTGGGGATTCCCGGGGCAGGTCCGAAGCCCGGGTCCAACCCGTCCACTTCTGGGTTCCCCAATGACGTGCTTAGATGCGCGCGCAGCCCCCGCATGCGGGACTCCCACCGGAAATTAAAGCCAGCAGGATCCCACTTAAATCAATTCATTGGATACTTCAGGTCGTTAGCAGACCTGATTTGTAGGATATTTTAGGAGGGGTGGGATTTTCAACTAAACTGAGAGTGTTTCCCGTACTGGGGGAAACACTCCCAGTTGAAATGGACGTGTTGCAGCCACCAGCCTGTGGCAGCTGCAAAGCTCCATTTGACAGGGCGGGGGTGGGGTGGGGGGGGGGGGGAGACCCTCATTCATTGCAGGAGGCCACTCTGTCAATTTGGAAAAAGTTTGGCCTCCACCACCCTCCTCCTAACACTAAAATTCACCAACTTGCAACCTCAACCCCGGGGTCCAGACACATTTACCTACCTTGCGGACCCCCTCAAACATACATCTTCTGGATGGGGGCCGCTGTAGTTGCAGTCATGACCTCCTCGGAGGACGAACAGCATCACTAGCCTCACTGGCCTTGCTGTCCACCTCAGACACGTGGAGCTCCACAACACAGTGCTGTGACACATCCATCTGCACAGCAGGAGGGAGGGCAACCGCAAAGAGAGATGCGTCGCAGAAGGCACTTCCCTCGCCACAGGGTCTACAGACCGAGGCTCAGCTTTCTGGACCTCTCTGAGCAGCAGAGCACACGGACGCTCAGAGTCACTCGACATGTAGTCATGCACATCTGCAGCCTCCTTCATGCCGAGCTGCTCCTGGCTGGCCTGAGCACCATCTTCTTACCTGTCGCTGTCAAAGTCACCACTGCCCTCAACAACTTCTCCTCCGCATCCTTCCAGTGTGCTACCGGGGACATCGCCGGCGTCTCTCAGTCGTCTGCGCAAAAGAGCCCTGCAAATACACCTACACCCACTCTGCAGTGACACAATGGGTGGTATCAGTTGTGGGTCTTCATGACCCTCAGGAAAGGGCATTATTGCACAAACCAGACAAGATTTGCAAAGATGTGGCAGTAGTGGTGACAATATAATATGTAATGTGAGTTGATCAGAAATCAAATATAAGTAAAAACCATGACAAACTCTCAAACACCCTTGTGCATCCCCTTCATGCTCACAATACGTTTGCGCTTCCTACTACACATATATGATGCATGCCCTGTGACTGCAGCACAGGTAGTGGCAGGTTGGGTGAGGCTGACTGTGAAAGAGATGTATGAGAGGGTGAGTATGAGATAGAGCCATGAGATTGTATGAGGATTGGGTTGAGTGGTAGTGGTGGGATGAATACTGGCGAGGTGAGTAAGTGCAGGTAAGATGAGGATGAGCTTTGAGTGGGTATGAGGAGTGATGTGATACAGTAGTGTTGGCAGTGCAGGAGATGTGGGGTGGGGGCAGTGAAGTGGCAGACGGAGTGTACTCTCTTCGGCTGACCTACTTAGGTCATTGAAGCGCCTCCTGCACTGTATGCAGGTGCGTGATATGTTGGTGGTGCTGGTGACCTCCTCTGCCACCTCGAGCCAGACCTTTGTGATGGCAGAGGCAGGCCACTTCCTCCCGTCCACCGGGGAGAAGATCTCTGTCCTCCCCCTCCTCCTCACCCCATCCAGTAGGACCTGGAGTGAGGCATCCCCCTGGGCTGCTCCATGCTGTAATTTTGGCTCCTTTCTGCAGCATCAGTCAGTGGAGGACTGTCCCTTTAAATAGGGCTCCTCCAGCTGACAGCCTATGATGCAGGTGCGCAGTCCGCCCGCTGCGCAGCTTTCCAGCGCGAAACCCGGAAGCCAAGGTAAGTGCCTTCAATTAGGCTGCGATCGCGTGCGGAGCACCCCGAATTCACAGGGCGCTGTCGACCCCCCACTGCCAACCCGCCTCCCTCCTAATACCGAGGTCATAGAAACTGATTAAAAACAAGAAACTTTCTAGATAGAGAAAATCTGATAAATATAATATTGGTTTAATTTGTTATGTATCTATCCTGTTGAAAACTACCCTCAGGTAGATGAGTGAAACCCTTCCTGAAATGGCTTGATCACTGTGTTTATTCATGACCAAAAGACCAGACAGCTCGCTCTAAAGAAAGAGTTCCTCACGGCGCTTAATTATTTCAATAATATTGATTCAGTTTTGGAAATTCCTTTATTATGGCCTTCTGTCATTCATCTGATTCTTATTTTGTGAGATGAAATCACAATAAGTTCTCACAATATTCAGTCAGTGACATTTCAGCTTTCCTTTAACTAGCATTAGTAGCTTTTTCATTTTTGTAAAACCATAGAAAATATTACAAAGAACCATAAATGGCCTGTGGTGAACGCCACTGATGCACCCTGAAACCTGGGAGTTAAATTGGTGGCAGGTGGGAGGTAAGTACTCTTCCACTATTTTAACCCCCACACACCCTGTTCTCATCGGGTGCGGGGGGTTAGGTTAAAATCGGAGCTTACTAGTCTCAGTGGATGTTGTCCCATTTAGTGTCCAGTGACTTCATTGTAAAAGGAGAGAACAGGATCAGATAAATAACAGACCAAGCTTGGCACCTCTGCAATGAGATGTTACTTTCTTTGCATTCCTCTACTTCACAAACTCATTCAACAATCAGCTTACCCTGCGATATAGGGTATCCATGTATCTGATTGCCGCATCTATTACTGAGGTTTGACCAGTATCTGTGAAGGTTTACAAACTGCATTGAATCACATTGGCCTAACTGGATGTCTTCATAGGGTCATATCTTTACTACTGAAATAACAGACCATGCCACTTCTCCACTTCACTCTTAGAAGCTTTACATAGCAACAAGCCTCAGACTCCTGGTCAAATGCTGCAATTGAACAGAGCCCAAATTATCTGACATAAATCACTTGTCTAATATCTATTATATATATCTGTGTGTTTATATTTTTAGCATGCTATTATGACCTTATGGGACAAATCACTTCCCAGCTCAAACTTTTATTTGCACGTCTATAGCTACAGTAACTTCCTTTGCAAGTTATCTGCCTCCCTCTGCAGGTTCAGCAGCGGTTAGCATAGTTCTATGATGCAGATGGGTTCTGTCCATAAAAGGATGTTTAATGGAACTCAACATTATGGGGAATTGTTTTCCTTGGCAGCTTACATTATTCCTTTAAAAATGCACCACTGACTAGGACTGTTTACTTTCTTTTTTTGTGGCCATGTAGCTGATTAAAAGTTCGGGCATGCTGATCTGTGACTGGTGTGATTGAGTAGCAGGAAATGCGAGTACTTACAGGTAATTTGCCAAATTGTGCTCCTGCAGTGTGTGAGTCTCAAAGCCATGGGGTACTGTGTCAAAGTAGTCATTGCCAATTCCACAGATGAAACATTTGGTCTGGAAGGAATAGAAAAGGAAAATAAGGAAGATTGGCACTGTAGCTTGCAAATCAATATTTTCTGATGACTATAATCAGTTGCTGGGGTAGACATGAGTCTTGCAGGTGGGGCTGTGTTTTGTCAGCTCACCCTCCAGCTCAATATTTATAATTGTCATAATCCTGAATTACCTCTGAATGGCCACATTTTTTTCTAAACTGTGGGAAAGTATGAATAGAAGTTTGAGATAGTTGCAAATTTGAAATTAAATTGATCTCAAATTATTTTTCCAACAAATTAAACCAGATTAAAGTAATTCTCACAAAACACATTTTTGTGACATTTGCAAAAAAATATTTCTTGGACATTTTCAATGCTACATGTCCAAGAGGGGCACTGCTTTCATTTAAAAAAAAGTGTTTGGCAAACCTTTTTGATCATACTAGGAATATCATAATTCATGATGAAATAGAACATCAGGGGTAGATTTTCAACTTGTCGCCCGGGCGTAGAACTGGCATTGCGGATTGGCCGCTCGTTATTGGACTCAATGGAGATGATAATCGGGCAGTTTCTCTAATTTACAACTGATCCACAACACCAGTTTTACACCCAGGTGGCAAGCTGAAAATCTAGCCCACATTACTTATACTTGACGTCATCGTGATAAAATCACACATAACTCTTCTCTTTCTCCAAATTAAAAAGATTTAGAATCATAGCTATGGTTCTGAATTCCGGCAGAAGACCGGGAGGATCCCCACAAAATTTCAGGGCCTTACAATCGTAGAATTTTATAGCACGGAGTGAGACCACTTGGCCCATTGCACCTGTGCAAGCTCTCTGAAAGAGATTACTGCGTAGTCCCTGGCCGTTCCCCATATCCTTTACGAAAGCAATTCATACACTAATAGTTCCTTTCATGAAAAAATCTTATCACTTTCCTCCCTCTTGTGCTTCCAGTACTTATCCTAAGTTTATGTCCCCACGTTACTGATTCACCACCAGTAGAAATAATCTTTCACTATTTACCCTATATCATCAATTAGGCATTTATAAATACTTCTTGTGAAAGTAGCTTGAATTTTACTCGTAAGGGTGCACACCCCTGTGATCGCCATTATGTTCAATGGGAGGTGAGGCTCCACGACCAGCAGTGCAAACTCAGGTAATAGGCCTTGTAATATCATCTTGACTTTTTGAGATTCTGGCCTTGGCACTGCGATATAAATGTATGAATGCATGGACCCAAGGAACTCACCCCCAGTTATCTCTATAAATAAAAGAGATCCCTATTCTAGTCAAATGGTCAGTACCTCATTCCTGGTACTGTGATTCCATATGATAAAGCTCTTACCTCCATGTCTTCTTTAACTTGCTCCTGCTGATCTCTTAGTTCACCAAAAGCATCAATAATTAGACCTGAATCAAAAACAAGAATGAGATCACTTCTTAAAAGTAAAGGCACTGTGGCAACTCCTACAGAAGTGATTTTTCACTTGCATAATGTGGTGCAGCTGATTGCAGACAAGTTGCACATTGAGAGAGTAGAATCCTTTCCTATTGGCGGAAGTAATTGCATTGAGCAAGGGAGCAAATAAGGCTGTAAAGGTGGAATCTCTGACTCCTTGGATGTTCGGTCATCCTGCCACTGTGTAAAACTGTAGGGCCCTGGCATGCTGCCACAGATTGTCCATGGTGAAAGAGATAAAATTACTTGCTTTAGCAAGCAATACATCCGTATCTTGCTTAATGCATCTGTGCGCAGCTGATTGATTAATTTTACTAATATCCCTAGTGGCAGCCTGGAATGACCCCACAGCATAAAAGTTAAGTGCAGTGTCTGTGGTGCAGGTGAGCTGTAGATCCACTGGCAACAAGTGATTACTTCTTTTGTAAAGTGAAAACTCTGCAGGGATTACTGCTTGGTCAAATGCAGGTAGAAGCACTTCTGCCTATACATTGTGGCGTGGCTGTACTAGTGGGTAAGTGCCATGCACCTCCGGTGTTGCCTGACTAGCCTGGCATCCCTCCGTTGTTCCTCCACTTCTTCCAAAAAATAGAGACACAAGGTTGTTCCCATTGCATTCTATCTGAAATGGTGATTGGAAAGATGGCAGTCCTGCAGCAAATAGCACAAAGACAGATGTTAAATACTTAGCAGTAGCAAAAAGCAAAACTGTCTCCCATTTAAAAGTCAGAAATAAACTGATGCTATCAGTATTGATTCTAGGCTCACTACATTCTTTTGTGCCTTCTCTATAGCATCTAGTAACAATGAACTGATGTTCTGTATAGGCAAAAAGAGGAAGCAGCACAAATGAGGTACAAATAATCAAAAATGGACTACAAGATTTTATTCATACCTCCTTTGTGTGGTCCCACCCAAGGATAGGAGGGCAGCTCCTGCCGCCAGCAGAATTGATGGCTGAAAGTGGGAGAGGCACAAAAATGAGCCGAGTTCTGGCATCAGAGAATTCTGCCCAAATTTCCGAGCAGGTGGGCCCAATAAGAAAATCTAGGCTTCATTGTAAAATACAACCTGAACATTTGTAAGGTAGAGATTCCACACAAAGTGAAGAGGATACTTGATCCAAACTGAGTGCTTGATTGTCCAGTGTTGTTTTTTTTTTAACAGCTATCACAATGGGCCAGAAATCTCGCAAAGCAGAGAGGCAATGCTCACCGCAGCTCCTGCAAATTAAATTAACGAAAATACTTACTGCGGGCTCCAAGGCGTCGAATTGCTTGATTTTGAACTTTAAAAAAATTGTGCGCTATCAACCGAGCCTCTGAGCAGTGTGAGTTGACGCGCATGGAATGGTCTGTGAGAACAAAAGGCACGCCAACAAAATCTGTCAGGAAGAGAAGTCACGCCCACAGATTCGGGCTGCATTGTGTGGGGGTCAAAACCCCTTCAACAAAAGACATTTGAAGGAAAGGGTTAATTGTATCCCTTTTAAACAAAGATATTTGAAAACCTGCAAACAAAGTAATGTGGTAAACTATGTTCTTGCAAATCCTGTTTTTCCCTCACTGACGCTGATGGCACTGGAGAAGTATGAGTTTTGGGATCGAAGACATTGTACTGCGGATAGATATCTAGATTATTAAATACATAAGCTAGATGGATAATATTGAGCTTAAAGCGTCGTCAGGTTTTCAAAACACATAGGCTTTTGGAAGCACAAGCTTTTCAACACAGCAGGGAGTAATGTAAGAAAAGACAACAAGGACATACTTCAAAGGCTTCAGATCAGGAAAGCAACGATAGGTGTGAAATAAAGCATGGGCCTCTCATTCCTATCTGATAATCTGTCCAAAAGAACTGGGATTTGTAAAACATCAAATAGTATTGCTTCCAGCATATAGTCAATGCTATAAGGAATGGATTTGAAGCCACTGATGCAAACAAAATTGGAGACAAAAGGACCATTAAGAATGGGTGTAGAAATGCAAAGGGCTAGCTCTACATGAAAGGTCATAAACAAAGACAATAAAGGGGTCTTTTGCAACCCATCATTTGAGCACATGCTCTTTTCTACATCAAAGGGTCTCCAGTCACATGATGAAAGCCTAAACTGTCAATCATTGAAGTATGTTAATGATTGAGGCATAGCAATAGGGAGTGATTGGACAAAAAGAATGACCCACCCCAATCCTACGTCCTATTGGTAAAAAACATTATAAAAAGACGACTTTGAGAGAAGAACAGCCTTTTCACCACACGGCAGTCACAAGGAACGCACACTGCAGTTGAACATCATGCAAGAAGAAGAAGAGGACCTTGAGTTCTGAAGTGCTGATCAACCTTCAGGCCCGATGAGCAAAAGCCTTGGTTTAAAGGTTGTATATGTATTAATGATTTGCCTGATGTGTGTATGAATTGTTAAGTCATTACATAATAACATTGCGAATTATTAAGTGTATAACGGGATTTTACAGAGGAAAGTCATATGTATGATTTGATTTTGCTTCACAAATCCTCGTATGAATGATAACATCATTAAATAATTACTTTTGATTAACGAAACTACCGTGAGTGAGAGTGACTTTCTTTGCTTGATTATTCGTCCAGTGTCCAAGAATCACACAAAATAAGGAATTCCCTACAATTGCCCAAGCAGGCAAGCAGACTTCATTCATTTAAAGTTAGTATTCTGGATGTCATTGCAAATAAAAAATTTAATTTGTTTTTATAAAAAGCCAAAGAAATAATTGAATTAAAGAGACAGAAGGGAAAAATTTAAAAAATAATGTTTTAATTTAATTTTTTTTTAATGACCAAAAACTATTAAAATAAGGAGTAATATGAGACTCCACATTTTAAAATTTAATTTTTAGTTGTTTGGCAGTCATTATGACTTTTAAAACTTAGTTTAGACCTGGTATTTTTAAGCAGACCTGTTTGGTGGCGTAATTAGTTACTTTCCAGCTAGGCAGATGAGCAAGTTTGTGATTTTTCAATGATTTCTCTGTTTGAAGCTGTCAAATCGCCGGCGAACCACTAGGAGCAAGGTCACGATATCTGTGTTTTACTGCACGTGTGCAAACATGTGAACTTGCTCCTTCAATTCACCACGAAAAACTGAGAGCGTTATTTCGGGAGCGATTTCTGGCCCAATGTAATTGTCTTTGACACCAGCTGCTTTTGTTGTGCAAATTATTGTGCAAGTTATTGAAAGTGTATTATTGTTACAATAGCTACTTTTTTTTTAAGGAGTTTCGGTTCCTGGTACTGCCTACCCCTAAAAATGTAGGGGTTATGTTCACAATTAAACTGTGTAATCTTTTTCCATTTTAATTTTTAATAACCTAAGATAAAAATAATTAAGAGTAATGAGAGAACCAAAATCATCATCTTGCTTATGATTAAGTTCATCATTAGTCATATGTTGTCCATAACATGTTAGGCTAGAATCTCCTGAATCTGCTGTAGGAGGGTTGAAGTTCCCCTTGCCACCGAGAGGGCCAACATTGCTTAGTACTCTCATTGTATAATTAGGATAGTTATTAGCCTTAGGTAGTGGCTGGACACCACTTTTCCATTCACTGCTGATGCATCATGTGGTCAGGACACTCGATATCAAAGGTCAAAAGAAGTATTATGCCAGTGCCACTTAGCTTTCTTCGAGTGATTCTTTGAAAACCACTACCTGATGCACGTTCCACCAGAGTATCACTTACAGAAATCCACCTGCACTGGTGGAAGTATTCAGAGAATATTGGTGAAAACCAGTTGTTATATTATGATCACCAATGATCAGCTACAAAATACTCTTGCAGAAATCTCCATACCTTGAATAATGGCCAACAGGATGACAATTACAAAGAAAAAGAAGGTGATATCAAAGATGATTCGGTAGATTTCATATTCGTCCCCAGCAGGGTCTTCAATCTCATCGCCAATGCCTCCACCAGCACGGACACCCACATACATGTGGAACATATAGCACTGCAACAAAAAAAATCACAGCTCAAACAAGGGTATACTTAAGTGACAACATCAGATGATCATGCTTCTCTTTTGTGGGATGAGTTTTCTAAGTACTTGGTTATTTGATTGTTTGTATTTCAAACTATCAAGTAATCAACAAATCATTCTAAACAAATAACTCACATAACCTCAAATGGTACAATTCTAAAGGGGGTGTAGGAACAGAGAGACCTGGGGGTATATGTGCACAAATCTTTGAACGTAGGTAAGGAAAAGGTGGGACCTATCAGGGATGATCAGGGTAACTTGTGTGTAGAAGCAGAGGATGTGGGTAGGGTTTTAAATGAATATTTTGTCTCCGTACTCTCAAAGGAAAGGGATGATCCGGACGTAGTAGTTAAAGAGGAGAGGTGTGAAATATTGGATAAGGTAAACATAACGAGAGAGGAAGTACTAGAGGGACTGGAATCCTTGAAAGCTGATAAGTCACCAGGGCCGGATGGATTGTTTCCTAGGCTATTGAAGGAAGCCAGGGAGGAAATAGCGGATGTTCTGAGGATCATTTTCCAATCCTCACTAGATACAGGGGAGATACCGGAGGACTGGAAGACTGCAAATGTAGTACCATTGTTTAAAAAGGGTACGAGGAAAAGGACGAACAATTATAGGCCGTTCAGTCTTACAACTGTCACTTGGAAAGGCATGGTTTAATCAGGGATAGTTAGTATGGATTTGTTCAGGGAAGGTCATGCCTTACAAATCTGATTGAATTCTTTGAGGAAGTGACAAGGAGGATTGATGAGGGTAGTGCAGTGGATGTTGTCTACATGGATTTTAGTAAAGCATTTGACAAGGTCCCACATGGCAGACTGATCAGAAAGGTAAAAGCTCATGGGAAACAGGGAAATGAGGCGAATTGGATCCAAAATTGGCTCAGTAACAGGAAACAAAGGGTAATAGTCAATGGATGCCTTTGCGAATGGAAATCTGTTTCCAGTGGTGTGCCACAGGGCTCAGTGGTTGGGTCCCTTGCTGTTTGTGGTATATATTAATGATTTGGACTTGAATGTAGGGGGCACGATTGGCAAATTTGCAGACGACACAAAAATTGGCCGTGTAGTTGATAGTAAAGAGGATAGCTGTAGACTCCAAGAAGATATCAATGGGTTGGTGGAGTGGGCGGAAAAGTGGCAAATGGAGTTCAACCCGGATAAGTGTGAGGTAATGTACTTAGGAAGGGCAAACAGTCAAAGGGAATATGCAGTAAATGGGAATACATTGAGAGGGGTAGAGGAAGTGAGAGACCTTGGAGTGCATGTGCACAGTCCCTGAAGGTGGCAGTACAGGTAGATAAGGTTGTGAAGAAGGCATACGGAATGCTTTCCGTTATTAGCCGAGATATAGAATACAAAAGCAGGGATGTAATGATGGAACTGTATAAAACGCTGGTAAGGCCACAGCTGGAGTATTGTGCGCAGTTCTGGTCACCACATTACAGGAAGGACGTAATTGCTCTGGAGAGAGTGCAGAGAAGATTTACAAGAATGTTGCCACGGCTTGAAAATTGCAGTTACAAGGAGAGATTGGATAGGCTGGGGTTGTTTTCTTTGGAGCAGAGGAGGCTGAGAGGTGACTCGATTGGGGTGTACAAAATTATGAGGGGCCCAGATAGAGTAGACAGGAAGTATCTGTTTCCCCTAGCGGAGAGTTTAAGAACTGGAGGACATAGATTTAAGCTGATTGGCGGAAGGATTAGAGGGGACATGAGGAAAAACTTTTTTACCCAAAAGGTGATGGGTGTATGGAATTCGCTGCCCGACTTGGTGGTAGAGGCAGGGACCCTCAACTCTTTTAAAAAGTATCTGGACCTGCACCTAAAGTACTGTAAGCTGCAGGGCTACGGACCGGGTGCTGGAAGGTGGGATTAGAATGAGCACCTGGTTGTTCTTCGTGCCGGTGCGGACACGATGGGCCGAATGGCTCCCTTCTGTGCTGTATCTTTTCTATGGTCCAATGGCAGGACAGGTTGAGAAAGCGGTTAAAAAAGCATATGAGATCCTAGGCTTTACAAAAGTAAGGAAGTTATATTGAAGCTTTATAAAATACTGGTTCAGCCACAACTGGGGTATTGGGTCCAATTCTTGCCAACGCACTTTAGGAAGGATGTGAAGGCCTTAGAGAGGGTGCAGAAAAGAATTTACTAGAATGGTTCCAGGAATGAGGGACTTCCGTTACGTGGATAGACTGGAGAAGCTGGGGTTGTTCTCCTTAGAGCAGAGAAGGTTGAGAGGAGATTATGAAGGGATTAGATAAAGTAAATAAAGACAAACTGTTCCCATTGGCAGAAGGATCAAGAACCAGAGGACACAGATTTAAGTTGATTGACAAAAGAACCAAAGGCGACATGAGGAAAACCTTTTACGGAGCGAGTGGTATGATCTGGAATGCGCTGCCTGAAAGGGTGGTGGAAGCAGATTCAATCATGGCTTTCAAAAAGGAATTATATAAATACTTGAAGGGAAAAAATTTGCAGGGCTACGAGTAAAGAGCAGGGGATTGGGACTAACTAGATTGCTCTTACAAAGAGCCAGCATGGACACAAAGGGCCGAATGGCCTCCTCCTGTGCTGTAACCATTCTATGATTCAATGATAAAATTCAGCCCATCCAAAATTCAATATATGTTAAAAAAAATATATTTTTGTAACTCAGAGAGATTCATTTTCAAAATACTTTTAGGCTTTTCATGCGCTTCTAGTTTACTTATAGTTGTGTTGTGTTAGCGACAACACTGATGTCAACTTATTGTTCTTCACAAATGCATCCCTAAAATGATTTTGTGGTAAGGATGAACCATCAAGTGTGACCTTGGAGGGTGGATTTCCATGGAGGTTCCCCTGCTCGTCCACTGTAACTTCAGCGGAAGAACCGTGGAAAGCCCAGAAAAGCGACATAACCTAAAGCAACCCACAGGTCTACACACATTATATATGCGATATAAAAATTATAGGAGTACAGAACATGTTGGAGCCAGCTGGAGTAGAAGATCAAGTGCATGTTCACAAAAAAATCTAAAATAAAAAAAAAATTAAGAAGCAGCACTTTCATGAAAAAAGGCACATTATGTTTATATTAAAAATAAATATGAATACATATATCAACACATGCAGCTCTTTTACAAAAGTTACAATAGCAGAGTTTTGCTATTGTAAACGTTAAGAGTGAGATTGAAAATGAATGAGACAGTTTGCAAACCCATTTAAACAAGAATAGGCTGATTTTATGAATATGCGTTCTTGGCATAAAATTCACCTCATCCAACTCACAAAGCCTTGCCCATCAAGAGTGCACATCAGGAAATCATGAGTGTGCTACCTCCGAGTTTCCATTGAAAAATCATGGGCTGGGACCACGCCAGAAGTGTGCATTCATATAATCAGCCTTTTTGAGCCATGTTTCTTTGTCAGATTCAGGTATATTGATAAGGTTTAAAGTGCAATTGAAAACAAATAAGCAAGGCATGACAGGTCAATTTAATGACAAACAGGTACAGCACTTACCGTCAGCATATCATCACACTTCATGTCTGGCGTGTCTCCATCTTCGCTTTTGTTGTAGAATTTGCGGAAGAAATTAAAAGCGACCACAGTGTACAGATACACCACAACGGCCAATAAGCCCACAGTTAACACCAGCTGCACAGACATAAAGGGGGGGGGGGGGCGGAATATCAGATCATTATGAAATAATTAATGGCCATCTATTAGATAAATCTGCGACATGCTTTTTCAGTGGACTATTATGACAATTCAAGGAAACGGCTTCTTGAAGTGTTTCAACTGTACAATCATTGCTGCATCTCCAATCCATTCAATTTTCTTTTCTCCAATTTTCTTTTGGCCATATTTAGTATTAAGTCACCTGTCTTAGTTTGTAAAGTGTGTGCTTTTAAACAAGAACATATAGAGCTGTTAGAAGGATGTGTTGATGGGGTTAGATGAAGGATGGGAGGAGGCTCGTGTGGAGCATAAACACCAGCATGGACCTGTTGGGCCAAACGGCCTGTTTCTTGCTGTACATTCTATGTAATTGTATGTAAGCTTTGTGCTTTGCATTTTAAGTTTAAAAACATGGCTACAAGCAGATTGGTAGGAAACAGATACAGCAACCTTCTCAGTCATGTCATGCATGGTGTTTGTACCTAGCTATTAATAAATATGTAGATGTAATTTTATATCTAAAAAGCCACATGCCCACGTTCTGGTACCTGTTTGCCATTGTGTGTCACTGATGACAGGATAGTCCGTAAAGTTTTAAATCCCATTGCAATATCCAGCAAATGGGCAGCAAAGAAAAAGTTGTTATAATGTCCTAGAACTGACATAGTCATGTACCAGGCAAGGTACAAGAAGGACTGTAAGCAAAGAGAAACAGGTATTACTAACAGACAAAAGCAGAAATACATTGATTACATGAGGAAGAGTTTTATTGAACGCACACATATTGCATAGGGTTCAAAAATAAAAATGGAAAATGCTGGAAATAGACAGTAAGCTCATAATTATCTGAAATCAGAAAAAATGTTAATGTTTCACATAGCGACCCTTCATCAGAACCCATTCTTTTCTCTTTAAAGATGCTGATTGACTTGCTGTGTCGTTCAAATTTTATTTCAAATTTGCAGTTTTTTCTTTTCACCTCCTGTGTGGAGCTATACACTGGTTGGGTATCATCATAGGCACATGTTGCAAGATTCTACTTGCCAGCTTGCTAGGGGCAATCTCCTTCTGGTATAGTCAGGTTAGGACCCAAACAGAAGGCATATGGCATGCAAGTAAGATTTTTACATCACCACAGCAGCCACTTCCCAGCCCAAGTTCCAGGTATGGACTGCTTGTATTATCTCTATCGAACAATCAAACAGTTGTGGACCCTGAAATTCCCCAAGGGGTTCTACCAGTCTCCCATTTTCAGCCATTTACAGCATTTGCCTGTGGGTTCAACCGGGGTACTTTCCTTTGTTAGCCGAGGCACAGAATATAAGAGCAGAGAGGTTATGCTAGAACTGTATAATACATTGGTTAGGCCACAGCTTGAGTACTGCGTACACATTATAGGAAAGATGTGATTGCACTAGAGAAGATACAGAGGAGATTTACGAGGATGTTGCCAGGGCTGGAGAATTTTAGCTATGAGAAAAGATTGGATAGGCTGGGGTTGTTTTCTTTGGAACAAAGGAGGCTGAGGGGAGATTTAATTGAGGTATATACAATTATGACGGGACTAGATAGAGTGGATAGGGAGAAGCTATTTCCCTTAGGGGTCAGTGACCAGGGGGCATAGATTTAAAGTAATTGGTAGAAGGATTTGAGGGGAGCTGAGGAGAAATTATTTCATCCAGGGCGTGGTGGGGGTCTGGAACTCACTGCCTGAAAGGGTGGTAGAGGCAGAAACCCTCAACTCATTTAAAAAGTACTTGGGTGTGCACTTGGGTGTGCCGTAACCTACAGTACTATGGACCAAGTGCTGGAAAGTGGAATTAAGCTGGATAGCTCCTTTTTGGCCAGCACGGACGCGATGGGCCGAATGGCCTCCTTCTGTGCCGTAACTTTCTATGATTCTATGGTCTCCCAATGGAGTTATGGTGGGACACTGGTAGAACCACCATAGAAATTCAGGGCTGTGATTTTGTTGTATGACCAGTGGTAACTGTGCTTAATTAATAAAAAGTGCATAAAAAGTTAATAAAAATTAAGTGCAGACAATCTTTGCAAACCAATGATTTTCAGTCACAACACCCAGTAAAGATAAATTATGACATTTACTGGTCAGGCTCCGAAATGTGTTCAAATGATTTGTGAATAGGGAGAAATAAAAGGGAAGCTAAAAATTTACAGCAATAGTTGCCTCTCAACATCTAGCAATCTCAACTGATTTTTCACCTAGCCATTAAGTGACAGGGAGCTGTTGAGTGGCAGATAACCAATGCCTGGTATACCAATCCTGATGCCTAGTTTTCTGAGCCCAAATGATGTCAATTAACAGCAATCTCCTAATCCTCATTGATTTGCTGCTGGGTAATCCCAATGCATTTCACATCTTGTACAGTTTACCTGCTGAACTGGACTAATTGGTTAGGGATCTGAGATCAATCGGGTTACATAACCTTTTCTATGTAACCCTTGGTGGGACGTTGCTGTGCGCAAATTGGCTGCAGCGTTTCCTACATTACAACAGTGACTACATTTCAAAACTACTTCATTGACTGTAAAGTGCTTTGGGATGTCCTGAAGTCATGAAAGGAGCTTTGTAAATGCAAGTCTTTCTTTATTGCTTTCCTATAAACAAACTGTGCATGATGTGGAAGATATGGGGATTACTGAGCTGCACATCAATAGAATTAGGAAATTGTTGTCCGACGACACCATTTGGACTCAGACATTTGGTACTATTGTTGATATTGGGATACCAAGCATTGGTTCCAATACAATTACAATGGGGGAAAAAACAAAGGAAAAATACAGCCACCGAATTGTGGAGCACTAGGAGCTCTGGTCATAACAATGTGAATTTAGTGTGAATGGTACTGGACATAACAGGTTATATTACAAGACTAGTAATCCAGAGGCATAGACAAATAATCTAGAAAACGTGAGTTCAAATCCCAACACAGCTGCTTGACAATCTGAATTCAGTTTAAAATAAAATCTGGAAATAAAAAGCTGTTACCAGTAAAGTGACCACAAAGCTGTTGGATTGTCATAAAAACCCAACTGGTTCACTATTGCCCTTTAGGGAACGAAACCTGCCATTCTTACCCAGATTGGCCTATAGCCAGTTCTGCATCACTGCCCTAGCAAGCCACTCAGTTGTATCAAACTGTTACAAAGAATAATAAGAATTTAAAAAAACAGACGGACCACTCGGTTGTGATAGAATCACGACACGACAATGGCACACCCAGCCCAGTCGACCCTGCAGAGTTCTCCGCACTAACATTTGGGAACTGGTGCCGAAGTGGGAAGAACTGACCCACGGACTAGTCAAGCAACTTGACATACTCACAGAATTATACCTATTAGCTAAGGTCCCAGATTCCTCCATCACCATCCCAGGTATATCCTGTCCCACCAGCAGGACAGATCCACCGGAGGTGAGGGTACACCGGTATACAGTTGGGGGAGAATGGCCCTGGGAGTCCTGAACATTGACTCTGGACCCTATGAAGTATCATGGTTTCAAGTCAAACATGTGCAATGAAACCTCTTGCTGATTACCACCTACCTCTCTCCCTCAGTTGACAAATCAGTACTCTATCATGTTGAACACCATTTGGAAGAAGCACTGAGGGTAGGAAGGGCACAGAATGTACTCTCCATGGGGACATTCAATGTTCATCACCAAGAGTTGCTCGGTAGTACCACCACTGACCGCACCCTGAAAGACTTAGCTGCCAGACTGGGCTTGCGGCAGCTGGTGAGAGAACCAACACGAGGGAATAAACTACTTGACCTCTTCCTCACCAATCTACCTGTCCCGGATACATGTTTCCATTACAGCGTTGGTAGGAGTGACCACCGTCGTCGCCATATTGAGGACACTCTCCATCGTGTCACGTGGCTAAGTGGGATGAATTAAGTACACATCTAGCAGCTCAAAACTGGGTATCCATGAGGCAGTGTAGACCATCAGCAGAAGCAGAATTATACACCACCACAATCTGTAACCTCAAGCCCTCATTTCTCCATCAAACCAGATGGCTTTTTAAAGTACCTCCTGGGGAATTGACCAAGGAGCACCATTGATGCCGTATGTGGTCCTAGCCATTCCACCCTCTCAACTGAAGAAGGTATTGTAAAAGCAAGCAATGTTGCAGGGGAACATTTAAATGTGAAAAACTTACACAGACATAAACACAAAAATGGAAGTGATTTAACTGAATGTTAAAAAGCAGTCATTATTTTTTCAGAATGGTTTTCAGCACTGTAACAATGAATCCATTTCTCCCTAAACATCAACTTTGTATTTGTGGAAAAAGTGATGAATTAAAAAAAAGTTTCGCTTCTGTCCTCTATTTGATACTTACATTATCTGTGAACACCACTCCCAACTTCCAGATCTGGTACTTGACATCAATTGAGTTAAGTCTGTATAAAACAAAACAAATTAGTTGATTTGCACCAACCGCTGAAAGCGCTAAATAAAGGACACCGATGATAAGCATTTCATGGAAAATCATTTGCCAGGAACAGAAAGTAAATTAATAAGGAAGAATAGCACATTTCTTCGCCAGTGGAATTAAAAATATGTGGATATTCCCCAGTAATCAACTTTTGATTACCAGCCAGTAAATCTGGAGTGATTATGTTAATCGTTCAGCCTGGACCACATCCTATATTACTGACACAGTGCACTACAACAACAACAATTTGTATTTATATAGCACCTTTAACGTAGTAAAACGTCCCATGGTGCTTCACAGGAGCGTTATCAAACAAAATTTGACACCGAACCACATAAAGAGATATTAGGGGCTTGGTCAAAGAGGTAGGTTTTAAGAAGCGTCCAAAAGGAGAGAGAGGTGGAGAGGTTTCGGGAGGGAATTCCAGAGCTTACGGTCTAGGTAGCTGAAGGCACGGCCGCCAATGGTGGAGTGATGAAAATGGGGGATGTGTAAGAGGCCAGAGGTGGAGGAGTACAACGATCTCGGAGGGTTGTAGGGCTGGAGGAGGTTATAGAGATAGGGAGGAGCGAGGCCATGGAGGGATTTGAACACAAGGATGAGAACTTTCAAATCGCAGCGTTGCTGGACCGATAGTATCCCAGTGAACCCACTGCAGCCGATTATCCTGGCCCTTGTTCCTAGGAACTGAGTATTCCGCAGGTGCATGGGCCAGGAAAAATGGGCGAAGACCCAGATCACAGGGTCTCTGCCCCTTTAATGCTACCCCGGATTCCTGGGGCTTCCCAAAAGGGGAAAAGCCTGCCCTGCACTTGTGGAAAGTGGAAGTCAGACAAGCAAGTTGGGGCGTTCCCGGCCTCTCAACTTTGATTCCGTTTGTATCGTTTGTTGGGCACTCAGGCACAAGGACATAAAGAAAAGCTGATTTTGAATTTCCAGGTCCTACCATTGGTGTTAGGCCCTGCCACAGGGTGGGCCTGTACTGGGGCTCCTGAGTCATTTAAATAGCCTAAGACAAGAAGTTAGGGAAATCCTAGGGCTGGGCAGGTGCAGCACACTTCGGGTGCACTGCTCTTGTTTAATCCCGGGTAAAGGGGGCCCAGAAATATCGGCCCAACTATGTTTTCCATAGTTAAATACAAAACATTTTGTCCCAATATGAATACTATTCTGGAATATAATTAAATCCAGTCATTGTTCAGAGCCCCAAATCCTAGCATCTCACAGATCTACAAACAAAGCGACAATTACAACATACAAGTTTTCTGTGGGCCATAAATGACATTACTGGACTATTCCCTGTAAACTCAGCTGTCTCTCGTGTCTCTGTCACAGCTGTTTGTTCTTTATGGAATTCGGTAACACTATGAGGAACACATATACTGAGGGGCTGTTCAAACCACACAGCATTTAATGAACAGAAGTGTTGTTTTGGACATCAAATAAATGACATATGACCACAATTTTTAAGTGATTGTACCAATTCTATTTATACAGGAATCTACATTTCAGTTAATTGCCTCTCTTGCCCAGTTTATTGACTATCTTTTACATGGTATCACCTGTTAGTAGTGGCTAATTTTCAGAGACTATTGTTTAGTTAAAACAGCAATCCAGAACTATCAACATAAAGGAAATGTTAAGAGTGAGATTTATGGAAAAAGGTGATTAAAATTGCACAACCATTCAAACATATAAGCCAGAAATGACTGCTTGCGATATTAACATGAGTACTTAACACTATTTTAAGAGAGGCATTATAATTGCTTTGTCAAAACAGACAAAAGATGTCATACGAACATATTAAGCATTTACACACTAATATTGCAACGGTAAAATCTAGGCTATAATGCCAATTTCTTTTTCAGAATGAAATGCATCAAAGTAGGCTACATTCTTAAAGGATAATAAGTAAGTCTCACTGCTGATGAGACTTGACAGGTCAGATAATCCGATCTTTGCTGCTAAACACAAAACTCTTAATTTAGCTGCTATTCTAAGATTGTTATGCAGCAGACCAGTTGCTAGCAGATTAGCTACTCTCTGGTACCTTCATCTAAGAAGCCTCACTGTCAATGCATGTTCAGCTATGGTGATCACTTGTAATTCAGAGCATTCCTAATGCTGCAATCAGCTGTTGGTCTCAATCACAAGCCAGTTCTTCAAGTGTCAGATTGCAATGCTTCCTCTCTCTCAATCAATTGTATGAGTATGTTACTCAAATCACTTTGTGCGATCTCCATGTTATGCCTTGGAATTGAGTGGTTAAGCACTGGGCCATTTAAATTAAGTAATAAGGTTAGTGTGCATTTCAGAATTAACCATTCCAAATTCTGACCGTATTCTCTTTGTGACTTTCGTTACTATTGTTAATATAGACATCTTCATGAGTGACTGCCAAACTGAACCCAGGTTAGCTCAAAGTTGTGAAATTGAATACAATAAATTGGTTAATTTATGCATTGAAATCAGGAAAAAATAATGATCATGAAAGCTGTTGGATTGTCATAAAAACCCAACTAGTTCACTGATGTCCTTCAAGGAGGGAGAAACTCCAGTCGAATACTATGTGGCTGACTTTTAACATCCTCTGAAGTGGCGTAGCAAGTCACTCAGTTGTAAAACAATTGTTACTCAAGAAGAAAGCCACCACCCCCTTCTCAGGGCTACTAGGGAGGGACAGTTTTAAAAAAAAAATTTGTTCATGGAATGTTGGCGTCGCTGGCAAGGCCAGCATTTATTGCCCATCCCTAATTGCACTTGAGAAGGTGGTGGTGAGCCGCCTTCTTGAACCGCTGCAGTCCGTGTGGTGAAGGTTCTCCAACAGTGCTGTTAGGAAGGGAGTTCCAGGATTTTAACCCAGTGATGATGAAGGAACGACGATATATTTCCAAGTCAGGATGGTGTGTGACTTGGAGGGGAACATACAGGTGGTGGTGTTGTTCCCATGTGCCTGCTGCCCTTGTCCTTCTAGGTGGTAGAGGTCGCAGGTTTGGGAGGTGCTGTCGAAGAAGCCTTGGCTAATTGATGCAGTGCATCCTGTAGATGGTACACACTGCAGCCACGGTGCGCCGGTCGTGAAGGGAGTGAATGTTTAGGGTGGTCAATGGGATCCCAATCAAGTGGGCTGCTTTGTCCTGGATGATGTCGAGCTTCTTGAGTGTTGTTGGAGCTGCACTCAACCAGGCAAGTGGAGAGTATTCCATCACACTCCTGACTTGTGCCTTGTAGATGGTGGAAAGGCTTTGGGGAGTCAGGAGGTGAGTCACTCGCCACAGCATACCCAGCCTCTGACCTGCTCTTGTAGCCACAGTATTTATGTGGCTGGTCCAGTTAAGTTTCTGGTCAATGGTAACGCCCAGGATGTTGATGGTGAGGGATTTAGCGATGGTTAGTGTGGCCTTGCCAGCGTTACCCACATCCTAAGCACAAATTATAAAGGAAAGAACCAAGACATGCTAGTGACAAAAATATTTGTGCAATAATGAAAATCACAACTGCAAGATCCTTAAAGTAAAAACATAATCATGCATTCCTTAAAGACAAAATGCCTGATGATTCACATACATGTGCATCTACACTTTTTGGAATGAATTTTAAGGGTCATTAAGTAACAATATTTCAATTGTTTTGTTTTGAAAGGAAATCTTTATAACAAACTTTTACTATTTGTTTATAATAAAATCTGCATGATTTAACAGATTTGCAATAATTTGACGGGCAAAAAACCCTACTTTCCATGAACCCTACCCATATTAGGTCTACAGCTGTCAGCCACATTGGTAAGCATTTGTTTTTATTGCGCTCAGAATGGTGTCACTTGCAAGAGCAAAGCAATCTGCTTATAACTATTGAAAAAAGTCCTAGAGAATTGGAAATACTTAATTTAATAAAAATTATAATTCAAAGGTCCCAAACATTCTTTTATTTCATAAGGCATGGTAAGGGAGATGCGAAGTCATTTCCGCTACTGGCATATTTTCAAATGGTTATCATTCTGATGACGCAATCATCTAACTTCACTGAAAAGATATTGAGGCCCACCACCCTGTTTTTTTGTGTAAATAGGATGGTATCAGGAATGCCAGAGGCCCATCTTGGGGTGGGGGGGGGGGCTTGATTTAGGTGGCCAGCACACCTGCTCGATACTGGTGGGAGTGTAATTAAAATAAGGGTCCTTTGACGTATACAGGGTTCAAAAATCATCTTTAACTGACTCAGTGCTGCCACTGCTACTTCCTAAACCTCACCCACAAAACACGGGTGGTACAGGGCAGGAGGTGGCCAATTCTAGTGCTTCTTAAAGGAGCACTTGCCGGCTCTCATTTACATTGCTGTAAATGTTTGGCAGACATCTTGCTGTTAGTTCACAGTCATTTTTGGATGCAGATTCATTGTTCTTTTGCTTGTAGTGGCTAGACAAACATCAGTAAGCATGAGGAGGTTCTGACACCAGCCCGCAGCCAGAGCTGTTCGGTAACAGCTCCATGAATAGCACTGCAGCCGAACAATCCCTGTCCACCCCCTCACATCAACAGTCATGTCCAACATCTCTCTCACCTACTACAGGAACTTTCTGCACTCAAAACAGTTTATGATTATACACAAATGCCATCAAAAGAATTATCACCCAGCTGCCAGCTTCTAGTGCCTTTCTTAAATGATCGC
This sequence comes from Heptranchias perlo, assembly GCF_035084215.1. NCBI lineage: Eukaryota > Metazoa > Chordata > Chondrichthyes > Hexanchiformes > Hexanchidae > Heptranchias > Heptranchias perlo. The sequence goes on along the minus strand of NC_090332.1, from coordinate 15,637,613 downwards.
TTTCCTACTCCTGCAAGATACTCGCCCAGTGGCTTCAGCTAAGGAAGTGGAAGGCTGCTGTGGCTCAAATGAGGGCTCTTGACTTGCTTGTGGTCAACAGTCTCTAGGAGCTCAGGGCTAACAGGGCTGGAATGAAGACCGCAGCACCACAGTGGCTGCCGTGGAAGCCTGGCTCAGCTGGCTTTCTGGCACATCAGCGGGCATTGATTGAGGGGGTTGTGAGGGTCCTGATGTGCTCTCATCCTGAGAGATGGTAAAATATTGCATTCCCATTGCACAACTGGTGCTCAGACTGCAGGTCAGCACTCCCACTGATCTGCGGGATGGCAAACTTTGAAAGATCCGCATTCTGGCTGAAGCCCCTATCCAGTCAATCTCCCAGCCTGTCGAAGTCTGGAGGAGATAGTTGAGCCCAGAGCCTGCATGACGCCAGTATAAGCATCCTTGAGAGATGCTATTACTGGTGCCAAAGACTCTTAGGGAGATCGCAACTACCTCCATTGTCATAACCACACACTTCATGTTTGACTGCAGAGTGTTGATGTCATGTGCCAGAACCACACAGAGGTTGGTAGCAGATTCCTACATAATCTCTGACACGTGCGCAACACCCCTGGGATGCTGACCAATCCAGTTAGCAGTTGCTGGACCTAAGCTTTCCTCCGGAATTCCTTTCCTAGCCTGTCCTTTCCACTTGTACCTGTTCCTGCTCATTAGTGATACATGAATCGCTCCGTGCAGACCCTTCGAACCCATTACCTACACCAACCGAAGTGCTAATCTCTGTGTTAGTGCTTGGGAAGGTATGAGCGAGTGACTATGTATCTTCAGGAGTGAGAATTCCCCTCCCCCTTTCTGTCTGCAGGAACAGAGGAGCACATTTACCAATATGGCGTCCTGCGCACGCCATGGCAGAAGTGTGCGCGTGCATCTCGGACGGCATTTTCGGAGATTAGGTGTCCGCGTAGCGCCTACAAAACGGGCGCTACGCGGCCCAAAGGATCTCTGTTGCTGAAATATACAAGCTGTCATGTCAACCTTTTAACTAAGATCTAGTTTCTGAAATTCTCTACCATACTTTATAAATTGTAAGAGGGAGTAATGGCTTCAAATCTTCAAAAGTCATTGCAAAGTTACAATTTCTTGCACAGCATCAAGGGAGCAGAATTGCAACTATGTAGCATGGTCTGATGTTTTACATTCACTAATCTGTGCAAATACACAGTTCCTGTAAGAGATAATGGGGATACACACAGGAAATTCTGTGCTTGCAGAGTTGTCATATTTTGGGACTGAGTTAAAGGAGTTAATACTGCAGCAAGCCATCAAGAGTTTGGACCAGCTTCAGTTTAATAATGTTGGTTCTCCGGTCATTGCTCATTGTTAGATATCATCACGTGCTTTGGGCACATGCAAGGGGGTCAACCTAAATTAGAACAAAGCCCTTAGTAAATGAATTGATTTCTACATGGCTGAATAAGAATCACACAATCATATATTGCAGTTGCCAATCTAACATTTTAAATGAGTTAAATCCAAATGTTAGACTGAATGAAATCAGGGAGTCAAATAAGCTTTGAAGGACCGACTGAGCAAAGTTCAAAAGTATCCAGAGTTAGCATCCAGCTTTAATACTGAGCCAAACAAATCATGAACATAAAAGGGCCATTAATTTAAATGAGCACAGCTTCTCGTAACAATTTAATTGGATTTTGCCAGCAGCAGTCATAGTCCCATTGTCAAGCAATATTCCATATCTTGTCAGTGAAAGTGCATATCTGGTCTCAGTACAATGGGGGAAGCTCGAACTGCAAAAGTTTGCAAAATAAATATCATTCACGATGCAACTCCCAAAATGAGCAACGTCTTCAGTATAAAATTATAGCAAATAATTGAAGAAGATACATTTTTCATTCTCATATTTTAAAAGAAACATTAAAATGATGCTCCTCTTTTATATTTCTTATGTATTTTAGACTCATCAAGATGTGACAACCTAGAAAGATTGTAAAGGGTATATGAGAAACAATAATATAGCACACAATCAAGGTAAATGTTGAGATTTTAATACATAGAAATGGCAAAGGAGTATTTCAAATTTAATCGCTTGGGATAAAAAATTAATAGTTTATTCTTCATGAAGAAATGCCTTAAATAGAGGCGTGATGTGGAGATGCCGGTGATGGACTGGGGTTGACAATTGTAAACAATTTTACAACACCAAGTTATAGTCCAGCAATTTTATTTTAAATTCACAAGCTTTCGGAGGCTTCCTCCTTCGTCAGGTGAACGATGTGAATAGAGGCATGAAAGGTTCTACAACGTTTTAAATAGAGGCATAAAAGGTTCTACATCAATTTAATAGTCGTCTCAGCATGAAGCTCGTATGTAGACAACTTAAAGACAAAGAAGGCGGCAAAGATGTTCCAAAATGCTTAACTTAGTCATGCTCGCTCCAATCCCAAAGCAATGGACTTCGAAAGAAGGTATAAGAAATAGGAAGCCAAGTTTGCAGGGCCCAACTGTGTTTGATTGACAACTTGCAGGAAGATTTGTTAAGTAGAGTTGGCACTATGAATTTGAAAAACTTTCACTTTTGAATCCAAAACTGAACTGGCACTTCTCATCTTTCTCTATTGCAATCAGGAAACAATCCAGAGGTTTGTTCCTCCAGGTTTTTGAACTCTGCAACATCAGGTCTTTGGCTATGGGCTTCAGGGCAAATGGGTGGCTAAAATCTTGGACTCTGGACTATAATAGCTAGTTAATTCAAACTTCTCTGCACTTAGTAATATCACCATTACTACTGATATGAACGACTTTGGATCACCAGTTACTTCCATAATATCCTAAAGCCACTTACAAAGCTGTAGAATCTAAAGCTGATTTTTATTTTATGATGAGATTCATGGTGAAACACCAGGAAGGACAGGGAGAGAACAACTGTTGTTAATAAATTCATTAGTGTTAAAATGGTCAATATTGTACCTGTTATCTGAAAACAAGCATGATAACAAGAAAGATCTGATGCATAATTTAACAGAGGCGTTCAAATTCATGAAGGGTTTTGACAGAGTAAATAAAGATAAACTGTTTCCACTGGCAGGAGGGTCCTAGATAACCAGAGGACACCAATTTAAGATGATTGACAAAAGAACCAGAAGTGACATGAGGAGAATTTTTTTTATGCAGCAAGTAGTTATGAATTGGAATGCACCACCTAAAAGGGTGGCGGAAGCAGATTCAATAGTAACTTTCAAAAGGGAATTGGATAAATACTTGAAGGGGAGAAAGAGCAGGGGAGTGGGACTAATTGGATAGCTCTTTCAAAGAGCCGGCACAGGCACAATGAACCTCCTTCTGTGCTGTAAGATTCGATGATTCTATGATCTTTTACTGTAGCAGAGTTCAGACAACTGAAAATTTCTATGAACATTCATATCAAAGTACATCATTTCAAATGTGCTACGTAATGCCATGCAAACAAGTGTAACAATATGTCCCTCATTAGGCTCACTCTGGGAGTTAATTAATGCACGAAGTTCCTTGTGAGTCGTCAGTTCAATAAAATTATATTAACATCTGCCTTGCCTGGAAAGTAAACCTCTTCTTTTGTTTTATTCTTTTCTGTCAAACAAAGGACGGACCTGTGGTGACCTCTGTTCCTTCGCGGAGCTCGCAAGTGACATTCTCATCACTTTTATAACGGCTAATACTCATTTTTTTTTCCCTGCTGTGATTGCAGAACTTTCCTCTGCACAAATCCCAGTCTCTAGCTGATCACATGTCGCAGTCCTTCCATAGAGTCTGCCTCAATGGTAATGATAGCAGAGATGGAAGTACAGAGTAAGCTATTAATATTTAGAATGACATTCGCAGCAGAAAGCAGAGTAGCTTTTGAAACATAGCCAACAACAAGGAAGTAGAATGTGCTAAACCATTGGGGTATTGTCCTATACCAACCATTAATCATTGACTATTTAATACCCTGGGTACTTTGCAGAACATGAACTTTGGTATAGGAATACAGGAATTGCTAGATGAAAAAAAGACCAAGATCCATGTAGTTCGCCTTTTACCACCCTGGTAGTCGCATGATACGTTGATAACGGAGTTGCTGACTAACCATAGCAATCAATCTTTCTGTGACATAAAGAAAACCCCAGTGGTGGAGAGCTTTGGAAACCATGGGCTCGATTTTACCGTCGGGTTTCCTGTGGGTTTCCAGCGGGGGGGGGGGGGCCCCAAAAATCCCGATATCCAGGCACGTGACCGGATCGCGCCACGATCCCGCTCACTTCCGGGTTCCCCAATGACGTGCGGGGGTGCGTGCGTGGCCCCCGCTGGTGGGAATCCCGCAGGCAATTAAAGCCAGTGGGATGCCACTTGAGGTTATTTATTTTGCTTGTTCAGGTCATTAACTGACCTGATTAAGGGACTGTGTGTGATTTTGGGGAAACATGGGACTGTTTCACACATTGGGGGAAACAGTCCTAGTTGAACTGGACGTGTTGCAGCCGTCAGCCTGTGGCAGCTGCAAAGGTCCATTTGACAGGTGGGGGGGGGGGGGGGGGGGAAGACCCTCACCCATTGCAGGAGGCCGCTCTGTCACTTGGGACAAAGTGTGGCCTCCACCACCCCCCTCCGGACGGTCAAAGTCACCAACCTGCGCACTCACCCCGGGGTCCGGAGACATGTGCCTACCTTGCGGACCCCCTCAGATGTACATATTGCGGATGGGGGTCGCCATAGCTGCAGTCATGACCCCCTCGGAGGGCGAACAGCATCACCAGCCTCGCCATCCACGCCGTCCACCTCTGACACGTGGAGCTCCACAACAGAGTGCTGTGACACATCCACCTGTACAGCAGGAGGGAGGGCTACCGCAGAGAGAGACGCGTCGCAGAGGGCACTACCCTCGCCACAGGGTCCACAGACCGAGGCGCAGCTCCCCGGACCTCTCCGAGCAGCAGTGCACACGGAGGCGCAGATTCACTCGACATGTAGTCGTGGAGATCTGCAGGCTCTTTCATGCCGAGCTGCTCCTGGCTGGCCCCAGCACCAAGTGCTTACCTGTCGCTGCCAAAGTCATCGCTGCCCTCCACAACTTCTCCTCCGCATCCTTCCAGGGTGCAGCTGGGTACACCACCGATGTCTCTCAGTCGTCTGCGTGGAAGAGCCCTGCAAATACACCTGCACCTACTCTGCAGTAACACAATGGGTGGCATCAGTGGTGGGTCCTCATAGTGATACCCAGGAGCGGGCATTATTGGACACAACAGACAGGATTCGCGCAGACATGGCAGTGGTGGTGCCAATATAATGTGTGATGTTTGTTGCTCTGAAATTCAATATAGGTAACACCCATCGCAAACCCTCAGACACCCTTGTGCATCCCCTTCATGCTCACGACACGTTTGCCTTACGCTGCCTAATGCACATATGTGATGCATGCCCTGTGGCTGCAGCACAGGTGGTGGCAGGTTGAGTGAGGCTGGCCGTGAGGGAGATGCACGAGAGGGTGAGTATGGGATAGAGCCACGAGATTGTATGAGGATTGGGTTGCGTGTTAGTGGCGGGGTGAGTACTGGCGAGGTGAGTAGGTGCAGGTAAGATGAGGATGGGGTTTGAGTGGGTATGAGGGGTGATGTGACAGAGTAGTGTTGGCGGTGCCGAAGGAGATGTGGGGTGGGGACAGTGTTGTGGCAGACGGAGTGTAGGGGAAAGATTACGTGTTCTCACTGTGGCTGACCTACTGCGGTCATTGGAGCGCCTCCTGCACTGTATGCAGGTGGGCGATATGTTGGTGGCGCAGGTGACCCTCTCTGCCACCTCGAGCCAGGCCTTCTTGGTGGCAGAGGCAGGCCGCTTCCTCCCGCCCGCCGGGTGGAAGATCTGTGTCCTCCCCCTCCTCCTCACCCCATCTGATGATACCTGGGGTGAGGCATCATTAAACTGGGAGCAGCCTTCCCCCTGGGCTGCTCCATGCTGTAATTTGTTCCATTGGTTGCAGCATCTGTCAGTGGAGGACTGCCCCTTTAACTAGAGAGCCTCCAGCTGACAGATCGTACTGCGCATGCGCAGCCCGCCCGACGCGCAGACCAGCAGCGCGGACCCCGGAGGAGCAGGTAAGTGATTCCAATTAGTGGATTGCCTGCTACGATCGCGCGGGCAACCCACTAATTTCACCGGGCGCGGAGACCACGCTCCCGAAACCCAACCCGCCAGAAACCCGCAGGCCTGCTAAAATCAGGCCCCGTAGGTCCAAAGTCACCTATTCCTCCCACGCATGCTGCACTTACCACATGTCATGTCTCAAATTACTCAAATACTGTATCCCAAAATTTTATTTTCTGAAAGAAATCTAATTTGCATTTTAATGAATCAATGCTAACTGCTTCCACCATCTCCCTAGGGAGTCTGTTCCACAGATTAACCACTCACTCACTAAAATAGTGCCCCCAGCCCACGATGAGCGGGAGAGGGGTTGAAAATTTTAAAACGGGGAACGTGTACCCAATTCACCGCCTGTGGTCATTTTGAAGGCGGTGGGTTTCGTGTCGTGTGAGTGTTCTGCTGTCGAGAAGCAGGACACCTTATTAACATACTTAAATCAGGCTCCCATAGTACAATTGGGAGCCTGATTTAAATTTAACAGTTGCCGCATGGGTTTCCCAGGACTCAGGAAACTCGGCAGCGAAAAGGAGGATGGGAGCTGCCAGTTCCTGAAGGGTAAGTGTCTTTTACAGCACTCCTTGTGGGCCAGGAGGAGCAGGAGTGCCCAAGGGACCTCGGCCGTGCCCGCCTGCCGCTGATTTTCCTGCCTAACAGCCGCCCAGCCTGTCAATTTGGCTGGCTGCTGGGCAGAAAAGGGAAGAAAAAAATTATAATGAGGGCCTGCCGTTAAATTCGGCAGGACCTCCACGTCCCTGGCCTTGCCGGGTTTTCCCTCGTGCTACTGCACCCTCCCTGTAAATATCGGAGCCATTGTTTCCGCAGGGAGCAACATGCTCAGACATCGTATTCTTGGAAATTACAGATGCACAGTCTGTGATTTACCATCTATTACATTGATAAAATTATAGCTATTACAGAAAGGTAAAAAATGTTGAGGATTAACCAGGTGCTAATCTAGTTTAAAAGACTACCTCGTTACAGCTTTGACTCAGTCTGCATTGATTATTTCAAATAGTTATTCATTGTTTCTTGTAATTCACCATTTCTAGGCTGGTTTAGCTTTTTATTTCTGTTTTTTCTCTACTTTCATCCTTCAGAATTCATGTAGTGTGCAATCAATATACCATATGGTTCCAGATGCTGCAGCATGGAGATTGCTGCATACCTTTCCACACCAATGTTTCTCTGTTGATTGGCCAGCAGGAAGTACAGAGTTGTTGAACAGCTAAGCAGTGCACCCTGTCACTTTAAGCAACTTAAGCAAATTGTGTAAAAGCCTCAATATAATAGATGGTAAATCACAGGCTGTGCATCTGTCATTTCCCAGAATATGATGTCTGGGCGTGTTGCTCTCCACTGGAAGCAAGGAATCGGCCCTATGTCATATAATATAGAAAGTTTAATCCTACCTGGAATCATTGCATCTTAGGGCGAATTTTTCAAGGCTCTGTTTTTTGACTGGGAGCATGGTTTGTAATATCGGGCACAAGGTGTGCACGTCAAATTCACAGTGCTCCAAGTTTAACCAAAAAAAAGGTTTATTGTTTTTTTGAGTCTGTGTTGCTGTCCAAAGTAGCCTCATTATACTTGTAAATAACATGCACATGCATGGGAATTGGTCCCATGCAGTATCTCATAGTTTGGGAGAGGCCTGCTCTTCCAAAGTGCTGCTCGTCCCTATAGAACAGGTCTGGATGGCCTGGCCTTTAGGAGTTGGCATCTTAATGCTGAGTAGCACTTTTAGTTTACTTTTTTTTTGCCTTTTTACCTGGTTTGATCTGAATTTCCATTGGGGAATTACTTTTTGGGGGTACTGTTTAGGCCTGATTTATTTTCATTACAAGAACTTAATTTACAACTCCTTTTCCCCACAACGCCCTTGCTTCCAGCTGTTATTCTGCTTGCAGCAAGCAAAGTGGGCAGAACAGGAATTTCTTTAAGAATTCCAACTGCAGTCTCAAATTAAGAGAAGGTATATCAGTTCATGAGGGTGCAACAAAGGCAAGTGCGATGCTTCTCTGGTGTTATGTACACATCCTCCTTACCCAAGAATGGTCATGTACTGACCCGGACAGCTGTATCAGGCCAAGTCAGAGGAGATCAATCTTTGCCACCTTGCCATCATAAGGGATGCTATCACAAAGTTATGCCATCTCCTTGAGGCTGACCCATAGATAACTTCTACTGCATGGATAGCCCATCCCATTGCTGTCAAGGTCACTATTAAATGAAACTTTTACACTACTGGATCCTTCCAAGAAACAACTGGTGACATATGCCAAATCAATCAGTTGGCTGTGCACAAATGCATCAAGAGACATTAATTGCAAAGAACAACACATTTAGCACCGCTACCCATGGAAAGGAGGCACCAGTGTGACAGGACACAGAACAAACCATACATGGTGTCTTTTTACTACCTTGCAAAGCCCTTTCTCTCCAGCTGTGCTGAGTCATTATCCTGCTGCCTGAATAATCTTACATCTTTGCTTAAAAGCATCTCACTTACTGATCCCAATGAAGTCTCTCTTGTGGCCAAAAGGATCCCGATTACACAATGCATTCCCCACACCTCCAGAACATAAATGGCATTAAGCTAGCTTAAATACACTGCAGCTGTCAACATCACCTAGTTCATGTACCTGTTAAGAAACTCATTTTCTAACAGAACAGCAGAAACATATGTAGATTGATTATGGTGCCAATGGAAAACATGGCAGTTTCCCTTTCAATAACATAATACAAATCACGACCCTTGTGGCCTTCAGTTGGCTTTGGTTTTATAAAACCTCTTTACAATTGGATCTCAACACATACGTTCCAATGCGATTCCTCCCCTCCAAATTCCCCTCACATCAAGAAAGTAGATCACATTAGATGAATCAATGTGTCCTTATACTTGCACGGTTGCATCATAATACATAGGCTAGATGTAAATAATACCCACACTGCAGAGAAGGAGTTCTCTTTCTTGGGTTTCTTCTTCTCTTGCGCATCACTGAAATCTAAAGCAGCTTTATCCATTCCCAAAAGTTCACTGATCCGATCTCTTCCATAGAATTCTCCATACTTATCCATAACCTGCAGGAAGACAAGATAAACTGTTATCCAAGGATTGTAGCGTTAGATGAAACAATGAGATGAAAGGTTTAAAGAAGATAGATTGTTCAGCGGTAGAACATTTTCAAAAACACATATTAAATGCAGTATTATGTTGCATCTGAAGTCATTGGCCTCAATGTAGATGCATTTGAAGAAAGAAGTGACATTACTGTACGAATGCTGAATGCGCTCGTATCAATTTTCCCTCCCTGTTATTTTGACAGAGGCCTTAATTTGTTTAAAATAATTCAGTTTAACACCTCTGTTAAGTAGCACAGCAAAGAAATAGATGCTTGTTAAGCGTCCTATGATAATACTGTTGACAGTAATTTCCATCTTAAAGTTACTATCAGCTGAACTTACTTGGTTTCAATCTTTTTCATCAAACAATACCTTGAAAGTTATAAAGTTGAAATAAATGATTTTGAAACTAATATTCTTTGAATGAACTGACATATTGGATGTTCATCAATTTCAAATTAGCAGTGAGTAAACAGCCATATAAGGATCAATGGGGTCGATTTTGAATGCCTTCGTCTGGTGTTAACAGGGTGGCAACAGCTTCAAAATAGGGTCAGTCGCCTTACCATCCCATTAACATCGGCGATGTGGCCAGCTCCATTTTAAAAGGGGCCTACTGCCGGGTGTCCAAAGTGTCCTTCTGATTCATGCGATTGGACCTTTTTAATGTGGAAATCGGGGTCCTGCGACATAAATAGGACCCCAATTGCCATTTTAGTTAGGAACTGGTCGGAGTCTGAGCCGTGCAGGCTCCTATCAGTTCCATGCGCCATGGAACAGAAAAGGCCCGCCAAAGGCAAGTGTTCAATTATTTTTGTGGGCCCTAGAGGAGCAGGAATAATCTGGGCAGCTGCCGCCCTGGGACCCCGTCTCCCTCACAACTTACCTTGCTGATAGCAGCTCCGGCCTGATTTTCAGGCTTCATTCTGGCGAGTTGCTTTGAGATGCCTGTTTGGCACCCTGCAGCTCGCCTACTGAGCCTCAAAATGATGGGGGCCTCTTCGCCGGCGGAATGGGCGGGACCAGCGCACTCCGCCAGTCGGCTGCCCAAAAGTGAAAATCTACCCCATTGTGTGCAGAATGAAAGAAAATCACAGTAAACTTAAGTTTGAACTTGCTCTTTACCTTTCTCTTCACAAACTTGTCCCAGTAGTTATAAGGGAAGGATCTGAAAGAGGAGGACAGAGTTAATATCAATCACATCTCCTGGGTCTCTTGCACCATAAAGGGGCTGAATTTCCTGGTCCGATGTTGGCCCAGGCCAATCCAGGCACCGCCAGGGGAGGCTGAAACAGAATGCGATTTTGCTTTGGACCTTTATTAGCATTTAAAAGGGAAGACTTCAGGAGCACCTGGAGGTGTGGATGTGTGCCAGAGAACTGGAGAGAGGCCAATTAAAAAGGGAGACAGAGCTAATCTGGGTAATTACAGTTTACTGTCTGTGGAAGAAAACTTTTAAAGCCTTTAATTAAGGATTAAATGACCACGTACCAAGATAAAGAGAATTTTTAAAAAATTCGTTCATGTGATTTTTTAAAAATTCGTTCATGGGATGTGGGCGTCGCTGACAAGGCCAGCATTTATTGCCCATCCCTAATTGCCCTTGAGAAGGTGGTGGTGAGCCGCCTTCTTGAACCGCTGCAGTCCGTGTGGTGAAGGTTCTCCCACAGTGCTGTTAGGAAGGGAGTTCCAGGATTTTGACCCAGCGACGATGAAGGAACGGCGATATATTTCCAAGTCGGGATGGTGTGTGACTTGGAGGGGAACGTGCAGGTGGTGTTGTTCCCATGTACCTGCTGCTCTTGTCCTTCTAGGTGGTAGAGGTCACGGGTTTGGGAGGTGCTATCGAAGAAGCCTTGGTGAGTTGCTGGAGTGCATCCTGTGGATGGTACACACTGCAGCCACTGTGCGCCGGTGGTGAAGGGAGTGAATGTTTAGGGTGATGAATGGGGTGCCAATCAAGCGGGCAGCTTTGTCCTGGATGGTGTCGAGCTTCTTGAGTGTTGTTGGAGCTGCACTTATCCAAACAAGTGGAGAGTATTCCATCACACTCCTGACTTGTGCCTTGTAGACGGTGGAAAGGCTTTGGGGAGTCAGGAGGTGAGTCACTCGCCGCAGAATACCCAGCCTCTGACCTGCTCTTGTAGCCACAGTATTTATGTGGCTGGTCCAGTTAAGTTTCTGGTCAATGGTGACCCCCAGAATGTTGATGGTGGGGGATTCGGCGATGGTAATGCCGTTGAATATCAAGGGGAGGTAGTTAGACTCTCTCTTGTTGGAGATGGTCATTGCCTGGCGCTTGTCTGGCGCGAATGTTACTTGCCACTTATCAGCCCAAGCTTGGATGTTGTCCAGGTCTTGCTGCATGCAGGCTCAGACTGCTTCATTATTTGAGGGGTTGCGAATGGAACTGAACACTGTGCAATCATCAGCGAACATCCCCATTTCTGACCTTATGATGGCGGGAAGGTCATTGATGAGGCAGCTGAAATGGTTGGGCCTAGGACACCGCCCTGAGGAACCCCTGCAGCAATGCCCTGGGGCTGAGATGATTGGCCTCCAACAACCACTGCCATCTTCCTTTGTGCTAGGTATGACTCCAGCCACTGGAGAGTTTTCCCCCTAATTCCCATTGACTTCAATTTTACTAGGGCTCCTTGGTGCCACACTCGGTCAAATGCTGCCTTGATGTCAAGGGCAGTCACTCGCACCTCACCTCTGGAATTCAGCTCTTTTGTCCATGTTTGGACCAAGGCTGTAATGAGGTCCGGAGCCGAGTGGTCTTGGCAGACCCCAAACTGAGCATCGGTGAGCAGGTTATTGGTGAGTAAGTGCCGCTTGATAGCACTGTTGACGACACCTTCCATCACTTTGCTGATGATTGAGAGTAGACTGATGGGGCGGTAATTGGCCGGATTGGATTTGTCCTCCTTTTTGTGGACAGGACATACCTGGGCAATTTTCCACATTGCCGGGTAGATGCCAGTGTTGTAGCTGTACTGGAATAGCTTGGCTAGAGGGGCAGCTAGTTCTGGAGCACAAGTCTTCAGCACTACAGCCGGTATGTTGTCGGGCCCCATAGTCTTTGCTGTATCCAGTGCACTCAGCCTGACACATGGAGTGATTCAAATTGGCTGAAGACTGGCTTCTGTGATGGTGGGGATATCGGGAGGAGGCCGAGATGGTTGCAAACGCTTCAGCCTTGTCTTTTGCACTCACGTGCTGGACTCCGCCATCATTGAGGATGGGGATGTTTGCTTTGATCTGATCCGTTGGTTGTGGAATCGCTTAGCTCTGTCTATAGCATGTTGCTTCTGCTGTTCAGCATGCATGTAGTCCTGAGTTGTAGCTTCACCAGGTGGGCATCGCTGGCAAGGCCAGCATTTATTGCCCATCCCTAATTGTCCTCGAGAAGATGGTGGTGAGCCGCCTTTTTGAACCGCTGCACTCCGTGCGGTGAAGGTTCTCCCACAGTGCTGTTAGGTGGGGAGTTCCAGGATTTTGACCCAGCGACGATGAAGGAACGGTGATATATTTCCAAGTCGGGATGTTGTGTGGCTTGGAGGGGAATGTGCAGGTGGTGTTGTTCCCATGTATTCCCATAGAATAGTTAGAAGTAGCCAGTATGGACTTCAAAAAGCACGATCGTGCTTGGCAAACCTCATAGAATAGGCAACAGAAATGGTACATGGGGAAATGCAGTGGATATAGTGGTGTGCATGAACTTTAGGAAAGCCTTTAACAAGGTGCCACATGGGAGATTATTAAAGAATATTAATGGAAATGGAATTGGGAGAGGATAGAAACTTGATTAAAAATTGGTGAGAAGGGAGAAAACAAAGAATTGGAGTTGCAGGAAGTTTTCCAGAGTGGTTGGAAGTGGGTAGTTGTGTTCCACAGGGTATACTTCTGGGGCCAGTAGTGCTAATGATTTGGATATAGGCCCAGAGGGAGTGGTGTCAAAATTTGCAGATATCAAAATAGGAGGTTTAGTTAATTCTTTAGAAGACCAAATGATGCTGCAAAGGGATAGTGAGAAAATGGGGCCACTGGCAGTGCAATGCTGATGGCGGAGGTGTGCCGAAGGTCACGTTGCAAGATGTGGCGTAACTCCTTGTGAAGCGCAATCTCTGCAAGGACTGCTCCTAGGGCATCACTGACCTAAAAGTTAGGCAAATAGGCTCTCTCCCATATACAACTCGCCATCACCCCAGCTCAGAAGGGGACTCTACCCTATCCTACTGTGAACCCTCTCACAGAGATACACGCTCCTCTTCCAAAGCTCCTAATTCATATTGGGCTCTTTTTTCCCCTGCAACCCAGGTATCCTTTCTCACATCACATTCCAAATTGGAGAGTGAGTGAAGACTGAGCAGTTAGCAAAATCGTTATAAACATAAACTATAAAATTAAATAAACTATAACACTACGGTTTTGTGGTAGACTAGTTTTATTCGTAACAATGCAAAATGTATACGATCTGAATGGGTTTTTCCTGGTCTAAGATTTTAAGGTATAAATTTCTCTTTATGTTATCTTAGCACATTGGTCTACATGTTTGTGTTAAATTCTTGTTGGCACTATTTTAACACAGTCATTAACTTGTTTAAATAAAAGGATTAATGACCACATGAAAATAGCACAAAGAATTTAAATCAACATGTTACACAATGTGGTAAAACTACTGCACAAAGATTTAAACCACCCCCACACACCACGTTTATTTTCAGATGTCACTTTGCAGTGCTTTCACAGTTCAGATGCCCTGTACCCATAGGAACATCGGAAAAGGAGTAGGCCATTTTGTCCCTCGAGCCTGTTCAGCCATTCAATGAGATCATGACCTAACTCCATATACCCGCCTTAGCCCCTCAGGTACGTTGCCCAGAACTGAACACAGAACTCCAGGTGTGATCTAACGACGGCTTTGTATAGCTGTAGCATAACTTCTACCCCCTTGTATTCTAGTACTCTAGATATAAAGGCCAGCATTCCATTAGCCTTTTTGATTATTTTCTGTACCTGTCCATGATATTTTAATGAACTATGTACATGGACCCCCAAGTCTCTTTGGACCTCCACTGTTTCGAGCTTTTCACCATTTAGAAAATACTCTGATCTATCCTTTTTAGGTCCAAAGTGGATGACCTCACACTTGCCTACATTGAAATCAATTTGCCACAGTTTTGCCCATTCACTTAATCTATTAATATCTCTCTGTAATCTTATGCTTCCATCTACATTGCTTACAATGCTGCCTATCTTTGTATCATCAGCAAACTTGGATATGTGGCTCTCTATCCCGTCATCTAAGTTGTAAATAAATAGTGAATAGTTGAGGCCCCATCACAGATCCCTGTGGGACACCACTAGTCACATCCTGCCAATTTGAGTACCTGCCCATTATCCCTAGTCTCTGTCTCCTGCCGCTCAGCCAATTTCCTAACCAGGTCAATAATTTGCTCTCAATTACATAAGCTTCAACTTTAGCTCACAGTCTCTTATGAGGAACTTTATCGAATGCCTTCCGGAAGTCCACATAAACAACATCCATAGTCATTCCCCGTCCACTACTTTAGTTAGCTCTTCAAAAAATTCAATCAGGTTCGTCAGACATGACCTACCCTTTAAAAGTCCATGCTGGATCTCTCTGATCAGCTGAAAATTTTCAAGATATTCAGTCACTCTATCATTAATTATAGACTCTAGTAATTTCCTGACAACAAATGTTAGACTAACTGGTCCATAATTCCCTGGTTTCGTGCTCTCACCTTTCTTAAATAGCAGGGTGACATATGCAATTTTCCAATCTAAAGGAACGGTTCCTGAATTGAGGGAACTTTGGAAGATTATAGTTAGGGCATCTGCAATGTTCTCACCTACTTCATATAAAGCTGCTGAGTTGCTGACTTAGGCCCAATATTAATGTCATTTATTTTTAAACTATTGTTAAGTTTTTCAGTCAGATCTTAGTAGCAGGAGTACATGGAAATTACACCATTTGACCCAACCAGCCCTTGTTGGTGTTTATCCTCCATACCAGCATTGGTTCTAATATCGTATGCCTGCCCTGTTCTCATATTCGTTTATGCCCTTTCTTTCAACCATCTATCTATAAAATTACATAGAAAACGCAACGTTTAATGCTACTCACTGTGTGTTTATAACCAGCCTGTCCCACTGGCCCTTGATGTCATCCTCTGAAGGCTGCTCTGTGATGTATAACCCATCGAACTCCAATTTCCTGGCAACCTCTTTTTCTCGCTTGAAAATAACCAGTGGGACCTACAAATGAAATAAGTAGATAAACTCATCTGAATTATATCACAGTTGGAATTTTATGATCATCAACCTACCATTTTATGCATTCTCTTGTTATCATTTAACTACAGACTGGTTTATGACCTTGTGCAAGAAAGCCATAGCTGTTCACTGATGAGATACAAGTGATCTGCATCTTATAAATGCTTGATGGTTCGCTGCAAAGATGATAGAGATTTGGGTAAATGAGTGATTGCAGGCCTTCTAGTCCTTGGCACAACATGTTGGTATACCACAGCACTGTGCAGCACACTGTGATAGATGGGCTATTTTTTTTTTCAGTGTTGTGGAACATTAATTTAAAAAGAGTGACTGGCACAATCAAACTGCTAAAATCACTCTTAGCTTTATGTTTATTTCTGTTGATTTTTTAAAATATATTTTTGTTTATGGATTTAATACCAACATCAGCGGGGGTACTGGCCTGGAACAGTCATGTTGCTATTAGTGAAACAGTTGAACTGATTTCAATACAGTCAAAAACCTGGGGCACTTCAGTTTTAGGTATCTATGTTAATTCAGTCCCCTTGGGTTTCATAACAAATCCAAGACAGGAACATTACATTTTTGGGTTTCTTTTTTCCTTTTTTATTCTAGATATTTTTGGTCTCTGTATTTCAGACTGGTTTAATGGATATGCCCTAGCTCCCTACATCCTCAACAGCACTTTCTCTTGCCCTGATATTTAGGTAAAATATTGTAGTGTCCTCAGGCAATGAACAGAGAACTATTTTCAGATTGTCTCAGCTACTCATTCTATCCTGTGCCTTCACCAGGACCTCATTGTCTTTGGAAGATGGCAGAATAACACCACATGAGACCTTGTTTTAGGCTTCAACTACCAAACAAATTTGTTAAGTAGTAATAGAACAAGTGAATAGTAGCAGTAATATAACATTTTTACAGTAGTTAAGCTTTGTTAGCTCTTTGTATAGTAGAAAATAATAAATAGTTCACAACTCTTCTAATGCAATAGTTTATTTGTTTTGCTTTCCTCACCAACTATGGAGGTTATTTGGTTTATTTACCAGACAGATTCTCTTTAAAAACTCTCTGATTTCAGAAAGATTGGCTGATAAATAAATACCTTCAAAATAGTGAGAAGGGCTTCATGAATTTAAACAAGTACCTGTCAAATTCAAAAGGAGCTACCAATCAAACTCATATTTAAACAAATCACACAGAATGTTTATATTTCAATTGAGAAGCTTGGCTCTGCCATTGGATGCTTGTTTTTCAGACAACAAACTGACAATTAACTACAACAAAATGTGACAAAATGAGCTGAAACATTCTTCTATGGATCCAGTTGTTTTTTTTAGCCCATTAGGTACAGTGCCAGAATTGAAAAAAAAGTCAAAACACAGCAAACTCTTAAATAAAAATGTCGCATTTTTTTGTCACAAGTACCTTCAATGATGTAACCAGCGCTCAGGGATTTTAAAAATCCCCCCATAATCCAAAGGGTGTTAAAGCCAGCAATAATTATTTCTGCTGTTTTGATTTTTTAAAATATTATTTTGGCATTAGTTCTAAGTCTTAAATTACTTCATGAATCTCACTGCTGGGTTAATTTACTGCTGTGAACTATGCTATCCAGTGACTGTTGTAAACTTCACAGAAAAAAAACAGACTAATAATTAAAAATACAATGGAACATTTTAACATGGAAGCACATGTCATAAGACGGTAATGTCCATCTGAAGCTAAATACTAATAATGGACCTCATGTAGAGAATTATGTGCACTTTTCATTGTCGTAGAAGATTTTCTAAAATGTGTAATATATACTGACCATGCTATCTCCTGATAAACAACTAAACAAATTGTATCTTAATAAATGTGCAGTGATTCTATCAGACTTGTTAATCCTGCAATGTAACTCTCTTCTCACATCAATGTCATGGGAGCAGTGAGACCTGCTGATGGGACAAAAGACAGACCTACAATGGAATAAAATCCATCTGATAGTTCATTGTATAGACTAATAATTGTGATTTCAAGACTGTAATCTAATGCCGGGTTTCAGGTGATGGTTTTAAACTGTTTCAGCTTCACTTTCACATCACTTTGCTGATGTCGACTGAATCCCTTGATTAGATTACTGCCTTATAATCATTCCTAGGTATCCAATATCGTCAATTAACCTGCTGTAGACTGCAGAAAACACAAGAGTCATTCTCATGAAAACTCAAATGACAACTGGGGCTGCTAAAATGGTAAGCTCTGTTATGTAGGCAAAACAAATCACTGAACAAGAGTTTAGAGTTAAATACAATTAAATTGTTCAGTTAATATAAATGAATACAATGGCCCTGAATTTCTGCCTTGGGCACAATCGGCAATTGGATGCAAATTGTGCCCGAAAATTATACTGGCTGGGTTTTTTCGTAAGTTTCCGCTAAAATGCATTAATATAATCACAAAATTCTCCATGGATCAGCGCAATCCAGCAGCTTAACAGAGCATAAGCGCAATAAAAAATATTCATTGAAGTATTTAAGAGTGGTAACCTGGTGCAGTTTTATTAATACAGCTGAAAATGGGATTATCACAAACAATAAGTATTTTCAATAAGACTGTCCAGTTAATAAGCCTGTAAGTAATCTGATTTTAAATCACTGAAAATTACTTTAAAAAACTATACTCGATGACACAAAGATTGGTGGCATTGTAAGCAGTGGAGATAAAAACATAAAATTCCAAAGCGATATTGATAGATTGGGTGAATGGGCAAAACTGTGGCAGTTGGAATTCAATGTAGACAAATGTGAGGTCATCCACTTTGGATCAAAAAAGGATAGAACAGGGTACTTTCTAAATGGTAAAAAGTTAAAAACAGTGGATGTCCAAAGGGACTCAGGGGTTCAGGTACATAGATCATTGACGTGTCATGAACAGGTGCAGAAAATAATCAATAAGGTTAATGGAATGCTGGCCTTTATATCTAGAGGACAAGAGTACAAGGGGGCAGAAGTTATGCTGCAGCTATACAAAACCCTGGTTAGACCGTACCTGGAGTACTGTGAGCAGTTCTGGGCACCGTACCTTCGGAAGGACATATTGGCCTTGGAAGGTGTGCAGCGTAGGTTTACTAGAATGATATCCGGACTTCAAGGGTTAAGTTACGAGGAGAGATTACACAAATTGGGGTTGTATTCACTGAAGTTTAGAAGGTTAAGGGGTGATCTGATCGAAGTTTATAAGATATTAAGGAGAACGGATAGGGTGAATAGAGATAAACTATTTCCGCTGGTTGGGGATTCTAGGAGTCGGGGGCTCAGTCTAAAAATTAGAGCCAGACCTTTCAGGAGCGAGATTAGAAAACATATCTACACACAAAGGGTTGTAGAAGTTTGGAACTCTCTTCCAAACGGCAATTGATACTAGCTCAATTGCTAAATTTAAATCTGAGATAGATAGCTTTTTGGCAATCAAAGGTATTAAGGGATATGGGCCAAAGGCAGGTATATGGAGTTAGATCACAGATCAGCCATGATCTTATCAAATGGTGGAGCAGGCACGAGGGGCTGAATGGCCTACTCCTGTTCCTATGTTCCTATACTGAAGCATTTACTGCTTTCATTAGTGTACACTAGTCAGTTTCTCAGTAAATTAAATATTTTTTAATATTTAAAAACATTTAAAACATGGCTACTAGTGCCTGTGCGCCTAAGAAAACAAGCTTAATTTTAAGGCCCTCCTCGCAGGAGGGCGCAATCAGCAGAAACTCGCCATCCTCGTTGTTTTGATTGGGGAATGTGGCCAGTTTTGTGGGCGAGGCTGGCTTCAGCGTGATTTTTTTTGAGCCAGTGCAAAACATCGCGGAAACTCGAATTACGCTGGGTGTAAATTACGCGCAGTGTAAATCGAAATTCCACGATGTTTTGCGCCTTCTAGCAGAAACTCTCGGCCAATGGGTTTAAATATTGAAAGTTAGATAAAGTTACCTTCAAAGAGCTGAATTAGAACCTCAGTTTGATTCTTGAAAAGCAATTCGCAATTTACATAATCTGTACATATAGCCTGCATAATGGAGCAATTGATTTATTTGTGAAGTGTTTGTAATGCCCAAAAATGTCTGTTGCCTTACTTTTAAGCAGTAATAACCAATGATACAGAAAAAGGAGATGACAGTATGCAGGATAGCCAGAATTCTCAGAGTGGGCTCCATGTAGCCACTGCTTTCTTGTAGAACATAATGCACTGTGACTCTGTGCCCACTTCCCATACCGCTCCATCGAGAACTTCCACCTTCTTGATTGTAAACACCAAGGATACTTTCTTTTTCTTCAATGGATGGTGACGTTGATACCTGTTGAAAATTGCTCATTAGTAACAGTAACATGCCACCAATGACCAAAATTTCGAACACAATTTGCAAACTTGCCTTTCATAGATGACGATAGAAACAAATCAAATGCAGGAGGATTTTAAGAAGGCCCTGTCTTCATAAACGTGTGCTTTGGCTAACAGTTTTTGGTTGGGTAAGACAAACCCTGTATTACTTTCATGTTGACATGATTCATAAATTGTGTAATGTTTTTCATAATGTGACTTTCATTACTACATTGCGTGTTTGCAAATACACAGAAAAAAGAATGCCGAACATTTTTTCATGAAGATTGCCCCTTTGATCTTGAGTCAATTTCATCAATGTGGGACAAAGAGTTATAATCATTTTGAATATTAATGCTTGAAATGTTTTTATTGAATGCTCGAAAGTGAACACTTACATGCACATCCTTTTTATAAAGGAAGGCATGGATGATGCAGCACGCAGGAGTAACCAATGTTTGTACACAATTTCACTTATGCTTGATGATGTTCCTTACTATGCCAATCTGACATCACTCTTATAGTCAAAGTAGACCAAATAGTGATGTCAGCAACATAAGAAACTGTTAACTAAGGTTGAAACTCATGGAATTGAGGGCAAATTATTGATTAGGGAATTGGTTGAGCGGCAGGAGACAGTGGACTCAATTTTGAAATGGTGGTGGGTTGGCAGCGGTGGGTGGGGGGGGGGGGGGGTGGGTGGTGAAGGTACGTGTGGCAAACCCGAATAAAAAAAAACTACTTTTCCGACGTGATTGCGATGTAATTGATGGTGATTAAAGTTCTTTCCAGGTTTCGCGCCCGGCAGCCAGCCTGATTGACAGGCTGGCTGCCGACAGGAGCTGCCATGCCGGGGGAGGGGGGGGGGGGTGGCAGTGAGAGAAAGAGAGAGAGCAAGACGTCATCCGGCACTGGAATAGAAGATCGGGAAGGGGAGGCGGAGAAGAGGGGAAGATCGGGGGGAGAGGAGAAGATTAGGGGCACATCAGGGCGGGGGGAGAGTGGAAGATCAGGGGGGAAGAGAGGGTGATCGGAGAGGGACATCGGGAGAAGAGGGGGAGATCGGAGAGGGAAATATCGGACATCGAAGCAGGGTGAAAAGGTAGGTTTATTTTGTTTTTAACATTGTGCAATGGTTTTTTATTTAATTTGTTTATTTTTGCCTGATCCGGCCCTTCACGCCTGATTTCTGTTAACCAAAGGTATGAAGGGATATGGGGCTAAGGCGGATATATGGAGTTAGGCCATAGAGCAGATCTTATTGAATGGCAGAACAGGCTCGAGCGGCTAAATGGCCTACTCCCGTTCCTATGTTCCAAAGAAATGTGACACTTTCAAATAAATTTCCACTGAACAGGCTTGAGAAATATAGGACAGAACTCTACTTCTGGGGAATACTGGTGCACTGTGTACTTTCTGTGCACACCATGGTACTCGAAGTGGCATTTTATTTGGCACCACCAGCCTTCGACTTTGTCCTTTGGATGAGGCAACAATGATGCTTTGAGTGGCCAAACCCTACCTACTCAGTCATTAATGCTGGAAACAAAACTCAAGAAATATAATTACATGAATTTGATAACTTTGTTGATTCTTTTTATTGACTAGTTTGAGGTTGTTAATAAGGTCTACCATGAACAAAGTATCCAAGTGGTTCAGTGACCACTATAACCAAATAATCACTTTTAGTAGTGTTGGTTGGGGCATAAATGTTGGCCAGGACACCGAAAGAACTCCCCTCGTATTCTTTGAATAACATCATGAGATCTTTTACATCCAACCGAGAGGGCAGATAGGCATTGGTTTAACATCTCAGCTAAAAGACGCACATTTGATAGTGTAGCACTCTCTCAGTACTGCACTGATGTGTCATTCCTAGATTATGTGCTGAAGTCTCAAGTAATTCTAGTCAGTATCTGACACTATAGCATGGGATTTTAACTCCCAGTCCTCATCTGCAAAGGTCTCATCAGTCTCTCGTCCAAACTCAGGTGGGAGTGGGATTTTGGGCGGTAGGTACGGGCCCTGGCATTCAGGTAAGTGGTTGGGACGAGGTAGGGAGGGCATCATGGTTAGGGGAGGGAAGCCTGTGATAGGGGATGCCCAAGATTTCATTGTGGGGCATGGAGGAGCACTTCTGTCCCACAAGGAAACAAAAAAAATAAAAACTACTTACCATTCTGGGCCTCTTCTTGTCCCAGCTCCTCTTGTCACCAGGTTGTCCTGACAGGGAAGCCACAATGGCTTCCCCACCCAGACCTCTGGCGAAAATTGCACTCAGAGCCCGATGAAGCCATCGGAGCCCGATTTGGATATTTAAAGACGGATCTCGTTGTCTTCCGGCATGTGTCCCTCTTGCCCGCCCAGTTTCTGACCGGTGGGCAGGATAAAAATCAGCCCTAATGTAACCAGAGGCAGCAGTTCTATTGCTAACAAATTTTGATTGGTTTAGTTTGGTTAGGTGTCAAATTTAAACTAAATTAGGAAATGCATTAACAAATGTCAACAGACTCTTTAGCTTTGATGATAAGAGAGAATAAATCATATATTGTTACATCATTTGTATCAGTGAGAAAACCTCATAATGAGAAAAATAGTCAACATGAAGGAAGTCAATTCACATGGTAAGATTTTTTTCCCCAGAATTATACAATAAAATTATACAAGGTAACAAACCTCTTACCTTATAGAAGAGGAGAATGAAGTTAATTGCAAAGGCTACAAACAATGCCAGCATCCTCATGTTGTAAAAGTTACGTGCAAAGTAATTCTGGAAAGATAGAAACAAATGAATTATGGAATGTTTTACTATAAACAAAACTCTGAACAATAAAATTCTAACTGGCGATAGAATCCAATGAATCTACACTGATGTCTTCAACATAAACTAAAATAAGATACTCACGAGTAGCTTCTGTTGGTATGCCGTAATTTTCTTCCAGAAGGCAGATTCTTGTACTTCTGGTTCTTCTGCTTTCTGTGCATGTCGCTGTCTCTTTCTTCGTCGAGGTTTCTGTTCTGTAACTTTTTCCTCTTTTTCTCCATCTTCTCCTCTATAATCCAGAAAGCAAATTGTTATTTGACAAGCCAAAACCAAAACCAAAATATTCAACGTGCCCAAGTTCAAAAAAAAACTTCCAAGTGAGACACATGATATATAAAATATTTACAACTAAGCACTAGTCGATCTCCTGTGACATTATACACAGGGAGTCAAGGCCAAGTGTAGTCTTCAAGTGAAGTGGGGTTCGAGAGCGGAGGATAATTGGACCAGAGGGCGAAGGTATAATTCAATCACCATTTTAAAATTATTTATTCTTTTTTATAATACTTTAATTTAATATTATGTGGCAAAGCATAGAACAATTTGGGAAGCAGAGAGGTCGAGTTGGTTTAAACATAAGAGATTCTCTCCAGTGCAGGCTGAGGATGTGGGAGATGAAAAATGATGACACAACACCACTACTGGTGAGAGAGTGTAATTACAGTTTGACAAGTTCACATTGGCAGTTTCCATTATAGAAGGGCATGGGAACAGCACCACCTGCAAGTTCCACTCCAAGCCACACACCATCCTGACTTGGATATATATCGCCGTTCCTTCATCGTTGCTGGGTCAAAATCCTGGAACTCCCTACCTAACAGCACTGAGGGAGTACATACACCGCACGGACTGCAGTGGTTCAAGAAGGCGGCTCATCACGACCTTCTCAAGGCCAACTAGGGATGGGCCATGTTAGCGATGCCCATATCCCAAGAATTAATAAAAAAAAACATCGACAGAGGAATTTATAATGGAAAAATTGACAAGTACATACAGATGTAAGATTTTTATTTCATATTGCCGTGTTAGCCATGGTTCAGTGGTAGCATTCTTGCCTCTGAATCAGGAGGTTATGGGTTCAAGCGCCATTCCAGGGACTGGAACACATAATCTAGGCTGACACTCCAGTGCAGCACTGAAGGAGAGTTGCATCGTCGGAGATGCCATCTTTCGTATGAGACGTTAAACCTAGGCCCCGTCTGCCCTAAAAGATCCCATGACACTATTTCGAAGAAGAGCAGGGGACTTCCCCCATGGTGCCTTGGCCAGCATTTATCCCTCAACCAATATCACTAAAAACAGAATATCTGGTCATTATCACATTATTGTTTGTGGGACGTTGCTCTGTGCAAATTGGCTGTCGTATTTCCTACATTACAACAGTGACTGCACTTGAAAAGTACTTCATTGGTTGTAAAGCACTTTGGGATGTCCTGAGGTCATGAAAGGTGCTATATAAATGCAAGTTCCTTCCTTTATTTCATTCATTCACCTGGTACAGGAAGTAACCTTAACTGAAATGTGGTGAAGACAAAAATTTCCCCAAGGTCACTTTCATGGTGTAATTTAATTTGATAAAAGTCCCCTGTCTGTGCCCTCACTTTGTCAAAGGAAATCAATACTGTAACGATTCCGATTCATCAAAATACTCACTCAGCTTTTTCTGATTCAACTTTATGGTCTTCTTTCTCATCTGTCTTATCTTCCTTTGTTTTTTCATCCTAGGAATACATTCGAATATAAAATGATTGAAGTAAAATAGGTTTGTATCTTTTTTATTAAATCGTGTTTGGTGTGAAGTTTTAACCCAAGGAAAATTTAAATATCAAGATGAATGGCCAAGGGAGTGACATTTTAGTGGACGTAAAGAATGGGATTGGGTCAGATTATGAGTTAGGTCATGATTGAGGTGGAGGGACACAAAGACTTAGGTGTGAAGGGGAGGATCCAACTGGAAGTGGGTAGTTGATGATAGTCAGCAAGAATTTAGGGCAAACATAGGCAGATTTGTGTAACTCTGAAAAATCCGGAAACCCACGTCCATTTCGCATGGTCAGCGGCAGAATGGCACATTTAATTCCATGGGATATGCTGAAAAATGTCACAATGTCTTAGATGCTTTTAATCTTACAAAGTAACAACAGTGAGATGCACAAAGTCTAGTTTCCGTATAAACTCAATCAAGTGGAATGGAAAGAGAAAATGAGAAATTGTACTGGATTTATTATGAAAAGTATTATTTGTAATTTTATGATTAATATGAAAAGTTAGTTTAACGATGTCC
The DNA here is from genome assembly GCF_035084215.1 of Heptranchias perlo. Taxonomy (NCBI): domain Eukaryota; kingdom Metazoa; phylum Chordata; class Chondrichthyes; order Hexanchiformes; family Hexanchidae; genus Heptranchias; species Heptranchias perlo. The sequence goes on along the minus strand of NC_090332.1, from coordinate 15,612,546 downwards.
CTGATATTAATGACACTGATAAATTATAAAAATTCAAATCAAAAAATGAGAAACTTCTTCACATAAATATATATGAGTAAATTCAGCAATCCCATACTTCCAGCAGAGAGCCACATTCAAAAGGAATGCAAATTGGAAAATCGGAACTATAATGTTGTAGCCCTAGCTCTGATTCACTTTCACTTTGAGCATGGCTGACCTGCAGGGAGCATGTGATTGCTGAATTTACCCTAATGACTGCAGGCAAGAAGGAAAGAAAAACTCTGCAACAAGTCTTTAGTAACCACCGCAAGAGATAGCTGTTCATGTTATGCATCACCTGGTGGCTGCTTTGAAGTTCTGGAAGTGGCTCATTAGGAGATTGTGGACTAATTAGATCACTTATGCCAGCATTTGGATTATGTGGTATCAGCTTGTACTGGCCTCCCTCACGTCGTAGGTCTAAACCAAAGATGTCAGATAGGAAGTCAGTCTCCTCGGTGATAGCTGTTAGGTCTGTCAAGTCTTCAGACGGCAGGGTTGGTTCTGTAACCTTCCCCTCACCTTCTCCAACTTCACCTCGTACCTCATCATGAGTTGGATCTGGCATGTTGGCTAAAAGTTCTGTCACTTTAATCTTCTTGGCTCCCTCAACAAGGCTTCCACCCAAGAAAGTGCTATACATGATGCGGAAGAATCCACGGAAAACACTGAATACAAAATGGGAGAACCCTATCAATAAACTCCAGTAGAAAGAGAACAAGGTCATAATCATGTCCTTCATTGTCATTTTTTTCATTTTTTTCATCTGCTTTTTGAGGCTTTTAGTTGTGAGCAACTTCATGAGCATCATCACATTATACCTGAGAGCCATTAAGGCAGATCTAATTGTTGTCATGGAAAAAAAGCCCATTTTGGGATCGTCTTCCTCCATTTTATCCTTTTGAGTCTCCTCTTTACTCACAGACCTCTCAGTGGAATCTGACTCTGAGATTTGTGCTGCTAACTGCATTTCGAAGATAGTGTCTTCACAGAAATTGACAAATAGTTCCATTTTTTCTTTCTCTCCTCCTTCATTTACAACATCAAAGATGAACTGCCTCTTCGACTCCTTTACTTGAGGCTTCTCCCACTGAGTCCTACTAGACTCACTGATCTCAAAATATACCCTCTCAATACGTTTGGCACTTCCCATAATTTCTATACGGCCTAGAAATGGTTGAAAATAGTTGAGGACGCTCTCTGCCAACTCAAGGAAGGTCTGTAGCCGAGTATCATGGGGCATGTGCTCTGACAAGTTGGTGAGTAGAACAGCAACATTGAAACCAATGTCTTTTGCAGGTTCATGAAACCTTTCAACAAACTCTTCATAATCCAGCATCTCATTCTCATCAGTCTCTGCACAAGAGAGTAGGAATTCAGTTTCTGACTGTGTGTAGTGTTTGTGACTCTCCATGGCCTTCTGGAAGTCCCGCTTGGAAATCAGACCTTTGCTATCAGGATCGTATTCTTTGAATGCGTCAGATGAGGTTAAGTTCTTTAGCTTAAGGAACATATCAAAGAATTTGAGAATCATTTCCACGTTGTTTGAAGATTCCACCAACATGTCCACCATCTGCTTCCCAATAGTCCCATTGACGACATTGCCTGAAGTAAATAATTCATATAACGTTACATTTGGTTCATTACTTTTTCTTTATTTTCAAAGTTCCTTCACTAGTAAATGAAATAAGTGTTTGCTTTGTTTAGTATTGCATAGAATACAGCACAGGAGACATTCAGCCCATCGTGCCTGTGCCAGCTCTTTGAAAGAGCTATTCAATTAGTCCGACTCCCCTGCTCTTTACCCATAGCCCTGCAAATTTTCCCCTATTTTCAAGTATTCATCCAATTCCTTTTTGAATGTTACTACTGAATTTGCTTCCACCATCATTTCAGTGCAAACCAGATCATATCAACTCGCTATATAAAAAAAAATTCTACTCATCTCCCCTCTGATTCTTTTGCCAATTACCTTAAAGAGTTAAGGCATGATTTAACTGATTTGATCTATTCAGACTTTATTGTTCAGTAGTGATGTATAGTATTTTATAAACTGAAGGCCCGATTTTAATCCCCCGTGCCCACGAGAACAAGGCGTACAGGGGAGTATAATAGAGGCAGTGCCCTTCCCTCCAGAAGGATGTGGTAAATGTGCCGCACACCATTTTTACAAGCACGTCTGGGGCAACGTGTTAGGCCATCGGTTCCCTGAAGAGAATACACAAAAGTTGGGCTCCCATGACATCATGCGGACCTTGATGCGAATCTAACCGGCAGTTGCATGTTTGGCGCAGAGTGCAGGCCTCGCCAAGGAGGAGCATGCCCAGAAGAGGGCCTAGAAGGTATGTTTTTAAAAATGTTATTAAAGGTTTCCTTGTGGACCGAGAGGAGCAGGAGTACTCCTCTGTGCCTCACAAGGAAACCTGGGGCCTCCCCTGCTCCAAGCTTTCCTGACTCTCCACGAACCATGATCACTGAACAATCCCACCACTTAACTGATTGCCACGCACTGTTCCCACGGGTCCCCCGTGTTGGCTTTCTGCCTCACTCCCGTTCCGGCTCTACGTCACTTCCACCAGGTTTGGGCAGGAGTCGGGCATAAATTATGTTAATAAGGCCTAGGAGTTAAAATAGCCTGGGCCTTACGCCAGCCCTGCGCTCGCCTCTGGCCTCTAGTTACTGTGTGCAATATTAGCATATAAACACTTAATTTTATGAGATATTGCTTCATCTGTTGTTTTTAACGGAGGTATTAACCAGGTAATTTTAAATAGGCTAACACCTCTGTTAAAATAGTGGAAAAAGTAATGTTATTAAGCAATTGTACACGGATACCACACACTAATTTCTAGGCTATAGTCTCATAATTTTACAGCCTCTTTTTATGTACTGCATGCCATAACGCCAAAGAATGCAGTGATAGAAATCATGTCCCAAATTTTCTACCCAGTCCCTGCCAATTTTCAGTGCATCTGGGGCAGGCAAGGTTGAAAAATTGCTTAGGAATGTGTTCCACTGCATGTCTTCCGGCATATTTCCTACAAGTTGCGTGCTTTCAATACTGCACACAAGGAACGCCTGTTCAGCAAGGGCTTACAGAGTGTGGCCTTGCACAGGTCAAAGCGGAGTCATCAAGACCGCAAAAGATTCTGGTGAGTTTTACAGACAACATGGAGGATGCTTGGATCCTTATAGCCACAGAAAAGCTCCATTCACAATCTGTTCTAGCTGATATTGTCAATGGTCCCCGCCTCAAGCACTGTCCCCCTTCCTTAAAAATCACCAATATTATTCCCCTCCCCAAAAAACACACCCTTGACCCTTTTGCCATCTACTACACCACCTCCAACCTCCCTTTTCTGCCCAAGGCCCTTGAACATTTCATCATCTACCAGCCCCATACCCAGCTCTCCCATAACACCATACTCAAATCCCTCCAGTCCAAATCCCACTATTCTTACAGCTCCAGAACAGTCCTAACAAAGTCACAAATGACATCCTCTGTCATTGTGACCACAGTATATTATCACATCTTGTGCTTCTCGACCTCTCTGCAACATGCGCCACGCAACACACTTCCTCCAACATATCTCCATCGTTGGACTACCCTTGCATGATTCCATTACTACCAATCTGAACATAGCCAGAGCATTTCCAGCAATGATGTCTTTCCCTCCCTTGCATTATCTCTCTAGAGTCCCCCAAAACCCATCCTTGGTCTCCTCTTCTTCTTCATCTACATGCTGCAACTTGGCCACATCATCTGTAGATACTGGGTCAGTTCCCATACCTATGTCAATGCTACGTAGCTGCTCCCTTGTAACTGATTTCAACAGCCACTTAAGTCACTGTCTCAAGCTGAACCAGACTGTTCAGAACCTTAGCCTCCTGTTTAACCCGAGCTGAGTTTCAGACCCAATATCCTCTACATCACTTAAGATCGCTTATTTCCACCTCCACAACACTGCCCATCTTTTCCCTTACCTCAGCTGCAGAATCTCTTATACATGCCTTTGTCATCTCCAGACTTGACAATTCCAATGCTCTTCTTGCTGGCCTCCTATCCTGCACTCTCCATAAACTCTAGTTTGTGCAAATCTCTGCTACCCGCTTCCTGTTTATCCACCATCTCTGTCCTTGCTGATCTACATTGATTCCCTATTCCTCAACAATTTAAATTTTAAATGATCATTCTCATTTTTAAATCTCTCCATGGCCTCACACCACCCTATCTCCACGAGCTCCTCCAGCTCTGTAACCCCCAAAATTCTTCATCCCTTTGACTCTGGCCTTTTGTGCATTCACCCTTCCTTCACCCCAACCTCATTGGCAAAGCCTTCGCGCCCCTGGCTCCTATTCCCTAAACCACTCCACCTTTCTCTCCTCCTTTAATAACCTCCTCAAAACCATTTCTTCAAACAAGCTTTCACTCCCTCCCTCCCCCCCATATCTATTCTTTCCTGGTTCGGCGTCCATTTCCATATGTTTAACTATAAAGCAACTTGAAATGTTTTTAACGTCAAAAGAGCAGTATCCATCATTGTCATTATCCATCAACAACCCTTTGCTGTTTTGACATGTTATAATACATCATGGATTGACATGGTTGTTGGATTATGCCAATCTTAACTTTTCTGGCTTTTTATTGGCCAAAAGGTGGCCTATAGAGCTATCTTTTGGAGCCAATCAAATCCCTTATTTAAATAAAAGTTTCTCCCACCTTCAAATTTAACAGTTCATTTATTGAAGATGTGACTGATTGGCTAGATAAAGGTAATGCAGTAGATGTAGTATATATGGCTTTCAGAAGGAGTATGGCAAAGGGTCACCAGAATAATGTCAGGGATGGGAAACTATAGTTATGGGGAGGAATGTGAGATACTAGGACTATTTTTGCTAGAGGAGATTTAATAGAGGTTTTTAAAATCATGAAGGCTTTTGGTAGAATGGATAGAGAAAGACTACATCCTTTGGATGTGGACTTAGTGATGAGGGGTCATTAATTTAAAATTATTACTGAGAGTGAGCAGAGAAGTTAGGAAAAATTTATTTATGTACAGGGTTGCTAGGGGATGGAATGCTTTGCCACAGAGAGTGTTTGAGGCAGAGACCGTTACATCTTTTAAGAGAAAATTGGATAGATATTTATAGCAGTGATGAATACAGGGCTAAAGACAAACGCGGGACAGTGGGAATAGTCTTGGATTGCTCTAGCATAGAGCTGGCACAGCCATGATGGGCCAAATGGCCTCCTTCTACGCTGTAAATTTTCATGGTTCTATTTTAGAGAAATAAGGTATAGAGAAGACAAGATTACATTATTTCAGGTAGAAAAAAACATCAAATATAAAAATGCGGCAAAATGAGAATGGGGGAGAAAGACAAAAGAGCAAGTAGAATTAATAGTAATTCTGAATTCAAAATTAATTTGAGTTTATTTTTTAAATTATTAATTAAAATTGTTTGTGTCTCATCTCATCTCACTACCCACCTTCTAGCATTGAAAGCAGCATAACCACCATATCCTTTTGAAGATCCATCAGCTCCTTCAACAGCTCAATTTGGCTAGAATCCTAGAAATTATAATATGTAGACACTGTAATAAATCATTTTAAGCCTTATAACTTAAAAAAAATTATTTTGCCAAATTTCTGAAATTGTAGTTGAATACCAAAGATCAAGTAATGGTATAGCGCTGTGAGGAAACATTTACAGAAAACACTTTTTAGATTTATCATCTACTATAAATCAACAAAGTACTGTTCAATCAATTGATAGTAGACTTTATTTTTTTTAAAAGCTTCACTTTGTTATAGTTTTTCCTGTTAAATTAGCCCTTAGTCTTTTATAAATCTACTGCATGGAGATAGGCACATGACCTGAATCTGGAATAAATGCCAATGCCCTCCTTTAGTTGGCCACCTATTTACTAACCTGGGACAGTTTCATTTGCATGTGGGCAAAGACATGAAGAAAGCCAACCACTGCATCCCATAGCCTGCTGTGCGCCAGACTCTGCTGATTTCCAGTACATGGGCCCTACAGAAGTAAATAGGATTTAGTACAATTGCAGTATATTATAGGACATGGGTCATTTCAGCTTATACTGGTTGATTACTAAAACCAGAATAATAGTTCCACATTTCTTGAAAGAAACTTGACTTATATATGACAACTTGTTTCAGTTGATTTGCACTCTTACCTCTAACTCAGAAGGTTGTGGGTTCAAGGCTGACTCCTGGACTTCAGCTCATTATCTAGGCTGACACTCCAGGGGTAATCAAGGAAAGATAGCTTGTACTCAAGTATCTTACACTTGAAACAACATCACAAATTGACCCGGTCTTGCATATGTCAAGGCCTTATCAATCTTTACAATTATAGTCCTTTGTTGGCTAAAAAAAAATGAAACTTTTGAGAAGAGAAGGGCAATTTTAACTTGAGACACACAATGGGCGTTGTGGGAGGCGGGCAGAGCGCACCTGCCGCTCATCTGTTATTTCCGTAGTGAGGCCTGAGACATTTTGAGGCCCAGACCTCATTTACTTACAACTGGCGAGCGACAGGTACCAAGTGGGTGCCCCATTGCAGTTTGCCGGTTGAGGGAGGGCAGGAAATCGGCTGGCTCTCGCGCTGAGCTGGCCGACAGTCGGAACCTTGGGCGGGGTGGGGGGGGGGAAGGGGGACTGCGCAAGGGCCGGCAGTGGGCCAGAATTTTTTGTGGACCCAGAAGGTGCACTCCTGCTCCTCCTAGCCCCACAAAAAAAAAATGTTTAATTTTCTGGGCTGTTTTCTGAGCTGCCTCCAGCTGTCCCTTTAAGAACCGCTGGTTAGTCCGCTCAACACCAGGTACAAATGGGCGGAGTGTGTGTGGCCATTTGATAAGGTTGCACACAAGAGATTATTAGCATAAATAACAGCGCACAGAATTGGAGGTAACCTTGTGACATGGGTTGGTAATTGGTTGGGAGGTAGGAATCTGAGAGTAGGGAGAAAGGGAATGTTCTCTGATTGCAGGGATGTGACAAGCGGAGTTGGCCAAGGATCTGTACTGGGGCCTGTGTATGATATTTTGATGAAACTGGTATACAGCTTATAAATCTGTTCCTATCACCAAACAAGTTGAATTCTAGAGTGGCATTCACATTTTTTGATTCTACCTGAATGTATTCTGTAAGTGTGTTGAACACTTGCTTCGCCACATTGATTGCCTTTGAGAAATTACGCTGCCCCTGTTCATCAATGATGTCCTTCCCAGAATAATACCAATAGAAATCACTGATCGATTCCTGTAAACAAAACAAAAATATTGGTCATAATTACGGACATCCAGAGTAATGTATCTCCAGAGATACAAATGATGCTCCAATACCTAAGGGGTTTAATGCACTCTAAATGCTCAAATTGTGTATTAAATCAGAATTAACTGTTTTACCTAGTATTTTTAACATAGTCATAGGAACGTGCAACTTCGTTCAATGTACTTTCTTGTCGGAAGACTTTGTTATAATTATTGCGCAACTGAGAAGGCAATCTGGAAATAATCCTGCTAAATTACTTCATAAATTGCTAACAATCCACCTACTGAGTTAATTCCTACAAAAGTTGGCTAATTCTCTAGTGTTTTTTGTTCTAATCGACTGAGGTAAAAGTGCAGGAGGTTTAATCTACCCAGAGGGGCCTGTAATAGTTAGCTGTAAAGGCTTTTTACTGACTTATTTTACACCATCACGATTAAGAAATGCAATGAATTGTTAAAAAGGAAGTAAGAGTGCTCGTAATATACAAGAGATCCACTATCATCTAAAAGGAGATAACATATGATAATGTTTTGGATAGAGATCCTTCATCAGTTCGGACAAAGAGGTCCCCATCCATAAATGGTAACCTATTTTCCTTTATGACTGTTTATTTCCACCATTTTCCATTTTTATTCCCATTGTGATTAAGTAGTGCTTGACATACTGGGGATGTCTTATAAACTCAAGTATATTCATTATACTTGTAAACTTACTATTTAACACTGTAAGTAATGGAAAAGTGACAAAGTATGCAAGTATTCCTGAACTGGCAATAATAGTAACTAAGTTCTGTGCTCAGTCCAGAAAGTGTCCTTTTGAATACTTCATGCTCAGCATAGTAAAATGTAGACCCTGGATCCTTCGTCATTTGCAATACAAAGTTCACATTGTTACAGAATTTTGTGCTACTACTTTTCAGCTCTACCGTTTCAAGATTAGATATGGTGTATCACAGCAAGATAGTTGGTTGCCTTGACACAAACAATAATACGTGCCCTAAATCCCCATATGGAGCACTTTCCCATCAGTCTGTGGTTTTCTGCAGTCGCGTTGTCATCTATGCATTTGTTTCACCTTCCCCACTGATCAATATGCTCTGAACAGGCATCAATAACATATTTTCCATTACAAGCCAAGCCATAGGAATTTGGGAGAAACTCTTCAATTACTCCTTAAGAAGGAAAAATGTTGTTAATGTAGTATGTGTGCAGCAACATGTGTTACACCTGTTCACTTCTGGGTCAATTTTAGGAGCCTGGGGAAAAGTTAGCACCCGCTCCAATCACGGTAAAGCCCCTGACGCTCAATTAGCACATGCGCTGGCTCTCATGCATAAAGGAAATTAAACTCTTAGTTGTTATATAAAACACTGCCTACTACAGTTAGCATTCACAGCCAATCCAGCAGAAATGCAAAGCGGGGAGATTAATTGCTCCAGTTGCTATGTGTAGCAACATCATAACTATGTTCTTTTGAATGCATTCACGTCGCTATACATAGAGTCCACAGCAATTCTTCTACCCACATTACTCACAGTTTTCAATTCATCAAACAACTTCTTATTCACTGCTGTATCGCTAAATTATTTTTGTTTGTTTACGAGAATATTTATGTTCATAGATTCACAATACATCTTATTTCACGGTGGATTCTTGGACCAACCATCTTTTGTAACCCAGTGACTGTTGATAAAATCAGTACAAAGTAACTGCTGAATAATCCAGATGGGCTCCCAAGTATTCCACAAAATTAAGGCTAATAATACAGGAGAAAACTAGGAACAATACCAAAGGCAGAGAGGTAAAAAGGGAGATTAGAAGGAAAAAGAGATTTCATTGTGCTTATAAAAGCAAGTTATGACTCTGTATGGCAGATGGGTGATGACAAAAGCTTTTATAAGTACATCAAAAGTAAGAGATAGTCAAAGAAAGGATGGAATCATTAAAGGACTAAATCATCAAGAGAATAAAAGAACAGCAGAGATGCTTAAAAAGTATGTTATTTCTCTGTTTACAAAGCAGGATGAAGGAAGTACCAGAGGAGAACAACTGATCGATCAAAATATTGAAAAAGGGCAATATTGAAGTTGACAAGTGACCAGGTGTAGATGGTTGGATAGCTTACATTACATTTGCCTCATACAGATTATGAAACAAAATATGTTGATTGAATGACTGATTTTAATCCCCCACAACCAAAGAGAATGGGGCAGCGTTGTACTCGCCAGAGCTACGCTGCACACTTGTCCCGTGTCATTTTAACAGGCACATTTCGAGCAGTGTGAGGCCCTCTCCCCAGGCAGGCGAGAACCTCATTGACAATCAAAATCCTCGTGGCCAGGAGGAGCAGGAGCGCTGCACAAGGAGTCCTTGGGCTTCCCTTAGCCCGAGGTTCTGCCAATCTCCTGGGACTCCGCTCCCTCCTCTTCACCTACCTTGCTGGGGACTGTTCCTGTAGGTCTCCAGTGCAGCCTCCTACTGCACTCACTTGACTTCTGCCCATCAGCATGATGTCATTGACGCCAGGTTTGGGTGGGAGCCGGGCCTGGTCTATTTAAACAAGGCCTGGGTGTTAAAATAGCCTGGCCCGATGCCCGCTGCTCGTCCAGAGTTAAAATCAGGGCTCATATCTTTTTAAGTTAGCAAGCGATACTTTAGCGGGATTCAGATAATTGGAAGATTAGTTCACTAACAGGTTCTAATTAACTTGTCTTCTTCCTTTGTTGAATCACTAGGAGCATTTATAACCCTACCCGCCCAGTGGAAGCCAGGTGGGTGGGCAGTTCAAATCAGCTGCGTGACTTACCCACCAGTGTCCTACCATCTTCCATTTTAAGCTGCTCATCTTTAAATATGCAAATGATGTCACCGAACCATGACTGCAATTTTAGCTGTGGCCTGAGCAGGGAAGACATTGTGGCTTTCCTGCCAGTTGAAGAGCAGCCAAGACCAGAAGACACTACTTCCTTTTACTTTCTTTGTGGGGTCACTAGAAGCATGTGCTCTTCCAGGATCCCACAAGAAAAATTTAGGCCATCCCTGTCCTGGGCTAGCCCCTTCCTTCCCACAAGGCTCTCCCAAAAACCCCAACTGCAATTTAGCTTCTTGCCGGTGAGCCTCCTGTCGCTCAAACGTCCGCTCCCGTCTGCCGGTCAGCTGTCCCATCTCACCAGTTTTAGGCAGGCAGCTGACCGGCGGCATACAGATGAGTCCCGTGAGTTTAAATTGCCCGGGCCTCACGCTAATGAGGTCGAGCACGTTTAGCCCCGCCCACCCGCCTGAATACTACTCCCAGTAAAAATCGGGGCTACTACGTGTGATACTTAAGTTTCACTTCACTTGCACATTCCCTCTGCACAAGATCTGCTCCAATCAAAACTGAAGATATGTACATATTGCTGACAGACAGTACCTGAACTCTCAAGAGGTAGTCCACAGTTGAAATGATGATATTGACTGTTGTGTTGTTGCCCGTCTGAGTTCGCAGGTAATTCTGGAAATCTTTAGACAAAGAAATCAGAATTTAAAGAATGAGCAGGGATCCAAAATATTTTATTGCTACAGCTCATGGGCAGTTTATGTATAACAGTCCAATACTAATCAAATAGCAATCAAAAAGTAACAGGAACAATAGGAGTCATAGAAAGTCGTAGGAACATAGGAATAGGAGAAGGCCATTTAGCCCCTCAAGCCTGTTCCGCCATTCAATAAGATCATGGCTGATCTGTGACCTAACTCCATATACCTGTCTTAGCCCCATATCCCTTAATACCTTTGGTTAACAGAAATCTATCAATCTCAGATTTAAAATTAACTAGCCGTTTGCGGAAGAGAGTTCCAAAATTCTACCACCCTTTGCGTGGAGAAGTGAAGTGTTTCCTAACTTCACTCCTGAAAGTCCTGGCTCTAATTTTTAGGCTGTGTCCCCGAGTCCTAGACTCTCCAACCAGCAGAAATTGTTTCTCTCTATCTACCCCATCAGTTCCCCTTAATATCTTGAAAACTCTGATCAAATCACCCCTTAATCTTCTAAATTCCCTCTCCTCGTAATTTAATCCTTGGAGTCCAGGTATCATTCTAGTAAATCTACGCTGCACTCCCTCCAAGGCCAATGTATCCTCCCTAAGGTGCGGTGCCCAGAACTGAACACAGTATTCTAGGTGTGGTCTAACCAGGGCTTTGTATAGCTGTAGCATAACTTCTAGCCCCTTTTATTTTGTCCTCTAGATATAAAGGCCAGCATTCCATTAGCCTTTTTGATTATTTTCTGTACCTGTCCATGACATTTTAAGTCTCTTTGGACCTCCACTGTTTTGAGCTTTTCGCCATTTAGAGAGTATTCTGATCTATCCTTTATAGGTTCAAGGTGGATGACCTCACATTTGCCAACATTGAAATCCATTTGCCACGGTTTTACCTATTCACTTAATCTATTAATATCTCTTTGTAATGTTATGCTTCCATCTACACTGCTTACAGTGCTGCCTATCTTTGTGTCATTGGCACAATCAATGATAGTCCAATCTGGAATCTTGAAGACATGGGCTGTGGGCTTCACTTTTTTGTGGGGGTCTTGTTTCCGTGTATGGGGGTCTTGTTTCCGTGTATGGGGGTCTTGCTAATTTTGAACATGGGAGGATCTTGATTTTTATGTAATTTTGTCACTAATTTTGTGTCTGGGAAATTTTGCTATTTTTGTATATTGGGGCCTCATTATTTTTGTGTATGAGCTCTTATTATTTTTGTGTATGGGAGAGTTTTGCTATTTTTGTATAAGGGTCATCTCGCTATTTTACTGTATAACAAAGTCCTTTATTTGTTAATTGATGGTCACTTTTTACGCGTATAGGGATTTCACATTTTTTTGTATATATGATGGTTTGCTTTTTGTGTACATAGATGGTCTTGCTTTTATGTATATGGGGGCTCATATTTTTCTGTGCATGCATTCTCCCAATTTTGCTATGCTGGTCTTGTGTTTTGACATTGGGAATCTTGCATTTTTGTGTAGGGCGGTTTGGACGCTTTGTATATATGAGTTTGATTTTTTTGTGCACAAGGGTGTTTGGATTTTCTGTGTATGGGAGATGTTTTACATCTTTACATCTGTGTAATCATAGACGGCCAACCCACTGCTTTTGAAACATGTATCTGGCTTCCAACTCCTAAAGGTTGGATATTCCTGGTCTCAATGGCTTTATAACAAAAATCTAAAGCAGGTTTGTACTACAGTTTACATGTCAATAGTCTACCAGCTAAAAGGTAAAATTGAATAAAATATGAATACGATGATAGGCAGGCATTAGCTTTTCAAATGCAGTACAAATGTGCTGTGCCATGTCCAGAGAACGCATCGAACCTTTGTTACACACCTGAGTTGTGACCTTCACAGAGCAGCTGGAGAAATCGAAAGAGATCACACGTAAACTCATCATCCTGCATCACCTTCTCACCTACAAGATGTCAGTGAGAGCGAGAGTGCAGTGTGTCAGTATCAGGAGCCTGGCATGTGCATCTTAACCCTAAAAAGCTTGCACTTTTTTCATTAAATTACAAATATATATCCCTTCTACAGTCCCAATAATTGCTAATCATAGCTACTGTTCTATCAGAAGCCCACAGTGTGCACTTCAAAGATAGAGAACAAATGAAAACAGCCACGCACAAAATATGCCTACCAAAAATGAAACCTGAAAACACTCAAAATAAAACACATGAAAACTATTTTAGAAGTTGACATGGCTGTTGCCAATGTTTATTGATTTTCCTAAAATGATGTGTTAAAATATGTACTCAAGATGACATGTTGTGTATGTATATGTGGTTAAGCATTTAAAATGCAGATACAAAAGCCATGATAATACATGACAATTAAAAAATTTGTATAAAATGAATGGCTGACCTTCTGTAATGCTTTGTTGGTGACATATCAGGACAGTGGGATTTAGAGAGATAATTAAGTTGCTTGGTTAGTTGAAGCTGCATTTGGAAGAGCTTCAAGAGTGATGATGCTGCAGGTCTAGGTTGAGAAATGTTACCACTTCTTGCTAACTTGGTTGTAAGTCTAAGGCCGAGTATAAGAAAGCAGGCAAGGGTAGTCATGTGGGACAAGGGTTGTGATAGCTGTAAAACGGTGAACTCCAAATCTTCAATGTTAAATTATCCCTTATGTTGTTTTTTTTTCCACAGCTCAAGTTGAATTCAGTGTGTTGTGAAACGGTTTATGTTTGAACATGGATTATAATACCTTGTACAAAGAAACAGGTATACAAAAGCTTAGGTAAAGTCACAACCTGCCAACTGTGTTGGAGGAGTCTCAAACTATATTCCAGGTGCTAATGCCCAAAGTACATTTTATAAATTGTATACTATTCATCTTAAAAATTATTTCTTATTATTGAAATCTGAATTGACAGAATTTAGAAGAGAATTTAAAGAGAGACAGTAGTTAATAGAGACAGTAGAAAATGTGGATACATGCATAAAAGACCTGAAGGGAATGGAACGTATAACTATGAAGCAAAACTTGTTGATCAAGGAAACAGATCTCAATGTGCCTTAATAATCTGAAATTTATGGAGATTCCTGAAACGGTGTCTAAGGCCAACGTAAATTGCTTTAAGTGCGCCGTCATAAATGCAGTCCTTTACCACGTAGAAAATGTTTTCATTCACAAACATAGCTGGGGAATTAAACATTGTTTAAAGTTAATTTTTAAAATCTGGTTCCACCACTCCAGTGAGTTCCTAACCTCTGCCGTGCTGCCATAGAGAGTTACTGAGCAAAGACCAAGCACATCTTCGTGGGGTGGAGAGCAAATCAAACAAAGCCTCACTGCCAGACCGCTGTGGTGCTACTTTGCAATCATCTGAATAGTGGCAAATCCCCACAGCGAGTCAGCCGCCCACCCTCTCAACCAGATTGCGCATGGCCCAGACATATTTTTACATAGTGAGAAAAGAGGGAAACTTAGAGGGTTTTTATATGGTGAAAATAACATTTGGTTGACAGCCTTTAGTGTTCAAGGTTGTAAATTTCAGCAAGTGTCACTTTGATGTGTGGAATTATTTAAACTGAACAATCACACAATATCCACACTGTGACCAACCTCAGCAGTGGAGCCAAGGCAATTGCAAAGCATATCCAAGCTCAGTTTTAATCACTGAAACTAGTCACTTGAACCAAATTTGTTACACTGTGGCCATGAACCATGTCAACTCTTCTAAAATATGAAGACCACTGACAACAAGTCATGGCTGATGGAAAAAGCTAATGCTGAATGGCTTTATGACTTCACATGGGACTTTTTAGATGTGTACTACAGATGGAGCACTGTGAGTGAAACGACAATGTAGGGAAAAGAATAAAAAGGGTACTGGTGGTTATTTTAACATGAAGTGTGAATTCAATTACTAACTAGGCTTAAATGACTGGCTGAAAAAGCATACTGGATCCAGAAACACTGGAAATTATGTTTGTTGTGTGACCTGTAATATCTATGCAACACAGCGAAAGACAATGTCGTTGTAATAGAATAGAAATCGGGCTGGTATTTCCTGAGTTTTTCCGACCTCCCACCTTAACTTCAGCAGAAACCCTGCAGAAATGGCATGAACGACGGTGGTATTTATATGGAGCCTAAAAGATACCCGGGGAGATAACAAGTACATAATCTGCTTCAGAGGGTGGGGGGAAAAGAGGGTCAGCTGATGTCATAATCTCAAGCATGTGATATGGAAGAAGTTTATAACTGTCATCTGAATTCTAAGAAAGACAGGCGTTACAACTATGGATTCATTCCCTATATATATATATCAATAAGGTGCACAGACAACTTGACCTATCTTAAACCTGTTTTCCTCTTTTCAGGTGTTGACGGACTTGATGTGTATTTTCTGTCCTTTTTTGGAATTCATGAGGATAGTTCTATTCAATTTTGGGGAAATTTGATTTTTTTTTTGCTGACTGCATCTCTCAGTATTCCAGGCAAAACAATGTCTGCACTGAAGTACTATGTCAATCACTGAGATTTTAATTGAGAACTAATCAACAGTTTCTTACTGAGGACTAATATGTCTGGTGCCTATTATAAAACATTATTCCATTTCTGCACCCAGTATGCAATTCTGATTTCTAGAGTTTTACCTTTAATGGGTTGAACCTAAATAGCCAAAACAATACAAAGGCCTTCTGCAACAAGCCTGAACTTTACATTACAATATATGCAAAGGAATCCAGTTGCAAAAAAAGGTAAATAGTAAAACACACAGTAAACTCACACAATGAATGTCATCTGCACCACAACAAATAATCAGCACCATTGCAAATCAGTTTTTAAAGCAACTGAAAAGTTAAATTAGGTACAAAATTTAACACTAAAAGTCCCTTAGTTGTTACTTGCACATTGACAGGTGCAGCCATAAAGCCACATTGAATACACAACAAATACTACAGTAACTGTACACCACAGTTTGGCACATCCAACCACTGCAAAACTACGCCACTTAACGGCTCACAGTTCTTACATCTAGTGTGCCAGTTACTGTGCAAATCCTGAGAGAGAGGCAAAACAGACATGAAGTTGGCTAAAAGGCTTATCTTTTCTAAAGCATAAAAAAGATATATTTTTCTTTTGATTTAACAACTATGCACAGTGTCTAAGAGTGCAAATTGGCAGAGTTCAGGACCTGTACAGTGCTGACACAAGGTAACAAAGGAAATGGCAGAGTTATAATTACCGCGCTCATGAGTGATGACTGAGGAGGGGGAAGACAGAACAATTGAAATCAAAAGAAAAAAAAGATGAGATTAGGTAGTTAGAAATTATACTCAACTTCATTCTAAATTTTATAAGAATCGGGTAGGTTGAAAGAGGGGAAAACAGAATTGTAAACGTCACACAAAAAGAAAACCATATATTAAAAAAAGAGAATATACACATCTCCTTGTTTTTTTTCTAACTAAGTAACAAAGGGTTTATGTCATGTAAAACAAAAAAGGTATTTTCAATAACTAACGAACCTGGTGTCTATTTTAACATTTATTTATGCAACTAATTCAAAATGAACAAGTCAACACTTGATTTATTTTTTTACATACACACACATGCGCACACACACATATCCCACTGCACAGGTACATATGTTTAATACATACTGCTGTTGGAAAAGTACTTGAGAAATCTGTGCAGTTCAAAGGCTTCCTCATTTTTCATTTAATATCTGATCCTAGTGTCTGTTGAAAATCTAATTTAGTTGATTGTCGTTTGCAATTTGGTAAGTGGTGATGCATTTTTCGAAGAGCGATATTTGGTGAGACATTTTGTTATCATGAAATACAACACTTTTTTGAGTAAGTTTTTAACACAGTCACATGACATAACAAGAGATAGATATATCACAACTAAATGGCTACGACTGTTGAACAATATGAGAAAATTATAATGAGGAATGTTTCAAAATCAAGAAGAAGGATCAAATGAAAATTGATGGTTACAACTTTCGAAAATGGAAAATGCAGCAGTATGATTGGCTTTTTTGCAAGCAAAAGAGAGGTTCCCAATCAAGTAGTATTTATATTTGTGTTGATAAACTTTTTGTAGCAGCTAAACTTTTGATCTCTCGTCTATAAAGGATATCTCTAAAAAGACTTGCTAGACACCTTGAAAGTTGGATTAAGCAGGATATTTTTGTTGCTGAAAAAGTAAAATGCGTAATCTTTTGATAATTGCAGCTGCATTGCTGCTTTTGCATTATGAATATATGACATAACCTTTTTTGGTTAGTTTGGAGAATAATGAGAATTCAGAAAGGATTTCTGATACCTATAGCCCACAATTTACTGTTTACACATTGTATTCATATGACATTCATCTGTCTGTTATTTTAACAGAAGCATTTACCATTTTGTTTCAAAATAAAGGGATTAATTCTTCCATTAAAGTAATGGATAGAGGAATGGCATACAAACGGGTTAAGAGTTCATATGCTAATGTCACAAACAGTCATTTCTAGGCTTATATTTTTAAATTACTCCTTGTAACAGGAAAAGAAATGCGCTGGTAATTATTTGCAGATTTTTTTTTAAAGACAATTTGTCTCTTTAACCCAGGCTTCATTTCCATTCATAGGTTGATATTTCGGACTCAGAAATAGTCATTGTTAAAGATGCATGTCCCTTAAAGTTGACCATAAATGCAGATGTTACGATATACAGAATTAAGTTTATTGATTTTAGTATGATTGTTAATATCTTTTCCCTATAAACATGGTTTGTTTATCTAAATCAAGCATTTAAAATACAAGTGCTTAAAAGAATCCCAATGATAAATTTTGATGAAAACTTCTGTTTTACTCTTTGACTTTGGAAATGGACAAAAATGATAAACCTTTCTTGGTGATATAGAAACTTATACTTAAAGGGGTACAGTTGCCTCTTAGACAGCAACAGTGGCAGACTTAGTTAGTGGAGCTGAAAATTCAGTGACAGAGCCACTGCTGTGCTTGCACTGCAACGGACACTACAACTGCTGCATTGCAAATCTATCAACGTCGTTTTCATATTAAGATTCAAAAATATATATTTTTGATGAACTGTTCTGCTCACCAAGATGAAAGATCAGTCCTGGGAATGGATGATTTGAACTTTCCAATGTCAACATTAAACTATTCCAGATTAAGTAGAGCGTATAACCAGATGCAAAGTAAAGCTCCCTGTGCTCTGCTTCGACAATATACCTCAATCCCAATCTCATATCCCCAGTGGGGTGCTTCCACTTCCTGGAAGCCTGTTATAGCTGAGGCCTCTTCCAGTGTGTTCAGCAACTTAGTGCAATGTGTGCCATATTGTGGGTGCTTTTCTGCTATGAGCTTGTACCCACTGCTAGCTGGAGTGAGAGTATCCAAACAAACTTCATGTGGGACCCACACTGCTGGCGGAGAGGAAGGACTTTTTAGTGCCTGTGCCACACAGATTACTAATAAATGAGTAGTAGATCTTATTACAACTCCTTCTGCATATTAAAATAATAAAAGTGCTTTGCAGGAGCCTTTGCCGTAGCAACAGTATCCCTCTGAAAGGATTTTATTTTATTACATTCAAGAATTGTTCATTTCCAAGTATTTTAGTAGAATAAGAAATTTAACAATTTGTAATTTTTTTTGTTCGAAACAGCGCTGCAATTATTGCCAGGTCGGGGAAATATAGTTGCAAAAAGAAACCTAAGCATGGTATCCCATGTTCAGTTTGATACAAAATGATAAGTTAGGATTTCCCCAAAAAATGTGCATTTAACTATTACTAAATACTACTCACTGGCTTTAAAATTGTTCCATAAGGTAGTAGTCTGTGAATGCTTAACACATTCATATGAAATTCTGTCATCTCTAATGGAGATAATAACCCATTTAAAGCAAACAGGTTTACACCTCTGTTAAGATAGTACAGGAAGGCATTTCATACAAATGTATTAAGTGTTTGCAAGCTTGTATTCCATAGCATAATTACAAAGCAGTAGTGTCTTCCTCCTTATTTTTTAATATAAAGCTCATAGAATGTGACTAGAATACCATAAGGTGCTTCAGCATATACCTGATCCCTCTTCTGTCACCATGCCCAGTCCTTCTGCTTTGTTCTGCCGTTCAAATGCATTTAGATCAAGTACGCTGTAATTAACATAAATAAGTATTATTTAGCTGTTTAGATTTCCTGAAAAAATGGTACTTAAAAATGTAGGAATATAATAAGACTCAACGGACTCACAGATGGTAAATTCTCAGTGACACTGCCAAATGGTATGATCTGCTTTATCATTTCATGTAGCATCACTAATAATGGACTCAAATTTTGAATTGAGTCATGTTCCCATTAAAAGGAAACTCCAGACTCCTAATGGTGCATGTTGAAAATGTAGAATGGTCCTGAATATCTAACTCCTAACATTGCTGCTTTTCAAAATTAGTTCATGTAGATGGTAGAATCAAGCCTGAAAGTGAAGATTTTCCATTTTTGTTGTCGAAGTTATTAACTACTTAAGTATAGCAGAGATGCGAGTGGAGAAAAACAATAGCAGATTCTCATTATTAGGAGACTACTCACTGTTGCCTGAAATATTGCATATGGAAAACTAGAGGTATCAAGGTCATAGGGTTTTTATGAAAGGACAATAGGACATTCACTAAAAATGGTTGTTAAACAGAAGATCAGTTAATAAGCATTCTGCATATTGCTGACAAAAGTTGTTTCTCATATATTGTATGTATTCATGTCAATACCATGGCCATAATAACAGGGCAGAGGCTGGGTCCTTTGCAATGAGTGATTCACCTCCTGATTCTTCAATGCCTCTCCACCATCTGCAAGACTCAAGTGAGGATTGTGAGGGAATACTCACCATTTGCCTGGATGGGTACAGCCACAACAACACTCAAGAAGCTCGACACCGTCCCAGGACAAAGCAGTCTGCTTAATCGGCACATATGCCACTGAACTCAATATTCACCCCCTCCACCATTGAGGCACTGTGGCTGCAGTATGTACTATCTACAAAATGCACTGGAAGCTTATTTTAACTGCATCTACAACTGAGAAGGACAAAGCAGCAATGTCATGAAAACACCATCACCTGCAAGTTCCCTACAAGTCACATTACCCCTCCAAGTCACACAGTTGAATATATACCACCATTCCCACATTGTTGCTGGGTTAAAATACTGAAATTTCCTGCCAATCTCCATCAGGGAATATCATCACCACAACAAATGCAGCATTTCAAGGAGAAGGCCCACCACCACCTTCTCAACTAGGATCAGCAATAAGTAATAAATTGGTCTTGTCAGCATCACCCATATCCCAAGTTTCAAGTCTCAGGTTTTCCTCATCAGCTATATGATTGACATCCAGTTTCAGAATGGTGGAAGGGTCTATATGCAGGACTACTCGCAATGTGTCTGCAACTTTGAACTTCTGGACGTTCAGGATTAATACCACGTTTCAGACTTACTTGTCATCTGCTGCTTGGTCCAGATACAGGATAAAGGTGCAGTGCATACTCTCCAGGTACGCCATGCCAACATACAAAATGTGAACTAAAGAAGCCAAGTACTATCAGCCAGGCTGTCCCCAAACAGCAGGAAGTGGGCAAAGTGCAATTTATAATTAATAAACTGTTGCTAAACACTCTATGGTTCCCTCCCTCAAGTAGAACATGTCAGGATGCCAGAGCATTGACTTTCAAGAGCTGGCTAATCACAGTGTCGGACACACTAGAGAGGTTAAAACAGTCACCTGGAAGGTGAAGAGAAATGACACATTTCCAATTGGCGATGTGCCAAGAAAGTGTATGTGGAACAAGGTCTGCACAGCATTCTAAGACATGAAGAAATCCTACAATATGCATTTATGGAATACTGCATATCAACACAATGTGGTCCTGTTGAAGGCAAATTGATAAAATTGCCCCTAATATTTACATCACCCATGAATGAGTTGCAAATCTATCATGACATTGAATCCACAAATTGTGCTATAAAAGAGAACCTGTTTTCTATCGATAACACGGCTCTATTTAATCTTAAAAAATAATAAAGTGTAGCTGCTGCATAATCTGACAGTTAGCTGTGGCTGTGAAATCAGATGACAAAAATGCAAGTAACTGCCCTATCGTTAAAGATCTGGAAATTACTGTGGCATCATATTACCGAAAAGGTCAAACTCTTAATAAATTAGTGCCTGTAGCAAATTGCTGATATTGGCTAACCACCTGGGAAGAAATCTTAAATAATTGCCTCAGCATGTGAACTACGAGACTCCCAAATATGCTGCCTAAATTACACAAAAGCGAAAGCCAGAAACCATATTAAGAATGAAAACAGTGCATTCTCAAACCACTCATCTGAGTTTACCTCCTGGAGCTCCACATGCAAAACTGGTCAGTTGGTGAGTTCGTCAGCAAGAGGCTAACTCAAATTTAACCAAAACTGGACTCAAAGACACATATCTCTGAATACAATAAACAAAAACTTAAAAATGAGAAAATTAGATTAAGGAGTGCTAAAATCCCCCTCACATGGAATGAAGTATTAATTGGAGGAGGACACGTGACTTCCTTACCTGCAAAACTGCATGAGACCTGCAAGACTCTGAAAGAAACCCACGTCCTTCTTCTCCTTGAGATAGTCAAGCATTTTCTGCAGAACATGAAAATCAGACTTTGTGTAATGGATTAATGACTACATGTCACAGTTTTAACCTATATACTCTATTCTTTCATAAAAGCCGAATACTATTTTCTGTTGTAGTCCACCATGTTCAAAGGTAGAAATTACTGTGGGTGATAGTATGGTTCGAAGGGTCATTGTGCTTATATCAAATTCCTCTCTCCAATATGCTAACTGAAGTGTTAACTTTATTTGAAACAGCTTAATGCTTCCGTTAAAATAGCAGAGAGGGGAATTTCATGTGAACATGTTAAGCATTCATTCGATAACATCGCTAACAATCATTTCTACTCTAATGAAACTGAAAGGGGCCTTGATTGAATACAGATCTTGCTCCTTTACTTCCATATTTTGATTTAGTGTGTGTATCTTTGGCTTATTGTAGTGTCAGCTTGACTCAGTTGATAGTACTCTTGCTTCCGAGTCAGAGAGTTGTGGGTTCACTATAGACTTGAACACCTAATCTTGGCTGATGCTTCAGTACAGTACTGAGGGAGTGCTGTATTGTCAGAGGTGCCGACTTTTGGGTGAGACATTGAACCAAGGTTCTGCTTGCTCCTGCTACACATAAAGGCACTATTTGAAGAAGAGAACGTAGTTCTCCTGGTATTATGGGCAACATTTCCCTCTCAACCACCAAAACCAACACCACCAAAATCTGGTGATTCATTTATTTATTGTTTGTGGGACTTGTGTGAAAATTGACTGCATATTCAGAAACAAAATCCAGAATCTCTGCTGCCAGTAAATGTGTTGATAGATATGTGTGCCAAAACCTTCGATCAAGGGGAAATTAAACCTGTACATTGCAGTTTTAAGAAATACAATAAAATGGTCAATTTCTGAATAGTTGCAACTCCACAAGCTATTTGTGGTATTTGTGGAATTTTTGTAGATGGGTTCTAATTAAAAAAAAGATAAGCTTGAAGTATCGATAAGGAAATGTAACATTTTCCTCTCAAAAGACAAAGAGGTTGAATGTCCATGGGGTTCTTCCGATCTCCTGCCGTGACTTCAGTGGAACCCCTGGAGAAAAGGCATAAATGGCGATTTTATGGCAGGAGATTGGAAGAACCCCTAAGGAAATTCCAGATGGAAGTGTTAAAGCAGCAGATTTTCAATAATCTTCAGCAATGGCTTCTCGCCCTGCCCCCCCCCCCACTCCCAAACCATTACCACTGGAGTCCCCCAAGGATCTATCCTTGGCTCCCTCCTCTTTCTCATCTACTCCTTGCCAACATCATCCGAAGACATGGGGGTGAGCTTCAACATGCACACTGACCGTACCCAGCTCTACCAGCAAAACAAGATATATAAGAATAAATGTCTTGAGCTCCAATTCTTCAAATAGTAGCATATGAATGCTTAAAGCTTTCGAATGAAGTCCCTTTCTCCACTAATTAAAGGCAGGTGCTAACATGTTCATTTTCAATTGAATTAGCATATCTGTTAAAATGATAGAGAAAGTTAAGTACGTTAATATTTGAAGACACTTGGCTCACACGATTGAGAAAGATCATTAAGCAGCTTTTGTGACAGCATTACTCTATATTAACAGCAACAGCTGGATTAAGGTCCTTTACTTGAAAGATCAATAAGAGTAAATTTCAACCATAAGTCAAAAAACTAGGAACAAGACCATCACTTATACCATCAAATCTGATTTAGCTTGTGAATTATCCAGTACAAAATAAATCACTATGTCAATAAAATAACCATATTTGAGCACAGCAAAGTCAAAAGGACAATGATAAGAAAAGAATTACTTCTGGTGGCCTGGTTTTACATATTCTTGTCCATTTGACTCATCGTGCTGGTACTGGTGCTATCTACAAATCAGAGCTATCAGGGTAAAATTTCCATTGGGATTCTCCCGATATCCTGCCAGAACTTTGGCCGAAGATCAGAGCAATAGCAGAAACATCCAATTACTTTGCTTATCTGAGGTTTCCGCCAAAATTACAGCAGGAGATTGGGAGAACTCCATGGAAATTCTACCCCATTTTTACTCTAATCCCATTTTCCTTATCTTTTCCCACACCCTTTAATATTTTTCCTCCTTATCTAATTCTCTCCTAAAAACAGTGATTAAATTGGCTTTACTAACCACTTGCAGCAAATTATTCTGTATTCTAGTTTTTCCAAGTCTCCCATCATAATTCTCCCTGGTATCATCCTAGTGAATTTACACAACAACAACTTGCATTTATATAGCGCCTTTAACGTAGTAAAACGTCCCAAGGCGCTTCACAGGAGCAATTATCAAAAAATTTTGACACCAAGCCACATATGGAGATATTAAGCCAGGTGACCTATAGCTTGTTCAAAGAGGTAGGTTTTAAGGAGCGTCTTAAAGGAGGAGAGAGAGGTAGAGAGACAGAGAGGTTTAGGGAGGGAATTGCTGAGCTTAGGGCCTAGGCAGCTGAAGGCATGGCCGCCAATGGCGGAATGATTAAAATCAGGGATGCGCAAGAGGCAAAAATTGGAGGAGCTCAGAGATCTCGGAGGGCTGTAGGGCTGAAGCAGGCTACAGAGATCGGGATGGCGAAGCCATGGAGGGATTTGAAAACAAGGATGAAAATTTAAAATCGAGGTGTTCCTGAACCTGGAGCCAATGTAGGTTAGCAAGCACAGGGGTGATGGGTGAACGGTACTTGGTGCAGGTTAGGATATCACAGCAGAGAATTGGATGAGCTCAAGTTTATGGAGGGTAGAAGATGGGAGGCCAGCCAGGAGAGCATTAGAATAGGTTTCAGCAGCAGATAAGCTGAGGCAGGGGCGGAAAACAGGTGATGTTACGGGGGTGGAAGTAGGTGGTTTAGGTCATGTAGCGGATGTGTTCAGAAGCTCATGTCAGGGTCAAATAGGACGCCAAGGTTGCGAACGGTTTGGTTCAGCCTCAGAAAGTGACCAGGGAGAGGGATGGAGTCAGTCACTAGGGAACGGAGTTTGTGGCAACCATTTCCATGGCTCCAATATCCTTTTTATAATGGGATCCCCAAAACTGCACTCAGTACTCCAATTATGGCCTTACTAACGTCTGGTACAGATTCATCATCAATTCCTTGCGTTTTGTATTCAGTCTGATTTACCTGCTGAACTGTGGAATTCCCGCCATTTAGAATAGCAATCCCAAGCTTTAGAGTGGATGCAACCATTGGCCCCATTTCACCTAAGGAAAATGAAAGTAAATGTGAAATGCATTTATTTACAAACCCATTTTAAACAAAGGTAGACATCTCATGGGTCAGCTAATAAATGATATAATAATTTTGCTATCCATATTCCAAAATGCATCATTCTAATTTTATTGGCAGCAAATCTCGTATCTGTATATGGCGACTATAAAAATGATAAGTATTTGGTCTCTTTGTTATTATACACTACAATGTTGGTCAATTCAAACAAGCCAGGTCATGTAAAATAGAAACAGCTATATGTGTAAAATAATCCAGGCTCACAAAGCGAGTGATGAGTGGGACAGATGTACTGGTTCTGCCACTCAGACTGCAGGGCTAGCTCCAAATGGCCAATCTCATTAAAACTTTTGTGATCAGTCTAATTTAAGTCGGCAGAGCAAGGCCCTAGTGTGGAATTTGGTTATAGCTGGGATCTCACTCAATGGAGTAGTGAAATGTCCCGGGCAGCAAATATCGGGCTGCTAAATGACAAAAAGGAGCTGGTACAGCATTGGGTGGCAAAAAAAAATCATGGAAACAAGAATTGGAACAACAAAAAAATAACAAAAAATTGAAAAGAGAATAAACAAAAAAAACCTGAGAGGAAAAAAAGGAAAAATACCTATATCCCTTTAAGATTTTCCTTCCACATCCAGCATACTTTAACCCCAGTTTAAATGAACAGAACCAATGCTGGATGCAATTTCTACCTAGAGTTTAGGAAATCTTTCCAAGCTGTCGTAGCTTTTATTTGCATGCAGCATGCATACTGAATAAAGCTCTTCCAAATCCTTCTGTCATTAAACCAATGATCGAATCGCAATGAGGATCAGAAAATATTGTGGGAATTTCCATTTCCTGGTCCCCGCATCATCTTCATGGAAGAAACAGGACAGAGGACCTTGAAAGTACCAGAGAACAATGTACCATGGACAATAACCATCTGACTGTCAGAGAACCAGACACAATGGTTTACTATTAGCCCAGCACGTCAGGGAAGTGAATGACGTAGACTTGCACCACACCATAATCTAATGTGGTGCCAGCCACTAATACGGTGTCAGCTGTGGCGCAGTTGATAGCACTCTCGCCTCTGATTCAGAGGGTTGTAGGTTCAAGCCCCACTCCAGAGACATGAGCACAAAATCTAGGCTGATACTCCAGTGCAGTACTGAGGGAGTGCTGCACTGTCGGCGGTGTCCTCTGTTGGATGAGACGTTAAACCGAGGCCCTGTCTACCCTCTCAGGCAGACGTAAAAGATCCCATGGCACTATTTCGAAGAAGAGCAGAGTTCTCCCTGGTATCCTGGCCAACATTTATCACTAAAAACAGATTATATGGTCATTATCACATTGCTGTTTGTGGGACCTTGCTGTGTGCAAATTGGCTGCTGTGTTTCTTACAACAGTGACTACATTTCAAAAAAAGTACTTCATTGGCTATAAAGTGCTTTGGGACATCCTGAGATCATGAAAGGCATTATATAAATGCAAGTCTTTCTTTCTTTACTATCATCCTCCAGCATGGAAAACAGGCAGCATGGACAAGTAATACCTCATACCTCTCAGAAACAGAATAGAAGTCAGCATGGAAGAAAAAAACATTAATCTCATTCCTTCCACAAACTGAATGTAATAGAACTCTATACAAATCATTTCATCGCCTGAGGAAAGGTGTTAGGAACATAGAAACATGAGCAGGCTATTAAGCCCCTTTAGCCTTTTCCACCATTCAATTAAGTCATGGCTGATCTGTATCTTAACTCTATCTACCCGCCTTGCAAAGTAACTCCCTGCTCCAAAGGTAAATCAATGAAATATCTAGAACACCTATCCAACTTTACATTCTACATTATCACACATATCCTTGTGACCCACAATCCCATTCTTAATCAGACATCCATCCAGTTCTGTTTTTTTTTTATGTAGGAGTTAATCAACACAACTTTAATTAATGAGCTGGGGATCTTTTCCACAAATCCACTGTTACGTAGGAAAAAAAAGCCTTCTCATCACAAATCTTGTTTGAAGCTTATTAACTCTACTCATGTCTTGAAGTGCTGCGCTCACAGTTCAAATTAAATAATTGTTCACTGTTAACTTTTAGGGGTTTCTTTAGTTCTTTAACTCCAATATGTTTTAGCCTCTGTTTTTCAGACTACCCACAGCGGTGAGCTCTCACTCCCTAAGTCCCAACAAGAGTTTTTTTTCGCTTGCCAAGATTTCTAGGTAAATTTGTAGCATCCCCAGAGAATGAATGGAGAACTCTAAGCTATTAGCTTAATCACAGAATTCACATGTGATCTTTCTTGTCTTCAGAAGGTCGCAGAGTAACAGTACACGAGAATTTGACTTTGGATTTAACTGCTAGATTTATTCAACAGTAAAAAAAACAAGCCTATAGTAGCGGTAACCAAAAATACATTTTTACAGTAGTTAAACTTAGCTGGTTCCTGACGTGGTAGAAAATAATAAATTGCTGTGCTAAACTATGATACATGTAATATTTCTGCATAGTGGTTCCTGTGTTCTCACCATCCATGGAAGATATCTAGCCTGACTATTTCTCTTCGAGGGTTACAGATTTGAAAAACACAGGCTGATAAATACCTTCAAAGAAGGGTCCTGGACCAAGAAAATTCAAACAACTGAGCACTGCATTTTTCAACAAAAACCTACCAGTTCCACACATATTTGAACAAATCCCAAAAGATGTTTTTATTTCAATTGAATAGTTTGCCGCCACCCCTTCCACCCACCTCCGCTGTTAGACATGTTTCTCAGACAAACTTACTAATTGCTGTAATACTGTATCAAGTTAAACTGGGATATGATTTCTATGAGGGAAACTTTTTTTAAACCCCTTATGTACTATGACACAATTAAAGAAGCCAATATCAAGTTCAATCTTATACAAAAATGCTTCATTTTTGTCACAGCTAACAACTAGATTATCCACTTATCTCAGAGCAGACATGATGTATGTTTTTTTTAAATGCTCAGTCTTCTTCAATGAGGATTCGCTGAATCTCTAGTCATAACTTAGAGTCGTAATCCCTTAAACCAGAACATTAATGTCCTTTTGAAGATAGGGTTCTCGGAACCGCTCATTATCTGGTTAGTGGTAAGCTCTGTGTAAGTCTGAGCTCCTTTACCTTTGCTGG
Source organism: Heptranchias perlo (assembly GCF_035084215.1). Taxonomy (NCBI): domain Eukaryota; kingdom Metazoa; phylum Chordata; class Chondrichthyes; order Hexanchiformes; family Hexanchidae; genus Heptranchias; species Heptranchias perlo. The sequence continues at coordinate 15,584,666 of NC_090332.1, read as the reverse complement.
CACTTATCATCTGCAGAACCATCTCAGCAGCACCTCGGTCGTGAAGTCTTGCTTGCTGGTACAGAAGCTTTTGCTTCTCCATTTCCTTCTCCTAAACAGAAAAGCCAAGCAATTGAATGGAGGTAAATTAAGTTGTTTTTTTTCTCCAACAAGAACATTTTTTGTTTTTAAACCTAGGGCTCTATGCTAACTTCTTCAGGCCGTGCTTATTTGAGACCTAACATTGGAATTTCCACTTTTCTGTTACCTGTACATTGTCCATCTTTGCAGGATGCTGACAAAAGATGTCAAGACATCCGCCCCACCATTTTTGAATAGTGTTACGGGTTTCTTCAACCATCATAAAGCTGTGGTATCCTTTTTTTGAGGAGATTGCAAAATAAAACCCTTTCTAGCAGGAACCTCAAGTTGTCTTCAGGTTCTGTGCAAATCTGTATGGGATGCCTGGGAATATGAGATTTCACAGAGTAGAAGAGAAAAACCTTTTTTTCTTCTTGTTGTAGGATGATATTGTAAGCAAATATTTGTTGCATTTTAAGTCTGCTTCCACCATCCCCATTGTGCTTCACAGCTTTTAGAATAACTATTTTCAGTGCATGTTTGGTATAAATTTTAGGTTATTTATAGATCATAACTGGCATCCATCATTATTTGGAAAATCAATGATAGAGGGCCCAAACATCCTAGAACTTATATTGGTCTGGTATTTCCCAAACTGTCCCATATTACAAAATGTAATCATTTGGCCAGTGACTGAAGCCAACTATGGTACAAATGCACAATGAATGCCTGAAAACAGTGTTTTGTCCTTGTTTCAGTTGAACCACAACGGAAGATTATTGCACATGCATGAGCGCACAAACACGCCTAAATAGGTGCTTGTGAGGAACGCTAGAGCGGGTCGGATAATCTTTCCAGCAGCGCATAATGGAAACAGGCTTCCAAAATCCCAGAGGTAAATGTGGATTAACAAATTCGAATTCCTGATAGATTTGAAGCTTGCAAGTCAACTAAAAAGAGGATACCACAGCTTGGATGAGATGAGAGTACCGACAGAAGACAGTTTAGAGCCCGGCAAAAAAGAACAGTATTGGGCGTTCAATGGCGCAGCTCAAAGCTGAGAACATGGGGCGTGAAACAATTAAATCCGCATCATGTCCAGACAAAAGAAATTTTGGGAGACATGTGTGGCTTATGAAGAGCAGCAGCAGCAGCAAAAGCAGCCCGTCATGAAATTGGCTTTGCTGCCTTTCTGTTCTATTGGAACTACTCAGAGACACGTTGGAAGAACCAAAAATTCAGATGGAAGAGGTTTAAAAAAATGAAGGCTTTTATGGGAATATATATATATAAAATGGGAAAAAAAGCAAGAAATGACACAAATGAACAAGGTAATGGATTAGAAAGAAAATGAGAATTATTTGAAATACTGTAGATGACACTAACACAGAACAATTAGTGTTTTTTTTTGTTTTCTTTTGTTTTTTTGTTTTACCAGAGACGTTTCCCAGAAGCTGCCAAATTTGTTTCGTAAATCTTTGATTATATCACGCTGCAAAAACAAAATTAAGCAGTTTTTTGTCACTTACACGGAGCGCAAAAACTTAGTCTGGAAGAAAATGGTGAAAAATCTAAAATGGGAGTGTAAAGTAATAGTGCAGCCTTGCTTCACTTAGCCATGCGAAAATCTGACAGTTTTGCCTTCATTTTCAACCTCTTCCTTAGTAGCTACACAGTAAAAGAAAACAAAATTCTGTCAGTTCATAAATGTTTGATTTTATTAAAGCTGCAGCATTCCTTTTGTGGCCTTCATGGGATGGATTTGGCATTTTTCACAACCTTTCTTAAGTTCTTTTTACTCCCTCTCATTTAGGTGCCCTCCGTACTGGGCACAACTTCCCAACTGTAAAAGCTCAGACAATAACAGCAAGGAAACACATCAAAGCGCATTGCCCTTTGAATTTCCCTCCTTTACTTTGGGCTGTGAGGTGGGGGAAGGGTGGAGGGAAGCATTTGGTCACCATTTAGCATCTTTCCATGTTAACCAGCTGAGACTTGTAACATACTGTTTTGACAGTTGCGCACAGTAAACTTAGCACTGCATTCTATTAATAGTGGGAAAAAAAGGCTATGCAATTAATATGTACAGAAATTAACTTTATTTTATGCAATATTTTATTCTTGTAGATGAAATGACTTGTACGGATGTGTTTTGTTTGCTTACTTGTCCATCTTTTGTGTATAAGTTGCTAATAAATGAGCCAACTGATATATTTTGTGACAACTAATACTTAAGAGCATGTTGAATTCCTTGCTAAATTTTTTAAATGCCACCAGGGTGGACTAAAATAGCCGTATATCAAACAATCAAAACTGGGCCCCGCAATAAACTGCAGCCAATTTTTACAAAGGTGACAGGATTTAGAAATTATTTTTCCAATCCCAAATCTTAATTATTTTTTTTAAGTAAAATCATGCTGAAAGGAATCACTCTATTTGATATTTTGTCCAGTTTTGAAATCCATCCGTTGTAGTTCAAAAAGGGGCACTGCAACCTTAAGAGCAGCAAATGAAGAGACTGTAGATGTGCTGGGTTATAATTACCTTTGGATATTAAAGTAAACCATGCAGATTTCTACTGAACATGGGCATTAGATTACACCTTGTCAGAGATTCAGCCAGTAACTGATATTCTTTGTGGCCCTTTGTCTGATTCTTATTACTAGTTACTCTCTATACTGTGATTTTATGGCTGGCCCTCACTGGTATCCAGCGATGGATAGATTATGTACATGACAAAACGAAGTGTAAATGATCCCAGAGACTGCAACGATGTAATCTAATTTCAAGAATGAACCAAAATATCTCCTTTGTTGAGGAGGTTTGTATCTTCAGGACCTGTTGTTCTACATGTAGACATCTAGCCACCAAACAAAATGGTGCTACGTACATCCCACGCTGTTCATTATTGTTTAATTGTGTACGATCGCATTGTAGAATTAAACAACACATCCAACGTAAAATAAGCAGCCACTTCAGAGGGAGAAAGCTCAAAGCATTTTGCATTAAGCAAGGACGTCTACACAAGAAAATTAGTTTAGACATTAAAGCTATGAAAGATATTCTAATACGTATCGCCTGAGAGATTATTAAGAGAAAAGTCTTACTTCAAAACTTTTGACTTCTTCCTCGCCATCCTCGTCTTCTTCTACATGACAGCTCTGCAGTAAATGAATATTAAAATATCTCACTGAAATGTGATTCAATTTAAAACATATGACATTTTAAATAGCTATTACCATAGTTCCTTGCACATGATTTCTTAACTCGAATTCAAACCACACCCACCCTGCCAGTTACACATTTCTTGCTCCAAACCACAGCTCATCTATGACGCAATTACCTCAAGCTTTCTAGTGCAGGTTTTGTTAGTGAGGTTCTATTAGCATGACAATGAACAACCTTGTCCAATAAGCGTTAAATGTGTACAGTCTGCTCTTAGAAACCTCAACAGAGCTGTAATGTATAACTATAAAGTATATTATTTTATGGCTACTGATATGGTAATAATTTCAGTCCAAAGCCTTTAACTGGCATTATGCACAGGAATCCTAATAACATTTTACATAAGTGATACATGGAATGAGTTTGGCATTCTATGTCCCCATTACAGTACTGCACCAAAGGCTTTGGTAGCAGAGCTGTACAGTAAATGAGGCGGTGCTGTTACATCCAGAGATGCCACCACCCACCCAAAGAGGTGGTTTTTGTTTGAACATCTGGAAGCAGCAGTGTTCTCTCCCCCACCCAATTACCACAGCAATATAAACACCGCTGCCAGAGACAAAGACCACCATCTTCTCTAGCCATTGTCAGGATGAGCAGCACAGTTTGCCTCTGCAAATCAGCAAAGCTTTTTTTTTAAACTTGCTCCTATCTTTCTTCCCAAGCCATTGGGAGATGTACCGCAGTCAAAAATAAAGTCACATACTGCAATATTGAAACACCTGCAGACTTCTAATGAACAGTTTTTCCCTGAAATGTTAGCCTGTCTTTCCTCTGTTCAGGTGCCGATGGGCCTGCAGTGTATTTCTAGGATTTTTTGTTTCTATTTCAGATTTCCAGAACTTGAGACTTTTCTAATCTTTGCTGAATGTTTTTTCTATTGGTTTCAATTCTCTTCGTCTGTGCAAGAACAACACTATTCTACTCCCTGCTTAATTGTACCTGAAAGTAAGCAACATTTATCACTACTTAGTGTTTCTGTATGTTTTATAATCCTGGTGTAGTTCAGATAATTTGGGGGAGAAGACTCCTGTTTTTTGAGCTGTATTGAATTAATCCACGTTATTCACTGAATGGAATAAAACAATGTTTCTTCACCATTCTCCACTAACCGTTTTTCGGATGAGATGTTAAACCAAGGCCCCATATTCCCTCTCAGGTGGGCGTAAAGGATCCCACGGCATTATTCAAAGAAGAGCAGGGGAGTTCTCCCCGGCGTCCTGGCCAATATTTATCCCTCAACCAACATCACTAAAAACAGATTATCTCGTCATTATCACATTGCTGTTTGTGGGAGCTTTCTGTGTGCAAAAAATTGGCTGCCCCGTTTTCTATATTACAACAGTAACTACACCTTAAAAGTACATCATTGGCTGTAAAGCGCTATGGGACATCCTGAGGTGGTGAAAGGCGCTACATAAATGTAAGTATTTCTCTCTTTCAAAAAGTAAGGCTACTTCTAGCCTCTCAGGTCTGGCACACTCACTGTCAGATTTCCTGCAGCTGCAGTATTTGGTACATTTATAGCAAAACAAAAAGAGGCTGTAGATTGGGTACGGCTTTTTATCGCCAAAATCTAATTTAGGTCCAAAGTAAAGCATAGTGCTCCTTTAAGCATCCAGATGCAATGGAAAAGTTTACTCGTCTGGGCATTATTGGGTTCCCATAGGCTGGCGCCAAGTATACTTTTTTCATAGGTATCTTCCAGCTTTGATGCACAAAATGCATCAAAGACTGACCAGGTTATTGATCCAACCATTTCAATCTTCCAAATCTGGAATTTGGTTCAGCTGAAAATCACACTTGCAAGCAAATTTTCAGCTAATGAAAAATGTTGTTCCAAACTTTCTCCCACTCCCAAACCAGACTGGGGACACAAAAAAGAAAGAAAACAAGGTAAGTAAAAGTTTTTTTTTAAAAAGTTAGTCCGGGAAATTCCTTGAGCTGCTTATGCTCTTTATGGCCCCACAAAAATACTCTGGCCTACTACTGGTCCCTATGCAGTTACCCCCGGGGCACCTCCCTCCACCCCACCCCTCCCCCCCCAACCAGGTACGTACTGTCAGCCCTCATAGGAACCAGCCTATTTTCCACTCTCCACGGAGCAACCACTTTGCGCTCACAACTTGCCGGCCACATGCTAATGAGACCCTGAGCACCAAGGCAGTTAGGGTCTCTCTCTGCTGTGATCGGTCAGGCAGCATGACCACAACACCGACCACCCATCCAGTTACCACAGCAAACCACAATAGGTCCCCGGATTTTTAGGAGGATTTAGAAGCAGACTGGTAGTGAGGTGAAGTGGTTGTGGAAGGTAATTCCAGAGAGCAATGGCATTACACCTGAAGGAATGATCTCTGATAGTGGTGCAGAGAAGACGCCAGTAATCCACTGAGAGGGCAACCTGTTCCCATGGGCCCGAATTTAGCAGGCCTGCGGGTTCCCAGCGGGTGGTCCTCCGAGAGCGTGGTCAACACGCTCGGCGAAATTAGTGGGTTGCCCACGCGATCGTAGCAGGCAACCCACTAATAGGAATCAATTACCTGCTCCTCCGGGGTCCACGGCGCTGGCCTGCGCGTCGGTCGGGCTGCGCATGCGCAGTACGATCTGTCAGCTGGAGGCTCTCTAGTTAAAGGGGCAGTCCTCCACTGACAGATGCTGCAACCAATGGGACAAATTGCAGCATGGAGCAGCCCAGGGGGAAGGCTGCTCCCAGTTTAATGATGCCTCACCCCAGCTATCATCAGATGGGGTGAGGAGGAGGGGGAGGACACAGATCTTCCACCCGGCGGGCGGGAGGAAGCGGCCTGCCTCTGCCACCAAGAAGGCCTGGCTCGAGGTGGCAGAGGGGGTCACCTGCGCCACCAACATATCGCCCACCTGCATACAGTGCAGGAGGCGCTGCAATGACCGCAGTAGGTCAGCCGCAATGAGAACACAAAGTCTTTCCCCTACACTCCGTCTGCCACAACACTGCCCCCACCCCACATCTCCTTCGGCACCGCCAACACTATTCTGTCACATCATCCTTCATACCCACTCACACCCCATCCTCATCTTACCTCCACCTACTCACCTCGCCAGTACTCACCCTGCCACTAACACGCAACCCACTCCTCATACAATCTCATTGCTCCATCCCATACTCACCCGCTCGTGCATCTCCCTCACGGCCAGCCTCACTCAACCTGCCACCACCTGTGCTGCAGCCACAGGGCATGCATCACATATGTGCATTAGGCAGCGTAAGGCAAACGTCTCGTCAGCATGAAGGGGGTGCACAAGTGTGTCTGAGGGTTTGTCATGGGTGTTACCCATATTGAATTTCAGAGCAACAAACAGCACACATTATATTGACACCACCACTGCCATGTCTCCGCGAATCCTGTCCGTTGTGTCCAATAATGCCCGCTCCTGGGTATCACTATGAGGACCCACCACTGATGCCACCCATCGTGTTACTGCAGAGTAGGTGCAGGTGTATTTGCAGGGCTCGTCCGCGCAGACGACTGAGAGACATCGGCGGTGTAGCCGGCTGCACCCTGGAAGGATGCGGAGGAGAAGGTGTGGAGGGCAGTGGTGACTTTGCCAGCGACAGGTAAGCAGTTGGTGCTGGGGCCAGCCAGGAGCAGCTCGGCATGAAAGAGGCTGCAGATCTCCACGACTACATGTCGAGCGAATCTGCGCCTCCCTGTGCACTGCTGCTTGGAGAGGTCCGGGGAGCTGCGCCTCGGTCTGTGGACCCTGTGGCGAGGGTAGTGCCCTCTGCGACGCGTCTCTCTCTGCGGTAGCCCTCCCTCCTGCTGTGCAGGTGGGCGTGCAACAACACCGTGTTGGGGGGATCCACGTCCCTGCGGCGGACGGCGTGGACTGCGAGGCTGCTGGTGCTGGGCATGCTCTTCGTCCTCCGAGGGTCTCCACACACCACCCATCTGGCAGGTGTCGGTCTGAGGGGTTGTGCAGGGTAGGTGTGTGGTTCCTCGGACTGGGGCTGCGGTTTCGTGTCGGTCTGTCCTCTGGCTTGGCGGGGGGTGGTGGAGGGCAGGGGTTGCCCTATGTGACGCGGTGGCCTCCTGCGTGGGTGAGGGCTCTCCCCCGTGGAGCGCACCTTGGCACCTGCCACAGGCTGCTGGCTGCAACACGCCTGGTTGGAGGGAGACTGTTTCCCCCAGTGTGGGAAACTCACTGCCTTGAACCGAAAATCCCACACTTCCTCTTTTGACAGCTGCTTCAGCTCATTAACTGACCACAACGAGCAAGGTAAGTACTCTCAAGTGGAACCCCGCTGGCTTTAATTGCCTGCGGGATTCCCACCAGCGGGGCTTGCGCGCGCAGCCCCGCACGTCAGCGCGGTACCCGGAAGTGGCCGGGATTTCGTCGCGATCCGGTCACGTGACCGGAGATCGGGATTTTCGGGGCCACCCCGCTGGGAACCCGCCGGAAACACGCTCCTAAAATCGAGCCCCATATGTCTGCTAATGCCACTCTACAACAAGTACAAGTAGTAATCCATTCCTCTAGCATCGAAGGAAGCAGATTCAAACTTCACTTCTTAAATTCCTCCTTGTTCCAAGAGCAAGATTATATATCATCAACCACTGCAAAGTTTTCCACTGTACGAGAAAAATAAAATAACAGTTCTGTCGTAAAACCGTTATGGAAACTGCTCAATTCTAATAATAGAATAGAATCATAGAATCTTACAGCACAGAAGGAGGCCATTCAGCCCATCGTGCCTGTGCCGGCTCTTTGAAAGAGCTATCCAATACAAACTATTTTACTCTAAAGAGAAGAATTAATTTTCATTATTTATATAAATAATTTGTACTAAAGTCATTTAACAATGTAATTCAATCATTACCTTTGCCATAATGTCAGCATAAGCCATGTAGAGGAAATCTTCTTCCAGGTTACTGAGGAGAATAAGATCAGAAGAGATCATGATAAGTTTAATTTCAAATCATACCTGAATTATTCAACTCATTTTTTCTTCTTAATTTGCTTTAAAGAATAAGGGGTAGAATTTCCACGGGGGTTCTCCTGACCTCCCTCCATAACTTCGGCAGAAATCCTCGATCAGGAGAACCCCACTGAAATTCTACCCCTATAGTCATACCACCTACCTATTAATATAAATTACGTACAGCATGGTAGTAGAATAGCAACCCAGAGGTAGTGAATTAAAATCCCACCTGGGCAAGTTGTGAGAATGAATTCAATAAATCTGATCATTTGTAAGCTAGCTCCAAGAAAAAAAATGACCGCGAAAGCTGCTATACTGTCATAAAAACTCATCTGATTTTGCTCATGTCATTCAGGGAAGGGAACCTATCACCCCTCCCCGGTCTGGCCAACATGCCAACATGTGATTCCAGCCTACATTTTGTGGTTGACTGGAGAAGCTGGAGTTGTTCTCCTTAGAACAGAGAAGGTTAAGGGGAGATTTGATAGAGGTGTTCAAAATCATGAACAGTTTTTATAGAGTAAATGAGGAGAAACTGTTTCTAGTGGCAGAAGGGTCCGTAATCAGAGAACACATACTTAAGCCGATCAACAAAACAGCCAGAGGCGACATGAGGAAACATTTTTTTACACAGCGAGTTGTAATGATCTGGAATGCACTGCCTGAAAGGGTAGTGGGAGCAGATTCAATAGTAACTTTCAAAAGGGAATTAGATAAATACTCAAAGGGAATGGGGAAAGAGCAGAGGAGTGGGACTAATTTGATAGCTCTTTTAAAAAGTCAGCACAGGCACAAAGGGCCAAATGGCCTCCTCCTGTGCTGTACCTTACTATGATACTATGAATCGTAATGTCCTTGGGGAAACTAGGGATGGGCAGTAAGTGCTGGTATCGCTCCTATCTTAAGAACAAATATAGAACAGTAAATATCGGCCCAGAATATCCTCTGAGCTGCTCCTACTCCACATTATAACTTTGCCAGACGTGTGGTGGAAACACCCATTTGCACGCAAAGTTAAGGTGGCCGTATGGGAGCGGCTCTGAGGAAATCCCAGACCTCAGTTACTAAAAATTTAGTTGATATGGATTTACTAGATGAGGTTCTGGCTCATCCTTTCATACAAACCTACGATCCAATTACAGCTTCTAACTGCCTCTTTTAATGAGGTTAGACTTTTAGCTTCCGCCACCCTATCTTGAAGACCTTTGCAGGGATTAATCACCTTGCATCAGTCCTTAACTTGCCTTTTATCACTTTGTACTTATGTCCTATGATTGTAGTTTAATGTGAAATAGTTCACGGTACCTTAGTACCTTTTCTTTCCACTTAGAATTAAGGTCCCACTGTCACTCACCTCCTTTCAAGAATCAAGAGTCCATTTTTTCTAACATTTCCTCATCACCCTGTTCTCAGCCCCTTAGTCTCACCCAAAAGCTTTCCTGTCTGTTCGATCGCAACATGGCAGGATATATTCAACAAGCCTTTTCAGCAATTTCAGTTTAGAAATCTCAATACCATAAATGGCAGCATTCCATACACTGAACTATAAGAAAATGCTTTGATCACAAGACAAACACAGGTGAAGACGCAAGGCCATTCAGCCCATCTGGCCAACTTTAGCTCATTCATCCAGAAAGGTCCTACAGTCCTCCCATCAAAGCACCCAATTGTTTCTTAAATGATTCCGGGTTTTTACTTCACTACTCAGAAGCCGATTTCATACATTGATCACTCTTTATGTGAAGGAGAACATCCTGACATCAATCCTAAATTTGCCTTTTACCAGTTAAACCTGTGTCTCCTTGTCCTATTCTCATGGTTTAGTTTGAAGTGATTTTCTGGATCTACCTTCCCTTTCAATGTAAGTCAAACCACTTCAACATTAACATAATTGAATCCATTTTCCAATTCTGACATACACTGAAGGTTAAAAAAAAGTACTGGTAATTTTCTCCCGCAAATGTAATTTAGAGCTAACCTTTGGTAGGATCTTTGGGTGAGGTCTAAGGACAAGTCACACAGCATCCCATATTAAAGCTACCTGTTCGACTATCAGGAACTGCAGTTCCGGGAGCCATCTTGCTGAGACCCACAGCAACCAGTACAGAAATCTATTATCTAAAGGAGTTTTAAATCACAGGGGCATGTTGGATCAGAATGAAGGTAAAAAGAAATACAGGCAGTAAAAAATTCAAGTCCCAAGGAAGGGTTTGAGGAAATTAAGTACCATTTGATATTCCAAATTCCTTTTGTGAACTGAGGTATAAGAGGGAGCTGTCAAGAGAGATGAAAAATTGCAACGCTTGTAATATGGACTCAAAGATCAGCAAATGTTGAGGTTATTGAAGAACATACATAATCTCACCCAATGGTGGGTAGCAGTTTTTTTGAAGAACACCAGGATTTGGATCACTACAGACAAAAACAATGTAGGATTAATATATTGGGGTTGATTTTCATCTTTGGAATACATTGGGCGAGCGGTCGCCCAATGTCACCAGTGAGATGCCTGAACCATTTTGATGATAAGGCCTCATTTGCATTCTAACCGCAACATGTTTCCAGCGCTGAAAGGCAGCACGCCATTTTAGGAGGGCAAGAAATACAACGGGACAGCCACAGAGGATGGGCCTGTAGCAATGGGTTTAAGGGGGTATCGGGCCCATTGTGAAAGGCGAGAGAGAACGCTAATAAAGGGGCAGAGGATTGTGATCAAGGAGAGCAATTATATTAAAGCTGAAGCCACAAAAATGTCAAATAGCTGAATTTTTAACGTTGCCATACCTGGCATCCAGCGATCCCTCTAACTGATGCTGGTCCTTGCCAATTCCTGTATGTTTAGTGGGCGGGTCCAGCCTTCAGGGAGTGCCGCGCTGAATACACCAAAATGGCATTGGGGTCTTAACTACATCATAGGGGCCGGTTTTAAACAGTTTAATCAGGCTATTACCTCCTTCCAGTCTAACCCAAGGCCTGCTCAAAAACCGCAGCAGGCAGACCTCGCGTGGAAAGTCAGCGATAAGTCAATTTTTTGCAATTTTTGTGTTGCTACCACCCGGTCCACGCTGAAAAATGGAGTGGGAGAGAAACCAAAATCGGGTCCGTTATCTTGAAAATAATATATTGACTCAACACAAGTTCACAAGATAAAAAGAAAGCAACTTACCCTATCACAAGCAAAGAAAATGTTTTACAAGAGGACAACATCAAGGAGTATTCCAATTGCCAATGATGGTAAGAAGACTTGACTTGCCAGCCAGGGAAAGTGTATTTATGCAGAATGGCACGGTAAGCCACTTAACATCACGATGCCATCAACATCAAGAAAGTCTTAACGGAACATTGACCTGGAAATTCATTTGCGTCCCTTTTTGGGTGCGAAACGAGCGGTGACGACAAGCGCTGCGCCGACACTGGTGAGCGCGATATTGGTCCTCTTATGTCAATGGGAGGCAACTGGCATACAGAGGGAACTAGTCACATCCCAACAGGCAGGTCGCAGGGAAGAGCTAAATCAGCAGGTAATCGGGAGGGTTTGTGGGGGGGGGGGGGGGCGGTGGTGGTGGTTGTGGGCATGCCTGGGCTGGCAGCAGCCCGCAGTTTAAATGTGGAGCCAGGAGAAGACCTCCTGTTCCTCCGGGCTCCAGATTCAGATAGGTTTTTAAAACTTACCTTTGTGTTTTTTTCCTTGCCCCAGGTGAAGGACACTCCAATGTAATAACAAAACTGGAGTGCAAATAAATTATCCTACAAATGTATCTAGAACCATTTTTCAAGTGTAGTACAATTTTAACTCCAAATGATTTAGTCTGAGAGTAAGAAAAGCAAGTTATGCTAATTGCACTATTCTGTTAAACCTACCATTTTTCAGTTAAAGCAGTTCGACTGAAAAGCAGAATGAGTTGGTGAAGAGGGTCAAATCGTTTGGTTCCTTCCTCTTCTTCCACTGGTTCTTCCCCCCCTGGTTTCTAATGAAATAAACAGATAATCTTAGAACCAAACTGAAATTCTGTTAAAAAAATGGTGTCACTAATTACTAACATACTGACCTGACTCAGGATTTCTAACAGAAATGTTAAAATTTACAGTACAGTTTTCAGCAAAAATTATGTATAAAACAAAAAGTATATTGCTCCAAATGCAGCTCCTCATATAACCAGAAAAGAACAGCTTATCCTTGCTGGACCAGACTGTGCTGACTTCTGACATCTACATCGCTTTCCAGGTCTCAAACAAAAACAGAAAAAAATTGGGAACAAACAGCAGGTCAATCAGCATCAATGAAGAGAATAGACAGCCAACATCTGAAGAAGGGTATGAACCCAAAACCTCTCTCCACATGTGCTCACTGACCTGCTGGGTGTTTCCATCGTTTTCTGTTTGTGATTCAAATTTCCAGCATTTGTAGTATTTTGCTCTTTATTTGCTTTCCATATCTCTTTGACCAATCTTTTCATCACCCCTCTGAATCTCTCCTTTCCTAGCTCAGTGTCCATTTTTTTCTGAAACTCATTCTTGGGATATGGGCATCACTAGCATGGCCAGCATTTATTGCCCATCCCTAGTTGCCTTTGAGAAGATCGTGGTGAGCCTTCTTCTTGAACCGCTTCAATCCATGAGGTGAAGATGCTCCCACAGTGCTGTCAGAGATGGTGTTCCAGGACTTTGACCCAGCCACGATGAAGGAACAGCAATATATGTCCAAGTCAGGATGGTGTGTGACCTGGAGCTGATCTTGGAGATGATGGCGTTCCCATGCACATGCTGCCCTTGTCCTTCTAGGTGGTGAAGGTCATGGCTTTAGGAGGTGCTGTCGGAAAAGCCTTGGCGAGTTGCTGCATTGCATTCTGCAGATAGTATACACTGCAGCCACGGTGTGCCGGTGGAGGAGTGAGTGGATGCTCAAGGTGGTAGATGCGCTGCCGACCAAGCAGGCTGCTTTGTCCTGGATGGTGTTGAGTTTCTTGAGTGTTGTTCCAGCTGCACCCATCCAGAAAAGTGGAGAGTATTCCATCACACTCCTGACTGTTGCCTTGCAGGAGGTGAGTCACTTGCCACAGAATACCCAGCCTCTGACCTGTTCTAGTAGCCACGGCATTTATGTGGCTGGTCCAGTTCAGTTTCTGGTCAATGGTGACCCCCCAGGATGTTGATAAGGACATAAGAAATAGGAACAGGAGTAGGCCATACGGCCCCTCGAGCCTGCTCCTCTGTTCAATTAGATCATGGCTGATCTTATTGAACAGAAATAGACAGTTTCCTAGAAGTAAAGGGAATTAGGGGTTACGGGGAGCGGGCAGGAAATTGGACATGAATTTAGATTTGAGGTTAGGATCAGATCAGCCATGATCTTATTGAATGGCGGAGCAGGCTCGTGGGGCCGATTGGCCTACTCCTGCTCTTATTTCTTATGTTCTTATCTTGTATCTCAACTCCATTTTCTCGCTCTATCCCCATATCCCTTGATTCCCTTAGTGTCCAAAAATCTATCAATCTCAGTCTTAAACATACTCAACGACTGAGCAGCCACAGCCCACTGGGTTAGAGAGTTCCAAAGATTCATAACTCTCTGAGTGAAGAAATTTTCCTCATCTCGGTCCTAAATGGTCAAATCCTTATCTTGAGATTGTGGGGGAAAAATTGGACAGGGGCCGTTTATGGGCATAGGAAGTGTGATGTGCTAATACCCCGCAGCCAATGACCCCTGCGCAGGCAGGAAGCAAGTTTCGGTCCACCTGAGGACTCACCTGCAATCAGCGTTCCATTCCAGGCCTTGCACATGGATTCAATGCAATTTGCACTTTCCACCACCAAGGGGAGCTCAATCTCTTAAAGGGAGGATGTTTCTTAGAAATCTCTTAAAGGTAGCTGGTACCAGTTATTTGCTGAAAATAACAGTCTACTGTCTGCACGGAGTCTGAACGGAGATCAGATATTGTACACGTAAAACATAGATGCAGGTCCCATCCCTATGTTTACACTCTAATAAGTTATGTTAAAACATGAATAAAGGTTGCGCACTACTAAATCCCACATCCTCCAATCTGCACGTCAGATCTCACCAATCTGCCGATCTGAGTTGGTACCAGGCCTGCGAAAGTACATGCACCAAAGTTCTCTGCTGATGCACTAGGGACCTTGGTGGACAGAAGGAGGGACATCCTATATCCTCGGGGGCGGGGGGGAGGGGGGGCCGGGGGGTGCAGGAGGCCTGCCAGACATATATCCAAAAGGCGGTGGGAGGCAGCGGGGGACGAAGTCAATGCCAGGCACACAGTATCATGAACATGGATGCAGTGCAGGAAGAAGTTCAATGCTTTGACATGAGTGGTCAAGGTGGGTGAGGTCAACCGTCAAGTGGCGTCGCACACCAACTGCACCACGCACTACACCCTCCATCACCCACATACCAACAAACTCTTTCCATCAGTACTCAACTCTTCCAACTAGATGCTTCCTCTCATCCTTACAAATTACCACTGTTGCAAGCCGCCCACCCATAACTCACAGGCCAAACACACTGGCAGCTATTCAACCATGACAGGCACATCACCCAGACACACGTCCCGCTTTCTTGCAGGAGAAGGTGGCGCATGTCAGGAGGCAGAAAGTGGCAGTGGCATTTAGCCCCTTGAGCCTATTCCACCATTCAACGAGATCATGGTGGACCTGCGACCTAACTCCATTTACCCGCCTTAGCCCCATATCCCTTAATACCCTTGGTTCACAGAAATCTATCAATCTCAGATTTAACATTCACAAGTAAGCTAGTATCAACTGCCGTCTGCAGAAGAGCGTTCCAAACGTCTCCCACCCTTTGCGTGTAGAAACATTTCCTAACTTCACTCATAGGAACATAGGAATACAGGAACAGGAGTAGGCCATTCAGCCCCTCGAGCCTGCTCCGTCATTTGATAAGATCATGGCTGATCTGTGATCTAACTCCATACACCTGCCTTTGGCCCATATCCCTTAATACCTTTGGTTGCCAAAAAGCTATCTATCTCAGATTTAAATTTAGCAATTGAGATAGCATCAATTGCCGTTTGTGGAAGAGAGTTCCAAACTTCTACCACCCTTTGTGTGTAGAAATGTTTTCTAATCTCACTCCTAAAAGGTCTGGCTCTAATTTTTAGACTGTGCCCCCTACTCCTAGAATCCCCAACCAGCGGAAATAGTTTCCCTCTATCCACCCTATCTGTTCCCCTTAATGTCTTATAAACTTCGATCAGATCACCCCGTAACCTTCTAAACTCGAGAATACAACCCCAATTTGTGTAATCTCTCCTCGTAACTTAACCTTTGAAGTCCGGGTGTCATTCTAGTAAACCAACGCTGCACTCCCTCCAAGGCCAATATGTCCTTCCGAAGGTGCGGTGCCCAGAATTGCTCACAGTACTCCAGGTGCGGTCCAACCAGGGTTTTGTAGAGCTGCAGCATAACTTCTGCCCCCTTGTACTCCAGCCCTCTAGATATAAAGGCCAGCATTCCATTAGCCTTCTTGATTATTTTCTGCACCTGTTCATGACACTTCAATGATCTATGTACCTGAACCCCTAAGTCCCTTTGGACATCCACTGTTTTTAACTTTTTACCATTTAGAAAGTACCCTGTTCTATCCTTTTTTGATCCAAAGTGGATGACCTCACATTTGCCAACATTGAATTCCATTTGCCACAGTTTTGCCCATTCACCTAATCTATCAATATCCCTTTGTAATTTTATGTTTTCATCTCCGCTGCTTACAATGCCACCAATCTTTGTGTCATCGGCAAACTTAGATATGAGACTTTCTATTCCTTCATCTAAGTCGTTAATAAATATTGTGAATAATTGAGGCCCAAGACAGATCCCTGTGGGACTCCACTAGTCACATCCTGCCAATGTGAGTACCTACCCATTATCCCTACTCTCTATCACCTTGCGCTCAGCTAACTTCCTAACCAAGTCCGTACTTTTCCCTCGATTCCATGGGCTTCTATCTTAGCTAACAGTCTCTTATGTGGGACTTTATCAAATGCCTTCTTCAAGTCCATATAAATAACATCCATTGACATTCCCCTGACCACTACTTTAGTCACCTCTTCAAAAAATTCAATCAGGTTTGTCAGGCACGACCTACCTTTCACAAATCCACTCCTGTACATCCTGGGTCTAAATGTTAGGCTATATCCCCGTGTCCTAGTATTCAAGTTTAGGAGACCTCCAAAAACAGTTACAAATGTCTCGGCAGCCAGAAGCATTAATCCAGCCACTAACCTGTAAATCCTGCATGGTTCCTTTAAATAGGACTGATGGGGGTCCTCCAGGCACTCTAAGATACGTTCAGATGGTCGGGGTTAAGACTGTGCGTTGAGTTGAGCATTAAGTCCCAAAATGGTGTCTATCATTTTCAATCATCGTTGCACACTGATTGTATCCATTTTCTCCCTACTTTACATGATTCCAGCGTTTGTTATCTGCACCTGTGCTAACTCCTATACCAAGATGGCGTCCGGCGCACGTCACGCTGGAAACGTGCGTGCGCATCCAAGACACCATCTTGGATGTCGGAGAGGCCGTGTAGCACTGAAACAACGGGTGCTACATGGCCCAATTTAGCGTCCAATAACTCTTAGTTCTAAACTCTCCAGCCAGGAGATGGTGGGGGATTCGGCGATGGTAATGTCATTGAATGTCAAAGAAAGGTAGTTAGACTCGCTCTTGTTGGAGATTGCCTGGCACTTGCGTGGTGTGAATGTTACTTACCACTTATCAGCCTCAGCTTGGTTGTTGTTCAGGTCTTGCTGCATGCAGGCATGGATTACTTCATTATCTGAGGAATTGCAAATGGAACTGAACACTGCGCAATCATCAGCGAACAGCTCCACTTCTGACCTTATGATGGAGGGAAGATCATTGATGAAAAAGCTGAAGATAGTTGGGCCTAGGATGCTGCTCTGAGGAACTCCTGCAACGATGTCCTGGGGATATGATGATTGGCCTCCAACAACCACAACCAACTTCATTTGTGCTAGGTATGACTCCAGCCACTGGAGAATTTTACCCCGATCTGCATTAACTTCAGTTTTACAAGGGCATCTTGGTGCCACACTCGGTCGAATGCTGCCTTGATGTCAAGGACAGTCACTCTCACCTCACCTCTGGAATTCAGCTCTTTGGTCCATGTTTGGACCAAAGCTGTATTGAGGTCTGGAGCAGAGTTGTCCTGGCAGAACCCAAACTGAGCATCAGTAAGCAGGTAATTGGTAATTGCCGCTTGATAGCATTGTTGACGACATCTCCCATCACTTTGCTGATGATTGAGAGTAGGTTGATAGGACGTTAATTGGCCGGGTTGGATTTGTCCTGCTTTTTGTGGACAGGACATATCTGAGCAATTTTCCACATCGCGGGGTAGATACCAGTGTTGTGGTTCTACTGGAACAGTTTAACTAGAGGCGCGGCTAGTTCTTGAGCACAGGTCTTCAGTACTACAGCTGGGATGTTGTCGGGACCTGTAGCCTTTGCTATGTCCAGTGTCCTCAGCCATTTCTTTGATATCATGTGGAGCCCATTCTCCTTACCTCTAGTAATGAGGTGCCCCAGGACCTTTCTTTACATTATAGGCACCATATAAATGCAAGTTGTAATTGTATCTGACCTGCAGAGAGCAAGGATATCTGTCTGAATATTCCAGAATGGCAAGTGTGAAAAATAGGTAACTTTTCAAGGGATGCTGTTAAGTCCACATAACATATTGAGCCTGAAAATGTTGCAAGGATAATCTCTTTCCACCTAGCGAATCAATTTTATTAAATGAAAATGTTGCAGAAGATTTCTCCTTTAGCGTTGAAATTCTGCTGTGCGATATTCGTAACAAACGTTAAAATTCCTCAGTCCACTATTTTACCAAAGGCATTAATTTTTTTTAAAAATGGGTTTACACCTTTGCTAAAAAAGAGTGTATAGAGGAATCCTATATGAATGGGCAATGAGCATGTTAACCCATATCAAACAATGCAATGAAAAAGATAGTTTGTTGTAAGCCATTAAGTGGTGATGGAATAGTTGTCCTGGTGGAAGGTAAAAGCGAAGGCATGACAACAAAAAAAAACTTCCCCAATGACACAGCTTTAGTTTTCTATAACCTTATTAGATTCCGCACAAATTATGTGGCACGACGGCAAACAGCAAAGCGTTACTTACGGCTATATCTTCTATTAGTTTGTCTTCAAAATAATGTTCCTCGGTCTCAATCCAGGATTTCTCATAGCCTTGAAGGAAGAGATTGACAGCTCGGTGCCTGAAGAGAAATAACGCCAATGACAGTTATGACAAGGTTATTTGCTTTGCTCATTACATCAGGCCTGCACCGCATTCCATATAATGTTAAACTGATTAGAGAAATGAATGTTGCTATCTTGAAACCCAGTTTGTAGCACTGTTCTGTCAGTCATTGCCATCTGCTCCAGCAATATCTGATAATTTCCCACCTCAAGCTAGATTTCTTCATCTGCCTCAACCTGATTAGAGTCTTTTTAATAATAAAGAAGAATGTCTATTCCAACATAAATTGGCTGTTAACCTCCCATCTAAATTTTTGTTAATAAATGTATGCATTTATCTATATATTAATTTTAAAAATAACATTTTTTTCATTTGTGCTTGTAAAATATAGCGCAAATATCAAACACCCTTGAGTAAGAAACCTTGAATAGGAATGCTTCACATGCAGTTAGCAGCACAGAAAGTCCGAAACTGCGTTCAGCTCTGAGTACTGCATTAATTTCTGGGCACCGTACCTCAGGAAGAATATATTGGCCTTGGAGAGGGTGCAGCACAGATTCACCAGAATGATACTGGGACTAAAAGGGTTAAATTATGAGAGCAAGTTGCGTTGACTAGACTTGTATTCCCTTGAGTATAGGAGATTAAGGGGTGATCTAATTGAGATGTTTAAGATGATTAAAGGATTTGATAGGGTAGATAGAGATAAACTATTTCCTCTGGGGGAGGGGGGGCGGAGTCCAGAGCAAGGGGGTATAACCTTAAAATTAGAGCTAGGCCATTCAGGGGTGATGTCAGGAAGCATTTCTTTACACAAAGGGTAGTGGAAATCTGAAACTCTCTCCCCAAAACGCTGTTGAGGCAAGGTCAATTGAAAATTTCAAAACTGAGTTCGATGGATTTTTGTTCGGTAAAAAATATGGAACCAAGGCGGGTAAATGGAGCTAAGATACAGATCAGATCAACCATGATCTAATTGAGTGGCAGAACAGGCCCGAGGGACTGAACGACCTACTCCTGTTCCTATATTCCTATGAAACTTACTTGCAGCAGGAAGCTAATACTAGTGCCCCATTTACCGAACGGTGCCACTGTTGATAGCAGTCTCAAAATTTGTCAGCAGTGTCAGCAATTTGTCGTTGGGGTATATAAGGCTGCGTTGATGTCTCTGAAGGCTCCGGGACCTGCCTAAAAGTGTCTTGTAGTAGCTCAGCTGACAGCAGTGCCCATTATCAGTTACACTTGGAAAAATAAAACAGCTGTATTTGCTTTGTTCCAGCGGCAATTTTTTCTGCACCTGTAAACCGCCGCTGGCTTTATTGGCTCCACTTCTGGCTGGTGTACGGTGCTGGAAAAGTAACCAAGGGAGAATAGCACCAGATGGCCACTAAAGCACCCCTTTGCTAAAACCGCACAACAATGTATAAGTGCCTTGAGTGGTCAGTTTTGCCAGCATCAAAAAGGTAGAGGCATTCCAGGTACAATATAAATGTTACTATCTGCAGCTGGAGGGTGCAGTGAAGGCTGAACGGTTCAGCCTGTCTGTAGAGGCAAAAGATGCAGTTTGTCAGTCATTGAGGAGATTAGCATTCCCGTTGAAGGAGCCAATCTTTGCAGCTTTACAACAACATTCCTCCCTTATTCATGCCTTTGTTACCTCCAGAGTAGACCTCTCCAGTACCATACTCAGTAACTTCCCTATCTACACCCTACAAAAAATCCTACTTGACCAACACTCCAAATCCTATCTCACACTAAGTTACACTTTCCCATCACCCATCCTTGGCGACCTCCACTTTATTCCCATCTCCCAATGCACTGAATTCAAAATCTTTATCCTCATTTATAAATCCCTCCAAGGCCTTGGCCAACCTTAGCTCTGCAAGCTCCATCAGCCCTACACCCCAGTACATGCCATTTGATCCTCTGACACTAGCTTCCTGTGGTTCCCATGTCCCTCTTTCCATCATCAGTGGCAGAGTCTTCAGCCATACCCAGTTTCTACAGCTCCCTACAAAAAGAACTCTGCTTTGTTACTCCCCTCTCTGTACTTAAAAGCCTCCTCAACACCTATTTCTTCAACAATCCTGTTGACTGTTCTGTATCCCGTTCTCCTCCGTGAAGTGCCTTAGGATATTTGGTAAGTTAAAAGTGTGTGTAAATATAAGTTGCTGCGTTGGTCAAATGAAAATGCACTCTTTAGCAATTTGGAACACATTCTGCCTGACTGTTATGATATGAATAGTTCCTGCTGCTGTGACAAGGACAACCTGACCTCGACAGAGGAATTGTAATTGGTTGATATAAGCTCTTTTACTGTGGGGCGATAAACGATCAGTTCCTACCGTGGTAAATTATAGAGTGGTGCCATCCTGAAGCAGGCCACAACTGCCCGTTTACGTTGCTTGGACAGCAGCTTGTGCCAGACAGCTTTTTTAGATCTCTGTGGGTGCTCAACCTAAAACATCACGTACAAATGGAAAAGTCAGTCTTACCATTACAGAAAAAATTCAGTCACCTGAAGTGTTAACCAATTCTTGAATTTATCCTCATCTTGCCCAATAAAATGAGACTACAGAGTTAGCACAAGAGGTCAGTAATGTTTGAAGGCTTCAAGCTGAAGTGTACTTGAAATCACACTGTGGGATATTGGTGTACAAGCGTTTTGAATGTTCATGCGCTAATATGAAATTCCTTTGTTTGCTATTATGACAGAGATGTTAGCCCATTAGAACAGCAGTCAAGGGAATTTCATACAAATGCATTGAGCATTCATGTGATAATATTACACAGCATAATTTCAAGGCCCATGTGTTCGGCTCATACTTTTGATTTATGCTCATTGGTTCAAGTAACTAGGTTGCAAGTCGATGCAAAGTGGTTTCAGGTGCACATCAACATGGAAGTGGTAGTGTAACTCTATCGCCAGTGCTAGAGTTGTGAGAAGAGCAAGAAGTTGAGGAGGAACAGGAAGAAGGCAATCTTCACAGCCACAGGTAGTGCTGTAGATGCCCTGGTGCTGGGCTGCAATTCTAGGTTGAGCAAGTTGCAGAGTTCAATCATTGCCTCCCTGAAGAACCGGAGCTGCCTGACACACTGCTCCTCTGTAAAGATGAGTTAGGAAATCTGGTTCTACATGGTGCAAGGCCTCCTCTGTCCTTCCCTGCCTTCCATGCTGCTGCTGCTGCTACCGCCCTGCCCCACATGTCGCAGCCCCAAAGGCAGACCAATGCTGGGAAGGCAAGCCCACCCAAAAATCACTCTCCGAGTTCCACTTAGTGAAACAGTAGCCAAATATACCGTCAATAATCAGCTAAAAACTCTCATGCAGCCCATCAAGTCCTTAATTTATTGGAGGTGAGTATCCCTTTAAATAGCGCTTCTGAAGCATGCTTCCTGAATGTTAAGGCAATGACTTCCTGGTCGACATTAAGACCCAAAGAATCAGGCGCTTCTATGCACAAATTTAGCAAACAAGTCCTTATTCAGGTGAAGGGCCCTCATTTTAATTTTGAAATCAATGTTGCAGCAGCCCCAGCGTATGCGCGAATCGGGTGTAGGCCGTCGCACTGCCAAATTTGTCATTGTTGTGCCTGTTTCACGCCTGAAAACCGGTGCAACGACGTGGAATTTAGACTCTTTGCACTTTTCAACCTCAAAGGTGGTGTTTGAGATGTTATCTTATAGAAGTATATAAAATAGTAACTGTTAGGGAAATGGCTAATCCAGAATGCTGCTTTAAATTAAACTGCGGCAATAAAACAGGGGACACAGGCTCAAACTAGTAAATTGTAATTTTAGGACTGGTATCATAAAATTCTTCTTCATGCAGACAGTAATCAACAGTGAGGGGTTGAAGAGATGTCTTAAGAATGGACTTCTGGGCAGAGTAGTAGATGTGCAAACCCTGTAATAATTTAATAATTAAGGGTGGATTTGGATTGATAAATTGAGGTGGACTGAATGGCCTTCCTTGTCCTTAAGTAATACAACATTCCCCCGATATATTTACAGAATGTAACAATAGATACAGAATGTAACAATAAATGCAGATGACGCAATATACAGGTACCAACAGGCATGCTCCACTCATTGGTACTGGCCATAGAGCAGTTTAACCAGTAGTCCTTAAAGGAACCGCTCCAGACTCCACAAAAATCTTCCCACCCTCTGCCAGCTCCTCCGTATGCCCCTCCCATGGTCGCTCCACTGATCCGCAACCCCCTTAACCTCTAACTTCAAGCTCAGCTCCACTGGGTTTCTGTGCATTCGAATTATGATCATTTATCTTAAGTAAATAACACAAACCTGCTCTAAGTGGAAGACCACATTGGCAATATCCAGCACACGTACCACCGTTTTCTCTGGATCAGACGTATCTTCACTCCTGTTGGGAAGATCTTTGTAAAGGGCCATCTGCCACCTAATGGCAGGATCTTCCAACTGTAGGAAGGGATAAGTATCAGTGATCATACACTAGCATCCACAAAGCACCGCAAATTCCTTTGACATATCTAAGCTAGTGTTTTATTAAAGTTCACACTTAACCCTGTTTAGTTCAGTACACAGCACCTCTAACCCAACAGAAGAATAAATGTTTTCAATCAGTACCCTATTGCACTACACACCCCATCGATGTCAACATCTAGCCACTTCTGGAGTTTGAACAATTCAAATTTAAATAGTAGGTCAGAAAAGGGGGATGAAAAAAGTACAGATTTGCTATCGAAAAAGAATAGAGAAAAACACCAACAACTCTATGTAGTGTAATACAACTAGAAATACTGATTGTTCGGAAAGTGCAGTAAGACTGCATTTAATTCCAGCAGTTCACAGGGCATCAGGACCTATTGGGTGAAGTTTTGAATGGTTTCTGAATATTACCTGAACATTGAGATCAAATTAAAGCCTTACACTCGCTCTATACTATTTGTAATTGTTTATAATATATACTGTAGTTTCGCTACAATGAGAACAGTGCTAATGTCAAAGGAAAGCTGAAAAGATGTTAAATGATTGAAGACTATGGGAAACTAGTATATCATCACTGCAGAACAATACAATCACGTGATTGTTTTTTCATATGCCACTTTCTACAATCAAAACCTGGGAATGCTTATAAAGCAGATAAGCTCAGGAACTGAGACATTGTGGTGACATCAAAAATTGCAAAAGCAAAATCCAAATGGCATATAATGGTTATAGAATCCGGAGATAGGATTAAGATTACAGTATTGAGATCACTCCCGTTTTATTATTTTTTTTCTACTATTTTGTATTGTTCCATTCAAAAGGAGTGATTTTATTCCCTGCTGACGGTTTTTGGCACAGACACTATGTTTGACACCGTATGTGTCACCGATAACCGACGATGTCTACACTGAAATGTTAACAGCTGTGATGTAATCACTGCAGATTAATGGAAGGACATTCAGTGACTCATGTCCAGGAAGTTGCACAGTTAGTGTTCATATTAAAATGGGGTTTATTCAGCAGTTTTCTTTCAAAGAGGTATTAACAACCTTATTAAGAACATTAATACATATTATAATGCAGTATGATCTAATATATTTGCTCAATTTATAAATAGCAACTCTAAACTGCAACTGATTCTACACAAAGTATGTAAGATACAGCACTAAAAGCATTGGAGTCACAGAAGGCAAACTAATGTCAGCCATTTCGGACTGAAATGAGGAAAAATTTCTTCACTCAGAGGGTCGTGAATCTTTGGAATTCTCTACCCCGGAGGGCTGTGGATGCTCAGTCGTTGAATATATTCAAGACTGAGATCGATAGATTT
This sequence comes from Heptranchias perlo, assembly GCF_035084215.1. Classification (NCBI taxonomy): domain Eukaryota; kingdom Metazoa; phylum Chordata; class Chondrichthyes; order Hexanchiformes; family Hexanchidae; genus Heptranchias; species Heptranchias perlo. Next base: position 15,560,346 of record NC_090332.1, on the reverse strand, counting down.
TTAGACACTAAGGGAATCAAGGGATATGGGGATAGGGCAGGAAAGTGGAGTTGTGGACGAAGATCAGCCATGATCTTATTGAACGGCGGAGCAGACTCGAGGGGCCGTATGGCCTACTCCTGCTCCTAGTTCTTATATTCTTATTAATGTTTTTGGTACACTGCAAAGTTACATTCTTTTGACATGTTCTTAACACAATCAGAATAGGTTGACTTGTGTTTAAGCAAAATTCTGATTGGATAATATCAATGTATACACAATAAGAATTTAAAAGAAGCAATAAGGTATATGTGAATCCTTATCCTAATTTGTTCTCAAAGCACTGCAGACAATTATATACAAAACAATATAGAAGTTATTTATTCATCTACACTTGAACTATAAATATGACATTTTATAATGTTAAAATATAAATTATGATAGCGCATTCTACCAAGATGAAAGTCTTCTTAAAAACATACACAAAAAGCGTAGTTCTATTGCAAAATAAAACTTAAACAAAAGAACATCAACACCCCACAGAAGCTTGGTATCTCCTTTTACTAGTAACCAAGGCAAATTATTCAGACTTACACTGACAACCAAGTATACCTAAAAATAGCTTGTTGAACCCAAGCAAACCATGCATAGTAGTGGACCCTTCCCCTTTTAGGCCTTTCTTGGTCTTAACAACCAACATCTCAAAACGCTTTGACTTGGTCTTTGAGTGGCTCATCATGGAAACGTGGTCAAACAAAAAGGTTTTTTTTAAGCGCAAAGAATGGAGTTTTTTGACTTCTGGGAATAATGCCTGGTGTGGTAGAGTGTTTTAGCATGGTCAAACTTTTATAAGTGGTTGGCAAATCTGGACCTGAGTTAGTGAGCCTTGAGATGAATTTGGAAGGTTTGTTCTTCATCCATTTTAGAATTATGATCTGTATCTTCATCAGTCTCTTGAAATGAAAGACTCGATACTGAAAGGCAGCATGCAGGCATGCAGGAAAAGAAAGACAGAAATGTGTGAAATGAGCAGATAAAAGATCTTACAACCAAACAGTGACTGCGATGAAACTTGTACATAATTCATGCTCCAGCTTAGCAGTGCAATCAATGGACAGCAGATACCAAATATACATAAACCAGCAACTGTTTAGCAAGTAACACCAGAAACCTACTTTGCCCTGAAGGTGAAGGTTATTGCGAATTATTTCTCTAACTTCATCCTCTGTGTCTTTCTGTTTTAAGAAGGAAAAATAATTAAGTTTCAGCAAACTATCTTCAAAAGATCCACAAAATCATGTAACACTCCCATAATTCATCCATAAAATAGTAACAAATGCTCTATGTAGATCAGCATGTTTTTGTATTTACCAACAATGCCTCAAAATTCATTTTCTGAAATATTTGTACGAGATGTTTTGGATCATTGTGTCCAACTATTTCTGACAGGCGAATAGGCTATTTATAACAGGTAATAAATACACCAATTGTCAGTGGGTCAGTCTCCCTCAAGTGTTTGTACAACTCAATTAATAACAGGAGTGAGTACTGCAATCTTACCAGCTCTTTCCCGTATGTTATTATTTATCATGTTTCACCCAATAGAACCATTAATGAGCTAGAGATCGAAGCTTAGAAATTACTCTTAATGCATTGTTGCTTAAGATTGTTATGGGTTAAAGTGACCTCGCAGGAATGCACTATTTTGCATAATTGGAGTGCCGAGGCATGAAATATGATGACAGTAAAACTGAAATCCTATAAAGTCACACCGGCAATAATGCTGCTCAGTGTCTATTTAAAGAGGGAACCAGACAATTAAGCCATTTAAACAGCATGGCATATTAAATTACAGCTGCTCACAGAGTAATTTCCATTGAAAAAAGAACACAAGACGCCAAAGGAAAGCGCAGTTTAAAGACTAGGCCTGGAAAGCTGTGATAGAAAGACCTAGGGAGAAATGAGACATAATCTGTCACACAGATGGTCAACATTTCTCATAAATAGAGGATTTAACAGACATGGGGCGGGATCACTGAGCAGGTGATGCAGTGCTGGTTATCCACAGGAACTGGGAGGACATCCAGACGAAGATGTGTGACTTGAAGAAAATGACCATGGTAAGTATTCAAAGTGTGTGTCAATGGCAGGAGCTCGTCCAAATTTGGAAGAGCCCACAATATTTAAGAATGAAAGGAATATTATATGTTTGGAGGTAAAAGGAGGCTGCCATAATTGGAGATGAAAGACAATGCAAGCTCAGGTAGGTGTGGTCAGTGTTTTCTACCATCACGCTCTCCAGCCTGTAATTTTCACCCATTAAAATTAATGTGCGGAAAATTACTGTCTGGCGAGTGCAAAAGCAGAAAAACCCTAGAATTTCCCACTAAAGCCGTTGTCCCATGATATCAGACTATTTGCATAAATGCAGGTGTGACAGGAGACCACCAATGAAATGCAGACTTGACATTACAGTTAATTATCTGTTCAGGATACTTATGTTAAGAGTAGAATCGGCAGGTGGCCGTCAAGTTGATGGCAAAGCCAGACCATCACATCAGCCAGCACAAGTAATAGTAGTCATGGTAGAAAGCAAGCAGGCACAGAAACTCAGGACACAATAGAACATTTCTATCTTACAGTGTAGGGTAGATGAAGGTGTAGCACCACTGGAATCCCAAAAAGCTCACTGGTAACCAGCCCACTTAGCCAATTGACTGCACAGTTACTGAAGAGCAGTAATAGGTAATTACAACAAACTTCCATTCATAGATGTGGCACAAGGATAAGGCACTATAAAAATGTACATCTTTCTTTCTGGGCCTCCTGAGGAACGATTCGTCAGTGAGACTCAAGTAGTTGCACTTCCTTTAGTACGAGGTATCTGTCGGACCTGTATGTGCATCTTCAGTGGCCCCTTATCTCCCTGACCAGTCTGTGCTGTTCTTCCTGCTCCACCTTCATCAGTTGGTGCACTAACCAATTCTGTTTTTCAAGCCAATGTAAATTATTAGGCAATCCCTAAATTGGTGTTAATGCTTCAACTGACACAAAGACACATCCCTGTGATGCTGCAGTGCTTTTTTGAAATGAGCAAGCTACAGCACAATGCCTGCAAACTGACAGGTACAGGAATTTGGGCAGAATTTCCCTTAAATGACATATATCAGCCTTTTAGCAAGCTGAAATGTCAAAGTGTGTAGATTAAGCAATATTACTGCGTACATCAACACCATGTTGAGAAGGATTAGCGATAAATAAAACTTAGTGCTAATGCTCAGGAAAAAAATTACTGCACATTATCACAATTGATGTGCATGGTAAACATAATGTGCAGAGTAATTTCTAGGCTCCTACTATTGGCTTTCTTGCCAATGCATTAATACCTATTAATGTTAGGAAGGCAAAACATAACTAGGAAAACATAAAATCTAAATTGTAGTCCGCATACCATGCTAAACCTATTTTTAGCTAATGCAATGAGTTCCTGGTCACCAGGTGCACAAATATTTAACCCAATAGGCAATAATCTCTTCAATGCTGCAACAATGAGTGATGTTTGAAGAGAATAGCGGTCTCCTTTCCTCTTTGACTTCTTCCTCTCTTGATCAGACACACCTCCCTGTGGAAAGCAAAAGAAGAAAAATATTTGCCATTGTTAACGTTACTTATGCGACAGATAAAATTGTTGTTGTTATAACATTTTTCAAAAGATTAGGGCCACGGCAGCTAAAGGTTCTGCCGCCAATCGTGGAGCAAAAGTGGAGAGGTGCACAAAAGGCCAGAGCAGGAGGACCGAAAGATACAGGGAAGGAAGAGTGAAGGAGATTACAGAGGTAGGATAGGGCCATGGAGAGATTTGAAGAAAAACCTTAGATTCCCAATTAAGTGCCTGTTGGTGCCAAATTATGGGTATCTTCATGTGGTATGGTCATCCCATCTAAGAACTGAAGTTTGAATACCCTAAATTTGTTTCACATAGGACACTTAGAGATAGGAGATTTTTTAATCAATTTGGCTGCATTGGATTTGAGCCCAGCTCAGTACACTCACTAGATAACAATAAAGCAAATAATTCAGCTAGTTGAATATTATTGTATTAAATAGCAAAGCGCAATAAGCCTCTGTTAGTGGGGATCAGGTTTAATTGAATATTACGGATCTGCTAATGCTCTCAAAGCTTCTCTATCATCCACTGTGATGTCATTAGAACTGCTCAGTTGAATTATTGCCTAATCAATACATGAACAAATAATATATAAAAATATAAATTACTGTAAGTTTAAATCCAATGCAACTCTACCAACAAATACAAGCAGAAATGCTGTATAAAACATATGGCACTCAAAAAATTCATGAGAAATTTGGAACCTTCGACATCTTGGATTTTGTATCAGTGATGAGAAAAGACATGTTGTTGATTTCATTCTGTACCACAAAGTTCTGCTCTTCTCTTTTGAAATTCTGAAAAAAATCCACAGATGATAAGTGAGGTTGAAGAAAAATTATAAACACACAAATCATTGTTTTAATAAGGAAAAAATTCTAAAAGGCTGGCCTCATAATTGCATATTTTGCTCACGTGAGATTTTGCCCAGTAAATAAATACTTCAGCCACCATGCGGAAAAGTTCTTCTGCTTCAGAATTTGGTTCTTTGAGCCATTTTGCACTACAATGGAACAAAAAGACATTTCGTGGTCATGCTGTGAAGTTGCAACTGATTTCAACAACAACAACTTGCATTTATATAGTGTCTTTAACGTAGTAGAACGTCCCAAGGCGCTTCACATGAGCATTATCAAACACTATTTGACAGGAGATATTAGGACTGGTGACCAAAAGCTTGGTCAAAGATGTAGGTTTTAAGGAGCATCTTAAAGGAGGAAAGGTAAAGAGGTGAAGAAGTTTACGGAGTGAATTCCAGAGCTTAGGGACTAGGCAGCTGAAGGTACTGTATTCGTATGGAAATTAGGGCTGATTCCCCGCCTGGCAAGGAGCAATGCTTGCAGGGAAGGCTGGTTTGGAAAGCCCCAGAATATCCATCCATTAAAGTTAATGGGCGGAAAATCAGGAACTGTGGGCTTGCTATTTCCCAAATCAACTGTGATCACTGCTACTCGCCAGGAGTGGCCAGTCGGGAAATTAGCACTGATGTTCATAATTAACACTATTCTATAAATTTATTGATTACTGGTTGAAAGATCTGATTGTACGCAATTTATACAAAATAATGTCCCGGAGTTTCTTCGGGGCTGCTCCTGTTCCGCGGCTGTAACTTCACCAGAGGTGTGGCAGAACACGTAAATGGGGTTTCCGCCACACTACTGGCGAAGTTACGGTGATAGTACAGGAGCAGCGCCAGCGCTGGGGAAATTCCGGGCCAATGTGAACTGTACGAAGGCTATAGGCATGGATTTTGCAAGCGGCATGCATTAAAAAGTGTTTAACGGTCTCTTATAAGCCTTGTATCTACGTAGAAATGTACCTTATGTAAATGTGTTTATTTTGTTTTAACATTTGGCCAAAGATAGTTACAATAGTGAACAGCACAGGGACCATGGGCTGATTGGTGTCCTTCAGTGTTTGTAGTTTCTGATCCTATGGGGGAGAATTTCCATGCGGTGAGTTGAGCCACAGTTATGTCAGTAAAAAAAAATTACACTGGCTGGTGGTCAGGAGAGGTATTTACACAAGGGTTTCCTAGGTTAGCTCAATGCATACCCATTGGAGTAGTCATTGGCGTAAATCCCATGTATATCAGGTGTAAGCTGCCGCAGTGCATAGAAACTGGGGGTGCAGCGATTAAAAAAAAGACGGGAGACAACCAGGTATGGAAGAAGAGGTGCTTGGCTCACTCACTTCTTATATAACTGCACTACTTGTCTCTTCAATCTTTTTATCATACTTTTCAAGCACGAGTCCAGCAGTACCCTCTGGAGCAAGCAGCAAAACAAGACAGCTGCACCAAGGCACAGGCGAAGAACACAGAATTTTAATGACGCAAGTCCTCCGAACCATCCCCGAAAGGTCTCCAAATGAACACTGGTGCCTGTATATTCTACGGGGGCAGGGGGGGGGGGGGGTAGTATCTGGTAGGCTGACTCCTTCTTAAATGTTGCCTGACTCTTCTTTTCTCTATCCTGTGCTGCTCCTCCTCATCCATGATAATGACATATGGGGTATGTTCATGTAGAATCCCATATCTGCTCCTGAGAAGTTCCGACTGCAGGTGGGAGTTGGCAAAAATCTACTAGTGGTCTGACATGGTCAGAAGCAGGCGGAACCAATTGCAAGGTGTCTGTAGACATGATGGCCACAAAAAAAAACCCAAAAAAATTTCCCCGCGGCAGAAATTGCTATTCAAACTCTGCACATTCTTCAGGCTCAAATTTTCCTCACTTCTGCCAGTATCTGCTGATCCTGGCAGCTGCTGTGCCTTATAAGTCTCAGTCTAAGTTATCCAGAGTGCACTGGGAGTGTTAAAGCAGGAAACTCAGAGCAGCTGCTCCACTGGCCCTCATTTTGACATATGCAAATGAGATCAGTCAAGACTCAGCTGGCGGAGTGCGGGAAAGCTCAAAAAGCATCTTAATGGCAAAAATCAAATGCCCAATTTCCTGCGCCGCTAATGCACTAAAAACGGCAAGGAAATTCACCCCCTCTGATTCTGAGAGCTTGAAAAGTGCACGGTAACATCATCACAATGACATCACGCCTAAGTGACATGCTACATTTGGCATGATTTGTGTTATTGTGTTGTTTTTTTGTAAATGAATGAAAACGTTTTGCCAGACACGTTCTCATGAAGGCAGTGCTCCTTTAACGACAGTTACACATTTAAATCAGTGCGTCCTTAAAGGTTTTAAAAATACATTACCGGTTATAATCCACAAATCTGATCAGCAGTGGGTAGAAAGCATAAAGATCCCGGGCCAGCACAGTAAATTCATCCAAAATGAGCAGCTCAGCCTCAGACATGTCTCCTCTGCCCTCTGCTTTAAGGTGTTCCTCTTCCACCACCACTGTGGCTACTTTCTTTTTCAGCTTCTCCATTAGGGGCAGGAAGTGTGTTTTAAGGAGCTGTGGTTTCACTTTGCTGATAATTGGCTGTGAGAATACTGTTGGAAGCAAAGCATCAGATCACAGGATTTGACCATCCAGACAGCAAACGTGTGTACCAACTCCATTTGAAATCAGACTTTCCTTTTTAATAACTTGTATGCTGATTGTGTAAGTTCTTAGCTGTTGATTAGCATTCAATAATTGTGCAGTGATTCACTTTAAAATCCTGCAGTACAGAAATCATCATGCAATAAACTGTAAGGCCCGTTAACAAGTAATAAGCCTCAAGTGAGACGAGAGATTAGAAGAAACTTCCCCCTTCTGCATAGAATACAAAAACAGCTGAGGCTGAGTCACTTCTTCAAAAAGAAGCTGGATATATTTTTGTTTGAGAACAGGATCAGAGGTTACCGGGGTAGGTATATAAATAACTGTTACAAGTTAATATCTTTGAGGTACTCCTTTCAATTATATCTTCCAATTCCCCAAATTTTGAGGGATAGATAAGGTGCTTTTGTAACCACAGCCAAGAATCCCAAATGGCGTGTTGCCTCCTAGATGCTAGGGTCAGGGTCATAACTAAGCGGGTGCAAAAGATTTTGGAGAGTAAGGGGAACAGCCAGAAGTCATAGTTCATTTGGAACCAATGACATAGGAAGAAATAGAACTGAGATTCTGAAAAGAAAGTTTGAAGAATTATTATACAGATTGAAGGGAGTACCTCAAAGGGAGTAATCACGGAATGGCAACCAATCCCACATGTTCATCAGTATAGGGAGAGTAAGATGAGAGAGGTAAATGTGTGGCTGGAGAGATGATTTAGGAAGAAATGGTTTAGATTCCGGAGACAGTGGCACCAGTTCTTGGATAGGAATGGCCTGTATAGGATGGATGAATTTCACCTGAATGTTGCTAGGACCCATATCATCGCTGGTGGAGTGACTAGCACTGAGGGGAGGGTTTAAACTAATATGGCAGAGGAGAGCAAAAAGCAAGACAAAGAAGCAGTATGGTAAGTAAAAGTGTAAGGGGAGTAGGAAACAAAACAGAAAAACAGGAAAGTAATAACAGAGGGATTAAAAAGGGTAAGATTGCCAAACAGACAGAGGCAAGTTTGAATTGTATTATTTTGATAAAATTAATGAGCTAGAGACACAAATTGCTATGGGGGGCATGATATAAAAGTATTAACAGAGACATACTTTAGGCAAGGGAGGATTGGGAACTACACATTAATTACAAAATATTCAAGAGGGATCCAGTAGGAAACAAAGGACGCTGTGTTAATCAAAGATTCAATTACAGCACTAAAATATTAGTAATATATAGTGGATAGTGGAAAGCTCTATTTTATTAGAATCAAGGACCAGGAATGGAAGAGTTACTCTATTAGGAGTTTATTATAGATTGCCGAATAGTGGAAAGGAGATAGAGGGAGCAATATGAAAATTAGACAAAGATGAAGAAGTAATATCATAACAATAGATGACTGCAATTATCCAAATATAGACTTGAGTAAAAGTAATGTAAGTGGCAAATAAGAGAAAAGGTTTCTACAATGTATACTGGACTGCTTTTGAGATCAATATATTTTAATCGAATAAGGAAGGAGGCAATGCTGGATCTAGTTCCAGGAAATGAGTTGGGACGAGCAAGTAATAGCATTTCTAAAGTCCAAAGGACATTGGCTCTGATATTTATGGTGAGGCGGGGAGGGAGCGGGGGCAACTGTCAGTGGCCGGGAAACCCGGAAATACGGGAAGGGCGGCGGTCCTGCCGAATTCATCGTCGGACCTCATTAGAATTTTGGTATTCAGTTTCTTGACCAGCAGCCGGTCAGATTGAGAGGCTGGATGGCTGCCAGGTGGAAAAACCTGCTGTATAAGGCCGCAGCTGGGGAACAGAGAGGAGGGAGGGGGGGAGGGGGAGGGGGGGAGGGAAGGAGGGAGGGGGGGAGGGAGAGAGAGATCGTGGCGGGGGAGGGAAGAGATTGGATCACAGAGGGTGGGTCTGAAGGTCGCCTATAGATCGCGGTGGGGGGGATAAATTGCGAGGAGGAGAAAAATCACAGGGAGGGAAGAGATCGCGGGGGGTGGGGTCTGAAGATCGCGGGGGAGTTTGGCTGATTGCAAGAAGGGAGGCAGATCACGGCAGATTTGCTGGGGGGGGGCCAGGGGGAAGCACTCCTGCTCCTCCTGGCCCACAGCAGTGCTGGAAAAGCCCTTACCTGCCGGATCCAGCTCTTCTCGCCTCCCTTTAGCTGCCAGAGCCCCGGGAACCCTGGCCCGCAGGCGTTAAATCAAATGGCTTCAAATATCTGAGGCACAGAGCATCATTAACATATTATAATTACCAACCTGCCTCTTGAGAGTGGGTTGCTCGCCCGGCCCGCCTCAGTTAAACTAAAAGTAGGTGCGTTCATGGCAGGTTGGGGTCAGGTTTCCCATTTTTAACAATTGAATCCCCCCTCGCCACTGTCCCGCCCATCCTGGGGGTTAAAATTACCCTCATTCAATCCGAACTAAAAATAATTAGATTTACTTGGATTTTTTCAGATTGGTAAAGTTCAAATTCATTCTTGTTTAAAATTTCATACATGACTCATTCTTAATACACAGTTATTTACTTATTGCCAATGGAACCACGGAATCTACAGTGGAACCTCGATTTTCCACAATCTATTTGCCTTTCCAATTACCATATATATTCTTGAATAAGCTGACCTATGTATAAGGTAACCCCCTCAACTTTCCAGCCAAAAACATTTGAGTTTCAAACAGGAGCAATGACAGAACTTCAAATATTTATCAAAATTTATAATGAGACATTAAGAAGCCACATTATATTTTCCTCTTGGTGTTGTAAATAACTTATTTGATACTAAATTTCTTATATTCTCATAGTTACTTACAACTTAGGCTATTACTCTAATTTTTTTCCTCAGATACTGGTCTCCCACTAATCCTCTCTCAGGCTCCTTTTCCAGCACGGAAGGGAGCAGGGAGGAAGATTTCCGGGTGCAAAACCAGAAGGTAAGTGATTGCGAGAAGGGAGGCAGATCACGGCAGATTTGCTGGGGGGGGGGGCAGGGGCCTTAATGAGACCCATCAATTGCACTTCCGGGTTTCGTGTCCGGCAGCCAGCCCGATTGACAGATCCGATGATAAGATTGGAAGCCGGGGAGAAGATCGAGGGGCTGTGGAAGAGATCTGGGGATGGTGAGGAAGATCAGAGGTCACTGGAGGTAGGTTGGGTGAAGAGTCGGAGGTAGGTGGGGGTCCACATTGGGGGGGGGGGAGGGGGGAATGTCTACCATGTGAGGGTGGGGGTGGGGCATCATCGGTGGTAGGGGTGGGGGGGGGGGGGGTCAGCCGAACGCGGGGGTCCTATCGGCCAGATGATTTGTTGGGCCTGGAAGAAGCACTCCTGCTCCTCCTGGCCCACAAGCAGTGCAATAAAGGCACTCACCTCATGGATCCGGCTCTTCCAGCCTGCTTTCACCTGACGTGAATTGGAAGCGATGGGAAACCCGAACAGATAAAGTTAAATTAATTTTATTATTCCAATACACAAAATGTTAAGTACCTCAAGTATCTCAATGATTGACAAGCTGGCTGGCTATTGAGCAGAAAGACCCTTTTAAGAATCAGCCCATTGGCTTTAAGTAGGGGTGGGATTTCCGGATGTCTGCTGTCCACATGCATACAAACTTGCCTGGGTTAAATGCAGAAGTGGGCGTGTTAGAGCCGGGATGCGGTCCCGCTCTGAAAGCGGAGTATTTTTACTTCCCACCTGCCCCCAACCCAACCATTCTTGGCGGTTAAAATTTAGCCCCTTGTGTCCTGCTCTCCTCTCTCAGGCACACGGTGTCCCTTTCTCTTCTCCAAAGCTTCCTGTCTCCCATTCCCCTTTCTCGAACCTTCATGTTTCTTTTATTTTTAGTATTGTACTTGTCTTTGCTCCTATTTATCTCAGGTATTGTTCTACCATATGCGTGGAACAAAAATTTGATGGTTAATTTCCATTATCCACAGGGGAAAAATGAAGGGTCTATCATAGTAACTCTTTTTTGTGCTCTTGGTTTACGGTACAAACTCTTTCTAATTGGTTTACGGCACAACTCTTTCTAATTGTTTCATCAATCAAAAGGAGGATTTTCATTTTAGAAAATCCGGCAGTCCCTGTTGCTAATTTCTTCCAAGTAAACAACAGGAATGGTGTGTTCTGAATTGCAGATAAGTACTATTAACTGCATGTTGCAGTCCAAATATCAATTTTATGTCTGGCCAGTGGAGTAGAAAAAAACTGCATTATTATAAATGAAGGTTATTTGAACAAATGCAAATCTTTACCCTGTGGGATGAAGAAAAATTCCACAGTTGGCAAAACAAATGCTGTCACTAATAGTCTACGGAACAAATTGCTTTTTAATTATGATATCTTTTTACTTATATGATCAATTCTCTAAATGCATGTTCCCAAGCTTCCCCCCCATTGCGAGAGCTAACTGGAAAATTATGTACGTGCTCCTGGTGATTTTCCATGCATCTTGAGGAATGTGCCGGCAATTTCTGGATTTGCACATCCCAGCTGGCAATCAGTCCAATAATGCTAAACCTGCATGAAACATACTGATCAGAAATAACACTACCTGCTAATCTCTTCATCCAAGCTCCTTCATCAATGCCCAAATTGTTGGATATAATCTTCAGAATGTTGCCCAGGAGGGTGTTCATGTGTTCAGAGGTGAGAGCAGTACAACACCGCTCTGCCTTCTCAGGGTTATTCTCTGGCCCATGTTCCCACCAATGGGACATGTAGCTGCACAGCATGGGCAAAATGACTTCCATCACATGGGGCATCTGTGTGTAGCGTATCCCAGATTCTGCCAGCTCCATTATCTCTTCCAGCAGACTTTCCAGGGAAGGAACATTGGGACACATATCTTCCACTTTGGCTGGCAACTTCAGAGCTAAGGCATTAAGGGACAATTTTAAGAACATGAAAAACATTAGCAATACCCCATACAATGATACTTTTGTATTCTTAAACTATTTATTCCAAGACCTAACTTTCTGATAAGCAAACTGATATATGACTTGAACAAACTTTGACTTTTTCAGTGTGTTTTTCCTTTCCTTAACAAAATGTATTCCAACAATAACCATGATGATGTTCACAAACAACTTTTTGACCATCTCCAGGATGGATAGCAAGCAGGCTACAAAGCTGAAGACAGAGAGTTGGGGTTAAGGGTAGCTACTCAGACTGGCAAAAGATGGGAACTGGTGTTCCACAGGGATTGGTGCTGGGACCACCGTTGTTCACAATTTACATCAACGATGTGAACTCGAGAATCAGAAGTACAATTTCAAAATTTGCGGACGACACCAAATTGGGGGGTATAGTTAATACAAAGGAAGAATGCATTAAAATACAAGAAGACATTAATAAACTTGCAGAATGGGCAAATGAATTTCAATATAGATAAGTGTGAGGTGGTGCATTTTGGTAGGAAGAATAAGGACACCACATATTGCTTGGATAATAAGAGTCTAAATGGGGTAGAGGAACAAAGGGATTTCAGGGTACAGATGCAAAATTCTGATCTCCATATTATAAAAAATATACAAAGGCATTGGAGAAGGTGCAAAAAAGATCCACAAGGATGATATCAGAACTGAGAGGATATGCTTATTAGAAAAGACTAAACAGGCTGGGGTGCTTTTCTCCAGAAAAGAGAAGGCTGAGGGATGACCTGATTGAGGTCTTTAAGATAATAAAAGGGTTAGATAGGGTAGACGTAGAGAAAATGTTTCCACTTGTGGGAGAGTCCAAAATTAGAGGTCATCTATAAAAGATAATCACTAATAAATCCAATAGGGAATTCAGGGGAAACTTCTTTACCCAAAGAGTGGTAAGAATGTGGAATGCGCTACCACAAATTTATAGATGCATTTAAGGGGAAGCTAGATAAGCACATGAAGAAAAAAGGAATAGAAGGGTATGCTGAAATGGGTAGATGAAGTCGGAAGGAAGGAGGCTCATGTGGAGCATAAACGCTGGCATAGACCAGTTTCTGTGCTGTAGACTCAATGTAACACAACTTCATATTGGTTTAGGCAACCTAGCACACGAGATGGCATAACAACAGCAAGCAGGCAGAGACAGGTGAGGTGTACAATTGACATTGTGGCTTCTGAATACAAAGGGCCCATATAATTTATCCTAGGCTATCAAGAGGGAAAACCTAGAACGTTCCCATGGTCTACTGTATGCCACAATAATTCTGGCCAGATACTGCTGACCTTTATTTGTAAAAAGTATTAGTCTACAATGTGAACTGAGCGTATATCTGCACACCAGCTACACAGTAATAGCGAAATAAAAACACAAGAGCAGCTGGTTCACAGTAGCAGCTAACAATTATATATATCCTAAAAGCCCTGATTTTAACTCGGGGCGGGAGTCAGGTAGGCGGGGCCAAGGTGGGCGGCAAACTGTTCCAACCTCGGAAGCGTAAGGCCCAGAGATTTTAACTCCTGGGCCTCGTCTGCATAGGCCCTGTCCGTCTCCTACCTGAAACAGTGGGAAGTCAAAAAAAAAAGCAACTTGCCTTCTTGATCTGCTTCTGGCACCAACTCAATTTTAGCTGCCCGTCTGCCCCATTTATGCTGGGCAGGTAGGGTTAAAATTGCCCCTTAAGAGACAATGGGGCATTAGTACCCCAATCTGAGCACGATTCTGACAGTTCGCAGCGATAGTGTGCCCAGAACGGAGAGGCCCGAGGACCAAGCTTAATTCGTCTTCAGGCCTCATCGTCATAATTCAAATGAACTGCAGGCACCCTGATACAGCTCGCCTAATAAATTTTGGTCAGCGCCGCAGGTAAGTCCAGGAGAGGGTGGGCAATTGGGAGGTGAGTGAGGGCGGGCTGACAGCAGCCCACAGTTGTTTAGTGGAGCCATGAGGAGCACTCCTGCTCCTTCTGTCTGGTAAAGAAAGACTTACCCTTTCACTTTTATTCCCTCCTCAGAATGGAAGCACCAACGCCTGTGTTCAGTGCCGTCCTTTAATGACACTGCTAAGATCCTTTACCGGGATTTGCTTCATAAGAGTTACTATTTGCACCCATATCCTACCATTCTGTGGCACAATATGGTGGAACATTAAAGCATTGCATCAGTACAATTGTTGGCCTTTAAAGATAGCACTGGATCACATGAATGAATGTCGATGATTAACTCATTAGTTGTACAGTTACTGTACCTGCTCGATCTTTTGGTGTCTTAGTGTTGTAGCTTGAGAATGGATTGTGCTTATTCGAGTCAGTTTCTAGGAATGCGACAGGAAAGGCCCCAGCAAATGCTGCCAGACATTCCCCCAGCGCTGGTCGCTGCCTGCAGGCGGAAAATTACAAAATAGAAATAAAACTGACAGAGAATCCTAAAGAAACAGCATCCTTGGTCTGCAAGTCTTAGAATCCAAACAATGTTGAATAGGCCCTAAGCTCTGGAATTCCCTCCCTAATCCTTTCCGCCTCTCTACCTCTCTTTCATCCTTTAAGACACTCCTTAAAACCTACCTCTTTGACCAAGCTTTTGGTCACCTGTCCTAATATCTCCTTATGTGGCTCAGTGTCAAATTTTGTTTGATAACGCACCTGTGAAGCATCTTGGGACATTTTACTCCGTTAAGGGCACTATATAAATGCAAGTTGTTGTTTGTTGTGGTTGAATATGTTGGTTAGAAAAATAAAGTAAACGTTTTCTCAGAGCCATAAATACTGAACCAAACGAAGATGGCAACGAGGTAAAGAAGAATTGAATTGCATTCGGATAGCACCTTATCATGTTTTTGAAAAGCAATTAATTACTTTTTAAAGAGTGCATGACTGTTGTGTAAACCAATATGGTTTTGAAAAGGGCCTATATTTCAGGTGAAACAGTAGATAAGTTGAAATAGCAGTGTAAAGGTCAGAGAAACAAAGACATATTTTACAAGGATAAAAATTTACAGTAATTTATTTTTTACATCAGGGTCTCTGGCTCCAGCACTTGTAGGGGGTCATTTTAACTTTTGGAAATTTTCCAATTTAAGAGCTGTGCTCCTCCTGCCCCCCCCACAAAAAACTCCAGCTTGCTGCTGGTCTGTTCAAGACAGCAACCCCCCCACCCCACCCCGAAGACCCTACCAGCCGGCCAGTTCAGCGTGGGAGGTGCTGAATTTCCCACCCTCCCCGACCGGCGAGCTGCAGTGGGGTGCCGGCGTGGTTTCCACAGCTCGCTTGCGGCATGTTAATAAGGCCCAAGCCTCAAAATGGCTTGGTCCTCACTCCGGCACCAATGGGCGGATGGCACAATTGCCCCACCAACTTTGCACCATTTCGTGCGGAAATCGAAGATTGCCCCCAGTATTTTCTGGTCCTCTACATTCCTATACGAATAGAAGGTGAAATCACTCCATGGTACCTATTAGCTTTAAGATACTTCATATAAATGTAATTACTTTTTTAAGCATTTATTGTCTTCTGCAATTGATTCATTCTGTTTTGAATCTTTTTCTGTCTTTTTTGGTTGATAGTCCTACTGACATCCATGCTTCAACATTGAGAATTGTGATGCAATCATGAGTTGATCAAGAGATGGTCCACAATTAATGACCACGCCATGAAATACAGTAGATAGAGCAGTAATCCAGTTGAGGGATTCAGCTGATACCAGAGGACTGAGAGGTTTACCAACATCACTATAAACAGGTTATCTGGTTGCTGTTTGTGGGACTTTGCTGTGCACAAATAGGCTGCCACGTTTCCTACATTACAACAGCGACAACACTTCAAAAGTGCTTAATTGGCTGTAAAGCACTTTGGGACGTACTGAGGTCGCGAAAGGCACTATATAAATGCACGTCTTTCTTTTCTTTTACTATTTATAATTCGCATATTTATGAAAGCAAATTATTCTTGAGCAATGTGCTTTATTACTTTTTTAGTGTTACTTTTCAATTGTTGGAATGACATTGATGAACCATATGAACTCAAGGCATTCCAGTTATAATGTAGGACCTGCTATATGGCAGGTAATATCTTTGATGAAGAATTACAGGAAACTTTACTACTGTGTACAAAGTACAATGGCATCTGTCATATCTTTATAAGTAATTTGTATATTCTCAGATACAAGCTCTCTATGTGTTAATATTAGTTATTTGCTTACCTTTCTACGTATATGCTTTTCCCTGTACCCAATGCATATAAGCTGCTTAATATTCTGTAACCAGAAACTTGCACATCATCCACTGCAAAAGAAGAGTACCACCAGAATAATATTAATTCAGATTCATTGTAATAGAAGTTATAAAATATCTTCCCCCCCATCCTCCCTCGTTAAGTCACAGGTTCGTCCATGTGTAGATGCCCCTGGAGCTGAGAGAGCTTGTACTGATAACATGAGCGTTTGTTTTTTTCACAATATCTAAAACTTTTAATGGGGATCACGAACAGTGGTCATAGTTTGCATTGAAAGTACTTGCACGGTGTTACAGACCTCCTTTTAAGCTCATTTAAAGCTATAGTACTCCACATTGATAAACAGGGCTATCTGAACTAAATCTGCTTTCTTGCCATCATCAATTTTGTGCCGTGGAGATCAATTTTAAGAACACATGCTTTGTGCATTCACGTCACAATTCTTTGAGCCTTGAGCTCTGGCTCACAAACAGTACATTCTAGAAACTGATCCTTATTGTGAACATGATTTCAGATGAGGTTCTTTATTTCCTAAGCTGTGAGCACTGAAATATTACAATATCAAAGAGAAACTACTCTTAATACCCTGTTTGTGCTTCCATACTGCTGGTAATTCTCCATGTTAGCAGCAGTAGCCACTTTTTCTCTCGAATAGCAACTCTGCACAACACAATCCCTTTACAGTTGAGCTTGAGCTGCTATAATGTTCGAGGTGCATTAGGCTACATTCTTTTTGGGGGGGAAATAATCCAAATATAATTTCACTTTTGCCACATGAGTATTTAAGTTGGATTGGCTACTTGCTGTCATTCAAAGAAAATTGGATGACTGCATTTACTGAATGGGACAGCGGAGCATGGGCAGATTGATCTGGGGTGGTAGAAGGGTTCATCGAAAGGATAAGACTGTCCAGTACCATACTGTAGAATGGAGGATAACCAGGTCGATTTAAATGAAGAGACATGAGCTTGAGCATCGAGCTGAGCAGCTGAGGTCAAGTAGACCAATCTGGAGGACAAGACTGCAGGTTGAGTCCATTGTAAAAACTGATCACAGTTTCTAACACTGAGTTACTGTCCTGTATTTCTTGCATACTGCAGATTTCAAACATCCCAGCTAACCATACAATAGCAGACATCATTTATTGCTGACATGCTGAAGGTGTCATTAATTGCTGATATCCTTTACCTGATAATGCCCTTGTTAGACACTCTAAATCAAGCTGGAATGTCCGTAATGAAATCTGAATGTACAGCATTCAGCCAACCAGAATATTGTACTTTAAAAATCTGAGTGAAAGTAATATCCTCTTCATGATTGAAAATGGACTATTTGAATGAAGAACTTAAGGTGTCATCCTGTCCTTCAAACAACCTGCCAGTTCTTACTCACAACTTATTCTGAGCTTGCTCTTCCATAATAATGACTTAAATAACTTCTTCCAATTACATTGATTTACCTTTTCCTACTGATCCTATATCCATGCATCACTTCAGTACTCCAAGATGGGGCAGCACTATTCCCCAAGGCTTTGTTGAGCTAATATTTCACAAAACAGAGTTCTTCCAATAACAGCTTTTGCCTAAGGCTCAGGTTGATGGTATTCTCCAACATACTTCGGTGCCAATACTTAAATTATATTTACCTTTCTATATGAACTTTATGCTCAGTATAGCATAAAGGTGAACTGACATGGATTAAGGCTGTTGTGCAATATTGGAAGTTGAAACTAACTGAGTATGAGCCAAAACCAACCTAGTGTTAAACTACAACATTGCTGGAGTTCTACTTAAATCGACATTGTACCTACAAGCCCTTCCATCAATTTATCATACCAGCATGGACTGTATCTATTTCTTCCTAGCTAAACAAAGAAAATGCTGAATTTTTCAAACAAACTACAAAATTGACAAACAACATCATCATAGCACATACAAGATGACACATAATGAACATGGGATTTGGGAATTCAGATAAAGTAATAAGTTATAGGCCAAATAGATAGGTTAGGGGAATGGCCCCAGCTTTGTCCTATCCTTCAATGTACATAAGTGTAGTATTATGCATTTGGGTTTGGGAAACTCCAAGCATGTATATACAGTGTAGGATTGCCCATTAAAGGTTACAGAGCAAGAGAGGGGCCTGGTGGTCACAGCTGATAAATTATTGAAGATCCACACGGAGCGTGATGAGGCCACTGGGAAGGCAAGTTGGTTGTATTACTAGGACAGTACAATATAAAATCAGGAATACTGTACTTAAACTGTACAAGGCCTTGGCACAGCCACTGTTGGAATATTGTGCCCATTTTTGATCCCTACGCATAGTAGGGTATATCAAGGGTCTGGAGAAAGTACAGAGGAGGGTAATCAAAATGGTACCCAATCTTAGGACTCCTAGTAATCAGGCTCGACGAGTTGGGGATATTTTCATTAAAGAAATGCAGGCTTAGAGGAGATATGACTGAGATTTTAAATTGTTGAAGGGATTAAGTGTCCATTTCAGATTATTGGAATGGGAGAGCTAGATAGCATGCTTATAATATATAGCTTAGAAAATCTCTCTTTTCTCAGAGTCATTGCCTTCTGGAACAAATTACCAAAGCATGCAAAGAGTATGAATCCTTGCAGTTCTTCAAAAGAGAGCTGGACAGGTTCCTAAGAGAAGAGATCATTTCTGATCATACCTGATGATCTTTTCTTGTTCTTTTCATATGTTCTTATGTTCACAAGTAAGCACTCAGACTGGACAAAACAGCACTATCCCATGGAGTGCTGGTATGGAGTTTCTGTCCACGATTCCGTAGCTCTATATTTCTGCCAACCCATTGGGGGGGAGCGCCAAGTAGAGGCTAGGTACTTCCCCATATGTGGGATGATGAGTCTGGACTGCTTTCCTGCAGCCCACTCAAGATAGCATCAGCAGGGTTCTGGGAGACCACCTTCCTGCCTTCTCAGCCAGGGAATAGTATGTTGCATAAAAATACATATAAGTCAATTTTACAAAGGCATGCTCCCAGCAGTGAACCTCGTCTGCCAGGATTACACAAAGGGGAATTGTGGAGTGCTTCCTATGATTTCCTATCCCTTAAAATTCATGAGCAAAGAATTGTGGGGAGCATGCTACACTATCCAGGCAAGATTCCCCGCTGGGGTGCCCATTTTGTAAAATTGGCCCTTTTATATCATTCTTGATTTCATGATGAATTTTGAACTTTTATGTTGATTACAATGGATATAATGGATACTTGCTGTGATTACAAGGCAGCAAGAACTACATAACTCATGAGATTGAGGTCACAGCACATGAGTGAAGCAAGAATGGTTTACAACTGTCTTTTGAACCCTAAACAGCTCTGAAAAACTCCCAATATTTCTTATTTTTGGTGGAGTTCTGAGGCAGTCTTTTAAGACTTTTTTTTTTGCTAACAGCAAGTGTCTTGACAGACACCATGAGCCAGCGTGCCCCTTGAAGAATAGATGAATCACTGCAAGTTTACCATGTGATAATCCACAGTCAAATTTCCAGAAAATAACATAAGCAATATATGTTAGATTAGATTTATCATGGGTTGTTGGAAAATAATTTTAAAAAGAGCAGAAGCATACAGATCAGATCTTCTCCAAATTGGTGCTGTCCAATGTGTTCAAACAGCGATGACAAGACTGGCAGCAGAGCCACTGTGGTATAATTGATGATCTGGGTCACTCCCTTCGGCTGGGTCCTTGTGTGAGTGAACTGGCCCAATTTAAGATTTTCAATGGTTTTTTCCAAATCCTCTGCTGCATTTTCAAAGAAGGTTTGTAAAGCCAGCTTAACAGACTCCAGGCTGGTCTTCATCACCGTTCTATGCAAAATAAGACAATCATTTAGAGCTGGACAAAAGACAGGCAGCCAAGGCTCGCTGAGTTTTAATAAGTTACTAAAAAATATTCTCAAGCGCTGCTTCTACTTAAAAAAAAAACCAATCTGTATGATTGTGCAGTCACATCTTGGAACCATTTATTTTCCCATCTCCGAACAAAACAGCGATTTTAGTAACTAACATAAAAAATGTATTGGAGGTGATTAAATGTTTGGGAGGGGGGGAAGAAAGAATTCTAGAATCACAATTTGGCTCAACTTATTCAATAATCTCACTGAAATTTAATTTCTGCAATTTGGGAGCCCTGAGAAAAGTGCACAAATTCTTACAAAATTATTCTGTGGTGATCTGGCATCTAACTTCATAAGACAGCAATTCCATAAGCATTTGGCTCCAAAATAATATTTATCATATGTGTAACAAATGCAAATTCAGGGAAAGGTTTTGCTTTTTAAACTGGTTCCAGACAATAAACATTTAGAAGCACAAGAGCATTTCGAATGCTTTGCTGAAGGGCATTCATTCAGTGTTAGTTCTCATGCTGCCTGAAACTATCAGGTACTTTCATGTGTGAATTGCTAGAAACAAAGGAAATTGTTTTAAAACAGAAGACCAGTATGAGATTGCTTCTAGCAAAATATCCCCCCCCACCCCCCACCCCAGCACACATTTTCAGATAGTCAGGCTCATGTTTGAGTTTGGACATCCAGCAGCACAGTCAGGCCTGGTTTACAATCCAGATGTATGTTGAAGTTTGCAACTGTCCCTCATTTTAAATAATGTACAATAATTTAGTGTGATCTGAAATCTGCCATGAGGCTCCAGCTGCAGCTACTCCCTCATCTAACAAGAGATGTAGGGACCAATTTTAACTTGAGGCACACAATAGGCGGCCAGCGGGCGGACTGCAATTGTCCATTCTGACAACATCTCTTCGGGGAGAGAGTAGCTGTGCTGGGAATATTGTTATAACTTTATCTAAAAAACACTGGATTGAATGGTTTACCTGGCATCCAAAGTCTGGCCCAATATGTGAAGACAGTTTACAATTGACGTGGCATCATTCCCTGCATTAAAAAAAACATTGATTTACAATTGCTGGGTAAAATGGATTATGCTTCGGGGAGCTATCCAAAACCACTGCCGGCTATGATAGGGTACCACTAGGTACATGGGCACAAATAATAATTGCTGTGTAGCAAAATGGAGGCTAAGTACCTGGCAAATACCACAAATGATAAGTCATAATGAACCTTTATAAAACACTGGTCCAGCCACAACTGCACTTTAGGAAAGATGGCCCTAGAGAGGGTGCAGAAGAGATTTACTAGAATGATTCCAGGGATGAGGGACTTTAATTACGTGGATAGAATGGAGAAGCTGAGGTTGTTCTCCTTAGAACAGAGAGGGTTGTGAGGAGATTTGATAGAGGTATTCAAAATCATGAAGGGTCTAGACAGAGTAGATAAAGAGAAATTGTTCCCATTGGCGGAAGGGTCAAGAACCAGAGGACATAGATTTAAGGCGATTGGCAAAAGAACCAAAGGTGACATGAGGAAAAACTTTTTTACACAGCGAGTGGCTATGATCTGGAATGCACTGCCCGAGGGGTGATGGAGGCAGATTCAATCACAGCCTTTAAAAGGGAACTGGATAAGTACTTGAAAGGAAAAAAATTGCAGGGCTACAGGGATAGGGCAGGGGTGTGGGACTAGCAAGATTGCTGTTGCATAGAGCCGGCGCGGACTCGATGGGCCGAATGGCCTCCTTCCGTGCTGTAACCTTTCTGATTCTATGGTCTGTACCTTCAGATTTTCAATTACTAGTGCCAGCATGAGGAAGCTTCAGCCACATTGAGGGAGGGAGGCATGCCAGGTCAGATCAAGAAGGAGTTAACAGGTCAGTTTGCTTTTAGTTGATTTCTTTTCGTTAAGAAATTTTATTTTTGGAAGGAATGCTCCCAGGCCAATTTCTTTGGCTCTATGCCACCATTTTTCCAGAGGGTGCACAGAGTATGAAAGGTCTAATTACGTGGCTTTAGCTTTTCATCTGCGACTGGGCTTTCTTGTGCCTCACCAAACCCCGTATCCATGGGTTTAAATAGTCTCTTTACGTTCAGAATAGCGTTTTCTCCTAAATTTGTGCATGTACTCCAAAAGGGTGAATCAGGCTCTTTAAGGGGAAGTACACAGGTAGAACTTCATCAGGCGTTCCCCAATCTCTCACCGTAACTTTGGCGAAAGATCAGCTGGAAACCCCGGAGAAATGGCATAAATGGCAGTTTATGGCATCTCTCCAGAGTTTCTAACGAAGCTATAGTGGGAGATTGGAAGAACCCCTGTAGAAATTCCAGCTGACAGGGTCTTGAATTGTGGCATAATTCTAACTATTAAAAAAGGAGATACCTGCACAATTACTGGTGTCTCACCCTTGCCCCTCATTGCCATGTGTTTAAAAGGGGCATCCATTTTCTATAGACCTTCCCGCAGCTATGATGTCTTGATTTTCACCGAGTGATGTCATTAGGAGGGCCTCTGGCCATCACTTTAATAAATTCTGCCAACAAAATACTGATAGCCCATTGTTGAGCCACCATTACTAATTTTGAATGGCCTCCATTTAGAGGCCACAAAGGAATGGACTGTCATGCATAGCTCACAATATTTATATTTTGCTGAATATTTATATCAAATGAAACAGAAAACTGACATCTCCATTGACACAAATACTTGAAAGATTGTAACTCACATTAGTTGTCACTGACTAACATACAAACAAAAGCTTTCATCAATAAGACACTTAAAATATCATGCTTTTGTATGAATAATTTAATGATGAATCTTAAATATTATAGAATATTCTAGATTTTAAAGAACCATTGCAGGCAAGCAGACCAAAGATCAGTAACCAAAACTGAGTGATGGAACCACAGTGCATGGCACCCTACCTATAGGAAGTGACGAATTTGCTGGCAGAACAGGAAACAAAGGGAAGGAGGCTGGCATCCCTATGGGACACACACAGTACATGCTAAACTGGCCATGCAAAAGGGCAAAGCACAAAATCAAACAGGCACATGGTGAGAAAATAATATGGCGCCATGCTTCAGTCATTCATGCTATAGCTTACCAAACAGTGATATCCTATGTCTGACAAGCACTCCAAGTTTGCAGAAGAGGCTGAAGTGGAGAGAAGAAAGAACAGAGGAAAAAAAAACAGAAGAAGGAAACAGCTGAAATAAAAGCCTACCGAGTAATGTGACATCACGAAGAAAGAACTCTAAAAATACTCTCAGAACTACACAGCATGGGACCATCACAGAGCTCTAGGGTCATGTTGCTATCTCGATTATGAGTCTGTAACACGGAAATGTATAACATATGCAAATTACAAGTAAAGCCAAGAGCAAAGCTTTTATTAAAATGATACAAGCAGCTTCTATGTGTTAACAAAATAAAAGTTCATTAAAGAAAAAGAGCACTTGTTATTTAGCTGAAAAGTCAGTCTAATTTCACACAAAGTACACTGTAAAATTTGATCAAGTACAAAAATGACTTTGGAACAGTTGCAAGTTCTTTTTTTTAATTTCTCCCCAACCAGCACATTACCTCAATTCCTAACATCCTTTAGATTCACGTACTTTAACTTTCAACACACACCATGATCTGACTGAGAGCTCAGGAATGTGACCTGTTCCAAGACCTCTGCCAACGTTCTATATAATCAGCTGCAAGAGGGAATGCCGACTGAGGCAGGGCAACTTGATTTCTGATTGCCCATGGGCATGTGCTAGGCCTTTGCTCTGCACCCCTCTTTGATCTGCCCAAGATCAGAACTTCTTTTGCAATGTGAACCCAAGTTGAATCCCTCTGGAGAACAGCACACTAATACACTCGTGAACTATGCAAAACAAAGCCCCCTCCCACAGCTGGGAGATCTTTACTTTTATTGATTATAAGCATTTTATGTTGAATTAGTTTTCCAAATGGATATTTTAAATAATCATATGTTCCTTCTTGTTTATTACAGCCAGGATTTCCACTGCAGAAATCAAATAGCAATATTCTAAAAGCACTATCACTTAATTTGTTAAAATAAAAATTGCAGTCTTTTTAAAGTAGCAGCAAAACGTTTTCCACATTGGTTACTAAATTTACCTATTTCCCTCCTCCCATTTCATCTGTTGAAATTATTCAACATTTACCAAATTCTCTCACTAGATGGCACTCTAATCACACAGTAAAGTAACTACTCTCCTGTATATCAGCATTCTCCATCTGCTCGGAAATGTAGGGGTGTTAGTGATGTTAGTAAAGAAAAGATTAACAGTTCATATGAAATTCCATCATCCAATATTTAACAAAGTGTTAGGCCATTTAACATAAACTGGCTCATATCTTTGTTCAAATAATGGTCAAAGGAGTTTCATACAAACATATTAATGCTTTCATTCTTAATATTGTACATTGCAATTTCAATCCATAATGTATATTGTTCTTTCATACATACTATGATATTTTGCCTGGATGAGTATCAATACGTTTACTGTCAAAAAATATCTGGATAAGAAAAATATAAATACATAATGGGGGTTAAATTGGTTTATCCCCAAAAACGGGCGCTGGGATCGCGATTAACCCGCACCGGGTCATTGCGATGCAAGTAGCAAGTAACATTCGTGCTGCCTGGTGATTTCAATGATTGCTGCGTGCAATCACTCTTAAAGGGGAGGTGCACTGCAGCTGCAGGAAGTGGTGGAAGTCAATTGTGAAGTGAATCTGTGCTGCAATATAGTGAAGCATGGTGATGATGGGAACCCTGGAATTTTTAATGAGCAACAACTTGGCAGTTCAAAGTTTGCGGGACTCTTCTACTTTCAAAATATAAGATACGGGTCTGAACAGAGTCTGAATGGAGATCAGAAATTGCACAAGACACAGATGCAGGTCTCATCTTTTTGTTTAAAAACTGTTGTTGCATTTTAAAATATTGAATAAAGGTTTCTCAAAACTACATCCCACATCCTCCAATCTCCAAGCCAGACCCTGCTAATCTGTCGATCTGAGTTTGTACCGGACCTGCAAGCGAGCATGCTCGGATGATGCACTAGAGGCCTTGGTGGAAAAAGGGGACAAAAAGAGGGGCATCCTATATCTGCAGGGGGGCAAAAGATCCTCCAGACGTATGCTCACGAGGCAGTGGGAGGCAGTAGTGGACGAGGTCAATGTCAAAAGCATAGCACCACGAACATGGATGCAGTGCAGGAAGAAGTTCAATGATATGACACAAGTGGTTAAGGTGAATGAGTTCAACTGTCAAGTGGCATATCCCACCAACTGCACCACCAGCCGCATCCACGCACTCCACCTCCCATCACCCTTGCTATTGCCTGTCAGCTAGCCAGCCCACTCCCTGTAGAGTATTGCAACTTTATTCAAGTATAGGAAACCTCCAAAAACAGGTACAAATGCATCAGCTGCCAGAGCAAATAATCCAGTAACTAACCAGTAACACATGCATGATCCCTTTAAATAGCACTGGTGTGGGCGGTGGGGGGGGGGGGGGGGGGTGTCTTCCATGCTGTTTAAGACCTGTTCAGCTGTGCAAGGTTATGACAGTGCATTTGCTGGAGCATGGAGTTCCAAAATAGCAGTGGTCCCTTTAAATTAGCGTTGCACATTGATTAACATCATAATCTCCCTACTCTACACGGTGATGGCGTTCGATAAGTGCGCGTGCACAAGCCCCTTTACCAAGATGGCGTCATGCGCACTTCACATCGGAAGTGTACGTGCGCATCTCGGTCACCATTTTCGGGGCTTGGGTGTCCACGTAGCGTCTACTGAACGGGTGCTGCACAGCCCAATTGCACCCCCATACTTTCTATAAATGCAAATACCCCTCATAATTGATTAGTATTTAAATATAAGGATGGATTCACCACAGCTACACCATCTAAAGCCAGATAAAGAATATCTGTCATTTAGCTGAACCCACCCATATCTTCATTTATGATTAGGGTTTTAAAAGATAAAAATGGATCAGATTTGTCTGATCTGTCTGAACAGACACCACCAATGACGGCCATAAATTACATAATATTAGCATTTGTTTACTTGTAAAACAGTGCCTGTCATGGAATTGCCAAACATTTATCATATTCTTCCATCCTCTTCTCTTGTCATCTTGTACCATGCACCAACCTCAGCCAAGAGAGCAACCAGGTTGGCTCTGTGAACAATGCTCTATAAGACTATTGATTTTTGTCTGATCAGCTTCTGTGAAGTACCTTGGAACATTTTACGATGTTAATTGCGTTATCATATAAATGTATTTTGTGTTGTGGTTGTTAACAGTGAGCCTTGTAGTTATGGTACTGGCCTCACAACCCAGAGGTTGTAAGTTTATAATCCTACCATGGCAAGTTGTGAAGTTGAATTCAATACATTTTGTAGTTTGTGGGCTAGCCCCAGAAAATAACCATGAAAGCTGCTAGATTATTGTAAAAACCCTTCTGGTTCATTAACGACCTTCGGAGAAGGGAACCTGCCACCCCTCTGCAGTCAGGCCTATGTTGTTAATTATATTCATGTGATTTGTATCAATTAGTGTTAATTATATTTAGGTGGTGCATATCAATTGAGAACTATCTTGTATCCATTTATAAGAGAGCTGATCTAAAGTGTGGTGTGGGTGTAATGTGGAGCACTGTGAATAAAGGCTTGGAAGCAACTGAAGGCCAGGCTCTAGTATTCTATCCTTCACCACCTGGCTATCCAATTTATTACACATATATCTGACTTCAGTTCAACACTATGTGGTTATCTCTTAACACCTTCAGGGCCGCAAGGGCAATAAATAATAGGCAATATCTTATATTGGGGCACAGTTTCACAGGTACCAAGAGCTTTCCCTAGAGCCAGCCCAAGTGCCCATTCTTCATATGTAAGCCTTAACAATGGGTGACAGCAGACTATTAGGACATAGAAGGAAATCATGGCTCAGCCCAGTCTTGTTTATAATTAACATCCATACATGTAACTTTCCAGCAGGAGTCACTGGATAGCATTCAAGAATAGGAACCCTGGTTGACTCCTTTTCTCTCACTGGCCCAGAATTGTTGAGATCAAGGAGTAACTTCAGCGATCCCAGCCTCACTCGACAGGAACATGGATCACAGTATCGACGCTACATTGATGAAGCCCTAATTCCAACCCATGCTCCCTTCAAGTGAGGCTTCTGCCTGGAAGCACTAAATTTATTCTGAGGTGTAGTGCTCCTAAGCAACCCTAACTGAGATTAGCAAACTCAGCACAGACCAAGGAATGACCCAGGACTTTCTGAGTCTGTATTGTCCAGTTCCATACCAGGAATTACACTGACCAACTTTCTGTTTACTTTATACTTTCTATTATGTTGGTGGATTAGGTGATTTCATCATGGGCTGGTGACTTGTGTCAGCTGCTGGTCCTGCTGTTCGATAGTACTGCAACCTTAACTCAAATCCTATTGTCTCTTTTACCTTCCAGGAGATGATTCACCTCCAAGTAAAAGAACTCAGGAGGAGAGCTGCTAAATGCACAGATAATGAGTAACATCAGGGGTGTTTTGCCTTAACACTAACCCACATTTCAGCTGACCAAGATGACAGCTCAATACAAGCAGTGCTGAATTCCTTTCCTACAGACTAAATCAGGGTCAAAACCAGTTTCTATTCAGCATAAATAAAAATCTGTGATCATGCTGTGTTGGTTTAATTAGCACGATTATTATATATTTCAATGTAGATCTGAAGTTACGAAATTGAGTATTATGCAGCTTTGCCCCAGTTAAAATGACTGGGTTCATTGATGTAATAATAGCCAAATCATACTGTAAAAGGTGACACATGATTTCCCCTCCACTAGCAATGAAAAAGAGCACTCAGGCATTACCTTGTTACCATTTCCTTTTCCTTGTTTGATGCATGACCCCCACTACTGAGAGGGCTACTTGCAGTAGATAGGAAGTACAGGCGATGGTTCTTAAAATATTGATCAATTAAAGGAAGAACAACCTGTAAAAATGAACAACATTCAGTGTGCATGTACCTCAAGACAAATGTACATCAACTTTTTGCTAGACGAAACAAGACCAAGGACCATCCAGTTCGCCTTCTTCCAGCCTGGTAGTCGCATGATAGAATGATCATGGAGTTATTGACTAATCATAGTAACCAATTTCGATCAATTAGTCTACAACAGATCCACACATGAGGCGAGGAAAACCCCAGTGGTGGAGAGCTTTGGTAACCATTAGGTCCAAAGTTACTTGTTCCTCCCAAGCATGCTACACTTACCACATCATGTCTCAAATTATTCATATACTATATCCCAAAATGATATTTTTTGAAAGAAATCTATCCAATTTGCATATGAATGAATCATTACCAACTGCTTCCAGCGTCTCCCTAGGGAGTCTGTTCCATAGATTGACCACTCACTCACTGAAATATTGTTTCATTCGAAGATCTTACTATGTTTCAGGATCAACTCTAATAAAAGTCCTATATATAAGGCATATTGTGAGCCCACCAGAGCAGAAGGCCTGATATTTGAGAACAGGAAATGGTACATTGGTGATACAGGAACTAGGAGTCATTTACCTTTAATTTCACAATTGAAAATGTTTGTTCAACCCCACTTTATACATATATTTCTCACAAATATTTCACCATTTTTTCCTCCCTAAAACATTGTACCTTAGCAAAGAACTTGACTTCTTGTTCATGCAGAAACTTTTCTCCTTTACTTGTGGAACAAATATCTAGAAGCAAGGACAAGCGAACATTTACAATAATAGGAGTGAAATATACATCATCCATTAAAAAAGTAACCGAGTAACAATATTTAAAACATCGACTTATGCAACGGGTGCTGAGTTAGGAAGTGACACAAGTAGAAACTATGTTAAGATTCAAATTATAATATTCAAGAAATGACAGTGTGACTAGCACATAAGCAGCACTCTTCAATGAACCAGAAAAAAAACAATATGCAGATTCATAATTTCTACAAAAAGTATGACTTTTGATATTTGGAAACTCACCAATAGACTGGGACACTACAGCAGTGATCTGTTGTTTAAGAATTACTTTTACAAAGGCATTTAATGTTTTCTTTCCTTCCCCTCTCACTCATCTCTCTAGATCATGCAGGGGGAGGGGGTGAAGAGGAGGAGGCGGAGGACAGAATGTGATCAGCACCAAAGTATCTGCATGTGCCACTTCTTGATCAGTTTATAGGATGTGCAAAACATAGGCCCATAGTGACCCTTCCTTCCAACGTTCTGAGGTCTCTGGCTTCCAAGATGGCACAGCTGAGATAGAGATTTCAGTGTGTGGGGACAGACAAGTCCTCCAGCTCCTTGCTGCAGTGTCTTGGATCTCCAACATAGTGTGCCAGCATCTCCCTGACAACATATTATTTCAAGTTGTTTTCTATTGGATTTTGCCATCCTGCTTAACTTTTCACACCACGTTATAACTGGCATGAGGAAAATTACACAAGGCAAAGGGCAGCAGGTTTACATCTTTGAAAATTGCTTAATCAGAACGTACATCACAGAAACAGGCCATTCGGCCCAACAGGTCTATGCCAGCGTTTATGCTCCACACGAGTCTCCTCCCACCTCTCTTCATCTAACCCTATCAGCATATCCTTCGATTCCTCATGTGCTTATCTAGCTTCCCCTTAAATGCTTTGGTATTGCACTGATCTTTGGAGAAGTTTAAAGATATCATGTGGATAAACTACTTCTGTGAGATTGATGGAAGGATCAAGGTTCTTGTTTTTTTAAAACTTTAAATACATTTTTTAACAGTGATATATTTTGTTAAGTTATGCTGGTTCATCAAGAATTCTAGGTCTTAAAAATGCAAATATGAGAACAAGCAGCTAACATGGCATTCAAAATATTTGAGTTTGAAATGTTAATAATTTGTAAGTATGCACTTTACCAAACTGCAGTATGTACTCGTGAGCCTGGTCAACATATTTGATGAGTTGCTGGAGGAAGCTGTAGGCAAATCGTTTTTCAATGGAAGGTGTATCCAACTCCATGTCTTTTAAACCCCTGGGGAAAAAACAGCCTAGTTAGACTTCTTCTTTATAGTGTAAACTGTCATTTAAAATGTGCACATCTTGTTGGGAAACACATTCATTTCAAAAAGAGGACTGAAGCCAGTTGAATTCTTAAAGGTTTCTCGGATGGGATTATTCTTCAAAAAAGAGACATCAAAACCAGTTACACACCGCCCGTTACAGAGTTATTCAAAGAGCAAATTAAAAAAGGCAACAAAGGTAAGGGTGTTGATTCTCATGATGTTAACGCCCCCTGGATGACAGTTCATGGAGCTTAATGGCACCTGAAAAGAGGCAAAGATGCCAAAGGTTGAATCTTCTCCCTTTTTGCCCATAACATGTATATCTGTCAGACTGGCTGTTTGCGGGAAGCTCCCGCATGAAACACATAGCAACTTCAAAAAATAAAGACTCAGAAGTGATAAAATTACACCATCCGCATCATTTCCCAGCCATCGCACAAGATCAGCACCAGGTGCAAACCCAACCTATAAATAACAGCTATCCAGGGTTGCTTGGCACTGAGCTGAATATGGCAGAAGAAGATTCACTAAACAGTTTCTGCACAGTTTTTCTTCTTTTGTTTTGTGCTTTTTCTTTTGCTAGCACTTAGTTTCTCATGAGCTAAGAATTGCTATTTAGTAAGGAGTTTTACTTTGATTTCTTTTTAAAATGTTTTAAAGTTAACTCATTGATGTTTTAATAGCAACACCTTGCATTAGAAAGTGTGCGGACTGTGTCTAAAGCTATTGCCCTCCTCATGCTGGACACCAATACCTTGAGACCACATAGCCATTGATCTGAAGAAACTTGAGGATTTCCTGTGCTTTCTCCCGGTCTCTGGCCTTCTCCTTAGCTGTCAGTGTATCGTAGGGCACCAACAAAGGATGGTTTCCTCCTCCTGAGGGTACAATAGCAAGCATAGACTTGATAAATAATAAGTGGCATTTCATAATAATGTTCTTTAATCCCATGCAAAGCTGTGGAATTTCATTTCCAGGCTAAGTGATTGAGGCAGAAACTATGTCAACATTCAAGATTAGATTGGACAAGTGGATAAAGGAAATGGGGTTGTAGGGATATGGGAACAGGGTGGGTAAATGCGATTAGAACTATTTGCTCACGTAAATGCTAACACGGACTGGTTGGGCTGAATGGCCTATTTCCATATTGTAACTTCTGTGTATTTCTATGTGCATAAAATGTTGACATTTCTTTTGCCATATTTTGAAGCTTAGAAAAAAGAGGTCTACTTGTAAAAGTGATTTACGTCTCTGATCAACAAAATAGCATTATCCATCTGAAGAATTATTGATGATGTTTAAACTGCCAGCTGTCAGTAGAGTGCGTGTGACTCCCTGATCCTAATCAGGCTGTCAGGTGGGGACACTGAGAAGAGACTAGACATTTCCTCACAGGGGAAAAGAGAACATGGGCTCGATTTTCAAAGTAAAAAACGTGTGGGTTGGGGGTGGGGGGGATCATTGAAAATTGCCACCATTTCAGACCCGCCCCCAATCCGCCTCCAACCCGCCCATATCTGGTTTTCACAGGGGCAAGACGAGGGGCGGGTGACCAACCTGCTCCCAGGAGGCGGGTCAGGCCTTAAAACCTTTCAAGGAGGCTTCTGGTCTCCATTTTTCACTAATTCCCGATTTCAACCCCTGGGGGGCCAAGATTCCCGGGCCTTCTGTTTTACGCCTCGTGAAAGGAGGCGAGAAGACCCGAGACTAACAGGTAAGTGCCTGGAAAGGCACAGCTCGTGAGCCCCAGAGGAGCAGGCATACTTCCCCCAGGCCCAACAAGCCTATTGCACCGACACCCCCACAACCCCCGATCACGGACACCCGACCCCGATCCTCGCCCTCCGACCCCCCCCTCAACAATTGTGGACCCACGCGATGACCCTCGATCCCGCCGCCCCCCCACTGTGACTGACCCCCGATCCCAGCCCCCATGACTCACGACCCCCGTGGCCACCCATGCCCCTTGCCCACCCACGCCCCCCCCCCCATCTGTGCAAACAAAGACTTACCTGCAGAATTATCTGAAGACATCCTCTACCTGGCTTGTCTCCAGTCTGACTGAGACCAGCCTGTCAATCAACCGGTCAGTCGGATGGGAAATCGACAAAAAAACTAAAAGACGTCCTGAGGTCAAAATCGTAAGGACGTCCGGGAAACCTGAACTAATGGATTTCCCGACCTCAAATTGACCCCCCCGCCCCCCCGCTCCCTTCCCGGCTCTGTTTTAAAATCACCCCCCATGAGTAAACAAGTCACATAGGAAATTTGTGAGATTGCACCTAACAGTTAATTATAGAGTGAGGCACTGGCAAAGGTTGTTGACTTTGTGTCCACTATCTGAACTAGGAAAGGCAGACAATGCAATGGGGGCAAAAAATGGAGGGAGAAAGAAAGGGGGGGGGGAGCAACAAAAATATAATAAACAATAAAATGACAGATGTAATCAGGAGCCCTCGTGGGCCAATTGTACTATCTATTGTCTTCAATGGAAAATAAAAACAGGCAGGTTATAAAGCGGACGGCTGATCCAATCCCATCAGTTTCCCGGCAGGTGGGCTAGGTTAAAATTACCCCGAATGCTTCATTGGTGGGTCCAAAGAGCAACAATTGGAGGCTATTTGGCCAATAAAGATCCTAATAAGGACAAGTGACACAATGGTAAGTGGAATAAATAGTCGCAGGTCTTCATTGGAGCATTGCTTACTCTGCAGTTTGGTATCAATATAAAAACATCTTTTGAAACCCTGCTGTTAAGGAAGAAGCAGCTAAGTGTTTAGACTACACCCAGCACATGACAAAATGAAAGGTCATCGATCTGAAACGTTAACCCTACCTCTCCCTCTTCCCAAATGTTGCTTCACCTGCTGCATGTTTCCAGTATTTTCTGTTTTTATAACAAACCTACTCTGAAAACTCATTGAGGAGCATATATTAACCGAAAGACAAGAAAACAACACACAAAACTGATCTGCCACAGAAAATTTGGAGAGATATTTCAGACTGCTCTCTCACATCCACATCACTTAACAGATTGTTCATATTGGCACTGGTGGAGACTTAGGAACAGGTTGCTTGCCCTCCTCCTTAGCTGGGGATGGTGCATATTGGGCATAGACTCAACTGGAGAAGAGGAGGTGAAAAACAGCTTAAAAACAAAATACAGAGGTTTATACTCAATAGAAGAAAAAAATAACATAAATAGGGGAAGTATCGTGGCCAGAAGAGAGATGATGGGCATCATTTTAGCACCCGCTATCGGGTGCGTTCCTGGCAGGGGGGCTCCGAAAATCAGAGAATCCCGGAGCGGGACCAGAGCCCGGCTCCAACCCGCCCACTTCCGGGTTCCCCACTGATGCACCGGCGTGCGCGTGCAGCCCCCGCTGGTGGGAATCCCGCAGGCAATTAAAGCCAGCGGGGTTCCACTTGAAAGTATTTATTTTGCTTGTTCAGGTCATTAACTGACCTGATTAAGGGATTATGTGAGGAGGGGTGGGATTTTATAGCAAACTGGGACTGTTTCCCATACTGGGGGAAACACTCCCAGTTCAAATGGATCTGTTGCAGCTGTCAGCCTGTGGCAGCTGCAAAAGTCCATTTGACGGGGGGGGGGGACCCTCACTCATTGCAGGAGGCCACTCTGTCACTTGGGACAAAGTTTGGCCTCCACCACCCTCCTCCTGACAATCAAAGTCACCAACTTGCAAACTTACCCCGGGGTCCAGAGACATGTACCTACCTTGCGGACCCCCTCAGATGTTCCGGATGGGGGCCGCCGTAGCTGCACTCATGACCTCCTCGGAGGGCGAACAGCATCACCAGCCTCACTAGCCTCGCAATCCACGCCGTCCACCTCTGACACGTGGAGCTCCACAACAGAGCGCTGTGACACATCCACCTGTACAGTAGGAGAGAGGGCTACCGCAGAGAGAGATGCGTTGCAGAGGGCACTACCCTCGCCACAGGGTCCACAGACCGAGGCTCAGCTTCCTGGGTCTCTCTGAGCAGCAGTGCACACGGAGGCTCAGAGTCACTCGACATGTAGTCTTGCACATCTGCAGCCTCCTTCATGCCAAGCTGCTCCCGGCTGGCCCGAGCACCATCTTCTTACCTGTCGCTGTCAAAGTCACCACTGCCCTCAACAACTTCTCCTCCGCATCCTTCCAGGGTGCCACCGGAGACATCACCGACGTCTCTCAGCGGTCTGCACAAAAGAGCCCTGCAAATACACCTACACCCACTTTGCAGTGACACAATGGGTGGCATTAGTTATGGGTCTTCATAGCGATCCTCAGGAAAGGGCATTATTGCACAAACCAGACAAGATTCGCAAAGACATGGCAGTAGTGGTGCCAATATAATATGTAATGTGAGTTGGTCAGAAATTCAATATAAGTAACAACCATGACAAACCCTCAAACACCCTTGTGCATCCCCTTTATGCTCACGACACGTTTGCCTTACGCTGCCTACTGCACATATCTGATGCATGCCCTGTGGCATAGGTGGGAGGAGGCTCGTGTGGAGCATAAACACCGGCATGGACCAGTTGGGCCGAATGGCCTCTTTCTGTGCTGTACATTCTATGTAATCCTACGTAATCGTTACCTTTAACTTCCAATTCATTTTTCTTCTTCTTAGCCCAGATATTATGATAGTTCTCAGCTAGAAGCTCTGCCATTGCCTGTGATAAATTGCAAAGAAATGTTTACAGTCATCACATTTTATAATATTTTAAACTGTGAAGAATCGTTTTTGGAGAAGTGGCCGCTACAACACTGATCATTTACTGATCAAACTCAGTATCTAGATTATTCTTTTCTGTATAAGGAAGGACATATTTTCATAACAGACTTTCTCTTATCAGTGATAGGCCCAGTAATTCACAGTACAAGTTACTCATAGTACATATTTTGCTAATAATAGCGTATGTTTCAAACTGTTCACTCCCGATGTTAACTCTGGGCAGTTTAAAACTTGCCTCCAGAAATGAGGCTGGGGCCATTTTAACCCCTGGGCCTCTTTAAATCCCACCAGCATTTACTTTTTGCAGTACAAGTTTCCATTTTCAAACAGCTTCTAAATAGAATCACATCAATTACCAATAAATATGCATAACCTACTTAAGAGATACTAGAAATACCAAACAGAGGAAATTATCCTCACAAGTTTGCTGGTATGTTAAAATGCAAATTCCAGAGGTGTTATAAATCTACAGAAGCCCACCATCTATTTACTGTTTGGAATGATGAATTTTACCTTTCTGCTGGTGACTATAATGGGTGAATATATACAGTGAGACTGCACAGAGTGGATCCTAGGTCCAGTGAGACTGGTTTTGCTTACTATAGAGAACTCTGGGCTACTGTCCTGTTTACACCTGTAAATGAGTGGTGGCAGCAGGAAAATTTCAAGAAAAAAACCCACCAGTTTACCAATGGAGGTTTACTCATTCCAATTTTCAGGAAGGCCTCGATTGAGGTGGCCAGCAGTTCCACCGGAAAGGCGGAGGCCAAATGGAAATATTTAAATGGAGTTTAGGTGACACACGTCAGGCCCCAATGCAATCTTCATGTCAATCAGCGCTGCCATCACTATTCCCTCAACCTGCTTACAAATCATGAGTAGCACAAGTCAGGAAGTGGCCATTTGTGGCGCTATCTAAAGGAAAACTCACCTGCTCTAACTTTAAAAAGTTTTCAGAGACATTTTGCTGGTAGTTTATAGTGTTTTTTGGCAAATTACTCAAATTCAAATTGCTTATAGTGGCTGGACTACCTTCTGAAATCTTATGGGGTACTGGCAATGCACTTTTTTCCAAATGGGCATTCTTCTAGCAATCGCATTCTGGCCAGAGAGGAGGAAGAGGTGCAGCAAAATAGGTTAAAGGAGCACATGGAGCTGCAGCTGCAGGGAGACCAGCTAGAAGAGGCATACTTGCAGAAATCCCTACCCTCCCAATACAGTCCACAGACCTAGGATCACATACCTGCACTTTTCTGAGTAGCAGTTAAAGGAGGCTGTGCTCCAGCAAGGCTATCACAGAGTTGTGTCATCTCCTACAACAAGACCTGAAATCCACTGCCACAGCTGGCACTGCATTGCCTGTTGAAGTCAAAGTCACTACAGCCCTGAAGAGAGACTAGGAACTGTGGAGGAGCAAAAGGATTTGGGTGTCCAGGTTCACAAATCACTAAAAGCTAGTGCACAGGTAAAAAAAAGTAATGAAAAAGGCAGATGGAATGTTAGCCTTTATCTCAAGGGGGTTCGAATACAAAAGTGAGGAAGTTATGCTTCAGTTATACAGAGCCTTGGTCAAA
Source organism: Heptranchias perlo (assembly GCF_035084215.1). Lineage (NCBI taxonomy): Eukaryota > Metazoa > Chordata > Chondrichthyes > Hexanchiformes > Hexanchidae > Heptranchias > Heptranchias perlo. The sequence continues at coordinate 15,523,725 of NC_090332.1, read as the reverse complement.
TCTCATTTGGAGTACTGCGTTCAGTTCTGGGCACCGCACTTCAGGAAAGATATATTGGCCTTAGAGGGAGTGCATCGCAGATTCACCAGAATGATACCAGGGCTTGAAGGGTTAAATTATGAAGACAGGTTGCGTAAACTTGACTTGTATTCCCTTGAGTTTAGAAGGTTGAGGGGTGATCTAATCGAAGTTTTTAAAATGATAAAAGAATTTGATAGGGTAGATACAGAGAAACTACTTCCTCTAGCAGGGGAACCAGAACAAGGGGGCATAATCTTAAAATTAGAGCAAGGTCTTTTGGGAGTGAAATGAGGAAGCACTTTTTCACACAAGGGATAACAGAAATCTGGAATTCCCTCACAATAAAGGCTGTGGATGCTAGGTCAATTGAAATTTTCAATAAGAAAAGCTATTTCAATACAAAAGTGTTCCAATGTAATTCTTCAATTGCACTCTTTACAACATGATGTGGAGATGCCGGTGATGGACTGGGGTGGACAAATGTAAGGAATCTTACAACACCAGGTTATAGTCCAACAAATTTATTTTAAAATCACAAGCTTTCGGAGATTATCCCCTTCGTCAGGTCACACATTCGCTGACACACAGAAAATATGTCATAACAGATTACCTATAGCAGAACAACTTACATGCAGGTCCCTGGAAAGTGTAACATTGCTCATGTCGATCGACCGAGGGCTGTAACCATGTGCAGAATCTACAGAAAGCTGAGTAACAAGTGCAAACACAATTACAATGGCAGGTGCAAAAAATGTACGAACAGAGTTATCTTCTACATTTTAAAAAAATAAAATGACAGTTATAACTGCAGGAAAGACCAGCAAAGCGAAGTACAATGGAAAACTCTTAATGGGAAAAAATTGTGTTTTATTTACATTTTAATGGTACAGTACTTACTATTTTCACCTTTTCTCTTAGTCTCCCCATGCCACACACCATCTCTTATCAATGGAGTCCAGGCAGGTGAATTGCTACCAGCCCACTTGCCTGGTCTCTCGTATGTTTTACCCAAATTTATTCAAATAAAGTATTCCAGAGTCTGAGTGGGTTGGAGCAGGACACGACGTGCTGGGGACGGAGCAGGGCACGGCGTGCTGGGGACGGAGCAGGGCACGGCGTGCTGGGGACGGAGCAGGGCACGGCGTGCTGGGGACGGAGCAGGGCACGGCGTGCTGGGGACGGAGCAGGGCACGGCGTGCTGGGGACGGAGCAGGGCACGGCGTGCTGGGGACGGAGCAGGACAGCCATGTTTTTCGAAACAGAATGGCTATTTGCTTTGCTTGTATTGTGTATTTTTAAATGCAGCCAAAGATTGGCATCTGTAAACAATTCCTTTTCCCACTCCTAATTACCATCAGTGGGGATTGTCAAGTGCCCAGTGGTTTTACTTGGTAAAGACAGCTAAATCCAATCCAAAACAGCCCTGGTCAATGGAAAATCCGGGTTGTAATTCTTATGTTGGTCTTACCTGACTTGACTGAGATATTCTACGTGTTCTGTTATGTAGGGCCATGGATTCTCCTTCTCGTGTTCTCTCAATTGTCCAACTCCAGGCAACCATTGTTTTTAGAGACTCCTTTATTGGCCAACGATACACTTCCTTGTCCTGGAATTTTTTTTTAAAAACTTACTTTTTCTTATTTATATTTGTGGTTAAAAAAAATGGAGAGTCCTTAATGAAATCAATACACAGAAATGTTGATTTGGTTTTCATAAGATTGTGAAAAGTGAGTTAGGATATGTGTGTAAACACTAACTAGACAGTAGCAAGTACAAGCTAAAATTATAAATCATATTTTCAAAGGGATTTTAATTTCATGAAGTAAAAAAAAAATTCATAACAAAGTTAACCCAGGGAAAATTAATGTTAGACATTTATAGACCTTTTATTAGTCTATATTTAAATCTAACATATATATCAGCATTTAAAGCTGCAAAATTTAAATTGAAGGGTTTTACAGTATTTACAGATTTGTCACATCTACAACAAAATTCTTATGTCCAATGAATTAGTTTGAGAGCGACACACCTATTGTAAATGGAAACATATGTCAGTACAATGTCCAGTTGGACAATTCAACATTTTAAGGTCCTTTTCTGATGGGGAGGAAGGGACTAGAATTGGAATAGGAACTGGTTGAGTCCACATGTAAAAATATTCACGTTAATGAATTCTGAATACAGCAAATTGTAATTGGAGGTCCAAAAACGTTCTCAAAGTTTTTCATACAGAATTCTTGGGCATGATGTTAGCATGGAGCCAGGAAGGGAGTGGGGTGGGGGGGGGTAATCGGATACGAAACCCGGAAGTAAAGTTGTGGGGTCACAATCTGCAATCGCGACCTTATTGAGGGCAATAAATTTTACTTCCAGGTTTCGTGCCCGGCAGCCAGCCTGATTGACAGGCTGGCTGGCTGACTGACTGACAGGCTGGCTGTCAGGTGGGAATCAGAGAGGAAGAAGAGAAAGTGGGCCGTGGAGGAGATCGGGGTGGGGAGGGGTGCAGTGGAGGACATCTTGGGGTGGGGTGGCGGGGGGGGGGGACATTGGAGGACATCTTGGGGGGTGGGGGGGGACAGTGGAGGACATCTTGGGGGGCGGGGGGGACGAAGAGTGGAGGACATCTTGGGGGGCGGGGGGGTGACAGTGGAGGACATCTTGGGGGGCGGGGACAGTGGAGGACATCTTGGGGGGCGGGGGGGACAGTGGAGTACATCTTGGGGGGCGGGGGGGGGACAGTGGAGGACATCTTGGGGGGGGACAGTGGAGGACATCTTGGGGGGCGGGGGGAGACAGTGGAGGACATCTTGGGGGGCGGGGGGAGACAGTGGAGGACATCTTGGGGGGCGGGGGGAGACAGTGGAGGACATCTTGGGGGGCGGGGGTGACAGTGGAGGACATCTTGGGGGGGGGGGGGGGACAGTGGAGGACATCTTGGTGGGGGGACAGTGGAGGACATCTTGGGGGGGGGGGGGGACAGTGGAGGACATCTTGGGGGGGAACGGACAATGGAGGACATCTTGGGGGGGACGGACAGTGGAGGACATCTTGGGGGGGACGGACAGTAGAGGACATCTTGGGGGGGACGGACAGTGGAGGACATCTTGGGGGAGGGAACAGTGGGGGACATCTTGGGGGAGCGAACAGTGGGGGACATCTTGGGGGGGGGGAAACAGTGGAGGACATCTTGGGGGGGGAAACAGTGGAGGACATCTTGGGGGGGGGGAAACAGTGGAGGACTTCTGGCGGGGGGGGAAAAAACAGTGGAGGACATCTTGGCGGGGGGGGAAACAATGGAGGTCATCGGCGGGGGGGGGGGGGGGAAACAGTGGAGGACATCGGGGGGGGGGGGTGCATGGAGCAGATCCCGGGCCAGGAGGTCAGGCGGTGATCGGTTCGCCAGAAGATCGGAGGTTGGGGGTTGTGTCTCGGCCATCGGGGGTCGGGGGGTGTGTCTCGGCCATCGGGGGGCGGGGGTTGGTCCACCATTGGGAGGGGGGAGGGGGTGGCGATCGCGGGAGTCTGATTGCGCCAGGTGAGCTTGTTGGGCCTGGATGAAGCACTCCTGCTCCTCCTGGCCCACAAGCAGTGCATTAAGGGCACTCACCTCATAGATCCGGCCCTCCTCGCCTGCTTTCACATGACAAGAATCAGAAGCGATGGGAAACTCATGCAGGTAAGGTTAAAATCATTTTACCTTTGTAATACACAAAAAAAATTAAGTGCCTCAACTATCGCAACGAAGTATATTGTCCCTTTAACAATCCGCCCACTGGCATTAAGTAGGGATGGGACTTCTGGGTTTCGGATGCGCGCACATTCAAATGCGCCTGGGTTAAACCTTGAAGTGGGCGCACTGGAGCCAGGTTGCGATCCCACTTCAAAAAACTGCAATTTTGACCTCTTACCCGCCCACAACCCATTCGTTCTTCAGGGTTAAAATTGCCCTCCTTATCTCTCAAAGCTGTGACCTAGAAAGAGATTACGCCACACAAAAAGAAGTTTGGTTGCGTTATATTCATCAATAAAAATAAAATAATTGGGTCTTGTTTGGTATGTAAACTCTTGATGGTCCTTTTAAATAAATTCTTGAGAGATAAAGGGAATTTATCTGTTCCTTTCAAAAGGGAATTGGATATATACTTGAAAAGGAGAAATTTGTAGGGCTGCGGGAAAAGAGCAGGGGAGTGAGACTGATTGGATGGCTCTTTCAAAGAGCCGGCACAGGCACGATGGGCTGAATGGCCTCCTTCTATGCTGTATGATTCTATGATGAAATGTTTGATTTATAAATATCAGAAGAAATAAGATCTGTTCTAACCAAATCCAGCTGTATATATTACAAGCTATTCAGGAAAATCCCAGTTTATAGTATATGCTGGCTTCCAACTCCTGAAGTTGGAGGGCAGCCTCTTGTCTCTACTGCCCGCTTTACTTCACACAGTCAGGACGTTTCTCTGCAACACTGGGCTATCAGCAGTAGGTACAGCTGGCACAGGTGACCTGGGATCTCTTGGATAGATGGGAGACTTGTAAGGTATACAACTGTGAGAAAGAATTAAGTGTGCCTTTGCCATACACATAATTGATCTTAGACAAATCTAGATTATAGCAACCTATGAAACCCAAATCTGTCTGATTTGGAAACTCTGGATAAAAGCAAATTGATGACATAATACAAATATTCTAGTGTTTGAAAATAGATACTGTTATTATTTCCGGGTAATCAATTGTAGCACAGCATTAACATCCTTCACCTTGATGAGTGCTAAAGTTCACCAAAATATGAGCGTTATTAACCGTTCCATGCGGATGTTATCACATATCATCTTCATAGGGCATACTGGCTATCATTATCCACCCTGGAACAAAGTTCTTGTAACAAAAATACAGACAAAATAGAATTTCAAGATGTATATACCTGAAAACAAAATGGATTGATGGGAGTCATTTCAAGGCTGTAACTTCATTTTAGAAACAAAAAGATTATTATAAACTGTTCAGGCTTCACTCTGCAAGTTTACAGCATCATCCTTTGACACTGTTATTTTTTAATCATTCCTGAGCATCTATTATTCTCTCGATAATAACACTGGATGCATGAGATAAATATTTGCTTCCTACCCACCTTTTCAGACAAAAGTTTGAACGGTTTTAACAAAGGATGAACCTTGGCAGCCTCGTTACATGTTTCACCATACACCCATCCACTTGAAAACTAGAAAAAGAACACTGTGTTAATTTTATCCTATTACAGTTTGGGTATCATCTAAGATGTCCTCAACATTTCTTAATTATTGTAGTACTCTCTTCTGAAACAGCACCCTATAGTGGCTCTTTGGTGCAGCGTACTGGTGCTCAAATACGTCATGAACTGGTAAGATGCAGCTTTAATGCCCACAGGCAAGTTCCTGCTGTTGTGTGTGATGCCAGGGCAAGGTGGTAAATATAGGGCAGGGGATTTCCCACAAAGAGAATGGCACAATAAAGGGCCAGTCACATGTGCAGCATTTGCACACCTCCTTGCAACTGACTCAAGACTGGCAAAAGCTTAGGAGCAAACTGCATGTTTACACTCTCACCAGGAAATAGGTTATGGCCTGGGGGAGATCAAAACAGGTGTGACTGAGAGTAAACTTAAACAAAAACTGTGTGGGGGATAAAACGGAGCATCCTATTTTCTCTAAGAAAAATACTCTTCATGGGTGGAATGCTCCTATAACATGACTAACATGAAGCTTAACGGGAGCAAAAAAAACTCAAACATTGCTGCAAAAAATAAGTAACAAATAGTCTTATAAGTGGGTTACACTGCTTATAAAAAGTACAGCGGTGCAGCCTGCTAGAGCATGACAATGGTGAGATATAGATTCAGTTCCATACCACTGACTTCCTCATCTCGGCCATGCTACCATAGGGAGATGATGAGCAGTGAGTGACACTATGGGTTAGGCCACATTTGTCTGTCGCTCAATGGCTGATCCAGAGCAGCATCAGTGGAAGCTCAGGAGCAGGGTGCTCTCTCAGTTGCACGCAATGTGTACCCTAGGGAAATCCAGGGAAGAATAAAATGCCTTACCTTGTCCATTGCCCATTTGTCGTGACTGTGTTCTGCATATTTGTTGATAAAATAATCCAACTTTTCTGGGAGAGTTGTACTGACAGTGGAAGTGAACAAACAAAAGAAATTACCTCCTGAACTACATTTTTATATTAATATAACTCATAAACCATTTGTGATAACATTGGTCAGCCAGTATTAGTGCTGGAGGCGATATACTTTTCTTCCACTCTCCCTCCACCTTTACTGCTGACTGAATTACTTATTAAATTTTATACCTGTTTCCTATTTTTTAGCAGAATGGTGTTACTAAAGACTTTAGAAGTTAAGCAATTTAGGGGTTCCAAATATGATTTTTTTTTTGCTACTTATTTCAATTTTGGAAGATGGGGAACAAGAAAAGTTTACAAGAGTATGTAGAAAGGGCAGGGCAATGAGACTACATTGGTAGCTCTTAAGAGAGCCAGCACAGGCATCATGGGCTGAATTGCCTTCTCCTGCACAGTAACATTCTATGATTCCAAGAGGAGAGGTCCTTCCTTTCAGTTCCATAAAGAATACATCAGCTCCACAGAAATTACTTCGCTCTAAAAGGGAAACGGCGCTGAATCCTCAGTAAACCTGGATACTTCTCATCTGTACCCTCAACAGCTGTTGGGTTAAGTAAGATCTACCCTAGCTCTATATGACTGGGATACGCTCATTGGTCTCGCAGTCTGTTGATCCACCTACTGATCCTCAACACTGCTGTCACTGCTGTTCTGCAAAGTTTTCTTCCCTCCCGGCCCCAGCCCCCCACCCGAAATCGGACTCCCCCCTCCCCTACCATCGCACTCCCCTCCCCGCAATCCGATGACCCCCTCCTCCGACCTTCCATCCACTATCTCCCCCCGACCTTTCCGATCTCTCCCCAGCCTTTCCAATCTCCCCAAGGCCTTTCCGATCTCCCCAAGGCCTCTCCGATTTCCACCACCCCCCACACCGTCTTCTCCGATCTCCCCCACCCAGCCTCGGCCCTTCCCAATATGCCCCCCCACCCCCGGCCTCCCCAATCGACCCGCCCCAGCCTCCCCGATCTCCTCCCCCATGCCTCCCCGATCTCCCCCTCCCTCCTCTCTGCTCCCCTGCTGGCCAGGAAACGGAGAACATTTTTTGAAATGAGGGCCTGCCATTAAACTTGGCAGGACCTCCGGTTTACCTACATTTCCTGATACCCAGCCGTTACGAACCCCGAACCGTCCCCCCCTTCCCACCCCACCTGCTTCCTCCCCGCCTCCCCGGAGATATCAGAGTCCAGGATAGGCATCTCTCAGAGACACACATAGGCTTGAGAATGGCAGAGTGAATCCATGTTGTTCATAGTATAAAGACAGTGTAGGCTTAGTGTAGGGACAACTCGTGACTTTTGCCCAGAATAGTGGCAAACTTACATAGTTATTATTTTGATGTGGAGATGCCGGTGATGGACTGGGGTTGACAATTGTAAACAATTTTACAACACCAAGTTATAGTCCAGCAATTTTATTTTAAATTCACAAGCTTTCGGAGATTTTCTCCTTCCTCAGGTAAATGTTTCAAGATCTCCTTGAAGCCTACGCATTTATACATGCAAAGTTTTCTTCCCTCCCGGCCCCAGCCCCCCACCCGAAATCGGGAGTCCGATTTCGGGTGGGGGGCTGGGGCCGGGAGGGAAGAAAACTTTGCATGTATAAATGCGTAGGCTTCAAGGAGATCTTGAAACATTTACCTGAGGAAGGAGAAAATCTCCGAAAGCTTGTGAATTTAAAATAAAATTGCTGGACTATAACTTGGTGTTGTAAAATTGTTTACAGTTATTATTTTAACATGGTAGGAAAAATGGTATGAAATTGATGTATCTCACAAGAAAGTGTCCTATTCATTCATATTTTTCATGTAGAATAAACAAGTTTTTTGGATTACAATTGGCCTCATGTCACTAGAGATATTTTCAGTCCGTCTTTCAAAAAAGACAAGAACATACTATTCAGTACATGCAGCAAGGGGTCTATGACATGATTCTCATGTCACGCTGTAGCTTAACTAGATATTGAGCAGTAAATGTGCATACCTGATCACAGGGGACATGAGGTCTACTTAAGAGAGTAATTGGTGACGCTGAACCCAAGAGAATATTTAGTTCAGACTCAAAATTTTTAACAGGCAGTCTGAATATTTAACACACCAAATCATTTTATCAGAAAATCTAGTGTGCGAGTAGCTCAAAGCAAATATGAAGGAATGACTTGTGATTTACACAACAAAGTGCCTATTTACACCATACTGTCTTTGTGTTGTTGTTGAGAACGAAGAGAATTATGCTTAAAATTGATTTGAAATATGAAAAAAAACGTTTGCAGGGTCTTCTTCCCCCGCCCCCTTTTCCTGAAAGTTGTAGTTGTGGCCTATGGTCATCAAGAATTTGATGGCATCTGCTTGCACAGGTAAAGACTGCTCCTAGGACGGTGTGACATAATGAATTAGAAGTTTCAGAAAACAGAAGTGTTCAAAAGCTCTCCAATCATACCTTGAGGTATCTACAGGTTGTGGGTTGAAGTTTCCTTCGGTATCTACTGACGATTGTTTCTCCATCATTGCCACATAGTTGGATTCCATGTAGTCTGGGGGCAAGGCCCCTGCAACAGCACTCAGACAGGGCAACGCCAACTTAAATAACTCCTGTTCATATTTCTGAAGATAGACACAAAATAGCAGAGGAACACAAAGCATCCATTTGATCGCTTCTTGAAAATAAAACACGTTTATCTGTAGTTCCCTCCACCCCTTTCGTTTTGTTTAAAAAAGGCTTAGTTGTCTTCCAGTTTCCAGTTCTGATGAGGCATTTATGTCCAAAAAGTTAACTTTTTCTTCCTTTAATTGCTGATGTTTTTCCAGATTTTGCTATTTTTATTTTAGACTTCCAACATTTGCAGTTTTTTTCCTTATGGAAATTCAAGGATTTTTAATTCCTGTACTATTAGCATTTTAGTTTGCATTATTATAAACACAAGGGGGGAGCAATTGGTATGCATTGTGCCCATTTTTGGGGCGTAAAATGGGAGCAACATATACAAATTTCTGGGCGCTAGGTCCTGCACCTGAACTGCGCTGGTGGCATAGCTGCCGCCATATTGGTCCTCGCAGTTTTTAGGCATCCCTGACAGTTACCTGAAAGCAGCATTGGCCCAACTTAGATATGCAAAGAAAGGTCATGAGCCTGTCTGAGGATGCTTCTGCAATCTTCATCAAAAACTAGGCTGAGCTACTGCGGGCCACAACCAGCCCACAATCGTGCTCCTTCCTGTTCTCCTCCCCCTTCACGACTTACTGGATAGCCCCAGCCCGCAAGGCATGCAGTCATAATTGGTCACGTGAGGCATGGTGAGCTGCCTCTGGTGCTCTTATGAGAATCAAGGGATATGGGGATCGGGCCGGAAAGTGGGGTTGAGGTAGAATATCAGTCATGATCTTATTGAATGGCGGAGCAGGCTCGAGGGGCCGTACGGCCTACTCTTGCTCCTATTTCTCTATTTCTTATGTTCTTATGATCTTATGTTCTCTCCCCGATTATTAATTTCAGGACATCCTTGGACTGACCTGTTTGGGTGCGCGCTCCAGTTGGACTGCCCGTTTCACGACTATAATCGGGCGCTGACCAATTTCTACCCGAAGGTGCTTTAATACCGCCCATCTCCTTATGTGCAGTGGTTTTTATTTTGTATATCATCTTGAAAATCTTGTTAGTGGGGGTTAAAGCTACAAATTATTGACAGATAGATCCATAACTATATATTTTCATCACAAAAAGAGACAATGAGACAAGCTCAATGGCAAATTATTAATTCTATTATTCTGAAGCATTAACAGACAGTTTTTGGGATGAGGTAAGAAATTATACCCAGTTGCTGCCCTTAAATAAATGTTATAAATGACAAGCACTTGAATTTTAAGTAGAATTGGAAATAAGACTTTATACTGAATGTAAAGTAATATAAAAAGGGGAGAATAGAAGTGGCATTTTCTCAGAACAAAACAGTCTACTTTTCACCACTATTGTTAGAGAGATGCAGATTATCTAGAACTAGATATTAAAATTATGAAATAAATGGGAATGGACCCACAATCTGAAGATGATTTTCCAAACTATTACCCCATACAGTATTAGTGAGGTTGATTTTAATAAAAAAATAAGGTTGTTTAAAAAGAACTGTTGGTATGGTAGATGGTAAAACAGAAATCCAAGATTTTGTTTTCCCTGCAAAGGTACCTTCTGGGACAGGGCATCAAATATACCCCAGAACAGCTTCCTGGACAAGTGAAGTTCTTCTTCTGAAGCTGCTCCAAAGCTGCCCCAACCTCCGGGGAGACAATAATACTTCCAACACCGTTCATAGTGATTGGTCAGTAACTGGAAGAGAAGGATGACTGCTGGTTACTGAACAAAAATTACTTTTAAAAAATAATTACCTTTGTTTTGTTCCTTATCCCTTTTCCCCCCTCATTGCATAACATACACCATTCCCAGAGAAGGCGGCAAGCAAGATAACCTGTTCCCAGGCCTCCACCAAGAACGTACCATCAGAAGGTGTACAAGAGGGGCCCAGGCTTATGCCACCTTCCTTTGAAGAAGCACGTGGTCTCTGCTCAGCACCTATTAATTGTGTGGTTTCTTCATCCCTCGATAGCACAGCACATTAAAACTCCATCACGCTGTACCACCCTGTCACTTCAAAGGAAATGATATTTTCACCCTTTCATCAGCACACATCTAAATTTATATTTTTAACAAACTGCACTCCAAATAATATTCAACCAGATTTCTAGTTGTTCTACAATCTTCTCTTTTTAGTTGGAACAGTAAAACTCACATTTCTCACACATCAGCTTTTGTAAATAAAATAATAAAAAACTGCAATAGGAATTTTACTAAAATTGGGAAATATTTATTGGTAATTAATGAAAACAAAGCAATCTTTGAAGGTAACTTAACAGCTGCCAACCCAATGCCCATATTAGGTTTCTGCTAGTGAAAGGGTTAACAATTTACTTCATAAATTGCAACACCAAAATCATTGCATTGCAAAGAGCATTAAACATGTTCAGTTCCTTGATACAAATTGAATTATACAGTTCCTGCATCTATTACCAATGTTTGTTCAATCTAAGAAATTTGAGATAAATCAAAACCTAGAAATACTGTTGGCATATAACAGATGATCGAATGACATTCCCCTGTCTGCTATTTTAGCAGAGGTATTAAATCATTTAAAATAAATAGGTTAGTTCCTGCATTAAAACAATGGACAAAGAAATGTCATACGAACATCTTAAAATCACCAAGTGTCATTTCTAGGCTTAAAAGTCTTACCACGGTTTCAGTGCAATGCTGTTATCCTCAATTGATAAGCAATCTGCACTATTCCTTTCATTTTGTTCTAATCTTGTATTTTTTATGTGCTTTTTTTCCTCCTATTGTAGCATCCGGTAGGCCATGCACTGTACCAGGCTTCTGCCAAAGCTGCTCTTGATATAAGTGCAAGAGCAGATCCAGGTGACCTGCCCTCAAATCCTTCATTACTACCCATGTGGAGCAGCACCACATCTGCATCACTGGTCCCTATTAATTTTAAATCCAATTTTGTTCAGTAATTTTTCTTTTGTTTGTAAATTGAAAATATCAGACAAAGGAATGTCATATCAACACGTTGAGCATTCACCCACTAATATCAGCAATAATAATTGCTAGGCTTTAGAGAACTGATCACATTTCAGCAAACACACAAACTTACTTTTAGAGGCATCTTTGCATGTTCATTCAGCAGGGGGACATCAAACACCAATCTCCTCAACAGGTGCTGCATCATGGATGGTCGTAATTGGCTGTGCAGAAAGGGAATTCTCCAGGATGAGTTACGGATGTCGTTCGTTCTTACATTTACCACTACAGAAACACTTAGGCAATTCTACACACAGAAACACAATAGTTACATAGTCCCTTAACATAACGTTGCACAAATATTATTTATTTATCTTTTTAATTGAGAAACCAAAGTAAGGGCCAAGGCCCACAGTGCAGGACAACACCAAGGACGAAATGAGCAAAGAATATACAAGGTAAATTAGGAAGTAATGATTAGATTATGCCAAGTCATGGTCATAAAAGCCTCTAGATTTTGGGAGAGATTGTGGGAGATAAGGGGCTCAACCTCGTGGAAGGTTGGCAGCAGGGGGGGGGGGGTGAGGTTGCGCATGGCAACACGAATAGAAAGAAAACGTATCTTTTCCGATGCAATGTAATTGAAGGTGATTAAAGTTGTTTCTGGGTTTCGCGTCGACAGGAGCTGCAACGCTGTGGGTGGGGGGGGATGGGGGAGAGAGAGAGAGCGAGTCGTCATCCGGCGATGGAACAGAGAGTGGAGGGCACTGAAGGTCGGGGGTTGGGGAGAGGGGAAGGTCGGGGGGGGGGGGGATGGGGAGAGGGGAAGGTCGGAAAGTGACATCGGGGGGGAGGGGGAGATCGGAGAGGGAGACATCAGGGGGTGAGAGGGACATCGGACAGGGAGACATCGGGAGCTGAGAGGGACATCGGAGAGGGAGACATCGGGGGCTGAGAGGGACATCGGAGAGGGAGACATCGGGGGCTGAGAGGGACATCGGAGAGGGAGACATCGGGGGCTGAGAGGGACATCGGAGAGGGAGACATCAGGGGCTGAGAGGGACATCGGAGAGGGAGACATCGGGGGCTGAGAGGGACGTCGGGGAGGGAGACATCGGATATCAGGACAGGGTAGAAAAGTAGGTTTATTTTGTTTTTATAAACCTTTGTTCAATGGCTTTTTATTTAATTTATTTTGTTTATTTTTGCCCTGGTTTCACCAGGCGTGAATCGGAAGCCGTGAGAAAGCCGCCCAGGTAAGTTTAAATCGTTTTAACTCTCTACTGTGTCAGAAATAAAGTAGCTTAAGTACCTCAATGAGGTATATTTGGTTCTTTAACTATCGTGAAGTGCACGCACGCACACAGGCGGGTCTGTGGCAACCCCAGAAGTCAGCGGGTTGGAGCCGGCTTCCGAACCCGCTCGGGATTTTCGCCATTTTCGCAGTCCCTCCGCCCCCAACACACCCACAATTTGATTTTAAAATTGAGCCCAAGGAATTCCATAGTTTTGAGGATCAGGGAAGAAAATGAGTTCGAGTAGGAGACTATGCTGGCTGCAAAACAACAGGAAGGAGGAAGAGTGTGTGGAAGGCATATTTGGAAATTAGAAGCAACAAGAGATAAAAGTTCAGAGCAGCATTAACTATCAGTACAAACAGAAAACAGAGAGTTTCCACATTCTAACCTCTCTCTGGGTAAGGACGTTTCTCCTGAATTGCCCATTGAATTTATTAGTAGCTATCTTATATTTTTGGCCACTAGTTCTGGTCTGCCCCGCAAATGGGAACATCTTCTCTGTCTACCCTATCAAACCCTTTCATAAGGTTAAAGGTAGTTACTCAGACTGGCAAAAGGGACTGGGAACTGGTGTTCCACAAGGATTTGTGCGGGGACCACCGTTGTTCACCATTTACCTAAACGATTTGGACTTGGGAGTCGTAAGTACAATTTCAAAATTTGCGGACAACGCCAAATTGGGGGCACAGTTAATACAAAGGAAGAATGCATTAAAATGCAGGAAGACATTAATAAACTTGCAGAATGGCTGTGTAATTGGCAAATGAATTTCAATATAGATAAGTGTGGGTGGTACATTTTGGTAGCAAAAATAAGGAGGCCACATGGTCCTTGAAAAATAAGAGTCTAAATGGGGTAGAGAAGCAGAGGAATCTGGGGGTACAGACACACAAATCACTAAAATTAGCGATGCAGGTTAATAAGGCTATAAAAAAAACAAAGCACTGGGGTTCATTGCTAGAGGGATAGGATTGAAAAGCAGGGAAGTTAGGTTAAACTTGTACAGAACCTTAGTTAGACCACACTTGGAGTACTGTGAACAGTTCTGGTCTCCATCTTATAAAAAGGTTATAGAGGCATTGGAGAAGGTGCAAAAAAGATTTACTAGGATGATACCAGATCTGAGAGGTAATACTTATCTGGAAAGATTGAACAGGCTGGGGCTCTTCTCTCTAGAAAAAAGACTGAGGGGTAACCTGATAAAGGTCTTTAAGATTATGAAAGGGTTTGATAGGGTAGACAGAGAAGATGTTCCCATTTGCGGGGCAGACCAGAAGTAGTGGCCAAAAATATAGGATAGCTACTAATAAATCCAATAGGCAATTCAGGAGAAACGGCCTTACCCAGAGAGAGGTTAGAATGTGGAACTCGCTATCACAAGGAGTAGTTGAGGCAACCATAGATGCATTACAGGGGAAGCTAGATAAACATATGAGGGAGAAAGGAATAGAAGGATATGTTGATGGGGTTAGATAAAGAAGGATGGGAGGAGGCTCATGTGGAGCATAAAACACCGGCATGAACCTGTTGGGCCGAATGGAGTGTTTCTCTACTGTACATTCTCTGTAATTCTATGTAAGTGCCCTTTAGAAAGTGGGTTGCTAAGAACTTCGCAGATATTCCAAATGTGGACCCATCAGGGATCGACATAATGTTAGGTTAGACTACTGTTCTCTAACTGATGGGATCAAAATTTGATTGACATCCAAGAACACAAAGTTATGCAATGCATTATACCATTGCCACACATAGCTTGAACCGAAAATATTCAATCTTGCTCTATAGCAAATCCTATCTTTCAACTTACCCACAGATTGCAAGTAAGCATTCCTCAATTGCATCCCTCTGGGCCTTAGTGAGGGAGCATCCTTTGGACAGCCTGTAGACGGTGTGCAACAAGGAATCGATAAGAGATGCATGATGTTCAGTGCCAGCAAAGAGTGGAGCACACTTCGTTAACAGCGGCAAAACAGCAGTGCACAAGTATCGATTTAGTGCCAATGCCATATCTGTAGCACTCAAGGCAGCCTAAAGATTAAGAAAAAAACAAGCAAACATGCTTGCAGTTATTGTATTTTATTCAGCCAATATCAGCAATCAGGTATCCCTAGTCTGTGCAGACTGATGAGGTTTAGAAATCTTGCTCAAAAATTCATCCTACCCCACACCTTGCATGTCCTCCCATGGGTCAAATCCTTCCCCTGCCATTCTTTCCCAGGTAGCCCCTTCCCTCAGGCACTTTACTACTGTGACCCCAAGTCTAACCTGCCCACAATTGGTTTCCCTGATAAACTGTGTACTGGCAATCCCTGCACACACATAGTCTGTTTTCATAATATCACCCCATTTGTTACTTCAATCTGTTGTTAATTGGAACAAAACTGGCTGTGAAACATTCAAATATGTAAGAGCATGGACAAACTGTGCACGTGATAGAGGAGTTGGCATCCATTTATTGTCTGATATTTGGTTAGACATAACTCATGTACAATGCCAGCATAAAAAAATGTACAACTACTGTACCAATGCCATACAGCTCTGGTATGAAACATGGTGTGCACAATATGTGACTGCCAGTGGGTTGTATCAGCCAATCTTCAAATATAGTTACGGAGATGCAAGCACTCCAATTTTGCTCATGAATTGCAACAATCTGTCATCATTGTTTTGTTGCAGCTTTTTAGTTTATGCAGTGCCAGCATTCTTGTTCTGTGCTTTGCGAACTGGTATGATTTCCACTTCAATTAAAATATGCATGGAAACTGCACTCATGGCTGTCACTGGCTTGCTCAACCCAGAATTATGATGTAACACTGTTAAGGATCTAACCTGAACCATATGGTTTTCCTAATGAAGTGACTTTAACCCATTTTCTTCTATAGACACCAACTGGCCACTTTTATAAATACACATTCCCACGATGGAGTCTTACTTGCTGGGAGGGAAAACCCATTGATTTTAAATGGGTGCAAAATAGTGGTGGGGGGAGGGAGGGAGGACACGCCCAAATTCCCAATATAGAATCATAGAATCATAGAAGTTACAACATGGAAACAGGCCCTTCGGCCCAACATGTCCATGTCGCCCAGTTTATACCACTAAGCTCATCCCAATTGCCTGCACTTGGCCCATATCCCTCTATACCCATCTTACCCATGTAACTGTCCAAATGCTTTTTAAAAGACAAAATTATAGAATGTATTCCTGGCATATTATGTATTCCTGGCGGGTGAGGTTCTGCATTGGGAGTGTGAATTCGTAAAATCATTCCTCACTTATTATTTTGAAAGAGTAGTTCGTGGTCCTGGAAAGAAACCAGTTGTGCAGAAGGGATGTCTGATATTAAGATTGACAACTGATACTGCAGTAGTGTCACAAGTTTATGTAATATATACAGGCAGCAATGTGTTACAGACTTGTGTGATTTTTCCAATATGCTTTAATGCTGTACCAATATATGTCAGGAGTGATACTCCACATTTATCGCCTAAAGTTGTGCTTTACCAGTACCACAAGTCTTGTAACAATTAGTACTTCATTCTAGTTTTAAGCTGGTCAAAGTGTTCACTCTACACAGAACCCTACTTTGGGAAGACAAATTCTATAATTATACTGCTGCATATACAGTTCAAGCAGATACACAATTAAAATTTACATGCTCATTATTCCTACCAAAATGCTGATGAGAACAATCCCTACAGCGTGGCTGTGTGAAAATTATACTCATCCACCATTACGCTCTGCCAAACCTCTAATGACAACACTGATAATGAACTTTTTTTTTAATCCACTCACCTGGAAGTATATGTTGATATTACAGTTCAATTTCTTGATCTAGTAGTCAGCCAGACAGGTTTATTTTCAGTGTGAATGGCTGAATTCCTGAATCACCACTATATTTGTATCACAATGACAGAAACATGCAGAGACATGACACCAATTAAACCTCAGAGGCCCTTTATCTACGCACCGTGTCCAGTGAGGCAGCAGCACGGAGGTCTGGCAAAAAGCCAACCTCTAGCAGATGTAAAAGGAAATCTTGTTCTTCAATCCCATACACCCTCTCTAGGAACAAAACCATGGCTGCCTTGTGATCAGGGCAGAATCCTGCTGACATGTCTGGCTCCACAACTGTCCCATCTAGAAGGAAACATTTATTTACTAAATATTGAATATATTAAGAACTATTTTCTTAGATAATCCAAATAAAATTTTTACAAATTTCATTATTTTTATTTCCTTTTCTCAATGCACAAACATCCTACGGCTGAGCCAACAACCTCCGTTCTGACAACGATGCTCTTATGTCAGCCACCAGCACCGCATAACACTCGCTCTGATTTTTCTTCTCCCATGAGCAAGCATCCAGTCTTCTCAGTCTTCTCCACACAGTAATGAAATTGAAAACCCAGCAGAGAAATCAAACCCATGTCTCACTGTTCAAATTCATAGTGCCATCTCACTACACCCAATATTTACACTGTAAGGAAGTGTCCATATAAGATGGGAGCAGGGATTGCGTGCTTCCTGTATCCAACAGAGATCAGTAAGCATGAGATTTTACCCAATGCATATAAATCAACAGAGCAAGTATTTAGAAAAAAAAATTACACATACCTCTGATAAATAGTAAACCTTCCATAACTTATCAATTTAATATTTTAGAAACAATGGAAAACCTATAAATTATCAGGATCCCCTAACTCATGAAATTAATTTTGTATCCTACACTCCACACTGAGTATCTTCTATATCACAGACCTAATCATCTAGCAGTGAATTACAGTGGATGTTACACCTCATATTTTGTCTAATTTGTCATTAGGTTGTTGAGAAAGACAGCTTGCCTCATTTTTTGTCACTTGTTGAGCTGACAAATAGCAAACTCTTCATGCGAGAGTTCACTGCAAAGATGACAGGAACAGTCAAAGTAAAAGGAACTTAATTTGTTTGAACAATCAAATAGCTGAAATACATATCAAGTTCAGATATCATTCAGCCTATTTGACTTTCAGTAGCATTTGTGCTCAACCAAAAGTACCAAAAAAATAAGGATCCAATTTAAGACCCTGAAAACAATTCAAATAAACTGCAGAAAATGTTCATCTTCACCACACGGGCGGTAATCTAGTGGAATGTATCACCTGGCTATTACAGAATCCATTTTATTTTCATTCCAATGAAGTACATTGGTTTAACTCACTTGCTCTTTGAGTATTCACAAGTTATACTGTCGGTTGCACTGTTGAAACAAAATTGGGTCAAACCCTTTGATGTGCCATTTTCTTTTTCCAGCATAAGTGTATTTTATCTGACTCTATTATCAGATTTTTAAATATTATTGCATGGCAAGGGAGTGAACAATCTCTTCATGTGGTCAAATTGGCCAGGTAATCTCACAGTTCCTGTATATTGCCGCATAGATGGCATCTCTGTGCTTAGATTACAAATTATAACCAGCAGTGTTTCATCTGCAGTGTTGCCGGAAACTGCACTTAAAGAACATAATAAGTATGTACATATTGTTCCAATGCAGCAGTTTATGTAAATGAGTTCACTAAGATTTCTCACCGATAATCAAACTGTATATCATCACATTAAAGTGAAACAATTCTGTTCAATTGAGTAATAAATTTTTATGTTTTGCACATACCAGCATCATGCAGAATACGAAGAGTTATTTATTTCAACAGTATGTACCTTATTTTGCAAGATTGTTCTTTCTACAACTATTTTAATAATGAAGTACCTCTTTTGTGTCTAAAATATGAGATATAGTTGCCAATCAAAATAATCGGGAAACCACCGTTATTAAAAACCATAGCTTGAAACAAGCCATTATTATAACAAATGTAGGCTGACTATGAGAAATTCTTCAAATCAAATGTCTGATTTGTTCCCATTCATCAAACATAAGTTGGTAGAAGTTAGATCACAATGGAGCAGCAATTCCTTCAGGCAATAAATAATCCTCGTTGATAAAGGAAGGCTTACAACATGCAGTACAAGTGCTTCGGAAATTATCAGGGAATATTTTCACCAGCTCTAACGCAAGACCTTAACTCATTCACTGCCTCTTTTTCCGCTACGCTCACCAGGGCTCCAAATGTACACATATTGAGTTTACAGTTTTCTCTAAGACCCCTTTGATTTTATAGATAATAATCTGCTATCGATATTACAACGCAGTTAAATTTTTCACAATCTACAGGTGAAATTAGTTAATATACAGTCTCCAAAGCCCCCTTACAGTGCAGTAAACTCACCCTTAGCAATTGTTGGCATCTGGAAGGGAATGCTGACAACTCCTTCCAGGTCTTCCAGTGGAATCAAGGACCGAAGAATGGATTTAATTCGGATTGCCTCTCCTTTACCAGCATTAATGAGCTATTGTAATGAAAAAAACCAAATGGAAGTTGAGATATTTAAAACAGGGAAACTACACATAAGTGGTAGAAAACAAGATTACCAATGCACTTTGTAAAGGGTGACATTCTCTCTTTTTACCATATTTTTTGATCATCCCATTTCTTAGGTATCTCCTCTCTGCCCAAGAGGACGGGCAGGTAATCAGATCCCAGGCTTTTTCCAATGCTAATCTGAAACCTGCCTTCCAAAAATAGTTGATTTTTTTTAACTACTTCATTTCCGTGGCAGCCGGTCCCAGCTGGCCTGTCCGGGATTGTCTACCCTACCTTCCAATTCCACCCCACCACACCCTCCAACCAACCCACCCACCCCCACCCCGGTCGATACTGTTGGCCCACTTTGTGTACGGGCGAGCTGATCTCCCACCCTCCCTGACCGGCGAGCTGCCTCAGAGTGTTCATTTGGCACCTGCAGCTCACTGGCCATGTTTTTTTTTTTTAATTCGTTCACGGGATGCGGGCGTCGCTGGCAAGGCCAGCATTTATTGCCCATCCCTAATTGCCCTCGAGAAGGTGGTGGTGAGCCGCCTTCTTGAACCGCTGCAGTCCGTGTGGTGACGGTTCTCCCACAGTGCTGTTAGGAAGGGAGTTCCAGGATTTTGACCCAGCGACGATGAAGGAACGGCGATATATTTCCAAGTCGGGATGGTGTGTGACTTGGAGGGGAACGTGCAGGTGGTGTTGTTCCCATGTGCCTGCTGCTCTTGTCCTTCTAGGTGGTAGAGGTCGCGGGTTTGGGAGGTGCTGTCGAAGAAGCCTTGGCGAGTTGCTGCAGTGCATCCTGTGGATGGTACACACTGCAGCCACAATGCGCCGGTGGTGAAGGGAGTGAATGTTTAGGGTGATGGATGGGGTGCCAATCAAGCGGGCTGCTTTGTCCTGGATGGTGTTGAGCTTCCTGAGTGTTGTTGGAGCTGCACTCATCCAGGCAAGTGGAGAGTATTCCATCACACTCCTGACTTGTGCCTTGTAGATGGTGGAAAGGCTTTGGGGAGTCAGGAGGTGAGTCACTCGCCGCAGAACACCCAGCCTCTGACCTGCTCTCGTAGCCACAGTATTTATATGGCTGGTCCAGTTCAGTTTCTGGTCAATGGTGACCCCCAGGATGTTGATGGTGGGGGATTCAGTGATGGTAATGCCGTTGAATGTCAAGGGGAGGTGGTTAGACTTTCTCTTGTTGGAGATGGTCATTGCCTGGCACTTATCTGGCGCGAATGTTACTTGCCACTTATGAGCCCAAGCCTGGATGTTGTCCAGGTCTTGCTGCATGCGGGCTCGGACTGCTTCATTATCTGAGGGGTTGCGAATGGAACTGAACACTGTGCAGTCATCAGCGAACATCCCCATTTCTGACCTTATGATGGAGGGAAGGTCATTGATGAAGCAGCTGAAGATGGTTGGGCCTAGGACACTGCCCTGAGGAATTCCTGCAGCAATGCCCTGGGGCTGAGATGATTGGCCTCCAACAACCACTACCATCTTCCTTTGTGCTAGGTATGACTCCAGCCACTGGAGAGTTTTCCCCCTGATTCCCATGGACTTCAATTTTACTCGGGCTCCTTGGTGCCACACTTGGTCAAATGCTGCCTTGATGTCAAGGGCAGTCACTCTCACCTCACCTCTGGAATTCAGCTCTTTTGTCCATGTTTGGACCAAGGCTGTAATGCGGTCTGGAGCTGAGTGGTCCTGGCGGAACCCAAACTGAGCATCGGTGAGCAGGTTATTGGTGAGTAAGTGCCGCTTGATAGCACTGTCGACGACACCTTCCATCACTTTGCTGATGATTGAGAGTAGACTGATGGGGCGGTAATTGGCCGGATTGGATTTGTCCTTCTTTTTGTGGACAGGACATACCTGGGCAATTTTCCACATTGTCGGGTGGATGCCAGTGTTGTAGCTGTACTGGAACAGCTTGGCTAGAGGCGCAGCTAGTTCTGGAGCACAAGTCTTCAGCACGACAGCTGGGATGTTGTCGGGGCCCATAGCCTTTGCTGTATCCAGTGCACTCAGCCGTTTCTTGATATCACGTGGAGTGAATCGAATTGGCCGAAGACTGGCTTCCGTGATGGTGGGGATATCGGGAGGAGGCTGAGATGGATCATCCACTCGGCACTTCTGGCTGAAGATGGTTGCAAACGCTTCAGCCTTGTCTTTTGCACTCACGTGCTGGACTCCGCCATCATTGAGAATGGGGATGTTTGCAGAGCCTCCTCCTCCCGTTAGTTGTTTAATTGTCCACCACCATTCACGACTGGATGTGGCAGGACTGCAGAGCTTTGATCTGATCCGTTGGTTGTGGAATCGCTTAGCTCTGTCTATAGCATGTTGCTTCCGCTGTTTAGCATGCATGTAGTCCTGAGTTGTAGCTTCACCAGGTTGGTACCTCATTTTTAGGTACGCCTGGTGCTGCTCCTGGCATGCTCTTCTACACTCCTCATTGAACCAGGGTTGATCCCTTGGCTTGTTGGTAATGGTAGAGTGAGGAATATGCCGGGCCATGAGGTTACAGATTGTGGTGGAATACAATTCTGCTGCTGCTGATGGCCCACAGCGCCTCATGGATGCCCAATTTTGAGCTAGATCCGTTCTGAATCTATCCCATTTAGCACGGTGGTAGTGCCACACAACACGTTGGATGGTGTCCTCAGTGCGAAGACGGGACTTCATCTCCATGAGGACTGTGCAGTGGTCACTCCTACCAATACTGTCATGGACAGATGCATTTGCGACAGGGAGATTGGTGAGGACAAGGTCAAGTAAGTTTTTCCCTCGTGTTGGTTTGCTCACCACCTGCCGCAGGCCCAGTCTAGCAGCTATGTCCTTCTGGACTCGGCCAGCTCGGTCCGTAGTGGTGCTACCGAGCCACTCTTGGTGATGGACATTGAAGTCCCCCACCCAGAGTACATTTTGTGCCCTTGCTACCCTCAGTGCTTCCTCCAAGTGGTGCTCAACATGGAGGAGGACTGATTCATCAGCTGAGGGAGGACGGTAGGTGGTAATCAGCAGGAGGTTTCCTTGCCCATGTTTGACCTGATGCCATGAGATTTCATGGGGTCCAGAGTCAATGTTGAGGACTCCCAGGGCCACTCCCTCCTGACTGTATATCACTGTACCGCCACCTCTGGTGGGTCTGTCCTGCCGGTGGGACAGGACATACCCAGGGATGGTGATGGAAGAGTCTGGGACGTTGGCTGAAAGATATGATTCTGTAAGTATGGCTATGTCAGGCTGTTGCTTGACTAGTCTGTGGGACAGCTCTCCTAATTTTGGCCAAGTCCCCAGATGTTAGTAAGGAGGACCTTGCAGGGTCGACTGGGCTTGGTGTTTTGCCGTTGTCGTGTCCGGTGCCTAGTGGTCCGATGCCGGGTGGTCCGTCCGGTTTTATTCTTATTATGACTTTTCGTCGCGAGATTTTACAACTGAGTGGCTTGCTAGGCCATTTCAGAGGGCAATTAAGAATCAACCACATTGCTGTGGGTCTGGATTCACATATAGGCCAGACCGGGTAAGGACGGCAGGTTTCCTTCCCTAAAGGACATTAGTGAACCAGATGGGTTTTTACGACAATCCGGTAGTTTCATGGCCATCATTACTGATACTAGTATTTTAATTCCAGATTTTTTATTTAATTAATTGAATTTAATTAATTAATTGAATTTAAATTCGCCAGCTTGATTTGAACTCATGACTCTGGATTTTTTAGTCCAGGCCTCTGGATTACTAGCCCAGTAACATAACCACTATTCTACCGTACCCTTAGTATGTGCTAATGAGGCCCGACCACCAAGAGGGTGCGAACCTCTTGCTGCAGCGATCAGATCGCCAGCTGTCTGCCAAATAACCGCAGCAAACCAAAATCAGCTCCACCATCTTTGGACTTGAGGAATGACTAGTGCGTCAATGAGCCAACAAAACAATCTCGTCTAAGCGAAAGGAAAAAAACTTCTGCCAACTGTTAAAATTGATGGGGCTGTGTTCAGCAACTGGCCGCCCATTTCTCAGGAGTCTGGCATTTTTATATTGGAGGAGTTGCGTCAGTGACATCCTTTAACATAAATGACCTGATCTCCAGAGAGCTGACAGCACTGAAGACCCACATTTTTGTGGGACTCATGAAATGTTGTTGGGTCTCCTCTTACAACTAAATGTATGAATCCAGATAACCTCCCATTTATTTATGAAATCATGGACCTCCAGTCTTCTGTGGATCTTGAGTTGGACCAATGGCAGGAAGAAAGGTTAAGCAAGAGAGCAGTGCACAGGGGTCTCAGGTCTTGAGGTAATTAAACCTTGAAGTGCGGTGAATACATTGGGGAGAATGTGAACGTTAGGGCGGGCACTCCCTCGCACAGACTCTTGGGACTCGATTTTCGGATGTCCGAGCGGGTGCATTCGTGGCGGGGGGGGCTCCGAAAATTGGGGATTCCCGGGGCGGGTCCGGAGCCTGGCTCCAACCCGCCCACTTTCGGGTTCCCCAATGACGCGCTTAGATGCGCACACAGCCCACGCATGCGGGACTCCCACCGGCAATTAAAGCCGGCGGGATCACACTTAAATCAATTAATTGGATACTTCAGGTCGTTAGGAGACCTGATTTGTAGGATATTTTAAGAGGGGTGGGATTTTCAGGTCAACTGTGCGTGTTTCCCATACTGGGGGAAACACTCCCAGTTGAAACAGACGTGTTGCAGCCATCAGCATGTGGCAGCTGCAAAGGTCCATTTGACAGGTTGGGGGTGGGGGGGGTGGGGGGGGTTTGGGGGAGACCCTCACTCATTGCAGGAGGCCACTCTGTCACTTTGGACAAAGTTTGGTCTGCACCACCCTCCTCCTAACATAAAAAATCACAAACTTGCAACCTCAACCCCGGTGTGCAGACACATTTACCTACCTTGCGGACCGCCTCAAAAGTACATCTTCTGGATGGGGGCCGCCATAGCTGCAGTCATGACCTCCTCGGAGGACGAACAGCATCACCAGCCTCGCCGGCCATGCCGTCCACCTCTGACACGTGGAGCTCCACAACACAGTGCTGTGACAAATCCACCTGCACACCAGGAAGGAGGGCAACCACAGAGAGAGATGCACTACCCTTGCCACAGGGCCTACAGACCGAGGCTCAGCTTCCTGGACCTCTCCGAGGAGCAGTGCACACGAAGGGTCAGAGTCACTCGACATGTAGTCGTGCACATCTGCAGCCTCCTTGATGCCGAGCTCCTCCCGGCTGGCCTGAGCACCATCTTCTTACCTGTCGCTGTCAAAGTCACCACTGCCCTCAACAACTTCTCCTCCGCATCCTTCCAGGGTGCCACCAGGGACATGGCCGACATCTCTGTCATCTGTACAAAAGAACCCTGAAAATACACCTACACCCACTCTGCAGTGACACAATGGGTGGCATCAGTTGTGGGTCTTCATGGTGATCCTCAGGAAAGGGCATTATTGCACAAACCAGACAAGATTTGCAAAGACGTGGCAGTAGTGGTGATAACAAATTTTTATGTTTTTTTTGCAAAACAAACAAAAGTAAATCAAAAACATGACATTTTGTCTTACACCCTTGTGCATCCTCTTTGTGCTCAAAAAACCTTCGCCATACGTTTACGGGAACCCCTACGTGGTGCTACCCCTATGGCTTCAGCAGAGGTAGTGGCAGGTTGCTCTTGTCCATGCCTTGACCGATGAGATGCTTTGCACGGACGCCCTCTGGGTTTCGGTGCCCGTGAGGGCCCCTCCAAAGACTGCTCCACCTGCACCTGTGCAGGGGCAGACTCGGCCACCTGGAGAGGGGGCAGCATTGAGGGTACTGGTTGAGAGGGGGGCAACGGGTGAGACGTGGGAGCGCTTTGAGTGGCGTCCCCACTTCCATGTCCCTTTTTGCCATCATCCCTCTCCTGGCCCAGGCCCACATCACTCCTTCCACACTGCTGGATGACAGTTTGGATGACTTGTGTGAAGCCTGGGAAGGCCAGTTGTAAGGTATCTGTCAGCCTGTTTAAGGTGGCAGAATGTTGTTCACCCTGAATCCGAACGGCCGTTGTCAGGGCCTGAATGGACTTATTGTTGAGCCGTGCTTGAAGCTCGATGGAGGCTAGCCTTTCCTCCATCGCAGACATTCCCACACCTACCCGCGACATTATCTCACAGATGACTTCTCGTCCCTTTGACATTATCTTGGAGATACCCTCCTGTACCTGTGCCAACATTCCACTCATGCAGGAGTTGGACTCCTCCATCCTCTACGCGATTGTGGAGAGTGCACGTGGCAACTGTTCCAGTACCTTGGCAATGTGCTGCTGGCCCTCGATGACTCTCCTTTTCATGGCTGACCCCCAGGGTTCAGCATCTGTGTCCAGCTGAGCAGAGTCTGGAGAAGAGTGCTCCCACCGACGCGGACTCTCCATGGCTGCCCCTGCCACCAGGGTCTGCTCGTGCTCACGTGTGTGGTAACTCACCATGTGCAAGCCCAACTAAGTGAGGACGGGGACCCACCGAGGTGTATGTATCTGCGCTGGTGGATGGCTGGCTCAGTTGTGACGATGCACCCTCAGAGGCCGGCAGGTCCTCTGAGGAATCTCCCTCTGCCGTCATGGCGCTTGCAGATGGCCCTGCAAGAGAACAGAAAGCAATATTAAGCATGTGGACAGATGTTGAGGTGCAGCAGATGCCAAGTGATGTTAAGATCATTCGCTATGATAAGTGCTGAGTGTTAGATTTCTGTCACCAGCCACTTGCGCACTCCCAGTCTTGGCGTCCGCCATGGACAGGCATTCCAGCGTCTAGCTTATTTCGAGTGCCTGCTACTCCGCGTCTGTTAAGACCACCTGGTGTGACGGGCCCCTCCAGTCCTTGCCCTCTCCTGGGCATTCTGGCATCTCTTCTCCTATCAAGGCAAAACAGAGGCATGATTGAGTGATGGTTGCATGGTGACCCGCTGCATGCATTGGTGTGGGTGGGGTTGACCGTGAGGGAGATGCATGGGAGGGTGCGTGTGAGACATAGCCATGAGATTGTATGAGGATTGGGTTGCGTGGTAGCATTCGAATGGGAACTGGGGTGGTGAGTAAGTGCAGGCAAGGTGAGGATGATGGTTAAGTAGATGTGAGGAGTGATGCGAGAGCGTTGTGGTGGCAGTGCAGAAGAAGTTGTGTGGTGGTGGAGGTGATGTGGAAGACGGAGTGTGGGAGAATGCGTAAGTATACTCACTTTGGCTGACCTGGTTAGGTCATTAAAGCACTTCCTGCACTGGATCCAGGTTCGGCACACATTGCCCGCTGCTGCTGACCTCCTCGGCCACCTCCAGCCAGACCTTCTTGGTGGCGGAGGGAGGACACCTCCTCCCAGCCGGTGGAAAAAAAATTTCCCTCCTCCTCCTCAGCCCATCGAGCAGCACCTGGAGCGAAGAGTCAGAGAACCTTGGAGCAGCCTTTCCTCTGGCCTGCTCCATGCTCCAAAATTGGTTCGTTGCTGCAGGAGGAGCATTGGAGGACTGCCCATTTATATAGGGCTCCTCCTGCTGACAGCCTGTGATGTGGGTGCGCAGTGCGCCCGCTGCGCAGGTCTGGAACGGGAAACCAGGAAGCACGCGTAAGGACCTTCAATTAGGCTGCGATCGCGTGCTGAGCACCCCGTCTTCACTGGGCTGCCAACCCACCTCCCTCCTAATATCGGGCTCTTGGTCTGTGTTACTACTGATTCAGGATGCCTCTTTGAACAATGTGGTCAAGAAATCCCCAAAACTCTCAATGAGGACAATCTCATTTGCTTTACTGACCACATCACGAAGATTGTAAATGTTTTTCTAAAAGAAAGTAATTTGCACTCTTGTACTTATTTATGTTACATTCTCAAGTTTGGAAAGACTGATGCCATTCTTTATTTGGACCTGAATATGAGCATCAAAAATCAGGAATATTAATTTTCATTGTAAAGAAAAACTACTGTGTGGAATTTCCTCCCAAAGTAACTTAGTTTGTGAAGAACTATCAATAAAATTAAAACAGTTGGGCTGAGTAGCTTTAAGATATTGTTGTTTCAGACCATCAATGAAAGACTTGTTCAGATTTTTGAGTTGATTTGCTACTTACATGGATCTCTGGTGCACAGCGACCCAACAAATCAATTAAAGCAGAGTAGAAGGTCATAATAGCGTTCCCCATATGAATGGTGTCATCTTCCTCTTCTTCAATATCCCTGTTAACCCAATGCATTGTTTCTGAATTTTGCACAATTTAATGTGTACTAACAGAGGTTTGTGTAGTTTTTAACATGGCAAAATAGTACAAACTCTTCCTACCAGTAACAAACTTCAATACACGCACATGTGAAAACGCAAATAAAGTATTATAAAATATTAGCAGCTTACCCAATGACAGAAAAGCGAAATGATTTGAGTTACAGAAATATTTTATACAACTGTGTGGAAATGTTTCTTTCACATCTCTCTGATACACCATTGACCTTCGGGAGGGATATGTCTCCCCCATCCCCCACAAGGAACAGCCTGGGATGTGCCAGGTTGCTGCCAATAATGATCGCCTCTTTTGGTGTCACTAAGGCATAGGCTATTTGTGCATAATGGAAAATGGGAAATTGCCTTTTTTCCTATAATTAATGTCCTGGTAATAAAATGACAGGTGTGCACTGCTTTGAAACGTGCCAATTCTTTGAATCCAATTTTATTAGCAGGTTGTTAATTACAAAGAAAAGAAGGGTTTTTCCAGATTTTCATGAAAGGAGGATTTTAGCCCCACGGTTTTTAATTAGTAAAAGTAGTATTTAGGGCAACACAAGACTTTAAACTGCAAGGTTCACAATCATCAACTATTTAAATAAAATCAGTTGCAAAGAATATACTCATGTCTCTTTTTTGCTGATTTTTATAATATTTTTCTGTGAGTACAGATGACAGTATTAGAGAACTAGGCTCAGAGAAGATGCTGAGTTCAACAGCGTGAATGAGCTTAATTAACAGACACAGTTGAAGTAGTATGATTGTTTAAACATATCTTGGCTAATGACTGTGTGTACTGACGTTAATTCAGCTCTCTCACACTGCGTGGCTTAGTAACTCAAGTAAGGCAACTCTCCTTAGTCAAAAAATGTTTGACAAAAAAAGAGATAACCGACTGATTTTTTCTAAAACTTAGTTCTAGATAAACCAATGAATAGACTGTAATGGTTTTTGATATTTTTAACTGTTGAGCAAAGATGAGCCCCAGACTATAAGTGAATAATATTAGACTGGAAGCTGTGGTACTTTTGTCTTCTCTTAGTTCCGACGTAGCTATCTATACTGAAAATATTCAAAGCATGAACCGACCACATCATCCAAGAGAAGCAACATCTGCGCATTGACAGTCAGATCACAAGTTTGACTCACAGACTTCTACTAGATTCATCAGTTGGTGAGGGGCCATCTCTCGCTGAGTCTTCAGAGATCTTTATAGCTTCCTCCATGGCTGACAGAAGCCCGTCCCCTCCTTCTCCTCGCAGGGCTGGACCAAAGCACTCAGGGCGACGAATCAGCAACCTTACAACCTCATTGGCATTCTCTTCCACGCTCTCACCTGCAAATTGATGGAACAAATTGAATTTGAGATGCTAGCACTACACACAAAAAATCACCCTTAAATTAGCGGCGTATTTGAAAACCAACATTAATCAAGGAATTAGAAAGCTCTTTGATACAATGCAAACACCCTGCTTTCTTCCTGTGATATATATGGATAAACTGAGTTTGTTGTTACACAGGTTAACACTAAAACGTATTTCAAATTGCAAATTCAATGTAGCTTAACAAAATAAATCATTAAATAATTAAAACGTAAAGGATCTTTTCATCAATTTATCGAAGAATGTGTATATGCAGTAGTAACGTTTTTTCTTTCGATGTATAAATGTAATAGCAGTGCAGAGAATATTATCTACAGTTTTCATTTTAAAAAGCTATGTAAATGTTCAGTAAAAGCTAACATGGGTACACAGGTACCATTATGCAATCAGTACAGGAGAACTACACTGTTCGAATGATAGGGTCGCAACATTTAAACAGGTGCTGCAGATACTGGACATGCAAAAATAAATTAAAGACAAGTTTCTCTATCACCATTGTAACTTGCTCTGCCTCTGAATATCAGTTCTCTGCCACACGGTGGTATAACTTACTAGTTTGCTACACTCATTCTCAACAGTTGGTACCCAGCTTTGTACTGGAGATAAATTACACATTGGAGCCCATTTATTCTCATGTCCAATTTACTGGCTCATAAAATTACAGTTGTGATGTGGTGACTATTCCACTGAAAACTCTCCAGATATACTATATTACCATAAAATCGCCATAAAATGCGGTCTTCAGATGGGGGTTTGGGAGGGCCGGCGATTGCGGGGCAGGCTGAAAAGCAGGAATTGGGACCGGGGTGGGGGGGGCCGCACCTATCATGGCAGGGGCTAAAGAGAGGCCATGATCAGCGGATGGAAGGCAAAAGGCTGCCTTGGGGGGAGCACTCCTGCTCCTCCTGGGCAAACAAGGAGCACTATAAAAAGCACTTACCTTCTAGAGCCGGCAGCTCTCGTCTCTATTTCGCTGCCAAGATCTGGGAAACCTGGCCGTCAACCGTTAAATTTAAATCAGGCTCCCAATTGCAATGTGGGAGCCTGATTTAAATGTGATAATGAAGTGTCCCGCCTCACCCAAACGGGACACACGCATGCCTCGCAACCCACTGCGTAAAAATGGCAACGGGCATGTACGCATCTGGTTGGGGAAGTATTCCTCATTTTTTAGGGTTTAAACCCTGCCCCCGACCTCCTCCTGCCCATCGTGGGGGGGTTAACATCGAGGCCTTTATCCCTTTTCACAATGTGGTTGCACCCTATTATAATGTACTGTTCATACAGTCTTCACATTTAAAATTCATGCCTTTACATAGTGCCTTACCATTGCAAAAAACAGCAAAACGGAGAAAATCCAAATACCGCTCCCCTTCCACAGGATTCCACCCAATATCTGGGTAACCTTTGGCAACCAGCATAGGACAGCTCTGCAGGCCACATCCAGCCAAATACTGAACAACCTAAAGAACAGAATATTGTCAGAAATCAGCAAATATCTTCATACTGCATTTCCGATGTTAGTTGGAGAAACTATTTGGTTTGGTTGAAATATCCATCGAACTTCTGGAATAGTTGCAGAAGAGAATGTATAACCAATCATTCACATCTTTCATTTGAATTTTTAAAAAATTCGTTCATGGGATGTGGGCGTCGCTGGCAAGGCCAGCATTTATTGCCCATCCCTAATTGCCCTTGAGAAGGTGGTGGTGAGCCGCCTTCTAGAACCGCTGCAGTCAGTGTGGTTCTGCCATGGTGCTGTAGGAAGGGAGTTCCAGGATTTTGACCCAGCGACGATTTATTTCCAAGTCGGGATGGTGTGCGACTTGGAGGGGAATGTGCAGGTGGTGTTGTTCCCATGTGCCTGCTGCCCTTGTCCTTCTAGGTGGTAGAGGTCGCGGGTTTGGGAGGTGCTGTCGAAGAAGCCTTGGCGAGTTGCTGCACTGCAGCCACGATGCGCCGGTGGTGAAGGGAGTGAATGTTTAGGGTGGTGGATGGGGTGCCAATCAAGCGGGCTGGTTCGTCCTGGATGGTGTCGAGCTTCTTGAGTGTTGTTGGAGCTGCACTTATCCAGGCAAGTGGAGAGTATTCCATCACACTCCTGACTTGTGTCTTGTAGATGGTGGAAAGGCTTTGGGGAGTCAGGAGGTGAGTCACTCGCCGCAGAATACCCAGCCTCTGACCTGCTCTCGTAGCCACAGTATTTATGTGGCTGGTCCAGTTAAGTTTCTGGTCAATGGTGACCCCCAGGATGTTGATGGTGGGGGATTCGGCGATGGTAATGCCGTTGAATGTCAAGGGGAGGTGGTTAGACTCTTTCTTGTTGGAGATGGTCATTGCCTGGCACTTGTCTGGCGCGAATGTTACTTGCCACTTATGAGCCCAAGCCTGGATGTTGTCCAGGTCTTGCTGCATCCGGGCTCGGACTACTTCATTATTTGAGGGGTTGCGAATGGAACTGAACACTGTGCAATCATCAGTGAACATCCCCATTTCTGACCTAATGATGGAGGGAAGGTCATTGATGAAGCAGCTGAAGATGGTTGGGCCAAGGACACTGCCCTGAGGAACTCCTGCAGCAATGTCCTGGGGCTGAGATAATTGGCCTCCAACAACCACTACCATTTTCCTTTGTGCTAGGCATGACTCCAGCCATTGGAGAGTTTTCCCCCTGATTCCCACTGACTTCAATTTTACTAGGGCTCCTTGGTGCCACACTCGGTCAAATGCTGCCTTGATGTCAAGGGCAGTCACTCTCACCTCACCTCTGGAATTCAGCTCTTTTGTCCATGTTTCGACCAAGGCTGTAATGCGGTCTGGAGCCGAGTGGTCCTGGCGGAACCCAAACTGAGCATCGGTGAGCAGGTTATTGGTGAGTAAGTGCCGCTTGATAGCACTGTCGACGACACCTTCCATCACTTTGCTGATGATTGAGAGTCGACTGATGGGGCGGTAATTGGCCGGATTGAATTCAAATTCAGTTACAAATTGAGCAATATTGAGCTTCTTAAAGGGGCAACAGTTTTATGAAAAAGAGTTGGCAAACCTTTACATTTATTAGCAAGAACACATGAATTGCATTCAAACCTATCACTACCTCACTTTTAAGAAATTGCAGTTCCATGTGTTGTGCCCATTGTAGAGCAAAGTTAAGCAGCATACAGAAAAACAATGGGGCAGAAATTGCGCAGAGCAGAGTGGCAACGATCGTTGCAGCTCCTGCAAAATAAATTTACGAATGTACTTACTGCGGGACTTGTGTGATTTTGAACTTTTAAAGAATTGTGCGCAATCAACCTAGCCTCTGAACGGCTAAGTTGATTCGCACGGAAATGTCTGTGAGAATAGAAGACACGCCCACAAAATCTGTCAGGAATCTATCCCACCCACAAGCAGGCAAGCAGACTTCATTCATTTAAAGTTAGTATTCTCACACTCACTGTAATCAAAAAATTTTTTATATAAAAAGCCAAAGAAATAATTGAATTAAATTGAAGAGACAGAAGGCAAAAGTAAAAAGAACATTTAATTTTAATTTTTTTTAATGACCAGAAACTAAGAAAATAATGAGTAATATGAGACTCCACATTTTTAAAATTTAATTTTTAGTTGTTTGGCAGTCATAAAGAGTTATCGTGCTTTTAAAACTTAGTTTACACCTGGTATTTTCATGCGTACCTTTTGGTGGCGTAATTAGTTACGTTCCAGCTGGGCAGAAGAGTAAGTTCAGTGATTTCAATGATTGTAGCGTGTGATGGCCCTTTAATTTGCAGCGTCAAATTGCTGGCAAACCAAGAGGAGCAAGTTCACGATTTCCGCGTTTTAGAACGCATATGCAAATTCGTGAACTTGCTCCTTTGATTCGCCATAGTAAACGGAGAGCGCTGTTGAGCTCCTCCATTATTTCAGGAGCAATTTCTGCCCCTATATCTTACAGGATACTCTTTGTGGGATGTATTGCAGGAAGCTACCAGACCTCTCTAGGCATCAAAATCACTGCTTGTTGACTCCTCAGGTCTATTCGATGAGGTCTCTAGTCAAGCCATGGATCTAATTGTAGCACAGTTTGGCCACTGAGTGCTGGGTTCATGAGCCATGTGTGCAGGAGGTAGCCTTTGTCTCCAAGCAGTCAGGCTCACAACTGTTGTACAGGGGCAAAGAGTGGGTGGATGGAGGATTGGCGCAATATAAATGTGTCATGGCAGCTGCCAGGAAAGTGGGCATGGTCCTGCATGATATGCTGCTGGCGACCACACACCAGTTGCACTTTATTGGAGTAGAAGCCCTCACGATTCATGAAGGCAGTTAGATCATCTGAAGGAGCCTGGAGGGTGATGAGGGTGCAGTCAATGAAGCCCTGGACTTGGGGGAAGCCTGCAATCTGTGCGAACCCCAGAGTCCTATTCTGCTGCTTCCAAACGCCCATGGGCAACATAATGAAAGATTTTCCTTTAACAAAGATGGTATCAATCACCTGCTTATTGCAAGCATGTACTGCAGACTGACTGATATTACTGGTATCCCCTGTGGCAGTCCGGAAGGATCTGGAGGCAAAGAAGTTCGGGGCTGATGTGACCTTGACTACAACTGGTGATTCCGTGCTAGCTGTGGCAGTTGGTTCCAGGTTTTGCTGCAGGAGATGACATAACTCTGTGACAGCCTCCCTGGAGAAGCAGAGATTCCTTACGCATTGCCCCTTCGTGAAGTGCAGATTCATTTCCCTGGGCCTATAGAGTAGATACAGAGAAACTATTTCCTCTTGTGAGAGAACCCAGAAACAGAGGGCATAAACTTTAAATTAGAGTTTGATCATTTAGGAGTGAAATCAGGAAGCACTTTTTCACACAAAGGGTAGTGGAAATCTGGAACTCTCTCCTCCAAAACACTGTGGATACTGGGTCAATTGAAATTTTCAATTCTGATCGATCCATAGACCTATTGAAAATCAATAGATTTTTGTTAGGTGAGGGGTATTAAGGGATATGGAACAAAGGTGGATAAATGAAGCTGAGGTACTGTTTGCTTTCATGTCACTCATCATTAGCTCAAGTATACATGTGAGAAACAGTAGCGTACAGATTCATGTAGAAATAGTCGCTTGTAGTAAAGTCTTGCTTGCAATTTCTGTCAAGATTTTTGTAACTTAGCCAGAATATATTTCCTGTTGAAAAAAGTAGCAGCACAAGTGGAACAGGCTCGAGGGGCTGAATGGAGTACTCCTGTTCCTATGTTCCTATACACTCTGGGAGGGTAATGATTCCTGCGAGCCTGCCTCTTTCTATCTGCTCTCCCAGCAGCTGCAGCTCTGTGTGCTCCTCCTCCTCCCCACCTTGCCAGAGTGGAATTGTCAGAAGGATCCTCATGATGAAGTATGTGTCACCAGAAGCTCCTCAAAAGTTCAGAACATTCTACAGGCGTTACTAGCACTTTGAAAGTGTCTAACTACCCAAAAATTGCACTGTTATAGAAGCAAAATGACCACCAAAACTTTTTAGCATTTTACCTGAGAGCAGCTGAGGATCCCTTTAAATATCACTGAAAATGGCCACCTTCCAACTTGGTTTGTCGGCAGGTTGAGGGACTGATGGTAGCAATGCGGGTAGAGGATAAAATAGCGTCAGGGTCCTGATTTAATATCATAATTTGGCCCTGATTTAAATACATTTATTTTCAGGCAGGAACACTGGCCCACCTGAAAATCGGAATGGGGGAACCAACATTGGCGCCTTTTAAAATAAATGTCATCCAGCTACCATCGCATTTACACCTAAAAATGGGGTGATAGAATGATGAAAATCAGCCCCAGTGTGTTTACAACTCATACGTAAACTGAACTGAAGTTCTATTGAGCAATTTGATTTGAACTGAAGCGATACTCTACACAGTGACACTCTCTGGAGCAGTGTGATTACACTTTCTCCCAGGTCTATGTTGTGTACATTGCTGTGTCACTTCTTCACCCAAAACTTTTTTAAAAATTGAGAAAAAAAAATCAAACCATTAAGCTAAAACCATCAATCATACCAACAATGAAATGCTCAAATAAACTTCAGCAATGTAAGATATATTAATTTTAAACACCTATGAACAACAAAAAGAATCAATAATGACCCCTTCACCCACTGCATTCAAACCCACCAACCATAATTTTAATTTTATTTACCATTTCTGTGAAAGTAGAACTCCAGTGTGATACCTCATTTAAATAATTTTACAACAAAGCTGCAAGCATGTTTTTTGAAATAAAAACAGAAAATGCTGGAAATACACAGCAATGAAAAAGAAAACATGGGTTAATATTTGCAGTGTAACCCTTCATCAGAACTGGAAGCTGGAAGATAAGTGGGACCCTTTAGAGAACTGAATAAAACAGAACCCAGAGGAGAGAACATGTGGTAAAGTCAAGAGACAAGATGTGCTAACCACCTAATCACAAAGTAGTCAGGTCTATTCAATGTTGAAATGTAGTGGCTAAACAAGACCTGTGCTGCTGTATGTACCAACATAACCTAAACTGCAGTGTTAATGGGATTTATTTCAAAAGACATTACAGGGAAGTAGCACACTTTGTGCACATTGCAGCACTATAGCTCAACCAGCTGTTGCATTCTTTCTATATTTTATTGTTCCAAGGCTGAATATCCATTAAAATGTGGCTTTGGTTGAGTTATTTAAGACTGGTATTGGGCATTTTGTGGATTTAAACAAATGTAGTATAAACATTAATGACATTAGCCACAGGTAACTGGATTTGGATAACTGTAGGACTGATATTTACTTTTTCTAAGTCTGGCTCTCGCAATGCTAAGGCAAGTTCATTGTTGTCCATCACAGATGCTGCAGCAACATCCAAAGGAGTGGAACCTCGCATTGAAGGAGACGCTGTTAAGAAAAAATACAGCACGTGAGAAATAGATTTATTAGTGTTTTAGGTATGACAGTGTTGTTCAATATTATATCAGACAAAAGAATTTGGGTGGAATTTGCCTCTCCTTATTCATAATAAAGACTGGAATTTTGCCTCACTTATTAAAGCATTACAGGGATGAGATTTTTTAATAATCTGAACTTTGGCATTGGAACGTTGAACCGATTGAGCAATGCTGACGTCCAGTTTCAGATTCAGTTGAGCTCCCTTGGCATGAAGCTGAGTTCTAAGCATCAAATCCTATTCCAAATCCTCATCTCTGAATACTTAGGATGAATAAATCATTTTGAGTCCATTTGCACCTTCAAGAAATTAGACTATTGGGCTGTTTTCTTCTTGACTTTTCCAATCAATGTCAATGACTGAAAGTAGCTTTATTCACAAAGCACTGATACCTTTTAAAGGCACAAGTGCAGTCCGAAAAGCTTGTATGAATTTCATTCACCTATACTAAGCAATATTAAGTGCACAAGATACCAGCCTATCAGCCCTACCCCTTAAATCCGACAAGGTTGTTCAATCAAAAAATCCAATTGAAGATTTTTCTTTTAAGGGAGATAAATTATGACAGTCCTAAGGAAGTTCAGTGCTGGAGAATGGAAAACTTGACAATTTTTCCATCCAATGGATTATCAAGCATTCCCATGTCATGTATAGTTTGGATTAGATACTGAGATCTTGAAATTATGCAATGGGATAACAGGTACAAATGTTTATCACATCTATTCGAAATTCTTCTATTCCACATTTTAGTGGCAGTATTAACCCATTTGTTTTAATGCCTAATATCAAGCGAGAAATTTGAGACCGACATTTTCAGTACTCAATCGATTAATTTCAAAATTTCAGTTAATTAGTCTGCCCCGACCTTGCACTACAATCTCTGAAGAACATGCCTTACTGGACCAGTGTGACACACCCATTTCCCAACCAATCAACCTTATGGTATCTTTCAACCTTTGCAACTGGTCAATTTAATTTGAATTTTTGCCAAATTGTGCCAATTTTCTGCAGTGTGTTAAGACTCTTCAAAGTCATCCCATCGGTCTGGGCTATGGTTCAGCTCAAGGCCCTGAATTCAAAAAGTAGTATTCTAATTCACTGGCCCACTCAATATCTGGTCTCTAATTCTATTTATTAATAATTTCCATTATCAAAATATAGATGCCTTACTTTTACTTCTATGCAATACATTGTAAAAACCACATTACATTTAGTGCTCAAAGGGTTCAATGAAAACCGCAGACAGTAAATGCATAATCTTTATATTTTACTGCAATTTTCATAAATCACATAATTTCACACCAAATCATGAGTCATTCAGATTTCTTTCAAAGAAAATGACACTGTCCCAATATATGAGGACCAACTAGATCAAAAGTAAATGCTTCATTAATTCATAATACAATAGGGTCTCTAACGGATTATATATCCTTCCCCTCACCTAATCCAACACTGCTGTTTTCCAATAAATAGCTTAAGTGGTCAAACATGGCTTTTTGATTTTGCCTGCTGATTCGGCAGAAATAGCACAGGAAACGACAACAGTTGGCCACCATCTTTGGGAAGATAATTTCCTAAACAAAATGCATTGAGAGAACAAAAGAGTCTTATTATTTTAGAAAACAACTTCAACTGAACAATAATTGATGAGAAATAGAAAGGTCACTTAACATTACAGTGTGCCAATGTCCAGAAATAGCATATATGGTATCTCACCTGGGATGCTTGAAAAGAGGACAATATTTTTCCCTTCAACAAAGCTGTACCCAGAAACTTAATTTGCATCTTTTTCTATTTTGGAAACAGTTGTCTCCAAACCAGGTACTTATGAAAAAAAACTTGGAATGCACCTTTGTGGGGTTTTTTAGTTACTCAAATATACATATTTAATTTTAAAAACTATTAAATGTGTCACATACCAGTGAGAATATTTACTCATCAAAGAAACTTCCTGGGTTCAACTAATATAAGGTATTGGTGAGACCGCACCTGGAATACTGCATACAGTTTTGGTGTCCATACTTGAGAAAAGACATACTTGCTCTCGAGGCAGTACAAAGAAGGTTCACTCGGTTAATCCCGGGGATGAGGGGGCGGACGTATGAGAAGAGGTTGAGTAGATTGGGACTCTACTCATTGGAGTTCAGAAGAATGAGAGGCGATCTTATTGAAACATATAAGATTGTGAAGGGGCTTGATCGGGTGGATGCAGTAAGGATGTTCCCAAGGATGGGTGAAACTAGAACTAGGGGGCATAATCTTAGAATAAGGGGCTGCTCTTTCAAAACTGAGATGAGGAGAAACTTCTTCACTCAGAGGGTAGTAGGTCTGTGGAATTTGCTGCCCCAGGAAACTACATCATTAAATAAATTTAAAACAGAAATAGACAGTTTCCTAGAAGTAAAGGGAATTAGGGGTTACGGGGAGCGGGCAGGAAATTGGACATGAATTTAGATTTGAGGTTAGGATCAGATCAGCCATGATCTTATTGAATGGCGGAGCAGGCTCAAGGGGCCAATTGGCCTACTCCTGCTCCTATTTCTTATGTTCTTATGAAGGGGAACAAAATGGTGCTGGCACAGCCTCAAAAGACTACGAGTTATTTGTAGGTTACAACCAGTTCTTCCACCTAGTTTAGACATAAACTAAAACTCATTACAGTGATAAGTGACCTTTCACCTTATCTACAAGAAAGAATTAATGTTGAATCTTTTTTTTAACTAATCAATTCTCTTTTAAATTACCTATTGGAAATATACATGCAGGAGAAAAAATGTACAGGGAAAGAACAGAGACACTGTGACACTATATATTAATGATGTATAAATCCAGACCCAACTACCTTAGATTCTCCACCTCCAAGCACATTCACCATCACCTCCATCACTGTCTCGTGCATCCCCAGGGCTCTCATTAGATTGGGATGTTGGTAAAATACTTTATTATTCATTATGTCCCTATGTGATAAAAAGCAAAAAAAAATACACTTATTGAGTACAAGGGCATGACTTTAGCTGGGAGCCGGGAACCAAGCCCGTCCCTAGATATTCACGTGGGGAACCTGGAAACCAAATGAGTGCGTCGCAATCTGCGATCGCAACTCAACTGATGGTGAGTATTTACGCTTCCGGGTTTTCCATGCGCCAGGCAGCCAGATTGACATTACCTGTCGGAAGGGAAAGGAGCCGTGAATCAGAGAGGGGGGCAGGAGGGAAGAGAGAGATCATGGGTGCTAGAACAAATTGGGCAGGGGGAGGAGGAAAGAGGTGGGGGGAACGGGCACGACATCGGGTGGGCTTGAAGATCAGGGGAGTCCACCATTGGGCGGGGTCTAGCATCGAAAAAATTGGGCAGGTCCAGCACGGAAGATCAGGGGGTCCAGCATCGGGGGCTTCGGGGGGGTCAGCCAATCGTGGGGTCATGTCAGGCCAGGTGAGCTTTATTATAAATTAGATAGCCAAGTGGTGAAGGATAGGATACCACAGCCTGGTCTTTAGTTGCTTCTGAGCCTTTATTCACAGAGATTCCCCTTACACAAACCACGCCCTAGATAAGCTCTCATATAAAAAGGATACAAGAGAGTCCTCAATTGACACACACCACCTGAATACAATTAACACTAATTGATATAAATCACATGATACAATTAACAAGTTTGTTGGGCCTGGAAGATGCACTCCTGCTCCTTCCTGGCCCACAAGCAGTGCAATAAAGGCACTCACCTCATGGATCCGGCCCTTCCCGCCTATGTTCACCTGATGTGAATTGGAAGTGATGGGAAACCCAAACAGGTAAGGTTAAAGTTGTTTTACTTTTGTAATACACAAAAAAATCAAGTACCTCAACTATTTCAATGAGGTACATTGCCCCTTTAAGTATCGGCCCGCCGGCTTTAAGTGGGGGCAGGACTTCCATGTGTCTGTTGCATATGCACATCAAAACACACCTGGGTCAAACCCGGAATTGGGCACACTGGAGCCGGGATGCGGTCCTGCTCCAAAAAGCTATTATTTTAACCTCCTACCTGCCCCAAACCCACCCATTCATGGGGGTTAAAACCCCAAATGTTTACTAATGGGTATTGGTTAATTGTTCTGAAAATTCTTCTGACATGACAACATTACTGAACCGTTGCCTTTAGAATCTTTCAGCTCGACCTATTTTTAAAAATTTATTATAAGGTACTTTGAACCTCTCAACTTACATAAATAAAATCAATTTTGTAGGATAGCAACCAACATACTGAAGTGAAAACTGTAAACTGAAATTACAGCTGAAAATAAATTACAAAAAGGGGAAAAGGCTATTAACCCACTTGGTAATTATTGCTAGTAAAAATGTTCTAGGTTCTAAGCATATTCTGTCTCCACTTAGATTTTAAACATTGATAGCTTCTGAGATTGTTCCTTTACTCCCATACCTTTGAGAGCTCTCATTTTGAGCATTTTCTCAACTGACCAATCTAATTTACATTTTTTGCTTCAAAAGAGAAATTTACAAATAAAGTGCTGAGCAGTCTGGACATTGTGCAGATTAACAAAGGAGCTTGGAAACAGAACAAACAAGAGGGGAGATTCAGAGTCAAATGAATTTGAAAGTCAGCAGAGAAATGGTTGGGAAACCCATGTTGTGTGCTTCTAAACAAGT
Source organism: Heptranchias perlo (assembly GCF_035084215.1). Taxonomy (NCBI): domain Eukaryota; kingdom Metazoa; phylum Chordata; class Chondrichthyes; order Hexanchiformes; family Hexanchidae; genus Heptranchias; species Heptranchias perlo. The sequence continues at coordinate 15,483,050 of NC_090332.1, read as the reverse complement.
CACCATTATATAGTCCCCCAAAGCTTTGTTTAAGGCTAACTAGTTTCATCTCACATTGCACTATTTGTGCTGTAGTGATGACATCTTCTGACTTTTTTTCCATCCACTTAAGATCTATTTTCTCTCCCAAACTGCTCCCTCTCTATTTCAATGACCACCTCTATTCATCATCCAAACCTATCCACTGTTTTGATGATGATTCTACTCTGCATTCAACTTCCTTCAGATTGCATATCCCCAGTCCATACAACCTTCATTCATCACACAGTGCAATAACTGAGTCACTGTATCACGTCTTTAAATGGGGCAATGAAAATCCTGTTTCTTTCAATTTTTCATAGCTCTAGCCAGTCCAATCAACAGCTACCATATCTTACCTATGCTAGACTCCATCCTTAGTTCTTTTCATCTACTGAGATTGTTGTCCTATCTTCTGTGGACACCCACAACTCTTCCATAGCTAAAGCTGCTTGAAAAAAGCTTGCTTTCCTCTTTCATGCCAAACTCATCTTTACACTTTAACAACTCTTAACTCTCTAGAAGCCCCAATTCAAAGACTAAAATACTGCTCCCATATCTGGGGTAACACTTTTAATACCTCTCCGCCACCCCACACCCACCCAACCTCTTCAATAAAAAAAATTGAAGAAGGTTATACATCTAAAATATTAACCATTATTTCCTCTTTACAGATGCTGACTAACCTATTGTGTATTTCCATTTTAATTTCGGATTTCCAGCATTTCCAGATTTTTCCTCTTACAAGGAAAAGTTGTCTAACAGGTGATCCCTCTCTCACTTTTAACCTCCAACCTCTCTCCATCACAACATTTCTTGTCTCTCTCTATTTGAGTAATAGTACTATAGTCAGTGTTTCTCTGAACTCCCCTATCCTAGTTCTCCAAAACTGTAAATACATGCTCTTCCACCTACAATCTCACTGTGCTGAACTCCACACTCAGCACGCAGCCTCCTACTCTAACTCGTTGTCTCCTATGATCTCCAAATGTGAAACTCCCTACTCCTCTCAGTCTTTCCTTCCTCCTACAATCTACAAGGTTTTAAAAACTTGGCGCTCAATTTTAACTCCTCAGCCCGGCTCACACCTCATTTCCCGCGAGTTTCCGGAGAGACACAGATCAGAACTATTCAAATCAGACCCGGGCCTCATGCCAAGGAGTCTGTTGGGCTTTCCCTCCTGCTCCACACCCCACCTGCCCCAAACGCAGCCAGAGTTAAAATCGAAGCTTTAGAGTCAGTTGTTGGAGGACAGTTGTTCTCATTTGCAAAATCTGTTTATTGGAGCAGTTTTCTCAATTCCTTCAGACCTTACAGACCTACGAAATTGAGGTGTTTAACAGTTTGTGATAAATGGTGTCAAGTTACCATTTAAAAAAAAAGGCCTCCCTCAAAATGCTCCAAAAACATAGGCCTTGAAATGACACTGTTAGATGACAGGTAAACAAGCCTAACCCAATTGTCTGAAATTCCTCTCTCCACTACTTTATGGAGACATACACCCACCAACATAAATGGGTTAACACCTCCACCCCAAAAGTAGTTGAAGGAGGAATTTCAGGCAAACATGTTAAGCATTCATATATATATTATTCCAAATATGTATGTATGTATGTGCGTATGTATGTTAAAAATTGTTTTCCAGTTTGAAAAAGATAAATACAAATAGTCAGTAATATTTGAAAAGTGATTCAGCTCAGTACAAAGTCAATTTTCATACCATAGCTCATATATCAACCTTCTGAAGTTACTTGATTTACACAAAGATGATATTTTGTTTACTCACCCAAGCCCACGGATCATCAACTTCTCCTCTTCTTTACCCATTCTGACACTTAGAAGAGATCTGATCTGGCCCAGTGAAGCAAGTAAGTTTATTGTATCCTCCACAGACACTCCATTTATTGTATAGGTCTTGGGTAAAGCACGAACAAGCTCACCAATGCCATCATACTGCCTGTGTAATAACACAAACATGGCTCTAACCAACTCTGGGTCTTCAATCACTGACTCCTGGGCCCAACGTACCATGGTCTCAGATATCAACTGCTGAAGAGTGGCTAAAACAAAAATCAAAATTGGACATTCACTTCAATGGCCTGATTTAAAAATCCTGTAAATACCTTGACTAACATGCAAATTAATCATATATAATACATAATACAAGTAATGGTGAACTTGTATTGGTGTATGCAAGTCTGGTGGTGATATGCAAATTTTTTGTCTGTTCTGACCTTTTACTTAGAGTCCACATACATCTTCTAAGTTTGAGGGGCAGTGCTTTCCCAACATTGGAAACTATTCATCAGATTTTAATCCACTCGGTATCTCACAATTGAACCTTATAATCTCAAAACTTTTTTAATATATCCCTTACAATTAACTTACTTCCGTTTTTGTCAATACTTTTACATGTTTAAGAAAGTAAGTAAGTCCGTCCAACATGTCTAGGCCAAGAAACCACACAGCAACCAGGACCAATGTCATTCTGGAACCAACCAGATTGAATACCACATTGTCACCGAAACCTGATTGCTCTGAGCTCTGCCAGCTGCATTTTCATTTATGAATTGAGAGAGAGAGAGAAACTACAGGAGAAGGATTTCTAGGGTAAATACAAGGGGAGAAGTTTCTATAGTATGCAAGAAAAGGGTGGGTCACGATCTTGGAGCACTGAAACTATAGGTAATCACTTGCGACATATTTGGGAAACAAACACTGACTGGGCTTCTTTGCCTCCTGCTCCACTGGATTCTCTATCTCCTTTTTCTTTAAGTAGGTCACTTTTTCCACCAGGCTCATAAGCCGACCCCTGATTGTGGAGTCACTGTCATTGTTATTCGCTTCTTCTTCTTCAAGCTCAATACCTGAAACAGAGTAAATTAAACTTCATTTTAGCACCTGAAATCCCATCCAAATTAACAGCAGTTGGAAAACAAACCACAGAAGGGAGCTCCCTTAGTTATTTTAAATTGTCTATTTAATTCTGCGAAGAAAGTTATGCAATGGCAGGGGATGGATTAATTGCTAAGTAATCATTAAGATTAAAGACTCTGTCAATAAAATGTCTTAAGCTTGTCAATAACCAGCTAGTAAAATTTGCTAGCAGAAAATGATTGCTTCAGTTTACATGATGTCAACAAATGCTGGAAGCATATTGCAAAATTAGATCAACAATTTTTTTTACTAGTTCCAGATATTTTTGATAGGTATTCTCGTTTCATAAATACACCTGATGTAGGGAAAGTCAAGATTTATCAATGAATCTTTAATCAACCGAGACTTATCAGCAAAACATCAACTGCAAGTAAATACATTAGTTTCATGAAGGTCGATTTTCACTCCTTTCACCTGGCAGTAATGGCCTCAAAATGGGGTCGGTAGCCATCCTGCCCCGTTAACACTGACAATGCGGCTGGCACCATTTTAAAAGGGACCTACCTCTGGGTGTCCAAAGCACCCGCCTGTTTCAGGCGATAGGTCCCTTTTAATATGGAAATCGGGATTCTATGAACAGGTCAGAGCCTGCTCAAGTTTCCCTTGAGCAAATTACAGCTTTTTACTTACTGTCCATAATTGTTTAGCTAAGTGTCAGAAGATGGCACAGAAGCTAATTTTTTTTTCTGTGAGAATCTCAATGCATTTCACTAGTTATTGGTGATTTTCACACTTGAATTTTAAAATTCAACTATGAATGTTTTTTGTTTTGAATAATTACAATGACTCAATGACTCTAGTGACAATTACTAGAATCTTTCATGCCCTTCTAAAAAAAATAAATAGGTATTCATTGATTATTCACTGCACTCCTTGTAGTTTTATTGCATTTTTCTCGTAGCATGGCATTTACTGCCATTGTATAATAGGTTTATCTATAGTAGCCTGGTTTAATGGGGAGCCCATTATTTCAGATACCATATGAATTAGGCTTTGTTTTCCTAAGTATGTTCTCAGTTGTAATAAAGATATGTCAAAGTAAACACTGCAGAAACACTGACCACAATGAGCCATGAGATCTTCATGGAAATCCAACAGTTCTTCACGTACTTCTATGGGGCAAGGACACTCACGTCTGTCATTTTTAAAACTCAGCAGCATGTTAATCTAAAAATAAAACAAATAGATTAATCGTATAACTAAGCTGTCATATTGCTGGTATACAAACTATTTTGCATGTCCACTGTATAAATTAAGAGGCACAATCTTCAAAAATATCATAAATGCATTTGGGCTTTCCATTCTTTTCCCATTTGAAACAGTCTTGTGACTTATTTGTGTTGGGAATGTACAGAAATGTTCAAGATTTGCTGCGGGTTATGAAGGGCATTATGGTTAGTTTGTCACACTCCTGAGTCATATTCTTGTGATTTTGTTGTGCCTCCTCCAAATGATATTCTTAGAATAGGCTGTCAATTTAGAAAGGGCTTAAAAAAATTCTAGTCTACAGATATGTGTTTCATACATTAAACATGAGAAAATCTTGAAAGCTGTATGGTATATATAAAGACCTTTAAAACTGGTTTTTAGCAACTTCCACCAATAAATGCCCAGATTTTTGCAGATCAGTAAAAACCTATCTCCACCTGCTTCTCACCTTCAAAGACAAGAATTCTCCCTGCTCCCAGTGGATCCTGAGATGAGCGCGCGTTGTGCTGGTGATGTCGTCACACATGTCACTAGCGCAATGCACGCATATCCCAGGACCCGACTTTCAGCGACAAATTCTGGAAGGGAAGCAACTTTAGGTAAGTTATTGCTCATAGGCTGTTTAAAAACAGGAAGAAAAGTTTAAGTATTGATCTTCCCAAACCCCAAGCAACTTCAGAAATACTCAAAATTTCAGAAATGTCAAAGTAGAAAAAAAATTTACTGAGTTGATACCACTGACCCATAGAATTAAGGCTGTTTGCAACTGCTACGAAATTGGAAAGAAAGAAAAAAAGAACTTGCATTTTTATAGTGCCTTTCACGACCTCAGTATGTCTCAGTGCTTTACAGCCAATTAAGTGCCTTTTGAAGTGTAGTCACTGTTATAATGTAGGAAACGCAGCAGCCAATTTGTGCACAGCAAGGTTCCACAAACAGCAATGATATCATGATCAGATAATCTGTTTTAGTGATGTTGATTGAGAGGTAAATGTTGGCCAGGACACCAAGGAGAACTCCAGGGCTACCCTGACACCGGGGAAGAACTCCCCAGAATGGTACCATGGTATCTTTTATATCCACCTGAGAGAGCAGATAGGGCCCCGGTTTAACATCACATCCTAAAGACGGCACCTCCAACAGCGCAGCACTCTCCCTCGGTACTGCACTGGAGTGTCTGGACGTTGTGCTTAAGTCTCTGAAGTGGGACTTGAACGCACAATCTCTTGAATCAGAGGTGAGCATGTTACCACTGAGCCATGGTTGTCACCTTAGAATAAAATCTTTCGCTGTATTGGATCCTGCAATGCAAAATTAAAAGGAGCCTCGCGGATTAGTGGGGTTGGAGCTGTTCACCAGGGGAACTCCCCTGCTCTTCTTCAAATGGTGCCATGGGATTTTTTACATTCACCTGAAATGGCAGATCAGGCCTCAGTTTAACATCTCATCTGAAAGACGACTCCTCCAACAGTGCAGCTCTCACTCAGCACTACGCTGAAATGTCAGCCTAGATTGTGTACTTGTCTCTGGAGTTGGGTTTGATCCCACAACCTTCTGATTGTGTTCAGGAGTGCAATCACTAAGCAAGGCTGGTACTTTGTATTTTAAAGGTGGGTGGATTGCTTAAATAAGTTTCAGTCTGAGAAGTTGAGAGTTAGCCAGTTACCTCTCACTGCTCACCGATGCTTAGTTTGGGTTCCGCCAGGACCACTCAGCTCCAGACCTCATTACAGCCTTGGTCGAAATATGGACAAAAGAGCTGAATTCCAGAGGTGAGGTGAGAGTGACTGCCCTTGACATCAAGGCAGCATTTGACAGAATGTGGCACCAAGGAGCCCTAGTAAAATTGAAGTCAATGGGAATCAGGGGGGAAAACTCTCCAATGGCTGGAGTCATGCCTAGCACAAAGGAAGATGGTAGTGGTTGTTGGAGGCCAATCATCTCAGCCCAGGACATTGCTGCAAGAGTTCCTCAGGGCAGTGTCCTAGGCCCAACCATCTTCAGCTGCTTCATCAATGACCTTCCCTCCATCATTAGGTCAGAAATGGGGATGTTCACTGATGATTGCACAGTGTACAGTTCCATTTGCAATCCCTCAGATAATGAAGCAGTCTGAGCCCGCATGCAGCAAGACCTGGACAACATCCAGGCTTGGGCTCATAAGTGGCAAGTAACATTCGCGGCTGACAAGTGCCAGGCAATGACCATCTCCAACAAGAGAGAGTCTAACCACCTCCCCTTGACATTCAACGGCATTACCATCGCCGAATCCCCCACCATCAACATCCTGGGGATCACCATTGACCAGAAACTTAACTGGACCAGCCACATAAATACTGTGGCTACGAGAGCAGGTCAGAGGCTGGGTATTCTGCGGCGAGTGACTCACCTCCTGACTCCCCAAAGCCTTTCCACCATCTACAAGGCACAAGTCAGGAGTGTGATGGAATACTCTCCACTTGCTTGGATGAGTGCAACTCCAACAACACTCAAGAAGCTCGACACCATCCAGGACAAAGCAGCCCGCTTGATTGGCACCCCATCCACCACCCTAAACATTCACTCCCTTCACCAGCGGCGCACCATGGCTGCAGTGTGTACCACCCACAGGATGCACTGCAGCAACTCGCCAAGGCTTCTTCGACAGCACCTCCCAAACCCGCGACCCCTAACACCTAGAAGGACAAGGGCAGCAGGCACATGTGAACAACACCACCTGCACGTTCCCCTCCTAACTTGGAAATATATCGCCGTTCCTTCATCATCACTGGGTCAAAATCCTGGAACTCCCTTCCTAACAGCACTGTGGGAGAACCTTCACCACACGGACTGCAGCGGTTCAAGAAGGCGGCTCACCACCACCTTCTCAAAGGCAATTAGGGATGGGCAATAAATGCTGGCCTTGCCAGCGATGCCCACATCCCATGTCCGAATAAAAAAAAAACTAAATAATGATAGAACACCCTGGTAGTACAGCAAGATGGTGGGAGTAGTAAGGTATAAAAAAAGCATAAGTAGTAAAAAGAAAGGATGGACTTTCCATTCGATCGAAGAATAATCCACACCAATATTTCAAAAGCTCAAACTTTATAAAACTTTACAAATTTATTCAAACGTAATGTAAAAATTAAGACTTTGAAAATCAGCAAGTTATTTGATACTTTCAATAAGATTGTTTAAATAAGGCAAAAATAATGAGACTCATCAAAAATCTGAGACTTATAAAGTCAACATTAAACTATCCACTCCAGCTGTGCCGGTTTCCTTACCTGCTCCTGTGGAGGTGATCGAAACTCTTTTGTTTTCTTAGCAGTCAATGCAGCAGACATATTTAATGCCTGCATCACTTCGTTATATCGGAACCTTTGGTTTTCCTGAAGCTTTGCCACAAAATCATCTGAAAAGGCGACAATGGCTTCAATCCGATGGCGGAGTTGACAGTCACACAAATACTGCAAAAGGTGGCACATCTGGGGAAAAGGAAGTAATAATATCAACACGTCATGTATTTACATCGCCAGTATCTCTTTCTGTTAGCTGGTGCAAACTATGTAAAAATAGTGGAATGCTACCTGCTTCATATTACTTTTTTCATATTCATATTCTGCAAGGGAATTGCCCTGCAATGGTTTCACAGCAGCTTAAAATAAAAATTGTTCCGACAGAGAATTTTTTTATTGTGGACTATTGAAAGAAATTCCCTTTTGCAAATATATTTAATTGTTTCATTTTAAATTATTAGCAAGGTTTAAGGGGAAATTGAGATCAGCTGCAATATTTCTGAATGATACCGATGTCCATTCTGTACTGCTAGTTCCTATCAACCACACAGAAAACCACAAACACTGTTGGCATCTCAACATCTCCAATTTATTAATTTCTTGTAAATTATCTTTTCCATTTTCTCACTTCCCTTTTTCTGGGTCCCGATGCAGCATATTCTCACTGGGGACAAAGGTCAAGTGGCCATTTGCTAAGACTCCATGAATGTCACTGTTATCTGGATTCTGTCTGTATCCCCTTCTCCACAACAATGACACAGCTGAGATAGGGAGCTCAATATAGGGGAAGGTTTGCTCTGGTTGCTCTTTGAAGCACTATTGTTAGCATACATTTATAGTTCCACTACAATATCAGAGAAAATCTTCTCCCCATATGGGGAATCAGTGGTTAAAACTTACATTTTATTACAGTGAAATGTAGCTCTGCTTCCACAATCTCCTATCTTTAATCAATATATATTTCTGGAACTATTTGTTTTGAGAAAGACTCATTTTTCCTTTATTATCTTCAAACTAATCAGGCAGTGCAAGAAAACCTACAGTATCTGCCTTCTGTGTGGTAATCCTTTAAGGTTATCCATAATTAAAAGGGTCGCATCACAGATAAGTGATGACAGTCACTTTGGGCCACACATCTCCAAATCTTCAATCAAATGTCTTCTTTTTTCACTTTGCATATGATATAATGTGTCAAAGGAACATGCACTATTAACTGCAAAGAGCTTGATAAATGTTAAATAAACTACCTGCTGGGGAAACACACTTACACCAAAATGGGTATGAAATCCATTAACCTTTTGCCCAGGGACATTTATTTTAACAGAAAAGGCCATCCAACTCAATTGAAACTGCTTGTTTGTTTTTTGCTGCGAGCAAAGAGATCAGAACTTTATGCTTCATTAATGAAGCGCAAGATTCTGATTTGTTTTGAGAAAGTATATATAAATTTAGAATTTTAGCTGCAATCTTTGGAATGATCCACAGAAGGAAAATCATTGCAGATTTTCACACATGATAAAATTCTAAAGTTCAATAAATAAAAGTCTTCATTCTCAATACTAATACGTGTTAGAAGAAAGTTTGGGCAAAAATATAGATTGTATCAAATAAAGTACATCCGCTTAGCATAAATCAGTGACTCTACTTAAGTCAAAATGTCAGGTCTACTCAGATGAGTTATGACAATTTATATTATTAAATATCATTAAAAATATTTAGTCAGATCATGTGCCATTGACTGCTCATTGAAGCAAACCGATTGATCCGTGGGGATTTGACTACTAATATATTACCAATCAAGTGGTTGCCAAGGACCAATTCTGCACTCCCACTCACTAACTGGTCTCCCTGCTTTCTGTAAGCCTCCTGGCCTCTCTCAGCTTTCTCACTCCAGGCGGCCAGCTCCACCTCACGGTCTCTCCGCTCTTGCCACCCCCCCCCCCCCCCCCACCTCCTGCACCCCCCCCTCCCAGGCTCAGGCAATGATGCATGGTTTCCCTCTCTTACCCAAGCTCAGCCCTGTTACTTGACATCTTAGGAACATAGGAATATAGGAACAGGAGAAGGCCATTCAGCCCCTCGAGCCTGCTCCGCCATTTGATAAGATCATGGCTGATCTGTGATCTAACTCCATAAACCTGCCTTTGGCCCATATCCCTTAATACCTTTGGTTGCCAAAAAGCTATTATCTCAGATTTAAATTTAGCAATTGAGCTAGCATCAATTGCCATTTCCCTCTTGGACCTTATACTTCCCTCAGCCCTGAGTCCTGTTCCTTAAATTTGCCTGTTACCATGTGACAATAAGTCTGGGGGCTAATGAGTCGGTGAGTGGGCTCTGGAAGAGAAACAAAGAAAGAACTTGCATTTATATATCACCTTTCAGAGACTAGAGCACAAAATCTAGGCTGACACTCCAGTGCAGTACCTAGGAAGTGCTGCACTGTCTGAGGTGCCATCTATCAGAGGTGCATTTATACAGTGCCTTTCACTATCTCAGGTTGTCTCAAAGCGCTTTACAGCCAATGAAGTACTTTTGAAGTGTAGTCACTGTTGTAATGTAGAAAACACAGCAGCCAGTTTTCACACAAAGGTCCCACAAACTGTAATGTGATAATGACCAGATAATCTATTTTAGTGATATTTGTTGAGGGATAAATATTGGTCAGGGAAGAACTCTGCTGCTCTTCTTCAAAATAGTGCCAAGGGATCTTTTACATCCACCTGAGAGGGCAGACAGGGCCTCAGTTTAATGTCTCATCTGAAAGACTGCACCTCCGTCAGTGCAGCACTCCCTCAGTACTGCATTGGAGTGTCAGCCTAGATTTTGTCTTCAAGTCTTTGGAGTGGGGCTTGAACCCACAACTTCTGACACAGAGGCAAGAGTGCTGCCACTGAGCCACGGCCGACACCTTATGCTGTGGGTCAAAGGCTACTAGATATGGATTGAAGCTGATTAAAGTAATTTTACTTTTGTTTTATATTCGTTCATGGGATGTGGGCACCTCTGGCGAGGCCAGCATTTAATGCCCATCCCTAATTGCCCTTGAGAAGGTGGCGATGAGCTGCCATCTTGAACCGCTGCAGTCCGAGTGGTGAAGGTTCTCCCACAGGTAGGTAGGGAGTTCCAGGATTTTGACCCAGCGACGATGAAGGAACGGCGATATATTTCCAAGTCGAGATGGTGTGTGACTTGGAAGGGAACGTGCAGGTGGTGTTGTTCACATGTGCCTGCTGCCCTTGTCCTTCTAGGTGGTAGAGGTCGCGGGGTTGGGAGGTGCTGTCGAAGAAGCCTTGGCGAGTTGCTGCACTGCATCCTGGTACACACTGCAGCCACGGTGCGCCAGTGGTGAAGGGAGTGAATGTTTAGGGTGGTGAATGGGGTGCCAATCAAGCAGGCTGCTTTGTCCTGGATGGTGTCGAGCTTCTTGAGTGTTGTTGGAACTGCACTCATCCAAGCAAGTGGAGAGTATTCCATCACACTCCTGACTTGTGCCTTGTGGTGGATGGTGGAAAGGCTTTGGGGAGTCAGGAGGTGAGTCACTCGCCGTAGAATACCCAGCCTCTGACCTGCTCTTGTAGCCACAGTATTTGAACCCTTCAGCTGCCTGTGAGAGACTTCCATTTCATCAGGTTGAATTGATGCTCAGCTCCCAAAATTGGAAGGGATGGTGGGTTGGATTTTATAAGAGCTTTGTGTAAAGGGGGTGAATAACGTGAAGTTGTGTGACACGTGCTGACTTCCACCTGTGAATTCCTGATGGGCACTCCTATCATGTTAGGAGCATTAATTTGTAAAATCTACCCCATCATATCAAGCAATTTTTTATCCTTTTCTCTAATGTACATAATCCAATATCTTACGACTATAATCATAGCAAAGAACGTAACTCAGGAGTCATCTCCTAGACTCAAATTGCTCTCATCTGCATTATCTAATTCTTCAATCTCCTTTTGGCAATAAGGTGACATTATGTTAGGACATAAATTTTTAGCCATACTATGTTTGCGTGCTAACCCACTGCATGATCCAGTCCCCTGCATGAACATAAATTTGAAACTCAAGCAAACAGTATGGTTCAATAGTTCAAGGAGATACGTTTTGTGGGTGTCTCACAAAAGCACAATTGAGCAATTTTACTAAAATGTGCACTGTTCAGCCCACATACTAAGCATTAATTCACATCCTGCTTCAATAAATTACTTATATTTCATTATTTCGCAGGGAGGGGGAAGTACAAGGCTTGCCTGACAGGCATACAATACCAATATCTCCTTAAGATAAGACTTTGAAACACCTACGGGTGAGAATCCTGTGGGAGAAGATCCAAATCATAGCAGATAGTGCTGCCTGACTGGTACCTAATTAGTGAAGTAATAATATCTTCAGTAAAAAATGGGTAATTAGTTAATAATTAATCACACCAGAAGTCAATGAAGACTGTTTCTTGCAAGTTTCATGTGATTTTTTGCTACAATTTTACAAGTGTCATTTGTATTTATTTGCAGACTTAGAGAAAAGTGGGTGCTAAATTGGGCAATGTAGCGCCCATTGTTTCGGCACTACACGGCCTCTCCGACATCCAAGATGGCGTCTTGGATGCGCACGCACGTTTCCTGCGTGACGTGCGCCAGACGCCATCTTGGTATAGGAGTTAGCGCAGGCGCAGATAACGAACGCTGGAAGCATGTAAAGTAGGGAGAAAATAGCTTCAATCAGTGTGCCAGGCTGATTTAAAGTGATAAGTCCCAAAATGGTGTCTAACGCTCAACTCAATGCACAGTCTTAACCCCGACCATCTGAATGTCTCTTAGAGTGCCTGGAGGACCCCTCACCAACGCTACTTAAAGGGACCATGCAGGATTTACCGGTTAGTGGCTAGATTATTGCTTCAAGATTGGCTGCCAAGACATTTATAACTGTTTTTGGAGGTCTCCTAGACTTGAATACTGGGACGCGGGGACATAGCCTAACATTTAGAGCCAGGACATGCAGGAGTGAAGTTAGGAAATGCTTCTACATGCAAAGAGTGGGAGGCGTTTGGAACGCTCTTCTGCAGACGGCAGTTGATGCTAGCTCTCTTGTGAATGTTAAATCTGAGACTGATAGATTTCTGTGAACCAAGGGTATTAAGGGATATGGGTATATGGAGTTAGGTCACAGGTCTCATTGAATGGCGGAACAGGCTCGAGAAGCTAAATGCCACTGCCACTTGCTGCCTCTTGCTATGCACCACCTTCTCCTGCAAGAAAGCAGGACGTGTGTCTGGGTGATGTGCCTGTCATTGTTGAATAGCTGCTAGTGTGTGTGGCCTGTGAGTTGTGGGTGGGCGGCTTGCAGCAGTGGTAATGTGTAAGAATGAGAGGAAGCATCTGATTGAAAGAGTTGAGCACTGATGGAAAGAGATAATTGATATGTGGGGGATGGGGGTGTAGTGCGTGGTGCAGTTGGTAGGAGACGCCACTTGACAGTTGACCTCACTCACTCACCTTGACCACTCACGTCAAAGCATTGAACTTCTTCCTGCATTGCATCCATGTTTATGATGCTGTGCGCCTGGCATTGACTTCGTCCCCCGCTGCCTCCCACTGACTTTTGAGTGTATGTCTGGAGGGCCTTTTGCCACCGCCTCCCCCCCCCCCCCCCTCCCCCCACCCTCACCCCGCGGATATAGGGTGTCTCTCCTTCTGTCCACCTCTTGCACCAAGGTCTCTAGTGCATCAGCAGAGAACCTTGGTGCATGCAGTCTCGCAGGCTTGGTACCAACTCAGATCAGCAGATTGGTGAGGTCTGGTGTGCAGAATGTAGGGTGTAAGATGTAAGATTTAGTAGTGTGCAACCTTTATTCAATGAGTTAACATAACTCATCACTGTGTAAACATAGGGATGGGACCTGCATCTGTGTTTTACGTGTGTGATGTCTAATCTCCGTTCAGACTTCATGCAGACAGTAGACTGTTATTTTCAGCAAATAACAGGTACCAGCTACCTTTAAGAGATTTCTAAGAAACATTCTCCCTTTAAGAGATTGTGCTCCCTCTGGTGGTGGACGGTGCGAATTGCACTGATTCCACGTGCAAAGCCTGGAAAGGAAGGTTGATTGCAGGTAAGCCCTCGGGTGGGTCCAAACTTGCGTCCTGCCTGCGTAGGGTCCATCAGGCGTGGGGTAGTATTGCGTTACCCCCGCCCAAAACGGACCCTTATCCAACTTTTCCCCCAGAATCTTTTTTAATCTCAATTTTGCATGCACTGAACTAAATATTTCAAGATTCATTAGAAAATGACGATGTATCTAAACCCCTTTTGATCTCACACCTTCCAATGGAGCTAGTCAGGGACACACTCTGATTTATTTAATCTCCTGAATAAACTGCATATAAAATATCCAAGAGGATAAAACTCTCAAATTTCTCCCTGATTTCTTCCAAACCACCCAAGTGAAAGATTCAAACTGATGTAAAGCCATCAGCAATGGTTTGGATCGACATTACCACAATAATGCTGCTTAAAGTCTAACCACAGAAGTGTGCGGGATCAGATGACCTTCGATCCTCAGCTCTAGTCTCAGAGCTGAGAACGACAGAGTAGAGTTACTACAGTTTGGGTGGACGGACACCAGCCTGACCTTATTTAAATGTTTTTATTTTTCCAACTTTCTTCCCTCCCTCTCCAATCCTGAAGGCATTGTTTCAGTGTGGGGATTCTCTTGCGCATCCCCGATTTTCATCGCTCTACCATTGGCGGCCATGCCTTCAGCTACCTAGGCCCTGAGCTCTGGAATTCCCTCCCTAAACCTTTCCACCTTTCTTACCTTCTTTAAGACACTCCTTAACACCTACCTCTTTGACCAAGCTTTTGATCACCTGTCTTAATATCTCCTTATGTGGCTCGGTGTCAAATTTCGTTTGATAACATTCCCGTGAAGCACCTTAGGATGTTTTACATTAAAAGTGCTATATAAATGCAAGTTGTTGTTGTTGATATGGCTCGACAGGAAACATCTCTGGTAGTCACTCAAGTGGCCATTCTTCATCTGTGAGCCTTGACTATCAGTGGCAGCAGGGTATTTGACCAGAAGGAGGAGGGGAGGAATCACAGCTGAACTCAATCATGTCCTCACCGGATATCCAAACATGCAAAGTTCCAATAGGGATCGCAGGATAGCAATCAGGTGCAGGAACCCTAGCCTTTATTTTTCCTAACCCAGAGACACTGAGACCATTTGTAGCACCCCATACGAACATCTGTTGAGGTTGGCTAATTCAGAAAAGATAAGGGGATCAAATCTGGGACTGATTTAAATGTCTAAATCATTTAAAACCTCGAAGATCAGGAAACCAAAAGCAGTTCTTGTCACTGATTATGTTGTATGAAAATAGGTTTCAAATTTTTAGATTTTAAAGAATAACTCCATCTTTAAATGTTTGATTTATTGCTCACCTGCACGAATATCGGGGCAGACCTTGACTTATGATAGCAACTCGACAGCATGTTTTATATCCCTCCCAATTTTTATTTAAAATTTAAGTCGACTCACTATCACCCATTTTACACTATCACACAAAGTCAAGATCTACCCCAATATTTGTGTAGGTGAGTAATAAGTCAAAGATCTCCTCCATTCTGTCCTACTGCTTTGTTGCAAAGAAACTGAACTTGGAACGCCGTTGTTTTTTTAATATAATTAAAGCATCCTTTTGTCCTCTACCAACAGTGTTCCTGAGTCAATAAATGGGCAGGTTTCTTAATGTCCCACTGCAGCCGTCTCCTCTTTCTCCTACCCTGGCAGCAGTGGACTCCCTCTTGGTGGTAGAGATTCCACTGGAAGCCCGCCCCACATGAATAACGGGCGCTGACCCAGGAAGTTGGGTAGCTGAGGAACGTCCTGTCCTGACCCTACTCTGGTAGTAGGAGGGAGATTCACCCTGGGAGTCTCAATATCATTGTTGCTTTACAAAACAAAAACAATTACAAAAATTGATAAGTTTGTGCTCCAATCTGGAACTTCACCGACCAGAACCATGAAGCATGAAAACCACACACCGTAAAATTAGCATGGAATTGTGGAAAGCACCTGACCAAATTCCTGATATGTGCTCCAATTGGCCGAAGCGCCACACCAAGCGTGCAAATTCATAAAATTGCTCCTGTAATGTCCTTCTTATACCGACTTCAGTTTTTTTTTTAAGTACAGATGACAAATGAGAAAACTAGCTTGGGGAGTTGCTAACTCAGTGTGAGGAGATTTGAACTGACACCTACAAAATTACAATTATTAACCTAGGGTCTTTCTGCTTCAGTTGTGCATCACAAGTCAATTTGCTCATACTTTAAGACTCAGCATACTCTACAAGCCAGTGCACAGATGGTGTCATAGAATTACTTGAAATTACAACATGAAACAGGCCATTCAGCACATCCAGTCGGTGTTTGTGTTTATCCTCCACATGAGCAGCAGTCCGAATCTCATGAGCTCATATCTCCGTATCCTCTTCCCTTTGACCACCTATCTATCCTATTCTTGCATGTCGACATATTCTCTGCTTCAATCACTAACTCTAGTAGTGCATTCCACTACCTCACAACCTTCTGTGCAAAATGGTTTCTCCTGTGTGCCATCAGCACAATTTAAACACAAATACATTGAAATTGCTCTGTGCGTAATCAGTCACAAGTACATTAACACGTTTATATAAAATTCCTCTGTCTGCTATTTTAACAAAGGTGTTGCCCTGTTTAAAATAGATAGATTAGGGACATTGTTAATATACCAGGCAAAGGAATTTCATACCGACATGTTAACTCATTCATTGCCATTATCGCATAAAACAATTTCAGACCCAAGGGTTTCTAAAAATCAACAGAAACTAAAGGAGAAGAAAATGACTGAAGTCTATGAGAGCGCTTTGTAATTAATTAAATTTTCAAAGATTCTTCTGCAGGATACGCAAACAAAATTTGCCAGGAAAGTAATGGTTGTCCCAAAAATCCAATGTAACATACAAAATATCAAATTATATAAAATTATATATTAAATACAATTAGCATTGAGAATCCTACAGTCTAGTTTCTAGAATAGTGGCACCTACTTATTCAGGTATCACCTCTAATAGGCAAGAGCACATCAACATTTAGATACGATTTTCTTTCAAGCATTACCTGAAGTTTAACTGGCTCCGGGAGCTTCATCTGCAGTAGCCCTTCTTTGGGAACTTGTTCAGCTTTGAATTCTTCGTCTCCTCCTTCTGTTTTCTGTTCACCTTTACTTACATCCTTTTCATTCATTATATTTTCTTCTGTTGTCCCAGTATCTTCAGCAAACACACTGGCTTCGATCAGCTGCAAAATATGTTTCAAGTCCTCACTGCAGAAGATACCCATTATAAGGAGCGTGTAAAAGAGTTTGATAAGGGGGACAAAAAGGAATTCAGTGGTGCCACCAACTGGGTCTCGGACATGGAGACTGCCTTCCTGCACGGCTTCCGTCAGCATTTCGATAGTTTTGGCCTTCAAGATGTCCAGTGGAAATTCTGGGCTATACTGGAGGCATTCCCCAGTCATGGTGACAAAACTGGGTGAGGAAAACTGCATTCTAGGCCTGAGTGAGGTGCTGAGGCCAACTCCAGGGACAGCATGATTTTGGTTATCATCTGGGAACAAAGTAATACTCTTGGTCTCGTCTGTCATAGGAACGATGAATTCATTGTTCATCATCAGCCTAGCAGTGGCATAGGTGCTAAGATAAGTGTCAATGAGCAAATCATAATAACCTGTTCGCAGCAAACCAGGTACATATTTGTTTTCTATTGCGTACAGCAATTGAGACTCATCCACGTGGCTGCACAGGGCATGTTCCACTCGGTTATTGCCCAGAGCACAAACTGCGGAATACAAACGCAAGGTATGGTAGTGAAATTTCAGCAGGTCCTCATGCTCTGTGAGCTCCAAGATATCCAAAGCCCTACATATCATAAAGAATCAAAGGAAAGGTTAATGTTTACAGGAATCAAAATACACATACAAACCTTGTGTGTGTTTTTTTAAAATTACAGTACTTCACCCAGTTAAAGAAGGCCAGAGTTTATGTAAAATAACAAATCTTAGAGTTTGGCTTTTCCAACCCAGGAAGAGCAAAGCTGCTCTCCAAACATATGGATCAACAGCCAAAATGCTGCTGCTGACATTGCTAATCAATAGTTACATAGAAATACATAGAAATGACAACACGGAATCAGGCCGTTCAGCCTAACCAGCCCGTGTTGGTATTTACTCTCCACATGAGCTGTAGTCCTAATCCCGTGTGCCCGCCCTGTTCCCATATGCCTTTATTCCCTTTTCCTTCAACCACCTATCTAACCTATTTGTCGATGTTGAAATAGCATTAACAGTCAGTAGATAAAAGTAGCATGTAAGATTGGTCCTGACTTATTGGGGGTGGCAACGGGTGGGTTGGAGGCGGATGGGAGGTGGAAATAGTTGTTTTTTTGGGTCGCAACCACAAAGTTTTCGGACTTTACATTCCCAGTGGGAAGCCTGTACTTTTACACGCCGACATTAAACCCAGAAATAAAGCCGAGTTGCGATCGCGACCCAAAAAACTATTTTCAATTCCCACCTGCCCCCAACCCACCCATTCTTGGGGTTTAAAATCACCCCCAATGTGCTCGCTCCTTTCATACTTTCCCATTTAGAAACTCAAGGCAGTTTTCTAATTGTATGTGCCGAAACACATATTAAATGGATTATGTGATTAGAACTCAATGAGTGGGAATAGAAATGTTTGTGTTCGATGTGTTTGACCACAATTAGAGCTCAGAGTTATTAATTGTTCACAGATTACGAAGTACTGCCTTAACTGGGCTTTTGAACACTAACCTGTTCTCTTCAGGAATATGTAAAGACATGAATCTTAAAGGTTCTGTACATTGCACCTGCCATCCATGGCGGTCACTAACACGGCTGACATCCACCTTTAAGAACTCATTCGGCACTCTACTCCAGAGTACAGGAGTAAGGTGCTGGACATGAAGTCGAGGAGGACACTGTGGTGTTGGGTTCCTGCGCTCGCTTTTAAACAATCCTGCTGACAGAGGCATTACATTCTGGAAATAAATAAAAGAACACACTGAGGATGCAGTGAAACCTGGTTATAATGAAGACGATTACAATAAAAATCCTTTCATAACGATAAGGTTCTGAAGTCCCAATACAGTTGCATTGCCTTTCAAATGCCTCCTAACGTAATGAAACTCCTAACAACGGCATTTTAATATGGCAAATAACAAATATAAAACATAGTTATAAAAGATGTTCTTAAACAAATATTGAAACACTGAGTAAAACTGTTTCTGAAGCATAACAAAAAAGATTTTAAAAATGACTGATCCTGGCCAACCTGGTTCCTTCCCCCATATTTTTCTCCACAAACACACAGACTTGTTTTCTCTTTAGTTGGATAATATAGGCTGGCAGTTGACCATTCACAAACGGGCAACAGGAGCAATAGGAAAGCAGTAAGAGATAGCACAGGAACAGTCATAAGAGGTATAGAGTGCTGAGATCAACAGGGCCATAAATACGAAAACAATGACTTTACATTTCATAAATACTATATCTAACAGACCTAATGAAAACCATCTGAAGACACAACTAGTATATACTGACTAAGCTTAATTACCATTATACATACATAGGTCAGCATACAGCATACAGTGTTTTACAGGACTGTAACTGATCAAAGCTCAACCGATACTACATCAACTCCTCAATGTGTTATTGTACTGGACAGCACAGTATACATTATTCTAAACAGTAAGTTGAAATACCTGGAAATTATGGCTCAGAAATTCATTTAAGCCAATTTTCAGGTGCCAAATGGGCACAGGGATTGCGAGAATTTGGTCCTTGGACCTCATCTAAATATCTGCCCCACTGAAGAATTGAATTTCGGGCCACTTGCTTTGCCAGCAGTGGCCCTCAAGTAAGTCCCGGGAGGGAGGTGAGAGAGGAGAACGGGAGAGGGGCCGATTGTGGGCCAGCAGCAGCCCTCAGGAGGACTATAGATCCAGGAGGAGTGCTCCTGCTCTTCCTGACTCAACAAGAACATTTCTAAAAAATTATAAATTACCTTTCGTTGATGGTCACTGCTTAGGCTGCAGCAGCCATTGAAGAATCTTTGGAGGGCCTGCCCCGCTCATCACAGACCAATTTTGGCGAGGAGGCCTAACTCAGGTGTTAGACCCTTCATTTACATACGTAAGGGGCCTAACACCTGTTTTAGATAGCCACCAGGAATGCCTGAAAATTGGCCTGATCTAATTTCAGATGTTTTTCCGGCGTCTTTGGGGCGCAGGACATTGGTTCCCAAAACTGGGCCTCACTTCACCCGTTTTACACCTATTAACCAATTGAGCCATTTCAGTGGCCACGTATTGGCGGGGTGGGGAGACTCAAAACGTTCACTGAACTCTGGCCCTAGCAACACTGCCCAAATGTTCTGCTCCAGGGTTTGGAAGAAAATGTGATCTGTAAGAGTTATTCATGACTGATATTCATAAAATAAAATCGTTAACTGACACTAATAATCACAGTGATGGGTATTCCTTCATTCATGTATTCTTTGTGCAGAGGAATTTTTAAATCTTGCTTCTTAGAATATAAGAAAAATCCAGAGCAAGAAAAGTCTATTCAGCCCAGCAAGCCCTCTCCATTCAGAGCCCATGTATGATTATTTTATCCTGGAATTCTTCCAGTACCACCTGTTGAACCCCTTTAGGGAACACAAAGCTATAGACTAACACAAAGAATCAAGCAGTGCTGTTAAATTACAGTGTAACCCACAATCTCACTTCTTAGCAGATATTGACCCAGCTTCTTCTAGTTTTAGAATAATTTTGTGTCATTGAGACATGTGGAGAGACCAGAGAAGCTGGGATTGTTCTCCTCCGAACAAAGAAGGTTAAGGGGAGATTTAGTAGAGGCGTTCAAAATTATGTGGCGTTTTGTTAGAGTAAATAGGGAGAAGTTGTTTCCACTGACAGGTGGGGCAGTAACCAGAGGATACAGGTTTAAGATAATTGGCAAAAGAACCAGAGGGATGATAAGAAGATTTTTTTTAATGCAGTGAGTTGTTATGATCTGGAATGCACTGCTTAAAACGGTGGTAGAAGCAGATTCAATAGTAACTTTCAAAGGGGAATTGGATAAATACTTGAAGGGGAAAAAAAGTACAGGACAATGAGGAAAGAGCAGGGGAGTGGGACTAATTGGATAGTTCTTTCAAGAGCTGGCACAGGCACGATGGGCTAAATAGCCTCCTTCTGCGCTGAATGATTCTATGATTTTATCAGATTTCATGTCTCATATTGGTATTGCCAATAATGGAGGTTTTTGGTCCTAAAGTATCAACAATTCTCGTTTGGCTGTTGTCGCCAAACGAGAATTGTTGATACTTTAGGACCAAAAAACTTGGTGGTACCGTCAGTCTCCCGCCATAACTCTGGCAGGACCTCCCAGGAAACGGCAGGGAACTAAGTGCTGACCCGGTGCAACGTCACTGGGGGCAACACCAGGGCAGAGACTCCTGAAGCTGGGAATTCTCAGTTTCCTAGCTCAGTTGGAATCCAATGTATCTCAGGAGGCCAAATGGAGGCCCCAGCAGTGCAGTCCTTGTCAGAGAAGTCTGGACCTACGAAGGGGGCATTTTTTTTTGATCAGCCACTTTACACAGTTGGACAAGGGGGACCTGGCTGGGTTCAAAGAGGAGCCTGGGCAATCCCCACACCACCCCCCCCCCCACCCACAACTCCAATGGCAGGCAGACGCCAGAGACGCGCTTATAGTGGTGCTTGCTCCATTTAGTTTCTGCCATTGATTAACACAGTATGCACCCCTGGTCAATTTCAAGCCAAGGTCCCACGCACATAGCACTCCGAATGGACAAAACATTTAATTAACGTTCCCACTGGAACCATGCCAGAGACTGCACGCAAATTTTCACTGGCCAGTTTGATTGTCAATTGTGTGCACACAGATGCGCCCCTCCCCCTCGGGAAGTTTGCTATTATCATCACATTATTATCACGTTATTTACGCTTCATACAATGTTCAGTGACTTGTCACTTGCTATATTTCACTTATTTTAAATGAAGGAACAGAAACCTGTACGTACTGGTGAAACGTCTAAACAATGCAAGATTATTTTATAGCGAATTCCGGGCCATTGAATTTAAATTGTAATACAATGCATATTTTAATCAGGTAATTTGTTGTTTTATTAAATCCTAAGTAGAAAACTGTTAATATGTGTTAGTTCAACTGTTACCATTCACGACAAAGCAGTCCGCTTGATCAGCAGCCCAACCAACCTTAAACATCCACTCCCTCCACCACCGGCGCACCGTGGCTGCAATGTGTACTAGCTATAGAAGGCACTGCAGCTACCATCTCAACTTGGACATATATAGCGGTTCCTTCATCATCAGTGGGTCAAAATCCTGGAACTCCATACCAAACCATACTGTGAGAGTACCTTCACTACACGGACTGTAGCAGTTCAAGAAGGCAGCAACTAGCGATGGACAATAAATGCTGGCCTTGCCAGCGACGCCCATATCCCAAGAATTATTATTTTTTAAACTGTTCCACAAGGTGTTTCCTTTTACCACTTTTCAAGTTGCTTTTCGAGGTGAACTCTTTCAGAAGAGAACGTTTAATGCCTTTGCCCTTTCCTGTTGCTGCAGAGGCTGTGCTGCTTGTGAGTTACCGCTCTGTTCACTGCAGCGTATTCCAATGAGATCTCAAGCAAATTTTGGCGTAAGTTTGCCACTGGATGATTGGCGAGCACAATGGTCTAACTTATTGCATTTGTCGCCAATATCGCCAATAATTTTAGTCTCATGCCTAAAAGCTAGCTAGGTTAGCACAGCAGGAAAGCAGATGATGAAATAGAACAATTAAGTTTAATTTTGTTATTTATTGCAAAGAACACAGATTTCTGGAAAAAATAATAACCCTGTGCGCTGATTTTTATGTTTGCTAAGATACAATGGTCAGCCCTGAACAGTGTGTACAACCAACTGGTAACAGGAGACTGACTAAAGTTATCATCTGAAAATGCTAATCCAGCATCACCCACTAGATGGTGCTAAGATCAACAGAATGTCGCTGCTGCCAGATACAGCGTTATATATGAAGCAATGATCAATAAATCAATACGTTGCTTCAATGTGTTACATCAAAAAAGTTTAAATTTACTTCAGTTTCAAAATCCAATGACAATTTTGCAAAGTGAAACACACTGCATCCTTTCAATGAGACATGAGAAACTTTTAAAGTGGATTATAAAACCATAAATATAACCAAATTATATTGATTATAAATGTCAATTTTAAAATAAACCAACAGACCCTAGTACTGAACTTAATGGAGGTATTATTAAAAAATGTATTGCTGAAGAAGGATGATAAAGTTGGTTACAGGACAAAAGTTAAATTGTTAGGAACTCTAGAATGCTACAGCTTTGCAGAAATAATCTGGCAGGCAACTTCTATCTGACGTGGTTTATACTGGGAGAGGGGGTTGAAATTCCTGCCCTTGGTAATTTTAATCGAAGAAGTTGGAGTGAGTACAAAACAGGAAATCTTGTGTTGTACTCCCACCGAATTTTTCACTCAAATTATCGACAGGAAGAATTTTGATCTGAAATGAATGTATGTATTAATAATTTGAGCATTTTTACTTTCATGCACTCCTCTTCTGCACTCTTTATCTAGGTCATTCCTAATTAGTCCCTCTCAGACACCGTTATATCCACCATAAAGCTGATGATTAAAATTCTGAAAATAAAGATTCTTTGTTAAAATCATAACATTCAAAGTTTTCAGTACTTTACCATGAATCTTAAATTTTATTGCCAAAGGAAAGTCCCTCCCTTTCTTCTCAAATAATTAGTCCAATGATGATATCACAGGTCAGATTTCAGCCTTGCCCCTTCTTCATCTGTTCAATCCATGTTACGAAACAGTGGAACGGATTATATCAAAAGAGGAGATTCAACATAATAAAGCCAATGTATTTTAAGCTGTAGATTCAGGATTTGGAACTTTTAAACTCTGCTTTTAATGTGGGACCCACCAGCTGTCAGAGGTTTAAAAGCATTTTGTTAGACCAGAGATTTACTTATATTAGTGGATTTGCCAAGGTGTTGTTCACACTAAATCAAGTGATAAGCTGCTTTATAATAATGGAAATGGTACGGCATGTAATGCACAATATATTATTTTTCTACTAAGGTTTACCTCTATTTCATATGGCCTGTCTCTTTAAGGCCAGAAATATGAGATCATAAACTCAAGTAGAGATCAATTGCAGATTGACAGTTGCATGTAAATTTCTAGCTTCAAGTGAGAAGAAACCAACATGAAATATCTGCTTTTTTTTCTATTTTTATATACATTTGACACTTATTGGAAGTGTGAGAAACTTGAGACTCTTAGATAGATAGATGGATAGTTGAAATAATAGATGGTGCATGATGCATTAAAGGCATTTTTGCTGTCTCAAGCTGGTAACACGTTTGTACCAGTATGTGAAAGAGGGATACAGTCATAAATGCACACACAAAACAACTGTACATGTCTGTAACTTAAAAATGCTGGGAATACACTGCAGGTCCTTCAGCATTAGAAAAGAGAAAAGACAAGTTGCATGAAATCTGAAATAAAAACTTGTCTTCTTTTCCATTTTTATTTCAGATTTTCAAACATTTGCAAACTTTTTTCTTTTTGTCCACACCTGTTATTCATACTCAATTATTGGTGGTTTTATATAATATATGCAAAGTATTACCTTTCCTGACCTCCATTTACAAAAAATGGCTCAACCAGTCTGCGTCAGTGTTTACCCTTCACGCAAGCAAATAGTTAGAATCATATTTACCCACCCTGTTTCCATATCCTTTTAACCTGTTTCCCTTCAACCACCGATCCAATCTCATCTTAAATGGTTGATATAATTTCTACCTTAACCACCAACCCTGGAAGTTAATTCCACAGCCTCACAATTCTCTGTGTAAAGAAGTTTTTCCTGCCCTCTGTTCTAAATCTCTTATATTTTATCCTTGACCTCTCAACTATTGGCAACAGTTTGCTTCTATCTACCCTTTCCCATCCTTTCAGAATTTTAAACACTGTCATATTTCCCCATAATCTACATTGTTCTAACAAAAACATTTCTGAATCTTTCTTCGTATTTGTATTTCTTCATAACAGGCAGCACCCTAGTGAATCTGTGTTGTTCCTTCTCTAAAGCCTCAATATCCTTCTATAGTGTGGGCCCATACTGCACACTACTCTAACTGAGGTCTTATTAAGATTTTATATCGGCTCATCAATATATCGAGTTACATCGAAACTACAGCAAAGAAACAGGCCATTCGACCCAACTGGTCTATGCCGGCATTTATGCTCCACATGAGCCTCCTCCCTTCCTACTTCATCTAACCCTATCAGTATAATCTTCTATTCCTTTTTCCCTCATGTGCATATCGAGCTTCCCCTTAAATGCATCAATGTTATTTGCCTCAACTGCTCCCTGTGGTAGCGCATTCCACATTCTTAACACTCTTTGGATAAAAAAGTTTCTCTTGAATTCCCTATTGGATTTATTAGTGACTACTTTATATTTATGACCTCTAGTTTTGGACTTCCCCTCCATGTCTTCCTACCAAACCCTATCATTATCTTAAAGACCTCCATCAGGTCACCCCTCTCTTTTCTTGGCTTTAAATTCTATACCTCTTGTGATAAAACCTAGAATTCCATTAGTTTTTAACAGCCTTATCAACCTGGGATGCTGCCTGTACCGTCCTGTGAACCTATACTTTCAAATCTCTCTTCTCTTCCGAATCACCAAGCCTGAATACTTCGAAGGTAATAGTTACTGCTGTTATTTTTTCACCAAAATGCATCATCTCACACTTACTGGCAATTAGGGATGGGCAATAAATGCTGGCCTTGCCAGCGACGCCCACATACCAGAAACGAATAAAAAAAAAAATTCCATCTACCACTTTTTAGTCTATTCCCCCATCTTATCAATATAATCTTTGCAGCTTCCTTCGGTCTTCTAAAAATTTAACTATACCTCCTATTTTGGTATCTGCAAATTTTAACACCACTCCCTCTAGACCTATATTCAAATCATTGACTTACACAGTGGACACGACTGGCCCCAGAACTGAACCCTGTGGGACACATTACCCACTTTCAAACACTGTGAAAAACTGCACTTAATTCCTACTCTGTTTTCTCCATCTCACCAATTTTTACTCCAGTTTGCTATCCTTTCCCTAATTCCATACCCTTTAATCTTCTCTGGTAATCTCCAATGTCGTACCTTGTCAAAGGCATTCCTGAAGTCCATGAAAACTACAATCCACTGCATTCCCCTATCTAACGTATTTGTTACCTCCTCTATGAGGTTTGTCAAGCACAATCGCCCCTTTTGTACCTGTGTTGGCTACTTCCAATTATTTTTTATCTAGATACATGGTAATTTCATCCTTAAAGACTCTAAAATTTTCCCTACCACAGTTCTTAAGCTAACTGGCCTGTAATTACCCAACGTAGCTGTGTCTAGCTTTTTACAAATTGGTACTACACTGACCATCAGTATGTCAGTGTGATGAAGAAACCAGCGTTAATGAAGAACAATGATTGTGTGATATATGCCGGATTTCTAACATCAGAGGTGCAAAATTACAGAGAAATAATCTCCATGTTCTAGTACATGCACATAGAGGGGTGTGAACTGAGGATTCAAAACCAAATCTAAATTCAGAAGGATGTCATCACATCATTGGGAATTTTTGGGAAGATTGGGTTCTAAGGCCAGATCTGCTCTGAAAATTCAGCTATTCGCCACCTGGAATCTCTGTTAACTGTAGTAGAATTGAAAACACTAGTTTGCGAACAAGTTTTATATACTTCCCAATGCATAGCTGTATTTCTGCTCCGCTCCAGCGTGGCACTTTGATTCTACAATAGCTGATAAAGGTTAAGGATATAAGAAAGCATGCAACGAGATTGGCCATTCAGCCCATTAAAGCCAGATCTTCCACAGACCATGTACTATCTACCCTCACATGGGCTCTACCCCACCTATTTAATCTCCTGAAGGAAAATTCTGTATAAATACACCCTGATCCCAAAGGTAATCAAACAAAACTCCAACATATTCATCCATCTCTGCGGTTCAGCTGTGGTGTGTTGCCATTCCCAGGCAACAGCTCCTCCACCCCTCCACAGCCCTGTATACAGCACCCACAGGCTCTAAAATTCCACTGGGGTTCAGCCAGTCTCTTGTCATTGATATGTGTGATACTTGCATATTGTTAACTGAACACATGTTAGCCCCGATGGGAGTAAGCACATTGTAGCAATTACTCTCCAATGTCTTCTCTTATATTACTTTGTTATTCCATGATGGAATATTCTAGAGGGTCTGGAAATAAAAGTATTTAGTTATTACCACACTAATTAGTGCGTTTATTTGGACATAACAGTCGGAACTCTGGCAAGAGACCAGAGGAATCCAGAGGGAAATGGCCATTTACTCGATTTCCCTAGCAGTTCTGCCAGTCTCCCGCCAGAGTCTTGGCATGTGACCGGTAGATCCCCTGTGGAATTTCAGACCCATTGTGTCCAATGTTGTAGTTGATCCGCTTAGTCTATACCTATCCCTATAGCTTTCGATTTTGTTTCCAACCGTACAACTATCCAGCTTGTTTTTGAAGGTATTTCATTGACACAGCATCCAGTGCTTTTGCTGCGAGATCTAATATTGCAGGACAAAACAATCTAACAAAATCAGACTTCAAGAACACTAAAGCAGAAATAACTTCAAAGTAATGAGAAATCCTCAGCACACAAAGAAACTCTAAGTCATATTAACATATTGAATAATCTGAGACAGTTTACAAGGCATTAATGTAACCAAAGAGCTCAGATAACAGCATAAAGGCAAATTACTGTGTTAAAATCACTCCAGGGTATTTTAATTGTTGTATCAGTTACCATGTTAAGAAAAAAGCATGACCTCTCTAAGGAAGTAGAAGCATTTGTAAAGGGGGAGGGGAGGGGGACTGGAGACAGATTATCTGTAGCCATGTTTTTTTCAAGATTCTAAGGGGTTTATACATTAACTGAACCCCGATAAATTGTCTAATACAACCATACACTCTGTAACCTGGGAGCATGGGCTGAAGCTCAGAAGAGAAAAGATGCATTGGAGATTTAACTGCTTTACAGAGAGGATGGTGACTATGTGGAATGCATTGCCAAGGAACATAGTAGAATCATAGTGTCAGCAAGTTCAAGAGGGAGCTGGATAGCTTTATTGGCAAAATAAACAATAAGAGGTAGAATATTGCAGTCAGCCAGATGGATTGTGATTTAGCAGCCCTTGTGCATTCATGGTAGTTACTGTATCAAAGCTCTCCAATAAAGATTGAGTCTTTATACATTACAAATTTTATGGGGAGGATTTGTTCAACTTTTGAACTGTTTCTGATCTGGGAATAGCTGATAGTAATGACATTAACAGGCAGCGTGCCCCATGTTTTTGACACATTCACATTGAAGGATTAACAATTTTAACATCATTTCTATAAATTTGTGATAGATCTTTGCAGATTTTGTTTCCTCCTCTGGCCTCATAATCCACGGCACCAGTAAGATGGTCCCAGTGCCTTGAAATCAGCTCATTAAAATAAATATTTGTTGCATGACTCAGTGAGAGCACCAAAGGGGCATAGGTCAGTTTTTCATCACCAGAAGGTCTTAAAGAGCTGCTGATCACCCTTAGAGCAGTCCTGCAGCTGAGGGGGAAAAACTATGACTGGAGACAGACAAGAAAGGAGAACTCCCCGACTCAGTGACGTTGCCTCAGAGGCTCTGCTACAGAAGGTCCTCCAAAGAAGGGTTCTCTTTTTGTAAGTGAGGACTACCCTGCAATAAAGAGCTGTGCCAAAGCAGCATGGTAAGAGATAACAGAAAGAATGATGTCATACCTGAAGCCCAAACTTGGAAACAGGTGAGGAAGCAATTTTGCTGGGCTTTGCAAGGTTGCTTACAATGCATCTTAACTGCACTTCACTCCAAACTTAGTGCACCATAGCAGAGAGAATGCATTGTTAACTGAACACGTTAGCCCCGATGGGAGTAAGCACATTGTAGCAATTACTCTCCAAAGTCTTCTCTTATATTACTTTGTTATTCCATGATGGAATATTCTAGAGGGTCTGGAAATAAAAGTATTTAGTTATTACCACACTAATTAGCATGTTTATTTGGACATAACAGTCGGAACTCTGGCAAGAGACCAGAGGAATCCAGAGGGAAATGGCCATTTACTCGATTTCCCTAGCAGTTCTGCCAGTCTCCGGCCAGAGTCTTGGCATGTGACCGGTAGATCCCCTGTGGAATTTCAGACCCATTGTTCATGTATTTTTTAAATGTACAGATATGTTCTTGTTTTATCAGGGCATCGTGTAATGTTACTATGTCAACATCAATGAATTCTGCATGTTCACACATTCATAAAAGGTGGTTAGTGGGCTCCACACTTGAGTGGCACATATCTTCTCTCACCTTTCTCCTTTCAACATATGTCAGAAAGATGAAAGAAATTGCATTTATATAGCACCTTTCATCAACTCAGAATGACCCAGAAAGCTTCACAGCCAATCAATTACTTTTTAAGTGTAATCACTGTTGTTACACAGGCAAATGCAGCAGCCAATATACACACAGCAAAATCTCACAAACACAAATGAGAGAAGCAACTAATTAATCTGTTTCAGGAGGAAACAGTTGATGGAACACAGAGCACAAGTAAAGAGGAGCGAGTGTGAATGGAATTGCAGGAAATACTTATCTGCCCATGGGACAGGTCAAGGACTCCTTCAATGATTCAGAACTTTCAGGGCCTATCTACAAACTTAGTTTAGTAGCTCAGCATCAGCAATTCATGGAATCATTTGAAATTGTGTCAAGCAGCCTGTGTAGTTTGAGTGTGTTTCTGAAGAAATCATCTATAATCCATATTTGTGGAGTGCTACATGACTGCCTGACTGTGCTGCTGACCACCCTGGAGAATATGGCCACTCCAGGGCCTTCTGCAGTGAAGGTCATCAGCTCAGGCTTAGCTACCATCACAAATGCTATGACTATGGCTCTACTGGACTCCAATCTATAACAGTCTGACTTGTCTTGAGTAGTTCTGGGCACCGTCCCTCAGGAAGGATATATTGGCCTTGGAGGGGGTGCAGCACAGATTCACCAGAATGATACCGGGGCTGAAAGGGTTAAATTATGAGACCAGGTTGCATAGATTAGGCTTGTATAGAAGTTGAGTATAGAAGATTAAGGTGTGATCTAATTGAGGTGTTTAGGATAATTGAAAGGGAGGACAGAGAGAAATAATTTCCTTTGACGGGGTAGTCCAGAACAAAATTCGAGCTAGGCTATTCAGGTATGATGTCAGGAAGCATTTCTTTACACAAAGGGTAGTGGAAATCCGGAACTGTCCCCCAAAAAGCTGTTGAGACTAGGTCAATTAAAAATTTCAAAACAGAGATTGATAACTTTTGTTAGGTAAAGGTATTACGGAACCAAAGCAGATAAATGGGATTAAGATACAGATCAGACATGATCTAATTGAATGGCGGAACAGACTCGAGGGGCTGAATGGCCTACTCTTGTTCCTATGGAGTCACCATATTGGAGAATCATTGAGATAGCCATAACACAGGGCTTCAACATCTTCACTGCTGCTTAGTGCTCTGTTCTCACACCACTTTGGCCATGCTAAAGGGTTGCTGTGGCAGGCAAATGGCTGGAGCTGGCACGGATAATAGAGATGTAGCACTGAATAGTCTTGTGGTGTCACTGGTGCTAGTGGAGGCAAAGCTTGACATGGCATGGGTATTGGACACATGTGAATCTGAATGTCATGCATTGGAGTCTTCAGACACTTAATTAATTAAGTTTGGGCTATTAGGCAATGCTTAATAACTCTTGCTGAATGAGCTCTTGTTCATGCAGACAAGTCTTCAGTCTCATGATCTTATCTTCTGCCTGTGGTTGCTGCAGCCTTTCTTCTCCTATCTGTTGCATGTCATTTTGTAGAGCAAAGCTGTGCAGGACACAGCAGGTTACAATAATATTTGACACATTGGCATGACTGGACTGTAACACTACCATAGCCCCCTGCTTGGACATCTGAGTCACTGCTTTAGAATGCCGATGATGTGCTCAACGAAGATGTTGGTGGAAGTGCACACTGCTTTGTGCCTCCCCTCAGCTCTTGTCCCTGGGTTTCGCAATGGTGTCATTAGCCTCGACTGCAGAGCACATTTTTGGTCCCCCAACAGCCATCCCTGCAGTTGTTTTGGCCCTTCAAATAACAATGGCACTTGTGGATCTTGGCAGAACAAAAGAATCATGGGAGCTGCGAGGGTAACAGGCATTCACAAGCATAATTCAGTTCCTATGTTTGTAGACAAGCTGTGCATTCCTAGCCCATTCTGATATCAACGAAGTAGCATTGGGGGTAGGAGCCTTTTTCAATTGTAAGTGCAGTCAATTATGTTCTGCCATTTGTTCCAATCACAGTATGAGAACTCAGTCACCTTAATGAGTCTAACATACAACCAATGCACAGCTTCCAAGCATCGCAGGTGCTTCTGAGTCGGGTTATTATGCACACTGCTTGTTAGGTGCTTAGACGGCTCAGGCTTAAGCATCCTATAATGCAGAGAGAAAGCGGCCAATTCTCAGCAACCCTGCAGTCATAACGATTGTATAACTGCCCTGCAGTGTCGTGTGGCCAAGATTAAGCATGCAATTATAAAACGTAAGTCAATTACTTAAAATGTTGAGCAAACGGAACCCTTTCATGTGCACATCAGGATAAATTCACCAATCCTGCACTCCCAGATCTGTTTTGTAGCTCTATCCCAATCCTGAACTCCCTTCAAGCAAGGCTCCACACTGGAAGCATGCAATCTTGAACTTACCCCTATCATGACTTACCTTAATCCTTCCCAGTTCAAACTGGAACACATTGGGACTTGTGGCTTGTGCAAATACTGCTGCAAACAGTTTTGTGCTTGGTTCCACCTAAACACAGAATGAAGATCACATTACTGCTGAGGAAAGTTTCTGTAAGGTTATGGTCAATCACTAAGAAATGCAACCTAGTCTTTTATAGGGTCATTCTGAGTAAATTAAAATAATTGAATCCTTGTAATTCAAGTGGCTAATGACCTACACATTTCAGCGTTTCACTGGCCATAATCATAATGCTCAAGCAAATTAATGTTACAGTTTCCAACAATTACTGTTTGTAACTTTTTCTAAAGAGGAACCTACTTAGAGTTATAAATTAGCAACGAGTCTGAGATAATGGACCTAGATGATGAATAACTCAGAATGCAGTCTACGCCGCCTACTCATGTATCACTTGAGTGCATACTTCATTTAATTTTTTTCAAAATCACAATTCATGAAGCAATTCTGAGGCAGTTTTAATATAACCTACACTGTCGAGATCCATAGCAAAGACATGCTCACTGCAGTTAAGTATGTGAAATGAAGCCCACTGATGGCTTGACTTCCCACTGTTTCAGGGTAGCAGTAACCGATTAAAAAAATATATTTTGAATGTAAATTTCAATCATTTACTCGCAGACACGTTCTCAGTCAAGAGTTCTTGTACAAAAAAAATGCCTGCTGTGTTGTGGAAAATGCCTCTTCGTAATAATGTACTTTCTCACTACACTAGGATGACAATCTTACAGCTGGCCGTACTCTATAAATGTGTCAGATGATTTCCCCACAGAAAAACTTCAGCTCATTCAAATAAGAAAAAACAACTTATTTTATATTTCTGGAACCAGACGATGCCCTTGTCTGTAAATGTGATTTGTTATGTGTCCACCGACCCACCACAGCCCTGCCATGATGCGATTCAATGCATGCCATTGTCTTGGGAGAGTATTAAGATTCTTGTGTACTAAGAGGACTCATTATCAGGCTAGCAGAGTCGTATCAGTCACTGGGATATTTACACAGTATACTATATGATTCTATGCAGAATATACTACATAAAAGAGATATTGAGGGCAAATTCACTGATTCCATGCTCCCAGGAGGGAGCTACACTCAAAGGGAGTGCAGATCAGAGATTTGGCATTTTAGTGTTGTACCCCTATCCCCGACCGATTTACCTCTCAATGACATCCTCTTAAAAGAAGCAAAAATGCAACTTGATATCATGGACTTCTTTACAATGTAGCAATGCATTGTTCAGAATGCTTGACAGGGGACTTGATTTAAGTAAACTGTTGAAATTGATCTAACTTTGAACAGGTCCTCTGACATACCTGATAATATGTATTTAATTCTTTGCCATTGGCAGTAAAGGTCAGTAAGCCACTGGCAGTATCCACCAGGCAGCCTATTTCCAGCCCATTGTTATTGCGTCCTTGCCCAGGGCTCGTGCTTTCTCCCGCCCACACCATGTAGCAGTTACTGCGTTTGATGCTGCATTGTAAAAACATTTATAAGAAAATTCATCAGTGCTGCATGCACTTGAGCAGACAACGATGCTCAGATACAAACAACTTTAGCTGTAAGTGCAGCTCTTCTGCAGCTAATCACATTTTTGGTCTTTGACATGAAAGCATTTCTTAGTCCAGCAACTGCAACTATCATTTCTCCCCCAACCTTTGCCTTTTTCCTCCATGTTTTCCTAAGACTTATGCTGGGGTATAGTTCCACAAGCTCTTACAGCCCTCCAGAATGTCACACAAGTGATAATTCTTTATTTGTGAGTCTAGGCAATGGATATTGCCAGGCAATTTAAGCATGTGAGCATCACAGCCAAGCCCCACGTACTCCTGATGTATACCATTGCATTTTCTAGTGGGCAATTTGTATCAAACAGGATTGGGAATGTTGGATGAGTTTTTTTTTTCTTCTGTTAACACTGGGGCATTGAGATCAACTGTAGCTCCACATACTGCTGCCCTGATTGCGAACAGCTACCTTACCTAAGGATATTACACTTAGAACATTTTCAGCCGTGTAGCTCACTATCAATTGGGCAGACATTTACCATTAATCCATTGGGGTGCTTGCCTAATATCTTTTTGCTACATGTGACAAGCTAGTTCCAGTATTAATCACAACATTTTCAGAACAATTTGTTTAATGCTTTATTAAGAGAATGCTTTATTATGAACGGACACCGCGCAACAATCGCCAAACAGGAGGGTTCTCTCCCTGTCGGGGAACACTTCAGCAGTCATGGACATTCAGCCACCGACCTTCGGGTAAGCATACTCCAAGGCGGCCTTCGAGACACACGACAACGCAAAATCGTCGAGCAGAAATTGATAGCCAAGTTCCGCACCCATGAGGACGGCCTCAACCGGGATCTTGGGTTCATGTCACACTACACGTAACCCCACCAGCGAACAAATGTTATGTTTTTAATACAACGGGTCATTGACTGTCTTCCTTCTCTCTCTCTCTCTTTTTTTTGGGGGGGTTTGTATATTCGGTGGCCTTTTTAGGTGACACCTTTCTGTCTGCTCACTGTGATTGCCTTGGCAACGGGCAGTAATTACCGGGCATTGTTCTGGGATTTTAAAATGCGAAGGATTCGAAAATGTCATTTCCATACCGTTCACCTGACGAAGGAGGAAGCCTCCAAAAGCTTGTGGAATTAAAAATAAAATTGTTGTACTATAACTTGGGGCTCGATTTTAGGGTCGGGTTTCCTGCGGGTTTCCAGCGGGGGGGCCCCGAAAATCCCGATATGAGGTCACGTGACCGGGCCGCGCCGCGATCCCGACCACTTCCGGGTTCCCCGACGACGTGCGGGGCTGCGTGCGTGGCCCCCGCTGGTGGGAATCCCGCAGGCAATTAAAGCCAGCGGGGTTCCACTTGAGAGTACTTACCTTGCTTGTTGAGGTCAGTTAATGAGCTGAATCAGCTGTCAAAAGAGGAAGTGTGGGATTTCACCTGCATCGCAGCGTGTTTCCCACACTGGGGGAAACAGTCTCTCTCCAACCAGGCGTGTTGCAGCCAGCAGCCTGTGGCAGGTGCCAAGGTGCACCCCACGGGGGAGAGCCCTCACCCACGCAGGAGGCCACCGCGTCACCACCCCCCGCCAAGCCAGAGGACAGACCGACACGAAACTGCAGCCCCAGTCCGAGGAACCACCCACCTACCCTGCACAACCCCTCAGACCAACACCTGCCAGATGGGTGGTGCGTGGACACCCTCGGAGGACGAACAGCATAACCAGCCCCAGCAGCCTCGCAGTCCACGCCGTCCGCCGCAGAGACGTGGAGCCCCCCAACACGGGGTTGTTGCACGCCCACCTGCACAGCAGGAGGGAGGGCTACCGCAGAGAGAGACGCATCGCAGAGGGCACTACCCTCGCCACAGGGTCCACAGACCGAGGCGCAGCTCCCCGGACCTCTCCGAGCAGCAGTGCACACGGAGGCGCAGATTCGCTCGACATGTAGTCGTGGAGATCTGCAGGCTCTTTCATGCCGAGCGGCTCCTGGCTGGCCCCAGCACCAACTGCTTACCTGTCGCTGTCAAAGTCACCACTGCCCTCCACAACTTCTCCTCCGCATCCTTCCAGGGTGCAGCCGGCTACACCTCGGATGTCTCTCAGTCGTCTGCGTGGAAGAGCCCTGCAAATACACCTGCACCTACTCTGCAGTAACACGATGGGTGGCATCAGTGGTGGGTCCTCATAGTGATACCCAGGAGCGGGCATTATTGGACACAACAGACAGGATTCGCGGAGACATGGCAGTGGTGGTGCCAATATAATGTGTGCTGTTTGTTGCTCTGAAATTCAATATAGGTAACACCCATGGCAAACCCTCCGACACCCTTGTGCACCCCCTTCATGCTCACGAAACATTTGCCTTACGCTGCCTACTGCACATATGTGATGCATGCCCTGTGGCTGCAGCACAGGTGGTGGCAGGTTGAGTGAGGCTGGCCGTGAGGGAGATGCACGAGAGGGTGAGTATGGGATAGAGCCATGAGATTGTATGAGGATTGGGTCGCGTGTTAGTGGCAAGATGAGTACTGGCGAGGTGAGTAGGTGGAGGTAAGATGAGGATGGGGTTTGAGTGGGTATGAGGGGTGATGTGACAGAGTAGTGTTGGCGGTGCCGAAGGAGATGTGGGGTTGGGGCAGTGTTGTGGCAGATGGAGTGTAGGGGAAAGACTTCGTGTTCTCACTGTGGCTGACCTACTGAGGTCATTGCAGCGCCTCCTGCACTGTATGCAGGTGGACGATATGTTGGTTGCGCAGGTGACCCCCTCTGCCACCTCGAGCCAGGCCTTCTTGGTGGCAGAGGCTGGCCGCTTCCTCCCGCCCGCCGGGTGGAAGATCTCTGTCCCCCCCCCTCCTCCTCACCCCATCTGATGATAGCTGGGGTGAGGCATCATTAAACTGGGAGCAGCCTTCCCCCTGGGCTGCTCCATGCTGAAATTTGTTCCATTGGTTGCAGCATCTGTCAGTGGAGGACTGCCCCTTTAACTAGAGAGCCTCCAGCTGACAGATCGTACTGCGCATGCGCAGCCCGCCCGACGCGCAGACCAGCAGCGTGGACCCCGGAGGAGCAGGTAATTGATTCCTATTAGTGTGTTGCCTGCTACGATCGCGCGGGCAACACACTAATTTCACCGAGCGTGTTGACCACGCTCCCGAAACCCAACCCGCCGGAAACCCCGCAGGCCTGGTAAAATCGAGCCCTTGGTGTTGTAAAATTGTTTACAATTATTAAGAGAAGGTAGCATTGGGCAGATTGGTTCAAACCTATGGAGCGACTTAATGGAAGTGATTTTCGACTGATTGAAAAACGGGGTTGGGGGGGGACCTCAGCCACCACATTGAGGCCCAAGGCCTGCCTGATGCAATTTTCAGACCAGCGAGCAGCCCACCCACTTGTTTCCAGCAGGAGGCTGGCTGCTTAACATCAGTTGCAGGTCCCCAAATACAACTTCCACCCATTTATAACAGGTATTGAGTGACCTAACCAGTGGTCCTTAAAGGGACTGCTGCATGCCACTTACAAATTTTTGTGGGAGCAGAAGCAGCAAGAGTGCTCCTTCTGCACCTATAAAAAAATTCCAGCCCGCTGCTGGCCCACAGAATCACCTCCTCCCCCAGATCTGACATTCTGGCCGGTCCAGCATGGGAGCCGACTGATTTCCCACCCTCCCACAAAAGGTGAGCTGCAGAGGGGTGCCCATTTGATGCCCGCAGCTGGCTGATGGCACTTAAACGTGCACCGAACCAAAAATGGTTCGGACCTCCCCACATCGGTTTTGGATGGGTGCCAAGGGTTGTTCTGCTAAGTTTGCGCCCATTTCGGGTGGAAGTCGAACATCGCCCCCCACCCCCGCCACATCTCAGAAATGAGCACATATTTTGTTTACTTTTATTGGCAACCCTGTAATTGGTTTTGTGCCTAAAGCCGTTTTCAGCTGTAGTTAATTTGGCTCCATTTGATTAGTTTCCCAGTTCAACTGACATGACATATACTCAAATAGAAATGTGGGAATGGTCAATTTTGGCTAAATACATAGAATCATACAGCACAGAAGGAGGCCATTCGGCCTATCACTCCAGTGCCGGCTCTTTGAAAGAGCTATCCATTTAGTCCCACTAACCTGTTCTTTCCCCATAGTCCTGCAATTTTTTCCCCTTCAACTATATATCCAATTCCCTTTTGAAAGTTACTATTGAATGTGCTTCCACTACCCTTTCAGGCAGTGCATTCCCGATCATAACAACTCGCTGCATGAAAAATTTTCTCCTCATCTCCCTTCTGGTTCCTTTGTCAATTATTTTGAAGTACACCAAAATATACAAGCATTACTTTTTAATAGCTTAATCTGATAGCAGAAAGTTTCTCATTTAGATTCATAATATTGAAGTGAATGACTGAACTTTTACTTCTGGCTATTTGATTAACATACAAACCCAAAACAATGACCTGGTGCACAAATAAGTTAAATAAGGTACAGACTATTTAAGATTTGATTACTTACAATCTGCATAAAATAAATACCAATTGTCCATTATAAAATGTTTCTATATCATTGGAGTTGCTGGTTTATTTATATTTATGTTTTCTGCTTTTGCTGTTAATTTCAGCCATTTTGTTTCACACCAAAGTCTGGGTTTAATTAGTGTTTTCCACTTTTATTTCATTAGAAAATATAGAATTGGAGAAAAATCAGATGAAATCTTGGTGCAGTCTTTTACTGATAATTCCATTCTGCAATGCTCTCCTGGCTGGTCTCCCACCTTGCACCCTCGGTAAACTTGAGCTCATCCAAAACTCTGTTGCCAGTATCCTAAATCGCATCAAGTCCCGTTCACCCATCACCCCTGTGCTCTATGACCTACAATGGGTCCTGATCCGGCAATGCCTCGATTTTAAAATTCTCATCCTTGTTTTCAAATCCCTCCCTAGCCTCGCCCCTCCATATCTCTGTAACCTCCTCCAGTCCTACAACCCTCCGAAATCTCTGCATTCTTCCAATTTTGACCTCTTGTGCATCCCCGATTTTCATCGCTCTACGATTGGCGGCCATGCCTCCAACTGCCTAGGTCCAAAGCTTTGGAATTCCATCCTTAAACCTTTCCGCCTCTCTACCTCTCTCTCCTCCTTTAAAATGCTCCTTAAAACCTACCTCTTTGACCAAGCTTTTGATCACCTATCCTAATATCTCCTTATGTGGCTCAATGTCAAATTTTGTTTGATAATGCTCCTTTGAACTGCCTTGGGACATTTTAGGCGCTAAATAAATGCAAGTTGTTGTTGCTGTATTCATCATATTGCTCCTCATCGTACAAC
The DNA here is from genome assembly GCF_035084215.1 of Heptranchias perlo. Taxonomy (NCBI): domain Eukaryota; kingdom Metazoa; phylum Chordata; class Chondrichthyes; order Hexanchiformes; family Hexanchidae; genus Heptranchias; species Heptranchias perlo. Next base: position 15,444,639 of record NC_090332.1, on the reverse strand, counting down.
CTCAATGCACGCGCATTATCTTTCCTCTGTCAGTGAATTGCCATATCCTCATCTCTTCCAAGCCCCCTGAGAAACAACAAAATCATGTTTATTTCAATTCTTCAAATGACAAAGCTTTACTCACAGGTCCAACTAACAGCTGACACCATTACCTCTGATTGCCTCCTCCTTTCGTCCTTCTACATCTATTAACAATCTTGACATCATTATCATCACAATAGCATTACTAAAACTTTCTCCAAGAAACCTGGATTCTCTTTCATGCTGACTGCTTCTTTTCCCTTCAACAACTCAACTCAATTTAAAGCCTAATGCATCTAAAACTCAAATACTACTCCCATATCTACGAAGGCACCATTCCTGGGTGTGTGGACTTGATAGGAGAAAAAAGCTTCGTTCTCCCCACATCAATTAAAAAAACCCTAAGCCTAGATACACGTGTCTGCTAATTTTTCTTTTCTCACTTTGTTCAGTTGCCTGACCAAGATTAAGAAATTATTGGCTGGTGAACTGAGTGCACAGCCACACTACAATTCTTTTTTGACAGTGCACAAATCTTACCTTTCATGGACTTTCCCTTTCTCATCTCCTAGTGTTACTGTCACAGTGCGAACCTTCTCCAGCTCATAGGCAGTGTCATACTGGTGAAAATCTGAGGTAATCCAACCAACCCAAACATTAGTTGGCTCCTGACCAGGAAATATTCTCACAGAATAATAGTACTGAAAAAGAGGAAACTTTTATTAGCAGAGTGACTCTGACTCCAAACTTCATAAAATCTGTCCATTTTTTCAACTTCAAATGTTAAAATCATTCACTGTCATTCTATTGGAGGTATGGTATAAACATGACACCAGAGGCACAGAACGCTACCTCGCAATGTAGTTTCACTCACTTACTCTAGAGGCAAACAGTTTCCATAGCTTCACGTTGCTCACGTGTATGGACTTTCCTCAGACATTGGAGGAAGTCCTTGACAAGAAACATAAAGTCCCAATCACAACTTGGTTAAAAAAAAACTGCATATGCAGGCTTGTGTTGCACAGTTGCCTCAATATCACATTCACCATGTTAAACAGCTGCCACCATACTCTGAATTACACCCCACAACATAAATAGGGAAAATCTAGATCACTGGAAGCCAAGCCATTTGTAGAAATTCTTCAAGCAGAAATGATTCTGCTGTATAAATGAGGTTACAAAAGTAATACTTTGAAAGAGAAACAGGAGGAAAAGGATCAATGTCAGCAGAGACTTATTCATGCAGTCAAATAGAAATGTGACATGCATTTGCCAATGTTTAATTTTATAAAATCACTCACCTTACAATTATAGCTTGCCATGCATTTTTATTTGGTTTCTACTTTTTTTTTAAATGGAAGAAACATATATATCTACAACTGTCATTTTTTTGTACCCAGAAACCAGGCAGTAAGAACGATGGGTGGAAGAAATGGAAAACGGAATAAATGAACCATGCTCCAATTGTTTATTATTCAAGTAACTTTATTATTTCACATTCATTTATCTGACTGTGCACAAGAACCCAATATGATATGTAAAGCTGAGCAAGAGGCACAGAACATATGTTTTGTAAAATAATGGATGACAGTAGATAAATCAATGGGGTCCAGAAGTTGTTTTATATTTAATCACATATCACGAAAACTGGTTAAAAAAGTCTTAAAAAAACGATTAAAATATTTGGTTAAAGCATAATCCTCCTTGAGGGTGACCATCATAAACCACTTACTGTTGTTGTCTGCATCAGAAAGTCATAATCATCCCTATCATCTGCCAGTACCTCCTCCGTAAGTCGTGTAGAAGAGTGAGTTAAGTTGTAATCAGGTTTTGACCTTTTTAACATAAACCTGAAAAAGGAGGTTTCTCATTAGTGAGCAGCAATATTTTCTGTAGCACTGTTTTATACACCAGTAGTATGTCAGCTTAACAAAAACGTTTTCATCCAATGGTGGCTCCATGTGTTGTCCCCGTTGCAGAGCAAATTTATAAAGCTTCCAGCAAACCACAGTGCTAAGGGTCACTCTCTCTGGTCTACATTGAAGGAAGTCGCCAAACCTGCCCACGCAGAGGAATCATTGCCTGAGACGCCAATGGTTTGCTCGATGAGAGCTCCAGTCAATCTGTGGACATGGTTGTCATGCAATTCGGCCAGCAAATGTGGGTTGTTGAGAGGAGTCATGAGCCCAGCGTGCAGGGCATAGCCCTTGTCCCCAAGCAGCCAACCTCTCACTTGCTGTGCAAAGGGAAAGATTGAGAGGATGAGGATTGATGCAATGTAAAAGCATCATGGCAGCTGCCAGTAAAGCGGGCACAAATTTGCATGAAACACTGCTGGTGATCACACACCAATTGCACATTACAGTAATGGAAGCCCTAACAGTTCACAAAGGCGGTGGGCTCATATTCAGGAGCCCTCATGGTGATTTGTGTGCAATCAATAATGCCCTGGACTTGAAGCAAGCCTGCAATATGTGCAAACCCTACAGCCCTAACTTGCTGTTTCCGGTTGCCCATGGGGAACGTGATGAACTCGTCTGCTTTAGCAAACATGGTATCAGTGACCTGATTCATGCAACAACAGATGCATTTAAGGGGAAGCTGGATATACACATGAGGGAGAAAGGAATAGACGGTTACGCTGACAGGGTTAGATGAAGAGAGGTGGGAGAAGGCTCGTGTGGAGCATAAACACCAAGATGGACCAATTGGGCCAAATGGCCTGTTTCTGTGCTGTAAATTCTATGTAATTCTATGTAACCATGAACTGCAGACTGACTGATATTGTTGATATATGCTGTTGTAGCCTGGAAGGAACTGGACAGAAAAACAAAGTTGAGGGCTACAGTAAATGACTGCAACAGGCAAAGCATTGCTGGCTGTGACAGTCGGTTGCAGCTCTAGTTGCAGGAGGCAACACTGGTCTGCGACAGTCTTCCTGGAGAAGCACAGCCTCTTTATGCACTGCTCCTCTGAGAACTGCAGGTCTGTCACTCATGGCCTATACATCCTGTTGAAAGGTTAAGGATGACTGTGAGGTCCCTTCCGCTGCTCCATGTGGCCTTTCTACCTGTTGCTGCTGCTCCTCATCCTCAAGCCAGAATGGAATGGCCAAAAGGATTCCCAATTTTAGAAAGAGCCAGTACCTCCTTAAGCTTAATGAAGGTCGTCCAGACGTCAAAAGCATAAAAAGCAGTGATTCTGCACCCAAATAGGACTGTGAACTAACAGCAAAATGTCTGCCAAATGTTTACAGTGATTTAAATGAGAAGGTGAGTGTCCTTTTAAGTAGCACTGCAACTGGTTGCCTGGCACCCTGTACTGTCCATGATTTGTGGGCAGGTTTAAGAAGTCACGGTGGCAGCGCTGAGTCAGACAAAAATGGCTTTTGGGTTCTAAATGAGATGTTGGGCTCTCATTGTAATATATTAATTAGGCCCCCGGGCAGGATTGCTGGCTGCCACAATCACGGCCTGTCTGAAAGTTGCGATAGGTGGGCTTCCAATAGAAAACTGAACCCACAGAAACCAACACAAACCATATGAATCACTGACAACAATGAAAGGATACTGATGAATATCGCAGCACAGCTAAGTAGACACCATTGAATTAATAAACTATTGGAGCAGTAGGCATCACTAAATAAATAAATTTGTAGAGCTGTGGGAATCAAACAACCAAATAATTAATACAGCAGTGGTTACCTGAAAATTAAACATATAAGTGGGCACCAGTGAATTAATAAGCACATAGACCAGCATTGGGAAGATCAGCAAATCAAAATTTTAAAGTAATTGCAGGCAAAGTAGCAAACAAATAAATTAGTGGAGTATCAAATACTAGTGCATTAAGGAAGTAATAGAGTAGCAGATGCAACAAAAAATAAATTAATCAACGGAGAGCAGGCGCTGGTGAATTAATAAATTCATGAAGCAGCAGGTGTACCAACAATGAATTAACAGTGCAGCAGGTACCAGTGATTAATAAATGAATGCAGCAGTGAGCACACCAACTAATCAATAAAGTAATGAAGCAGCATCAAAGCAACAAACTAATAAAAGAATGGAGTAGCAGTTACCAGTAAATTAATAAGTTCATAGGGCATTGAGCACACCAACAAATTAGTGTGATATTTCAGACAGCAGTGAATTAATGAATTAATGCAATAGCATGCACACCTGATGAATTCATAAATTCACAGAGCAAGGGCACACCGACAGATAAATGACTGGAACAGAGATTACCGGTGAATTAGTAAATTAAGAGAGAAGTGGAGCAGACCAACAACTCAATAAATTAATGGAGCAGTGGGCCCCGACAAATTAATAATTTCATACAGAGGTAGATACACCAACAAATCAATGGATTAATGGAGTAATGGGCACACCAACAAGGCAATAAAAGAATGAAGCAGGAAACACCAGTGAATTATATATTCCTATAACACCGGACACACCACCAAATCAATAAATTAATGGGGCAGTGGAAAAGTGTTGGTCAGACCCTTTCTGGTTTGCAGTTGTGGTTGCCTAATCATAAGAAAAATATTATTGCTCATGAGATTACTGAGAGAAACAACAAAGATAATTCCATACATCAGGAATTTAAGTTATGAGGAAATGCTAAATCAATTGGCCTTATTTTGTTTTTGTAAAAGTGATTTTAAGATGACCACCGGGAATTTCCCCAGGAGTTCTCCCAATCGACTGCCGTAACTTCGGCGTAAGATCAGCGGAAACCCCAGATAGATGCATAAACGGGTTTCTGCTGATGTTACACCAGCCAATCAGGAGATCTCTCAAGGAAATTCCTAGTGTATGAATCTATACATTCATATGAAGGGAATTGGCAAAACTGATCCAGGAAAACTGCTTGCTGCATTGAAAGATTAAAATACCAGTGGACACCAAGTTAAAAATTAGGAAGGTATGTGACAGTGTAAGACTGTTGATTGAAGCTGCTGATTAAATGCATCCAGAATCAGGCATACATTCTCCAACTCAATGTTCTCTGGTACAATTTACAGGAACCTTAGGTATCCTTACTAGGAACATGAGTAATATTTGGAGGTCACATCACAGATGAGATATTTCAGTAGCTGGTAATCCTGGCCTGTGAGAATTGAATAATTATCTCTAATACAGCAGAAGTTTAAGAAGGGAAATAAGCAGACATCGTCACTCTTCAAGTGTCATAGGGGTGAATCTCCTTGCGGCGTCTCCAACTGTGACACTGTAACTTTGGCGAAATTTCGTCAGAAACAGGGCAATATAAATGAGCTCAAGAAATAATTGGACATGTTTCCGAAGAGAAATATGGTAAGAATGCAAGTATTTGGGGTTTATTAATAAAAAAAGGGACAGACTTGTTTGGACATAATCACTTTTTCTGGCATTTAAATGCAATATAATGTTTAATAAAATGCTTTTGTTCCAGTATTTCTGCCAAAGGTTTTGGGAACTGTATCTTGGACTGTGTCGCACCAACTGGCAGTCACTCTGAGGCCATTAAGGGCATGAGACTAGTCAAAGACGCTAAGCTCGATTTTAACCCTGCCCGCCCAGTAGGAAGGACATTCTCAACTAATTCGTGCCCTGCGCCATTTTAACCTAGCTGTTTCTGGTCACAGGGAAGGCGCCCGCCACAAGCAGGCGAGGGCCTCATTAATATTTAAAAATTGTGGTCCCACGATGTCATTCGGATCCCAACACAATTTTAACCACAGGTCGTGCAAGTCGCGCGCAGTGCCCGACCTGCCAGTGAGACTTGGCGGGAGGCAAGATCGGGGCCAGACGAGGCCCAGGTAAGTTTAATTTTTTTTAAAGGTTGCCTTGTGGGTCAGAAAGAGCAGGAGTACTCTTCCTGGCTCCACAACAACAACTTAAGCCTCCCATGCCCCAGGCTTCCTCCCCCTCCCTCGACCACAATCGCATTTGGAACCACCAGCCCGCCCCCCCACTTCACCAGTTACCTAATGCCGGGTACCATTCCTTCAGATCCCCGGCGGCAGCCACTCACCACCCAGGTTGCAATTCCCGCCAGGTTCGGGTGGGTGTCTGACCCCCAAAATGGTTCAGGCGTCACAGGCACCTCCTGCCCGCCCGGCCCCTGCACATCTCACTTCCACCCTGAGTTAAAATTGGGGCTTCTGTGATGGTGGATAGCCATTTACGGTATAAGCAGCCGTGTTTGAAGGATCAGTTTTATATTGAAGATTAGAGTAGGGAAAGTACCTTTGTTGTTTTTGATGCTTTGAGAAGAACATTTACTATAAATACTGCTTGACTTAGTACTATTCATTTACCTGTTTAATGTTCAATTACCTGGTCTAGTGGATTATATCCTGAGCCACAATCTGATGGAGTGTTATTTTACCACCTACTTGAGACGAAATCACATGATGGCGCATGATATACTCCACTGACCTGGCATATAATGACAAGAGTTCTCCGTTCGGCCCCTGGGTCTATGAGTACCTAGATATTGCACAAGGTAAAAGCACATTCTGGATCATAGCAGGCATGAGATCTGCTTTTGGGATTGGCAAGTCACATTGAACCCAAGGAAATATCTTCTGGCATAAGAACCCAAAAATGTAACCTTCGAAAGGCTGTTGGAAAGCTAAGACTAATTCTAACCCCAGGTTGGCTTCTGTCTCTGAGACATCCTGGTTACTTCCTTAAAGAGGATGGAAAGTCCAGGGGAAGGGGGTACTTTTTTTTCAGTGAATCCCCCCCACCCTACACTGCAACAAAAATAATCTTTCATGTTTCCTTAAAAAGGCTATCATCTTCACAGACACCCACCACTCTGGTGACATCTTATTCCCACCACAATCAGCTTAAAATAGACAGCTCCACAATTCTACTCTTTTTAGTTCTTTAATCTGTGCACAAGATAGTGCTATACGTGGCAAAATTGTGGGAACATGTTTTGATTAATGCCTCCATTCAGTCACTGCGGCAGCACCACCACAGTAATGAATAACACATTTTAAAGGTTGACCAACTAAAAACTGACTGCGTCTTTATGACCTCATCACTATCAGTCATGAATATAATCCACAGCATTAAATTGCACCTGTGGATGAGAAGTTGACCCCGAGGCACATAATTCTGTTTCAAATTGATCTTGCAACGAATATTTGTTGGCCCGATATTTCCGAACCAGATTGGTCAATGCTCCCAAGGAAGCTGATGGATTTTGGAGATTAAAAACAGATGCACTCAGTTCCAATTTGTTATGTCCCTTTGCCATGGATCAGCAACAATTATTAGAAGAGGTGCTGCAAAAATATATATTATTCAAATAGGTTTTATTTCTTCTAAAATTGTTTGAGGTAACCCTTGGGCATTCTTCCTGGGAGCCGTGTAATGATCAGAAGAAATAAACATTTGAGAATATTTTCATAGTTGGCAACATGAAACTTTTGCATCCTGCATGAGTATGCACACCACCTTCACCTCAATCTGCAGTAGACACTTATGTGACATTTACAACATGATTATGCGACTTACCTGGAATTCATCAGTCAAATTTTAACAAAAAAACACCATTGTAACTATTAACAAAACAATAGCTCCTTGATGGCTGTGTGGGTAACTACGCCAACTGGTTTAGCAATAAGGTAAGAATGTCCAAGCTTTTTTTCTTCATGGGCTACTTAGGTGCATAGGATAGACCTTCGTGGGCCGCATATGGGGGAATGATATGTTGGTGAGCTTGACACTCGCTCCCCATATTGCAAAGGCACTTTCACCAGCACATTCAATAAGTTCTGTATCATAAAAATAATCAATTAGCAATAGGAGCCCATCTGGAAATGCATCCAGAAAGAGAAAAAGAACTATTATCAGCCCACATTAAAAAAAATCTGTTGAACTAAATAGGTCCATCCTCCAAGCAACAAACTAAAATAGAACCACTAAGCATGCCTCATTTTAGCACATTTGTCACTTTTAAATTCTTGTGTCCCCTCCCACTGCAAAAGAGTAGTTTTGCATACAGATGTAAGTTGGCCATTTAATGCCCAACTTTTTGGTCATGGCAATAACTGAGCGGAAAATTGGAACCCACATTTATAAGATCTTGCTGCTGGCCCATAGTGTAAGATCCATCCCAGACAATATTCTAAACAACTTCAGTTATTTCCTGTAGCACCAAGTTCCAGTTCTCTTCAGAGATAACTTATGAAACGTTGTCTGTTTAATCTCTGGTAATCATTAGAAAAAGTAGGACTTTCGTCCTACCACTTTGGAAAGATTCAAACTCAGCTTCCAAAGGTGAAAGGTACAAACGCACTACTCTGAAAATGAAAACAGCACCTACCAAAGCAGCCACTCACCTCTGTTTTAGACGAGAAGGCTTTTCCTGATTATAATCCTTATGGTTGTTGAATTCTGCTTTGACACTTTCTTTCTCTTTTTCTGATGTGGCTGAAGCTAGATGTCCATGTGCCGTTTTCATCAGAACTTCAAAATCAGAATCTGCATCATAGTCCTCAATTTCGTTTTTCTGAGGTAGGATATTGGTATTTGCCAGACCACCAATAGGCATTTTGGAGAACACTTCTGCACATTCGATGGGCATGCTCAGTCGATAGAAAACAATGTCTGAGTTGCTGTTTTGAGATCCAAATGACCTTTGTATGACCTTCAAACAGGGCGAGCTATCGACAGTGCCATCTATTCTCGTCACCTGGCACATAAATGCCACACAAGGGTCAGCAAATTTATTCCTAATTTCAGCATATTAATTACAAAGTGCAAAACAAAGAATCATCGACACTGATAACAAACACATCTATAAATATCTAATCAGGCATTCTGTAGCAAACCAAAATGGCATTTGCTTAAAATAAAAGCCCACATTAGACACGTTATTTGGAGCTTTTCTTACAAATGCCAGGTCAGAAATATCTGGACCGACATTTTATTTAAATAACCTTATAACCTGGGAGTGCAGAATTGGCCCTAAAGATTTTACAATAATGGGACCTGCAGCTGACATTTGCATGTGTTGTCAGCTTGGCTCAACTGGTAGCATTTACATTTGTGAGTCAGAAGGTGGTGGTTTCAAATCCCACTCCAGAAATGAGTACATAATCTAGGCTGATACTTCAGTGTAGTAGTGAGGGTGTGCCGTGTTGTCATAAATGCTATCTGTTGGATGAGACATTAAACAAAGGCCATGTCTGTTCAGGTGGATGTAAAATACCCCTTGGTACTATTTGAAGAAAAACATGAGTTTTCCTGGTGTTCTAACCAATATTGTTTCCTCAACCAATGTGACCAAATAGATTCATTGATCATTCATCTCAGTGCTCAGTGTTGGGATCTTGCTGTGTGCAAGATGGCTGCAACGTATACCAACACAACAACAATCACTGCACTTCAAAATAATTCACTGGATGTGAAACCTGGGATGGCCTGAGGGATGTGATAAATCTCTATATAAATGCAAGATATTTCTTCGCTATGCTCATACACACAGAAAATTTAATGAGATAAAGTGGGATTTGGTAACAAACAATCTGAATATTCACAGTGGTTTACTGATATCAGGTTGTGGATTCAATTATGTTACTATACAACACATATAGGTCTAGGATTCAGCAATCCAGCATTCCCATTGAGAAAGCTGCATTAGAAGGAAATACAAATCGGAGACGGGATTACAATCATGCAACCCAGATTTTCCTTTCAAGTGTCGCTCCCCACTGTGAGTGCAGGATCACTGAACTTTCCCCGGGTGTTACAAGAATCAACTACCCAATGTAAAGACATCAGGTACATGTTGAACCTTTTGAAGGGGAACCATTAGTATTCAAACCTAATCAATGTGCGATGCATTCGGTTTGAAACTTGTCATTTTGTTACTTGTGCATGGCGTTAAATAAGCAAAAATGGCAAGCAATTGTTCTGACCCTTTCCCATTTCTTAGTGACAATGAAATTCCCTCTTTAACCTGAGACTAAACCTGGATGCTTTCTGCCCTACCTCGACGTGGTCATGGTTTGGTGGTACAGGTACAAACTGAGGCAGCCGTTTGCTAAACCACATTGTGATGTCCCTGTTCATGTTCACAGCAAAAGGCTCATAACCTTCCTGTAGCCCACAAATAGTAAAATACTTCAGTGTACCAACGTCGTTCCCAAAGTTCATCCTGCCAACTTGTGAGAGCCCCAAGCTACACACTGGAATAAACCCTGTGGAAAAAAGGAAAAAAGTGACAGAAATACATTATTGTGGCACTCGCACTATTGTAAGACACTCATTTACTAACTGTAGTGAAAAAAGGGCACAAGACAACTTGGGGGTAATTTTGACTTCGGGTGACAGCGTAAAACTGGACATATCAGATCAGCTGCCCGTTATACATCCCTCCTGACTTTCATTTCCATTGACTTTGCCTGTTTTACACTATCACCAGAAGTCAAAATTACAACTTTGTGTTTAAAACGGCTCACAATAATGTGAACAAAAGCAAAATTCCTGTGGATTCTGGAAATCTGAAATAAAAACAGAAAATGCTGGATACACACAGCAGGTCAGGCAGCATCTGTGGAGAGAGAAACAGAGTTAACGTTTCAGGTCATTGACCTTTCATCAAAGTAATGTAAATGCTTTTTATTATACCGTCTTCTACATTCATCTGTTCTGAGTTCAGACACTCTCTCAGTACTTCCTTTGTCAATTACACAGCTAACTACATTATCATAAAACATGGGAGAAATTATGGAATGGATACATGTAACTATGCTGCAATGACTATCATGATTAAACTTACCATTATGTTACAAATTGTGAACAATTTCTAAGTTTGAATTTCTTTGGATGTTTTCCTGTACATTTAGTAACAATATGATTCTATAGGTCCTACAAAGCATTACCAGTGCAGCAGCTTCAGAACTGCTACATATTTACACTGGCTATGCCTGTGGGGCTGCAAGTTGATCTTGCTCCATAATTCAAGGTCAGCTAATTTAAGTACTTCAAAAGTGCTCCCAGCACATACTGCATGATACACTGGGACAACACCAAAGTCAGTTAATGAGCTGCTGGCTGCCCTTAACACAGTGCCTGATTATTTTTTTAATAAATTACAGATTGATCATTGGAGGCCAAGGTGCAAGAGGTTGTGCACAGAAAGGTGCTTCAAGGGAGGCCTGCAAAAACCTATCACGAATGGGCACTGAACGTCTTGAGTAGACTTGTCAAGAGCTGTCTAGGCTTGCCTCTCATTTGCATAGGTATGGAAGCCTTAATGGGCCTTGTGCAATGTGTGCCGGCTTCTATGCGCCAACAGCTCTTGGGATCTGCACTATAAGGCACAGTGCACATTGGGTACTGAGTAAGTCTCATATGCATTTTTCTAATCCATCATAGGGGCCTCACAGTGCTTTTTGCCATGGATCATATTATTGGTCCCTATGACTGATTGAACAAGTGCATGTGAGGATTTGTTGAACAGATGATTAAAATGTGGATGAAAATGAATTAAGTACTTAAGTGGATGGATTGAAAAACATTTTAACAGCCTAACCATGAACAGGTTGGGCTCTAAAATGAGACAAGAGCTACATACTTCAAGCAAAGCATATTTTTACTCGGTCATATATTTTGTTAGATCAGTGAGACAAGAGTTTATGTTTTGCAGGTAGGAGGTTGTAGCTTTATCTGTCCAAAAGTTTGTGAAACAGAAGGTTGCCCCTGTAACAGACCTGTGTCAAGCACAATTGGCCTTCCTGAATCCACCAGGACCACCAGACAGCACAGATATCTGCCAGCGGACCACCAGGAGCTTCAGATATATATCTCCTATAGAACAGAGAAGTTCAGCACGAGATGATTTTTTAAAAAATCTATCTTTGATGTTATCACAGAATCATAGAAAGTTACGGCACAGAAGGAGGCCATTCAGCCCAACGTGTCTGTGCCGGCCGAAGACGACCTATCTGGCTTAATCCCATTTTCCAGCACTTAGTCCATAGCCCTGTAGGTTACGGCACTTCAAATGCTCATCCAAGTACTTTTTAAATGAGTTAAGGGTTTCTGCCTCTACCACCCTTTCATGCAGTGAGTTCCAGACCCCCACCACCCTCTGGGTGAAATAATTTCTCCTCAGCTCCCTTCTAATCCTTCGAACAATTACTTTAAATCTATGCCCCTTGGTCACTGACTCCTCTGCTAAGGGAAATAGGTCCTTCTGATCTACTCTACCTAGGCCCCTCATAATTTTATGCACCTCAATTAAATTGCCCCTCCTTTGTTCCATAGAAAACAGCCCCAGCTTATCCAATCTTTTCTCATAGCTAAAATTCTCCAGCCCTGGCAACATCTTCGTAAATCTCCTCTGTACCCTCTCTAGTGCAATCACATCCTTCCTGTAATGTGGTGACCAGAACTGTACGCAATACTCAAGCTGTGGCCTAACCAATGTTTTATACAGGTCTAGCATAACCCCCTTGCTCTTATATTTTATGCCTTGGCTAATAAAGGAAAGTATCCCATATGCCTTTGTAACCACCTTATCTAGCTGTCCTGCTACCTTCGAGGATCTGTGGACATGCACTCCTAGGTCCCTTTATCCCTCTACACCTCACGGTATAATCCCATTTATTGTGTACTCCCTTGTCTTGTTTGCCCTCCCCAAATGCATTACCTCACATTTCTCTGGATTGAATTCCATTTGCCACTTTTCTGTCCACCTGACCAGTCCATTGATATCTTCCTGCAGTCTACAGCTTTCCTCCTCACTATCAACCACACGGCCAATTTTTGTATCATCTGCAAACTTCTTGATCCAGCCGCCCACATTCAAGTCCAAATCATTAATATATACCACAAAAAGCAAGAGACCTAGTACTGAGCCTTGCGGGACCCCACTGGAAACAGCCTTCCAGTCACAAAAACACCCATCAACCATTACCCTTTGCTTCCTGCCACTGAGCCAATTTTGGATCTAACTAGCCACTTTCCCTTGGGCTTTTACTTTTTTGACCAGTCTGCCATGTGGGACCTTGTCAAAAGCCTTGCTAAAATCCATGTACACTACATCAAACACGCTACCCTCATCAACCCTCTTTGTTAGCAGTCCTCCAATCCTCCGGCACCACACCTGCAGCCAGGGAGGATTGGAAAATGATGGTCAGAGCCTCCGCTATTTCCTCCCTTGCTTCTCTTAACAGTCTGGTTATGTGACTTAGTCTCCAGTTCTGAGTCAGCTGCTTAGCAACTGCTACAACCCAAGTAAGCTTATCGTACAATATGGCAAATGGGGCATTCAGCCTAGAAATTGGTTGATGCCGTCCCTGTTTTACAGGTGTAAAATGGGCGCCTAAGCATCTGATATGGTGGGCAGCATGTAGGCGCGCATTCCGCACCAGATGTGCGCCAACCACCATACGGTAAAGGCAGAAAAAGTGGCATCTTGGGCCCGTGCCTGAAACAGGCGTTAGGCCCTTTGCATAATCGAATAAAGGGCCTCACGCTATTTTTGAGGCCCCCTTTGCAAAACTGCACCGGTGCCGGCTGCGTTCAGGAAAACATGGTCTACGTGCAGCCAAACCAGCAGTCCTTGAAGGGACCACCAAAAAGGTAAGTTTGTTAAAAAGTACTGCAGTGGAGCTGGGAGGAGGCACTCCAGCTCCAGCTCCTCCCAGCTCCACTGCAGTGTCGAAGGCCTTTGCTTGCTCCCGCTCAGCCCCCTCCCATACTTCCTGGTTCCTACAGGCAGGCCACGCAAACCAGTTTCTAGGCCAATGCCTTTCTGTCCATGATGTGGAGATGCCGGTGATGGACTGGGGTTGACAATTGTAAACAATTTTACAACACCAAGTTATAGTCCAACAATTTTTATTTGAAATCTACAAGCTTTCGGAGGCTTCCTCCTTCGTCAGGTAAATGTTTACCTGACGAAGGAGGAAGCCTCCGAAAGCTTGTAGATTTCAAATAAAAATTGTTGGACTATAACTTTCTGTCCATGCACATTGCCAATTTAAAAAAAAGTATTAGGTTCATTAAAACTACTGTGAAGCGATTCATGTGAGGATAACGTACAGAAAGTGTTGGAAAGGACAGGTTATGGCATTTCCTGTGTGTATCCTTCATCAGAACTAAAGGCTGAAAGATAAAAAGTCATCTTTACTAGGGTTGGGGAAAAATGAAGAAAAGGGATAGGGGATGGGAGAGAGAATCATCAGACACACAAATCACAGCAAGGCTGTTAATGGATAAAATGACCTGCAAACTACTTAATAGAAAACAGCTGGTATAAAAGATAATCAGTGAGATGATGCGGAGATACCTATATCACGTCACATAAGAGTTTTCAATGAACAATTTAAGGTCACATCAACACCCTCTCTGTGATCAGCGTATTTAACGGGGCAGAAATCGCTTGGCAAATAACGGAGAGCTCAGAACTTGCTCCGAGTGGTTCGCTGGCGATATGACAGCTTCAAATTAAAGGGACATAGCATGCTGCAGTCAGAGAAATCATTGAAAAAGTGCAAACCTGCTTATGTGTCCAGCTGGAAAGTAGCTAATTATGCCACAAAACAAGTATGCTTAAAAATACAGGTCTAAACTAAGTTTTAACAGCGCAGTAAGTTTTAATGATTGCCAAAAAACTAAAAACTAACTTTTAAAAATATGGAGTCTCATTACTCCTTATTTTAATGATTGTAAACAATTTTACAACACCAAGTTATAGTCCAACAATTTTATTTGAAATTCACAAGCTTTCGGAGGCTTCCTCCTTCCTCAGGTGAATGTGGAAATGAAATCCTTGAACCCTTCGCATTTATAAAATTTTAATAGTTTTTGGATATTAAAAAAAGTTAAAATGTTTAAAAAAAAATTTTTAACATTTCCCTTCTGTCTCTTTTATTTAATTCAATTATTTGTCATCCTCTTTTTTTCGCTTTCTAAAACTGTTTTTACACTAATTTAAAATGTTCTACCTTTCACTTCCTGGTTTAACATTCCAAACCTGCAGAGGCAGCTGTCAAAAATGCTGCGGTCTGATTGGTCGCAGGGAGAGATCTATCCTCTCGCTTTTCCCAGGGTCCTAGCTTCACCTGAACTGACGCTGAGCTCTTCTCGCTTCCTATTCGAGGAAGTGGCCGAAGAAAAGACCACGGTAAGTTTGAGGGTTAGTATAAATCTGTGGAGCGGCGAGCGTTGTTAGTTCACCACTCCAAGCGATTACTGCCCCATTGACCCTATCCTGTTCCCCTTTTATCCTCATTTCTTCCAAACTTGCTAATATGCATGTCTAACTTTCAATAATCAGTTCTGGTGAAGATTACACACCTGAAATATCATAACCTGCTGCTCTCCTATTCCAGTCCATCTCTTCATTTTTTTAAAAAAGTTAATTTCATTTTTTTTCTGACTTGATCTAATTTATATCTATAATTTTGTATCTCTTTTTTCCCTTAAATTTCTTCATACTGCAGGCTCTCAGCATCCATTTTGACGGTAGAAGTTATTTCTAAAAAGTTACGCTTTCATTGTTTGAAAAGAAAAAGATGGACTGAGTAATTATAGGCCAGATAGTCTAACCTCAGTGGTGGGCAAATTATTGGAATAAATTCTGAGGGACTGCATGAATTGTCATTTAAAAAGGCAAGGGTTAATCAAGGACAGTCAGCATGGATTTGTTACGGGAAGGTCGTGTCTGACTAACTTGATTGAATTTTTTGAGAAGGTAACAAGGAGGCTCGGTGAGGGTAACGCATTTAATGTAGTGTACATGGATTTTAGCAAGGCTTTTGACAAGCATGGCAGACTGGTCAGAAAAGTAAAGGCCCATGGGATCCAAGGGAAAGTGGCTAGTTAGATCCAAAATTGGCTCAGTGGCAGGAAGCAGGTGTTTCTGCGACTGGAAGGCTGTTTCCAGTGGGGTTCCACAAGGCT
Organism: Heptranchias perlo; assembly: GCF_035084215.1. Classification (NCBI taxonomy): domain Eukaryota; kingdom Metazoa; phylum Chordata; class Chondrichthyes; order Hexanchiformes; family Hexanchidae; genus Heptranchias; species Heptranchias perlo. The sequence continues at coordinate 15,428,695 of NC_090332.1, read as the reverse complement.
CAGTACTGGGGTCCCTTGCTTTTTGTGGTATATATTAATGATTTGGACTTGAATGTGGGGGGGTTTGATCAAGAAGTTTGCAGATGATACAAAAATTGGCCGTGTGGTTGATAGTGAGGAGGAAGCTGTAGACTGCAGGAAGATATCAATGGACTGGTCAGGCGGGCAGAAAAGTGGCAAATGGAATTCAATCCAGAGAAGTATGAGGTAATGCATTTGGGGAGGGCAAACAAGGCAAGGGAGTACACAATAAAAGGGAGCATACTGTGAGGTGTAGAGGAACAAAGGGACCTTGGAATGCATGTCCACAGATCTCTGAAGGTAGCAGGACTGGTAGATAAGGTGGTTAAAAAGGCATACAGGATACTTTCCTTTATTAGCCAAGGCATAGAATATAAGAGCAGGGAGATTACACCAGAACCGCCAAAGCTTGAGTACCGTGTACAATTCTGGTCACATTACAGAAAAGATGTGATTGCACTAGAGAGAGTACAGAGGAGATTTACGAGGATGTTGCAAGGGCTGGAGAATTTTAGCTATGAGAAAAGATTGGATAGGCTGGTGTTGTTTGCTTTGGGGAAATTTAATTGAGGTATATATAATTATGACGGGACTAGATACAGTGGATAGGGAGGAGCTATTTCCCTTAGCAGAGGAGTCAGTGACCAGTAATAACCACAGACCATAGCAATGACCAGTGACCATAGATTTACAATAATTGGTAGAAGGATTGGAGGGGAGCTGAGGAGAAATTATTTCACCCAGAGGGTGGTGGGGGTCTGGAACTCACTGCATGAAAGGGTGGTAGAGGCAGAAACCCTCAACTTATTTAGAAAGTACTTGAATGTGTACTTGAAGTGCCGTACCCTACAGGGCTATGGACCAAGTCCTGGAAAGTGGGATTAAGCTGGATAGCTCTTTATCGGCCGACACGGACACGATGGGCCGAATGACCTCCTGCTGTGCCATAACTTTCTATGATTCTATGATTCCATGAAAACTGGCTTCAGAGGCTGATTTTCAGCTTATTGAAAGTCCGAATGATGGAGATTGATACATGTGATCATAAAAGTGAGCAGCTAGATTTCTTGCTGCATAAAACCATGTCAAAACAGGAAGTCCGCCCAGGATTAAAATAAACATAATAAAAATGAGAGAAAAAGAGAATAAGCAACCAAAAAGAAAGGAGGAAAAGAAAACAAGTCAAACAGATGGAATTTTTTTTATTCTTATTTAAAATTGTATTTTAACTGTGTATCATAGTTTCATAAAGTTAATATCACAGAAATAAGCTATTCCTGAAATTTGAGTAGATTCATTGCAACAATTCTGCACCATGATGTGCAAACTTAAAAAAAGGATTGGTCCAGAAACTAGAAGCAATCTAAGGGTGAACAGATTGAACCATCTTGCATGGAATTACATAGAATTTTACAGCACAGAAACAGGCCATTCGGCACAACAGGTCTATGTCGACGTATATGCTCCACACGAGCCTCCTCCTACCTTACTTCAACTAACCCTGTCATCCCTTGTAGCGGTATTAAACTACCACGAACAGACTGAACACACTGGGGATTGGAAACAGTGAATTTTCTCACTCTGCCCTGCTCACCCCAATCATTATTGATAAGCTTCACGACTCCAAGTGCTGAAAATCAATCAATAGTGGTTTTTTTCTTAATTGCTATTTTGAAGGTGTACATTGACAATTCAGTCATGTTCACATCCTGTTCATTCAAGGGTTTAGCAGGATATATAATTATACTTTGCTCTTGAATTATTCACAGTTTTATATACTCCACAATGTCGATTTGTCGGTCGCTGCTAATTAGATCACTGAGGGGTTTAAAAATTCACTCTGGGCACTTTCTACCAGTACACCAGAATCTGCTGGTGACAGTCTGCAATACATTCATCACCATTAACTGACCTCTTCTGATGTTGCTCATGCACAAAAAATAAAATTTCTTTCCCTCATTTCTTGTAAGTGTCTCTGTTCATCTCCCACTCTAATTATTTTTGCTATTTGTTGAACTTCAACTCTTTCTGACTTTCTCTTTTTTTCTCTCTTACTGTAGCATTAGAAAGGAGAAACAAGGTGCACAAAGGATTGGGAGAGACAGATAGCACTAGAGTAAGAAATAGTACAGTATTAGGTGGGATCAGACTAAGAGAGAATATAAGAAGGTCTAAGAAAGGTTTAGAGTGCATGTGTGTAAACACACGGAAATGGTAAATAAGGTTGGTGAGCTGCAGGCGCAAAAAGCCGCATGGGAATATGATGTAATGGCGATAACGGAGACCTGGCTCAAAAAAGGGCAGGATTGGGTACTAAATATTACTGGATATAAGGTGTTCAGAAAAGATAGGGAAGGAAAAAAAGGAGGGGATTGGCAGTATTGATTAAGGAGAATGTTGCAACGCTGAAGAAAGAGGATGTCCAAGGACAGAATCTATTTGGTTAGAGTTAAGAAACAATAGAGATGCCATTACACTACTGAGTATATTCTATAGGCCACCAACTAGTGGGAAGGATATATAGGTATTGCCAGACATGTACCAGGCAATGACCATCTCCAACAAGAGAGAGTCTAACCACCTCCCCTTGACATTCAACGGCATTACCATCGCCGAATCCCCACCATCAACATCCTTGGGGTCACCACTGACCAGAAACTTAACTGGACCAGCCATATAAATACTGTGGCTACAAGAGCAGGTCAGAGGCTGGGTATTCTGCGGCAAGTGACTCACCTCCTGACTCCCCAAAGCCTTTCCACCATCTACAAGGCACAAGTCAGGAGTGTGATGGAATATTCTCCACTTGCCTGGATGATTGCAGCTCCAACAACACTCAAGAAGCTCGACACCATCCAGGACAAAGCAGCCCGCTTGATTGGCACCCCATCCACCACCCTCAACATTCACTCCCTTCAACACCGGTGCACTGTGGCTGCAGTGTGTACCATCCACAGGATGCACTGCAGCAATTCGCCAAGGCTTCTTCGACAGCAACTCCCAAACCCGCGACCTCTACCACCTAGAAGGACAACAGCAGCAGGCACATGGGAACAACACCACCTGCACATTCCCCTCCAAGTCACACACTATCCGGACTTGGAAATATATCAAAATCCTGGAACTCCCTTCCTAACAGCACTATGGGAGAACCTTCACCACACGGACTGCAGCGGTTCAAGAAGGCGGCTCACCACCACCTTCTCAAGGGCAATTAGGGATGGGCAATAAATGCTGATCTCGCCAGTGACGCCCACATCCCATGAACGAACAAAAAAAAGGAGCAAATTTGCAGGGAAATTACAGAGAGGTACAAGAACTATAGAGTAGTGAGAATGGGGGACTTCAACTATCCTAATATAGACTGGGATAGTAATAGTGTAAAGGGCAGCGAGGGGGAGACACTTCTGAAGTGTGTTCAGGAGAACTTTCTTGATCAGTATGATCAACGAGGAAAGAGGCATTGCTGGATCTGGTTCTGGGGAATGAAGTGGGTCAAGTGGAGCAAGTGTCAGTGGGGGAACATTTAGCGATCAGTGATCATAGTATCGTAAGGTTTAGATTAGTTATCGAAAAAGAGAAGGAGCAATGTAGAGTAAAAATACTTAATTGGAGGAGGGCCAATTTCAGTGGGTTGAGAACGGATCTGGCCCGGGTCAATTGGAGTCAAAGATTGGGAGGCGAAACTGTAATTGAACAATGAGCGGCCTTTAAAGAGGAGGTGGTTCAGGTACAGTCTCGGTACATTTCCACGAGGAAGAACCGTAGGGCAACCAAAGCCAGAGCTCCTTGGATGACGAAAGAGAGAGAGAGTAAGATGAAGCAGAAAAAGGGGGCGTATGGCAGATGTCAGGTTGATAATACAAGTGAGAACTAGGCTGAATATAGAAAGTACAGAGGAGAAGCGAAAAAGGAAATAAGAAAGGTAAAAAGAGAGTCTGAGAATAGGCTGGCGGCTAACATAAAAGGGAATCCAAAAGTCTTCTATAGGCATATAAATAGTAAACAGGTAGTAAGAGGAGGTGTGGGGCCGATTAGCGCCCAAAAGGGAGGTCTACGCATGGAGGCAGAGGGCATGGCTGAGGTACTAAATGAGTACTTTGCACCTGCCTTTTCCAAGGAAGATGATGCTGCCAAAGTCACAGTAAAAAAGGAGGTAGTCGAGATACTGAATGGGCTAAAAATTGATGAAGAGGAGGTACTAGAAAGGCTGGCTGTACTTAAAGTAGATAAGTCATCTGGTCCGGATGGGATGCATCCTAGGTTGCTGAGGGAAGTAAGGGTGGAAATTGCAGAGATGCTGGCCATAATCTTCCAATCCTCCTTAGATACGGGGGTGGTGCCAGAGGACTGGAGAATTGCAAATGTTACACCCTTGTTCAAAAAAGAATGTAAGGATAAACCTGGCAACTTCTATGACTCTATGACTCTACAGGCCAGTCAGTTTAACCTCAGTGGTGGGGAAGCTTTTAGAAAAGATAATCTGGGACAAAATTAATTGGCACTTGGACAAGTATGAATTAATAAAGGAAACCCAGCATGGATTTGTGAAAGGCAAATCGTGTTTAACTAACTTGATTGAATTTTTTAACGAGGTAACAGAGAGGGTTGATGAGGGCAATGTGGTTGATGATGTTGTGTATATGAATTTTCAAAAGGCGCTTGATAAAGTGCCACATAATAGGCTTGTCAGCAAAATTTAAGCCCATGGAATAAAAGGGGCAGTGGCAGCATGGATACAAAATTGGCTAAGTGACAGGAAACAGAGAGTAGTGGTGAACGGTTGTTTTTCGGGCTGGAGAAAGATATACAGTGGTGTTCCCCAGGGGTCGGTACTAGGATCGCTGCTTTTTATGATATATATATTAATGACTTGGACATGGGTGTACAGGATTCAATTTCAAAATATGCAGATGACACAAAACTTGGAAGTGTAGTAAATAGTGAGGAGGATAATAATAGACTTCAAGGGGAATGGTGGAATGGGGGACACATGGCAGATGAAATTTAACGCAGAGAAGTGCGAAGTGATACATTTTGGCAGGAAGAACGAGAAGAGGCAATATAAACTAAATGGTACAATTCTAAAGGGGGTGCAGGAACAGAGAGGCCTGGGGGTATATGCGCACAAGTGTTTGAAGGTGGCAGGATAGGTTGAGAAAGCGGTCACGAAAGTTTACAGGATCCTGGGCTTTATAAATAGAGCATAGAGTACGAAAGCAAGGAAGTTATGTTGAACCTTTATAAAAATCTGGTTCGGCCACAACTGGAGTGCTGTATCCAATTCCGGGCACCGCACTTTAGGAAAGATGTGAAAGCCTTAGAGAGGGTGCAGAAAAGATTTACTAGAATGGTTCTAGGGATGAGGGACTTCAGTTACATGGATAGACTGGAGAAACTGGAGTTGTTCTCCTTAGAGCAGAGCAGGTTAAGGGGAGATTTGATAGAAGTGTTCAAGATCATGACGGGTTTAGATAAAGTAAATAAAGAGAAACTGTTCCCATTGGCAGAAGGGTCGAGAACCAGAGGACACAGATTTCAGATGATTAGCAAAAGAACCAAAGGCGACATGAGGAAAACTTTTATACACAGCTAGTTGTTATGATCTGGAATGCACTGCCTGAAAGGGTGGTGGAAGCAGATTCAATAGCAATTTTCAAAAGGGAATTGTATACTTGAAAAGGACAAATTTGCAGGAAAGAACAGGAGAGTATGAGAACAGGAGAGTGGGACTAATTGGAGAGCTTTTTTACAAAGAGCTGACACAGACACAATGGGATGAATAGCCTTGTTCTCTGCTGCATGTTCCAACTGCAGCTTAGGAGCATCATCTGATCCTGCCTACAATACCACCTGGCTAATCTGTTTTTAAAACAATTTTCTTGGAAGATTAGGAAGTGAGTTTGCAAAAGGCTAGAGAAGAGCTGGTGTCCACCTCAATTCTGGTCTCAACTCCAATGCCCCCTTTGCTGAAGCACTCCAAGAAGGTTTGCTTTGCAGATCAGTATAAATGGCAGAGGCACTCAGCACCTATCATCCATCCATCGTAATACAGATAGTTAAGAGAGAAACGGGGGCCCAGGACGGAGTGAGGTTTGGGGTCAGGAAGGCTGGTGGGTGCAGAGTGGACGCTGAGGAGCTCATCCATAGGGAGCAAGGGGGATGAACTGAGGAAGGAGTAATCAAGGACGGAGAGAAACCTGCAACAACTTGTAGGCCTGGAAGCACTGAGCAAGAGCACATGTTGTCGAAGGAATAGCTAACATAGAGGGACTGGGGAGCAAGTGGAGAGAACAGGAGGGACTAGGTAATGAGTGAAGACCACAGGAGAGCCTCGATCTTTTTAAATATATATAAATATATTAAATAAGTATCAATGACAGAAAATGAATTAAACATTCAATGACGCGGACTCAAAAGAAAGAATTAAAAATATTCAATGGAAGCTGCTCAACAGTCAGTCAAAATATGAGGAGAAGGAGAAGTTGGTCAGTGTTTCCAGTCTGTAGAATATAGGTCTCATGTTTCAGGGGTCAGCCAGGCTGGGCCAGGTTAGGTTGGTAAGGAGACAAACACAAAGTGTGAAGTCGCCCCTTTTGGCTGGTTTTGAGTGAATGGTCACAGGCGTGGCTGGACTGACCTGGACCAGAACTGAGACAGAGCAAAGAGTAGTAGTTACCATGGTCTCGCTCTGATTTTGGCGTTGCTGGTATTAGTGCTGTCGAGACACAGTCCCAGCCAAGTCAACAACAACTTGCATTTATATAGTGCCTTTAACATAGTAAAATGTCCCAAGGTGCTTCACAGGAGTGTAATCAGACAAAAACTGACACTGAGCCAAAGACTGCACTGGACCCCCTTATACATGCTGGGGTTTTTGGGGGGAAGGAGAGTTGCACTCCTGCGCAGACAGGTCATTTCCAGCAAACAGGCTTTGATGCATTGTTGGTGGGGAGGGGACATTTACACAGTGGCTCCTGAGAGCTTCCTTTTCTATTTTTTTTATATGATAAATGTTATAACTCATAGCAGAGTGCATAAGCAACTGTCATGGTCACTGTATCGAACAGAATTCATTTAGCTGAAATGTGATTGGGGAGAAAATTCAAACTGGAAAGAAACATTTTGGCCGAGAAATTCAATCTATCTATGAACCGCTGCTGGTGACACAGCGGCTCGAAATTCAAATGGTCTCCGCCAGGGTACGGTAGCATAGTGGTTATGTTACTGGACTATAATCCAAAGGCCTGGACTAATAATCCAGAGTCATAAATTCAAATCCTGCCACGGCAGCTGGCGAATTTAAATTTAACTAATTAAATAAAATTCTGGAATAAAATAAACTAGCATCAGTAATGGTGGCCATGAAACGACTGCATTGTCATAAAAACCCATTTGGGGAAGGATGTGGGAATGTTTGCTGATAATTGCACAGTGTTCAGTTCCATTCGCAACCCCTCAGATAATGAAACAGTCCGTGCCTGCATGCAGCAAGACCTTGTCAACATCCAGGCATGGGCTGATAAGTGGCAAGTAACAATCGTGCCAGACAAGTGCCAGGCAATGACCATCTCCAACAAGAGAGAGTCTAACCACCTCCCCTTGACATTCAACGGCATTACCATCGCCAAATCCCCCACCATCAACATCCTGGGGGTCACCATTGACCAGAAACTTAACTGGACCAGCCACATAAAAACTGTGGCTACGAGAGCAGGTCAGAGACTGGGTATTCTGCGGCGAGTGACTCACCTCCTGACTCCCCAAAGCCTTTCCACCATCTACAAGGCACAAGTCAGGAGTGTGATGGAATACTCTCCACTTGCCTGGATGAGTGCAGCTCCAACAACACTCAAGAAGCTCAACACCATCCAGGACAAAGCAGCCCGCTTGATTGGCACCCCATCCACCACCCTAAACATTCACTCCCTTCACCACCGGCGCACAGTGGCTGCAGTGTGTACCATCCACAGGATGCACTGCAGCAGCTCGCCAAGGCTTCTTCGACAGCACCTCCCAAACCCACTACCTCTACCACCTACAAGGACAAGGGCAGCAGGCACATGGGAACAATACCACCTGCAGGTTCCCCCCAAGTCACACACCATCCCAACTTGGAAATATATTGCCGTTCCTTTATCATCGCTGGGTCAAAATCCTGGAACTCCCTACCTAACAGCACTGTGGGAGAACCTTCACCACACGGACTGCAGCAGTTCAAGAAGGCGGCTCACCACCACCTTCTCAAGAGCAATTAGGGATGGGCAATAAATGCTGGCCTTGCCAGCGACGCCTACATCCCATGAATGAATTTTAAAAAAAGCTGCTCAGCAGTTTAAAGCACCTTGGGGCGTTTTACTACGTTAAAGGCGCTACAGAAGTTGTTGTTGTTATTATCATATAGCCAGGTCAGCAAAACCTGTCATTCTGATGCAATAAGCTGCTTAAAACAAACAAACTGATTAAGTCCCCGAGCAGAAACTAAACTGACTTTATAGAAGGACACATGAAAGTATGTCACAATCTTCAGCGCAGTTCGGAATTAGGATGAATCTGGTTTCTGCAGCAATGCCAATATGGAAACTCTACTGGTTTAACTGGCTATCAACACCAGAAAATAAAACACAACAAATATTCATTATTTGTGACAGTTAGGAAATATACAAAGAGGACAACATTTTCTTTTGTATTATAAATATAAATGCTTCAGATTTCAGGATATTCCTAATCATCTATTGCTACAATCACTCTATCACTCACCCTATTCTGCTCAATACATTTATTTGTGCTGCATCACTAAGGGGGTGAATTATTAATGTAACAGCTCGTGGTGTACCAGCCTTCGATTACACTGCTCCAACACATTCTGTCATGTTTCACAACAACAAAAACATTTTCTGCGCCTCCAATTTTCTCCCTACTTTCTTAAACACACACACTCACACACTTTAGGCATGCTAAAGCCAATTGTAACACTCCTACTGACACTGCAGTTCTGATCAGATATGAAATGCTGAAAATCTGAAATAAAAACAGAAAATGCTGGAAAAATACAGCAGGCCAATTAGCACCTGAAAAGAGAAGAGATAGTTTAACATTTCGAGTGTAGAACTACATTGGAACTGGAAACGAGAAGATAAGTAAGACACTTTATAGGACTGCAAAAAAAAGAGGGGAGAACAAGTAAAAGTCAACAGTCAGGGATGTTTATTCCTGTCACACAGAGTCAGTTCATGGGTTTGATAGTCTACAAAAAGCCTTAATAAAAAGACAGAAGGAGGTGAAAACTAGTGAATAATATATGAAGATCAGCTCAACGAGGCAGTGAAAAGGCATTAAAAGAGTAAATGAGTGTGAAAATGGCTAAGTGTGACAGTTAAAAGGCGTGAGAAAGACACACACAAAACAAAATGGCACAGAATGAAAGGGAAAGTGAATAGGAGAAACAGTTAAGATCACTAACACTACCCAGGCCAAAAATCAAAACTGGGATCTTACTGGTCTTTGTGGCTCAGTTCCATTCCAGGAAGCAAGTTTACCAATTGACCCATCACTGGAGCTATTTCTGTAAGAATTTTAGAATCATGGAATCATAGAAATTTACAGCACAGAAGGAGGCCATTTGGCCCATTGTGTCTGTGCTGGCCGAAAAAGACCTATCCAGCCTAATCCCTCTTGGCCCGTAGCCTTGTAGGTTATGGCACTTCAAGTGCATATCCAAGTAATTTTTGAATGTGAAGAGGGTTTTTGCCACTACCACCCTCTCAGGAAGTGAGTTCCAAACTCCCACCACCCTCTGGGTGAAAAATTCTCTCCTCAACTCCCCTCCAGTCCTTCTACCAATTACTTTAAATCTATGCCTCCTAGTTATTGACCTCTCTGCTAAGGGAAATAGGTCCTTCCTAGCCACTCTATCTGGGCTCCTCATAATTTTATACACCTCAATTAAATCGCCCCTCAGCCTCCTCCGTTCCAAAGAAAATAACCCCAGCCTATCCAATCTTTTCTCATAGCTAAAATTCTCTAGTCCTGGCAACATCCTCATAAATCTCCTCTGTACCCTCTCTAGTGCAATCACATCTTTCCTGTAATGTGGTGACCAGACGGTACGCAGTACTCTAGCTGTGGCCTAACTGGTGTTTTATATAGTTCTAGCAAAACTCCCTGCTCTTATATTCCACGCCTTGGCTAATAAAGGAAAGTATCCCGTATGCCTTCTTAACCACCTTATCTACCCGTCCTGCTGCCTTCAGGGATCTGTGGACATGCACTCCAAGGTCCCTCTGTTCCTCTACACTTCTCAGTATCCTACCATTTATTGTGTATTCCCTTGCCTTGTTTGCCCTCCCCAATTGCACTACTTCACACTTCTCAGGATTGAATTCCATTTGCCGCTTTTCTGCCCATCTGACCAGTCGATTGATATCTTCCTGCGGTCTACAGCTTTCTTCCTCACTATCAACCACGTGGCCAATTTTTGTATTATCTGCAAACTTCTTAATCGCGCCCCCTGCATTTAAGTCTAAATCATTGGTATATACCATAGCTGTATAAAAAACTGTATAAAAGCACAATTTCCCCATGCTGTAAAGAAGTAGCCTGTCAAAAACTGCCTAAATGTCCTTTAATGACAAGAAATTGCTCCTTTTCACACACTGAAATAATGGGGGTGATTTTAAACCCCAAGAATGGGTAGGTTGGGGGGCGGGTGGGAGTTGAAAATAGCTGTTTTTTGGGTCGCAACCGCAAAGTTTTCGGACTTTGGGAAGCCTGTAATTTTACCAGCCAATGTTAAATCCAGAAATAAAGCCAGGTTGCGGTTGCGACCCAAAAAAACAACTATTTTCAACCCCCACCCTCCCCAACCCATCTGTTCTTGGGCAATAAAATCACCCCCAATGACTCAGTAGAAATGGTTTCTTTGTTCTGAAGGTGCCATTCCCATCCTAATAAACAGATGAAATTCCGGTAATGACACAAAAGTATAGTGCATTCTTTACTGATTTTTTTCCCACTTATGTGTCTCCACATAAAGTAAAAGGTTCATACTTGGAGTGGATCTTGGAGGGCTGGGTTTGAAACTTATTTCAGCCAAAATACTTCTTTCTCACAACTATTTAAATAAAGCTATGTTTCCGCCATCTATACCAGAAGGATAACATCAATAGCTGAGGAGGTGGAACAGAGATTGTAAATGTTACATCCCTGTTCAAAAAAGGGAAGGGGAATAAACCTGGCAATTACAGGCCAGTCAGCCTTACATCAGTGGTGGGAAGCTTTTAGAAACAATAATCCGGGACAAAATTAATTGGCACTTGGAAAAGTATGGGTGAATAAATGAAAGTCAGCACTGATTTGTTAATGGAAAATCGTATTTGACTAATTTAATTGAGCTCTTTGATGAAGTAATGGAGAGGGTTGACGAGGGTATTGCAGTTGATATGTATTTGGACTTTCAAAACGTTTTTGATAAAGTACACATAATAGACTTGTTAGCAAAATTAAAGCCCATGGGATTAAAGGGACAGTGGCAGCATGGATACAAATTGGATCAGGGACAGAAAGCAGAGAACGGATGTTTTTCAGACTGGAGAGAAGTGTTCCCCAGGGGTCAGTATTAGGACCACTGCTCTTTTTGATATATATTAATGACCTGGACTTGGGTATAGAGGGTATAATTTCAAAGTTTGCAGGTGACACGAAACTCGGAAATGTAGAGGATAGTAACAGACTTCAGGAGGACAGAGACAGACTGGTGAAATGGGTAGATACATGGCAAATGAAATTTAACACAGAGAAGTGTGAAGTGATGCATTTTGGTAGGAGGAACGAGGAGAGGCAATATAAACTAAATGGTACAATTTTAAAGTGGGTGCAAGAACAGAGAGATCTCAAGAACAGAGGGTGCACATACACAAATCTTTGAAGGTAGCAGGACAAGTTGAGAAGGCTGTTAAGAAAGCATATGGGATCCTGGGCTTTATTAATAGAGGCATAGAGTACAAAAGCAAGGAAGTTATGTTGAACCTTTATAAAACACTGATTAGGCCTCAGCTGGAGTATTGTGTTCAATTCTGAGCACCACACTTTAGGAAGGATGTCAAAGCCTTAGAGAAAGTACAGAAGAGATTTACTAGAATGGTACCAGGGATGAGGGACTTATGTGGAGAGACTGGAGAAGATGGGGTTGTTCTTCTTCGAGCAGAGAAGGTTAAGGGGAGATTTTATAGAGGGGTTCAAAATCATGAACAGGTTTTGACAGAGTAAATAAGGAGGAACTGTTTCCAGTGACCACAGATTTCAGGTGATTGGCAAAAGAGCCAGAGGCGATGTAGGAAACATTTTTTTACGCAGCGAGTTGTAATGATCTGGAATGCACTGCCTGAAAGGGTGGTGGAAGCAGATTCAATAGTAACTTTCAAAAGGAAATTAGATAAATACTTGAAGGGAAAAATGTTTACAGGGCTGTGGGGAAAGAGCAGGGGAATGGGACTAATTCGATAGCTCAAGAGCCGGCAGAGGCATGACGGGCCAAATGGCCTCCTCCTGTGCTGTAGTTACTATGATAAAGATAACATCAATAACTGAGGAGGTGGAACAGAGACTAAATTTAAACAATGTCATTCATCAGTCTGGAGACAGAATAATTAAGGTCATACATATAGGGCTGTTACACTCTGCTTTCAGGTGCTAATAATTTAACTGGATTTAAATAGAATTAAATCCCTCCTGTTGAACGTATGAAAAGTGACATCCATTAGTGAGCTTCTCTTGAAAACAGCAACACTGTGCTCAGTCAGAAGAGAAAATTCATAAATCAAAATGCTTAGCGACTTTACTGAATGTGATAAAATATGTGAATCAGTTAGTTCTGTAATGTGGTATTACAGCAGTGGCTAATGTATTATTAACCTTGTTAGACTTTTGGAACTGGTGGTGCATTGTGTACTTAAAAACCAATATCTCGGGAGCCCGTACAAGTTAATTTCTCAGAGTCTATTATTACATCTGATTTCGTAGGACACAGCAGGTTCTCTACCTGCTCTTCCTCTCATCCTCTTCAGGCTGTCCGCTGTGTTAGCAGCTGAAGGGCATGTCATGAATATAAAACAGCATAAATCAGATGCTACGAGCAGCACTATCAACAAAACACTCAGACTACAACATGTTCTCAAATTCAATTATTCTCCACTGGATACATTTTATGATTCAAGATGAAGTAATTATGTCGCAGAAAAACTGTTGATTCATGGCTCAGAGGAGTAATACAGGGTCAATTTTAACCTTGCCCGTCCGGTGGGAATGATGTGGGAGAGGCGGGGGGGCAGGGGGGGGTTCAAATGGAAGCTGGGCGGAAGACGCCACGTTCCCGCAGCAATCCCAAATCCCCTCTCCCTCACCCCGAACATTTTAATGCCTGGGTTTTTGGGAGCATGAAGGGGGCAACATAAATATTGAAATGTCAGAGTCTGATGACATCACTGGGACCCTGACACCAATTTAAACTCAGATGTGCGAAACGTGCAGTCTGTAAGTCACCAGCAAAATCTGGTGGCAAGCAGTATCAGGTCAGGTAAATATTTCTGTAATTTTTATGTAATTCTATCTATTAATTTCTAAATTTTTGAGAGGCTCCTTGTGGCCCAGGAGGGGCAGGAACCTTGAGCCTCCTCTGCCCTGGGCTTCCCTGTCCCCCCTTTCCGGCTGGGATTGACCCGGACCCCCCTTTCCCGCTCACTTACCTTGCCGAGAGCTGTTCTTAGTCTCCGGCAGTGGTCTGCAGCCACACGATTTCCCACTCCCACCTGCCGGCCTTCACGTCATCTCCGCTGGCTTCGGACAGGAGTCAGCATCAGGAAATTTAAATGAGGCACAGGAGTTAAAATCTCCTGAGCCTCGTGCTCCGGGAAGGGCTGGACAGATTGCCACCCACTTGGGCCCAACCACTCCTGATTCCCACTCCAAATTAAAATCGGGGCTTTAACTTCAACATGTTTTTAATTCTAAGAGAAAAACTGGTAAAACATTAAATCAGGGGATTTACACAGCACCTCCAGACTTCAACAAACCAATGTGATTGTAAGAAGTATCCGTCAAGTAAGTTGCAGTATTAGAATTTTTATTTTTAAAAGGTCAAGACTAGTTAGTTCACTAATCCATTGATACAACCTATCGATGCCACGGTGAGTTAGTGGGTTACCAAGATCTTGATTTCTCAATTGTAAACAATTTTACAACACCAAGTTATAGTCCAGCAATTTTATTTTAAATTCACAAGCTTTCGGAGGCTTCCTCCTTCGTCAGGTGAACGATGTGAACATCGTTCACCTGACGAAGGAGGAAGCCTCGTTCACCTGACGAAGGAGGAAGCCTCCGAAAGCTTGTGAATTTAAAATAAAATTGCTGGACTATAACTTGGTGTTGTAAAATTGTTTACAATTGTCAACCCCAGTCCATCACCGACATCTCCACATCTTGATTTCTCAAGACTAACTTTAAAAAGTCATGTCAGCAAAACTTCAAAACACCCATCACATCTCTCCAGACCAAGAAACTTCCCTTTATCCCTATCCTTTACATTCTGCCCTCCAACCACTGCTCCACCCATATGGCCACCTTCCTTTTAATTACAATACCATTTATCTTTGTCAGGAATCTCTTGTATGGTACCTTATCAAATACTTTTCAAAAATCCAGACAAACCATATCCATTTCATTTTCCTTACCAATCTTCTTTCTTACTTCTTCGAAGAATTCTGGTCAAGTACAATCTGCCTTTTAGACATCTGTACTGCCTGAACTGATTAACTCCTCTTTCTTCAAATGTTGAGTAATTTCATCCCATATTATAGAGTCTAGGTACATCATATCGTAGGGCTTTTATTTAGAATGCAATTTACTCAAAAAAAATCAAGGGGGTTGGTCAGCTAGGATCTTCCCCATCCAAATCCAGGTTGACTGCTGTACATTAGATTATAGTACAGGTACTCCTCAAGAATATACCTGATATTAGGAATCAATTCCATTATTTTACCCAGTATTGAAGTAAGACTAATAGTTCTCAAAGATGTGCAACAGGATGAGGCAGTCGATTAACATTTATTTCCAACTATTTCATTTTTTTTAAAGTAACATGTACTAATGGTAAGACTGTTTTCTAAAACACACATTAGTTCCTGCTTACCATCTGCAACTTCAAAGTCCTTGAATGCAAGTTCTGAGCCCGAATCATCCAGCAGAACCTCCCCGTTCAGAGTGAATGTCATGGTGTACTCATTCATGTCGACCAGGCAGCCGACTACATCCCCTACCTGCCAGGAACGGCCAAAGTGCTCGTTACCCTGGTGCCACCGTTGTGCCTGCAGCATACATCATGTGCAAACGATTACAAGGTGAACAAATCAGTGCAACTGCTGCATGTTTAATGTTAAGCAGAACAGAATTCAATCTGTACATATTCTGTCATTGTCCAATCATTCACTGGATAAACATGGTAGCAATTCATTGGAGAAATTCTATACAAAGAATTAGCATTTTCTTTTGCATTAAACTCCATTATTTTTGGCGATGTTTTAGCATGATACAATATAGGATGGGCCAAATGGTACATTTTTCTTATTAATTAAAATTAAGGAAGACATCTGCTTTGTGGTGGGTACTTGCTCTTCTCTGTAAAAGCCATCTTACTTGGCTTGATCGCACAGTGAGTTGGTGCTTTTAAATGTACTGTATCACTGAGTTGGACGATGTGGGATCACTGCTGCAATTCTCCCACAAAGAGAGTTTCTAATCTTAGCCATGCTATGAGACAAAGGCGTATTGCGGAGGTCTGACATTTCCTCACAGGTAGGGAGGGGAAAAATACCAAAGCACAAGTCACTTCTGGGCTGTTCTTGCACACCTCTTATTATCTGGTTCAAGAACACCCATTGGTAGAGACTTGAGGTCAAGTTGCCTGAGATCAACTTCTCAAAGGTTAGTTTATAGGGAAATTGCATGGTTCTGTACATTAGTACACTGTACTTTCACCTTTGGAGCCCGAGTTTGAATCAGTTTTACAACGTCAAATGAGTCCCTGCTGGATATAAGGCTCCAATATGAAAAGCATCTGGACAATCTCAATTAGGTTTCTAGTGGGCAGGAGCCCCCACTACAAACTTCGAGTCAGTTGGCATTAATTGGCACAAAAATGACAATCTCACCCAGAGGGGCCAATTGTACACGTCACTGGTTAGGGCACAGTATTGTGTGCAATTTTGGGTGCTCCGTTACAGAAAGGATATTACAGCATAAATTCACTCCTAGATGATGCCAGGGTAGGGCAGCTGTCATTATAAAGTGAGATTGGGACTATTTCCAGTGCAGTAGAGATGGCTAAGAGAAGATTTAATAGTTAAAATTATGATGGATTTTGATAGGGTGAATAGGGAAAGACCATTTCCTCTGGTTAGGGAGTCAGTGATCAATTTTAAATTGTCACTAAAAGAATAATTAGAGAGATTAGGAGAAACTTCTTTACACAGCAGGTTGTTGGAGCATGGAATGCTCTGCTGCAGGCATCAGTCGAGGCAGAGACCATTGCATCTTTTAAGGGGAATATTGGATAAATATTTGAAGCAAAGATACAGAGTTGGCAGGATTAGTTTTGGATTGCTGTAGTAAAGAGCCAGTATAGACACAATGGGGCCGATTTTAAACATGCGCCCAAAACAGGCGCGGAGTTGGCGGGGAAGCCGCGCTGGCCGGCCAAAGCCAGTATCAGAAGGTCCGCATCATTTTCAGGTCCAGGCTTCGCTCGAATGTGGCTGTCAAGTTGTGGGTGCCAAACAGGTGGTCCACTGCAGCTTGCAGGTTGTGGGAGATCAGCTGGCTCCTGCAGGCAGACTT
The DNA here is from genome assembly GCF_035084215.1 of Heptranchias perlo. NCBI lineage: Eukaryota > Metazoa > Chordata > Chondrichthyes > Hexanchiformes > Hexanchidae > Heptranchias > Heptranchias perlo. Next base: position 15,411,787 of record NC_090332.1, on the reverse strand, counting down.
TTGGAGGGGGTGGGGGGGGGGGCGGCCGCAGGGAACCAGTCCAGAAGGGGACAAACACAGGCTGGCAGTGGGCTGCTGTAATTTTACGGAGCCAAGAGGAGCACTCCTGCTGGCCCCAGAAAACGAAGAGAAAAAGGTTTTGAAGCCATTTTCTGAAGCGGCCATAACCAATCCCTTTAACAGCTGCTGGTTAGCCCACTCACCACCTGGCACAATCTGCCCATTTGTACTTCAAAATTGCAATAGGAGTTCTACAGAGGAATGCAACCTCAATTTGCATAATTAAACAGCCTCCCACCCAAAACTGGCGGGAGTGCTGTGCACCTATTTACAGGCCTGCCTGAAAATTTCCTTGGGGGGGCTTGAAAGATGACCGAAGTAGCCCCCGATTTTCCTCTGCTTGCTGCCAGTTCCTTATGCCGGAAACGGGTGGCCAGCAGTTGAAAATCGCCCCTCAGTAGACTGAATGATCTCTTTCCGTGCAGTAAACTTTTATGGTTCTAAGGACTATTGGTTTGGGGCAATGGAAAAAAAAAACACTCAAGCATTAGGGGATACTCTCCTGAGATAAGGGTAAGGCAGATTGATTGCTTGGGTGGAGTAGAGCAAGCTTTACAGGCTGTGCTGTATCTGACCTGGCAATTCTTCATGCTAAACTGGGTGACACTTCTCATTCCCCAGCACCAAAGTTATTCATCACTTTGATGGGCATAAAGTTTTCCCCCCAAAAAAGCGAGTTTTATCTTTTTAGGAACATAGGACATAGGACATAGGAAGATAGGAACAGGGGTAGGCCATTTAGCCCCTCGAGCCTGTTCTGCCATTCAGATCATAGTTGATCTGTGACCTAACTCCATATACCCGGCTTTGCCCCATATCCCTTAATACCTTTGGTTAACAAAAATCTATCAATCTCAGATTTAAAATTAACAACTGAGCTAGCACCAACTGCCGTTTGCGGAAGAGAGTTCCAAACTTCTACCACCCTTTGCGTGTAGAAGTATTTCCTAACTTCACTCCTGAAAGTCCTGGCTCTAGTTTTTAGGCTATGTCCCCCAGTCCTAGACTCCCCAACCAGCAGAAATAGTTACTCTCTATCTACCCTATCAGTTCCACTTAATATCTTGAAAACTTCAATCAAATCACCCTTTAATCTTCTAAATTCCAGGGAATACAACCCTAGTTTGTGTAATCTCGCCTCGTAATTTAACCCTTGGAGTCCGGCTATCATTTCAGTAAATCTACACTGCTCTCCCTCTAAGGCCAATACATCCTTCCTAAGGTGCAGCGCCCAGAACTGAACACAGTACTTCAGGTGTGGTCTAACCAGCTTGTATAGCTGTAGCATAACTTCTACCCCCTTGTATTCTAGTACTCTAGATATAAAGGCTAGCATTCCATGAGCCTTTTTGATTATTTTCTGTACCTGTCCATGACATTTTAATGATCTACGTACATGGATCCCTAAGTCTCTTTGAACCTCCACTGTTTCGAGCTTTACACCATTTAGAAAGTTGTCTGATCTATCCTTTTTAGGTCCAAAGTGGATGACCTCACATTTGCCTACATTGAAATCCATTTGCCACAGTTTTGCCCATTCACTTCATCTATTACTATCTCTCTGTAATTTTATGCTTCCATCTACTCTGCTTACAATGCTGCTCATGTTTGCGTCATTGGCAAACTTGGATATGTGGCTCTCTATCCTGTCATCTAAGTTGTTAATAAATAGCTGAGGCCCCAACACAGATCCCTGTGGGACACCACTAGTCACATCCTGCCTGCGACAGAAGTACCGGCGTGAGTTAATTGCAGACCGCGATGCCTGCACCCGGTTTCGGGGGTTATCGAATATAACCCCCTCTGTCTCCTGCCACTCAGCCAATTTCCTAACCAGGTCAATAACTTGCCCTCAATTCTATGAGCTTCAACTTTTTTGCACAGCAGTGTTCGTGAATCACAACAGGTACTAAATAATATTTCAGCAGCAAAAGACTATTGAAATATAGAGAGTAAAGTGATTAATGCACTTTTATCTGATTATTTTTATTTCTTTCTGTTCCTATCGACTCAGAGCGTATAGTCTTTGACTTGTCTGTTTAAAAGCATACGAACCTTGAAACCATCAAAAACAAAGGACTGATCATCCGTCCCAAGTTCCTGATCCGGGCGGCAGCCTGGTCTGGTCCAGCCAATGCGCATGTCTTCAGCAGTCACGGCTTCGAACTCAAAGTACCACTTCCCGCTTTTCACTGCATAGGTTTTCTCAGCGCGGAAAATGCGGAATCTCTCTGCCGCATTGTTCGACAGATCAGATCTTGCAGCTACAATTTTTTTTTTAAAACACACACAAAGAAATATATGATTTCACATTTCAGTAAGAAAAAAGTGTGATTTAAATACACCTAACAACCTCATACGGACTGAAGGGATGAATGTCTCCTCTGTCTATTGGCTATAAAGGCCTCAAGAGTCAACCCAGTACCTAGTGTTGTGGTTGACAACGCTAGTTAGATGTATTCCTGGAGGCTTGACATTTGAGCACGTGGCCACCTCCAGGATCACCCTTTTTATTATCTATAATTAAAAAATATTCCGCAGGATGCAGGCCACCTGCCCTCAAAGCTTATTTCCTGTTGTCCCAATTTTGGGTCACACTTTTCTGTCAGTGCTGGTACTTTGCTAAATGTTTACTCTGTTGCTCGTTCATAGCATTCTTGCAATTGTGCTAGAAATAGCAGAGGAAGTTTTCATCAACCCATTTAAGATTTTGCTACACGTAACCACCACAGGGATTCTTTCGCACTGTGATTTTCCTGTCTCCCCAAACGTTTCTTGTGCAAAGAATTAACATAAAACAAAAAAGGATTTTTTAAGACTCCTGGGAAGGATCAATATTTAGCAATATAAGCAGGATCACATTGTTATTACAGGTCTATTACAAAGAGACTGCACTGTACTAAATGCCTCAACTGATCACAGGCAGTGTCAAATACAAGCTATCCCTCACAAGCATGAAAGCAACCGAACTGCTGAAGTATCATTAATCCCCAATCCAAGCCCACAGCACTATACGAGAGTGAGCCAGACCCTCTTGCATCTGCTGGATTGCTATCAGTGCAAAGCACAAGTATAAAAGTAATTTCTCCACAAAATTAAATCCGTACCTTATTCCGACAGATCAGATCAGAATAGGACTCGTGGCTACAGAAGGTGAGGAATGAAGGATTAAAAAAAAGGGAGCTTCTCTTCCTTTTCCTAATGGATGAAACTTGATGCTGCCTATTAATTCTTACTACATGTACTATACTTGCTTGAATTAGGCTTGGAAGCTGTTCTTTGAACAGCTTTTGATGGATTTAGAATTTATCTACCAATAGCAGCGCAGAGTGCAGCTTCGGACTATAGCAGTACGCAGGCACGAACCGCCAATAGAAAGTACTTTTCTCCTGAGCTGCTAACAGCAGCACCCGGGAGATCAATCCTCAGTTGTGGGAGATTGCCGGCCAATCCAGGAGGGTTGGTAACTCATCCTAGTGTGGCATAGGTGCACAGGAATAGCATCCCTCAATATAAGCAGCACAAAATTTCATTCCGTGCACCCCCCCACCCCCCCCAAAAGAAAAACACAAAACATCTCATCCTCCTGATACTTTGTACATATCATTTCGAAATTTGTTTGGTTAGGTTACTTGGGCGGAAAAATCTCAGGCATAAAAAAATATTTTACATGGCTGTTGGTTAATTGTGTCTAACTGTCTAATGAGCAATGTAAATGTATCTGAAGTACTACGGGTGTAAGAGCCTGACTGACTTAAACCAGTCACTAATAGCTCCCCCTTCCCATAATCATTAACAACAATTTGAGGTAGAGAGCTGGAAATAACTGGTAAAGCTTTTGAAACACAAAGAGCAGGTCATCCACCAGTATAGCAGACTGCAAGCTATGCTGGAATCAAACTCGACAACATGTATAATTAGTCTGTTACAACAGGCTCCACTCTGCAAGCAGGTCAGCACAGCAGTTCCAATTACAGACATACTTCTGTTTCATGCACATTAACATTTTAAGTTAATGGCAGGGAAACTGACTGTTATAGAAACTGCACATGCTCTTAATATCCATAATAGCTGGTACACTGGTAATATGTATTTATAACCATCTTATTCCCTGCTATTTCTTCATTGGTAATGAGCTATTAGGGACCATACATGGTAGTTTCCTCCTGAAAGCTATTCCTTTTTATCTCAGATTAGTTTTAACTTTTCTCTGCTATTTTCAAATGTTCTACTTACTGCAATTTTAATATTTGTGTTTTTTCTCTTGAGCCATTACAAAAAGACAAAGGAGAACAGCATCTTACAAGTAAGCATTTCTCTTATTTTTGATTAGTACTTCTCTTCTTCCTATGAAAGGAGATATTCTTAAAAAAAAGTTTACTTTAGTTTAGTTCTTAGTACATATTCATGTACACAAATCACTAAAAGCTAGTGCACAGGTACAAAAAGTAATAAAAAAGGTGAATGAAATGTTGGCCACGATCTTAAAGGGGCTGGAGTACAACGGGAAGGAAGTTATACTTCAGTTGTGAATGGCCTTGTTTGGACCCCACCTCGAGTACTGCATTCAATTTTGGGACCGCACCTCAAGAAGGATATACTGGCCTTGGAGGGGGTACAGCACAGATTCACTAGAATGATACCAGGGCTTAATGGGTTAAATTATGAAGACAAGTTACATAAACTGGGCTTGTATTCCCTTGAGTTTAGAAGGCTGAGGGACGATCTAATCCAGATGTTTAAAATGATAAAAGGATTCAACAGGGTAGATACAGAGAAACTATTTCCTCTGGTGGGGAAATCCAAAATAAGGGGCCACATTCTTAAAATTAGAGCTAGGCCATTTAGGAATGAAATCATGAAGCATTTATTCACACAAAGCATAGTGGAAATCTGGAACTATCTCCCCCAAAAGACTGTGGTTGTTGAGTCAATTGAAATTTTCAAGACTGAGATTGATAGATTTTTGTTAGGTAAGAGTATCAAGAGACATGAATCAAAGGCGGGTAAATAGAGTTGAGTTACAGATCAGCCATGATCTGATTGAATGGTGGAACATGCTTGGGGTAGTGAATGGTCTACTCCTATCGCTATATTCCTTTGCATAAAAGCATTAATACATGAATCTCATTAGTATTTAAACATCTTTAGCAGACAAAAGGCAGGCAAGGACATTTTCCTTGAAATGAGTCCTCTGTATTAGAGGGCAGTCCCTTCTGAGCAAGATTCTCTGTCAACTACTATGTAACTTCAATTTCATTCCCTTACTTCATTAATGAGGAAGATATCTTTGTTACCTTGTGATCAGAAAGTGTGTCAGCCTGCTTGAATAGTGTTACACTGGAGAGTTTTCATATTTAGTTTCTTCCATAAATGTGAAGTAATGAAAAAAAGCAAAAAAATCACAGGGCTGCATTTTGGACTTGGGGCCAGTACTTATGCGAGTACAACTGGTGCCAAATCTGTATCAAAGGTAGCTACCAATATCCATCCAGCACTTGGCTTTGCCATAGGTTCCCGAAAGAAAATCTGTCATTTGGTTAATTTTATCCAATATACAGTTCTTGTATAGTTTGCAGAAATTTTGATGTATCATGGATCGGTTGGCTGCTGGCTTTCACTTTCAAGTCCTCTCATAATAACTTCCTGATTTTGACCCTGCTGAGGGGGGATCCTGAAGTGGATGGCACATGCTTCCCCTTAGGTAAGGAAGAAAAATCATATTCTGTGGACATCTTCTAACATTCAACTCAAGAGCAAGAATGGCATCTTCTCATCTTAGGAATGGTGTATAGTACAGAGAGAAGTGAAGAAAGAGGCAATAACAGGTTAAAAAAAAACACTGATGAAACGTAACAGCATTTGGTTAACCAGCTTCTATTGTGAAGACACAGCTGATCGTCTTCTATTATTACGTGTCTTGGCATCTAATCTTAGGTGTAAAAAGAAAGAGTTGAGACGTACCATGGTCTTGGTCTGGTGCCTCTAAATTATATCCATATCCTAGAAGTGTGCGAACTGCCTCACGCAGGCTATCCTTGTTAGACTTTTTTGTGCGCTCATCCAAAAGGGTATATGGAACCAGACGAGGGTTCCTTCTGTTTTTGACATCCTGTATTAAAATAAATATATTAAGGAATAACAAAAAAAACAGAATTGCTGCCCATAGTAACTTTTAGGGTTAGGTAGCATGTATGTCAGTCTCAGTAATTCGTTTTTACGTTGGAGAGGAGAGTAGTTGTTCAACTGTGATTCAGTGCAGGGAGATGGTTTTGAGAGGTGTGATGTCTGATAAGCATTAATTGCAAATTAGTTATAGTCATGTCCAATCTGCTCCCAAGTCTACACGAGGCAACAAGATAAACGTTTATATTATGTGAAACCCTGGAGCATCAATGTGCTGCACCATGCAGATATTGGATATGTATTTGTACCTATATTTTCTCACAAACAAACTCCTGACCTCAACTCATGTCAGCATGGTGAGGCACTAGGCAGAAAGAAAGCAATTACTGTGAGGAGGCAAGAAAAATTGATGATCATCCTGAGCTGCTCTTCCACCATTCCCAGCAGCCTGTTTTAAAGCAGCAGTGGTGGAACACTGTGAATGGAACATTCAGCTGGAGAAAGCGCATGTCACAGGGAGACCATCAGGAAGGTGAAAGGGGGTTCTTTGTTGGTTCAGATAGCATATAAATCAACCATACAGACCAGAAAGTCCTAGTTTTATTTTCCGATTCATGCTGAGGGTTAGCTGATCTCTGAATTTGCAATAAGGCAGCTCAAATTAACCTTTTCAACGTTGAGCTGGCGAATGGAAAATCAGCCAGGATTTCCATTATCGATCTCTTTCCAGGAACTCCTGTTGGAATGTGTGCATGCTTTAATGACCCCCCCCCCCCAATGCATATGTAGCCTCCCAACACTTACTATCTAGACTCACTCATGAAGAATGATCACTTGGACAAGGTATTGAAGGCGTCAAGGCCTTCAGGAAAGGAAGAAAAGGGGGGAATATCTTTTTTTTTAAATGAAACAATGAAAATATAAATGTGAACCTTCAATTAAAGATCAGAAAATTAGCTTTGAGGCTGCATGTTTTGGGTACTTTAAGGATGAAAACACCAGTTTTATGGCCAAACTACACTATTATTCACCAACCTCAACAAAAATAACCTTCACCAAACTCTAGCATCTTTCACAATCCACCAGATAAAACAAAAATCTTGCAACTCTATTGTTCAGATGTTTCCTGAATTTAGCTCTCACATCTCCAATAGAAAAAAGGCAGCAGCACTGAACTAAGCAATCAGAAATGTCAAAGATTGTACCTTGTTGATTTGTGTTGTACCTACTTTGTCTCCAGTGCTGGTGCGTTGTGGTGGAAACAGATTCAATAGTAAATTTGAAAAGGGAATTGGGTATATAATTGTAACAGAGAAATTTGCAGGGCTATGGGGCAAGAGTAGGGTGTGGGAATAATTGGTAGCTCTTTTAGAGAGCCTGCACAGGCACAACGGGCCTCCTTCCGTGCTGTATGATTCTATGATTCCAGTTATTTCGTCCTTCTGAGCACGTGGAGGGGGCCTGAAAAATTTCAGGTGCACTAAGACTGACAATACTTTGGTTAAGTATGGTGAATGTCTCAGTAAAAACAATTTTTAAAAAAATCATAAAGAAAATCAGTCAAGAACTTCTGTCCCCAACTCCTACAAGGCAAATGACAGACCGGGGATGGAATAAGGGGCAGGATCTCCCTAAGCCAGAATTCCAAGTCCTGAGGCTCACTGTAGACCTGGCGCTGTTGTGGCAACTGGTACGGTGAGAAAGATTAGGTATATTAGCTACATTAGCTCCAGTTGTTTAGAGTGGTGTACCTAATTAACCCAACAAAGTCATTCTAACAACCAACCCCATGCATTGAAAATTCAATGTGGTCATGCAGCTAGTTACATCCTTCTGGAGGATACATATGTCCTGCTTTTGTATACTGTGACATCCCAGCATGAGATTCACTGCAATCTGTTAATGAGCTATAAATGGGATACCAGGAACCTTCTCTCTCATTCACAATATGCTGAAGACGACTAGCTTTCTTTACTTTCTGTCTAATATCTATCAAAAGATCATTTTGCGTATTAGAGATAAAGAGGAATCTGTGGTGAGTGTGGGAGTCCAGGAGATATTTACCAATGGAAGGAGTCAGAGATCGGTTTCTTGTTTAGGCTACAACCTTGGTTTCTAAGCAACTATTCAGTTGTGATCCATGTAAATAGTGGTCTGTACTCGAAAATGATTGCTGCATGGTTGTCAAGGCAACATTAATTTGGTAACACACAATTTTCTGCAGCTCACAAATGCTTTTCAAATCACAATTTTGGCCATATAGGGTCTTGAAACGGTTTTAAAAAATCATGGAATAAATGTTCATTCATGCTCTGGGCGATTCAGCCCACAGTATAAAATATTCTTCTCTTTGCGTGGATGTGAGGGGTCAAAGTTAAGGGAGTACAGAAGTGCCATCTGTTCAGTTCTACTCTCAACATTAGCACTGCAGGGAAACAGCGCGAGTTCAGCAAAATTGTTGTGTGAGGTCTTAAGGATTGAGGGGTGAAACTATGACACTCTTACAGTAGTGGTGCTCGATCACTTTGCACAGTGTAGGAGTAAGTCTGCATTACCAGACATGAGAATATTTGATGCTGGAAAAGATTTTTTGGAGGGTCTTATGCACTGTGATGCACCACAATACCCCTTAGCCTCTTTAAGGTCTAATGTGGAACAAAACAAAATGCATGACGGGGGAGAATTTCATGGGGTTCTCCAATCTTTCACCGTAACTTCAGTGAAAGATCGGCAGAACCCTTAGAGAAACAGCTAAGTGGCCGCTTTAAGTCGTTTATACCATTTCTCCAGTGATTCCGTTGAACTTCTAACTAAGTTACGGCAGGAGATCAAGAGAACCCCATGTTAATTCTGTGATGTATGGTATACCGATTCATTGTGAAATTAACAGGGGTGAAATAAATGAACAGTGAGCGTATTGCTTTTTCAGTTTGTAAGTAAATTGATGATGAGTATTTAACTCTGAAACTACCACCTGAAAATATTGTAGATTAAAAATATTGCATGTATGGGGACAAAATAAGGTTCCTGTTTGAAATGTGATTGCACCAAGAAACTTGAGAGGAATGACGGAATGATGCGTACTATGCTGTGGTGTGTATGTTAATTCCTAAAATTAAGTCAATTATGAGCTTGCCTTTTCCTCCACATTTTGTGAAGACAGATCCTACAGTTAGTTTCTTATTCATTCTCAGGATGTGGGTGTCGCTGGCAAGGCCGGCATTTATTGCCCATCCCTAGTTACCCTGAGAAGGCAGTAGTGGGCCTTGTTCTTGAACCGATGATAGTGGTTTGATACAACCGAGAGGGTAGTTATGAGTCAACCATGTTGGCGCGGGACTGGAGTTACATATAGGCTAGACTGGGTAAGGACAGCAGTAAAGGACATAAGTGAACCAGTTGGATTTTTAAGATAATCCGACATTCTCTGGATTATTAGTCTAGGCCTCTGGATTTAGTGGAGTTATAGGGGAAGTTTTTTATTAAATCAGCTTTCCAACTAAACTATTGCATTTATATGGCAACCTATCATATCTTCAGAATATCCCAAAGCCTTTTCCAACCAATAGATTACTTTTTAAGTGTAGTGACTGTTATTATGTATGCAAACGTGGCACCCAATTTGTGCACAGCAAGGTCCCACAGACAGCAAATGAATAAATGAACAAATAATGGCTTTGTATCTCTGGCATAATGGGGGATGGATAAATCAGGCACAAGCTGCCTAGCAGGGCCAGAAAATTGGGCAGAACCTAGAAATGTCAAGTCTCTGCCCAGAAAAGCTGCCACTGCCGATATTCACATGGACATGTGTTGGGCAAAACTCCAGCCCAAACATAGCTCATGACATCATAGGAGGCGGGGCAAAGGGCAGAGCTTTCTCATGCGGAATTCCCGTGGCTTCCGCCTCCATTTTGCCCAGTAACCTGGACACCGGAAGAATCCAGCATCAAGGTCAATTTAGATGCAGAAGTGGGGACCACCAGGGTTTCCAGACCTAGATCCAAGAAATGTTGCCAACAAAATTTCTAGTTCAGCCCTCTTACAAAGGAGGTCAATTAATTGTAGAGTTTGAACTTTTGGGCGGGAGCCACCAGCAATCCCCCATGCAGCTATCTAGCGCCTCAGCTTCACCCCTTTGGAGTCCAGGGTGGACCACAGAGGGAGCTCTCTGGAGAAATCACTCAAATAGGGTAGGGCAAGGCCATGGAGGAAAGAAAAATAAGGATGAGAATCTTGAAGTCAATTTGTTGGGGCACGGGGATTCAGTGGAGCTGGGCAAGGACGGAGTGGGGTGGGAGGGAGGGTAATGGGACGTGTGATACTTTGGGTGGGAGAGGACTCAGGCCCCAGAGTTTTGGATTAGCTGAAGTTTGTTTAGATCAGAGGAGTGCAGCTCAACAAGGTGGGCATGAAATAAAATGATCCTCAAAGAGATAAAGGCTTAGATGAGGGTTCCTCTAACAATATTTCTGAGGTGGAAGACAGCAGTCTTGGCAACAAACTGAGCATGAGCCAGAAAGTTCAGCTCAGAGGCATGTCTGAGGTTGTCCATCACTAGATTCAACCTGAACAAGCTGCCACAGGGATTAATGGAGCTAGCATCAGACTCACATAGGCACTGGCGAGAGTGAAATGGAATGATTTTTGTTTTGCCTACGTTACTTCAGTCACAGAGGCAGATGTGCTTGTACTTTATTTTGTTCAACGTAATGGGAAATGTCATAAAATGCAAAAGTAATTCTTCACAGTACTAGATAAATTTTTACTGCCCTTCTAGTTAGTTGACAGAGTGCAATAGGGGATGACTTATAATACATTTTTTAATCAAATAGAGTGTATTTTTAATGGGGATTAATCATATGAAGTTGTAACATACATCATTCTAATATTTCAAGTCCTTTAAACTGTGATCTTGAAGGTACTTTCTGTGTCCGAATGATTTCTTTGTGCCAGATAAATGGCTTGCTTCATTGAAATACTACACTTTATTCATATATATGAAAAGTCTTATTTTAACGCAACAGTATGTATTAATATGTATAATTAATCAAAGTACTTCTTGCATATTAATTTCCGTACCTACATTTAAATCTGAGCTTCTGTTCTAATTTCACTCTTAAGGACCGCATATATCACTGATGTCTACCCTATGAAAATAGTTCCATACAAAGCAGCTTTGGTAGAATTCAAAAAATACATATAGGATTAATTTGAACATAATCATTTTTAGGAGCAGGTAAAGGACATTACGTCGAACTAGCCTGGCCTGCTTTATAAAGGTCAAACCTACGTGCATGCCTTCTTACCATACTCCTCAATTGCTCTCTCTTCAGAAATGCACCTGATTGACCCTTGAACCCATTTATACTGTCACTTGAATGTACTTCCCTGGTAACTCATCTACAATCAATTACTGTTGTATATTATGTGGCAGAACAAGAAAATTCTCCTTATAATTTTGTAGTTTGTGCCCAGAGCTGAGTGCATTGATGGGAATGTCAGGAATCATTTTCTGGCATGAAGAGTTCAAAGGTGGGTTTTCATTTGTTTATCAATCTCCCTATGACGTCCATATTTCAAGGTGGTCTCAGGTTTCATTCATTTTCACCGATGAACAGTGGAATGGTGTCAACCTTGGCTGAGGTAGCACTCTCACCTCTGATTCAGAAGGTTCAAGCACCACTCCAGAGACTTAAGTATATATTCCAAGCTGACTCTTCCGTGCAGTACTGAGGGAGTGCTGGCTGCACTGTCAGAGGTGCTGTCTTTCGGATAAGGCTTTAAACCGAGGCCCCATCTGCCTTCTCAGGTGAATGAAAAAAGATCCCATGGCATTATACGAAGAACAGAAGGGGAGCTTTCCCTGGCCAATATTTATCGCTCAACCAACATTACTAAAAAACAGATTATTTGGCCATAGGGATCATTTACGTCCACCTGAGAGGGCAGACGAGGCCTCGGTTTAACGTCTCATCCAAAAGACAGCATTTCCGACAGTGCAGCATTCCCTCGCTACTGCACTTGAGTGTCAGCCTGGATTATGTGCTCAAGTCACTTCAGAAGGTCGTGGGCATTCAACTAGCCTGGCCTGCTTTATAAATATCTAATCTACATGCATGCCTTCTCACCATATTCCTCAAATGCATCTCTCTTCAGAAATGCACCTAATTGACCCTTGATCCTATTTATACTGTCACTTGAATGTCCACATAATCCAGGCTTGAACCCATGACCTTCCAGCTCAGAGGCGAGAATGCTACCAGCTGAGCCATGGCTGAAATCATGGAAGTGGAAATTGTCTGAGCAAGTTCTATACATGAAGTGGTAAGCCAGATCTATCAAGATGTCTTTCCTTTTTCCTACTTTCTCATGTTATCATTTTATTTTTTTTAATGTAGTGGTCAGGGGAATGTCTAGCCTAATAATGCACAGTTCTCAACCTTTGGGTTGTGATCTCAGGGCAGGAGATCACAAGTACTTGTTAGGGGATCACCACCATTCACTCTCTGATGGCACTTTACTGTTGGTCCCAGCTTCTACTTCATCTTAGTTCCATATATGTGATGATGTGGAGATGCCGGTGATGGACTGGGGTTGACAATTGTAAACAATTTTACAACACCAAGTTATAGTCCAGCAATTTTATTTTAAATTCACAAGCTTTCGGAGGCTTCCCCCTTCGTCAGGTGATGCATTTATCCATTAAGCCAGTGAGAGAGTTGGGACTTTAACTTCTTAAAAAAAATCTTCTGTATTTGCAAACAAAACCAGATAAGTAACATAACTGTCAGCACTTCTATCATTCAGATGTTATTGCATTGAACCTGCTGCTCACAGACACTGTGACCTAATGACCCTTTGCCAGTATCAATTACGGAGGTCCAACTGCCAAATAATTCTCTGCAAAAATCTCCTCTCAGCAAAGTAAAAGCTTTTTTTGTACTTCTTTGGCAGTAGTGAAATCTACCTCTGTGTCATCCCTCTGCTCTCAGCCCATCAGTCTCAAAAACTCCATCATGCCTGTTGACGTTACTGTACATGGGAGTCATCAGCACAACCATTCCTCCGACTACCATTTTTTATTTTCATATATACTAAGAGAAACATATGTCTTTATACTGAAATGTTACCTGGAGTTCAATGCATTTTACAATGGTTTAACTTAATCTACATTAAGGGGTGTCATTGTGCATGAGGTCATCACAGCTGTAGCTTTTTAGTTGCTACTGATAATCCTCCATAAAAATCACAGCTAATCAGGACAAAATCACATTATGATCAGTTAAGTCATTAGGAATAATGCAACAACAGTGCAGCAATAAGAAAGAATGCTTTCTGATGACTTAGTTAATAATTATGCCGACTAGTATGGAACTTAGCTACACAGACCAGCAGGTGCAGGTTTGATCCTAGGTCTATGTTGAGTTTAGATGGTCTATCCAGCAAACCCTGCTGTAAAGTGAGCATGTGTATTTGTCAAGTGAGGATAGACTCAGACCTTTCTAGTCAACACTCTAGATGGCCCACACAGAAACAATGGCAGATGGAGAGGTATTGGAATGCAACACGCACCTATAAAACATCTTCCAGAAGGAAGGGGGAAATAATTGCTGAGAAACAAAGTAAATTCGCGTATAAATAAAATATGGAGCTGAAATTCCAAGGAACATAGGTAACAGAGAAACAGCAGCAGGTTAATCAGCCCCTCAAGCTTGTTCTGCCATTGAATTAGATCAGGTTTCTGCCCTGTGGAAGCTCTAGCCCAAATTCTGGTCAGGGGGAATAAGAAAATCAATCACCTACCCCGCTACATCCAGAGACTGTTTTAGGAGTGTGTCTGTGTGAGTTCTTGGAAATTACGTCCATGAGGCTCTCCCTAAGCCCGACAGTATTGAAGACAGCTAAGAGCAGGTGTGAGTTACATTCATGACTGCACCAGGGGAGACTGATTTTCCTGCCGGCAGTCAAGACAGGCACCTCTGCTGCGCATGGGCCACTTGCCTCAGGCTCTATGACTCAGGCTGCAGGAGGACGGGAGCCTGGCTCCAGCGCACTTCCACCAGCAGAGCAGGACTCCCAGAAATTTGGGGCCTATCTGTAAAATAATGTGGCATGTACTAGCCCGTTTCTGAAGTGCAGCACTGGCCCCAACAATAGCGTGAATCCAAAGCAGCTTTCCATCCGTGTGTTTTTAGTTGGCAGCACTATGAGTGACTGATGCACCTGTGCCCATCTTATACATGCCAATATAGATAGTTTTGCTGTTGCTGGCCTATACCACTGAGAAGGTAATGGCCCCTAGGGGACGGTCACTGCTTACAACTTTAAAACTACACAGGCAAATAAGTCTAGCTACTGTAGACCTGACCCTCGCACTTCCCATCCACCGAGGCCATTCTGCAGCATATAGGAATGTGAAAGATGAATGGCTGTCTCTACAATGGCAGCAGGTCTACAGCCTGAAAGGTGCACAAATGTGCTGCAGTCTCATATTCAGCTGGAAATGAGCTCATTAAAAATGCAAAAGCTATTGAAACTTTCATAGCTTCCATTCTGTCTAATCAGCACCAAGTCCCTCAAGGCAGTAACTTAGGATGTGACATCCATTGCAAAACCATCACGATATGGCTCACCTGCTGAATACCATATGTCCAGCCTTGTCTGATGCGGTCTCTGGCCCAGACGTTGTGGGCGTTCTCTGCCAGTTTGTCTACCATGGCCTCCTGCGTTGAGGTCAATTTGATGTGACTCAGGTCCATAGGAGCTGGCTTGTAGCCACTCGGTAGCTGGTAGCTGTGTCAAAAAACACAGTACTTCTCATTAGTCATTTTCAGTTGTGTTGTCACTGTAAAGTTCAGTGCATCAACAACATAAACCAGTTTGCAATGTTAAAATGTGTGCATGTAATCCTGACAGCAGCTGTGCTTTATTCACTATCCTACCAA
Organism: Heptranchias perlo; assembly: GCF_035084215.1. Taxonomy (NCBI): domain Eukaryota; kingdom Metazoa; phylum Chordata; class Chondrichthyes; order Hexanchiformes; family Hexanchidae; genus Heptranchias; species Heptranchias perlo. The sequence goes on along the minus strand of NC_090332.1, from coordinate 15,396,653 downwards.
CACCACCAGTTTATAACATTACTTAAGTCCCTTAAAATATTCTATTTGCTAATATTATGCATGAGCATAATTGGGGAAATCCCTTTTTTGACCCCTCTGGCATGACTCGTGCTGTTTGTGGCTCCCTAATTAACAAAGAAACCAAATAAATAGAATCACGGCATTAGGACTGAGATCAGCAACTCGGCAGAATCGGAGACTGAACTTGCATCTCTATGGGGTTAGTTCTCCAACAAATTGAGCTATCCATATTCCAAAGAGCTGCTTCATAAAACTCTTTGAACTGTCACAACTTCTGAGCTTTAATTCACATTGTTTAGGCAAACTATATAAAATAAAATCTATAAAACAGGTGTGTCACACTTAAAGTATTAACATAGCTTTCTCTCGCTGATGCTGATTGATCTGATATGCATTTCCAGTGTTCCCTGTTTTTATTTCAGATTTATAGCCTTCATAGTTACAAACATATGAAATTGACAGGCAGGAAAAGATCAACTGGTCCATCAAGCCTGCCCCACACTCATGATGGCTGCAGCATCATGATTAAATTCTTCTTCTTATCTCCATATAAAGCAGCCTCCTTATGATACAATACAGCTGCTTTTATATTGCAGTGAAATCCTTGGGAGAGTAAGCTAACTGCACCATTCCAGTAGGGCTGCTCCACCAGTGGAAGAGAGCCGGAGTGAACCCTGTGTCCATTAGGGCAGATAGGCCCAGATCCCATCCCAATTTAGGAGGACAAGGTCATTTGAATATGTGGGGCAGGCACATTGCACCAGTAAGGGGGTTTTGACAGCAGCTGTGACCAAACAACCCTTGTGAAAAAGAATGCCCTTAGCTGCTCCACTAGATGTCCCCTGAGGCCCTTCCAGGGCCTGGGGAAAATGAAAAGAAAGACTTGCATTCATATAGCACCTTTCATGACCTCAGGATGTCCCAAAGCGCATTACAGCCAATGAAGTACTTTTTTGAAGTTCAGTCACTGTTGTAATGTAGGAACATAAGAAATAGGATCAGGAGTAGGCCAAATGGCCCCTCGAGCCTGCTCCGGAAACGTTAAAGTGGCCAGAAAATCTTTTGCTCCTGAGGGAGCGTGTGTCTGCTATTACTGAGATTATTCGTCCCCTCCAGGCTCATTGATCTTTCTCAAGAGATCTTCCCAGAGGCCTCAGCAGAACTTAAGTCAGCTCACAGCTGCTCAGAGTGCCGCTGAAGCTTTGTTCAGGGTCTAAGGGGAGGATTTTGTGGGGTTGCCCTTAAGCAAATGGCTGCGGTAGCTTAGTGGTTATGGTATTCGACGAGCAACACAGAGGTACTGAGTTCACAATCCCCAAGTTGTGAAACTGAATTCAATAAATCTGGTAATTTGTGGGCTAGCATCAAAAAAATTGCCATAAAACCTTCTGGATTGTCATAAAACCAAACTGGTTCACTAATGTCCTTCAGCCTGCCACCCCTACCTTGTCTGGCCTACATGTGACTCCAGTGTGATTGACTCTTAATGCCCCTGAAGTAATCTACACTTCAATAAGAAGAAATTATAATAGACCTATCTCCAACAACACAGACATCATATAAGGATAAGACTACGGCAATCTCAGTTCAGTCAACTAGTAAAGTCCCTCCTCACCAATATCTGGGGGCTGGTGCCCAAATTGGGAAAGTTCCCCCACAGACCAGTTAGGTTTCCTAATCTATAATTACATGGTTTATCTCTTTCTCCCTGTTGCACATTGGCAACTGTCTATTCCTCTGGCACAACCTCCATGTCCAAGGATATTTGGATTTGCATTTACTTATGGATAGTGCAGCAAGTCTTTCTGTAAACCTGTTGCACAGTGGTGCTAACTATTCCACATGCAGACTGGTTGTGATATTTTTGCCAGTGAGTATGCATGAATTAGTGCTTTATAATGTGTTATTATAGCACTAAAGATACAATATCCGTGCATGATGACGTTGTGCTATCACAATTAAGAATTACTAATACAGCAGAAAAATTCTGTTTATTGCCCAGGAAGATCAGCAGTAGTTGAGGGAACAGGAAGAGTGAGAAGAGACAGAGAGAAAGACAGGGAAGAGGAATGAGTGAAGAGGAGAGCAAGAAGTGACAGGGAAGTGAATGCAGGCAGAGAAACGGACCGAGAAGAAAGAAGGGGAAATGCCATTGGGAAGACTTGATTCAAGGAAAGAGCAGAAGTGGCAACAAGAACAGTGAACAGGACAGGACAGAATGACAGCACACGATGAAAGGGTAGTACGCGACTGTGGTAATGCACGTTAGAGAACGGAGGCAAAAGCACATGGCATAAGGAGAGGCAGGAGGTAAGAGGGCAAAGGCAGAAGATACGAGACGAGCTATATGACTGGGGGAGCAGATGTGGGGCAATGTGGTTAGAGCATCACCCGCTTCCTGTTGCTTTCCACTGCTGCCATATACCCTTAGTCAGATTCCACCTCTCACCTGTGACCCAAAACCCTGTCCCGATCGCTCAAGCAGCCATCACCCATATCTCCCACTCATCAACACTTACAACTCACCCTGACAAAAGCAGAAAAATCAAATAACAAAAGATAGAGACAAATGCAAAAAAAAGGCAGAGCAATAACAATATGACAGATACAAGCACAAAAGAAGACAGAGGCACAAAGCAATAGATCACAAAGTGACGGCGAGAAACAACAGAAACAGAAGGATTGAGAAGGTAAGAGAAAAATACACCTAGAAGACACAGAGAGGTATGAAAGTCAATATATCCTATGACTTACTATTAGTAACACCATGGGAGATTCACAAGTAATTATTAAAAGTCTTGTATTTAGCAGGCAATTCCTGTAAATGTCACTTCATGTAACACCTTCCCAATCACAAGTTCTCAGTCACACTTTGTTGCTAACACCCCTATTGTTATAAAGCAGTATATTCTCACAATCACTGTGAATACTGCCATGGGAGATCTGCCAATATATTATGCATATAATATAAAAGTTTTGAGTTCGACCCACTTCAGATGTCACAGATGTAAATCAATCTTTGTTTAAAAAAATATAAAGGGTGGTTGATTTTATGAATTTGCATTAATGATGAGAAGCTTGGCTAGCTGGGAGCCCATATCAGGAATTTTCAAAAATTCATAAAATCTACCCTAGAAAACTAATTATTTCCTGTCAGGTTTATGATTACCTACTATCATATGAAGAAACAATACCCCTCCAATAGAGCACAGGATATGCTGAAGAGGAATGGGTCTATAATTGACTCAGGAGGACCGTACTTGCTGCAATTAGATCTTGTGGCCTTAAAGAGACAGAAGACCATAAAAGATAGGAGCAGGAGCAGGCCATTCGGCCCCTCGAGCCTGCTCTGCCATTCAATGAGATCATGGCTGAATTGGTTTTTACCTCAACTCCACTTTCCTGCCTTTTCCCCATATCCTTTGACTCCCTTGCTGATCAAAAATTTGTCTAACTCAGCCTTGAATGTATTCAATGACTCGGCGTCCACAGCTTTTTGGGGTAAAGAATTCCAAAGATTCACGACCCTCTGGGAGAAGAAATTCCTCCTAATTTTCATCTTAAACAGGCGACCTCTTATTCTGAGACTATGCCCCCTAGTTTTAGATTCCCCCATGAGGGGTAATATTCTCTCAGCATCTACCCTATCGGGTCCCCTCAGAAATCTTGTATGTTTCAATAAGATCTCCTCTCATTCTTCTAAACTCTAATGAGTATAGACCCAACCTGTTCAATCTTTCCTCATAAGACAACCCTTCCATACCCGGAATCAACCTCGTGAACCTTCTCTGAACTGCCTCCAATGCAAGTATGTCCTTCCATAAATAAGGGCACCAGAACTGTACGCAGTACTCCAGGTGTGGTCTCACCCTGTACAGTTGTAGCATGACTTCCCGTTTATACTCCATCACCCTAGAAATAAAGGCCTATATTCCGTTTGCCTTCCGAATGACCTGCTGCACCTGTATATTGACTTTTTGTGTTTCATGTACGAGAATCAGAGAATGGTTACAGCACGGAAGGAGGCCATTCGGCCCATCGAGTCCGCACCGGCTCTATGCAAGAGCAATCCAGCTAGTCCCACTCTCCCACCCTATCCCCCTAGCCCTGCAATTTTTTTCCTTTCAAGTACTTATCCAGTTCCCTTTTGAAGGCCATGATTGAATCTGCCTCCACCACCCACTCTGGCAGAGCAGAGTTATCTCTGGACACCAGGATCCCTCTGTACCGCAGGATTTTGTAGTATTTCTCCATTCAAATAATATTTTGCTTTTTTATTTTTCCTCCCAAAGTGGATGACTTCACATTTTTCCACATTATATTCCATCTGCCAAATTTTTGCCCATTCACTTAACCTGTCAATATCCCTTTGCAGACACTTTGTGTCCTCCTCACAACTTGCTTTGCCACCTATCTTTGTATCATCAGCAAATTTGGCCACAAGACACTCTATTCCTTCATCCCAGTCATTGATATATATTGTAAATAGTTGAGGCCCCAGCACTGAGCCCTGCGGCACCCCACTAGTTACAGATTGCTGTTTTGAAAATGGCCCTTTTATCTCGACTCTTTGTTTTCTGTTAGTTAGCCAATCCTCTATCCATGCCAGTATATTACCCCCAACACCACAAGCTCATATCTTGTGCAGTAATCTTTTATGTGGCACCTTATCGAATGCCTTTTGGAAATCCAGATATACTGCATCCATTGGTTCCCCTTTAACCACCCCTCCGGTTACTTCCTCAAAGAACTCTAATAAATTTGTCAGACACGATTCCCCCTTCATAAAACCATGTTGACACCCCTTGACTGTATTACGAGTCTCTAAATGTCCTGCTACTATTTCCTTAATAATGGATTCTAGCATTTTCCCAATGACAGATGTTAGGCTAACTGGTCTATATAGTTACCTGCTCTCCGTCTCACTCCCTTCTTGAATAGGGGTATTACTTTTGCGGTTTTCCAATCCGCTGGGACCTTTCCAGAATCTAGTGAATTCTGGAAGATTGCAACCAATGCATCCACTATCTCTGTCGCCACTTCCTTTAAGGCCCTCGGATGCAAGCCATCAGGTCCAAGGGACTTGTCAGCCTTTAGACCCATCAGTTTGCCTAGTACTTTTTCTCTAGTGATAGTGATTGTTTTTAGTTCCTCCCTCCCCTTTGCCCCTTGATTTTGTACTATTGTTGGTATATTATTAGTGTCTTCTGCTGTGAAGACAGATACAAAATATCTGTTCAATTCCTCTGCCATTTCCTTGTTTTCCACGATTATTTTCCCAATCTCATCCTCCAAGGGACCAATGTTTACTTTAGCTACCCTCTTCCTTTTTATATACTCGTTGAAGCTTTTACTGTAAGTTTTTATATTTCTTGCTAGTTTACTCTCATAATTTATTTTTTCCCTCTTGATTATTCTTTTTTTTATTCGTTCATGGGATGTGGGCATCGCTGGCGAGGCCGGCATTTATTGCCCATCCCTAATTGCCCTTGAGAAGGTGGTGGTGAGCCGCCTTCTTGAACCGCTGCTGTCCGTGTGGTGAAGGTTCTCCCACAGTGCTGTTAGGAAGGGAGTTCCAGGATTTTGACCCAGCGACAATGAAGGAACGGCGATATATTTCCAAGTCGGGATGCTGTGTGACTTGGAGGGGAACGTGCAGGTGGTGTTGTTCCCATGTACCTGCTGCTCTTGTCCTTCTAGGTGGTAGAGGTCGCGGGTTTGGGAGGTGCTGTCGAAGAAGCCTTGGCGAGTTGCTGCACTGCATCCTGTGGATGGTACACACTGCAGCCACAGTGCGCCGGTAGTGAAGGGAGTGAATGTTTAGGGTGGTGGATGGGGTGCCAATCAAGTGGGCTGCTTTGTCCTGGATGTGTCGAGCTTCTTGAGTGTTGTTGGAGCTGCACTAATCCAGGCAAGTGGAGAGCATTCCATCACACTCCTGACTTGTGTCTTGTAGATGGTGGAAAGGCTTTTGGAGTCAGGAGGTGAGTCACTCGCCACAGAATACCCAGCCCCTGACCTGCTCTTGTAGCCACAGTGTTTATATGGCTGGTCCAGTTAAGTTTCTGGTCAACGTTAACCCCCAGGATGTTGATGGTGGGGGATTCGGTGATGGTAATGCCATTGAATGTCAAGGGGAGGTGGTTAGACTCTCTCTTGTTGGAGATGGTCATTGCCTGGCACTTGTTTGGCACGAATGTTACTTGCCACTTATCAGCCCAAGCTTGGATGTTGTCCAGGTCTTGCTGCGTGCGGGCTCGGACTGCTTAATTATTTGAGGGGTTGCGAATGGAACTGAACACTATGCAATCATCAGCGAACATCCCCATTTCTGACCTTATGATGGAGGGAAGGTCATTGATGAAGCAGCTGAAGATGGTTGGGTCTAGGACACTGCCCTGAGGAACTCCTGCAGCAATGTCCTGGGGCTGAGATGATTGGCCTCCAACAACCACTACCATCTTCCTTTGTGTTAGGTATGACTCCAGCCACTGGAGAGTTTTCCTCCTGATTCCCATTGACTTCAATTTTACTAGGGCTCCTTGGTGCCACACTCGGTCAAATGCTACTGAGCATCGGTGAGCAGGTTATTGGTGAGTAAGTGCCACTTGATAGCACTGTCGACGACACCTTCCATCACTTTGCTGATGATTGCGAGTAGACTGATGGGGCGGTAATTGGCCGGATTGGATTTGTCCTGCTTTTTGTGGACAGGACATACCTGGGCAATTTTCCACATTGTCGGGTAGATGCCAGTGTTGTAGCTGTACTGGAACAGCTTGGCTAGAGGCGCAGCTAGTTCTGGAGCACAAGTCTTCAGCACTACAGCCGGGATGTTGTCGGGGCCCATTGCCTTTGCTGTATCCAGTGCACTCAGCCGTTTGTTGATATCACGTGGAGTGAATCGAATTGGCTGAAGACTGGCTTCTGTGATGGTGGGGATATCGGGAGGAGGCCGAGATGGATAGTCCACTCGGCACTTCTGGCTGAAGATGGTTGCGAACGCTTCAGCCTCGTCTTTTGCACTCACATGCTGGACTCCGCCATCATTGAGGATGGGGATGTTTGCAGAGCCTCCTCCTCCCGTTAGTTGTTTAATTATCCACCACCATTCACGACTGGATGTGGCAGGACTGCAGAGCTTTGATCTGATTCGTTGGTTGTGGAATCGCTTAGCTCTGTCTATAGCATGTTGCTTCTGCTGTTTAGCATGAATGTAGTCCTGAGTTGTAGCTTCACCAGGTTGGCACCTCATTTTTAGGTACGCCTGGTGCTGCTCCTGGCATGCTCTTCTACACTCTTCATTGAACCAGGGTTGATCCCCTGGCTTGTTGGTAATGGTAGAGTGAGTCATCCTTTGCTGGTTTTTAAAGTTTTCCAAATCTTTGGGCTTAGCAGTAATCTTTGCCACGTCGTCTGCTTTTTCTTTTAACCTGATACCATCCTTTCATTCCTTAGTTAGCCATGTTTGGTTCACCCTTTTTGTGGAGTCTTTCCTCCTCACAGGGATATATTTTTGTTGAGTCATAAAATATCTTTTTAAATGTTTGCCACTGCTTATCCACCATCATGCCATCTAATCTGTTTACCCATTCCCTTTAGCCAATTCCGCCCTCATTCCTTTATAATTGCCCTTATTTAAGTTTAATACAGTATTTTCAGACCCAAGATCCTCGCTCTCAAACTAGATGTGAAATTCTATCATGTTATGATCACTGCTTCCCAAGGGATCCTTTACTTTGAGATTAATTAATCCTGTTTCGTTACCCATTACCAAATCCAAAATGGCCTGTTCCCTAGTTGGTTCCCCAACGTATTGGTCTAAGAAACAGTCCCTAATACGCTCTATGTACTCCTCCCCAGGGCTATTTTTGCCATTTTGATTTGTCCAATCTATGTGAAAGTTAAAATCGCCCATGATTATTGCATTACCTTTTTTACAAGCCCCCCTTATTTCCTGATTAATATTTTGCCCTACAGTGTAGCTACTGTTAGGGGGCCTATATACTACTCCCACCAGTGATTTCATTCCCTTCCTATTTCTTACCTCCACCCAAATTGATTCGACATCTTGATCTTCTGAGCCAAGATCATTTCTCACTATTATACCAATTTCAGCTACCCCACCACCTTTACCTTTTTTCCTATCCTTCCGAAATGTTAAATAACCCTGAATATTTAGCTCCCAACCATGGTCACCATGCAACCATGTCTCTGTAATGGCCACGAGATCATACCCATTTGTTTCTATTTGTGCCGTCAATTCATCTATCTTGTTACGAATGCTGCGCGCATTCAGATAAAGAACCTTTAATTTTGTCTTTTTACCATTCTTTCCTACCCCGGCCTCATATGCTAGTGCACTCTTACGTTTGTACGCTCCGTCCCTTCCTGACACACTCTGTTTATCATTACCCCCATCACTTTCCTGTACTACTTCCTTGTCTTTTCTCTTTATCCATCTAAACTTCGCCCCACCTGAGCCCTCCCCCCCCCTCTATTTAGTTTAAAGCCTTCTCTACCGCCCTAGTTATTCAGTTTGCCAGAACATTGGTCCCAACATGGTTCAGGTGAAGCCCGTCCCAACGGAACAGCTCCCTCTTTCCCCAGTACTGGGGAAATCCACTTCTCCCACACCAATCTTTGAGCCACGCATTCATCTCTCTGATCTGATTTACCCTGTGCCAAATTGCTCGTGGCGCAGGTAATAATCCGGAGATTATCACCTTTGTGGTTCTGCTTTTTAATTTAGTCCCTAGCTGCTCAAACTCCCTCATCAGAACCTATTTCTTAGTCCTACCTATTTCGTTGGTACCTACGTGGACCACGACAACTGGATCCTCCCCCTCCCACTCCAAGTTTCTCTCCAGCCCTGAGGAGATGTCCTTAACCCTGGCACCGGGTAGGCAACACAGCCTTCGGGACTCTCGGTCTTGGCTGCAGAGAACAGTATCTATCCCTCTAACTATACTGTCGCCTACTACAACCACATTCCTTTTTACTCCCCCCGCTTGAATGGCCCCCTGAAACACGGTGCCATGGCCAATTTGCTCATCCTCCCTGCAGTCCCTGCACTTGTCCACAAGGGCTGCAAGAACCTTGTATCTATTGGACAAGTGCAGAGGCTGAGGCTCCTGCAATGCTAACTCCTGGATCCCCGTACCTGCCTCACTCGCAGTCACACCCTCCTGTCCCTGACTATGTGTCAATTCTACAGTATTTAGTCCAAGGGGCGTGACTGCCTCCTGGATCAAAGTGTCCAGGTAACTTTCTCCCTCCCTGATGCCTCGCAATGTCTGCAGCTCGGACTACAGCTCCTCAACTCGGAGCCGAAGTTCCTCGAGAGCTGTAGACACTTACCACAGATGTAGTCGCCCCGGACAAAACTGTCCAGTAGCTCCCACATATTACAGCTGCAACACATCTCCTGTCCTGTCATAACTATTTTATTTATTTGATTGATTACCACAATGCCAATCAAATTATTTTTAGATTGAACCAAGTACTGGCCTTGTTTAATTTATTAAATGAAGTTTAGTTTTTTTTTAAATTTAGTTTTATGCTTTAAGTTACTTAGCCCACAGTCCTAAGAAAGAAGAAAACAGAAGAGATACTCACCACCAACCACCTACCTGCCTTATCTGTGACGTCACACTGCAGTTTTATTTTGTTGTTGCTGAGACCCGCTCTCAGTACGCTCCTCTCTGCTGACTAATCAAATCACCCCTTACTGCACAAATCCCCTAACTCACTAAATTTCCAATCTGTCGAAACCAGACTCCATCGATAGCTGCTATTCTGTGCTCCCTCACTCCGTGCATTAGCAAAACCCTTCTGAATTTATGCTAGCTGGGATGCCAGTCACCAAAGTCAGCCCCAGCTGACAGTAGATTACCAGTTCTAACCAGTCACCTAATTAACTAGGTGACCAACTGCCACTTCAGGCTGCTTGTTCACCACTAACTGAAAACTGCAAGTTAAGATTAAATTTAAGTTAAATGCTTGATGCCAAACTTAATCAAATTTTAGATAAAGATCAACCCTTAAAAATCCCCTCACTCACCAAATTCCCAATTATAAACTCTGTCGAAACCAGACTCCTTTGATAGTTGCTACTCCATGCTCCACTTTAGCAGCAGAAAAATGTTTTGTACATTACATGGTATAATGTTTCTGCTTTTATAAGACAGTGTCGTCTGACTTACTGTGGGTAATGCTACGGGATATCCTCTAGTATATAATATTTTTCATACTCGTGTTTTCCTGAATCTCTCACCATTAAGCCATTAGTTCCAATTTTATTTAGTGTGTGTTGAGATGAGAAATGGTTATGACAGCCACACTTCTGATGAAGCCAGTGTTGAACAAGCCACAATTGTTTCTCACACAGACTCTCTCAATGTACAGAAATAAGTATGATGTGGAGATGCCGGTGATGGACTGGGGTTGACAATTGTAAACAATTTTACAACACCAAGTTATAGTCCAGCAATTTTATTTTAAATTCACAAGCTTTCGGAGATTTTCTCCTTCCTCAGGCAAATGTTTCAAGATCTCCTTGAAGCCTACGCATTTATACATATTGAACAATAATAAATGGTGTTTACAGACTGCCCCTGCAACTGCCCGTTGCCAAGGCAATCACCGTGTTCAGACAGAGAGGTGTTACCTGCAGAACCTCCGAATACACATTCAATAAAAAAACAAACAGGGAAAAAAAAGAGAAAAAAAAACACAGAGAGAGGCAGAAACATCCGGAAGGCAGAGAGAGCCAGCAAATGACCCATTATATTAAAAACAGATAACATTTGTTCGCTGGTGGGTTAACGTGTAGCGTGACATGAACCCAAGATCCCGGTTGAGGCCGTCCTCATGGGTGCGGAACTTGGCTATCAATTTCTGCTCGACGATTTTGCGTTGTCGTGTGTCTCGAAGGCCGCCTTGGAGTACGCTTACCCGAAGGTCGGTGGATGAATGTCCATGACTGCTGAAGTGTTCCCCGACTGGGAGGGAACCCTCCTGTTTGGCGATTGTTGCGCGGTGTCCGTTCATCCGTTGTCGCAGCGTCTGCATGGTCTCGCCAATGTACCATGCTCTGGGGCATCCTTTCCTGCAACGTATGAGGTAGACAACGTTGGCTGAGTCACAGGAGTATGAACCATGCACCTGGTGGGTGGTGTCATCTCGTGTGATGGTGGTATCTGTGTCGATGATCTGGCATGTCTTGCAGAGGTTACCGTGGCAGGGTTGTGTGGCGTCGTGGACGCTGTTCTCTTGAAAGCTAGGTAGTTTGCTGCGAACGATGGTCTGTTTGAGGTTGGGTGGCTGTTTAAAGGCGAGTAGTGGAGGTGTGGGGATGGCCATAGCGAGGTGTTTGTCCTCATTGATGACATGTTGAAGGCTGCGGAGAACATGGCGTAGTTTCTCCGCTCCGGGGAAGTACTGGACGACAAAGGGTACTCTGTTGGTTGCGTCCCGTGTTAGTCTCCTGAGGAGGTCTATGCGATTTTTTGCTCGACTCATCGATCGACAGTTCCGACGGGCCACAGCAAAAAATCGCATAGACCTCCTCAGGAGACTAACACGGGACGCAACCAACAGAGTACCCTTTGTCGTCCAGTACTTCCCCGGAGCGGAGAAACTACGCCATGTTCTCCGCAGCCTTCAACATGTCATCAATGAGGACAAACACCTCGCTATGGCCATCCCCACACCTCCACTACTCGCCTTTAAACAGCCACCCAACCTCAAACAGACCATCGTTCGCAGCAAACTACCTAGCTTTCAAGAGAACAGCGTCCACGACGCCACACAACCCTGCCACGGTAACCTCTGCAAGACATGCCAGATCATCGACACAGATACCACCATCACACGAGATGACACCACCCACCAGGTGCATGGTTCATACTCCTGTGACTCAGCCAACGTTGTCTACCTCATACGTTGCAGGAAAGGATGCCCCAGAGCATGGTACATTGGCGAGACCATGCAGACGCTGCGACAACGGATGAACGGACACCGCGCAACAATCGCCAAACAGGAGGGTTCCCTCCCAGTCGGGGAACACTTCAGCAGTCATGGACATTCATCCACCGACCTTCGGGTAAGCGTACTCCAAGGCGGCCTTCGAGACACACGACAACGCAAAATCGTCGAGCAGAAATTGATAGCCAAGTTCCGCACCCATGAGGACGGCCTCAACCGGGATCTTGGGTTCATGTCACGCTACACGTTAACCCACCAGCGAACAAATGTTATCTGTTTTTAATATAATGGGTCATTTGCTGGCTCTCTCTGCCTTCCGGATGTTTCTGCCTCTCTCTGTGTTTTTTTTTCTCTTTTTTTTCCCTGTTTGTTTTTTTATTGAATGTGTATTCGGAGGTTCTGCAGGTAACACCTCTCTGTCTGAACACGGTGATTGCCTTGGCAACGGGCAGTTGCAGGGGCAGTCTGTAAACACCATTTATTATTGTTCAATATGTATAAATGCGTAGGCTTCAAGGAGATCTTGAAACATTTGCCTGAGGAAGGAGAAAATCTCCGAAAGCTTGTGAATTTAAAATAAAATTGCTGGACTATAACTTGGTGTTGTAAAATTGTTTACAGAAATAAGTAGGCAGCAAGAATGTGAATTCAACAAATGAGCAAACATTGTTTCCAAAAAAGTAAACTACTCACTGAAACAATTAAAGAGAAAATAACATATTGCAGTGTGTTTGTGACATGTCTATTGTAATTGAGCATGTCTCTGGGCTGGGAGTACCTGACAAGTCTCTGTCTGCACTTATTTTAGTAACAATGATACAACAAGTTTACAGCAAGAGGTGGAATGCATTTGAAGCAGTCACATTGACTGGAGAATTTAAAATGCATTTACAACTCCACAGGGCATAATGATGAAGTGCCTCATCACATTCAGCACCAGTGAAAGGTGGTTCATTCAGATTCTGATCCAGCGTTATATATGTCAGATTCATCAATCAAACAAAGAAAGTAGCTGAATTGAACTTCAACAGATTATTATTTAGATGTGCAACTGGTAAAACAAAATGCATATTATATATATATATAAGTTTAGAGTTTGACCCACTTCAGATGTCACAGATGTCAATCAATCTTTGTTTATAAAGTAGAAAGGATAGGGTTTGTATCAGACTTGGCTATGAAATGCTAATTTGTATTTTCACAGAGCTCCTCCCGGCTCCACACACAGGTAAGCATATTTTAAAATGTTGCCTTGTAGGTTGTAGCCTAACAGGTGATCTGGTTAAGAAACAAGCTGCCTCTGGGCAAACTAATCTTGCAGAGGGGTACTCAAACAGGCTTTTGGCCCCTTATTTGCATATGCATAGGGTCTAACGCCTGTTTCAGGCGTGGACACTGCACCCCCATTTTTTGGCCTTTACCAATATGGCGGGCGGGGGACTTCAGGCTCGTAGTGAGCATGCGCTTCCTGCCCGCCATATTGGAGGCTCTGGAGGCCGTATAGCGCCTGAATTTCTAAGCCAAAGACTCTTGCAATTTGCACAAGAGATCTGCTTTGATCGGGTCAGAGCATATTTTGTTAATCTTTTGACCCACTCTCCATGTGGTGATATCCCAGTCACGCGGTACCAGATAATGCAGGCGGCACAGTCTGTGTGACGAAAGCAGAGTATGCACAACATAACATGTGTTAATTTTTCTTCCACTTTCGTAGCAGTACCCAATCCCTTTCCGAGAGTGCACAGCGGTGCATAAAATGCCCCGTTAATGGTACGTTTTGCTCTGCAACATGAGAGACCTTCAGTTTATGTATGCTTACTTTGCAAGCATTTCACAGTCTGAAATATCTTTCCACCAAAGAAAGCAAGTGAATGGTGTGGAGGTTGGGCTATCCCAGCTTCCACAGGTTTATGAAAGCACTCGAAGAAAGTCCTGAAGAGAAGAGAGAAAAGTAACTTCAAAGGCAAATAAGCAAAATCTATAAATATGGCTATTTCCATATAGATATGGTAAAGAATAAAATGGGTGTAAATCATGACATTTTCTGGAGTTATTTATCTTAATCAGTACAGTCCCCACCGGATTCGGCGGGCGCAATCATGCAAACTCGAATTGCCCGCTATAAGCAGTGGAAGCTGGATCCATCAGACTCCCTAACGCCGAACATTTTGAAGAGGTAAGGATCTAGGATCACTAATCTAGTTAAAAAGTGGTGGAGACTGTATTGCCTGATGCTAAATCGATCCAAAATCGGATAATGATTTATTTAAATGGACACCATACAAATCATCTGTATTTAGCAAACAGTTGGTTGAAGCTGCCTGAAGTCTCCATTAGTTGTTTGCACTGTTAACAACTACAGGAGTCGGAAAGTGGAGATTTCGGGCAGCTTCAAACAGATGTTCCTGGGGCATTATAAACAGGGGTGGACAGCGCTCAGAGGCACTCAGCTGACCAGGTAAATAGTTAACAGGACTCAATCGCACTTTAACGAGGTGCAAAAAGCTTAGTGAATTGCCTGAAATAGCCAGCTCGCTTAATGTGTTATAAGCGGTGCCTTTGTAATTGACTTTAATAGTTGTGGTCAATCGTTAGTGCAATTTGCCCGATATAGGCGGCTGCCCGGGATAAGCATGGACGGTGTAAGTGGTGGGGACTGTCCAAGTAATGTCAAAACAACATGTGGGGTCACACAACCTTAACACATGTTTGACGGGACTAGAATGGAAAAGTAACAAAACAATAATAAAATTATTATTGGAATTCATCTATCCACCAAATAAACATGAGTTTTGTCAGTTGCTGCTTCCATTTTTAACAGATAGAGGACATGGGAACTAGATTTTTTTTTTATTCGTTCATGGGATGTGGGCGTCGCTGGCGAGGCCGGCATTTATTGCCCATCCCTAATTGCCCTTGAGAAGGTGGTGGTGAGCCGCCTTCTTGAACCGCTGCAGTCCGTGTGGATTTGGGGAAGTCAAAGAGTGTCGATGTAAAAGAACTGAGTTATCGTCAGTCTATACAGGCTAAAACCAAGATACTTCAACAAGTTAGTCAATTCACATGTGAGTGAGTGCGTGTGGGCGGATGTGAGTGCGAGTGTGGCTGTGGAGTTCAACTCTCACACAACGCAACTCATTAATGACTTTGCTACCTCAATGGTTGTTTAAACAAACATATTTTTTAAAAATGGAAAAAAAACAAAAAGAAAAAAGGATGCTAAGTTGATCATAACATTTTGTAACTTACTGAAAAACAGTCCAGATAGAATCATAAAATGATACAGCACAGAAGGAGGCCACTCGGCCCATCATGCCTGTGCCAGCTTTTGAAAGTTCTGATAACTTTTCCCCTTGAAGTATGGGTACGGTAGCATAGTGGTTATGTTACTGGGCTAGTAATCCAGAGGCCTGGACTAAAATCCAGAGTCATGAGTTCAAATCCCGCCACGGCAGCTGGCGAATTTAAATTCAATTAATTAATTTAAAAAATTCAATTAATTAAATTAAAATCTGGAATTAAAATACTAGAATCAGTAATGATGGCCATGAAACTACCGGATTGTCGTAAAAACCCATCTGGTTCACTAATGTCCTTCAGGGAAGGAAGCCTGCCGCCCTTACCCGGTCTGGCCTATATGTGACTCCAGACCCACAGCAATGTGGTTGATTCTTAATTGCCCTCTGAAATGGCCGAGCAAGCCACTCAGTTGTAAAATCTCGCTACGAAAAGTCATAATAAGAATAAAACCGGACGGACCACCCGGCATCGGACCACTAGGCACCGGACACGACAACGGCAAAACACCAAGCCCAGTCGACCCTGCAAGGTCCTCCTTACTAACATCTGGGGACTTGTGCCAAAATTGGGAGAGCTATCCCACAGACGAGTCAAGCAACAGCCTGACATAGCCATACTCACAGAATCATATCTCTCAGCCAACGTCCCAGACTCTTCCATCACCATCCCTGGGTATGTCCTGTCCCACCAGAGGTGGCAGTACAGTGATATACAGTCAGGAGGGAGTGGCCCTGGGAGTCCTCAACATTGACTCTGGACCCCATGAAATCTCATGGCATCAGGTCAAACATGGGCAAGGAAACCTCCTGCTGATTACCACCTACCGTCCTCCCTCAGCTGATGAATCAGTCCTCCTCCATGTTGAACACCACTTGGAGGAAGCACTGAGGGTAGCAAGGGCACAAAATGTACTCTGGGTGGGGGACTTCAATGTCCATCACCAAGAGTGGCTCGGTAGCACCACTACTGACCGAGCTGGCCGAGTCCTGAAGGACATAGCTGCTAGACTGGGCCTGCGGCAGGTGGTGAGCGAACCAACACGAGGGAAAAACTTACTTGACCTCGTCCTCACCAATCCACCTGTCGCAAATGCATCTGTCCATGACAGTATTGGTAGGAGTGACCACCGCACAGTCCTCGTGGAGATGAAATCCCGTCTTCGCACTGAGGACACCATCCAACGTGTTGTGTGGCACTACCACCGTGCTAAATGGGATAGATTCAGAACAGATCTAGCAGCTCAAAACTGGGCATCCATGAGGCGCTGTGGGCCATCAGCAGCAGCAGAATTGTATTCCAGCACAATCTGTAACCTCATGGCCCGGCATATTCCACACTCTACCATTACCAACAAGCCAGGGGATCAACCCTGGTTCAATGAGGACTGTAGAAGAGCATGCCAGGAGCAGCACCAGGCGTACCTAAAAATGAGGTGCCAACCTGGTGAAGCTACAACTCAGGACTACATGCATGCTAAACAGTGGAAGCAACATGCTATAGACAGAGCTAAGCGATTCCACAACCAACGGATCAGATCAAAGCTCTGCAGTCCTGCCACATCCAGTCGTGAATGGTGGTGGACAATTAAACAACTAACGGGAGGAGGAGGCTCTGCAAACATCCCCATTCTCAATGATGGCGGAGTCCAGCACGTGAGTGCAAAAGACAAGGCTGAAGCGTTTGCAACCATCTTCAGCCAGAAGTGCCGAGTGGATAATCCATCTCAGCCTCCTCCCGATCTCCCCACCATCACGGAAACCAGTCTTCGGCCAATTCGATTCACTCCACGTGATATCAAGAAACGGCTGAGTGCACTGGATACAGCAAAGGCTATGGGCCCCGACAACATCCCAGCTGTAGTGCTGAAGACTTGTGCTCCAGAACTAGCTGCGCCTCTAGCCAAGCTGTTCCAGTACAGCTACAACACTGGCATCCACCCAACAATGTGGAAAATTGCCCAGGTATGTCCTGTCCACAAAAAGCAGGACAAATCCAATCCGGCCAATTACCGCCCCATCAGTCTACTCTCAATCATCAGCAAAGTGATGGAAGGTGTCGTCGACAGTGCTATCAAGCGGCACTTACTCACCAATAACCTGCTCACCGATGCTCAGTTTGGGTTCCGCCAGGACCACTCGGCTCCAGACCTCATTACAGCCTTGGACCAAACATGGACAAAAGAGCTGAATTCCAGAGGTGAGGTGAGAGTGACTGCCCTTGACATCAAGGCAGCATTTGACCGAGTGTGGCACCAAGGAGCCCTAGTAAAATTGAAGTCAATGGGAATCAGGGGGAAAACTCTCCAGTGGCTGGAGTCATACCTAGCACAAAGGAAGATGGTAGTCGTTGTTGGAGGCCAATCATCTCAGCCCCAGGGCATTGCTGCAGGAGTTCCTCAGGGCAGTGTCCTTGGCCCAACCATCTTCAGCTGCTTCATCAATGACCTTCCCTCCATCATAAGGTCAGAAATGGGGATGTTCGCTGATGACTGCACAGTGTTCAGTTCCATTCGCAACCCCTCAGATAATGATGCAGTCCGAGCCTGCATGCAGCAAGACCTGGACAACATCCAGGCTTGGGCTCATAAGTGGCAAGTAACATTCGCGCCAGATAAGTGCCTTGGTAATGACCATCTCCAACAAGAGAGAGTCTAACCACCTCCCCTTGACATTCAACGGCATTACCATCGCCAAATCCCCCACCATCAACATCCTGGGGGTCACCATTGACCAGAAACTTAACTGGACCAGCCATATAAATACCGTGGCTACGAGAGCAGGTCAGAGGCTGGGTATTCTGCGGCGAGTGACTCACCTCCTGACTCCCCAAAGCCTTTCCACCATCTACAAGGCACAAGTCAGGAGTGTGATGGAATACTCTCCACTTGCCTGGATGAGTGCAGCTCCAACAACACTCAAGAAGCTCGACACCATCCAAGATAAAGCAGCCCGCTTGATTGGCACCCCAACCACCACCCTAAACATTCACTCCCTTCACCACCGGCGCACTGTGGCTGCAGTGTGCACCATCCACAGGATGCACTGCAGCAACTCGCCAAGGCTTCTTCGACAGCACCTCCCAAACCCGCGACCTCTACCACCTAGAAGGACAAGGGCAGCAGGCGCATGGGAACAACACCACCTGCACGTTCCCCTCCAAGTCACACACCATCCCGACTTGGAAATATATCGCCGTTCCTTCATTGTCGCTGGGTCAAAATCCTGGAACTCCCTTCCTAACAGCACTGTGGGAGAACCGTCACCACACGGACTGCAGCGGTTCAAGAAGGCGGCTCACCACCACCTTCTCGAAGGCAATTAGGGATGGGCAATAAATGCCGGCCTTGCCAGCGACGCCCACATCCCGTGAACGAATAAAAAAAAATTTTTTTTTAATTTATCCAATTCCCCTTTAAAAGTTATTATTGAATCTGCTTCCACCACCCTTTCAGGCAGTACATTCCAGATCATAACAACTCACTGTGTAAAAAATTATTTCCTCATGTAGCCTCTGGTTCTTTTGCCAATTACCTTCAATCTGTGTCCTCTGGTTACCAACCCTTCTGCCACTGGAAACAATTTCTCCTTATTTATTCTATCAAAACCCTTCATGATTATAAACACCTCTATCAAATCTCCCCTTAACCTTCTCTGCTCTGAGGAGAACAATCCCAGTTTCTCTAGTCCCTCCATGTAACTGAAGTCCTTCATCCCTAGGTCCATTCTAGTAGTACTCCTCTGCACCCTCTCTAAGGCTTTGACATCCTTCCTAAGGTGTGGTGCCCAGAATTGGCCACAATATTCCAGCTAGGGCCTATCCAATGTTTTATAAAGTTTTAGCATAACTTCCTTGCTTTTGTACTCTATGCCTCTATTTATAAAGCCAACGATCCCATATGCCTTTTCAACAGCCTTCTCAACTTGTCCTGCCACCTTCAAAGACTTGTGTATGTACACCCCCAGGTCTCTCTGTTCCTGCACCCATTTTAAAATTGTACCATTTTGTTTATATTGCCTCTCCACATTCTTCCTACCAAAATGAATCACTTCACACTTCTCTGTGTTAAATTTCATCTGCCTTGTGTCCGCCGATTTCACCAATCTGTCTATGTCCTCTTGAAGTATGTTACTATCCTCCACGTTGTTTACTACATTTCTGAGTTTCGTGTCATCTGCAAGCTTTAAAATTATGCCCTGTATACCCAAGTCCAGGTCTTTTATGTATGTCAAAAAGAGCAGTGGTCCTAATACTAACCTCTAGGGGACACCACAGCACACTTCCTTCCTTCCATATTTTTCCAAGTGCCAATTAATTTTCTCACGGATTAGTGTCTCTAAAAGTTTCCCCACCACCGACTTTAGGTTGACTGGCCTGTAGTTAGACCTAGGCTTTATCCCTTTCCCCTTTTTTGAACAGGGCTGTAACATTTGCAATCCTCCAGTCCTCTGGCACCACTCCCATATCTAAGGAGGATTGGAACATTGTGGCCAGGGCCTCCGCAATTTCCACCCTTACATCCTCAGCATACATCCCTTCCAAGCCGGGTGACTTTTCTACTTTGAGCACTGCCAACCTTTTAAGTCCTCTTTATCTATTTTTATCCTATCCAATATCGCTACTATCTCCTCCTTTACTGTGACATTGGCAGCATCCTCTTCATTCGTGAAGACAGATGCAAAGTACTCATTTAGTACCTCAGCCATGCCCTCTGCCTCCACAAGAACATCTCCTTTTGGTCCCTAATCAGCCCCACCCTTCCTTTGACTACCCTTTTATGGTGAAACACTATCAACTCCTTTATTACAGAATGTCTTGAAAAATGTACATCACTTTTTTTTGACAAGTCAGGAAAGGGAGACAGCTAACATCTCTAATTGCCCTTATTATTGAATCATTTTAATAATGATAGAACTGGAGCAGGTGTGGGTGAGTACCATTTGTGAATTATTAAAAAGTAACCTTTAAAAGAACGAGAAGAGATAGCATCTCTTCAAAATCTAAGAAAAATCAGATCCTTAAGCAGTCTGCATTTGCTTTTTATTGGAATTCTGCATCTGATAGTTTTGCCCTTTAAAGACTTCTCTGTGCCCGCGGGGTATTTCCAAATTTCTGTGCTAGTGCGGTTGCTTTCATTTGCTGCTCAATAGTAAATCAGGTTTAATGGACTTGGAAGTCGTTATGTCTCCAATAATGTCCTAGATCACCACCAAGCTCTTGGATATAAGGTGTGAAATACAGTTCATTGCCAAATGTAAAATTTGAAAGCTGCAGAATAAATGTGAATATCCACAGTCCTAAACCATGCATCACCATGATACATCGAGGGCATCCTGAAACCCATCGTACAGGGAACCCCCAGCTTCTGTCGCGACACTACAGACTTCCTACAAAAACTCAGTACCCACGGACCAGTTGAACCAGGAACACTTCTCACCACGATGGACGTCTTGGCACTATACACCAGTATCCCCCACGATGACGGCATCACTGCGACAGCATCAATACTCAACACTAACAACAGCCAATCTCCGGACACCATCCTACAACTCATCCGCTTCATCCTGGATCACAATGTCTTCACCTTCGATAACCAGTTCTTTACCCAAACACACGGAACAGCCATGGGGACCAAATTCGCACCCCAATACGCCAACATTTTCATGCACAAGTTCGAGCAGGACTTCTTCACTGCACAAGACCTCCAACCAACACTATACACCAGATACATCGACGACATTTTCTTTCTATGGACCCACGGCAAGGAATCACTAAAGAGACTACACGATAACATCAACAAGTTCCATCCCACCATCAAGCTCACCATGAACTACTCCTCAGAATCAGTTTCTTTCTTGGACACATGAATCTCCATCAAAGACGGGCACCTCAGCACCTCACTCTACCGCAAGCCCACGGACAACCTCACAATGCTCCACTTTTCCAGCTTCCACCCTAACCACGTCAAAGAGGCCATCCCCTATGGACAGGCCCTGCGAATACACAGGGTCTGCTCAGACGAGGAGGAACGCGATGGACACCTACAGACGCTGAAAGACGCCCTAGTAAGAACGGGATATGACGCTCGACTCATCGATCGACAGTTCCGACGGGCCACAGCAAAAAATCGCATAGACCTCCTCAGGAGACTAACACGGGACGCAACCAACAGAGTACCCTTTGTCGTCCAGTACTTCCCCGGAGCAGAGAAACTACGCCATGTTCTCCGCAGCCTTCAACATGTCATCAATGAGGACAAACACCTCGCTATGGCCATCCCCACACCTCCACTACTCGCCTTTAAACAGCCACCCAACCTCAAACAGACCATCGTTCGCAGCAAATTACCCAGCTTTCAAGAGAACAACGTCCACGACACCACACAACCCTGCCACGGTAACCTCTGCAAGACGTGCCAGATCATCGATACAGATACCACCATCACACGAGAGGACACCACCCACCAGGTGCATGGTTCATACTCCTGTGACTCGGCCAACGTTGTCTACCTCATACGTTGCAGGAAAGGATGCCCCAGAGCATGGTACATTGGCGAGACCATGCAGACGCTGCGACAACGGATGAACGGACACCGCGCAACAATCGCCAAACAGGAGGGTTCCCTCCCAGTCGGGGAACACTTCAGCAGTCATGGACATTCATCCACCGACCTTCGGGTAAGCGTACTCCAAGGCGGCCTTCGAGACACACGACAACGCAAAATCGTCGAGCAGAAATTGATAGCCAAGTTCCGCACCCATGAGGACGGCCTCAACCGGGATCTTGGGTTCATGTCACGCTACACGTTACCCCACCAGCGAACAAATGTTATCTGTTTTTAATATAACGGGTCAGTTGCTGTCTTTTCTATGTTTCTACCTCTCTATCTCTGTTTTTTTTTGTTTGTTGTTTTTTTTGGTGATTTGTATATTCTGAGACCTGGCAGGTAACACCTGTCTGTCTGCACACTGATTGCCTTGGCAACGGGCAGTTGAAAAAACTGTCTGTAATCACCAAGCATTGTTCTGTGAATTATAAATGCGATTTCATTTCGAGGATTTCATTTTCACATCGTTCACCTGACGAAGGAGGAAGCCTCCGAAAGCTTGTGAATTTAAAATAAAATTGCTGGACTATAACTTGGTGTTGTAAAATTGTTTACAATGCATAACAGAAGCAGCAGCAGTATTTGTACATCAAAAGAAAGCACAACGTGGGGTCTTGAAGTGATTTAGCTGCACAAGGTCGGTACGCTGCCTCATCTGCAGGTTAACACATTTATAATCTCTCTCTGTTCATCAACATGAAAAGAGTCAGTAAATCAATAAAAAAATGTCCAAGGGATGTCATGTCAGTGCATTCTTTCACACAGCCATTTCAGAGGAAGGTGGAATTTTCCTACTCGAAGTTTGAGCTTCTGCTCTGGTCATAATTAAACACCACACAATACAACCTGAGGTTTTAATGCAGATACAACCCAGTACTCTGTGTTTCCCGTCTTACTCATTCCCACCTGCTTCACAAGCACAGTCAAGAAATTTATTCGGCATCCTAGTGTTCCATTGCATGTTGAAGTATCAGTAGGCAATGGGGGAGAAATTGGACCTCACTTCACCGATTTCTCGGGCGCAAAATTGAGGCATAAAAAGGTCCAAATTTGTGGGGCTTTGTCTCACACTCAAAGGGCACTTGAAATACCTCCACGATTTTAGCTTGGGCGATATTCAGGTGTCCCTGATGGCCATCATTAGGACCCTTGAATATGCTAATGAGGGGCCTAACACCTGTTTAAAGACCGCTCTCGGAAATTGATCAGCACTGAACAGAGCCTTGTTGCAGCCTAACCTACTGTCCTTAAAGGGATCACTGGCAGCCACCAACGAACAGGTTAGTTTCTTCTTTTTAAATTACCTTCACGTGGAGCACTCCTGAGGGTCGATGCCAGCCTGTGCCCACCTCCATCCCATTCTCCTCCCTCCCCACCCAGGACCTATTTAGGGGCCACCGCAGGCGTCACAGCTACCCCAAATTGGCGCGAGCTACCTCTGGACGCCGAATTGGCATTTGCAACTAATGGGAATTATGCTAATGATGCCGGAGGTCCAATTTCGGACGAGCCTCGGGTGCACCTTTTACGGCACGAAAATGGGTCTTAGCCAATTTCTCACCGAATATTAGATGTAAAAATTGAGTTGTTTTCATTAAAAGAGATTGTGGGTTTTTTGGATAGAGGCGTTTAAAATTATGAAAGAATGGGACAAAGTAGATAGAAACAAACTGTTTCCAGGGATTGACGAGTCGGCATCGAGGGGACATAGATATAAGATTAAATTTAAATTTAAGAGATTTAGGACCGAGAGCAAGAGAAAACTTTTTACACAGAGGGTTGTGAAGCTGTGAAATGCAATATTGGAGTTAGTGACTGAAGCAGAGACTATAAGAGTGATTTTTATTCTGTTTGCTTGACGGAAGCCGGGCGGGCAGGCAGTTAAAATCGCCCGAGGGACTCACCTGCCGATGTCCCACACCGATCCCACAGGTTCCAATTTTAACCTGTTCTTCTGAGCAGGCGAGAGGGACACCCGCCAAATTCTTTAACTATGCAGATCGAGCTCCTATGATGTCATCAATACCCAACTGCAATTTTAACCAGAGGCCTTTGCAGAGAAGCCCTTGTGGTTTTCCTGCCAAGTCATCCCAGCAGGATGAGGAGTCAGGGCCAGAAGAGGCAAATCTTTTTTACTAGGCAGCCTGAACGATAGGCGGCAGAGAGTTTCTCATCAGACCAACCCAGCAGTGAAAAGGATTGAGACCAGAAGAGGCCCAAAAAAGGTAAGTTTTAAAAGATTTTTATGGGGCCAGGAGGAGCAGGAGTGGTACTGCCGCGATCTCACCACACCACTCCCCACCGATTGCGGGACCTCAGCAGGACGGCCCGATAACCGACCCCACAACCTACCTGCTGCTGGTTGGTGGCCCTCTTAGCCCGTGACTTTCTGCCAGAACAGGTCGGAAGTCAGCCAGCAGGATTTAAATGAAGCCCGGCTGCTAAAATCAGCTAGATCCCATTCTGCCTGGGCAGGCAGGAAATTTCCCGCCAGAAACCTGCTGGCAGTTAAAATCTAGGCCTTTCCTGAGGCTTGTGCTCTACCCCCTGACCTATACACACTAAAATCCTTTTTGTTTTTTTCAAACCACTGCTGCACATTGTGCTGGTAATTTTAAAGGTGTTTCCCATTAATTCCCCCATATAGCCTCTCCTATGTTCGTTTCTTGGAGACTGTTTATTTTCTGTTCTCCGGGGCTGATTTTAATTAGCTGAAACCAGCATTAATGGAGCACTAATGACCTCAAAATGGGGTCAGTAAACTTACCGCCACGTTAACACTTACACCCCGGCCACTAACTTTTTAAAGGGGTCTGCACGTGGTTGACTGGAGTGCCCGCCTGTTTCAAGCAATAGGCTTTAGTCTGCAAATTGGGGGTCCTATGTTATAGTTAGGACCTTGATGCAAGTTTAATGGACACATGATTGCACCAAACACAGTCCACCCACATGTCCTGGTGTTGAGCGGCCTAACCTTGCTGGTGTTAGAAAAACCACCCCAAAAACTTTTTCAAGTTATACTTTTGTGGAGCCATGAGGATCAGGAGTGCTCTACAAAAATACTGCGAGTCGCTCCCTTCCCATGCCAGTTCCCTCCACTGCTTCCCCTCCCTTCCCTCACAGGACCTGACCTGTGGGCCAGCACGGCGTCAGAGCCCCTCGATATTGCGCTGGCCCGAAGCCGGCAAGTCCCAACCATTTGGGGCGTGCAGCTCACCAGTGGCATGGAAATGAGGGGTGTACCTTGAATCAACTTGAGCCTCCCACCGACAGGAACGGGCGGGTGGGTGGGCGGGTGATGTACCCTGCCGGTCGGCTGCCCGAAAGGTGAAATCTACCCACCTCTCTGTTTCCCTTCCCCACTTTCATGCTGTTCTCTACATTAAAGGCATCTCTCTTTTCTTTGCCTCAGTCCCCCAATCGGTCTCGGAACATAGAACTGGCGAGGAGGTCTGCGCGCTTGGTATTGGCCTGCTTCTCTTCACTTTTTGAGACCAGCAGATCTTGCCCTACTTTGGCAGCTTCTCCTGTTCCTATTCGTCTTCGCATCTCTTCCTTTGGTTGACTCCCACTACTTTAGATATTCACACGATTTCTTTTATTTTTCGAATGTCTTTTACTTCTTTCAATTGTCTGATGTAAAGATCAGCTGAGTCATCTATTCATCTTCCGCTTTTCTTTTCAGCAGGTTACAGGTCATTCCACCAAAGCTTCCGTTTTTTTCCCTCCCCCACCCTTTTGTTATGATTCAATTTCATAGCAATAGAATCATATTGCTATTTTCATTTTTTCAATTCCAAAGGAAGGCTTAAACCCAAAACGTAAATCTATTTAAAAACAGAAATTGTTGGAAACACTCAGGTCAGGCAGCATCTGTGGCGAGAGGAAGGTAAGGTGAACGTTTCAGATGGATGAACCTTCATCAGAACCGGGAGATGTTACAAATGAACATCTTATGAGGAGTAACAGGGCTAAGGAAAAGAGGAGGGGATGGAAAGAAAGAAAGGTCTGTCATTAGGTGAAGGCCAGGAGATGATTCAGTGACAAGTGATAACCACTGACTCATCCAATTAGCTATCCACTTCAGAAATTTCATCCCTATTCCGTTCTTCTTATCTTGACGATTTGTTTATATTGATTTCTGCTTTTTAACCTTTTGTCTTTACAGAATACTTCCATAAGATAAAAATGCTATTTGAAGACATAAATAAAAATAAAAATAAAAAGCAAGAAAAATAAACCCGGGTTCAAATCCAGCTCAAACTGATGCATTGAAAGTCTCTACTGGTTGTAAAGGTCCTATCTGACATGAATTTGGGCAGTCTCCTGAGGTTGGAGCTGAGGCAGAAAGAAGGGAACTTTAACATGCATCTAACCTTACTGTACCTAATATGGGAGTACTTGATGTTGATGTTGGGTGATTCAAGTTGGAAGAAAGTGCAAAAGACAAAAACAATTATAAGATAATGAAAGTGGAAGAAGTAGTAAGATTCTGAGTCCTGCTAAAGTGAAACGCAGGAAGTAATCCTCATGGAGCATTTACTGAAGAAATGCTCCATAAATTTCTGTGCTGTTTGAATTTTAAATATTCAACATTTTGTCATTTATATTGACATCAGTTTCTTTCTTTATTTCTACTGCATAATATAGATGTCCATTTGTTATTTCAAGATGAACATTGGCAGTCCTGCACAATTTAAAAACCCATGCCTACAGAAATAAAAAGCAACTGTAACATTTTAATGTCTATGTCAAAATGTATCATGTCAGTCAACCCAAGGAAGGCAATTGACTGAATGCAAATACTTCAAAAAGGATGACAGATACATGGGAATGAGTTCAAAGACTGTAATTTAATAGGAGGGTTCAAGTGCTGCCACAAAACCATGAGTTTAAAACTCAAGTGGTGTAGAACTGTCACCTGAAGATCGACATCACCTTACAGCCTCCAGTATGTGCAGCTTTATTTGTATTGGGTTCGTTAGTCCAGTTCTTGGTTTATTTTTGACATGGGCTGATTAAAAAAGGGGGGAAGTGGAGAAAAATACCACTTAAAAGAGGGAGACTTATCCTCAGCAACATACACTGTCCTTGATATTCCTCAGCGATGACTTTGCCACCAGAACCGTGGCAGTACTGGCTTTACGTCCACCCAAGTCACCTCGCGCAAATCCCAGCAGATTTCTAGGGTTCAGCCTCATTAGCATTTTTCAGGCAGGCTTGGGGTGGTATTTCCGCCTGCAGTGGGGAGCCTGCCTCATTGGGAGTGGGAGATGGCTGCTGCAGGCCTCGAACAGCTGTGCAGTGGAGGTGGGGGCCAGCTGCCTGCAGGGTAGGGTTGCCATTCCTCCAGAATTGTCCCAGATTCTTCAGGAATTAAAGATTAATCTCCTGGCCACAGCCACGAGCAATCCAGGAGAAAAAAATTATAGGGGCATTAAAAACAACGTTAAGGAGAGATAAGAACTGCTTAGTAATGATGACTGATAACATGATGCAAATGAATACCTGGCACATTTTGGCAGTGGTATGTTAAAAGGGCATCAGAGATAATTGTCCTCCTATAATACAAAAACTTTAAAGGGGAATTTCCTTCCCAAGAGAAAAATGAAACAAAAGTGGTACTAATGTTGCTAGGAACTTTCTCCCCCATGGCCAGCTCTGTAAATATCTACCTCTTGCTTTTATTTTTTTAGCTTTATACAAAGTTATTATACAAATAATACTGTACTGAAAGTGCTTCGAGGTGCCCTATCACAAACGTTGATCGTTCCATTGGTGTAAATTCATGCGCCACATTGATATTTCCATCCCCGTGTTCCCTCAATAATGGCACTGTGCCACCACTAATAGAGAACAATTAAAATATATTTAGCATGCAGGTACCGGTATACTTCATTATGTGCTAGATTATCCTTTTCACTGGAACTGGTATTAATCTAGGTGCAAAATCAGTAGTGCTGTTCCAGCAGTCATTATGTCACTTCACTAACACCACCAGAAACTAGAAGAAAATGTAAGGATTTGTAACGATTGCATTTGAGGGGAAGCTAGATAAACACGAGGGAGAAAGGAATAGACGGTTATGCTGATAGGGTTATGTGAAGAGGGGTGGGAGGTGGTTCGTGTAGAGCATAAACACTGGCATGGACCAGTTGGGCCGAATGGCCTATTTCTGTGCTGTACATTCTATGTAATTTATAGCCCATTTATATCATCGGTACCAGTTTGGCACTGGGAGCCACTATACAGCAGTGTAACCCGGCAACACAGCTGGTTCTGTAGAGCTGCAAGCTGTCATGTTGGTTTTATATTAACATTAAAAATGCAATGGTAGTCCAACATACCACATTGAGATCATATGAAATGTTTTTTTAGGTCTTAGAATATTAACTGGCAGGAAGCTATCAATCTTTTTCTCAGAGGAAAGGTCTTAAACATAAAAATTAATCACAAAAAAAGAGATGTGTGAAGGCAGATGTCAGTTTTCAAAGAGGTAAAGAACGATCAAAGAAAAATATGCATTAGATTTAGGAAAAGACCTCGGAACAATATTTCAAAGTCTCCTCAGAAATTACATTCTATCCTGAATATGCAAGATTATTTCAGTGACGGAGGCTTTTCAGATATAAAGATTTTGAGCAAGAAGGTTAACATTTAAACAGAGGACTAAAAAAAATAAATTGCTGAGGAGAAATGTTCCTTTGGTGGGAGCAAGCAGTCAAGAAACAAAAAGGGAGAGAACATAAGTCAAGCTATGAGGACAGCTGAGCTTCAGGAGGGACAATGATTTTAAAAAAAGGTTTTTGGAGAACTGAACCAGTTCTTAGAAACTTATATAGCATATAAGGTAAATACAATGGCCCCGAAAATCCTCGGTCATGCTTTACTCACGTAAGTGCGTTGCTGACCCCCACCAGAGTATCAAGGGTCAAGACAGGTTCAATTACTCTTCAAATGTTCTGTGGACATCTACATCAGTATGGGCGCCCGCTACAGGAGGGGGGGCAGGAAATGCGCTGCCAGATGGCCACATGGTTGGGCCAATGGCAGGTCCCTTTTGAAGAAAGGTCAAACCAAGCATACAATTCAGGGATTTCCAGGATCTTCTAGGCCAAAACCCTAGCCTGGAGTAATGGATATTTACCTCTCTCATATTCTGGACATCCGAAAGGAATGGGTGACCATATGTATTTAGACGTAATGCAGTATTAATAGGGTACAGTAGAATTGTAGTTATAGTACTAGCCTACTATCAGAGAGGTCATGAATTTAAATCTCACATGACAAGTTGTGAAATTGAACGCAATGAATCTGGTCATTTGTGACCTAAAAAAAGACCATGAAAACTGCCAGAATGTCATTGTCCTAAGAAGGCCGAGCACGTTTCCAAGTCAATTAGTCATAGACAGTAAACGTGATCATTCTAGCTTCAAATCCCAGATCAATTTTTTAAAATCTGAGAAGATCCATGCGATCTGGAATAGAGTAATTTCAGATGTCTTTCACAATAGATCTGATTTTCTTCAGGTTTTCATCCAGGCTGGATTGGAGGATTTTATGCATAAAATTCAGTCGGGATTAGCATGATTAAGCAAGAATGTGGGCAAGTTAGGTCAGCATGCCTCCATTGATCTACGATCCAGGCCAACTGTTCTGTTATTTCTGCCCCTACCGCCTACTGTGGTTTGTCAAATCTCACCCAAGGACTTACAGGAAATTATAGAATGGGTAGGATTATTCTACTCATCGTAGAGATGCTCCACAGTTGCCTGTCATCACATGCTGCCAGATAGTGAGTGCCGTCAGTTCACGGTCGTCAATTCAATACCAGGTCTGTCATGCCAGATCAAACACTGAGCTTGCAACTGAGTCACGGACTCTAGCATTTCTCCCAGAAGAAAAAAATGTATATTGTTGTGAGTAAATATAAAAGTAAAACAGTTTTGCTTGAATTTCTGTGGGAGTCAACTGAGGCACTGTACTGTAGACTTAAGCTGGGGGGGTGGGGGGGGAGTACTTAGGAAATCTCATGGAAGGAAAGAAACTTTCTAACCTGAATAGATTCATGATGTGGAGATGCCGGTGATGGACTGGGGTTGACAAATGTAAGGAATCTTAAAACACCAGGTTATAGTCCAACTGTTTTATTTGAAAATCACAAGCTTTCGGAGGCTTTCTCCTTCGTCAGGTGAGTGTGGGATTCATGTCATGCAGTTATATAAAATCATTATTGATTGATGATATAAATAGTATTTTGGATGAACTCTACACTCAAGATTATGCATCCTTTAGCCACCCTCATGAAACATCTGGGAGAATTCACTTGCCTTATTTTAAGCAGCCTGACTATTTAACTCTTTTGAACACTGAATGTCTTGTGTGGCTTTTAAATAGCATTCAGACTTCAATTTCTAGTCTCAATCTGCCAAACTGAGCAAATTATTTGAGGTGTTGTACAATGATGTAATGGGTAGCCTAGTTCTCCATTTGCTTATTCTCCTCCAGCTCAATCCAACTCCCATAGTATAGCATAGATTTCAATTCAAGTATATAGCAGCTTACCTGTCAGCAAGCAACCAAGCTCACATTGCAATCTCTGCAGCAAGGTTGGTTTCATAGGAGGGCTAACAATCAACCACACATGTGACGTTATAGCCTTGGAACATGATGCGCTTTCCACTTAAGTACCAATCATGCCAGCAGTAATAAGTTTCATTACCCTAATACACACCTGCACAGAAGCCGCTTTGTCTGAACAGCAACTTTGGCAGTATATGATAAATGGCAGGGAAAGTGTACTACACTGTACTCCTAATAATACTGCTCTGCAAACCAGTAGTACAGAGATTATAGCCAACATTAATTTCCAGCCTACATTGTGAATTCTGCCTATATGCCATTCTCAATAAATGCAGCAAAAGAATAAACTCCAAATAAATCCTGACTGCTAAAGAAATTGTGATGATTTTTTAATATTTTCTTTCCCAGACCAGAGTGCACTGGCAAGGGAGGGGGGTGGGAAGGGGAGAACAACTATACCTTGGAAGCTAAGGTTTCAGCTTAAAATATCTCACACTCACACTCACATGACCTGTTTGCTCAAGGTACTCACTTTCTGGGAAGCTTTAATTTCTTCACCTTCTCTTCTGCCTGGTCATCAGCAATGCCGACATGACAACCCAAAGCCATAAGGGTTCTGCAAAATAAATAAACATTTAAGAATAAGTAAGACTTCAACCAACACAAAGGGTCAACTTTTCAGCAACAAAAACTCTATCAGTACCAGGCGCAGTTTGAAAACTTACACATATATTAAACTCTATGAATTAACGAGTAAAAAGATTCTTTTGTCCACTGTACAAGTTACTGGTGTATTTCTTCACATCATGACACTCACAGCAGTTAGCCAGGGTCAGATAAAGTAACAGAACCATCCAGCCTATTGCTTGTGCTGGTGCTAGCTCTTAACTGGTGCCATCTACTTAAATCCCATTTCTCTGCCCTTACCTTATGATTCATTTTATTTATTCAGAAATTTTAACAATGCATACCTGAAGCTGTTATCAAATAATTTCAGATTTCTTTCAAAGTATTCCTAATTAGCATTCAAAATTTCAGATCTTGGCCACGGATCTCTGCTGTGCACTCACCAGCCCCTGATTTTTCTGTCCAGTAAAATATGAGGAAGGGGTGGGCATCACGGGCTGGTGAGCGCACAAGCAGCAAACGCTGGCCACAATGACCAAAATTCAGCAGAGTCTGGCTACAGATAATAAGGATGATTCCATGATCCATTGCTCGCAGTGAGGAGTGGTGCTAGCAGAAAATGGTTACAGATGATAGGGGGCCAACTGTCATCCCTGTTTTTGGGTGGGAACGGGGCATTAGCACGATGAAAATCGTGGTACAGCACTTACCACCCCGTTCCCGCTATTGTCTGGGCTGCCGCCATTTTGTTGGAGTTCTTGAAATGGGCGGTCCAGGCACCCACCAAAACCAGGCGGACACCTCATTAGCCTATGCAAATCAGAGTCCTTTGACATCAAAGGGACCCCAATGCAATTTTCAGGTACCAATGAGCACAGTGTGCACCACGCACACTGGTTCTTGGTGTTAAGTGGCCTAACCAGTGGTGCAAAAAGGGGCAGCTGCAGGCCGTTCAGAAAAAGGTAAGATTAAGATTTTAAATATTTTTTTACAGTCAAAAGAAGCATTCACGCTCCATTTGGCCGCACAAAACTCAACCCTCGTGATGCCAACTTAGTTGCATCGGCTGGGCTCCATGATGGAGTGAATGGATTTTCGGTCCCTTCCGACTGGCGAGCTGCTTAAAATGTGTGAGAAGCTTGTCGATGTAATGATAATGAGGCCCAGCCACGGAAATGAATCAGGTCTCTCGCCGGTGCCATCAGATGGTCAGCAGGCGCGCTTCACCGACTGCCCGCCCAATTCCCAGCAAAACCAAAAACCAACCCCTAGCGTCCCAGCAATCCCTAGTGGGGAAGTTATTCACAGCTAGTGCATCTCAGGAGATCACAGATGCTAAGCCGCGATGTCCCTACCGCAAGAATTGAACCCCACTGGGGCGCCAGAACATGGAATCACTCCTCATAGGTGTGGATAAGTGAAATCCATGTCACATTTCATAGTGCTATAAGGTGAGGACAGCACCAAATATAACACATGCACGTTTATGTTCAACTTTATTTGACTTAGATATAGATGGTAGATTCAGTTTCATTCTGATGGTACAAATAAAAAGGTGGAGGGGAGGGGACATTACTAGAGCACCAGAGATAATGGCTGGTTTCTTATATCCTGCTATGTCGGCAAGAAAATCAGATGTAAAAGTGTGGTTGTTCATTAGACTTCCTGGAGTTCAGTCATGCCCATTATGATGGACCAGCAGACTGCATCCTGAATCAGTCTCAACCAGTCGGCATAATTGTGAACTCATAAGTGTTCTCCTTCCAGCGCCTGTGCATGAATCAGTGCCATTGCAAAGAAAAAAAAACCTTCCAATTATCACATTGTCAAAACATCTTCAAGTAACAAGTTACGTTTGGAGTGCTGTGACTGTTGTTGTTGTGAGCGCAAATTGAGATGATGACGTCAAATTTATCAATACCATCACATTACCGTCTCTAGTGACTTCAGAGTGAAACCAGTCCAGAGAAAATTGTGCAGCAGTGTCACTGCAAGCAGTTTCTCCAGAATTCAGGAGCAGTTGAGTTGCTAAGCTAAGTCTGGAATTCAGAGCGCTGTAATTTCCAACCACCAATATTACTTGGAACATACTCCTTGTTGTCACAATGCTTTTTGCATGGCTTCTAAAGACGGTGTTATAAGGCAGTGACTTGGAAATTGCAATGGCCACGATCCAGGCAGTTACACCAGGATTATGACCCCCAGTGCTCTCCAGCACCGACCCCACTAGAGTATGCAGGGTCAGTTGGAGGGCTCCTCATTTGCACAGGACCATTGGGGGCTTTTGGCACTAGTGCCGCATCTCAGCCAGCCTCACAATACCGGATACTCCGCTTCCTGCTGCTATCTGGGTAAGTGCCTGATTCATCACCACCAGCAACCCCCGCCCCCCCCCCCACTCCCAGGAGAAAAGATAACTGCATTCTTTGGCCTGCTTGTTAAAAAAAACTTACCTATTCTTTGGGGTCCAGGCAACTCCCCTGACCTGGCCTCTCTCCTCTACCCCTCTCCCTCCTCCTCCTCTCAAACTACCATTGCTTAAAAATGAATGATTATATGGGCACTATTTCTAAAATCTGATTTAACTAATTCCTTACCTCCAATTCTGTGCAAAAAATCCCACTTGTTGATTAAAGTCATAATTAAAATAAAGCTTTAGCAATCTATTAATTTTTATGATTCTTATTACATAAGGTTTTATATTTAGACAGCCTGATATCATATCTGGTCTGCATGGCTGCGATCCAGACCTGCTATGATGGGACACTGTCTAAATGCACTTCATCTTGGAAACAGAGGAATTAATTAAAATTGGTGAGATTGTCCCAAGTGGATTAAATGGACTGCTGTAATTTTGTACACATGCTCTAGTGCAAACATTTAGGCTTTTCCTCTCAGTTTAATATCAGACAAATGTCTCCATCTTAAAAGGAGAGCTATTATTATTCTTCTTCCCACTTAATTAGAGTGAATAGCTCTTGGTTGTTCTTTAGTCCTCCAGTCAAAACACTCAATGCTGATTTGGGATACCTGCAATGCAATGATTATATTTTTTCATTTTAAGTATTATAGGCAAGTGACACATTGCATAAGCAATGTCCACTTTACTAGAGCACCAGTTTCATTACTTAAATGAAAACAGTGCCAGAGAAGCAGGCCCTACACGGATACTGTGGGTCTCTGGTTACATTTCTTACATTATTTGTAGGGAAATGACGCCTGGAACACCAAGCAACCTAAATAAATCAGTAGAGAATTCAGGAAAGGCAAGAGAAATGTTTTAAAAAGCTACAAGAACATATATAGTCCGGTATCTTTTAAAACAAAGGAATACAGGATAAATTATCTGAGGCTCCATTCCCAGGTAATTTTCCTCACTAGAAAATCAGCAGTGCCACAAATCAGGCACGTTGATTCCCCGCTGGGAGCATAGCCTTGCAAAACGTTCCTCTGTATTTTCCTCTGCTTGTTAATCTTAGCAAAATGCAAGTAGATGCAAGTATAATTAAATGGAGGAAATTGAATGAAATTGTGTCATGTTACATCTGTCTTCACCACACTAACTCTATGTGCAACCAATATTTTTCTTTCCTTCCACGATTACTCTAAGGTGACTAAATAATATTCTTCTCCTATTGGCCTCTCTGATAACTAGTACTCATTATAAGTATGTCATTTTTAGACACTTATTTGAATTTAAACACTTTCAGTCACTAGTTTGTGAATTCAAATTTAAGTATTGTTTATATTCTTAAACTTTATGTTTGTCAGGTAGTTCAAAAATTAAATATGCACATCTCACAGCCCTGCAGCAGTAGATTTCAGTCCCAGGAATCCTTAAATCATTTTTCTTATAAAGAGTCTGTTTTTTTTTGTTCGACCACTATATTAATGAAACTGAGAGAAAAAACAGGGAGACATAATGGGTGAAGGATAAATAAATTGTTGTGTATAAAGACTCCCAAACTACAGCAAGTGCACTCTGCTGCAGCATTGCTGTCATGGAGGAAGCTGGAAGTATTCTCCTTGGAGACTGTCTGCAGATAAGAGCTAGTAAATGGAAACAGCTAAGTGTGACAACGTTTCTGTTGATTGTGTCTGTGACTTTAACATGCAAATAAATTCTACTGGAACCAAGGCAGGCATAAATCCCAACAAAAAAAATCAAGAACTTTGTCAAGTGGGTAGTGACATTTAAAATAATTCAGAAGCTGTGCTTACTAATGGTGATTAACCCATTACATTCTCATTGGGTGAAATTTTCAGACACCACAGGTCACTGGTGGGATCTTGCATTCAGGTATCAGAAAATCGCAGAGGCATTGATTTTCTGATCATTGGCAGTGCATCTGTGATTTTCCAAAAGATACTGCTGGATCCAAATGATGCAAGTATATATTTTACAAGGCATAAAAGAGATCCAAAAATGTCAACTTTAACAAGAATAATACTTTAATTCACTTAAACTTCAAGAAAACTGATTATTACTACTGCCCCCATATGAAGAGATTAAATTAGGTGGCAGCAGATTGTAAAAGGTCTATAGAAGTATTAGGCTTGATAGATCAAAGGGCCTATATTTTGTTACATGGAGAGATTTTACGAATTCACGCTCCCTATGCATGAAGCTCCACACCAGGAACATGAGTTCATAAAATCTACATTCTAGGTTGCAAATGACAAAGTATTATCCAGCCCTACCACTCAGAATGCTGCCTGATTCTGAAAGCTCATCAGGCCAGATTTCGCAGTGAACGGCGAACGAATTGTGCCAGACATTCGTTAGACTTGCACTTGCCCATAGACTTTCTAGGAGTTTTTGCACGGCAAATTCCTGTAAATTAGAGATCCAAAAAGCACAGCGCCCTCGACAGGGCATCTGGGACCTGTGTGAACAGGGCAAGCAACTGTGTATCTCCTTAACCAATCAGATTGAAGAAACATTAATGAGCAGCACAGACTGAACCAGGGAGTGTAGCTTAGAATAGTGAATTCAATGTCAAATCAGGTACAGTAGGCGAAATAAAGAGTGGGACAGAAATATTGGGTTAAGAGAGAGAGATAAAGGAGACGAAAAAAAGTAAGAAAATAAATTATTTAATTTTTTTTAAGTGTCCAACAATAATTAAAATCTGAAGGAATGAGACTCCACACTTGTAAAAGTTAATTTTCAGTGCTAGAGAGGTTGTTTGGGAGTGATTAAGACTTACCACCAATTAAAATGGTACTTAGATTTGAAATGACTTGACTTAACTTTTGTTGGCGACTTCAGTCCATATCTGTGATGTCAGTATAGGAACTTTGCACCGTCCAATACATTTGAACGGGGAGCCAGCCGGCAAGATGCTGTTTCCACGCTGCTTTTGGAGGAGCAGGGCATCTGGTACAGCAACTTCTGGATTTCCGCGTTTAACTGCACATGTGCGGTCGCTGGAAGTTACTGTCCAATTTGCACACGAGCAACGGTGAACGCTGTTAGCCTCACCGTTATTTTTACAGCAAAATCCGGCCCATCATTATTGCTAAATGTCACTATACATCAAGAACAGAAAAAGAAATTAAAAACTAAAATAATAAACTCACTTAAGGGTTTCAAGTGACATCTGCAAATTGTAATTTCGTTCCTGCTCTGGTAACTTGGAGAATTCTACCAGACAAGGGTGCTGCCGTTTGTTGTCATCCCGGATCTGTAAGCAAAATATCCAGTCAACTGTAAGCAAAGACAGCTTTTTTGTTGTGGTGTCATAACATAATTTACTATTATGGCTAGAAACAAAATAAAGTGCTTTGGAATAAGAAACTGCTAAGTGACAACAAATCAATCATTAATCATTTCTTAATTCCTTAAACTGCAATGTTATGATGTCATTGAGTTTTAGCTGCTTGGGCACAAGGGACACGACAACAGATGTGCCACCATAAGACCTTGCCAAATAATATTCTGAATCACAGTCTAATCACTCACTGGTGGCACCATTCAACTGGTTGAATATTTTAAAAAGTCAGCAAAAACATGCCTAATATATCTGAGGCAACGCTGATTTTTCTTGGTGCAGTAATTTGGATAATATAAATAAACTAAGTTAATATATGCTGAGGGCTTTTGGCTAGAGTCTTATTTCTTCAACTGGACAATATTTGCATTCAGTTTTGGCCAAAATAACAAAAAAACCTCACATTTCTGCTTGGCTCAAATGCCTTAAATCTAAGGTAATAGTTTTTGTTCAAAGAAATCCACCTCAACCCATCATCAATTCAAAAAAAAAATTGATAAAATAAAGTCTTGACATTTTCTCAAAAGGTCAAATTGTTCAGCACTGAACAGACCTGATATATTGGATCTCCTTGCCTCAGGACTGCTCTGGTGATAATGCTGATGGGGAGGAGACCAAGGAGGTACATTTCAACTGCCAGCCGCCCATTTCTGGCCAGAAAAGTTGGCGGCCAGCAGTTTAAAACTGGAGGAGCCCCTGTCCACCCCATTGATGCCCAAGGCCAGCCTGATGCAATTTTCAGGCGCGCCCATAAATGGGCGAGCAGCCAGCCTGCCTGAAACAGGCATAAGGTTGCTTAAATTTGCAAATGAAATCCTACGCCAAGTGTAGGACCCCAATTGCAGATTTCAGGTACAAATGGGTGGAGCATGCGCCATGCAGACTCCGCCTATTTGTACCAGGCATTGAGCGCCCTAAACAAAGGTCATTAAAGAGGGCATTTTTCATAAAAGGGCTCAAGAAATTTTTTATATTTATTTTTTGCAGGGACAGAGTGCTCTTCCTGGGCCCACAAAAGAACTCTGGCCCGCTGACAACTCGCTCATGCGCTCACTCCCCCCAGGGATTGCCTCCATACCATCCCCCACCCCCCCAGGCCCGACCTCGTGGCCGGCTCCGGGTGGGAGCCAGACAATTTCAGCAAGTTGCAGGGGGGTACCTATTTGGTGCCCGCAGCTCAAAGGTGCCATTTAAATGAGGCCTAAACCCATTTATGGTTCAGGCCTCCCAACAACAGCTTTGAGCGGGTTGCGCACTGCTCCGCCAACTTCACACCCATTTCAGGCGGGGGTTGAATTTCCACCCCAAGTGTCAAGACACAGGCCCACTGATTTAAACTGTGACTTCAGGCCAATCTGGGTGATAATCCAGAGGTAGCCAGCTCAAAGAAAGCGCACAACTGTGTCTGTATGTTCCAAGGTACTGCTTCCGAAAGTTATCTTCTTTGTAACGTACAGGTATATCTTCCTCCATTTCCTAATGACATTAAAAGTCTTTATCCTGGCTCAAAGTCACAACAACCTTTTTTGCTAAACGAATGAACCAAATAAAATATACCTCCTGGTTATAGTTCAAAGTTAGCCAACCAAATCTGTACAAATAAATGGTATGCCATGAACATACCGGTCCATATGTCCAGCCAAGCTCAATCTTGTTCATAACCCAGAGCTCATGGATGTTTTCCGCTAGCTTTTCTCGTACTCGTTCCAAGTGAGGTGGGAGTACAATCTGAAATGCATTCAAGTGAGAAACATTATTCTTCAAAGCCATCTTACAAAACATTATTACACTAAAAGTTCAATCTACAAGAACATTAACAAAGGTCCAGGACATCATGGGCTCGATTTTAGGGTCGGGTTTCCTGCGGGTTTCCAGCGGGGGGGCCCCGAAAATCCCGATATGCGGTCACGTGACCGGATCGCGCCGCGATCCCGACCACTTCCAGGTTCTCCGGTGACGTGCGGGGCTGCGTGCGTGGCCCCCGCTGGTGGGAATCCCGCAGGCAATTAAAGCCAGCGGGGTTTCACTTGAGAGTACTTACCTTGCTTGTTGAGGTCAGTTAATGAGCTGAATCAGCTGTCAAAAGAGGAAGTGTGGGATTTTACCTGCATCACAGAGTGTTTCACACACTGGAGGAAACAGTCTCTCTCCAACCAGGCGTGTTGCAGCCAGCAGCCTGTGGCAACTGCCAAGGTGCACTCCACGGGGGAGAGCCCTCACCCACGCAGGAGGCCACCGCGTCACATAGGGCAACCCCTGCCCCCCACCACCCCCCGCCAAGCCAGAGGACAGACCGACACGAAACCGCAGCCCCAGTCCGAGGAACCACCCACCTACCCTGCACAACCCCTCAGACCAACACCTGCCAGATGGGTGGTGCGTGGACACCTTCGGAGGACGAAGAGCATGACCAGCCCCAGCAGCCTCGCAGTCCACGCGGTCCGCCGCAGAGACATGCAGCCCCCCAACACGGGGTTGTTGCACGCCCACCTGCACAGCAGGAGGGAGGGCTACCGCAGAGAGAGACGCATCGCAGAGGGCACTACCCTCGCCACATGGTCCACAGACCGAGGCGAAGCTCCCCGGACCTCTCCGAGCAGCAGTGCACACGGAGGCGCAGATTCGCTCGACATGTAGTCGTGGAGATCTGCAGGCTCTTTCATGTCGAGCGGCTCCTGGCTGGCCCCAGCACCAACTGCTTACCTGTCGCTGTCAAAGTCACCACTGCCCTCCACAACTTCTCCTCCGCATCCTTCCAGGGTGCAGCCGGCTACACCGCCGATGTCTCTCAGTGGTCTGCGCAGAAGAGCCCTGCAAATACACCTGCACCTACTCTGCAGTAACACGATGGGTGGCATCAGTGGTGGGTCCTCATAGTGATACCCAGGAGCGGGCATTATTGGACACAACAGACAGGATTCGCGGAGACATGGCAGTGGTGGTGCCAATATAATGTGTGCTGTTTGTTGCTCTGAAATTCAATATAGGTAACACCCATGGCAAACCCTCCGACACCCTTATGCACCCCCTTCATGCTCACGAAACATTTGCCTTACGCTGCCTACTGCACATATGTGATGCATGCCCTGTGGCTGCAGCACAGGTGGTGGCAGGTTGAGTGAGGCTGGCCGTGAGGGAGATGCACGAGAGGGTGAGTATGGGATAGAGCCATGAGATTGTATGAGGATTGGGTCGCGTGTTAGTGGCAGGATGAGTACTGGCGAGGTGAGTAGGTGGAGGTAAGATGAGGATGGGGTTTGAGCGGGTATGAGGGGTGATGTGACAGAGTAGTGTTGGCGGTGCCGAAGGAGATGTGGGGTTGGGGCAGTGTTGTGGCAGATGGAGTGTAGGGGAAAGACTTTGTGTTCTCACTGTCACTGACCTACTGAGGTCATTGCAGCGCCTCCTGCACTGTATGCAGGTGGGCGATATGTTGGTTGCGCAGGTGACCTCCTCTGCCACCTCGAGCCAGGCCTTCTTGGTGGCAGAGGCTGGCCGCTTTCTCCCGCCCGCCGGGTGGAAGATCTCTGTCTTCGCCCTCCTCCTCACCCCATCTGATGATACCTGGGGTGAGGCATCATTAAACTGGGAGCAGCCTTCCCCCTGGGCTGCTCCATGCTGAAATTTGTTCCATTGGTTGCAGCATCTGTCAGTGGAGGACTGCCCCTTTAACTAGAGAGCCTCCAGCTGACAGATCGTACTGCGCATGCGCAGCCCGCCCGATGCGCAGACCAGCAGCGTGGACCCCGGAGGAGCAGGTAATTGATTCCTATTAGTGTGTTGCCTGCTACGATCGCGCGGGCAACACACTAATTTCACCGAGCGTGTTGACCACGCTCCCGAAACCCAACCCGCCAGAAACCCGCAGGCCTGGTAACATCGAGCCCCATATTTCAGTTCTATACATGGTTCGGAAGGCAATAATGGGTGTGTACAGTTTTCTTCCTTTGGTGAAATCTCACCTGCTCTCTGATATTCCTCCTCCTCTTCCACCAAATAACAAACAGAGATGGCTTCCAATAAAAACACCCTGTCCTATTTTGTAGTGGCAAGCAAAAAATGGCTATACTGAAACACATGGCATGGACTCTTTCAGTCACTAAGCTGGTCAAAAGAAAAAACAAAAAGGAAAATAACAGTCCAAAAATATGCATTTAACTTGCTAGCTGTCTGTCTATTTAAAATTCTTTCCATTCAAAGGCACTGTCTAGCACCACGAGATGCAAGATTTATATAGGCAAAATTATGAAGAACTGTACTTCTCATGTTTACAACAGAATTATTATGGACATAAATGATTCAGATTTTGGTTTTAGGACTATCGATTTCCATGAACACTACATCAGATGCATTTTGTCATGTTTTAAGCCCAGGTTTTGGGTCAACCAGCAGTGGATGCATTGAGTGCAACTTGTTATTTGTCCGGTTGGGAAACTAATAAAGTCAGTCACGCCAACAAAACAGGAATATTGCACACAAACCAAAAGTTGAAAGCACTGCATCCATATTTCCATTCTCCTGGCACCAATATATAATAAATTCTGCTAAAACAGCATTAAAAATCATATTCATAGCATATTTTATGCAACATATTGGCAGCAATTTATCAAAAAAATGACTATGATTCCTCAGTGGAAGCATAAATCATTGCTTAAAACTCAACATTTATCATTTAAACTGGAGTTAGCTGCTAGCAGTGACACAGAACCACAATTGTATTGGTGTGATACAAAAATAGAAGTGAGTATAAAGCACAAGAAAAGAGCCATTAAGTGAGGTACATATGCAATATAAGGATCATGCAAAATTGCAAACATGACATCGAAGCATTGCAGTGAGAATTCTTAAAAGGACCAATGCAAGATTTTGCCAGTTTGGAGTCATGACTCATGGCTAAGTCTGTGAAATGTTCAACAGTCAAGAAAACAATGTGGTGTTAAGCAATGAATTGAATATATCGATCTTCCCTAGCTTCCTGATGACCAGTAACATTCAAAGGATTAAGCCATTACACCTTTGCTTATGAAGCAAACATTTGAGCTTCATCCCTTACCTGAATTAATCTATAGTATACACAAATTGAGATATTCCCCTGAAACACACAAACTATCACTGCTGTTCAATCCATGTGGTACAATAACCACTCATATTCAAGGCATATGGTTGAATTACAGAAACCATTAATTTGTCGCTGCCTGTCTTGAACGTCCCACCAGCAAAGAACAAGAAACAGAAAATAGTGAACATTGTCAACCAATGCTACTTATTATAAATAATAACACAAACCTGGGGTGTGTTGCAAGGCTGCAACACATCAGGTTTGAGGTGACTCATCTATATACTATAAGGGCTATGTCATCTCAGGTCCTCAATGCTTTACTACCTTGAAAGAAACTGCACAATTGTCTTTCTGTATACACCGGGGTGATCAAAGTCCAGACCTCAGCACAATATCATTTTAACACAGAACACAATGGTACAGTGTGTTATTATGCAAAGGAGTTGAATTCACATACACTTTTTGGACAAAAGCTCCAAATTTGAATACATTTAATGCATCTGAATCATCTCAATTAATATGCTGCTCCTACAGCCAGTATAAAGTTGTACTTGTGGTGACCCAGATCAATATGGAATTGTCCAGTGAAACAAGAAACTACTCAAGTACCATACCTGGGTGGTATCCACAGGCATTGGTGTAAAGGCTGCTTGCGTCAGTGAGATAGTGGGACCCAGGAGGTCCCTGACACCATTATGATCTTGCTTGTATTCCTTAGTGTGTTCCACTCTCATCTTCTCTTTTGGCAGCAAAGCTTCAAAACAAGGAGCATAGCCAGGAGGTGGGAGGAACTTAAACTCACCATGACGACCGCCAAGCAAAAAACGGACTCTGGGGAGACATAAATGCAGCTTGTTTAGAAGAAACAGCCAAGTTAAAAACTAGAAAACAAAATCATGTAGATCTATAATCATCAGAATAACTAAACTCTAGTCTGTAAAATAAGTGGAGAGCTGCTCATAAGGAGATTGGGACAGAGATATGGCTACAATACTGTAGTGACAATTCTCTGACCCACACCCCTTCAAACAAAGCTCCCCACTAGGAATGCAAGATCACCGAATTTAACTTTAGATCGCTAAGTGTCATTAAATTGAACAGCAATTAAAATGGTTGTAGTTCTAATTCAACCCATTTTTCCACGTTTATAAAGTATCCACTAACCACTACCCTTGTGTTAATAGTGCGGTCTGAGAAGACTGGCATCAGGGGCTAGGTATGGAAAACCCTCACTATTCTATTTCACAATCCCAATCAGAATGCCACATTCTAACTGCAATGAATATAAGTGGAAAATTCTGTATTTATGATTTCTAATACTTGTTTGGGAAATAAAATT
This sequence comes from Heptranchias perlo, assembly GCF_035084215.1. Lineage (NCBI taxonomy): Eukaryota > Metazoa > Chordata > Chondrichthyes > Hexanchiformes > Hexanchidae > Heptranchias > Heptranchias perlo. Next base: position 15,353,358 of record NC_090332.1, on the reverse strand, counting down.
TGTCTTTCTACAAATTCAATAATGGTGACATTGTCAGTAACATCACAAAGCAGCTTCAACTGATTTTCTTGTGTGCAGAAATTGAATTCATTTTTTCCAACTGAAATTCCACAAGTGTTAAGATTACCTTCACTTCTGGGGCAACCATACCTTTCATTCTTGCACATTTATTAAATTCAGGAGAGATTCCTGAGAATTGGAAAGTTTATTAAAATAACCTCATTTACACAGAGTTCTCGGAGGGTTGTAGGGCTGGAGGTCGAGACTATTAAGTTTAGAAAGAATGATCGGAAGAACTTGCATTTATGTAGCACCTTTCAGAACCTCAGGACGTCCAAAAGAGCTTTACAGCCAAAGAATTATTTTTTTGAAGTGTAGCCACTGTTGTTATGTTCAGAAATGCAGCAATTAGCGCATGGCAAATGAGATAAATGGCCAATTAATCTGTTTTGGTGGAGGGCAAATGCCAACATGGACCAATTGACCTGTTTCCATGTTATAATTTCTATGTCTATCTATTTTCTGTCTTCCAAGGAAGGATAGTTAAGCCTGTGATTATTGCTACAAATTAGTCAGACAAATAAGCTAAACGGGCAGGTAAAGGCAAAATTCAATTCACAGGGAGTAAGGACTCACCTATAAGAATGGTTTGCGATCCTGTACCTGTGAAAATTATTTTGAATAAAGCCCCAAAACATAACAACTTAGCTGTAACAGGAGGTTGCTGATTTAGTCCTGGCATAATAGAGGCAGCCTAAAGAATGGATAAATAGTCTCCTCCATCCCTGAGTGCGCTCACACCTCATAGCATCCTGTGTTACTATCACCAAGTCTATATGTCACCAAGCTACATAAAAGCAGAGAAGATGGAGATAGCGAGATTGAGAAGGAAGCACAACGTAAATTACAGTGTTCGGGAATAAGTTATCAGGAAGGCCATTGAAGCCAGCAGTATAAATGGTATGATGGGGCAATTGGATGTGTTTCTGAAGAGAGATATGGTGAGAAGATGCTTGGATAGGGCTTGTAATATGTAGTACATTAATAATGTTGCTTTAAGAATGTTGTGGATTGTTATATCCTCTTTAGATATTTGATCAGAGGGGTAATTTGAGGGGTCTGTGCTGGCAGTAGGGAACCACACATGCAGGGAGTATGCATCAGAAACTCGGGCACATACTGTCCACAATTATCTGACAATTATGGGCAGCGGGTGTGCAAATTTCCAATATGTGCTGCCAACAGATAAGGGCCCCCGCATAATTGTCCCTCAGTACTCTACATGTTTTGCTTAAAAAGGTAACCCACTAAAACAAGATATAACCAGCAGTACAAGGAATACAAGAAAGCAAAGAGTAAAAGATCCAGACATCACAAGGTAAATCTGTGAAAAAAATGAGGAATAGTTGGGCCCAAAGGCATTTTCCTGTTCCTAAAAAAAATCTTAGGTTCATAAGTTGCATGAGTTTTATGGTCTGCTTTAATTGGGAAGATATTTGTCAATGGGCAAGGTATATCAAACAGATGAAAAATAGAGCTAAAATCTATTTAAAATTACGGGGATTTCCGAGGCAGAAAAGTTATAAGGGGTAATGGAAGCATGATCTTGAGACTGGTCAAAGTTCTATTGAGCAATAATGACCTATAAAGGCACCATATGAACACAAACAGAAGTTGAATGGTTCTAAAAACAGCTATCAGATAATTCGGTAATGCGATGACATCATAGAATCATAGAATCATAGAAAGGTTACAGCACGAAAGAAGGCCATTCGGCCCATCGAGTCCGTGCCAGCTCTATGCAAGTGCAATCCAGCTAGTTCCACTCCCCCGCCCTATCCCTGTAGCCCTGCAAATCTTTTCCTTTCAAGTATTTATCCAGTTACCTTTTGAAGGCCATGATTGAATCTGCCTCCACCACACCCTCTGGCAGTGCATTCCAGATCCTAACCACTCGCTGTGTAAAAAAGTTTTTCCTCGTGACACCTTTGGTTCTTTTGCCAATCACCTTAAATCAATGTCCTCTGGTTCTTGACCCTTCCGCCAATGGGAACAGTTTCTACCCTGTCTAGACCCTTCATGGTTCTGAATACCTCTATCAAATCTCCTCTCAACCTTCTCTGTACCAAGAAGAACCACCTCATCTTTCCTAAAGTGAGATGCCCAGACCAGTGTTTTATAAAGGTTCATGACGACTTCCTTGCTTTTGTACTCTATGCCTATATTTATAAAGCCTAGGATCCTGTATGCTTTTTTAAACCGCTTTCTCAATCTGTCCTGCCACCTTCAACGATTTGTGTACATAAACCTCCAGGTCTCTCTGTTCCTGTACTCCTTTTAGATTTGTGCCCTCTAGTTTATATTGCCTCGCCTCATCTTCCTACCGAAATGTATCACCTCGCATTTTTCTACTTTAAATTTCATCTGCCACGTGTCCACCCATTCCACCAGCCTGTCTATATCCTCTTGAAGTCTATCACTATCCTCCTCACTGTTCACTACCCTTCCACGTTTGGTGTCATCCGCAAATTTGGAAATTGTGCCCTGTACACCCAATTCTATGCCCATATTTATTAATAATTCATTAATATATATCAAGAAAAGCAGTGGTCCTAGTACCGATCCCTGGGGAACACCACTATACACCTCCCTCCAGTCCGAAAAACAACCGTTCACCACTACTCTGTTTCCTGTTACTTAGCCAATTCTGTATCCATGCTGCTACTGCCCCTTTTATTCCACAAGCTTCAATCTTGATGACAAGCCTATTATGCGGCACTTAATCAAACGCCTCTCTGAACATCTTAAACTGAATGCAGATACCTGCATTCTCAACACTTAAGATGCTCAATTTCTAACCCTGTGATCAAAGGCTTAATTCTGAGGCCTCATAACACGTGAGTCTTTTAGAAGCACAGGGGCTAATTTTGGTTTGCTGCGGTAATTGGGAGGACGGCGGGGGGAGGGGGCATTGCGATTGTGCTGCCTGCCTGATCACGGCAACGAGTGGCTGGAAACATCTGGGGAACGGCCTCATTAACATGCCACTTGTGAGCTGCAAGAACCCAATGGGTGCTCTGAGGTGCTGGTCAGGGATGGCAGAAAATTGTGTGGCTCCTATACTGAGCATACCGGAGGGGGGAGGAAAGTGGAGGGGTTGAGGTGATCCTGGGAGGAGCGGGGCCCACGTAAATATGCTCCTCCTAGCTCCACAAAATTGAAAGAAAAAATGGCCATTTTTGGAATAGGCTGCAGTAGTCCCTTTAAAGACCGCTGGTTAAGCTGCTCCATGCCAGTAGATCAATGGGCGGGGTGTGCACTGCTCTACACTGCCCATTGGGCCACGAAGGTTGCGATTTAAGTAAGACTGCCACCTGTTACGGGCAGGAACGATGGTCGCCTATTTTGAGGCCTGCTCAAAAGTGCATTTGGGCGGGCGTCGAGTGACCAACTGGCAGGATTTTCAAAAAAATTAGCGTTTGCCTACTGCTGCATTTTCCAGCGTAAATATAGTGATAGGCATAAGAAAATCGGTCCTAGTCACTTTCAATGGTTTTGGCCAATCCTCAGCTGTTTGCCAAACTGGATTATGCTATCGTATTTATATAATACAGGCATCATTAAATATCTCTGGCTCCACATTAAGATATTGATGGGGAAATAGCAACGTGGAGTATTTATATCCAAAAGAGCTACACTGATGTATCCTGTACTTATACTTATCCTGCACTGCAGCAATAGTGTGTCTTTTCCAATATACTACAGTGGCAGAATGCTGAAACATATTGGTGTCAGAATTATGGGATAGTTCCTGGCTTGCTCAGCTGTCTCCCCTAAAAGACTGCCACGCTGTTACACAATTAAAATAAACATGGGAATGGAAAAGGTATAAAGAATGACTAACTTTACTCCTGTAGAGAAGCTGACCACGGGAAAGAAGAGTCCATCGGTATTGAAATTTTCAAACATTCCTTGAACTGGCTGCCCATTAATTCGGAAGGAAATGCTTGGCGCGCTTAAATCCAGACAACAGCTGACAACATCATCAGCTCTCAGAAGGTGCTGATTTGGTGAATTTACTGTCCGTGCAATACACCCTAAAAGGAGAAAAATGACAAATTAAGAAAATATTACGTCAGTTTTCTACTGTCTCGAAAGACTCCATTGGGTAGACTTTCCTCTTTTATAAAGAAAAATACTCTTACATGATTATTTTGACAGGTTAAGAACCCATTCAAAAAGGCAGCTTGTTGTTATTTCCTCACATCAAATTTGTGAGACACAATATCGATATCATGGCAGGCAGAAACGTGGCTAATTACGGCTCACCTGAAATAATGCTGATAGCACACTTCTCCGGCACCAAAATTGGCACTTTACCAAGGTGGCAAATCTGCCTTTAATTCAGAGTGAGTAAATAAGTGAAACTGACCCAGCGAATCCAGAACCTGACCCAACTAACAATGTCAGCCCTCCTGACCTGACGAGACACCCAGTTTCAGCCCACACCCTCAACTGAATGAATTTAAAATTGACAATCGTGCTACTCTTCATAGGAATTTTAGCAGATGAAATTGTAAGTGTCAGCACCTTTATATATGAATGAAAAAATATGCATATACTCCAATGAATGAGCTTGTGGCTAACTCATCATCTGATATCAATAACTGGGTCGGGTGCAGATGGCTGACATTAAGAATGAATAAGAGGGTGCAGCCACATTCCCAGCACCAGCCCTAAATTCACCAATCATTACTTTTCAACAATAACTCCTAACTGTGCTAATTTTGCCCATCTTTCATGTGACTAACAGCACAGGCCTGCAGCAGAGTCGAGGCACCAAGCTGTATATTCCTTTCCTGTATAAAAAATTGCTGTAATTTAAAAGAAATTGTTATTCAGGCAGGAAACAACTGGACTAATGCATCATAAATACTTATGTCATGACATAAGTATGTTGTGAGCTTGAGCACAGAGCTTGTTGAGCAAAGAGTTGGGTGAATCTGTTAAATGGAGCGAATTGCAAACAGAGTGATGACGGGAATTTGGTGAGAGCGGGGATTAGGTGCAGAGGGGGAAGGAGGTGCTATGTAATTTAAACCAAGTGGCAACAGTAAATAAGAAAATATAAAATAATCAGAGAAATTATTTAGATCTAAGGGGATAAAATTAAGTAGAAGATACCATCATTAAAGAGATCTGAATTTCATTAAATAAAAATCTGGTATATATAAATAATAGGAGTTATGGGGATAATGAACTAATATATATATATATATATATAAAACACAAGAGATAAGTAGATAGGCTTTTAAGTAAAATGATGGGACAGCTGAGACCCGTTGCCTGCGATTCCTGTGCCATGTGGGAACTCCAGGACGCTTCATGTAAGCTGGATAAACACATGTGCAGGAAGTGCCTCCAGCCGCTCAGAGTCACTGAGAATGTCCTGGCTCGCATGTTCCAGGAGGTGGCCACCCCGCAGTCACAAACAGTTCAAGAGGATAGTAAGTGGGTGGCCATCCAACAGGGTAGGAAGAAGCAGGCAGTGCAGGAAACCTCTGGGCGTGTGACACTCTCAAACTGGTTTTCAGTACTTTTTTAAATTTTTCATTCATGGGATGTGGGCGTCGCTGGCAAGGCCAGCATTTATTGCCCATCCCTAATTGCCCTTGAGAAGGTGGTGGTGAGTCGCCTTCTTGAACCACTGCAGTCCGTGTGGTGAAGGTTCTCCCACAGTGCTGTTAGGAAGGGAGTTCCAGGATTTTGACCCAGCGACGATGAAGGAACGACGATATATTTCCAAGTCGGGATGGTGTGTGACTTGGAGGGGAACGTGCTGGTGGTGTTGTTCCCATGTGCCTGCTGCCCTTGTCCTTCTTGGTGGTAGGGGTCGCGGGTTTGGGAGGTACTGTCAAAGAAGCCTTGGCGAATTGTTGCAGTGCATCCTGTAGATGGTACACGCTGCAGCCACGGTGCGTCGGTGGTGAAGGGAATGAATGTCTAGAGTGGTGGATGGGGTGCCAATCAAGCAGGTTGCTTTGTCCTGGATGGTGCGAGCTTCTTGAGTGTTGTTGGAGCTGCACTCATCCAGGCAAGTGGAGAGTATTCCATCACAGGTATTCCATGTTGTAAACTTCTATGATTCTATGACTCCTGACTTGTGCCTTGTAGATGGTGGAAAGGCTTTGGGGAGTCAATTTTAAAGGGGGTGCAGGAACTGAGAGACCTTGGGGATGGGGGGGTGGTGGGCAGGGTACGTACACAAGTCTTTGAAGGTGGCAGGACAAGTTGAGAAGGAATACAGGATCCTTGGCTTTATAAATAGAGGTATAGAGTACAAAATCAAGGAAGTTAAGCTAAACCTTTATAAAACACTGGTTAGACCCCAGTTGGAGCATTGTGGCCAATCTGTGCACCACACTTTAGGAAGGATGTCAACGCCTTAGAGAGAGTGCAGAGGAGATTTACTCGAATGGTACCAGGGATGAAAGACTTCAGTTATGTGGTGAGACTAGTGAAACTGGGGTTGTTCTCCTTAGAGCAGAGAAGGTTAACGGGAGATTTGATAGAGGTATTCAAAATCATGAAGGGTTTTGATAGAGTAAATAAGGAGAAACTATTTCCAGTGGCAGTGGGGTCGTTAACCAGAGGACACAGATTTAAAGTAACTGGCTAAAGAATCAGAGGCAATATATGGAAACATTTTTTTACGCAGCGAGTTGTTATGATCTGGAATGCACTGCCTGAAAGGGTGCTGGAAGCAGACTCAATAACAACTTTCAAAAGGGAATTGGATAAATACTTGAAGGGGAAATATTTGCAGGGCTATGGGGAAAGAGCAGGGGAATGGGACTTATTGGATAGTTCTTTCAAAGAGCTGGCACAGGCACGATGGGCCGAATGGCCTCCTTCTGTGCTGTATCATTCAAAGAAAGCACTCAAGAGCTGAAGAAGCTCAGCACATCTATGAGGTAGTTCAGGGACTTCCCATAACTAACAGCAGCAGTTGGACCATCACAAACTTATCATTTTAAGTTTGAAAGAAAGAACGAACAAGTTGCATTTCACAATCTCAGGATGCTTTACAACCAATGAAGTACTTTTGAAGTTGTAATGTAGGAAACACGGCAGCCAATTTGCCCACAACAAGGTCCCATAAACAGCAATGAAAGAAATGACCAGATCATCTGTTCTTTTTTAAAGTTATGTTGGTTGAGGGATAAGTGTTGGCCAGGACACAGGGAGAACTCCCCTGCTCTCCTTTGAATAGTGCCGTGGGAACTTTTACGTCCACCTGAGAGGGTAGACGGGGCCTCGGTTTAACATCTCATCCGAAAGACAGCGCCTCCAACAGTGCAGCACTCCCTCAGTACTGTGCTCAAGTCTCTCGAGTGGGACTTGAACTCACAACCTTCTGACTCGGGCGAGAGTGTTGCCATTGCGTAAGACTCACAAAGGTGGTCAACAGCATTTCTGTAATGTAAAAGCACAGTAAGATATTTATCATGAAAATGTCCACAGATTCTTCTGTCCACAGGTTTGTCACACATTAAAAATTCTCATAACAGAAAACTTTGTAATTGAGAAATGGCTGCAATAAAAGATCATAACCTACATGGTAACAGAAAATGCAACTAAATAACAATATTGATATTTACAATACTTTTGAAGCTGAAACACTGTGGATATTTTTTTTAAATGGCAGCTGGGCTCAGTTGGTAGCTTTATTGCCAGTAGTTTCAAGCCTCATTCCTGGGCTCAATCGCATGATGTAGCTGACACTTGAGTGCAATATTGAGGGATTGCTACATTGTTGGGGATGCTGTATTTCAAATGAGTTGCGAAACCAAGGCTCTGACAGCCTGTTCAGGTTGATGTAATAGATCTCACAGCACTGACTGAAGATGAACAGGGAGTTCTCCTGGTCAACCAAGAAAACACATTAACTGGTCATTCATCTCATCTGCAAACCATGTGGTATGTGAATTATCTGCAGCATTTGTCCACATAAAAACCGTGGCTGGATTCCAAAAGTAACTAACCGATTCAGAGGTGCTTTCAGACATGCTGAATGCGTGATATAAATACAAGTCCTTTTTCTTATATCTGCTGAAGTTAATTAGTTCCCTCAATCCATTAGGCTCACTAATTTCTTTAAGCCAGTTGCCCAAATATTGGGCCAGAAATCACTCCTGAAATAACAGAGGAGCTCCACAGCGCTCTCCGTTTTTAGTGGCGAATTGAAGGAGCAAGGTCCCGCTTTTGCGCATGCACACCAAAACGCACAAATCATGAACTTGCTCTTAGTGGTTTGCCGGCGATATGACAGCTTCGAATTAAAGGGCCATCGCACGCTGCAATCAGAGAAATCATTGAAAAAAATCACAAAGTTGCTTATCTGGCCAGTTGGAAAGTAACCAATTACGCCAAACAGGTACGTTTAAAAATACCAGGTCTAAATTAAGTTTTAAATGTGCGGTTAGTCTTAATGACTGCCAAACAACTAAAAATTAAATTTTAAAACGTGGGGTCTCATATTACACCTTATTTTAATAGTTTTTGGTCATTAAAAAATTTAATTAAAAAATGTTTTCCCTTCTGTCTCTTTAATTTAATTCAATTATTCCTTTGCCTTTTTATTAAAAAGAATAAAATTTTTCTTTACAATGACATCTAGAATACTAACTTTAAATGAATGAAGTCTGTTTGCCTGCTTGAGTAATGTCGCCTGAATCTGTGGGCGTGACTTCTCTTCCTGACAGATTTTGTTGGCGTGTCTTCTATTTTCACAGACTGTTCCATGCACGTGAACTCACGCTGCTCAGAGGCTGGGTTGATAGCGCACAATTTTTTTTAAAGTTCAAAATCAAGCAATTCGACGCCACAGAGCCCGCAGTAAGTATATGCATTAATTTAATTCGTAGGAGCTGCGGTGAGCGTTGCCTCGCCGCTCTGCGCAATTTCTGGCCCGATATCATCAGAAAAAAGATACTTTTCTTTGGAATTCAATGTTCATAATAATTCATTGTAATGGTTTGATTTTTTTTTAAATGAGTACTTATGATAGCATTTGTTCTAAAATACTAGAAGACCCTCCCCCAACCCCATCCCCATCTACTGTCTGAGATCAGATTTCTGTTAAACTCACATCTAAAATCAGCCCCATAATATCTTAAAACTTTGAGATTTTGCACACCAAACAACTTTAAAATTAACAATCAACCACAATGATAGCATATGGTAGCATAAGATTGTCAAGCAACTAACCACTGAGCTGTCGGTCATGTATTTCTGACTGACAGGCCATCTTTCACTGCAAACAGTATGGCATGCGGCAGATGTTTTTAGTTAAAATATCTCCATATTGGCATGATTTTTTTTAAAATTGTTTTTGATGTGGAGAAAGTACCAACAGTCTGGAAGTAGACTCAAGCTTTGCATTTGTAATTGGTTATACAAAGAGTTATTATTCCTAATTGAATAGAACTACCTACCTGACCACAAGTGCAGTCCATCAAATCCATAGGAGTAAAGGTCATCTCCTACACCATTTCCTCCCCACCCTTCACCCCCTCCAGGGCACGGAGAGTAACCATCTGTTGAAGCCCAGCCAACCCGAAGATGTGTAGCTTCTGTTGTTACAAAGGGGTCAACATGGTCCACTATCAGCTCATAGTACCACTTCTTATATTGGGCAGCACCATCACTGATTCCAAGAAAGATATTGGGCCGCATACTGAAAGTAGACAAAAAAAATTGTGCTTCTTCATCATAACTTCTTTCTCAGGGAAACTTTCGTCTCATTTTTAAAATTCTAACCTACGTTCTAGCACGAAATTCCACAATCCAGAAGATGTAAAAGAAATGGTATCCGCACAGATTTGTGGGAATGGAATTTGAGATGGGACCCAATTACAGAGTTCCCACCTGTTTATCCACCCATCAGAAATTTTGGCCAAAGTGAAGCTGGGAGTAAGATGGAGCAGGGGTGGAAAAAGTTCTACCCCAACTCGTGATCAACCTCCAAAAAAGTCTCCCATGGAATTTCTGGGCCTCTTTTAAAAGCTGGGTATACCTTAAAACTAGCTTACACTATGCTTTCCCAACAAAATGGCCAGGGTTTTCCACTTCTGTTCCCAGCTAGCCCATAATTTTCTGCTCATTCATTTTCATGACTACAAAATTGCAGACTCGCCAGCACAGTAGCAGAAAACACTGGCCAGTATAGGAACACAGGAACTGTTAGACGAAAAAAGACCAAGGTCCATCTGGTTTGCCTTCCACCATCCTGGCAGTCACATGATACAACGATAATGAAGTTGTTGACTAATCATGGCAATCAATCCCTATCAATTAGTCTACAACAGACATGAGGTGAGGAAACCCCCAGTGGTGGAAAGCTTTGGGAACCTTAGGTCCAAAGTCACCTGTTCCTCCAAAACATACTATACTTACCACGTGTCTTTAAAATACAAACTTCACATTTCCATTTCTGCTTGTCAAATTCCCAATAATTTTATATTTTTCAATTTTATTTATTTTAATAGATTAAGAGAGGGGTTAATTGTATTCTGGGCTGTCAGTTTGTAGTAAAGTAGGACCAAATGTTCAAAACAAAGCTACAGTTGGAGGCTGGATATATTTAAAATCAGAGGCTTGGCATTGTTCTTTCAAAACCTAGATCTAGTCTAAAATTGCTTATAGACCTCATGAGAATGTGTAAGGAGTATTTGTTGATTAATAAAAATTACACCAGTTTATTGCTTTGCAACATTCATGGCATTTAAAAAGTACAGTATTTCAGAACATAATTCACTGGGATGGTTTTAATGTTACCTGCTGACATGGTTGATGAGCCGTGTTTGTAACAGTAGGTCTCTTCCTGGTAACAAGTTGTCACAAATTAGATGCTGGTTAGATCGCACAGCAACTCCATGGCACACACAGAGGGAGCACAATACATCCAAAACCTTAGATGACAAGAAAATTAATTTTGTTTAAAATTGCTTTTCTCCATATTGTCATTTACCACAAGGAGTACTATTTCCATAAAAGTTATGATTTGGACAGGCTATCTCAGGAAGTGTATTTTTTCCACATATGGACATTTTGGAACTTGTCTAAATAAAGGAAGGCACACATTCAGAATGGCAAAGCTTCAGCTGCTCAAAGGCACTTGCTGAAACCTGTGGGAGCTCAAGTTATTCTTGCACATCTGCACTTATTCAGACAATTGGCTCATTTAAGCACCAACTCTGGGGATTGCAAAGAAAACTTCAACAAGGAATTTCAATTAGATCCATCGTAAGTGCTGCAAAATTGTAGAGGTAGCAGACAAAGCACGGTTGAAGTATATTTAAGCCTAAATTGCTTGTTTTTATTTACTCAAAAGATCAGATTGTATCTTTGATCAACATATCAAATTGGTTTGTTTCCTTTTACTTAAACAGCAGCACTGTTCTTTTGAAATGAGAAGAACTGCCCTGTTCCATTGTGAAAATGTCTATGTTCCAGGATATTCATCATTGTATTTATTGCTATCTCTTTTCTATTGTTAAATTATATATACATATGAAGTGTTTGTTGAGTTTGTCTCGAAACCTCTACATCAAAGAGCTGAAGAAGTGTTGGGTTTGGTATGTGAGGGGTAAAATACAAGAGTTCAAAATGGTGCAACAGTCTTTTTCAAAAAGCTGGTGTTTGATCAGGATGTGGAGCTCAATATAATTGCCTGCTTGAGGTACAATTTATGAGAGGTTGAAACAGGCTGAATGTGCAAGCAGACATACAATACTGAATTTAAAGAAACTGTTGAACAAAAACTACAAGTCATTCTACAGCAAGATAGAGTTGAGGATAAATCCACGGGTACATTTCTGGATCACAGTCTCTTCTTCCCCCCCTCCACCCGAGCAGTTATGATAAACTCACTGATCCTTCCTCCTCTGCATATATTCTCCCCCCTTCTATTGCTTCTCCCCCCCACTTTCACCTGTCACAAGTTAAAATGTCATGATGACTTGAGTATAACTTGCATAACATGATTACTTGTAGCTGCTTATGGATTCCTTCCCATTTCCAGCTGCTCATCGTTTACTTACCTTCTCACTGATTATGTGGACCCACATGCCATTGCTCTGCTTTTATACTGCATTACTTAATATTATTTTATGGAGTGAGCTTTTGGCTTAGTGGTAGCATTCCCTCCTCTGAGTCAGAAGGAGAAGGGTCCAAGCAGCGCTCCAGACGGGCCCAGCAAGTGAAGACTAGATTATGGTTTCTAAATACTGGGTTGATATCCAGCGGGGTACTCGTGTCTAGAGGGAGTGACTGTTGGCTCATTGGTAGTTTTGCCACCTCTGAGTCAGAAGGGTTAGGTTCGGGTCCCAATCCAGTGAGCGGAGATGAGAGCGCCGGCTCTGAATACTGGGTTGATGTCCAGCAGAGGTACTTGCATCTGATGGGTGTATGCGCCCCATCCCCATTGTGAAGGTTTGTTGGGGCTCGTTAGCCTTGGCTGCAGCCCACTAGGCAAAGGTATTCTGAAGATAAAAACAGGGATCGGGAAACCGCCTCAACTACTCTTCCCTAGTAAGTGGCTCAAGAATCTCATGTGTGAGACTTGAATTAGGACCTTCCCTGGGGCAGAACACAACAGATGGACTTAATATGTAATACAGTAATTAATCCATATGTTCTGTATATAATTGGAGGGTTTGTTGGTGGTTTTGTTATAACTATGCCGATGCAAAATTTAGAAATTAAAAGCAGAAAGCTACAAATATTATACAAGATATTACTGAATAGCCTGTTAATCAAACATTTTTATTCAGTCCTGTTTCACTAGGATTGGAAATTTTATTTAAATATTATATTACAACAACAATATGGGTGACTCAGTACATCAGAATGCCAACACGTTTTGACTTCCCCACTCAATTCATCTTAAGGCATGTCACTGTAGGAAGGCACCATGCAGATGCCAAGTACTTTCCTTGGAAGTTGGTGTTGGGGTGAGGGGGGGGGGGGGGTTGGGAGAAGAAGAAGGATGGAAAAATTAAAATGTGCTCTTGTGCACAGAACAGCATTGTCAGAGGGACAGAAGCAGATCACCTGCTCTCTTGGGTGCAGGTGGTTCCTGGCTTGAAGAGGCTTACAGAGGGGATAATATTTGAATCTTCTATAATAAGTTTTTTGGACAAAGTAATCAAACTATAATTCTTATAGTATTAAAGGCGAAGCTAAGTCTATGGCATCTACCATAGATCACTCCATTTCTTTTTTAAAAAATGGATAAGCATTTACCATTGATGAACCCTACCTAGAATTAAAACATTTAGAAAAGGCAAAATACTTGGGGGAAGATTTCCTCTGCTTACTATTCGTAGCAACATTATAAATAAATGTAAATGTGTTTTTATAAACATACTTCCAATTTCACAAGAAATCTTCCCCATGTGTGCTCTTATAATTTGAGCAACATGCCTTTTCAAAAGGTAAAATGATTATCAATACAAAAATAAACAAAATATACCTTATGATTTCTTCCATGTTTATCCAGCAAGGAAATTATAGACTTAATGTGCCCCTCTTTGATAATGTTCAGAGCTTCAGGACTTTCCACAAGAACACAGTGCAAAACTTCAAGAATTCCTATTTGGTAAAAATGAAAATTAATTAGCTCAATGAATGCACATGATTCTTTTTGTTTTACTTTTCTTTTTGGAAGATTTTTTATTATTTGTACTCCTTCGCTTCAGCGCATTACACACCATCCCTGGTCAAGACTACAGCCAGCCCAGCCAATCTGCTGCCAGGCCTCCGCCAATGCCACTCTGAAGCCAGTGCAGGTGTGCTAGAATGGCACAGTGTGATTCTCTCTCTCCATCTCTCTCCTCTGTGTTGTGAATGGTCTGGCCTCATCTTGGAGCTCACTGTGACGGGATATCCAAGATCAGCACTTCACCAGGCAGCGATCTGACACAGACCCATAAACCTACCAGCTTGTTGGTGAAGCCCAATAAGGTAAATAACACAAAGACAAAAAATGTCCAGCTTTTGCCTGTTAAGTGTGTTCTACTTTGACACATTTTGTGCTAGGATTAGCACAATGTTTTCTTGTTGCAGGAACAGATGAACAGGACAGTATTGCTGTTAAAATGTACAAAAAAGGTATGTACATGAGAACTACTGAATCATATTATTGACATACACTTCAACTCAAATTATGAATGGAATAATCAACCATATGAAAAACAAACCATACAGAATGGAGGAATATGTTTATAAAACATAGAATAGGACCTTAGAGATCAAATATATTTTGTACCGCATTTCTCTTCACAGATTATTCTTCATATTACAGTCATTTTTATAATTGTGTGGGGAAAAAACAGCATTTTCAGTAAGATGTGTTTTCATCAAAAGGTAAATTGGCATTCCCAAGAAAAAATGTGTGTTACACCACAGGGAGTCTAATTGCTTTGGTCTTCCGTGCCTGGAAAACATTAAGCATTAGCCAACCACAGAGAATAATAACGTGTGGAAAAAAAAGGGGAGTAAAAAAGATACGCTTCACATGCAGGTAGAATCGTAATAAAGTACCCTCAATCCAAGATGAAACCTGTATTATTGCATACACAAACCCCATTAGTTACAAAAAACTAACTCAGTTTACATCTAATTACTTGACTGTTTTTCCAAGGTTAATCAGCTGAGCATTTTTTGCAGGATTTCCCTTGTGCCCTCTCTAAACTGCAATTTTTTTTTAAAAAACAATTTTTACTCCCATTTAAAACACATCACTCTAGACCAGAATGATAGAGTTGCTCAGGCTCATCACAGTCCACTATTGCCAATCTATAGCAAGAACAATACATAAATCAAATATTATAGCTGCAGCATGTTTTTCAACTATTCACTTGACTGTCTTAAATCAATTTCAAAAGTTCAGAATCACCAGTTTAGTTTCATGTCAACTGGCTGGTTTAGGAAAATATTCGACAGAAGATGGAGATTACTTTGAAAGAAAAACTCTCACTATGCAACTTGAAATGGAGCAAAATATTTATCTATTTTATTCTTTAATCACCGTGTCCATCACCACCTCTCCCCAGCGGATTACTGTATAACATTAAGCTGACATTTGTTTGTCCTGATCATTCCTGTACAGTAGAAAATAAACAAAGGGTACAAGCATCAAATAGCTGAGTGTAACAGTCAGGCAGCGACAGTATATCCCTGAATACTGTGTCAAAATACATACATACAATGTCCTAGGCTTTCCAGCTCATCAGGCTTCAGGAGGATCTGGGGGCGAAGGAGCTGGAAACGTGCTTGGACACACGATCCACTCTGTCCCCACCAACTCCCTTTTTGTGGGAGGCGGGCCCAGTGGTATAAAATGTGCCTGCTGACATACAAATCAGATGACAATGAGGGAAACAGGGCAACCACTATGTTTCCTGCAATTTGCCCAGTTCAAATTCTGGAGGTAGGGATCGCCTGTCAACAGAGGGACCCTGATAGGTTTAGTTTAAGAGCAGCCTGTGCAATTACTTTCAGAACAATGGCTTGCACAGGCCTCAGGAGCAGCTAGGAGGCTGCTTCTAGCTTTCTCTATGGCAAGGCCCACCAGAATAAGCTTCCGGGCCCAGATTGGCAGAACTCTCCACGAGGCTGGGGCACCTGCCTCCAGGATTCAAATGACCCCAGAGTCCTAAAGCAGTCAGTGTCAGAGACATTTCCATGGTGGTCAGAAATCCTATCTGACCAGAGATGTCTCCCCCACCCCACCCCAAATGAAAAGCCTAGGCCAATTCATTATATTTGGCATCTTGCAGATGACAAAGCGGGAAGTAATGCATCCCAGCTGATGGAGAAAACAGTTGTCAGCAAAGAAATAACCATCAAGAAATTGGTCTTAAAAAAGGGGCAGGGGTAGTGCAGTGGGTTAGAACAGTATGCTTTTACTTCTGGCATCTGAGTTCAAATCCAACATGATGAATATCTTCTCTCTCAAGGATCCTATGTGAAACGAGTTTCAGTAGTCTGAATCCAATTGCTATAAAATAGGAAGCACTATAAAAGGTCTTTCGGTTATGACAAGGATGTCTCTGTGCTTAGCAGGTTCTTCAGATCCCGTGGACTGGATAATTCACATGGTAGCAGATATAAACCACTGCTCATCAGACAGCACGTGTGGTAAAACATTTAAATGGGCAAATTTACCATAGCAAACTCTCGTATTATGTTATCTTAAACGCACGTATGTAGACAAAGGAATGATTGGAAATGAGGAAGGCATGCAGTGCTGAAAATGTTGTTATTTTTATCCTCAATATATAGAAAAAGTGCAAGCTTGCTCCAGCAGCCAATGTCTGTGAATCTAACTGTAGTGGAATTGCAAAGCACTCTGTTTCCAGAGCATGCAGTGACACAGCACTACCCTTTCAAATAAGATATATGCATAAGCAAATGCTAGACTCTCTTCAGTTACAAGCACAAAATCAAATGCTTTGTCTGGCTGTCATTACAGTCAAGCTTTATTTGCTAAAACCAGTTTTCTTACCAGCAAATCTGATATGATCAGCTGATAACACCGTCCACAGAGGCAGAAGCAATAGGGACTACTCCATTGAAAAGTAATTATAGCTGACCTTGACAAGCCTTACACTCACAGACTTTCCTGTTGTTCCCAAGACCTGTTTCATATAAATCCTCTTTTCCCTTCTGAAAATCCATGTTCTCCTGAACTATAAACAGATTGTAAGAGCTTCAACAAGTATATAAAAAGGAAGAGATGAGCGAAAGTAAACGTGAGTCCCTTCGAGGAGAAATTATAATGGGGAATAAGAAAATGGCAGAGACGTTAAACAAATATTTTGTACCTGTCTTCACTGCAGAAAACACAAAAAAATAGCGGAAATAGTTGGGAACCAAGGGTCTAATGAGAGTGAGGAACTTAAAGTAATTAAGATTCGTAAAGAAAAAGTACTGGAGAAACTAATGGGGCTAAAAGCCAACAAATCTCCTGGACCTGGGATGGTCTACATCCTTGGGCTCTAAAAGAGCTGACTGCAGACACAGTGGATGCATTGGTTCTGATCTTCCAAAATTCCCTATATTCAAGAATGGTTCCCGTGGATTGGAAGGTAGCAAATGTGACCTCCCTATTCAAGAAAGGAGGGAGAGAGAAAACAGGGAACTCTCGGCCAGTTAGCCTGACATCAGTGGTAGGGAAAACATTAGAATCTATTATTAAGGACGTAGTAACAGGGCACTTAGAAGCACAAGAGGCTGGAGTCAGAGATTTGGCAGGGGAGAGATTTGTTGCTAGAAGAGGAAGTTGGGGAGGGACAAGCCTCTGTGCCAGCTGTTTCATGTACATGCTCATAAAAAAAATGAAAGTCAAGGGTTGGCTTGACAGAAGGCTTCTGTTTACAGAAGTAGTTTTAAAAAATCTTTTAGGAAGAATAGCTAGGGCATTTCAAAGCTATTCTGCACTGCTTTTTTTAGCTTTGTCCCATTTTTGTTCCTATTGCCACTTAAGTTGTCTGGAGTATTTGGGGCAATTATTTAGGCATTGGTATCTTTCAACTACCACAACAGCAGCACAATGGGTTTCATCTTTGAAAATTCATGTTTTACTTGTGTTTTTTTGCAAGAAGAGGAGGACCGATGGAGGAATGCCAGGAAGGTCAGGTTGCACAAAAGCACTCTGCATCCACACCAGGATCTGCAACAGCCAGTAACCCCACAGCATCAATACCCACCTGCTAAAATCCACAGGTGGAGGTGAACATACCTCCATTTCCAGAAAAGCAGTGCCTTTAGTAACTTTAATTTACACAGTTGCATCACATGCTCCAAGCCAAAATTCTCCACAGGCAAGGCACTGCCTGTGACTGTTAAGATCTCAAACACTAACTTTTATGCTTTGGGTTCATTCCAGGCTACCTTTGGGAATATCAGCAACATAAGCCAAACAGCTGTACATAGATATATTAGGGAAATGACTGATGCCCTTTTTGCTCAAACAAGCAACTTCATCTGCTTCCCCTTAAATAATGACAGCACCATGAGAGAGCTGTGCAATTTCACATGGTGGCAGTGTTTCAAAAGGTCGAAGGAGTTACATACATCTTTTCAAAGGGAAGTGGATAAATTATGGAGAAAGGACACGAGAATGGGACTAAACAGATAGCTCCTTCGGCAAGTAATTGCAAACACAATGGAACGAATAGTTTCCTTCTGTGCTATAAAATTTTACGCTTTTATAAGGCATCCTGAAAAAGGAGCTAATGAAATAACAAGACATGTCTGCTAAGCTAAACTAGAGTAAACGTGGATTTATGGAAGGGAGATCTTGCCTAACAAATTTACAGGAGTTCTTCAAAGAAATAACTATCCTGGTTGACAATGGAAATTCAGTAGGTGTGATTTATTTATAAGCAATTAATCCACAGGGTAATAAAGCATGGAATAGGTTTGAAAATTGGCTAAAACCAAGAAAGCAAGAGGTGGTTGTGGATGGAACTGTGCTGACGTGACAGGGTACCATAGACTACAGTGTTGGCCACTGCTGTTTAAAGTGTATATAAATGAATTGGACCTAGGGTCAGAAACAAAGCTGGCTAAATTTGCAAATTATACCAAATGGGGGTGGTTGATCAAACAAATAGGGAACAGGCAAAGCAAATACAAAGGGTTAGGTTGAGAAAGTGGGCTGATGAATGGCAAATGACATTTAATATGAACAAAACTAAAGTCACGAGACTGGGGAAGGAAATTAAACAATGTGAGTGTAAACTAAAAGACCATCAGCACCAGATTATGTAAGTCAATCCTGGCTTCCCAGGCAGGTGTCATGATGCCTCCGTTATAAAACAGTTCACAGTCCCATCAATATTTGACCAATAAAGGCAAGTCTCAGAGTGGCTCCTGTGTGATCAAGGTAATCTTCTGGAGCCAGGGCTCATGACAGACACCACTGTAGTGTCTGAAGGCATTATTTGAGCACAGATGTAATGAGCTGCCTGCGTCCACAAGTGTAATCTTAAAGTACACCACTGACATTTACAAGTAACACTTCAGGTGTTTGGAAAGATCTAGGGACTATTTTTGGCTTGGCTAAGGTTTTAAGGATCATGGTAGTCTGCTTCATGCTGCACAACTTTGCCCTGCTATTTGCAAGATCTTCCCTTACAGTAAGATTGTTCACTACATTTTTTCTATATGCACATACCTTGGATGAAAATATCTGAGTAGCTTAATTGTTTGGTGTTTTCTTACCTGCAAATGCCAATTCAGGAAGATTACACTGAAAAACAGCACTGACAAAATACATGGTACAGGAGAAATCTGATCCAGAGCTGTGATGAAACTTAACTCAGATCCTGGAAGATCACCTTTACTGTATCAATATGATATTTTTATTTCATGCAGCAGCCATCCTTATGGTCCTCCTGAGAGCAACTGTCAACTTGTGCCAAATTAATGAACAGTTTTGAGCTGTGGATCGAAGCTGACTGGAAACAGGATTAAGGTTGTCCGGACTCATTTCATTTTCAATCCTTACAGCAATTGGAAAAAAGACTTTCATCCCATTACTCTGGGGTGGAATGAAACACAATTCCCAGATAATAAAAACCTAATGCACCAACAGCCACCCATTCCCCTGGGCCCCGATACCTTGGCTGTTTACTGCAAAATTATGTCTTCACAGTCTTAATGTTCAAAGAGTGACAAATGTAATACCCAGTTAATCTTTATGTTCATCAAAAACAATGGCAGGTTTCTTCTAAGGAAGTGAGATTACAGCAATTACCAGTCTCAATTAGACATGCAAAAAACTTTTTTGCTGTGGTGAGGCCTCTAGGAATGTAATAAAATCCTGACTATCATAGTATCATAGTATGGTACAGCACAGAAGGAGGCCACTTGGCCCATTGTGCCTGAGCTGGCTCTTTGAAAGAGCTATGCAATTAGTCCCACTCCCCTGCTCTTTCCCCATAGCCCTCTAATTTTTTTCCCTTCAAGTATTTATCCAATTCCTTTTTGAAAGTTACTATTGAATCTACTTCCACCACCCTTTCAGGCTGTACATTCCTGATCATTGCAATTCGCTGCGTAAAAAAATGTTTCCTCATGTTGCCTCTGGCTCCATTGCCGATCACCTTAAATCTGTGTCCTCTGGTTGCTGACCATTCTGCCACTGGAAACAGTTTCTCCTTATTTACTCTATCAAAACCATTCATGATTTTGAACACCAGTATCAAATCTCCCCTTAACCTTCTCTGGTCTAAGGAGAACTACCCCAGCTTCTGTAGTCTCTCCACACAACTGAAGTCCCTCATCCCTGGTAAAATTCTAGTAAATCTCTTCTGCACCCTCTCTAAGGCCTTGACATCCTTCCTAAAGTGCAGTGCCCAGAATTGAACACTATACTCCAGCTGAGGCCTAACCAGTATTTTATAAAGGTTTAGCATAACTTTCTTGCTTTTGTACTATGCCTCTATTAGTAAAGCCAAGGATCCCATATGCTTTCTTAATGGCCTCCTCAACTTGTCCTGCCACCTTCAAAAATTTGTGTACATACACCCCCAGGTCTCTATGTTCCTGCACCCCCTTTAAAATTGTACCATTTAATTTATATTGCCTTTCCTCATTCTTCCTGCCAAAATGTATCACTTTATACTTCTCTGCGTTAAATTTCATCTGCCATGTGTCTGCCCATTTCACCAGTCTGATTATGTCCTCTTGAAGTCGAGTACTATCCTCCACATTGTTTACTACATTTCCAAGTATCATGTCATCTGCAAACTTTGAAATTATACCCTCTATACCCAAGTCCAAGTAATTAGTATATATCAAAAAGAGCATTGGTCCTAATACCGACTCCTGAGGAACACCATTGTATACTTCCCTCCAGTCTGAAAAACAATCGCTCACCACTACTCTGCTTTCTGTCCCTTAGCCAATTTTGTATCCATGCTGCCACTGTCCTTTTAATCCCACGGGTTTTAGTTTTGCTATCATGTGGTACTTTATCAAATGCCTGAACCAGAGCGGGACAAATATCCTTGCGGGGAGGTTTGCTAGCACTGTTGGGGGGGGTTTAAACTAACTTGGCAGGGGGATGGGATACAGAGTGGAGCTACAATAGGGGGTGAAGTGCAGCCAAATATAGAGAAAAAAACAAGTCAGCTTGGAAGACAGGACAAATATGTGAGGGCAAGGTTGGATGGCATCTATTTTAATGCAAGGAGTCTTGCGAATAAGGTGGATGAACTGAAGGTGTTGATAAACACATGGGAGTATGATATTGTTGCTGTCACAGAGACATGGTTGAGGGAGGGGCAAGACTGGCAGCTCAATATTCCGGGGTACAGAATCTTCAGGCGAGACAGAGGGGGAGGTATAAGAGGAGGGGGGGGTCGCAATATTAATTAAAGAATCAATTACTGCCATAAGGAGGGATGATATATTAGCAGGTTCCTCTAATGAGGCCATATGGGTGGAGCTTAAAAACAAAAAGGGGGCAAGCACTTTGATGGGAGTGTACTATAGGCCCCCAAACAGTCAGGGGGAGATAGAGGAACAGATATGTAGGCAAATCTCAGAAAATTGTGCAAATAATAGGGTAATAATAGTGGGGGATTTCAACTTCCCCAATATTAACTGGGATACTCAGAGTGTAAAAGGCTTAGAGGGGACAAAATTCTTAACGTGCATCCAGGAGAGCTTTTTGAGCCAGCATGTAGAAAGTCCTACAAGAGAGGGGGCGGTACTGGACCTAATTCTAGGGCATGTGGCCGGCCAAGTGGAAGAAGTGCTAGTAGGTGAGCACTTTGGTGACAGTGACCATAATTCGGTGAGATTTAAGGTGGTCATGGAAAAGGACAGGGAGGGGCCGGAAATAAAGGTTCTAAATTGGGGGAAGGCCGATTTTAATAGGATAAGGCAGGATCTGGCCAAAATGGACTGGGATCAGCTGCTTGTAGGAAAATCCGCATCGGAGCAATGGGAGTCTTTCAGAAGGGAGATTGAGACCATACAATGGCAACATGTTCCCGTAAAGGTCAAGGGTGGTTCCAAGAACTCCAGGGAACCTTGGATGTCAGGAGATATACGAGAATGGATTAGGAAAAAAAGGAGGGCTTTTGGCAGATACAAAAGGCTAAAGACGGAGGAAGCCCTAGAGGAGTACAAAAAGTGCAGGGGGATACTTAAAAAAGAAATTAGGAGATCAAGGAGGGGCCATGAAATAACACTGGCGAGCAAAATAAAGGAAAATCCTAAGATGTTTTATAAGTATATTAAGGGTAAGAGGATGACTAGGGAAAAAATAGGGCCCATTAGGGACAAAAATGGCAATCTGTGTGTGGAGCCGGCAGATGTAGGAGGGGTTCTAAATGAATTTTTTGCATCTGTTTTCACTATGGAGAAGGATGATGCAGACATAGAAATACGGCAGGGGGACTGTGATATACTCGAACATATTAACATCGAGCGGGAGGAGGTATTGGCGGTTTTAGCAGGCCTAAAAATGGATAAATCCCCAGGCCCGGACGAAATGTATCCCAGGCTACTGTGTGAGGCAAAGGAGGAGATTGCGGGGGCTCTGACACATATATTCAGAACCTCTCTGGCCACAGGGGATGTGCCAGAGGACTGGAGAACCGCTAATGTAGTACCATTATTCAAGAAGGGGAGTAGGGAAAAACCGGGGAACTACAGGCCAGTGAGCCTAACATCAGTGGTAGGAAAATTATTGGAAAAAATTCTGAAGGACAAAATTAGTCTCCACTTGGAGAGGCAAGGATTAATCAGAGATAGTCAACATAGCTTTGTCAAGGGAAGATCATGTCTGACTAATTTGATTGAATTTTTTGAGGGGGTGACCAGGCGTGTGGATGAGGGTAACGCAGTGGATGTGGTATACATGGATTTCAGTAAGGCCTTCGATAAAGTCCCCCACAGGAGACTGGTCAAGAAGGTACGAGCCCATGGAATCCAGGGTGCCTTGGCACTTTGGATACAAAACTGGCTTAGTGGCAGAAGGCAGAGGGTGATGGTCAAAGGTTGTTTTTGTGACTGGAAGCCTGTGGCCAGTGGGGTACCACAGGGATCGATGCTGGGTCCCTTGCTGTTTGTGGTCTACATTAATGACTTGGATATGAATGTAAAAGGTATGATCAGTAAGTTCGCTGATGATACAAAAATTGGTAGGGTGGTAAATAGCGAGGAGGATAGCCTCAGTCTGCAGGACGATATAGATGGGTTGGTCAGATGGGCGGAACAGTGGCAAATGGAATTTAACCCGGAAAAGTGCGAGGTGATGCACTTTGGAGGGACTAACAAGGCAAGGGAATACACAATGAATGGGAGGACCCTAGGCAAGACAGAGGGTCAGAGGGATCTTGGTGTGCAAGTTCACAGATCCCTGAAGGTGGCGGAACAGGTAGATAAGGTGGTAAAGAAGGCATATGGGATACTTGCCTTTATTAGCCGAGGCATAGAATATAAGAGCAAGGAGGTTATGATGGAGCTGTATAAAACACTGGTTAGGCCACAGCTGGAGTACTGTGTGCAGTTCTGGTCGCCACACTACAGGAAGGATGTGATCGCTTTGGAGAGGGTGCAGAGGAGATTCACCAGGATGTTACCAGGGCTGGAGCGCTTCAGCTATGAAGAGAGACTGGGAAGATTGGGTTTGTTTTCCTTGGAGCAGAGGAGGCTGAGGGGGGACATGATTGAGGTGTACAAAATTATGAGGGGCACAGATAGGATGGATACTAAGGAGCTTTTTCCCTTCGTTGAGGGTTCTATAACAAGGGGACATAGATTGAAGGTAAAAGGCGGGAGGTTTAGAGGCGATTTGAGAAAGAACTTTTTCACCCAGAGGGTGGTTGGAGTCTGGAACTCACTGCCTGAAAGGGTTGTGGAGGCAGGAACCCTCACAACATTCAAGAAGCATTTGGATGAGCACTTGAAATGCCATAGCATACAAGGCTACGGACCAAATGCTGGAATATGGGATTAGAGTAGACAGGGCTTGATGGCCGGCGCGGACACGATGGGCCGAAGGGCCTCTATCCGTGCTGTATAACTCTATGACTCTATGACTCTATGAAAGTCCATATACACATCAACCACACTACCCTCATCAACCCTCTTCGTTACTTCATCAAAGAACTCAATCAAGTTAGTCAAAAACGATTTTCCTTTAACAATCAGTGTTGACTTTCATTTATTAGCCCATGCTTTTCCAAGTGCCAATTAATTTTGTCCCAGATTACTGTCTCTAAAAGTTTCCCCACCACTGACGTTAGGCTGACTGGCCTGTAATTGCCAAGTTTATCACTCTCCCTTTTTTTGTACAGGGGTGTAACATTTGCAACCCTCCAGTCCTCTGGCACCGTCCCCATATCTAAGGAGGATTGGAAGATTGTGACCAGGGCCTCCACAATTTCCACCCTTACTTCCCTCAATAACCTAGGATGCACCCCATCTGGACCAGGTGACTTTTCTACTTTGAGTACTGCCAATCTTTTAAGTACCTCCTCTTTATCTACTTTCATCCTATCCAATATCACTACTACCTCCTCCTTTACAGCATCCTCTTCTCCAGTGAAATCCTTGTATGATGCGGTGATTGTACATCTAATTGAGATTTAGATTTCATTATAATCATATTCAGGTTTTCAAGGTCAATTTTCCTGTTAAAAAGGCGATTTTTTTACTTCTGCCCAAAATGCGCAAGAAGTCGGTAGAGCAGCATCATCACTCACCCAAAGCTGGTGTTGATAGGCCCAAACCATTTTCAGGATCAGACCACATTTGAGTGTCACCAGTGAGCTGCAGGCGCCAAACAGGCAGCCCGCTGTAGCTTGCTGGATGTGGGAAATCGGGAAATCGGCCAGCTCCCACCCTGAGCTGGCCAAGAGGTTGGACCTTGGAGTGTTGGGTGGGAGCTGATCTCGGAGGGGGTTGCGCACGCCTCGCCCACAAAAATTCTCCCAAAAATAGTTCTAAGCCATTTCTTGTGCGACCTTTTAAAGACTGTTGATTGGGCCACTCAGCGCCTAGTACGAATGGGCGGAGCTTGCATGACGCAAGCTCCGCCTAGGTATGCCTGAAAGTTGCAAATTGAGTCCTGCAACCAAAGTACTCCCTCGAATTGCATATTTAACAAGCCTCCCACCAGAAAGACAGGTGCGTTGCTCGCCCATTTACAGACCCTCCTGAAAATTGCATTAGGCAGGTCTTGGGCATCAAAGGGGCAGCTGAGATGCCTCCACCCCTCCAATTTTCAACTGCCAGCTGCCTGTCCTTCAGGCAAGAAACAGGCGGCCGGCAGTTGAAAATTGTCCTCAATAGCTTTTGGCATTACATCAAGGCTATTTTATCAAAAATTAAATTAAAATTATCACTGCTAAACAACCCAGAAGTTAAATTAAACAAAGTATTGAGACAAATTCCACAGGCAAGCTGACCCATTCTTGAATTATACCATACTTTGGAAGCCTCTGCTACATTTTTACAGTGAATACAAGCTATCCTTCTAAAAAAGATGCGTAATGTTCAGTTGTGTGTTCTGTATGTATACTTGACTTTTAAACTGCAAAATAATCTGCTTATCTCCTTTCCAAAAAAAACCCTATGAGACTATAAAGATTTCATACATACCAGAAGAAGCTTCTAATCTCTCCAGTCTGCTAATCAGCCAGTCCAATGAGCTAGAAAATTGGGCACAGTTTTTGCGATTTCCTCTGATCAGGGCAGCTGAGAAACAGACCAGGAAAGATTAGGTTACAAATTTATGTTTCAAAAAGCATATTCCCCTGAAAAGGACCATTTTTACAATTTTAATTCATACACTCTGGCACTTTAGCTCTCCTTGTCCTTTCACAGCAGAAAACTGGAGATCAGTCTACAAAAAGAAAATTATGCCATGAAGTGTTTCACATATAATTCTGAATTGGTCATCATTAGAACTATTCATGAACGAGGACAACTGCGTTTTACAATCATGTTAGACTACATGTGTTGGACTGATATATGATGACATTAAAACAAGCTCTGAAGCATAAGGATATGTGGTATATCTGAAATGTTCAGCATTCTTGGCCCAATCACAATAGCATTAGATTAATGTGCTTGGGACCTGGTTAAAACACATTTCAGTTTCAGTTAATTTTTGAATCAAAATGTACAATGGGCAAGTTTTGTCATTTACTGAAAAGACTACTCAATGCATTATGTTGACATTCATTTGTTTGTAATTCTATTTCAGTAAGATAAAGATGACTTGTAATCATGACAAAGTAGTTTGTGTTGCAAACCTTCTTTATTTCTACAGGATGTAAATCTGTTTAGGGTACACTGTGAATCCACGCACTATTTGCAATGTGCCCTCGACATACCTCTGGAATAATGACTATTTACTGACAATTGTTGAATCTCCTATTGAAATAATTTGCCTTATGATCCTTGAGCACACCAGAAATCAGTGTGATAATATTCATTTTAATGTCACATTTTTTTGTTATAAGTTGTTATTAAATTACTTACTCATGCACCTTAGGCAGGACAGACAATCATCGCAAGGCAAACAATGTGTTTCTGCTGTGCATTTTCATGTCACAAACATTGCATCAACCAGCTTTGCACACTGAGCAAATAGACATTGGGCCAGAAATCACGCAGAGCAGCGAGGCAACGATCACCGCAGCTCCCGCGAATTTAATTAATGAAAATATGTACTGCAGGCTCTGTGCTGTCAAATTGCTTGAATTTGAATTTTAAATAAAATGTGCACTATCAGCCCAGCTTCTGCACAGCGTGAGTTGGCGCGCTGCTGGAAACATCTGTGAGGAGAAGTCACGCCCACAAAATCTATCAGGAAGAGAAGTCACGCCCACAGACTCAGGCTGCATTGCTCAAGCAGGCAAGCAGACTTCATTCATTTAAAGTTAGTATTCTGGATGTCATTGTAAATAAAAAATTTAATTTTTTTAATAAAAAGCCAAAGAAATAATTAAATTAAATTAAAGAGACAGAAGGGAAAGTAAAAAAAAATTAATTTTTTAATCTTTAAGCTTTTTTTAATGACCAAAACTATTAAAATAAGGAGTAATATGAGACTCCACATTTTTAGAAGTTAATTTTTAGTTTGGCAGCCATTAAGATTAACCGCACATTTAAAACTTAGCTTAGACCTGGTATTTTTAAAAGTACCTGTTTGATGGTGTAATTAGTTACTTTCCAACTGGACAGATATGCAAGTTGGCCTTTTTTCAATGATTTCTACGATTGCAGAGTGCGATGGCCCTTTAATTCGAAGCTGTCATATCGCCGGCGAACCACTAGGAGCAAGTTCAGGATTTCCGCATTTTACTGTGCATATGCAAACAAAGGAACTTGCTCCGTCAATTCACCACTAAAAACTGAAAGCGCTGTTGAGCTCCTTTGTTATTTCAGGAGCGATTTCTGACCCAATGACTTAAAGCAGCTGAATGATACAGACTGCTGACAATTAAGGCAGGATGTTCATAGTAATGCAGTCGACTATTTGTCACTACACAAGGTGCCAAACACAGTTGTAAATTTAACTAGGTACTAGTTAGTTAGATGTACACATCATTTTATATATATAGAAGAAAAATAAAAGATAATTGCTGGAAATGAAGACATGGGTCCACCTCAGTCCCAAGAGAGTCATACTGTCACACTGCAGCCAGTTACCTCACACCCTCTTTCCATGGCCGTAACCATCTTCATACCAGCCGATAGGGTGGTTAGTCCTATATGGCGGGAGGGCTTTATGGGCTCCCACAATAAGGGGGCCACCAGGCACAAGTATCTCACTGAATTCAGGTCCAACCTCTTGGCCCGCTCAGCGGGGGAGCTGACTGATTGACTTGGCTTCAATATTAATAGTTTCCAAAATTTATTCTCAAATGACATATCCCTCCCCCTTTTACAACATCCTTTAATATCAAGCATAATTTTGATTACCAGGTTAAAATAGATGTGTGTGAACCTGCTGTAATAAATATATTAATTAAGAATAACAAAAACAGAAAATATACACCTTACCAAGTAGCTCATACAGTGAGTTTAGAATCGCTCTCCAAGACTCTCCCGCTTCCTTCCCAGCTACATCTGTAAAATGGGCTGCGCTACTGTACACGTTGAGATGATCAATGCACTCAATAACTAGGTTAATCATTCCCTGCAAGAATATAAAAAGATAAATTTGTAGATCCCTTTATATCAATTTTCCAGCATTTTTTTTTCTGCATGAGTTTAATTTGTTCTACACTAATAAGCCTGATTATTTTTCATTTGGCATTATTGCCACCAGAATGGCATTTGATAGGTTACAGGATCAAATGGAAGTGGGCTGTATATTGTACACCCAATTTTTTAGACTTAGCTCATTAGCATATCTTCAGACTAACTTGATCAGCGAAGAAAGGTAATGAGAGTCTAGCATCTCTAAGGGTCAGCAGTTTACCTCTTCCTGGAAGAGATTTTGTCTGTTCTTCAGTGCTCTCAATCTGTTCTGTTTGTCTTCATGTTCCAGATGTTCATCAGGTGGCTGAAAATAGCCAATCAGATCCTGCAAACTCAGGCTGACTGATTCAATAGGCAAATCAACAGCTGGGGATCTCCCTTTCTTATTGAGAGCATCAAGGCCCCTAAAAACACAACCAAATATTATCTACAAATTCAATGTCCTTCCATCAATGATCAATGACTCTGATTAGCTTAACTTTTATTTGACAAATTTACTGTCAAAGTGATTTGTCAAATTGAAATACAAAAGGGTAGAAATTCTGTTCCTTCATGGGACAGAATTTCAGCCAGAACCAAAGTTTCCAACGTATTCACAAAGCTGTGGAAAATTCTAATCGGGAGAGAGGGCCAGGCGATTCTTCTGCCCATCCCTCTTTTCTTGCAACAGCAGTTTGAGGGCGTGTCTGGAGTGCTCCCTGGCTATCCAGGAATCCTGCTAGATATGCCTCTAATAGGCCCACTGGTACCTATGTCTTTTGAAAGCAGGCATTGGTGCCACCTGAGCCACAAGTGGGCCCTATCAGGACTACCTTTCCCTTCAGTGTGCTCGTTCAAGTGGACCTTAGTAAGAAGGAGGTCATGCAAATACTCCTACCAGTGTGGGAGTTATTACATTGAATTCCATGGAATTTACAGCACGGAAACAGGCCATTCGGCCCAACTAGTCTGTGTCAGTGTTTATGCTCTACACAAGCTACCTCCCACCCTATTTCATCAAACCCTATCTGCATATCGTTCTATTCCTTGCTCCCTCGTGTACTTATCTAGCTTCCCCTTAAATGCATCTATGCTAGTCGCCTCAACTGCTTCATGTGGTAGCAAGTTTCACATTTTCTGGGTAAAGAAATTTCTCCTGAATGCCTTATTGGATTTATTAGTGACTATCTTATATTTATGACCTCTGGTTTTGGACAGTTGATAGTATAAACTGACAATGCAGTTACAGTAAGCAACTTCAAGCTAAGCTTGTACGAGATGCTGTTAGGATAGGAGAAACATATTGTACCGTTTTTAAAAGGCATTTTAGATTGTAGTCCAGTTATACAAATGCATTCCAGGTTCTTGTGAAAAAAAATCCAATCCGGGTTTTGTGCAAAAACTCTACTCCCGATTTTGTGAAAATAAGCCTGATTAAAGATGATATAGGTCCATACTTTATCCATAGTCAGACAGTGGTAGTGGGTATTGTGTTGCACTCTTGAGTTTGTGAAGTTGCTTCTTTTTGCTTGGCTTGGTTGTCTTTGGAACAACCAGGCCAAAGGCTCCTAGATTACACTGTTGACGCTGGATGGGTGCTCCAGTTACAGCACTACAGGTTCAGGCACCCACCCCTGATATGTTAATGACCCCATTAATGGGATCTGGGATGGAGTCATTGCAGAGATCAGTGTGACAGGTGAAAGTTCTGCCCCGCTGCACTATTGGGGGCCCAATGGCTCATGCGTTGATGATCGCCAAGCTTACTTTATAGTATTAAGCATAATGACGACAAAGATTAGAAATTATATTCCAGGATCTATCATTAGCCCCCTCCTATTTCTCTAGGTTATAGTCCAACAGTTTTATTTGAAAATCACAAGCTTTCGGAGGCTTTCTCCTTCGTCAGGTGAAGTGTGGGATTCCTTGAATGTTACCACATTTATAGTCAGAGAACAATACCTGGTGTTGTAAGATTCCTTACATTTGTCAACCCCAGTCCATCACCGGCATCGCCACATCACTCCTATTTCTCATCTACAAGCATCATCTGAAAACACAATGTCGGGTTCCACACGTACGCTGATGACACCCAGCTCTACGTCATCACCACCTCTCTCAACCCCTCCACTGTCTCTGATTTGTCACACTGCTTGTCCGACTGGATATGCAAAAATTTCCTCCAACTAAATATTGGGAAGTCCAAAGCCATTGTCTTCGGTCCCTGACACAAACTCCATTCCCTAGTCACCGAGTCCATCCCCCTCCCTGACCACTGTCTGAAGCTGAACCAGACCTTTCGCACCTTGGAGCCCTATTTCACCGAGATGAGTTTCCGACCACATATCTGCTCCATTACCAAGACCGCCTACTTCCACTTCCATAACATCGCCCGTCTCTACCCCTGCCTCAGCTCATCTGCTGCTGAAACCCTCATCACTGCCTTTGTTACCTGTAGACTCTCCAATGCTCTCCTGGCCAGCCTCCCATCTTCCACCCTCCATAACATGAGCTCATCCAAAATTCTGCTGCCTGCATCCTAACTCGCACCAAATCCCATTCACCCACCACCCCTGTGCTTGCTGATCCACATTGGCTCCCGGTCCAGCAACACCTCAATTTTAAAATTCTCATCCTTGTTTTCAAATCTCTCCATGGCCTCTCCGCTCCCTGTCTCTGTAACCTCCTCCAGCCCTATAACCCTTCGAGATCTCTCTGTTCCTCCAATTCTTGCCTCTTGTGCATCCCTGACTTTAATCACTCCACTATTGGTGGTCGTGCCTTCAGCAGCCTAGACCTTAAGCTCTGGAATTCCCTCCCTAAACCTCTCCACCTCTCTACCTCTCTCTCCTCCTTTAAGATGCTCCCTAAAACCTAGCTCTTTGACCAAGCTTTTGATCACTTGTACTAATATCTCCTTATGTGGCTCAGTGTCAAATTTTGTTTGATAACACTCCCTTGAAGTGCGTATTACATTAAAGGTGCCAGCTGTGGCTCAGTTGGTAGCACTCTTGCTTCTGAGTCATGAAGGTCATGGGTTCAAATCCCACTCTGGAGATTTGAGCATAAAATCTAGGCTGATACTCCAATGCTGTACTAAGGGAGTGCTGCACTGTTGGAGCTGCTATCTTTCAGATGAGATATTAAACCTCACCAGTGGATGTAAAAGATCCCACAGCATATTTCAAAGAAGAGGAGGGGAGTTATCTCTGGTGTCCTGGCCAATATTTATCCCTCAACCAACATCACTAAAAACAGATCATCTGGTCATTATCATGTTGCTGTTCGTGGGACCTTGCTGTGCACAAATTGGCTGCCGCATTTCGTAGATGACAACAGTGACTACACTTCAAAAAAACTTAATTGGCTGTAAAGCGCTTTGGGACATCCTAAGGTCGTGAAAAGCGCTATATAAATGCAAGTTGTTGCTGTCATATCACCTATGATAAGAACTAACATTTTCTTCAACTGCCTTTCAAATGGGAGGAACAGTCTAGGGAGTGTACTTCTTATTCAAAGTATTCCTCATTTTACAGAAAAAAATTATGGGGGGTGCAGCTGATAATTCAATCGGCATGCATTGGTGCCAGGACTGCTGCTCTTGGGATTCTTAAATATCTGAAGAGCAGCAGTGCTGGTGGCTATTACACCAGGTAGAACAGTGCGATTACAAAATGTATCTCTATTGCTCATGCTGCAGGAGGTGTTGACCAGAAGGTGAAGCGAATCCTGCTGGTAAGAGCATCATGAGATTTACTTTCCAATCGAATTAGAGGAGAAAGCTGAACATAACAGGCACCAGCAACTGCAGAAAGGAAGGAGCACAGCAAGCTTAATAGCCATGATCCTCTATGAGGAGAGAACCCTGCAGATTATGAGCCTGCAGGCAACTTAGGAATTGGGGTAGGAAGAGTTTGAAGGTCTATCTTCGATGCAGGGATAACACTATGCTTTTATTTTTTTTTCCTTCCCCTATTCAGTCACTCATTCATTTACTGAAGCACAAGCCCATAGCAATGTAAGCTTCCTTAACAGATGTTATGACTGAGCATCTGGAAATCTGTCTTCTCTGCATTCCCACTGGAGAAGCATTTAGAAGTACAGGATTACATCTTCACTAAGGGGAAGTACCAAGGCAAAGCACATTGAACACACTTGCGTCACACACTGTAAGGGTTAATAAAAGTCAGGATGACTGACACTATCATGTGTCCTGACATTTTTTTGAATGAGGCAGATTAAGGTAGTTGGAGAGAAAAGCTGCTGTGCTTATGGGTTCATGTAAGGCTCAGCTCAGTGGAGCTACTGATTTATTTGGCAAGGTTATTGGACACTACATAGATGACTGTTGTGCACTGGATGTTTGAAACCCTTAACTATATGTGCCATCTATGACAACCTGCCTTACAATTCTTTCTGAGTGACCAGTTCTCTGAGCAGACCGGTCTTCTGTCTCCGACTGCAACTGGTTCCTACTACCTGCCATTTCCTGCCTGCTCCATGGCAAGGCCCTCTTGCAGGACAAAATTGTGTAAGACGCAACAGGCAAAAATAATTTTGGACACCGTGGCCAGGTTGTACTGCGAGACTCTTCAATTCTGCTCTTCCTCCTCCAAAACCAGCAGATAGAGAGAATGACCATCAGAATATCCTATGGTCCTATTTAGGGAAAGCTCAATTACCTCCAGTTTCCCCCAACTAACACACACAGATGGCATATAGGGTGCAGCTTTAAAAACATGGTGGAATGGGCAAGCCATCTGGTGCCCATTTTACATGAGCATTGAGCCCCAGCAGTACCGTTCAAATGCTGAGACCACATTATGAACCACACTGGAAAGTGGGATTAAGCTGAATAGCTCTTTTTCGGCCGGCACGGACACAATGGGCCAAATGGCCTCCTTCTGTGCCGTAACTTTTTATGATTCTATGATTATGCAGAAATGATCTCATCAACATTTTATTTGAGGCTTTAATGAACGTAGTGCATGCCCGGTCAGCAGGCCCTCAGTGTCATGGATACTTTGTCTTATATGTGCAACAGCTATGCAGAAAGCGTCAGGCCTCAGTGCCCGAAAATACAAGTTATCTGCATCTGATGGACATCAGCACTATGGGTGCCAAGCAACACATTAATGGGCCCGACAGGCTAGAATTTACTGTTAGTAGTAATAGCACACAAATGCTTAATGCATTCATATATTCCTGTCTGCTATTTTAATGGATAAGTTAAGCCATTTTAAATATACAGGTTAATGTCTGCCTTCGAATAGTGGACAGAGTAATGTCGTGCAAAGGCATTAAACATTCATACGCAAATATCACAAACAGCAATTTCAATGCTTACGAAAATCAGGCATGATATTTTTTCACAAATGTTAATTTTCTTGCCAGTGCGGAAAACCTCAAGTTGGACCTCCCCCACCAGCAAGGAGTGTCCCCATGTCCTGGACTGACTCCATACAAAACAAGGGGCTGTGACTTCAAAACTGACCTGAGAGATGCTCTGAAGTTGTGAGACTCCAGAAAACTACCCTACATCTGCACTGCTGCCAACTTGAACTTGTTAACAACCAGCTAGTACTCAAAATAAAGCATACCTAATAAATCTGTTGAAGAGAAAAACGGTGCTGCGTATGACACGCGCTGTCCTTGACTCCTCATGCTGAGAACGTGAGAGAGTTAAGCCATCATCCATGTGGCCTTCATGGTGCATTATGGCCTGAAATAGGAAAAAAAGACAAACATTGTTTATTACAGCCAGCTCTCTACAATTTTCTTTGTAGTTGATATATCAATAGAAGATGGGGTTCAGCCTTTGGCTTCAGCTTCGGATAAAACTCAGATGCTCAAAGCCAAACAATTTGGATTTGTGACAATTCAGGCTTGGGAATTCACCAAACCAATTGACAAAAAAACCTCATTCTTGTAATGAGGTTTTATGAGTATTTATACGGCATCATATTTTGGTGTAGAAATTAAAGTACCTGCAGTATTAAAGTACAGTTTTCCAAATTTAAACATTTATCAATACTGAAACACAACAAAATTAAGAAATTATTTTCTATTAAAAAAGCATATTGAGTGGTGCAGAGTGTTAGCTGGCCTTTTACGCTGGGACTGGTGTTCAAATCTTGCCCAGATTGACGAGTTGAATGTCACCTCTGAAGGTCCTGTATGAAATGAGTTTGGGCAATCTCACTCCAGTTCCTCGTCGGCATTGGCCCACAACACAAATGTACCATTAGTTCAGTATGAATTGGAACTTTCACTTAGAGGAGCCAGTGAATGAGTGATGTAGGAAATGGTCAAATGGAATACTGATGTGGAGGGGGTTTTCTTCCAAAGCTGAAATTTGGAGTTGAGACACATTGTTTGTGAAGGGGCTAATCTAACTTGGGAATGCTTCATCCTGCCACTGGATGTCCAAATTGGAAAGTGCTCACCTTGATGAGCATAATATTAATGAAAACAGAAAGTAATGAAAAGACAATGTCAGAAATTCAGTCATGTCAGGTTGGAAGACCTACTTTACGTTGAGCAGTTCCCATCCGAGCTGATTTGGCATCTATAGACTGATAGGTGAGCCATAGTCCAGTGTCTACATGCTGGATAAAGCACACAGAATCTCCATACTTTATCTCGGGAGAGCCCATGCCATCCACTTCTTTTCTTATTCCTGTATCCAGTTTTTCCTGAAAATAAAATCACATCATCCTTAAACAATTCTTCACTGGAAAAATCTAATAAGCAAGTGTTATCAGTGG
The DNA here is from genome assembly GCF_035084215.1 of Heptranchias perlo. NCBI lineage: Eukaryota > Metazoa > Chordata > Chondrichthyes > Hexanchiformes > Hexanchidae > Heptranchias > Heptranchias perlo. The sequence goes on along the minus strand of NC_090332.1, from coordinate 15,318,304 downwards.
CCCAAAAATCCACAGGGCGTCACATCTTGGCATAAATGCTGAGATGTGTACGCCACAGCTCTCCAACACTGACCCTCCCACAATCTTCTAAACTAAAGGGAATACAAATCAGGTTTATGCAACCTGTTCTCATAATTTAACCCTTTAAGTCCTGATATCATTCAGAAGAATCTGCACTGTGCCCTCTCTGAGGTCAATAAATCTTTCCTGAGGTTTGGTGCCCAAAACTGAATACAGTTCTCCAGATGGGGTCTGACCAAGGCTCTGTACAAGTGAAGCATCACTTTCTCCCTTTTGTATTGCGATAAAGGCCAACATTCCATTAGCCTTTTTGATTGGCTTTTGTATCTGTGCATCAGCTTTTAGTGATCTGTGCACATGGATACCCAAATCCCTCTGCTCCTCCACAGCTCCTAGCCTCTAACCATTAAGAAAATATTTTGATTTGTTTTTCTCACAGCCAAAGTGGATGATCTCGCACGTCCCCACACTGATCCCTATCTGCCATAGTTTTGCCCATTCACTTAGTCTGTCTGTGTCCTTTTGTAACTTCCTGCTCCCATCTACACAACTTACTATGCTTCCTAACTTAGTGTTATCTGCAAATTGAGATATACAACTCCCTATTCCTTCATACAAGTCATAAATATATATGGTGAAAAGTTCAGGCCAGAGTACAGATCCCTGGAGAACACCACTTGTCACATCATGCCAATCACAGTATTAACCTTTTATCCCTACTCTCTGTCTCCTACCTCCCAAACAATTACCAACCCATGTCACAAGGTTACCTCCAATTCCATGCACTCTTATTTTTGCTAATAATCTTTTGTGTGGAACCTTACCAAATGACTTCTGGAAGTCCATATACACAACATCCATAGACATGCCCCTATCCACTATGCTAGCGACCTCCTCAAAAAATGTAACTAGATCAGTCAGATATGACCTACCCTTCACAAATCCAAGTTGAGTCTCTTTGATCAGCTGATACTTGTCCAAGTAAACAGTCACTCTGTCTCTCTACGGTAGATTCCAGTAACATCCCCACAATTGACATTAAACTGACAGATCTGTAGTTACCTGGTTTTGCTATCCCTTGCTTCTTAAATAATGGAGTGACATTTGCAATTTCCCAATCCAACGGTGCAATTGCTGAATCTAGAGAGCTTTGGAAAATTGTGACTAATGCATCTCCAATTTCCTCACCTATTTTTTTTAATACCCTGGGTGGAAACCATCAGGTCTTGGGGATTTGTCTATCTTAAGTCCCATTATTTTCTCTATTACCATTTTTTAACTTATATTAAATCCACTAAGATCCTCTCCTTGACTTATTTGTACATTTCCTTGTACCGCTGGTATTTTGTCCTCTTCCTCAACTGTGAAAATGGATACAAAGTACTCATTTAACAAGTCTGCCAGGGAATAGTTCAATAATATTTTAATATAAATTTTTCTTTCAATTACAAAGCTTTTTTGTGTTTTCTTACAGTAAATTGCTTTTTTTTTGTTTTATATCATGCTGGAAAAAGTCTTGTGTCTCAGATCAGCACTTTCTTCATTTATATTGGTTCTTGAAGCCAAGTATCTCAGAAATGCTTTGTGTACTACAACCTACGCAAGATACTACAACATACGCAAGGTCTATATAATCTGCACACTTGCCCAGACCAGATTGAAAATACTAATTTTTTATGGTCCTTTTCAAATACTGTGAACAGGGAAATGGTCTACATTTACAGTTGAGTATACTTCTGTAATTCAACTTTCTATTGCAATATCCAACATCAGAAACAGAGTGTTAGAAGCCCTCTCAACCTTCCACTTCAATGGGTAAATGTGACACCTGATGCAGCACTGAGTTATACAGAACAGGAAGGTCCCATTTTCAATTTCTGATCGGCACTGAGTTAGCTCTCAGCCAAAATGATGGTGAGAGTCACTACAATTGGCTTCAGCATCCCAGCCTTTGGGAGGGGAAGAATTGGTCAGGTCTCCACTCCTGATTGTTAACCAATGACCCCTTGCTGGAGAAGCCCATGTGTATACTTCAGGTAAAGAAAGGACTGGGTTCAGCTGTGATGGTCCCCATGTCAAAATAACATGCTAACCCCATCTGGCCTCAGACATGAAAAATGACTTAGGAAAGGTATCAGAATGCTGCTGACAACCATGGAACTAGGCCCCTGTATGAGTCACTGCCTTCAGGAAACGGGTAAGAGATTTTGTTTTCAGTCTGGTAGTTATATGAGAAATTTGACCTATCACGAAAGCGGCAAAAGAGGACTTTTCAGGCTCATTGAATTAATTTATTTGGTGGGGTCGTGCCAATTTTGCAAAGCAGACAAAAATCGGATTGTGCTATCCCATGGTGCACGCTTCCCTAAGGTGTTAGCACAGAGGGAAACGCCACACTGAATTTTGCAACAGGAGACGGCCCTCCTAATTTAAATAGGTCACTGGTACAGGAAAGAATTGCCCAGAGAACTTGACCTGTAGCACACTTGGCTGGAAGGTGCAAAACCCAGTCAGGCAGGAACTCTTAAAGGGCTGCGATGTGTCATAAAGGGAGAAATTGTGACGGTGGCAGAAAAGTGGACTAATTGTTCACAGAGGCATAAAGGAGATATGGGTGGAGCCTCGGCAAAATGGTGAGTGATGCATGACTAATAAGCTGGGCATGACATTAGAAGGAGAGACCAAAAATGATATAAAGACATTTAAGATAGAAAGGGAGAGATAATTGGTAAACTAACCAAACTTAGAGAGGATAAAACCCCAGGTCCAGATGGATTGCATCCGCGCATACTGAAAGAAATTAGTGGAAGAGATAGCAGAGGCAACTATTACATTTTTTAAAAAATTCATTAGAAAAGGAAATAGTGCCAGAGGACTGGCAGACAGCTAATGCGATTCCTATATTTCAAACGGGAGCTAGAGCAAGTCCAGGGAACTATAGACCAATTAGCTTAACGTTGGTGGTAGGAAAGAAAATGCAATAGAGAAACATCTAGAAACTGAAAATATAATAAAGAATAGTCAGCACGGATTTGATACGGGAAGGTCATTCTTGGCCCACCTTATTGAATTCTTTGAAGAAGTTACAGAAAGCATAGACAAGGGCAATGCAGTAGATGTAATATATTTGGATTTTCAAACGGCCTTTCATAAGGTACCGCAAAGCAGACTCGTGACTAAGGTCAGAGCATGTGGAGTCAGAGGACAAGTAGAATGGATAGCAAGCTGGCTACAAAACAGAAAACAGAGTGTAGTGGTTAAAGGTAGTTACTCAAACTGGCAAAAGGTGGGAAGTGGTGTTCCACAAGGATCGGTGCTGGGACTACTGTTGTTCACCATTTACATAAACGATTTGGACTTGGGAATCGGAAATTCAATTTGAAAATTTGCGAACAACACCAATTTGGGGGGTATAGTTAATACCGAGGAGGGATGTAACTAGCAGGGTAGATAAAGGGGAACCAGTGGATGTAGTATATTTGGATTTTCAAAAGGCACTCAATAAGGTGCCACATAAAAGGTTGTTAGACAAGGTAAGGGCTCATTGTGTTCGGGGTAATATACTTGCATGGATAGAGGATTGGTTAAAGGACAGAAAACAGAGAGTAGGGTTAAACAGGACATTCTCAGGTTGGCAGGCTGTAACTAGTGGGTTGCCGCAAGGATCGGTGCTTGGGCCTCAGCTAGTTACAATCTACATTAATGACTTAGATGAAAGGACCGAGTGTAACGTATCCAAGTTTGCTGACACAAAGCTTGGTGGGAAAATAAGGTGGACACAAAGAATCTGCAAAGGGATATAGATGGATTAAGTGAGTGGGCAAGAAGGTGGCAGATGGAGTATGATGTGGGAAATGTGAGATTATTCACTTGGGTCGGAAGAATAGAAAAACAGAATATTTTTTAAATGGTGAGAAACTATTAAATGTTGGTGTCCAGAGAGACTTGGGTGTCCTCGTACAAGAAACACAAAAAGTTAGCATGCAGGTACAGCAGGCAATTAGGAAAGCAAACGGCATGTTGGCCTTTATAGCAAGGGCGTTGGAGTACAAGAGTAAGGAAGTCTTACTACAATTGTACAGGCTTTGGTGAGACCTCACCTGGAGTTCTGCATACAGTTTTGGTCTCCTTATCTAAGGAAGGATATACTTGCCTTAGAGGCAGTGCAACGAAGGTTCACTGGATTAATTCCTGGGATCAGAGGGTTGTCCTATGAAAAGAGGTTGAGTAGAATGGGCCTATACTCTGTGGAGTTTAGAAGAACAAGAGGTGATCTCATTGAAACATATAAGATTATGAGGGACTTGACAGGGTAGATGCTGAGAGATTGTTTCCCCTGGCTAGAAAGTCTAGAACTAGGGGGCATAGCTGGACGATAAGGGGTCGGCCATTCAAGACTGAGATGAGGAGGAATTTCTTCACATGTGAATCTTTGGAATTCTCTACCCAGAGGGCTGTGGATGCAGCGCATTGAATATATTCAAGGCTGAGATGGATAGATTTTTGGACTCTAGGGGAATCAAGGGATATGGGAATCGGGCGGGAAAGTGGAGTTGAGATCGAAGATCAGCCATAATCTGATTGAATGGTGGAGCAGGCTCGAAGGGCCGTATGGCTTACTCCTGCTCCTATTTCTTATGTTCTTATGTTATTATGACTGCGACAAAATACAGGAAGACATTAGTAAACTTGCAGAATGGGCGTGTAATTGGTAAATGAATTTCAATATAGATAAGTGTAAGATGGTACATTTTGATGGGAATAATAAGGAGGCCACATATTCCTTGGAAAGTAAAACTCTAAACAGGGTAGAGGAGCAGAGGTAATTAGGAGCACAGACACACAAATCACTAAAAGTAGCGACTCAAGTTAATAAGGCCATTAAAAAAAGAAAAGCAAGCACTGGGGTTCATTTCTAGAGGGATAGAATTGAAAAGCAGAGAAGTTATATTAATTTTGTACAGAACCTTGTTAGACCACACTTGAAGTACCGCAAACAGTTCTGGTCTCCACACTATAAAAAGGATATCGAGGCCCTGGAGAAGGTGCAAAAAAGGTTTACTAGGATGATACCAGAAATGAGAGGTTATACCTATCAGGAAAGATTAAGTAGGCTAGGGTTCTTTTCTCTAGAAAAGAAAAGACTGAGGGCTGACCTGATAGAGGTCTTTAAGATTATGAAAGGGTTTGATAGGGTAGACGTAGAGAAGATGTTTCCACTTGTGGGGGAGACCAGAACTAGGGACCAAAAATATAAGATAGTCACTAACAAATCCAATAGGGAATTCAGGAGAAACTTCTTCACCCAGAGAGTGGTAAGAATGTGGAACTCGTTAGGACAAGGAGTAGTTAAGGCGACTAGCATAGATGCATTTAAGGGGAAGCTAGATAAACACATGAGGGAGAAGGGAATAGAAAGATATGTTGATACGGTTAAATGAAGAAGGGTGGGAGGAGGCTCATGTGAAGCATAAACACTGGCATGGACCTGTTGAGCCAAATGGCTTGTTTCTATGCTGTACATTCTTTGCAATTCTTTGTAAAAGAAGTAAAATTTGGCAAGGGACCATTAATAAGGGGATTTAAATATTTAAATGAGGCTGCAAATACATCTGCATAGTCTCAGTTTTTGCCCCAAAATCACCTGTCAGAAAACTAGGCATCCCATGAATTGGTAGCGCAGTGACAGATACCAAACCAGTGTTAATCTAGCTTCCCTTAAATGCATCTATGCTAGTCATCTCAATTACTCCTTGTGGTAGCGTGTTCCACATTCTAACTACTCTCTGGATAAAGAAGTTTCTCCTGAATTCCCTGTTGGATTTCTTAGTGACTATCTTATATTTATGGCCCCTAGTTCTGGTCTCCCCCACAAGTGGAAACATCTTCTCTACATCTACCCTATCAAACCCTTTCATAATCTTAAAGACCTCTATTTCTGGTATCATCCTAGTAAATCTTTTTTGCACCTTCTCCAGGGCCTCTGCAACCTTTTATAATATGGAGACCAGAACTGTTCACAGTACCCCAGTTGTGATCTAACCAAGGTTCTATACAAGTTTAATATAACTTCTCTGTTTTTCAATTCTATCCCTCTAGAAATGAACCCCAATGCTTGGTTTGCTTTTTTTATGGCCTTATTAAACTGCACCACTACTTTTAGTGATTTGTGTATCTGTACCCCCATAAGCCTCTACCCCATTTAGACTCTTATTATCCAAGCAGTATGTGGCCCCCTTATTCTTCCTATCAAAATGTAATACCTCACACTTATCTATATTGAAATTCATTTGCCAATTACATACCCATTCTGCAAGTTTATTAATATCTTCCTGTGTTTTGTCGCAGTCCTCCTCGGTATTAACTATACCCCCAATTTGGTGTTGTCCGCAAATTTTGAAATTGTATTTCCTATTCCCAAGACCAAATCGTTTATGCAAATGCTGAACAACAGTGGTCCCAGCACCGATCCTTGTGGAACACCACTTCCCACCTTTTACCAGTTTGAGTAACTACCTTTAACCACTACTCTCCATTTTCTGTTTTGTAGCCAGCTTGCTATCCATTCTGCTACTTGTCCTCTGACTCCACGTGCTCTGACCTTAGTTATGAGTCTACTATGCGGTACCTTATCGAAGGCCTTTTGAAAATCCAAATATATTACATCTACTGCATTGCCCTTGTCTACCCTTTCTGTTACTTCTTCAAAGAATTCAATATGGATGGTCAAGCATGACCTTCCCTTTTCCAATCCATGCTGACTATTCTTTATTATTTTTTTGGTTTCTGGATGTTTTTCTATTAAATCTTTGACTAAGGATACCATTATCTTTGCTACCAGCGATGTTATGCTAATTTGTCTACAGTTCCCTGGACTGTTTCTATCTTCCTTTTTAAATAAAGGAATTACATTAGCTGTCTGCCAGTCCTCTGGCTCTATTCCCTTTTCTAATGAATTTTTATATACATGTAATAGTGCCTCTGCTATCTCTTCCCTAACTTCTTTTAATATGCACGGGTGCAATCCATCCAGATTAGGGGTTTTATCCTCTCTAAGTTTGATTAGTTTATCGATTATCACCCCCATTTCTATCTTAAATGTCTTTATATCTTTTTTGATCTCTTCTTCTAATGTCATGCCCACCATGTTAGTCTCCCTGGTAAATACTGAGGCAAAATAATTATTTAATATTTCTGCCATTACCTGTGAGTTTATCATGTGTATCCCTTAGTGGCCCTATCCCTATCCTGATTTTTCTTGTTATTTATGTGTCTGTAGAATACTTTACTATTTCTTTTTATATTCCTTGATAATTTAATTTTGTAGTTTCTCTTTGCCTTCCTAATTGTTTTTTTTAACTTCTTTCCTAACTTTATCGTTTTCCCTTTTGTCATCTTCTTTGTTGTCTATATACTCAGTATATGCCTTTTTCTTTAGTTTCAATTTTGCCCTTATTTCTTTATTCATCCATGGTGTATCATTACTGGCTAGTTTGTTCTTGCTTTTTAGTGGAATATAATTCTCCTGGTCTCTTTCGATCACTGTTTTAAATGTTTCCCGCTGCTGTTCTATTTATCAGTAAATTTTTCCAGTTTATTTTCCCTAGTTCTATTCTCATCTGCTGAAAATCAGCCTTTTTTCCAATTTATTACTTTGGTCTTTGTCTTACCTGTGTCCTTCTCAATCTTTATCTTAAACCTTATTATGTTGTGATCGCTATTGCCTAGATGTTGCCCTACACTTACTTCTCTTATCTGTTCTGCTTGTGTGAGGTACTGAAGAGCACAGGAACCCATAGAAGCATATCCTGCATGAAAAAAACTTAAGGGTGGGAGCAGCAGGGAATGTTGGCAAAAAAAAAAGTAGGGGAAAAATTATCCATTATTACACAGCATGACATTCTGCATGTATAAGTTAATCAACAAATAAAGGGAAATCGTCTCACAGAATTTTATTTTTTCAATTCATTCATTTGGGAATTAAATATGCAAAAAGACGTAAAGCTTAGGGTCACAAGGTTGTTTAACATTTGCAGTAGTTAGGATAATTAACTGTATGCGCAAAATTTACATTTGGAATTAAATATGAAAAAGCTGAATGCCTGGAATTTCCTCAAGGGGTTGGGGGTTGTCCCAATCAGCTGTCGTAATTTCAGCGGAAACCCTGGATGGACGAGTAAATGGTGTTTCCGCCGAACTTCCGTGGAAGTTATGGTGGCTGATCAGGAGAAGCTTCAGGAAAATTCTCGGTGGTAAAGCTTAGGGTCACAAGTTTGGTTAACATTTGAAATTAATTGTATGTATAAGGCTTTTGGCATGCATTTTTGTCGGAAAAGCCTGGACAAACTTTAATTGATGGCGAGTAATCGAGTATGGATGAAGCACAATGCCACCTGGATGTGAGTGGGTGGACTACTGTAATCAACAAGCTACAGTGACATAAGGCACATTACTATAAATGTGCTATAATGACAGCAGATTGGGAAACAAGCAATAAGTCATGCTGTACTCACTGCAATCACACCGAGTTGCTGGTAACAAAATAGGCAGAAGAGAGACATCTAACAGTTGGAAAATAATTCAGTATTTTCTAACCCCGAATTTTTCTTCTTGTAATTTGCATTTCATTATGATCTTTCTGTGAGGTTGCAATAAACTTGCTACCAGAATACAAAAAGGTGCATAAAACTCAAGGATCTGCATCTTTTATTGGTACTTTGGCATTCGAATAAATTGCATCTCGACCCAGAAACCAGTATGAAATGGTGTTTGCGCTGAAGAGCGAAACAGTGTTATTTTGTTTGTGATGTATGTGCTGGCAGTCATAGCATACACTGTCCACATGGGTCATGGCAAGTACCACAGTGAAGCAGCAAAAAAAGCACAGAAACAAGTGTTTTAATCTTTGCTTAGCCAGTAGGGAAATAAAATAAACCATGCAGTAGTTTTATTAAAAGAAGTAAACAGAGGCACATTGAATGTAACACTAAAACACTGTGGGGCACAGATTCACCTCTGTGATGTCTCATGTGATGAGTTCCTGATCTCAGTCAGGAAGTCTAGGGCTGTCAAGCAACTCAGACTTTTTTTTAGTAAGTTTTTTATGTTCAGCGTGGACTGCTTCTTGATGATACAAATGCCTGAAAAGTTGCTTTGCCTTTTTTTGGTTGTTATATTAAGTCCTTTTATTTTTGTGTAGTTCATTATGAATTACACAAAAATGGTCTTTATTTCTCCACAATAAGTCAGCCATGTCTTTGTCTTTGGGTTAGAAGAGCAACAAGCTATTGTAATTTCACAGAAGAACAAAGTCGCTGTCCAACACTAAGGAATGTGGTGTGCCTGAGAAAAACTTGGAAACAAAAAATGAGCAGCAAAATCCCCTGTAGAGAACAATTACTGAAAGACACTCATAAGTGTACAAATGCCTTGCACATTTAGGATGATGTGACCATTCAGTTGATTAGACTTCCACTGCTGCCCCTTCCCATGAAGCAGATGGAATACTGGGAATCTGCCCTGCAGTATCTAAGAGGAAATGTGTAATGATAGTTTTTTCTTCCCTCAGAGATGAAGCATTCCACAACCACATAAGTCTGCACTGTACAAATTGGTCCTCTACTGGAGCAATGCACTACCGAGGCATCACTCCAGCTTAAAGTCCAACAATCTACCTTTAGACTAAGCTATGCTCAATATTATTAAAATGTAGTTTATGTAAATATGTGTAACTTAATCACAAAGTTATAAAAATATGATGCTATTCAGATGTATCCTACAAGAACACACATTATTCCACATGTCTTCAACTGGTAACAACCCTGTGTTTTTCCTCAGTGAAATTAAATTGTGCTGACATTAGATAACATGAAACCCTTCAATTACAGACATGCCATGACATCTTGTATCTCTCAAGGCTTTCTCATGAGCAGAAATTATCAAATCACTACACATCTCAATAACTAATAAATTGCTTCAGCGAACAATCACGAGGAAAGAAAAAAATATTTTTGCGTGCTCTAATTATTCAGATGGCAGTCATTAAGGAGAACTGTATTTCATAAAGAAGGTAAATCAACAAGGAATGGACAAACTTATAAACACAGTCTACTCAATTGGTAGAAAAGGCTTATTTATTGCTTTTGCAAGCATTATCTTTGGTGGCAATGTGTATATCAAAGGTTGACCAGAGGGAAGAGTCTAATGAGATTTGATATATAGCCTCAATAACCAATCAATTGGCTAATAGGGAGTTAAAGTGAATAATTAAAATGCAGAATTTTACTTCCCAAAACATGCATGTGTAACATCACTTGTTTTAGAAACCAATGCCCAGTGTGTATGTGAGGGTGACTTGGCCAGCACAAATGGGGAGGAGTTATTCAGTATGTATCACTCATACTGGTCAGATAACTACAATGGAGCTTTGTACAGTCTTGCTGGTGAGTATAACTTGATTTTATTTATACTGAATGCTCACATCTGTACAAATGCTCAATTCATCATCTTACACTCTGTGATCATTTTCATGTGATCCCAAAATCTTTTTTCTGATTCATTAGCCTAGGCTTTCTGACAAAGGATGTAAGGAGAACGAGGGAGAAAGTAAGATGGAGGGGGAAAGGGAGGGCAGTAGAGGTGGGAATGGGGAAAGGGAGAGGAGGGAGGGGGAGGAGATGGGAGAGGAGCGAGGGTAAGAGGGAGGGAAGGACAGGGAGGAAGGAGGAGGAGAGTGAGAGGAAGGTGGGAGAAGGGAAGGGAAAGGAGGGAGTGGAGGGAGAGTAAGGGAGAGAGGGATAGAGATGCAAGGGGGAGGAGAAGGGAAGCAGAGAACAGAAGAGGAGGAAAGGGGCAGGAGGGATGGGAGGGGAACAAGGGAGAGGAGGGAAGGGGAGGGAGGGAATCGGAGAGGGGGAGGGAAGAAAAACAGGGAGGGGAAGGAAAGAGAAAAGGGAGGGAGGCAGGGAGAGGTGAGAAGAGAAGTGAGAAGGAGGAAGGAAGGATATTGGAATAGGAGAGGGGGGGGAGGGAGAGAAGAGGAAAGGGGCGAGAGGGAGAAGGGAAGTGGACAAGGAGGGAAAAGAGGATAGAGGGGAATTTCTGATCAGTGAAGTGGTTTAGAATGGGCTTTCCATTGGATGTGTGAATATCTTAATTTACTTTTGTCCCATAATTGTTTTCAGTGCTCAGCAGAGGGGTTCATGTGGTTATTGGCTTCTGGTTTTAATTTGCTTCTGTTTATTCATGGTGGGGGGGGGGTGTTAATTTTATGCATTTCTTACATATTTGGTTCAATGAGGGCAACTATTCTTCATGTTGCAAGGGTGAATTTTAGTGCATTTCTTTGCCCAATCAAGCATTTCAGCTCAGTGGCGTCTGGGGGTTTAGTAAGTTTCTCCGAGCTCGCTATTGGAAATGGGGTGGAGGAGAGACGCATTAATCCATTGGGCATTCGACCACCGCTTCAGCTAGCTTACTGGATCAGGATTCCATGACGCCTCAGTACAAGCAAAGCATTGATAGAAACTTCCATGCGAGGCCCACACTAACATTTCGGCCATTCTATGTATTGAAGCACAGTTCAAGTTGCTGATAAGTTCAGGAGCATTTAAGTTTTTTTTTGCCACCTGATATATCAGGTTGTTGATTCACTGTTTCAGCATGCGTTAGTTTGAAACAGTCCTTCAGACATGGGAAATTTGTGTTCCTTGTGGCCAGTAAAGTGTGCTATCTGACTTCTTGGTTGTTTTGTTATTTTATTTCTGTTTTGGGGGGACTCAGAGCAATCATTACCTTTATGCTCCTTTATCAAGATGTCCACTGTGCTTGAATGAGTTGACTGCTGCAGTGCCACCTAGTGGCCACAGTTAGAAATTACACCCATATTTCTCAGAAGAGGCTCATGATTGGTTGATTGATGCTCACGTAATGTTAGGTGAATTATATAGAATCTACAGCATAGAAACAGGCCATTCAGCCCAACTGGTCTATGCTGGAATTTATACTCCAAACAAGCCTCCTCCCACTCTAATTACCTCTTCACAGCCTACCCTCATGTATCCCTCTATTCCCTACTCCCTCATGTATGCATCAAACCTCCCCTTAAATGCATCAGTGCTATCTGCCTCAACCACTCTATGTGGCAGCAAGTTCCACATTGTCACCACTCTCTGTGTAAAGAAATTTATCCTAAATTGTTTATTTGATCTGTTAGTGGCTATTTTATGTTTATAACATCTTGTAATTTTTTTTGCATTTTCTTCAGTGTTTCAATATCCTTTTTGTAGTATGGAGACCTGAACTGCACACAGCACTCCAAGTGCGGTCTAACCAAGGTGGATGGCTGCTTAAGTTAATGAGTCCCATAACATTACTCCAACAGCACCACCTTTGGGTCAATACCATTGTAGTGTTGCAACATTTATATGTTTATCATGTATAATAGATTATACAGTATTATAATATTTAAATGCAGCCTTCGCTTCTAATGGGCAAGAGCACCGTAGGTGCGCTAAGAGTCAGAGCAAAGATATCATGCAGCGCAAAAGTGACAGAGGTTTGTCAAGAAAGATCTCTGCTCTAGTTTCCAGCTCCCCAGCACCTGTCCCACATTAGCAACTGCGGCCATGTGGAATTGGAATTCTACCTTCGATGCTGCTCCCATTTCTGGAGCACTTTGTCACCTTTCCACTATCATTCATTATATACGAAAAAGCTTATTATTTGAAAGGTAATTTTTCTCTAACCTCCAGCCTCCAATCTCATTCCCTCCATCATAAATTTTCTTATTTTTCTCGATTACATCAATACTAATATGATCATTGCTTCTTTGAATCCTACACTGTCTTCCTTAATCTGGAAATCAAGACTAATTGGGGTGATTTTGAACTTTTGCCCAAAGCAGGTGTGGAGTCGACAGTGTGTCCATGGGGCCTGTCCACTGGATTCAGCAGGAGGCCCAAACCGTTTTCAAGTTCGGGCCTCATTAGAATACAGTTGGTGAGCTGCCAAGAGTTCGAAGTGCAATAGTGGACAGCTTACCAAACCAGGGGGCAGGAAATCCGGCAGCTCCATGAACAAGGCATACCAGAAGTCAGCAGTACAGGGAGGGGGAGGATCACTACCAACACCTGGCAGTGGACCACAGTATTATTATGGGGACTGGATAAGCATTGCTGCTCCTCCTAGCCTCACGCAAATTGCCCCCAAAAATGTTTCAGGCCGATTTTGGAGCAGCCTCCAGCGATCCCTTTGAGAACAGCTTTTAGGCCACTTATCTCCTGATAGAAATGGGCGGAGCGTGCTCAGCGCACGACACACCCATTTGCACTTGAAAACTGCAAATGGAGTCCTACAGCAGTGTAGGGCTCTGATTTGCATTATGCAAGCAGCGTTTGCTTGTTTTGGACAGGGATGCTGGCACCCATTTACAGGTCCACCCGAAATCGCATCAGGCAGACCTTGGGCGACCATTGTTTCCTCGCCAGTTTCAATGGCCGGATGCCTCATAAATAGGGAAGTTGAACAATGGATGCCTCCATTGTATCATTTCCTACTCTAACTCATTCTCTTCCAGGACAACAACAACAACTTGCATTTATATCGCGCCTTTAACATAGTAAAACATCCCAAGGCACTTCACAGGAGCGTTATCAAACAGAATTTGACACCAGCCACATAAAGAGATATTAGGACAGGTGACAGAGGTAGGTTTTAAGGAGCTTCTTAAAGGAGGAGAGAGAGGTAGAGAGGTGGAAAGGTTTAGGGAGGGAATTCCAGAGCTTAGGGCTGAAGCAGCTGAAGGCACGGCCGCCAATGGTGGAGCAATTAAAATCAGGGATGCGCAAGAGGCTAGAATTGGAGGAGCACAGAAATCTCGGAGAGTTGTAGGACTGGAGGAGGTTACAGAGATAGGGAGGGGCGAGGCCATGGAGGGATTTGAAAACAAGGATGAGAATTTTAAACATCAACTGTGGAAGTCCTTACCTCCCTCCTACAGGTTTTACAGGTTTTTGAATCCCAAGCTTGGTATTACCTACTACTTGATTTATATTTGTTTCTTTCCTACATTTTTCAATCTTAAGCCTAAACTTATGAGCCTTGGCCCAATAAAAAAGGCACTGTGCCGTATCAAAAGTTATGTCCATTAATCAACACCCCATGTTTTCTGTAAATGCAAGTTATTTTTTAGTCAAACACCAATCCAATTAATTACTTCACCTTTCATTTCTCGAGACCTTACTTTTCATAAAGGTTTCTTTGAGGAACATTGTCAAGTGCTTTTTAAGAGTCCTATGATTTAATATCCTTTAACATTTAATTTATGCTAAGGTAAGCAATGTACATGCAACATACTAACTGATGTTGCTGAAATTACTCCACTTATATAACGTCAAAAACATGGCACCCAATTGCAATATGTCAGATGGGGGTGCTGGGACACCTGGCTTTCTTTGAAAATCTTTTTTGTCCAATTTTTAAGCTGCACCATGCTACAAAGAACGCCCACACTGTAAATGGATCTTAATATAGCCACTTGAAAGGCCTCCAGGATATAAGCAGAAGGAGGGGTGGCAACTGGGCTGCAGACAGACACATTAATTCATCAACATGAATTCAATTGTGCAGCTGACCAGCGATTATACTTAACTCTTAATTTGAAGAATCAGCAATGATATCCACCAGAAAGCTGTTTTATTTATGCCAAATTGCCTAAATCATTGATATTATAGTAGGAAATGTGAGCTGAATCATCTAATTTTTACTATGATTTAGTTCCTCTGCATCAGTAATAAACCAGCTATGAGATTCATCATCCATTAACTGGTCATCTTAAAAAATCCAGCATATATTCAAGGCACAATGGGGATAATTTTGACTTTGGACGATAGTGTAAAAAGCTTGATATTGACTCACCACCCGTTAAAGACCTCTGCTGATTTTCATTTCCATTGAAGTTACTGGAAACTAAAATCAGGCAAGGTGTTCAATGAGTGATGAGGCGATTGCTTGCATTTTATATGATCGTCCAAAGTCAAAATTACCCCAATGTTGCAGTCTTAAAAATAAAGCTGAACGTTTTGAATAATCTGCATTCTTGATAGATGGAATATTAATTGGTTCTTCCTACTATTCCTCATAATTCAAAGTCATATTCTATTATCCAATAGTTCAAATTAAGCAACGTAAATAACATCACTAAATAGGGCTCAGAATAAATTTGAATTATCATGTTGTTTAACTCCCACCAAAACTCTGTACCCTGGCCCTCCTCCCTACCCCTCCTAGGGTGAACCCAATGGTATATGACCTCGATGTCCTGTTCACTTTGAATTCAGCTTCACATGCCAAATGTTATCCATCATCAAAACTGCCTTTTTCCACCTCCACATGTTGCCTACCTCTGTCCTTACCTCCATTATTGCTGAAATCTTCATCTGTGCCTTCATCACTTCAAGATATAATTTCAATGCTATCGATTCTTTGGCCTATCATGCTGTAGCCAAATAAACTCCAAATAATTCAAAACTCTGCTATCCACATCCTATACCACGCTAAGTCCCACTCCATTATCACCCCTATCACTATCCTATTTACAACATCCCATCTAGTCTATATGATTATACCACTCCATTATTTGTGAAAGCATATTATCAGCAAAACAAAAATGTCTATCTGTTGTTTTTTTCCCAATATACGGAAACATAGATAGACAAATACAGAACTGTGAAAGACTCTGTAATCCATCCAGCCGGTCCCAGGAATTAATACCCCTTAATAGCCCACTCCCTCAAATGCTTTTTACATGCTATCTGCCTCCATTGCTTCCCCGGGGAAGTTATTGGAATCTATAATTAAGGAAAGGGTGACTGAGCACTATGAGAAATTTGAGCTGATTAGAGAGAGCCAGCATGGATTTGTAAAGGGTAGGTCATGTCTAACGAACCTAATTACATTTTTTGAGGAAGTAACTAAAGTAGTAGACAGTGGAATGTCTATGGATGTAGTTTATATGGACTTCCAGAAGGCATTCGATAAGGTTCCACATAAGAGACTGTTAGATAAAATTAAAGCTCATGGAATTAAAGGCAATTTATTGACCTCGTTCGGAGATTGGTTAGGTGGTAGAAGTCAGGGAGTAGAGACTTGGAAGGAAGTGACTAGTGGTGTCCCTTAAGGATCAGTGCTGGGGCCTCAACTATTCACTATATTTATTAGTGACTTAAATAACACAATAGAAAGCCAAGTTTTCCGATGACACAAAGATTGGTGGCATAGTAAGTATTCTAGACGGGAGCATAAAATTACAAAGAGGCACTGATAGATTAAGTGAGTGGGCAAAGATGTGGCAGATGGATTCCAACACAGGTAAGTGTGAGGTCATCCATTTTGGACCAAAAAAGGGTAGATCTGAGTATTTTCTAAATGGTGAAAAGCTAAGAACAGTGGAGGTCCAAAGAGATTTAAGGATCCATGTACACAGAACACTAAATGTAGTGATCAGGTTAAAAAAAATCAAAAAGGCTAATGGAATGTTAGTCTTTATATCTAGAGGGCTAGAATATAAAGGGGAGGAAGTTTTGCTACAGCTATACATAGCCCTAGTTAGTCCACAACTGAAGTACTGTGTACCGTTCTGGGCACCACACCAAAGAAAGGATATATTGGCCTTGGACAGAGTGCAGTGCAGATTCACCGAAATGTTACCAGGGCTCCAAGGGTTAAATTATGAGGAAAGATTAAATAGACTAGGCTTGTGATGGGAATATAGATGGTTAAGGGGTAATTTGAATGAGGATTTTAGGATTTTGAAAGGAATTGATAGGATAGATAGAGAGAAACTTTTTCTGCTCGTGGGAGAGTCTAGGACATAACCTTAAAATCAGAGCCAGGCCATTTAGGAGAGAAGTTTGGAAACACTTCTTCACACAAAGGGTGGTGGAAGTATGGAACCGTCTCCACCAAAAAGCAGTCGATGTTAGGTCAATTATTCATTTTAAACCTGAGATCGATAGATTTTTGCTAGCCAAGGGTATTAAGGGATTATGGAGCCAAGGTGGCTGGATGGAGTTAGGATACAGGCCAGACATGATCTCAGTGAATGGCAGAACAGGCGTGAGGGGCTACTCCTATTCCTATGTTCCCAAGTGCAATCTATGCTATTACCACCCTCTTTGTAAAGTAGTTTACCCTGAATTGTTTCTTCAGTTTTCCTCTTCTAAGCTAAAGTCCATGTTCCCCGGTTCTGGTTTTTGTATAAACACACACAAAGGTTTCAGTTCCAAAGGCTAAACAATAGCATTAATCTGACCAGAGTACTAAACAATTATTTTGGCGTACCTTGGATGATCTGAAACAGAAAGCTGTGCTTTTTACATCAGCTTTTTCTTTGTCCATTAGAAGAAGGCCTTTCTCATCAATGAGGCTCAAGTACTTTCCCGTTGTAACATGTCTCAGTCTGAACGGCTGACCCCATCTGATATGGCTTCCACTCCATCTGCAAGGAGAAGTCAATTAGAACTAAATAATAACTATTGAATATAATGGGGTAGAGTTTCCACTTTGGGCGCAATCGGGAAATTGCGCCCAAAATGCGTCTGAAATTGCAATGATTAGGTTACAGTTCAAGTTTCTGCTAAAATGCATTTGCATAATCACAAACATAAAATCTTTCATGAACCAGGACAATTGGGCAGCGTGATAGAACATAATAATTTCTTTTTATGTCTTCGCATTAAAAAATATTCATTGATATATTTAAAAGTGGTAATCTGGTGCAATTTTATTAATACAGCTGCAAATGGGCTAACCACAAAAAATAAGCATTTTTAATAAGAGTGTCTAGTCCTACACCTGTGAGTAACCTGATTTTAAATCACTGAAAATGACTTAAAGAAAACTATACTGAACCATTTAATAGTTTCATTGGTGTACACTAGTCAGTTTCTTAGTAAATTAAATATTTTTTGATATGTAAAATGTTTTAAAACGTGCCAACTAGTGCCTGTGCACCTAAGAAAATTAGCACAATTTGAAGAGCCTTCCCGAACCAGCGCAATCAGTGGAATCTCGCAATGTCGGCCTGGGGGCGGGGCCAGTGTTGTGGGCGGGGCCTGATCCGAGCGAAATTGAATCTCAAACCAGCATAAAAGATCAGGGAAAACCTTAAAATAAATGGTTTTGGGCGTAACTCACCTACATTTAAAATTGCCCGATCTTTTGCACTGGTTCGACCGTTTGCGCTGGAATCTGGGTGCAAAACTAGCGGAAACTCTATCCCAAAATGTTGTCTAGACTAGGCTTGAGTATAGAAGATTAAAGGGTGATCTAACTGAGGTGTTTAAGATGATTAAAGGATTCGATAGAGTGGCTGGAAAGAAACTATTTCCTCTAATGGGAGAGTTCAGAATAAGGGGGCATAACCATAAAATTAGAGCTAGGCTTTTCAGGGATGATATCAGGAAGCACTTCTTCACACAAAGGCTAGTAGAAATCTGGAACCCTCTCCCCCAAAAAGCTGTTGAGGCTAGGTCAATTCAAAATTTCAAAACTGAGATTGATAGATTTTTGTTAGGTAAGGGTATTGAGGGATATTGAACCAAGGCGGGTAAATAGAGTTGAGATATAGATCAGCCATGATCTAACTGAACGGCAGAACAAGCTTGAGGGGCTTAAAGGCCTACTCCTGTCCCTATGATCCTAAGTCAGTGAAGGGACAAACAAAACCCAGTAAAATAAGAATGAAACATATGCAATTCACTGCACATCAACAGTTAGTAACCTGTATGATTTACCATCACTGTTGCTGATGGTGCTAAGAGGACTTGTTCCCTGTAGCACAAAGATGACATTTTATATAGTTCTCTTTCATATCAGTTAATCACACCATTGTAATATTTAAAGAAATACAGTACCCATCACTTAAACCGCCTACGTTTAAATTGGGCAATCACTTAAATCGGCCCAAAAGCTCTAACCATTTTCCATTCCTATTATGGTCAATTACAAAGTTGCCACTTACAGCATGTTAAGCGATCCGTGTATTTCAGGCAGAAACAGATGTTCACTCAGTAGTTTGCACCTCCACATGTACACTGACATTACCCAGCTCTACCTCACCACCACCACACTCTACCCCTCCAGTGCCTCTGATTTTTCACACTGCTTATCCGCCATCCAGTATTGAATGAGTAGAAATTTCCTCCACTTAAATATTGTGAAGACCGAAGCCATTGTCTTCCGACCCCGCCACAAACTCCGTTCCCTAGCCACCAACTCCATCCCTCTCCCTAGCCACTGTCTGAGGCTGAACCAGACGGTTCGCAACCTTGGCATCCTATTTGACCCTGAGCTGAGCTTCCAACTCCACATCTTCTCCATCACCAAGACCACCAACTTCCACCTTTGTAACATCGCCTCTCTCTATCCACCCTATCAAATCCTTTAATCATCTTAAATACTTCAATTAGATCACCCCTTAATCTTCTACGTTCAAGGGAGTACAAGCCTAGTTTATGCAAACTGTCCTTATAACTTAATCCTTTTAGCCCAGGTACCATTCTGGTGAATCTGCACTGCACCCCCTCCAAGGCCAATATGTCCTACCTGAAGTGCGGTGCCCAGAACTGAATACAGTACTCCAGATGGGGTCTAACCAGAACACTGTACAGATGTAACATAACTTCCAACCCTTTGTATTCCAGAGGGAATTCCAGAGCTTAGAGTCTAGACAGCTGAAGGCACGGTCACCAATGTGGGCAAAGGAAATCGGGGATGCACAAGAGGCCAGAATTGGAGGAATGCAGAGTTCTCAGAGGGCTGGAGGAGGTTACAGAGATAGGGAGGAACATAGGAACAGGAGTAGGCCATTCAGCCCCTTGTGCCTGTTCCGTCATTCAATTAGATCATGGCTGATTTGTATCTTAACTCCATCTAGCCACCTTGGTCCCGTAACCCTTAATATCTTTGCCTAACAAAACTCTATGAATCTGTTTTGAAATTTTCAATTGACCGAGCCTCAACAGCTTTTTGGAGGAGTTCCAGATTTCCACTATCCTTTGTGTGAAGAAGTGCTTTCTGACATCGCTCCCGAACGGCCTGGCTCTAATTTCAAGGTTATGCCCCCTTGTTCTGGACTCTCCCACCAGAAGAAATAGTTTCTCTCTATCCACCCTATCAAATCCTTTAATCATCTTAAATACTTCAATTAGATCACCCTTTAATCTTCAATGTTCAAGGGAATACAAGCCTAGTTTATGCAAACTGTCCTTATAACTTAACCCTTTTAGCCCAGGTACCATTCTGGTGAATCTGCACTGCACCCCCTCCAAGGCCAATATATCCTTCCTGAGCTGCAGTGGCCAGAACTGAACAGTCCTCCAGATGGGGTCTAACCAGAACTCTGTACAGCTGTAACATAACTTCCAACCCTTTGTATTCCAGCCCTCTTGAGTTAAAGGCCAACATTCCATTAACCTTTTAAATTATTTTTTGTACCTGTCCACTAACTTTTTGTGATAAAGGAGGGATTTGAACACAAGGATGAGAATTTAAAATTTGAGGCTTTGCTGGACTGGGAGTCAACGTAGGTCAGTGAGCACAGGGGTGATGGGTGAACGGGACTTGCTGCAAGTCAGGATACGGGCAGCAGAGCTTTGGATGATTAAATCATAAGTGTATTGTGTGCCCACTGTTCTAAGGGCAGGCCCCAGTTTGGAGCCTTTTGCAACTGACAACTCAGTGAGCAGAGACCTCAATTCATTGTATTAGGAGGGCAGTGCTCTGAGACAGGCAGTCAGTCTCTGCTGTGCACTATTCAGCAGGTCACTGGATAGCAATTAATAGTGACTAATTTTTCCCTCCCTTATCAAGGGTAGCTGAAGCCAACTATAATACCCTCATTGTCTGGGCTTAGATCAGGTAGTGCATTTACTCAGAGTCACGAGCAGAGGCAGCAGATGTTACATAGAAATTACAACACGAAAACAGGCTGTTCAGCCCAACCACTGTGTTGGTGTTTATTCTCTACATGAGTTGTAGCCCTAATCCCCTGTGCCCATTCTGTTCGCATATCCGTTATCCCCTTTTCCTTCAACCACCTATCTACCCTATTCTTAAAAACTGACAGTCTCTGCTTCCATCACTAAGTCTAGTAGTGCATTTCACAGCCTCTCAACTCTGTAAGAAAGTTTCTCCTGATCTCTGTGCTAAATCTCCGACATTCATTATATATCTATGTCTCCTTGTTCTAGACCTCTCCCCAAATCACTGAAAGCAGTTTGTTTCTATCAATTCTCTCCCATTCCTTAATTTTAAATCCCTCTATCAAATCAACATACAATCTCCATATGGAAGCAGGCTCAATTTTTTCAAGTCTCTCTTTGTATTTGTATTTCCTTATTCCAGGCAGCATCCGAGTGAAACAAAAACAGAAAACGCCAGACACTCAGCATGTTCAGGCAGCTGTCGAGAAAATACAAGTCAGCTGATGTTTCAGGTACAAACCCTTCCTCAGAACTGAAAAATATTACAAATGAACAGCATTTAAGAAGGAACTGCCTGAACTGCTGAGTGTCTCCAGAATTTTCTGTTTTTGTTTTATATGTCCAGCATCTACAATATTTTGTTCAGTATGCTAGTGAATCTGAGCTGTACCTTCTCTATTGTCTCAACATCCTTCCTTTATCGTGTGTCCAAAAATGCACACAGTACTCCAATTGTGGTTTTAATGTCTTTATATAGGTGTTATTCTATTATTGATGATATATATTACAAACAGTGTACTTAATAGAGAGTCAGAAAACGAAATGAGATAGCTAGATAATAGGTCTGTAAACAATATTCAGATTTTGAATGAGAAGCAACCTCACGGAAATTTTTTCTCTAGTTGCTACGAGGGTGATTATCATGTGTGGCGTTATTTGGGACAGGTGGGACGCTGGGGGTGGCTCAATTGGTTTTCGTGATCGGGCCTCATTTAAATATGAGTGTTGGGCTGCCAACGCTAATCATGCTGCTTGTAGAAGACTCACTGTTTGGGAGGGCGGGAAATCCAGCAAGCCTTCTACTTCTTAAACTCAGCCTGTATCTATTAAAAGGGAGATAATGCTTTCATTGGTAGTGTGACAAAAAGGCGATTTGTGGAGCAGCAAGCACAACTTTGAAGCCTAGGGCACCCCAACTTCCTGATAGTATAGTGGAGGTACTTAGTGAAGAAGTCAGGACCAGAAAGGAGGTCCTGTTTCTTTCAGATGGCAAATGGGTGCTATGTTAAATAGCAGGCATGGAGAGAAGCGGTTGAGCAGATCAGTGCCAGCACCATCACTCTCAGGACCTGGCTAGTGTGCTGGAAAAGCCTGAATGACCTTACCAAGACTGCCAAAGTAAGACTTCTCCACATCTCTCTTATTCTGAATACAGCTCGGCAACACCACACTTTCCCCCCCAACATTACCAATCCTTCCCTCCTCCACTGCGCAAGCCTCTGCTCCAATCACAACAGGATACTTCGCTATAACTCCTTCTGCTTATACTCACACACTCAAAACCTGCTACAGCCCTCAAAACGGGCACTGTACTTTTATTTTGATTGAACTCGGATTAATTTTCACATTTCTGTTAAGTTCTTTGATACTTCACACTCTGTACACTTTCTTTCATCCAATGACTTTCCCCTCTTTGCCGCACTTGATGCTTCTTCCTCTCAGCGTGCGTACTATGCTAAGCCGCCTCACACATCTTCACAACCCTTTCCAAGGCCACACATTAAACCCACTCCCACTCTTCTTACAGGACTAGCTAGCACACAACAGAAGGGAGACCAGAAGAGCCGGGGGAGGTGCAACCACCTTGCAAACTCTCACTCCATTGGAGGAAGCCACCATCGATATCATTGGCAACGGGTGGACATGCAGTGTTGGAGATGACAAGGCTGGAAACCAGGCAAAGGAGGGTGTCTGCTCATTTTCCCATCCTTTATTCTACTTAACTCTCCAGCTTACATACACACACACACACACACACACACACGCTCAGCACGGTATCCTGGAGCTGCATTTCGCTGCCACTCATCTGCTACTGCTTACCTTTACCATTACATTTAAACCCTTGTCGCATTGCCCTTTTTCTAGGTCCTTCTCACAAGGGGAAGCATAACGATTTTTTGGGGCTATTTTCATCCTGCTATCACTCCATTCATGCCAAAACACAGGCGGTAGACAGACAAACATCTGTCCCTATGTGTCAGCAACATCATACAGATAGCAGAGGGATTTCCTCTGATTGATATTTCTAGCAAAATCATAATTGTGTTATTTAAGATCACTTTAGTCATAACAAAGATAAGAAATCTTCGCACCAAGTTTACAATGCTAGTTACACACAGCAAACAGAAGAAATCTTTCCCCTCCATTAGTTCTATTTGATCTGGTTATCAATGCTAAAGTCTGGAAGTGTCAGTAGACAATCCCTTTCAGAAACAAACTATGCAGATAATTTTCCTTTTGACATATTGAAAAGAGTTTCTTCTTTGTGTCTATGTGTGATAGTGTGTCATCCATCATTTACAACATTTCAGCTGTACTCTTTCCATTATGGAAACCATTCATCAATAACAAAAAGCACTGAGGTTTCAGCCTATAACTCTCTACAACTGCTGTCATGGCATTTTTATTAATTGCTTATTTAAACTTTGTTTATATTGTATAATTTTCCCATTTAACTGAACTCCTTCAACAGATCTCAAGTAGGGCTTCAGACCAAAAGGAAATTTTTTAAATTACATGTAATAAATTCTTAGCTTTGGTACCTGCTATATACCTTGTTTTCATCATATGGTTTGTTAAGACTGGCACATTTTCTATGATAACCTGGTCTCCAGTGCAGCTTTCCAAGTAACTTTGCAACAGGCTAGTCCTGTAGCTCATGGTCCATTGGATCATTGGTGTATTACACCGCAGAATGGCAGGAGTAAAAGTTGGCGGTAGTTTTAACCTCGGTGTTCTATTTGACCACGAGCTGAGTTTCTGACCCCATATCCTTTCTCTCCAAAGAATCGCTGGAATTTGCTTTAAATATTCAACTTCCCCTTCCCTTTCCTCAAAGATGGGAGGAGCCACAACTTCATCGTCACAGCCCAGTCCCTCAGGATTGTTGCTCAGTGCATATTCTGAATAGATCGACAAATTCCTGCATTTTCTCAAAACAGGAATTAAATCACCCATCAAATCAACCAACCAAGCAAACTGAGGTTTTTTTGTTTCTAACTGACACATTCAGAGCTTACTGCCAGCCATTTTCTGATCCCAGAAGTAAATGACACACTTTGATAATCTTAATTTTTTGTCAGCACTATTCATGAATCTATATACCTGGAATGAGGGACAATTTGGACAGGAGGGAAGAGACATCCAAGCCAGCAGTGAAGTATGTGCTGAATTTATCCCTATTTATGGTTAATCCAAATCCCTGGTTGTCATAAATCCAAGCAGCAAATTCCTGAGCTGCTGAGGAGCCAATTCCAGCCAATTGTACAGAAGAATTTTTGTACAACAATTGTTGTTTACTCTCCAATGTCATGTTAAGGTTTGTATTTTTTGGCCCTTTTCACCGTACCAGCTTTAACCTGGAAAATTGGGAGTAAATGTTAATTAACCTAAAAAAAAACACCCTAATTAGCAATAACACACCCAACATTAAGTCACTAATGATTGTTTGGGGACCCGTTGAAATTGGCATACCAGGCTAAAAACTCATTAACAGTAATGAAATAATATAAATATTAGCAATGTCACTCATTTAACTGATAAAACCTTTCATTTGTTACAACACCAAAAACAGTTAGTACAAGTCTGTTGCTTTGTAGTGAATTCATGTAAATAAACTCTATGGAGTCAATTTTAATTCTCTCCATCTGGTAGGAATGGGGCGGTAGTGCCCCAAAAATCATGGGGATACACTTACCACCCCATTCCTGCACTGTTCATGCCTGCTGCCATTTTTCAGAGGCCTCCACATGGGAGGCCCAGGCACCTGCCTGTTTCAGACAGGGGCCTAATTCTAACATGCTAATTGGGCTCCCATGATATACAGAGGACTCCAACAAAATTTTGAGGCATCAATGGGCGGAGTGTGCGCCATGCATGCTCCGCCCATTGGTACCAAGTGTTTAGCAGATTAATCAGCAGTCCTTAAAGGGACCAATGCAGACCCCTCCAAAACCAGGTACATTTCTGGTCTTTTAAAGATTTTTGTGGGGTCAGGAGCAGCATGAATGCAACTCCTGGCCCCACAAATATCCACTGCCGGCTCATCCCTCCCATGATTGCCTCTGTCCCCTTGCAGATAAGACTTATGATTCAACTCAGCTCTACAGACAATCCGTTAGATTTCCCACCCACCCCGATTAGCGAGCTGCCTGCGAATTGATTTTCAAAATGGCTTGAGATACATGCTGAGGACATCAGGCGGGCAGCACAATCACACTTTCCGGAATTAAAATCGACCCCTATTAGTTCTACATTACTTTTGAACATTTTCAAAATGACTTCAACTTTGAGTGATTGTCTATAAAATTATCTTTATTACATTTTAACCTTACAACTAAAAAATACATTTAAAAATATAATTTTTATTCAACTAAAGGAAAAGGTGATGAAGTTTGTTACTTACGCAACCCTCAGTGTCTCCAACCTCCACAGGGATCGAGCATGAATGGACACTGCTCCACCTTCATAATGAACTGTCCTAGATGGAAATTAGAAAGAGATGCAATTGAACCATGTCTTGGTTTTAATGTTGACTTGTCCCATAACATTACTCTAATCTAAATTATTATTTACAAATAAATCCTTGCAAAGATTCGAAACTATATATCTCCAAATTACATTGACAATAAAAAATAAAGAATTAGCTAATTTAAGTCTGAGGAGGAGTAGGTTTTCACTTACAAAGAATAGAACTTTTGGGTTCTTTCAAGATTAAAAATGAATGATTTTTGCCTTGTAAGTAACGTTTTACTCACTAATTTATTTTAAAATAATTTAAAGTAACACAGTATATCAATGATAGGATAATTCAAAGTTAACAAAAGCTGCAATAGCAAAAAATCCTATCTCTCTCCAGTATGTGAACTCCTTACTCATTTTTCCCAGGATTTTTTACTGCTCTTTGACTTCTTAGTTTAGTTAACACAGCCACTGTTGGGAGGGGTTTAAAAATTCCTCTGGTCACTGTAGCCTGCCGATTATTGCTACCGATATTAGCAAACACTTAATATTATCACATAATGTCAGCCTGTCCACTATTTTAGAGAAAGTGATAACTAACTTAAAATAATCAGATTAATTCCTGTGTCAGAATAATAGACAGTTCAATGTCATATCAAACATGTTAATTGTATGTTCGCCAAAACTGCCAACAGTAATTCCTGAGCTAATGTGCAGTGACATTACAAATCCCTTTGTGAAGATTTCTTTTGTTTGGTATTTCTAACAAATTTGTAACACATTCAATGCATTAATGACATTGCTGCACGTAGAGACCAGAGGAACTCTTAATCTTATCTGTTGTCTACATAATGTACAAATCTCATACTGGAGGAAGAATTGCTCTGGTTGTTACGTGTATCGGCATCATGAAAGAAATATAGAGCAACCCGAGCAATCCTTACCCCTTAGGGGCAGAAATTCCTCTGTGCAGCATTTTTAACAAATTAGCAAACACATTTGAATGAAATTCCCTTGTTCACTATTTTAACAAAATCTTTAGCTCATTTATTTTAAACGGATTCATTATTTTGTTACAATAGACAACAGAAAATTCTACAAATTTGTTAATGAACATTTAGGTTTAAAGATTCATTAACAACATGTTTAGTGAACATTTGGATGTTTATATTTCATTGTTGAGGATTACTTATTAAATAGAGCACTTGCATGTCAATTTCCTAACTAAACATTACTGTATCTAGAGCGAAAATGTTGCTGCATTGTCTGAAGCACGTATAAACATCATTGCACCATGCAAGGAGTATCTTTATTGCGCAGAGGTTCCCTTCAGCATTCTGGGTGACCCATTTCTATCAGCCAGCTTCACATATTGTCTCAAAGTAGGTCTATGTAAAATACTTTTACCCTGTATTAAAGACACATTTGACTTTAAAGCAAAGTCAACCTATCCTTGGATGTCAACAAGCTGAACTGGATTTTACTCTAGTGCTTGTGTATTTGAGATGTCGCTACACTTTTTGATTATGCTCCATAAACTTGAGCTCATCCGAAACTGCTTCTCGTATCCTAACCCATGACAAGTCCCGTTCACCCATCACCCTGTGCTCGCTGACCTACACTGGCTCCCAACCCACCAACGGCTTGATTTTAAAATTCTCGTATTCAAATCCCTCCATTGCCTCAGACCTTCCTATCTCTGTATTCTCCTCCAAACCTCCAAGAACTCTTTCTTCAACATTCCTCCAACTCTGTTCTCTTGTGCATCCCCCACTCCTATCACCCACCATTGGTGACTGTGCTTTCAATCGTCTAGGCCCTAAACTCTGGTATTCCCTCCCAAAACCTCGCAGTCTCTCCACCTCTCCTCCTTTAAGACCCTCTGTATAATCTGCACCTTTGACCAAGCTTTTAGTCACCCGTCCTATTATCTCCTTCTTTGGCTCGGTGTCAACTTCGTTCTGATTACACTCCTGTGAAGCAGCTTGGGACGTTAAAGGTGCTATATAAATGCAAGTTGTTGTTGTTATAAATTCTATTATAGACAGCATTTACTACATGTGGAAGCATAAAAGGATTGAATGCAGTTTGTTCCTCTAAGGTACGTCCTCTCTAAAAGAAACATTAAGAATATCTCAGAACTCCTATTTCGTATTGCAAACTTTTAAGAATATCATTTCAATTTTCTGCCCAGATATAAATTCAGCTTTACGTTAGTTGTTTACATATTTGCCATAGTTGTTTACCTCTGTGCATGGGTAAGTTGGAGGAGCTAAGCACTCTGAACATAACCAGTCTTCCCCAAGGACATGATAGCACCTGTAGCATGAGGAAATCTGTACCTAGTAGGCGACACTAACCCTGCAACTAGAGTATAAAAAAAGCAGCTTGGCTTTGACATAGGGGGGGGTATCACATTAGCATGACTGAAGTAAAAATCAGGCCAGGGTTTTGTTTTTAAGTTGCTGTTAAATGGAGAAATCTAACGTTATTATTCCTAGTTATGGTGCAAAAAGTCCTGGGTATTATCAAACAGAATTAAGGACTTTATTTAGAGTCTCAAAAGATGTTTTTTGTGCTACATTGATGAGTCTACTCAGTTTAGGAGCAATACAGTTCAGATCTAACTGACAGTGATGTATGACTGCTACAGATCTGATTAGACAATTAGTCCCAACAATGAGCAAAAAGGTAGCAGCAGGAAAAGGATAACTTCGTAGCAGTGAGCTCATTACATATGAGGACTGCCTGACATACTATTTTTGATATCGTTATGACTTTTTCAATAAAAGATAACCCATGTAAAGAGCTTGCTTTACAATGTTCCCCCTCCCTCCAACCCAGTTTTATGCTTTCTGTATGGCTCCCAAAACAACACTGAATAAGTGTTTAAGGCATTAAATTCAATCATAGATATACAAAAATATTCTTAACTAAACAATGCATACTAAAATGTTTTATTTTGCCTGTTTAAGAAGGGTGCAGATATATGTCATTAAACAGTAGCTTACTGGATTAAGATGATTTTGACAGACCAGGAGGAGGGAGTTTCACTCCACTTCACTCTGGAGTCAGGTCCAACTGTCACTCCAGATTTACACTGCAAGTTGATTCGAAGTGAAACCACTTTGCACTGATGCTAAGTTGCTGTGTAAAGGCAACCTGGAACTAGTAAATAAGACAGTGAGGACAAGGGAAAGGAAAATCGGGGGGGGGGGGGGGGGGGGGGGGGGGGTTTATAATGGGCAGCAGATCCGTTACCGTTAGTCTTGCACCCCAGCCAAAATTGAATGTTACCCCCATGATTCACAAGCAAAATGGTTTTCCTACTTAATTACCACCAAAAGCCAAGCATATTAAAGTATAGGGGAAAAGGGAAGGGAATTGGAATTATAGTAGGTAAGTCCAACATAAATGTTGGCAATTTAAATAGGCCCAATGGGCCAAATCACAACCTTCTTAAACCATTAGCTTGGCTCAGTTGGTAGAACACTTGCCTCTGAGTCAGACTTGCGCCCAAAACCGGCAGGAAGTCAGCAAAGAGATTGCTTCGCGCACCAGTCACCGGCAGCCTGAGGCCTCATCAAAATTTGGCCTTGTGCCACATTTGCAAGCTGTGGATTATAATCAAGCTCACCGGTTGGGAACGGTCCAATTCTGTTTGGCTGCAACAATTAGCTGACCGGCAGGTAGGTCCTGGGGGTGTGGGGAGAGGTAAAGCAGAGGGGGACGAGCCCAGACCAGCAGTGGCTCACCATATTTTTGTCGAGCCAGGAGGAGCAGGAATGTAACCATTAAAAAGTTTTCTCATCTTTTCTTGAGTGGCCTCCAATGGGCCCTTTAAGAACCACAGGTAAGGCCACTCAAAACCCGGTACAGCTGGATACATTAATACATGAATTTCAACCAGTGTTAAGACCACAATTTGCACACTCAAGCAACCTAATGCCTGTTTCAGGCAGGCACCTGGACACCTAAAAGTTATCTGCTTCCAATTTGGCAGTCGTCGCACTTGCAGGGAACATCAGGCACAGGAGATCATGACCCAAAATTCGTTGCCCACCCTTCATTTTATACACAGAAAATGAGCAAATCAATGTTGAATTTCTTCCCCATAATCTCAGTTGACACTGCAATGTAATTCTGAGGGAATGCTGTATTTGTGGAGGTACCATTTTTCAGATGACATGTCAAACCACAAAGAGTTCTTGCAATGTCCTAGCCAATATTATTCCTTCAACCAAAAATAGATTACCTAGTTATTCATTCTTTATTTGTGGGACCTTGCTGTTCAAAAATTGGCAGACACATTTGCTGACATAACAACAGTGACTGAACTTCAAAAGTAATCCATTGTGATACGCTTTGGGACATCCAGTGGAAATGTTAAGGTGTCATATAAATGCACATTCTTTCTTTCTGTGATACTATGATAGGGTAATGCATAGACAGGCTGGTAGAATTATTGATCTGCCTCCCAATTTTCTCCTTTTTTAAAAAATGCTAGCAGAGAAAAGGTCAACTAGAGGTTAGTGTCATTACTGGTCGCACTGTGGCATTTTACTTTTTTTGTTTTTATTTTCCATTGCCTGCAATCTTTGTTATACAGCTGAAGTCCTGTCCTAAGCAAAGCAAGGCCCTAGCTGTGTTTCAAGTACCATACAAAATGAATAGTAACAAAGAGGTTTCCAATGTTGCAACTGGGTTCCTAGTTATCTGCCGAACTGGACTTCCTGTCCTCTCTTGAGCACTGCTGGTGGCTTGTGTTTCTAGCCTAAACACAATATGAATATCTCTGGGTTCTGCAAAGTCTGTTTTCTCAGTAATGGAGAATGAACCAAAATTATAGGTAGGCGGTTTTATCGTAATTTGTAACTCATTAATTCTTACCAAATAGAAAACGTAGCCATCAATTTTATTATTTTTTTCCAAAAAGTGACATTTGATCAGAATATATATATTTACACATTTGAAATACATAATAGAGTTCCAATTCTTCCTCGAGATGGAACCATTATTTATAAAGTATATGCTTGATAACCAACCACAGGGACATATAATGGGTTAACACGTTCCCTTTGAATTCTGGGAATAGTACTTGCTCCATTACTAAGAGCATAAAATTACAGAGACATTGATAGTTTAACTGAGTGGGCAAAACTGTGGCAAATGGATTTCAATGCAGGCAAGTGTGAGGTCATCCATTTTGGATCAAAAAAGGATAGATCCGAATATTTTTTAAATGGTGAAAAGCTAGGAACAGTAGAGGTCCAAAGAAATTTAGGGGTCAATGTACACAAAGCACTAAAATGTAGTAGTCAGGTACAAAAAATAATCAAAAAGGCTAATGGAATGTTAGTCTTTATAACTATAGGGCTAGAATATAAAGGAGAGGATGTTTTCCTACAGCTATACAAAGCCCTGGTTAGTCCACATCTGGAGTACTGTGTTCAGTTCTGGGCACTGCACCTTAGCAGCGCAGATTCACCAGAATATTACCAGGGCTCCAAGGGTTAAATTATGAGGAGAAATTACATAAATTAGGATTACATTCCCTGGAATATAGAAGGTTAAGAGGTGATTTGATTAAGGGTTTTAGGATTTTGAAAGGAATCGATAGGGTAGATGGAGAGAAACTTTTTCTGCTGGTGGGTAGTCTAGGACAAGGGGTCATGACCCTAAAATCAGAGCCAGGCCATTCAGGAGAGAAGTTAGGAAACATTTCTTCATGCAAAGGGTGGTAGAAGTGTGGAACTCTCTTCCACAAAAAGCAGTAGATGCTAGTTCAATTAATAATTTTAAATCTGAGATTGATAGATTTTTGCTAGCCAAGGGTATTAAAGGATATGGAGCCAAGCCGAGTAAATGGAGTTAGGATACAAATCAGCCATGATCTTACTGAATGGTAGAACAGGCTTGAGGGGCTGAAAGGCCTACTCCTGTTCCTATGTTCCTAATATAGTAGTGACACACCAATAACAAATGGGCATGCTAGCAGGATTCTGAACAGTGAAGCATAATTTATTCAATCAGCTCCTATTTCTGTCTGAAGTTATATCACACCTCTCAGACAAGAGGGGGCAGACATAAGACCGGTTCATGTTTAAATAGACACTTTTAGGCTGATAGTGAGCCATCAACAGCAGACATGTAGTTCTCCTACCATCAGCAGCTCTCAGTAGTATAAAACTGGGGTCTCCATAGACCCGACACCATAAAAGACCTGAGAGATGCCATGGAGACTCCGCTTATGATTCAAAGGAGTAGTAGAAGCAAAAGTAAATGAGGGAGAGCATGTGTATAGAATCCACAGATTTCCAATTGAATGCAACTTTCTCCTGACTCATACTTTAATTATAAAAGTGCCGTAAGACAAGATTATATACACATTTAGATGGCTTCTGTCCACCAATCATGCCTGTATTCTGTTTTCAATGAAACAAGAATGCTTTCAGGGTAGAAATGAACCAAGTGCTTACCAGAAGACTTGTCCCTTGTAATAGAGAAACAATTCCTCACACTGGTTGTTATTTTCTTATCAACTTGACTCACAGTCAAGGTCACAGGCACATGAGCTGAACTACTCCAGGTCATAAGTTCAGCTTCACAGCAAGTCATTCTAAACAATTGATTAATGTGGCTAGTTATTTGCTCAGTATGCAGTGAATAGGAAACTCCAGTATTTACTCAAGAGTTTAAATAGGTAAATATATTCAACTGGACTTTTTGTATTTTTTTTGAGTCAATGCGGGCTATTTTCAACAGCCGACTGTCCTGTTTACAAGGCAACCAGTAGTTGAAAATGGCAAGGCAACAGCAGCCGCCCCTTGAGTGGCCAAGGCCTGCCTGATGAGATTTTCAGGTGGGCCTGTAAATGGGTTCACAGCTCACCTGCCCAAAACTGGCAAGGGGTTGCTTGCATGTGCAAATCGGGGTTGTAGGACCCATATGCAGTTTTCAAGTACAGATGATGGAGCTTTTACCCAACTGTACCGGGCAGTGAGCAGTCTAACCTGTGATCTTTAAAAAGGACCGCTGGGGGCCACTCCAAAACAGCTTGGAACATTTTTTGACAAAACTTTTGTGGGACCAGGAGAGCAGGAATGCTTCTCCTGGCCCCACAAAAATACAGCTGCTTGCTGCTGGCACCTTGGTAGGCTGCCCCCTTCCCCCCATCTCCCCACCTTTTATTGCCAAGCTTATTCATGGAGCTGCCATATTTTCCATCCCCCCCCACCCCCGGTTCGGTCAGGTGCCAGCTAGTTCTCATTGAGGGAAGGGCAGCTTGCCGACCCTAACCTAAAAATGGTTCAGGCCTCCGGCTGAATCCATCAAGTGGGTGCCACGAATGCATCATCGACTTCACGCCTGTTTTGGCAAAAGTTCGAAATCGCCCCCCCCACCCCACAACCCTTTTAGGTTCCTGCTGTGACATATGTCGCTCCCTAGCTGATAGGAAAGTGGTTACCCATCTTGCCAATTTTTTCTTTTTAGCCACGTGCTACTTTTCATCTTTCCTCCCTCTGTGCGAAGTATCTCACCTCGACCTGATGGCCCTCCACCACTCTTGACAACCCGGCCAAAGTTCAGAATTCACTGTGTGGTGAACTGCAGGTACAAACCTACAACATACCACCTCTTATTGTTTAGTTAAGAGAAAGAAAACTTGCATTTATTTAGTGGCTTTCACACACTGAGAATGTTCCAAAATACTTTATAGCCACTAAAATTAATTTTTGAAGTGTAGTCACTATTGTTACTTAGGCAAATGTGGCAGCTAAGTTGTGTAGAGCAAGATCCCACAAACAGCAAATGAGATAAATGATGACTTATTGCCTCAACACACACAACTTATTGCCACAACAGGCCTTACAAATTCGCACTTCCAACCACAAAAAGCAATGTAAGGAGCTTCTCAAAAGGTGTGATATCACACAAAACCGTTCTAAATGTATACTGTGCAAATCAACGGTGCCCATTGCATCACATCACAGATCTTTGTTCGAAACAAGCAATCTAGTGGTCCAAAAAATGGTTAACCAAAAAAACAATGATAATACTAGCATTTCTCAGCAATATTATTACAAAGAGAAAAGATAGAGAAAGAACTTGCATTTCTATGGCGCCTTTCACAGCCTCAGGATGTCCCAAAGCGCTTTACAGCCAATTAAGTACAAAGTATAGAAATAGGACAGTGGAGAGTTCTCAATGTGATAATCTACCAGTGTAACACCAGTATGGTAGTACATAGAAATACGTAGAAGTTACAACACGAAACAGGCCATTTGGTCCAACCAATCCATGTCAGCGTTTATCCTCCATGTGAGCAAATAGTTCCAATAGTGCTGCAAAATAGATGTAGCATCACTTTGTCTGCGGACGAGTATTTCATTTTCTTCACCACCAGAGGTGGCAGGATCAAAGCAGCAACATAAGTGCTGCCTCTGGACGCCAATCACCATTTTTTTGGTGATTGGCAGGGTGGTTACTTAGAATTATATAGAAATTGTATAGAAATTACAGCACAGAAACTGGCCATTCGACCCAACTGGTTTATGCTCCACACGAGCCTCCTCCCATCCTACTTCATCTAACCCTATCAGCACCGTTACGGCACGACTTGACGCTCTGCCATATGAATGGAGATATGAGTAATATCTGATAATGCCCTGTAGGACCAAGTCCAAGATTCCTAGTACAGAGTACTCTCAACTTCTGAACATTTGATCAGTAATCTAAACAAATAACCACTGTTGGATTTGCACTGTTAACAAATGTTTTGAGTGTGAATTCTATTTAAACCAAACTCATTAAAACAGACTCATTTTTTTCTTTTCTTCTTAATTTGCTCCTAATCACCAGTATCTTCTTAGATTGTGTCTTTTTGGACAGTAACAACTTGCTGACTAGTTTTTTTTATTGTACACAAAGATGAACATGTTTGAACAAGAACACATTAACCTTTGGCTTGTTATGCAGTTCTCTTTAAATGTGAAAATTCCTCACTGTATATCTTATGTAACTCAACTGGGATCTAAATGGCAAAAAGTACAATAATCATATTCCTCTTGATATACTGATGTTCTTGTTTCTTCATCAAGATTTCAAGATGTCCTTAGACAATTAGAGATGGTATGCATTGCATAACTATGTGTTAACAAGCCAGTAAAATATATCAAATTGAATTGCAACACTAAATTAAAAGTCTGAACTGGCAATGTAATATTTGCTGCAGTGGACTCTTGAGAATCCCTGCAATCTGGGTCATCCTAAAACCAACGTGATAATTAATTAAGGAGTAAGAAAACCCACACAATGACATTTACAGAGCCCACTTGGTACTGCTCCACTTCACTTCAAAGGTGCATCACTCCAACATGATGCTGATGACTCCCTCCTCACTAACCCCACCCTTCCCTTCCCTATCACATAACTTCTCATCTCTTTTACACATTAGGGGAAATCTCTGAAAACAAATATGGTCCACAGTATACATTCTCAGCATGTTTCAAGGATAGGTGTTAGCTGTGGCTCAGTTAGTAGCACTCTCACCTCTGATTCAGGTTGTGGGTTTATGTCCCACTCCGGCGACTTAAGCACAAAATCATGGCCGCCACTTCAGTGCGGTACTGAGGGAATGCTGCACTATCGGAGGTGCCATCTTTCAGAAGAGTCGTTAAACCGTGGCCCCATCTGAATTTCAGGTGGATGTAAAAGATCCCTTGGCACTATTCGAAGAAGAGAAGGGGAGTTCTCCCGATGACCTGGCCAACATTTATTCCTCAACCAACATCACTAAAGCAGATAATCCGGTCAGTATCACATTGCTGCCTGTGGGACCTTGCTGTTTGCAAATTGGCTGCCGCATTTCCTACATTACAACAGTGACTACACTTCAATAGTATTTCATTGGTTGTAAAGCATTGGGATGTCCTGAGGTTGTGAAAGACGCGAGATAAATGCAAGTTCTTTCTTTCGTTTTTATCTCATTTTTTAAGTACTCTGCATTAGGAATCTTGTACTCAGTCCCACAGAGCATTATCAGAAATTACTCGTACCACCCTACTAGTGCCCACGCTACTGAGGAAACAAGACTCACTATTCAGGTATTCAATGCAGAAGGGCATACATGCTGTTTAGTCTTTTATATTCAGAAGTTTTGTACTGGATAAAACAGATCGCTTTTTTCCACGCCCCTCCCCCCCGCCCCAGTGGGGCAAGAACAAAATAATATGCACATTCTTCTGCAGCAAACTATTTTCAAACATCTATGTTGTGCTGTTATTGATCAGTAGAAATCTTTACAGAAAAGGAGAGATGATGGAAGAGGAAAAAAGAAAATAAGAGCTTCTTGAAACAAGCAGCAGCACCATGAATACATGCAAATCAAGGTTATGTGACATTAAGACGCCAACATGATTTCCCAACGATACCGCCTGACTAACACCACTTCCTGCTCCCACCCACAAACCATCGGAGATCAAAATTGTTAGGCAGCCTTTTCAAATGGTATTTAAAGGGATCCTCAGCTGCTATTAGGTAGAGCTGTATGGAGATTTTGGAGACCTGCACTAACTTGTAGGTAGTTTGTCTTTAGAGTTAGTAAAGGTTCTTTTATTCACTATTGTAGCTTCTGAACTGTGAAGAGGCTTTTGGCATTACATTCATTACTTTGTGGGGTTACTTCTAGGATTCCCATTCTGGGAAGAGGAGGAGGAAGGACTAAACAAAGCTGAAGCAGGAGGGAGAGCAAATAGAAGTATGTGTCTTGGAGAAATCCATACCCTCCCAATGGAATTTATAAGCCACAAAGAACATACCTGCAGTTGTCTGAGAGACAATATAAAAGGAGACTTCAGTGGAAACTTTAACACTATTTGTCATTCCGTTTTCAGCCCCCAGTGCCTATCTGAAGTTTTTTTTTAACCTAATCTAGTTCTTCTACAAGGTGCTTCCCCAGTGGCTGCAACATAGGAGGAGGGAAGCTTCAGGAGCTCAATCAACGGCTCATGAGATGCTCATAGTTGGTGACCTATAGGAGCTCAGGCCCAAGGGCCCAGCTGCAGATTGCAACAACTCGGCTTCTGCTGGGGTAGTCTGACCCAGCTTGCTGTCTGGCACCAGGGTGGGCATAAGTTCAGGGCATCATTTTCCATTCTCGTTCAACAACAGCCCTTGTTGAGCTGTGAGAGAGCAGGCTGTAGGAGATCACTGACTAAGTGAAGCCCCTGTACATTTGACCTCCCAGCTTGTCCAAGGTGGCGGAGATGGTTGAAGCCATAGTCTGCATGGGTCCAATCTGAGTATCCCTGAGAGATTCTATTATTGATGTCAAGAGGCCTGAAGGATGGGCTCAGCTGTAACTGCCATCGAGGTGACCAGATACTCCATGGTTGACTGCAGAGTGTCAATGCCATGCGTAAGAACCCCAAACAAAAGGGTAATGGATTTCATTTTACTATTTGACATGTTCTGGAAACCCTCTGACAGGAAGTCCAATGCTTTCAGCAATTGCTGGTGCACAGAAATTAACCATTTTTTTAAATACTAGGCCTCTGAAATCTGCATGCCTGTCCTGTTCAGCAGAGTCAGGACATGAGCTGGCTCTCCAGTTAGCTCTACTCTTGGCCTTCCTTGCCACTATCACCTGCTCCTGCTCATTTGTGTTTGGTGAATCACTCAGTGCGGTCCTCTCAAAATCGTTAATTAAGTCACATAGGATGCTGATTTCTGCGCTGGTGTTTGGCATGGAAAGAGCAAGTAACAGCACATTGTCATCAGGGTGATCATTGTCAACTTGTCTGACACAAGTGTTAAAGTCTTCTAATAGATCTAGAAAAAGGGGAGAGGGACAAGGGTTAGGATATAGTTTCAATGGCTAGCACTTGCCAGATCACTGGCAGCACTATGCAACACCATGTTGTCATGTTCAGGAGGTAAGTGAGTGCGTGACTGAAAGAATTAAATAGAAAAAGGACAGATAGGAAAGATGCCCACAAACTCTGCTGCGAAACCAGGCCTCCAACTCTGTCATCTCTGAAGCTGACTGCTGTGTCTCCTCCCATAATGTCAGTGGTAGCCTCTTCCATTGGGGTGACTATTAGTAGAGTGGCAGGACCTCTTCCTGTGCTGTTGTGTGCAACCTTTTCCTGCAAGAAGAGTAGAAGCGTGTAAATATGAGTCCTGGTAAATGGCTTCCAACCCACGCCATGTACGAGCCAGCTTACCATAGCGTACACGATGACAGGAAGGAGCAAATGCGACCAAGATGGAGCAGTAGTTGTGCGGACAGTAGCAGCTTTTGAGGTAGTGATAGTAAGAAGGTGGAATGAAGTTTTCTGTGTTGATTTATGGACAACCATGGAAAGTGGGGAAGGGAAGGATTGATTGTGCAGAGGCAAAAGTAGTGTCCTACAGGACTGTTCAGGAGGAATGAGAGATGTGAAGTCTTACCTGAACACTCCAGGTGAAATCATTAAATTTCTTTCTGCGCTGCAGCTAGGTTCTGGAGAAAATACTGTTCACATTCGCATGCGGTGCCAGTTCACCAACTTGCCTTGGCATCCACCAACCGAGGAGAAGAGTACCCGTCTCCTCTCATGAAGTTGCTCCATCAGCATTTCCACGGCTAACTCCGAAAACCTCGGGGTCCTCCTGGCACTCTTCTTGCCCCAGACATCTCCCTGCAGCTTCATAAATATGCCATTCCTGTTTGGCCGCATCAAAAATTCACCTCCCCTTTAAGCTGCTGCAGACCCTTACGAATTTCCTGCTTCTTAATTGGTGAGCTGCCGATGGGAAGTATGTTTCATGCTAGCAGCTCACCTACCAAATGTAAATGAGGCCTAGAAAATGGGACTAGTCCCCCATTGACTTCCCCCAGCTCTCGCCCCCATCCACTTCCCACCGGTTTCATGGTGGGAGACCAAAATTGACTGTAACATTCGTTATCTAGGTATCAGCCTTCGCTCATTTGTAGCACTCTCACCTCTGGAGTCAGAAAGTCATGGATTCGAGCCCAACTTCAGAGACTTGAGCACATAATCTAGGCTGTCCAGTGCAGTAATGAGGGGATGCTGTATTGTCATATATGCTATCTTTTGGATGAGAAGTTAAACCAAGGCTCCATCTGCCCTCTCAGATTGATGTGAAAGATCCCATAGCACTGTTTGAGAAAGAGCAGTGGAGCTCTCCTGGTGCCATGGCCAACATTTATTCCTCAACCAACACCATCACAAACAGATTATTTGGAATGTTATCTCATTGCTGTTTGTGGGACATTGCTGTTTGCAAATTGGCTGTCTTGTTTCGCTACATTACAACAGTGACCAAACTTCAAAAGAACCTCCATGACTGTGAAGCGCTCTGCAATGGCCTGAGGTCATAAAAGGTACTAAATAAATGCACTTGAAAATAAGTGGGAGTCAGTTCATTGTAACAATTTGTTTGTACATCTACCAACAAATGTATAAGGACATTGATTTTCAATTCAGAGATTTAATGTAAGGATATTTTCAGTAACTACTTGAACATGACATAATGACCAAAAATGGAAGATCAACTGACTTTCTAATTTGGCCAGCCCAAGGCAGTCTCAATGTGCAACACCAAAAAGTTTTCAGTTAAGTTAATCTTGTCTCTTTTGTTTTTGTTTTCAAGTTAATAGCTAGACAGGGAGACAGGGATAAGTATAATAGCCCTACATTATATCTATCCTTGTCTCACTTTCTTCAGTTTAAATTGCCAGTTAACCACATCAAATTCTATTCGGCTGCTTGAATTTGACATTAGAAAGTTGCAAGCATATGATTAAAATTTAATGACATGCCTTCGACCTGTTAATGGAGACTGCAACCTGTAATAGGTTATTTAAAACCTTCAAGTAATATATTACACGTGGATCCTGATTTAACATGTTTAATTTGAGACCATACGTTCAGCTGCCTTTGCTTTAGCTTCCACCATTCACCGTGCCCACTAAGCCAAACTTCCCCCCCCCGCCCCACATCTTCCCTGAACCCACGTCTTTTTCCAGTTTCTCTCCCAACCCCACTCGTGCCCTCTCCGAGCTCATCTTGTCCATGAGCTCCACCTCCTGCTCCCTTGACCCCATTCTTACGAAACTGCTGACCACCCAACTTCCCTTCCTGGCCCCATGTTAGCTGACATTGTAAATGGTTCCCTCGCTTCAGATATTGTCTCTCTCCCTATCAAAACCACCATCATCATCTCCTCTTCAAAAAAATCCACACTCGACCCCTCTATCTTTGTACCCCCATTTCCAATCTCCCATTCCTTTCCCAAATCCTTGAAGGTATGGTCGCCTCCCAAATCTGTGCGTATCTTTCTCGTAACTCCATGTTTGAATCTCTCCAATCGGGTTTCTTCACCTGCCACAGCACTGAAACAGCCTTAACCGAATTTACAGATGACATCCTCTGTGACTGTGACCATGGTGCACTATCCCTCCTCTCTACAGCATTTGATACGGTTGACCACACCATCCTGCTCCAAAGCTTCTCCTTCTTTATCCAGCTCAGCATGACTGCCCTCACTAGGTTTCACTCAACTATCTATTCATAGCCAGATCATCTCCAGCAATGGCTTCTCTTCCAGCAATTGCACTGTTAACTCTGAAGGTCTCCAGGGAACTATCCTTGGCCCCCTCCTCTTCTTCATCTACATGCTGCCCCTCGGTGGCATCATCTGAAGACATGGGGTCAGGTTGCACATGTATGCTGATGACATCCACCTCTCTCGACCCCTCCGGTACCTCGGTGTTGTCAGACTGCTTTTCCAAAATCTAGTCTTGGATAGCTGTAATTTGCTCCAGTTAAACATTGGGATGCCCAAAGCTATCACCTTCAACCCCCACCATAAACTCTGTACCCTAGCCACTGATTCAATCCCCCTCCTTGACTATTGTCTCAGGTTGAACCAGACTGTTTAAAATCTCAGCATCCTGTTTGATACAAAGCTGAGCTTCCGACTCCATATCCTCTCCATCACAAAGACCACCTATTTCCACCTCATAACATTGCCCGCCTCAGCCCAGCTGCTACTGAAACCCTCATCCAAGCCTTTGTCATCTGCAGACTCAATTATTCCAATGCTCTCCTGGCCGACCTCCCATCCTCCACCCTCCATAAACTTCAGTTCATCCAAAACTCTGCTGACTGTATCCTAAACCGCACCAGGTCCCACTCACCTGTCATCCCGTGCTCGTTGACTTACAATGGCCAACGGTCCCCCAATGCTTCCAACTTAAAATTGTCATCCTCATGTTCAAATCCCTCCACGGCCTCACCCTCCCAATCTCTGCAACCTCCTCCAGCCAACAACCCGCCACGAACTCTGCATTCCTTCGACTCTAGCCTGTTGTGCATTTGCCACTCCCTTTTGCCCCACCGTTTCCGGCCATGCCTTTAGCTGTCTTGAACCTATGTTTTGGACTGCCCTCCCTATCCTCTCCGCCTCTCCCCCTCCCTCTCCTCCTTTATGACTCATTTTAAAATGCAGCTCTTTCAACAAGCTTTCAGTCACCTCTCCTAATGGCCTAGAATTTGGATGATGCTGCACCCATTTTACTGGTGTAAAATGGGCTCCAAAGTGCCCAATATGGCACGTGGCGACATTCTGACCTGAAAGTGCGCCATCTATCATATTGCTACAGGCATCAAAAAAGGCATCCAGGGCCTAGCCCCTTTGTATTTGCAAATAAGTGGCCTAACATCTGTTTGATGCCTCTTTTACCAAATTGGTTTGCCTTCAGGAAAACTAGGTCTACATGCAGCCTAACCCTTTAGGACCGATGAAGGCCGCCACCAAAAAGTTAATTTTTTTAAAAAAAGACTTACCTGAACGTGGAGCCAGGTGGTGCAGGAATACTCCTCCGAGCTCCATATTAAAACCATGGGCCACTGCCTGCCACCGCTCGACCCCCTCCCAATCGCACCCTCCCCAAGACCGACATGAAGGCTGCAATGGCACCAAATTCAAATGTTCTTCGAAGGCAAGCTGCCTAGGGATGCCCAGTAGGTATCTGCAGCTTGCCGGTCTGATGCACATGAGGCCTGATGCCCAATATCGGATGGGCCTCGGGTCAACCCGTTCCGGCGCAGGGATTGATTGCACGGCAGTCCGGCGCAATCCGATTACCAGGCCAAAATCTCTTTATTTGGCTTAAATTCCTTTTTTGTCTGATTACACCTCTGCGGAGCACTTTGAGATGTTTTTCTACATTAAAGGCGCCATATAAGTGCAAGTTGTTGTTCTTAGTGGGCACTGCAGTTATACAGATTGCAAATTGAGTCAACTTAACAAAGATATTTTTAAGGGTGTAGATCATTGCCTTACAGCTTCTATTGGGAACATTATACATAATCAGCGAAACATAATGTAAACACTGCTATTAATGCCAGAGGATCTGTATGGTTTTGAGTGTTATTCACTTATATTTTTGGGCAGGTTTCTACCGAAGTAAGAAACAGTCAGTACAATGGTTGGAAATAAATCAAGAGGGCTGATTTTAACCTGGCCTGGTGGGAATGGTGCGGGCGGGAGAATAAGCGAGCAGGGGTAACTTGGCAGGAGGGGGACGGGACGTTGCCACCACGTTCCCACCCACCAACAATTTTATTTGCCTGAATTCAGGCACAGCAAGGTTGCCTACCGCAGAGGAGTGGGGGCCTAATTAAATTGTCTCATCACGCCCCAAAGACATCATCGGGATGCGCATGCCATTTTAACTGGGACCCAACTTACTGGCACCCCTTCCCCACCCATAATTACATTGCCAGGGACCGTTTCCATGGGTCCCAGAACGGCGGCCTATCCCCAAAACCAATTTTGGCTCCCACCCAACGGCGGTGACATCATTCAGTATGTCAAATGTCCTCAACCACTCTTCCTGGCAACCTATTCCAGCTCTTTGATCACTGTCAGTGTAGAGAAATACTTCCTGATACCTATTCTAAAAGTGCTTTTCACAACCGTGAACCTGTGCCATC
The DNA here is from genome assembly GCF_035084215.1 of Heptranchias perlo. Classification (NCBI taxonomy): domain Eukaryota; kingdom Metazoa; phylum Chordata; class Chondrichthyes; order Hexanchiformes; family Hexanchidae; genus Heptranchias; species Heptranchias perlo. Next base: position 15,275,550 of record NC_090332.1, on the reverse strand, counting down.
TTCTTCTGCTGTCTAGCATATCTAGCATATAAACGTTCTCCCCTGTTAACGACTGAAGTATCCAGGCCTTCAGTTTTAAAACTGATGTAGCTTCATCAACCCAACAACAACTTGCATTCATATAGCGCCTTTAACGTAATAAAAACATCCAAAGGCGATTATAGCCACATTTATCTTTCGCACAAAAAACATTTAATTCTTTCATTGAAATAATTTGACGTGTGTTTGATAGGTGCTTGTAAACAACTCGTGGCACTGCATCATTCTCACTCTGTTAAACATCATGTTCTTTCAGTTTCCCACACAACTCCACTGGAAGGTTAGTTTGTCCAACCTAATTACCTGCGCTGTTCTTCTCCATGTTCTCCTGAAGGTACAGTCAGACATTCATCCATATGTCCATGCAGTAACCTCAGCACATCCCCTCCCTTTAGATATCCTAATAGAAGAGAAGATTATATTAACTCTCAACATGAGACAACATGGGCACAATTTTAATATGCAGGCAGGAAGAGTCGGGCGGGGGGGGGGGGCGATTTGCGGGCGCCAAACCTGGAAGGGAAGTAGGTGGGTTGCGATTTAATGAGGCCAATTAAAGCCTCTTCTGGGTTTTGCCCGGAATTGACAGGGCTGGCTGCCGACAGGAGCTGCACATCCGAGGTGGTGGGGGGGGGGGGGGGGGAGAAAGTGAGAGAGAGACCTCATCAGCCATTGGGAGAGAGATAATCTGATTATGGATTGTTTCCAAAGCATCTGGGCCTAGCTGTCTTCGTTATGCATTATTTTCCTCGTACCGTTATCATCCTGGCACAAGAAACTTGCATGAAATTGTTCTGAAACAAAACCAATGTCCAGGCTACACTTGCTTTTCTGTTGGGATTTTGTACTTTAGTGCTGGGAGTTGATTCTTGGTCAGCGACAAGAAAGAACGAACTTGCGTTTAAAGAACCCTGCAACTTTTAGGATTTCATAAATACTTGGCCATAGTAATATAATGTGGTTAATGAGCAGTTTATTAACTTTTCATAAAATATGACAAATTTGTGTCGATATTGCAATGCGTGTTTTATTCAGAAGTACTAGTCCATGTCTAAAAATTTCATGTTGACTCCCTACCTAACAGCACTGTGGGAAAACCTTCACCAAACGGACTGCAGCGGTTCAAGAAGGCGACTCACCACCACCTTCTCAAGGGCAATCAGGGATGAGCAATAAATGCTGGCCTTGCCAGCAATGCCCACATCCCATGAACGAATAAATAAAAATGCTGTAATCTGTCAGTCTTGTAATATTTCCATTCCCCATATCCCCAGTGCATTAATTTGATGCTATGTCTTCCATCATTGGGAGAGAGATTGCGGGGGAGGGGGGAAACAAAGCTCAGAGTGGGGGGGAGACATCAGACATCGGGGTGGGGGGTGCAGGTGACATCGTATGTAAGGTATATTTATTTAATTTTTACAATGGGAAATGTAATTTTATTTAATTTATTTAGTTTATTTTTCACTGATCCAGCCCTTCCCGCCTGGCTTTATCAGGTGTGAATCGGAAGCCATGGGAAAGCCGCCCAGGTATGGTCAAAATCTTTTTAACTGTCCAATATGCAAAAAATAAACTACCTTAAGTACCTCAATGAGGTACATTTGCTCCTTTAATTATCAGCCTGCCAGCTTTAATTGCCGGCGGGACTTCCGGGTTTGGGAACGGCGGGCGCACCCAGATGACTCTGGATCGTCTGCGTTCCTCAGCATGTTGGAGCCAGGATTCCTGCCCGCTCCAAAAAATCCCGATTTTCTTTGCTGCCGCCCCCCCCCCCCTCGCCCCCAACGCACCCAGACTTCCATTTTAAAATTAAGCCCCATGACTAACATACTGTTTTTTTTAAAAAACACAAGCAATCAGGCAGCCACAAGAACTGTATTTTTGGACTTATGGGGTTCAAATTTTAAAAGTTCACAAGGGCCTTAGTTGATGTGGCTGAGTATGATATCCTTGCAGTGTGAAACTACTTTCATTTTACTTAAATGGGGGGCTTCACATTCCTTAGTAGTGGCCAAGAGTTTGTACCCCACAAATCCTTGGTCATGTGTAAAGGGCAGCTAGCAGTTGGGTATCTACCTCTCAAGGTGCTGACCCATCTGCTCAACCCAGTAGTCCCCCTCAGACAACTGCAGAATAGGAAGGTAGTGGAAAGGAGCCATGTTTCAGTGCAGAGGCTGAAGTGCTAGCAATAGTTGCAGGGCCATCTCATAGCTTAGCAGAAAGAAGAGTCATGTGGCTCCAATTAAGGAGCAGCAAGCTGCCACCACATTTGCTCCTCCCCTGAGGTAGCACTTGGAAGGAGCACAAGATGAGGAAATTGATGACACACACCTTATGCTCGCACCGAGGAACTAAACATTAAAGCACAGACACAGACCTTAAGTAGGGAAATAAAGTGGTTGCACCTTCTTTGGAAATTACTGTAAATCTATCATCAGAAGGGACATATGAATGTTGCAAGTGGTAGGATGCAGACTGGGATGGTAGTATAGGTGATTATGCACAGCATGTTGTCATGTTGTTAATGGGGCCAGTATGTTACAAAGGGGACCACAGGTGTATTAATGCAATGTCACAAATGCAGCTTTTAAGTGAAAGTCCTGTCAGTCAATGATTGATGCATCAGTCTTTCTGGCTACATATCAACCTCATCCATTTCATTTTCCTCTTCATCTTCCTCTGCCAAGGCTGACCTTCCTGGTTCTTTGAGTGAAGGGTTTTCCCTCTCTGTATTGCAAAATTATGCAGGATGCAGCTGATGCTGATAATTTTCAACACCTCTGTAGAGCAGCACCCACCTGGCCTGTCCAGACTGCAGGATCTCTGTTTCAGCATGTCAACTGTTGGGTGGAGTTGTTAGTTTTATAAGATTTCCTTTCGGCCTCTGTTCAGGGGTTCCTCAATGGTGTTCAAACTCAGGGATCCTTGAAATAGTGCTGGCACTGTGGACTGACAGAAAGTAAAGGCATCGTGGCTGCTGGCAGGGTAATGCTCATTCAGCTGCATTTTTCTGTTCCTGTGGTCTGATATCACTAGCGCATTGATAGAATAAAAGCCTTTCCTATTCTTATATGCCATGGAATTATTGTTAGGGACCCTTTCTGACCACAAATGCATTATCAATGAAACCCTGCATATTAGGGAAACCTTCTACGTGATAAAAACTGCTGCACTCTCTCATGCTGTTGCCTCCTTTTCATAGGGAGATGGATAAAATGTTTCCCATTTGGCAAACAACGCTTCTGTAGCCTGTTTGGTGCATTGGTGAGCCAAAGTCTGACAAATGTGGCAAATGTTACCAGAATGGATGGAAAGGATCTGGGCGCATCAAAGTTTAATGGTGTAGTGGCTTTGACAACGATGAGCAGGCTGTCCCCCTTTGCTAGATCTTATCAACAGACCAGGCTTAAGAGATAGCACAACTCTATTGTTCCGTCAACTCATGAAGTGGAGCTACAAAGGCATGTCTCCTCAAATGTGCCCAAGTAGGTATGTGTGGAGCTGAAAAGGTGATTCCTGGGTTGATTCCAAGTGGGAGCTTGGTGCCTGAGGAGACAGCATACTTGCTCTTCTTCTGTCTGCCTGAACTCTTCTTCCTCCTCCAAATCCATGAGAGCCACTGGCAGGCTGACTGAAACGCCCAAGTTGAGCAATGTGGTTAGAACTCAGCTTTGCAGTGATGGCTGAAAGTCACTGCAAAAGGACTCCTGTATTGAAAACTGGGCATCCATGGGGCGCTGTGGGCCATCAGCAGCAGCAGAATTGTATTCCAGCACAATCTGTAACCTCATGGCCCGGCATATTCCTCACTCTACCATTACCAACAAGCCAGGGGATCAACCCTGGTTCAATGAGGAGCAGCACCAGGCGTACCAAAAAATGAGGTGCCAACCTGGTGAAGTTACAACTCAGTAATACATGCATGCTAAACAGCAGAAGCATCATACCAAAGACAGAGCTAAGCGATTCCACGACCAACGGATCAGATCAAAGCTCTGCAGTCTTGCCACATCCAGTCCTGAATGGTGGTGGACAGTTAAACAACTAACGGGAGGAGGAGGTCTGTAAACATCCCCATCCTCAATGATGGCAGAGTCCAGCACGTGAGTGCAAAAGACAAGGCTGAAGCGTTTGCAACCATCTTCAGCCAGAAGTGCTGAGTGAATGATTCATCTCGGCCTCCACCTGATATCCCCACCATCACAGAAGCCAGTCTTCAGCCAATTCGATTCACTCCACGTGATATCAAGAAACAGCTGAGTGCACTGGATACAGCAAAGACTATGGGCCCCGACAACATCCCGGCTGTAGTGCTGAAGACTTGTACTCCAGAACTAGCCGCGCCTCTAGCCAAACTGTTCCAGATTATTGCTCAAGATAAAGAATCACTGGATTGGGGGTAATATTCTGGCATGGGTGGAGGATTGGTTATCTAACAGAAAGCAGAGAGTTGGGATAAATGGTTCATTCTCGGACTGGCAACCAGTAGCCAGTGGTGTTCCGCAGGGGTCGGTGCTGGGTCCCCAACTCTTTACAATCTATATTAACGATTTGGAGGAGGGGACCGAGTACAACACATCAAAGTTTGCAGATGATACAAAGATGGGAGGGAAAGTGGAGAGTGAGGAGGACATAAAAAACCTACAGGGGGATATAGACAGGCTGGGTGAGTGGGTGGAGATTTGGCAGATGCAATACAATATTGGAAAATGTGAGGTTATGCACTTTGGCAGGAAAAATCAGAGAGCAAGTTATTATCTTAATGGCGTGAAACTGGAAAGTACTGAAGTACAAAGGGATCTGGGGGTCCTAGTGCAAGAAAATCAAAAAGTTAGTATGCAGGTGCAGCAGGTGATCAATGGCGGAGCAGGCTCGAGGGGCCGATTGGCCTACTCCTGCTCCTATTTCTTATGTTCTTATGTTCTTATGTAGCTACAACACTGGCATCTACCCAACAATGTGGAAAATTGCCCAGGTATGTCCTGTCCACAAAAAGCAGGACAAATCCAATCCGGCCAATTACCGCCCCATCAGTCTACTCTCAATCATCAGCAAAGTGATGGAAGGTGTCGTCGACAGTGCTATCAAGCGGCACTTACTCACCAATAACCTGCTCACCGATGCTCAGTTTGGCTTCCGCCAGGACCACTCGGCTCCTGACCTCATTACAGCCATGGTCCAAACATGGACAAAAGAGCTGAATTCCAGAGGTGAGGTGAGAGTGGCTGCCCTTGACATCAAGGCAGCATTTGACCGAGTGTGGCACCAAGGAGCCCTAGTAAAATTGAAGTCAATGGGAATCAGGGGGAAAACTCTCCAGTGGATAGAGTCATACCTAGCACAAAGGAAGATGGTAGTGGTTGTTGGAGGGCTCATCTCAGCCCCAGGACATTGCTGCAGGAGTTCCTCAGGGCAGTGTCCTAGGCCCAACCATCTTCAGCTGCTTCATCAATCACCTTCCCTCCATCGTAAGGTCAGAAATGGGGATGTTCGCTGATGATTGCACAGTGTTCAGTTCCATTCGCAACCCCTCAGATAATGAAGTAGTCCGTGCCCGCATGCAGCAAGACCTGGATAACATCCAGGCTTGGGCTCATAAGTGGCAAGTAACATTCGCGCCAGACAAGTGCCAGGCAATGACCATCTCTAACAAGAGAGAGTCTAACCACCTCCCCTTGACATTCAACAGTATTACCATCGCCGAATCCCCCACCATCAACATCCTGGGGGTCACGATGGACCAGAAATTTAACTGGACCAGCCATATAAATACTGTGGCTACAAGAGCAGGTCAGAGGCTAGGTATTCTGCGGCAAGTGACTCACCTCCTGACACTCTTGACTCGTGCCTTTCTACCATCTACAAGGCACAAGTCAAGAGTGTGATGGAATACTCTTCACTTGCCTGGATGAGTGCAGCTTCAACAACACTCAAGAAGCTCAATACCATCCAGGACAAAGCAGCCTGCTTGATTGGCACCCCATCCACCACCCAAAACATTCAATCCCTTCACCAACGGCGTACTGTGGCTGCAGTGTGTACCATCCACAGGATGCACTGCAGCAACTCGCCAAGGCTTCTTCGACAGCACCTCCTCTACCAACTAGAAGGACAAGGGTAGCAGGCACATGGGAACAACACCACCTGCACGTTCCCCTCCAAGTCACACACCATCCCGACTTGGAAATATATCGACGTTCCTTCATCGTCGCTGGGTCAAAATCCTGGAACTCCCTTCTTAACAGCACTGTGGGATAACCTTCACCACACAGACTGCAGCGGTTCACCACCACCTTCTCAAGGGCAATTAGGGATGGGCAATAAATGCTGGCCATGCCAGTGACGCCCACATCCCATGAATGAATAAAAAAAAGAAAGAATTCAGCAGCAGAACAAAGTAATGTATAAGCAATAATATGTAAGCAGAAACAATAGTTTGGGTATTCAAACAAAGCAGCATAATCCACTTGCAAAAAAAACAGCTGGTCCCAGCTTTAAGAATCGAAGTTCAGTAGCAAACAGCAGGGCAGCCAAGAAGCACCTGTTTTATATGAGCAAACAATACACAGAGTGAATAGTCCAGAAAATATGGGTAATTCCTTGCGGGATCAATTCGACATAATCTGCATTGAATATGGCACACACACACTCACAGCTTGGCTTGCAAAAAAACTTTAAAATTTTGAGATTGTGGAATTGGGAGGCAATGATGCCAGTGCTCAGGTCTATCTCCCAAATTCTGTGATGAATGCAAGTGGAATGTATGGATGTGCTCTACAACCCCACCACTGAGGAATCAGCCCTGGTATCCTTCATTAATGAATTTGCCTTTCTGGTGCTGAGTATCTAGAAAGTGTGTAAATTATGCCAAGGATACTAAAGGTGCAATCTTAGAGTTCGCACTGCTGATGGGGAGTCTCACTTCCTAGCGGTGCATTTTGGAAACTCAGGCACGTGCTGTCCAATAAACCCTGGACTATCAGGGCAGCCTGATCCAAACAACGTTTAAGACATCCTCAATCTGTGATTACAGTCTTTTAATTAGCCAAGATACATTACTTGTTTATAATATGTAATATTTAGAGGATGGTCAATTCTTCATATTTTCAATGGTGTTCAGTCTCCTTGAAATTGTAGCTGTATTCAATAATAGTGCATATCTTGAGACCTCAGAGGAAATCACGACATTTCCTACTGTGAATTACACAAGAATTCACTGTCATTGTATCACATAATATCATGCATTTAATAAACCTTTGACACACAATCTAACTGCACTATTATGCTATAGGACGTGGAACCATCTCCCCCCTCTTTTAAGCCCATCCCCTCAGCTTCCTCAAAAAGGTGAGTTTCTGAATTTTGGGCATGTCTTCGAAGTGAAGCACTAAGTGGGGGACACAAGTTTCCTCAGTGGGAAAGGAGAAATATTGAACAGCAAGTAATCCTGGTGCTGATCATGTGCACCTCTGCATGGGCAGTTCAGTTGTAAAGATGCCTGGAACTGGTCAATGTTCAGCCTGGGGAAATGGTGCATGGTGCAGGGGGAAGCTTGAAAAGGAGAGCGAACAATGCAAAACATTTTCTAAAAAAAATCAAAACATGGGTCACAAATAAATGTTTTAAAAATAAGAATCAGCTGCTCCAAAACCCAAGGTGAGTGGTGTTATTTGATAGTGTGTGTGTGTGTGTGTGTGTGTGTGTGGGTGTGTGTGTGTTTTGACAGAGTATAAAGGCAACGGTACAGTTGCAGCAGTGTTACTGCAGAGGTTTTTGAACAATCTTACCTTGTGCTACTTCACTTCCAGAACAAATTGGAGCAACACTCCAGAGAGTTTGCTGGAATGCGGCATCAACCTGTAAACTGCTACAGCCATATGACAAATGCTGCAAAAAAACAAGATCAGTTCAGCACCGGCTCGAGACTGCCAGGTCACACTTAAATACATTCGAACAGAATTCTGATATTGTAAAACACCCATACCTCTTAAACCAATCAAAGGTGTAAATATTACAGCCTTCAGACCTGCTTCCAGAATTCATTATATTACCATTCAGCTGATAAAACTTTAATAAGACAAATATAATAACAGGAAGATAGTTTAACATGTTTATTCAGTCTGTGCCTGTTTTATTTTATCTAAATAGAAGTGGATTCAGACTTCATGTAGCATTACATGTCATCTACCTACATAGATAAGCATGACTGCATTGTTACACATGCTACAAACCAAATCATAAACTAATGCTTCTGAACCTTCCAGATAATGCAAGAAAAATGGGGTCAACGCTAATCAAGAATTCCAGGCTACTCATTATCATAAAACATGTTGGTAGATTTTCGCATTTAATTTATTAACTGAAATCTAGCTTCTATATTAGGAATGAAAATGGAAGCATTCGCTCCCCACTGTGTACAACTTTCTGACAATGATAACAAATTAACTGCTTCCTACACATTTCCTCCTTTTCCTGCCAATCCCCCCACCCCCTTGTCCTCGCCTGCGGCATTGACTTGTTGCTGGGATATGTTTCCACAAGCATTGTTCACCCTTCAGACCCTCAACCAAGTGGCCATTCTTCATGTGCGGGCTATTCTATCATAAGGCACTTTAAAGGCAAGCTTCTAAAGTCCTTATCCAAAATCGCACATATAGACTTCCAGCAGGAGTCAATGGATAATAAACAAGAGTGGGCATCCTCAATGATTTTTCCTTCATTAACTTAGGGACCATGAGGCCTTACGTATCACTGCCTGACAAAAATCAACTAACAGCACAGACTGGCGATCGAACCTGTATATATGGCTCAGCTACTCATGGGCTTAACTGGGGGAGCCATTGGGGAGTTAAGTTTTTCAAAGTTTCCAAGTACTATACTGTTTGAAAATACATCATACATATTTAGATAAAATAAAACAGGCCAGACTGAATAAACATGTTAAACTATCTTCCTGTCCTTGTAGAGACTTGAAGCAAAATTAACAAAGCAAATGGTTTGCTGTCAAAACTGGATGATAAGGGGATTTAAGGGGAAGCTAGATGAACACATGAGGGAGAAAGGAATAGAAGGTTATTCTGACACGGTTAGATGAAGTAGGGTGGGACGAGGCTCATGTGGAGCATAAACATCAGCTCAGAACAGTTGGGTTGAATGGCCTGTTTTTGTGCTGTAAATTCTATGTAAAAATGTTAAAGGGCTTTCTGTGATTTTGATGAACAAATACGTATAATGCTAAATTGGTAGAATATAAGAACATAAGAAATAGGATCATGTGTAGGCCATACGGCCCCTCGAGCCTGCTCCGCCATTCAATCAGATCATGGCTGATCTTCGACCTCAACTACACTTTCCTGCCTGATCTCCATATCCCTTGATTCCCCTGGAGTCCAAAAATCTATCTATCCCAGCCTTGAATATACTCAATGACTCAGTGTCCACAGTCCTCTGGGGTAGAGAATTCCAAAGATTCACAACCCTCTGAGTGAAGAAATTCCTCCTCATCTCAGTCTTAAAAGGCCAACCCCTTATCCTGCGACTATACCCTAGTTCTAGACTCTCCAGCCAGGGGAAACAACCTCTCAGCATCTACCCCTGTCAGCCCCCTCAGAATCTTATATGTTTCATTGAGATCACCTCTCATTCTACTAAACTTCACAGAGTAGAGGCCCTTTCTACTCAACCTCTCCTCATAGAACAATTCTCTCATCCCAGGAATTAATCTAGTGAACCTTTATTGCACCGCCTCTAAGGCAAGTATATCCTTCCTTAGATAAGGAGACCAAAACTGTACGCAGTACTCCAGGCTAGGTCTCACCAAAGCCCTGTACAATTGCAGTAAGACTTCCTTACTTTTGTACTCCAACCCCCTTGCAATAAAGGCCAACATGCCATTTGCTTTCCTAATTGCCTGCTGTACCTGCATGCTAGCTTTTTGTGTTTCTTGTACGAGTACACCCAAGTCTCTCTGGACACCAACATGTAATAGTTTCTCACCATTTAAAAAATATTCTATTTTTCTATTCTTCCTACCAAAGTGAATAACCTCACATTTCCCGATATTATACTTCATCTGCCACCTTCTTGCCCTCTCACTTAACCTGCCTATATCCCTTTGCAAACTCTTTGTGTCCTCCTCACAGCTTACTTTCCCACCAGCTTTGTATCATCAGCAAACTTGGATACATTACACCTGGTCCCTTCATCCAAGTCATTAATATAGATTGTAAATAGCTGAGGCCCAAGCACCGATCCTTGCGGTACCCCACTAGTTACAGCCTGCCAACCTGAAAATGGCCCGTTTACCCCTTCTCTCTGTTTTCTGTCTGTTAACCAATCCTCTATCCAAGCTAATATGTTACCCCCAACCCCATGAGCCCTTATCTTACGTAATAACCTTTTATGTGGTACCTTATCGAATGCCTTTTGAAAATCCAAATATACTACATCCACTGGTTCCCTTTATCTACCCTGCTCGTTACATCCTCAAAAAACTCTAATAAATTTGTCAAACACGATTTCCCTTTCATAATGTTGACTCTGCTTAATCATATTATGATGTTCTAAGTGCCGTGTTACCACTTCCTTAATAATGTATTCCAGCAGTTCCCTGTTTTCTCTCTCCCTCCTTTCTTGAATAGCTGGGTTACATTTGCTACCTTCCAATCTGCTGGAACCGTTCTAGAATCTAGGGAATTTTGGAAGATCATAACCAATGCATCCACTATCTCTGCAGCCACCTCTTTTAGAACCCTCGGAAGTAGGCCATCAGGTCCAGGGGATTTATCGGCTTTTAGTCCCATTAGTTTCTCAAGTACTTTTTCTCTACTGATATTAATTACTTTAATTTCCTCACTCTCCTTAACCCCTTGGTTCCCCACTACTTCTGATATGCTTTTTGTGTCTTCTTCTGTGAAGACAGATACAAAATATTTGTTTAACGCATCTGTCATTTCCTGATTCCCCATTATAATTTCTCCTATCTCAGCCTCTAGGGGACCATCATTTACTTTTGCTACTCTCTTCCTTTTTACATACTCTTACAAGAAGCTCTTACAATCCGTTTTTATATTTCTTCCTAGTTTACTTTCATATTCTATTTTTATCAATTTTTTGGTCGTCCTTTGCTGGTTTCTAAAACTCTCCCTCAGGCTTACTACTCTTCTTAGCAACATCACAGGCCTCTTCTTTTAATCTAATACTATCCTTAATAAATCAGAGGATGTTAGCTTGCAAGAATTGGAACAGGAAATTTGCGATATTTTACTCACCAGGTACCGTTCTGAGGAAATGCTGACTAAGATAAGGTCATCGCCTACACGTACTTTTTCTCCTTCTGAACGTTGTTTGGAGGCTGGGTGTATAGTCCACCAGCAGGCCTCCCCTATACAAACAGGAAAATTAAACATTTCTCTGTAAGTTTATACAGCATTGTGTCTATTTTTCAGCGTGAACATTGCTATTATAACAGTAAATCACAGAGATAAATGTAGACTGAATTCTATACCCAAAGTGACAATAATCAGCCCTTTTTAGATTAATTCACTGACCAGACTCATGAAGCAAATACAGCTGTCCCTTGATATATGTTCATTTACACTACTATTTCAGAATGTTATTTTTACAAATTTGCAACATATGTTCCACTACTTTTCAGCTTTAAAAAGGTCCCAAAATTCCAAATTACACTGTACCCTGTATATTCTATTGTTTTTTTAGTTATAAATGGTCACCATTTTTTTTTTGCAATTGAGTAGAGCATTTTAGAATGGAGGAATGCAACCTTATGTCCACAGATACTCCTGCAATTGTTTGGTATGAAGCAGTCAAATTTGTGGGACTCGTTTCGGATGTTATCTGCATGATACCCAATCTTCGGTTGGCCCTTGCGCACTTTGCTGCAGTGGTTGATGCTGAGTGTCTGTCTCCACTTCTCTCACCACCTTTCTAATCTAGATAATAGTCCCCAATTGCCACACTATTCTATCATACAACATACATCTGCTTTGTTACTCAAGTAGGCCTCTCTAAAACAATATGGGTAATTGTTGAACCTGCTACATGAAATAGAACAAAACCTACATTCCTACTCCTTACCACATGTCCATTTTAAAGTATAATGCATCCTTCAAACGTACCTGTTGTATCTTCCTGTAATCCAACGTCAAAGGCCAGTTTGTCTGTTGACGATCGAGATGTAGACAAACAACAGAGATACTTGGAAACAAAATGCATCATAGCAACCGATTAAAATTTCAGACTGGTGATAGTTAAGCTGAGAAGATGGTAATGATTACAATCAAATAGCAGATCACTTTTGAGGAATTTCCATTCTCTCCAAGTCAGTTCAAGCTACTTAGTGTAAAATAAGTTTTGCAATTTCTTAAGAGTTCAGTAAACCTGAAATTCTTAATGATCTTTTGAAATGAATTCTTATTATGTTGCTGGTCAACATATCAGCAACAACGGCTACTATGAATGCCATGTAGATATCAAGCAGTCAGGTATCATTTCAGCACATTAGAACACCTTGGCCTGACAATGCACTGCAGATGGGTTCAGAAAATCAATTTAGATATTTTCTGTTAAGAATGTGTGAAAATCAGATCAGTTCTAGTTCCTTGTATTTAGCTACCATAATAATTAAGAGAGAATCTGAATTCCACTCAAGAATCTTGATGTGAATTCGTTAACAGAAAGCAGTAAATTAATCATTCTTACCATTCCACTGTAGGAATGTCTGAGCAACACTGCGTGTCCATACAGAAGAGTCCGATGGCCTCCACCTTGAGCTGTCTGTTTAGTAAATGATGATAATGTTCAGGGTATTACATCAAATGAAGCACAGTACCTCTGTGTTGCAGCCATTGACAATTCAATTTACTGTCCTTTTAAGTATTCGGCAGTTAACAAAACAAATAGAATTCTGCAATAAAATGCTAAATCAGAGGATATCAAGCTGTAACTGTACATTGCTTGGGTCAGAATGTAACAGGAATGGTGTGTCCAGTTTTGGTCATCAAGACACAGGGAAAAAATTTGAGCTCTGGGGGTAGTACAGAGGAGTGATGAAGCTGATCCCTAATGTTAAATCTCAAAGAAATACTGAAGAAATGTTGGCTGTTGAGCCTCAGTGTACCCTATTGAGGTAAATAAGATTTTATTCATTCTTTGGGTATGGGCGTCACTGGAAAGGCCGGCATTTATTGCCCATCTCTAGTTACCACAATTGAGAGGCTGGCTAGGCCATTTCAGAGGGTGGTTAAAAGTCGGGATCTTGGGTTCATGTCACACTACACGTAACCCCACCAGCGAACAAATGTTATCTGTTTTTAATATAACGGGTCATTGACTGTCTTCCTTCTCTCTCTCTCTCTCTCCTTTTTTTGGGGGGGTTTATATATTCGGTGGCCTTTTTAGGTGACACCTTTCTGTCTGCTCACTGTGATTGCCTTGGCAACGGGCAGTAATCACCAGGCATTGTTCTGTGATTTTAAAATGCGAAGGATTCGAAAATCTCATTTCCACACCGTTCACCTGACGAAGGAGGAAGCCTCCGAAAGCTTGTGGAATTTAAAATAAATTTGTTGGACTATAACTTGGTGTTGTAAAATTGTTTACAATTGTCAACCCCAGTCCATCACCGGCATCTCCACATCATGGTTAAAAGTCAACCACATTGGTGTGGGACTGCAGTCACATATAGACCAGACCAGATAAGTACAGCAGGTTTCCTTCCCTAAAGGGCATTAGTGAACCAGTTGGATTTTTACGACAATCTGACAGCTTCATGGTCACTCTTACTGGTACCAGCTGTTTATTTCCAGATTTTCTGAGCTGAATTCAAATTCTCAAACTGTCATGGTGGGATTTGAACTCATGTTCTTTGGATTATTAGTTCAGTAACCTATCCACTACACTACGGTACCCACAGAGTAAAATATTAAATCATACAAAAAGTCTTCTTCAAGTAAAGAATGATTAACACTTGGAAGCGACTTCTGGATAAGGTATTGGAGGCAAAAATTGGAGTCCGATAAGATATAGAGAACTTCGATCTAAGCGTAAAAAGGGCAGTAGCAGATCAGCTATCCATTATACACCCCGCCCAATATACATTTCAATGGAAAAGAAACTTAGGCAGGGTGTATAATGGGCTGACGATCTGATCCGATCGCTATCACCCATTTTATGCCCCCACCAAAGTTGAAAATTCCGCTCATAGTTAGATTGTATGATTGGGCTGGAGGGGGGAAATTGTGGGTATTTCTAGATGGATGAACTAAGATGAAAAAATCTCCTTTTTCACACTTTTATCTGTGATCTTTAACTGATAACAACACCAAGTGCTCGGATGAAGAAAGGAGGGAAGGAAAACCATCACCATGAGAATCTTAACAAGATCCCCACAACACCTTCTCATGGCCGATCCAGAAAGAGCATGGGCAGTGCCGATGGAAGTAGGGTACAGAACAGGTTAGTGGATATTAACAAGAGATTTCTATTCAATTCAAAAATGATAACATTTATCATAAAGGGAAACAAAAATGAATGACTCTTAACACTTCATTTTGAATAGTAATTATTATTTGTACACATGCAAAAATCTAAACAATTCTGTATATCTGCTCATGGTGCAGAAAAGCTCACATGCTCCCCAAAGGGTTATTTTTGTTGAACATGATTCCAATTATAGTATTTATATAGTGGTGTCACATAATTCTGTACAATAAATGCTGTATTCACACAGCATGGGTTCCGATATTTTGTTAGTGTGGTAGACCTTCTCATAACCCTTTCCCTTCTAAGCGGCCTTTGTTTAAAAATGGGAATTTGTGAATGGTCCACCCAGTTAGTTTCTCTAAAAAAAAGCCAATGTAATCAGGTGTTAAGTAGCCATCTGAAAAACAAGTCAACCCCTGTGCAGAGGCCTCTAATTTGCATTTCTTCTTGAAAACTGCAACCCATAAAGCCATCGACCAGGTCTGGAGAAATTGATTAAGAGATTTACAGAGCTTGCTGTGTCAGACCAGACTTAAACCAAACAAACATGAAGCATTCAATCATATTGGGATTAGGAATGCCTTTTAGGACAAGAGGAACTTCCCATAATAAAACAAGTGTAGATTTAGCACCTTCTAACTCCATGGCAATCCCTATATCGATAGACAGCAACATTTCAAACACAATGGGCCCGATATTAGGAGGGCGGTGGGTTGGCAGCGGGGGGTCGACTGGGCGCGTGGGTAACGCGCCCAGTGAAATCGGGGTGCTCCACACGCAATCGCAGCTTGACTGAAGGTACTTACCTTTGCTTCCGGGTTTCGTGCTGGAAAGCTGCGCAGCGGGCAGACTGCAAATGCACAAAGGGGCAGTCTCCACTGACTGATGCTGCAGAAAATAGGCAAAATTACAGCATGGAGCAGCCCATGGTTTAATGATGCCTCACTCCAGGCATTATTGGGTAGGGTGAGGAGGAGGGGGAGGACAGAGATCTTCTCCCCGGCGGGCGGGAGGAAGTGGCCTGCCTCTGCCACCAAGAAGGCCTGGCTCAAGGTGGCAGAGGAGGTCACCTGCACCACCAACATATCGCGCACCTGCATACAGTGCAGGAGGCGCTTCAATGACCTAAGTAGGTCAACCAAAGTGAGTACACTTACTCATTCTCCTACACTCCGTCTGCCACATAACCGCCCCCACCCCACATCTCCTTCTGCACTGCCAACACTACTCTATCACATCACTCCTCACACCCACTCAAAGCTCATCCTCATCTTACCTGCACTTACTCACCTCGCCAGTACTCATCCCGCTACTACCACTCAACCCAATCCTCATACAATCTCATGGCTCTATCTCATACACACCCTCTCATGCATCTCTTTCACAGTCAGCCTCACTCAACCTGCCACTACCTGTGCTGCAGCCACAGGGCACGCATCACGTATGTGCAGTAGGAAGCGTAAGGCAAACGTGTCGTGAGCATGAAGGGGATGCACGAGGGCGTTTGAGGGTTTGTCATGGTTTTTACTTATATTTAATTTCTGATCAACTCACATTACATATTATATTGTCACCACTACTGCCACGTCTTTGCGAATCTTGTCTGGTTTGTGCAATAATGCCCTTTCCTGAGGATCACAATGAAGACCCACAACTGATGCCACCCATTGTGTCACTGCAGAGGGGATGTAGGTGTATTTGCAGGGTTCTTTTGTACAGACGACTGAGAGACGTCGGCGATGTCCCCGGTGGCACCCTGGAAGGATGTGAAGGAGAAGTTGTTGAGGGCAGAGGTGACTGACAGCGACAGGTAAGAAGATGGTACTCGGGCCAGTCGTGAGCAGCTCGGCATGAAGGAGGCTGCAGATGTCCACAACTACATGTCGAGTGACTCTGAGCCTCCAAGTGCACTGCTGCTCAGAGAGGTCCAGGAAGCTGAGCCTCGGTCTGTAGACCCTGTGCCGAGGGAAGTGCCCTCTGCGACGCATCTTTCTCTGCCGTTGCCCTCCCGCCTGCTGTGCAGTTGGCTGTGTCACAGCACTGTGTTGTGGAGCTCCACGTGTCAGAGGTGGACGGCGCGGCCGGCGAGGCTGGTGATGCTGTTCGTCCTCCGAGAAGGTCATGACTGCAGCTACGGCGGCCCCCATCCGGAAGATGTATGTTTGAGGGCGTCCGCAAGGTAGGTAAATGTGTCTGGACACTGGGGTAAGTGTGCAAGTTGGTGAATTTTATTGTTAGGAGGAGAGTGGTGGAGGCCAAACTTTGTCCAAAGTGATAGAGTGGCCTCCTGCAATGAGTGAGGGTCTCTCCTCCGACCTGTCAAATGGACCTTTGCAGCTGCCACAGGCTGATAGCTGCAACACGTCCATTTGAACTGGGAGTGTTTCCCCCAGTACGGGAAACAGTCCCAGTTGACTTGAAAATCCCACCCCTCCTAAAATATCAGGTCAATCAGGTCTGTAAACGACCTGAAGTACCTAGTTAATTACTTTAAGTGGTATCCCGCCGGCTTTAATTGCTGGCAGGAGTCCCACATGCGGGGGCTGCGCGCGCATCTAAGCTCGTCACTGGGGAACCCGGAAGTGGGCGGGTTGGAGCCGGGCTCCGGACCAGCCCCGGGAATCCCCGATTTTCAAAGCCCCCCCCCCCCGCCACGAACACACCCGCTCGGGGGTGCGAAAATCGAACCCAATAATGCTGAATTCACTATGGAATGTATCAAAAGATCTTCAAAAGGGGGAGTTGAGTTCTTGGGCTGCATCTTGATCTTGACAGATTGTGTTACCGCAGTGGCCCGGATGGAGGTCAAACTTGATTCAGTATTTCATAGTGAGCATGAAATAGTGAGAAAAAAATCAGAGGTTGTGGTAACATTTAAACCACCGTTGACAATATAATTGGACTTGATATAGCAGGATGGAGAGAATCAAGCGATAATATAATGAATATACTGGATTTCCAAATAATAGTACTCTATTCATATTTGAAAGTGTGCCAAATGAGTCAGTTTCTCAGGTGTCTCGTAGCTGTTGCCACTGCACCTGCTCTCTCTTCTTCATGGGCCAGGTCTATAGCATCAACAGTGTCATCATCTGGCATCCTCTTGTAATCTGCCATCAATCCGTTCCTGACTGTAAAGTTGTGAATCATGCTCCCATGATTCATGAGGTAGTGTTTGGTGTACACTGCAAGGCACCCTAGGTCCTATCCAGACACCAGAACCTTCCTTAAAGCATCTCAATGGCTTGTTCAATTCTTATTCTTGTCTTTACGTGTGCTTTATTGCAGTACTCCGTTGCAGCCCTAGTGATCCTACGAAGAGGGAGCCATGGGAGCAGCAACTGTTCCTTGTTACCCAACAGCCATCTTGGCCCTTGCCTCTACTATTGCAATGGAGCTAAGATGCTGGATGGACGAAGTATAAAAGCATCATGACAGCTCCCAGCATGTTGTGAATTCATGTACAAGAAGCTGTGCCCACATTGGGAATATGCTGCACATTTAGGGAACTGGAGCCTTTGCAATTCATATAAATATGGGGATTTACATTTGGGGAATGCAATGCCACACGGGTGCAATCAATAGCCCCGATAATTCTTGTTTGATGGCCCTCTCAGTCATCTGTGTAAGAACACTTTAAAATTGTATAAATTGAGCTGCCATGGCAAAGACAACATGGGTCACTTGCCAATTGGCTGATCTAACAAAAGTCCCCTGTGGTTCTCTGGATTGAGCTTGCGGCATTAAAGTTGAGTGCTGTGGTCACATTTTTTGTGTGTAGTGAGAGCTGTCTGTGCTATGGATCTTGGTTGCAGATCCGGCTGCAGCAACGGAGCTCCTCCAAAAATGCATTTAAGGGGAAGCTAGGTAAGCAGTTGAGGGAGAAGGTAATAGAAGGTTACACTGATTATGTTAGATGAAGAATGGTGGGAGGAGGCTCGTGTGGAGCATAAAACACTAACATGGGCCAGTTGGGCCGAACAGTCTGTTTCTGTGCTGTACACTCTATGTAATTCATGACTGAAGCGCAGCCTCCTCAGACAGAGCCCCTGGGAAAGGTCTTGGAATGCATCTTGCGTCTATAGATTCTGCAGAATGGGTAGTTCAGAGATGATCAGGTTGTCCCCTGGTGCAGCCTGATTGATCTGGCTTCACATAACCTCCTCTTCCTCCAACGTATAAATTATGTAATGTGGGATTTCCAGTGGGAAGCCCATTGTGCAGCCCTCTGATCATAGCTCAGTAATTCTCTCGGACTAGAATGCTGTTGAGGGTAATACAATGATGGAAGCGAAGGCATCCTGGGTAGAAAAGAAAAGAAAATTGCAATACCTGCAGTGAGTCCTAATTTATAGACAAAATTTTCCACGAGCAATCTCAATGAGCTGTGCCCCTTTAGTGAAGTACTTCTGCCTTGATGAATTGGTCCTAGAAAACTGCGCCTTTTAAACATTGTCACGGGCAGATGGGAAGGCGGAAGTCCAGTAATTTAGGACAGGTGAGGTCATCACCTAAATCAGCCACGTCAAAAATTCCTGGTCCTGCAAAGGCGCAGATTTTGACTGACGCCCTCCCATTACCCTGAATTTCAAGGCCAGAATGTCTAAGTTTGTAGATGATACCTAAGTTGTATGCAAAAATATTCAAAGATCTAAATAGAGTTCTGTGCAAGTGAATCACAAATGATTTTTGATAATGAGAAATATATACAGCTCTTCATGCAGATAGTGAAATTGTGAAACAGCATTATATTGAATTGTTGGCAGTACAATTGCTGAAAGAATGACTCTACCACCAGCAAAGTATAATATTCATGTTTCAATCTAAAAGCAAAATAAAAAAGTCCAACTTTAAAAATAAAACTATAAACTATGTAAATTGATGGTGCCTATTGTGACTTTATTAGCCAAGCTCACTGATTTTGTTCAGAGAATTGTAAGTATACAGAAGAGTATATCTCATAATGCATACCACCCCTAATCCTAAGGAATATCGCTAATAAATAAAAGACATGTAACACTACACCTAAGATAGCTAAAATCTGGACTGAATAGACTCCTTGTGAGAATTGTGACAGAGCAAAAAAAAATGCAAATCTTGATATTATGATTCTGCAAAAAACACAGAATTAGTCCATCTCTCCTCAAACCCAATTAACTTATTGTGAGTACCAACAAATTCCGATTTGTTGAGATGTGCAGCTTTCACAGTTTTCCTGATGGGATCATTTCTGGAGGGATAGAATTGAAAAGCAGAATAGTTATGTTAAACTTGTATAAAACCTTGGTTAGACCACACTTGGAGTACAGTTCTGGCCTCCATATTATAAAAAGGATATAGGGGCATTGGAGGAGGTGCAAAAAAGATACACAAGGATGATACCAGAACTGAGCGGATATGCTTATCAGGAAAACTAAACAGACTGGGGCTGTTTTCAATAGAAAGAGAAGGCTGAGGGGTGACCTGATAGAGGTCTTTAAGATAATGAAAGAGTTTGGTAGGGTAAACGTTGAGAAACTGTTTCCACATGTGGGGGAGTCCAAAACTAGAGGTCATCAATATAAGATAGTCACTAACAAATCCAATAGGGAATCCAGGAGAAGCTTCTTTACCCAAAGAGTGGTAATAATGTGGAACGCGCTACCACAAGGAGTAGTTGAGGCAAATAGCATAGATGTATTTAAGGGGAAGCTAGATAAGCACACGAGGGAGAAAGGAATAGAAGGGTATGCTGATAGGGTTAGATGAAGTAGGGAGGGAGGAGGCGTATGTGGAGCATAAACGCCGGCATAGACCAAAAGGGCCGAATGGCCTGTTTCTGTGCTTTAGACTCGATGTAACTCAATATAAGACTAATGTGGGAAGTTAACTGCTACACAACTTCTTAGCACACATACACATACACCACTGATTGGTTCTGATTCCTCCACCTTGCCATACATGCAGTTAGAAAATAACCTGGCATGGGAGTCATGCTCAATTAGAGTTTTCAGTTACCTGACTCATTAATACTAGAATAGTAATTAAACTCATAATTGGATAGGACACTTGTACAGAATTGGTTTTGTTCTCACTTCCACCTGAATTAAATATTGTTTGATTTCTAAATTAGCCAGAATGGAGCAACATTGAAATTGTGGATTTCAATGATATGAAGATACGGTTGGCTAAATAACATTTCATTGATCACAAAATACTTCGTGGAATTTTAATGTGGAATACTAACTTAAAAAAAAGGAATATGTATTAGGTGCACCTGGAAAAATTCTATGCAGCAAAATGTGCCTTTGTGGACGTCATTTAAATTCTAGATGCCAAACGCTGTTGATTGGTTGATTAAATTCTCTAACAAAAGAATAATATGGTCTGTGCAGGGCCCTAGTATTAGTCAGATTTCTTGATTTCACCATAGTGAATTTGCACAAGACAAGCACAAAGTGCATTAGACTGCAGGTGTGCTTTAATCTGTCACTGCTGCACATCAACTAATCTTCCAGCATTTACCATATGTGCCAACACAGATTTGACCTTAACACAATTTTGGCACAACTCCCCAGCAGAGGGCCAGGAGCTCGCCTCCCGTTTGTAAATGACCCCTCCGTCCCAAACGGAGTTACCCCCAAATCAAGTTAGGGAAGGGGGGTTGGTGGAAAAACTTGACATGCATCTCTCACCATGAATATGAAAATAAAAATTGGCCCAAAAAAAGCAGAGATTTTGAAGACTGCTTTTGAACCAGTCTTATTTATGAATTAAAAGGAGTAAGTGACCAGATGCCCTGCAGCTTGAAACATCAGAGTGACAGTTATGAATTTAGCACAAGATATTAAGGATAGGGAAAGAATCAGTTTGAAGTGAGCAGCTCAAAAGGTACTTGTGTGGTTTGCTTTGGCTCAGTTATTTCCTGGGTTTTCTTTCTTTAGTATGTATTTTACCCCTTTCCCCTCAATGTGGGAGGGGAAGGGGGTAAAATACGTCAATGTGACTCAGTTGGTAGGGTCAAAAGATATGACTTCAAGTCCTACACCAGGGTTTGAGCACATAAACTAGCCTGATAATAAAGTGCTGTACCGAGGATAGACTGTGTTGTTGAAAATTCATTCCTTCGGATGTGATGTTAAACCAAGTTCCCCACTACCTGTTCCAGTGAATCAAGCAAATGTCAAAACCCCACGACATTATTCAACACTAGGAGTTTTCTCAGTGTCAACATTTTCCCCTTAACCATTGTCACTTAAGAAAAGATGGCTAAGGTAAGGCATCCCAAGCAACAGGCCTTGCCCACACCAAGAGGGCAGGCAGGTGACCTATCGCAGGGCTCTAACAATTCTGAGAATTCCACTCTGTAACAGGCCTCTAGGAGTCATGCAAGGGCAGCCTGAAGTGACTTGTACATGGACCCTTTCTCCCTTCAGATAGGTGGACTAGCTTCCTCTCGAAATGTCCTCCAATGGCAGGGCTGAGGTCTGGAAGTCACCATGTGGGGAATTTGGAATTCCAACATGTACACTACTACACTGCTCCTTCTTCCTGAACTTGTTTTACATATTAGGGAGAATATCCAAGCGAGAAATGGAAAGCAATTTATTTTTAGTAAACAGGTCATAAGAAACTTGACTGTTGATTGAGTGTCATGAGTGGAAGTGGTGGCCACACTGAGTACCTTCTGACATAATAAGTTCTGTCATTAACTATACATGTATGCATGCTTAAAAAAAGCTGCAAATGTTACATAATGCGTTTTACAAACGTGCTACTGTTTGCTACAAGCGGTGCAGTGGGTCAGTGAAATATTTCTTTTGCTTACCTTCATCATGAATTTCTGTGTAAGCATGCAAAAATATTTGGAAAAGTTAGTTTTCATGAATATTTTGTTTTCAAGTCATTACAACATAGCACTTGCATTATTTACTTAATGTTACAAAATTTATGGGTATAACTAACATCAATCGCCTCAGTATATCGCTGCTGCAGGAAAGCAGAAATGCATTAATTGAGCATCTTTTTTGCTTTTTGCTCCTAGTACATTTTAAAAAAAATCATGATCTAAAGTTCCTATTCGAAAAAGGCAAGCTCGCCAATTGAATTCACAGTTTAATAAGCAACAAGTTAGTGCGCATATCAGCTTATAAAGAGAATTGGGGTGAAATTCAATAGTGTTAGCAGGTTTATATGAAATTCCTTTGTAGGGTATTAAATGAAAGCATTAACCCATTTAAAATAATTTTTAAAAACTTAATTAAAATAGCTGGCAAAAGGAATTACAAACAAACATGTTAATGTGTTGTTACTAATATCACAAATTACAATTTCAACCCTATTTCTGGAATTCACATCCCCACGCTCTTCATAGTCAATGAGGAAAATCTTGCTCAATGACACTTCCCAGCTTACATATTCAGACTAGATTGAAATGATAAATAATTACACATTGAAACAAAAATGTATTTTTTGTCTATGTTGAATTTTTAACTTGTATATCTTATAAACTGTATATCTTATTACTGGAAACAGCACTTAGGAGGTTAAAAACAGATCACACAGGGTTAAGATCTGTTATGGCTAGTTATTTTATGCAAAATGGAGGCAATTTACATTACAGTCTGGCATGCAAAAGGGTCACTTCAAATGCATTGCTCCAAGAAGCACTTTGTGACACCTTGCTGCTGAGGTGTCATTCTATTCAATTTACTCAGTTTAACACTTTGATTACAGGCAGTAATACTTCACTCGATGTGACAATAGCATTTTGATGGACAAACATTCCAAGTAGTTTACCTGTTAATAGCTACTGATCTAATGTAATTACAAGAGATGCAGTTGTCTATTGCCATTTGTTTCAGTGTATCTGAAAGGTTGTTTATATATTTGGGCATATAATAGCATAGCGGTTATGTTACTGGACTAGTAATCTAGAGAAGGTGAGTTCAAATCCTACTATGGCAGTTTGTGAATTTGAATTGAGTCTTTTTTTAAAAGGTTGTCAGATTGTCATCAAATCTAACTGGTGCACAAATGTCCTTTAGGAAGGAAGCCTGCTGTCCTCACGTGTTCTGGCCTACATGTGACTCCAGTCCCACACCAACATGGATGATTCTTAACTGTCCTCTGAAGTGGCCTAGTAAGCCATTCATTTAAGGGCAACTAGGGATCAATAATAAATGCCAGCCTTGCCAGTGACACCCACATCCCAAGAATGAAATGTGCTTAAAAGGATAGAGATTTGCAAGTGTTCAAGAGAACCTGAAAAGGAGCAAAAAAGATTTACTAGAATGATACCAGAAATGAGAGGTTATACCTATCAGGAAAGATTGAACTGGCTGAAGCTATTTTCTCTAGAAAAGAGAAGAGTAAGGCGTGAACAGAGAGAGGTTTTTAAGATTATGAAAGGACTGGATAGGAGAGATGTAGAGAAGATGTTTCCATTTACGGGGGAAACCTGAACTCGGGGCCATAAATATAAGATAGTCACTAATAAATCCAATAGGGAATTCAGGAGAAACTTCTTTACCCAGAGAGTGGTTAGAATGTGGAACTCACTACCACAAAGAGTAGTTGAGGCGATTAGCATAGATGCATTTAAAGGAAAGCTAGATAAACACATGAGGGAGAAAGAAACAGAGGATGTGTTGATGGGGTTGGATGAAGAAGGGTGGGAGGAGGCTCATGTGGAGCACAAACACCGGCATGGACCTGTTGGGCCGAATGGCCTGTTTCTGCGCTGTACATTCTATGTAATTCTGTGTAAACCCAACATTTTAAATTCTGTTGAATTACAGAAGTGTTGATAATTATATCCCAACATGACCAACAATTGACTTCAGAATTTTAGTCATTTTCTAAACATTATGTGAAGATGAAGAAGAGCTACTTCTGTTCTTTAAATAAAATTAAATGCAAACAAAACCTTAAACATTGGATTCATCCACTTTCATATCATTCGTTCTTATTTTACTTCCTATCAGACAGTGACAATCCTGAATGAGACACATATCAAATTTACAAGGGGCAGGGTATTATTTGTTGATCTCTACTTTCAACAAACAGTATCATCAGAACGTCTGCTTTAATGGTACTCTAAAGAATACTGGATATCTGACACAAGAATTAGGATGCATACAATTCCAGCTAAAATTAGTCAGACAGTGATTACTGTAACAAATGAAAGATAAAAAAGAATTCTGCAGTCAGTGAGTTTTTTAGGAGGAGTGCCAAGTGGAGGTAACAAGCTTCAGCCGTGCAAGGAAGAGAAAATCAAATGGTGAATCAACTTTGAGTACTCCTTTTAATACCTTTGTAGTATCTGGTTACAAAGCAGTATTTACAGTGGCGCTGGTCTGCCTTCCCAGCCACAGAACAGAGTTTGCCCCAAAAATTTGTTCAAGCCTGAAAACAGATGCGCAGTGGACGCAGGGAACGATTCCTGCGCCTGAATGGATAGGTCCAAGCCGCACCTAATATTGGGACTATGGCCTCATTATCATCGAGCCGTTGGGCTTCAGACACCTAATGGGTGTCCCCAGGCAGCTCGCTGGAGAAGAGACCTTGAAGATCGGGCCACTGCATCGCTGGCAGCGGCCCTCAGGTAAGTCCTTAAAGGGGACCGGCAGAGGAGGTTACCAGGAGTGGAGAGGGCGATCGTTAGAAGGTGCAGGGCCCTAGTCACTAGTAGATAATGTGTACTGCAACCACAGTGTGCCGGTGATATTGAATCCAGTGATTGGGGCACCAATTAAGCAAACTGCTCCTGGATGGTGTTGTGCATCTGGTGTGTTTTTGCACCTACACCCATCCAGGTGAAAGTTCCATCGCACTCCTGACTGCAGCCTTATAGACGGTGGATAGGCTTTGAGGGGTCAGGAGGTGAGCCACTCATCACAGGATAACCAATAAAGTTCGTCCACATAGTAAAGTTAAAATAACAAGAAAACTGTCGGCATAGAAAAGCATGACATGCTAGCTTGTGCCATAATCATACATCTTTTGACAATGGAACAACTTACCTACAGTATTCCTGCGCACAGCATGACATCAATATAAATATAATATACTATCAATATAAACATATATATGCAACATGTAGAAAATATAAGTGTCTCCTCTTAATTCCCTATTTTATGTATTGTCTTACAAGTAGATTGAAAGGAACTTCTTTATTCTAGTTAGAAGGATTTTATTATCTACTACAAATATTAGAAAATACCTCATTAAACTTAGTCAAAATGTCATTCCACTAATATGCCAACTGTTGAGCGGCTGAGAAGAAAAATGCAATGTCTGGATTGGGTGAATAAAGGCACAACTACCTACTTTTCCACATCAACTTGCTATTGAAATTCAAGATGGAAAAAAAGCTAAAAGTAATTTGATTTTGATCTGAGAAACCTTCAGAATATAGAATGTCTTTGCCATTTTAATGATATGGATAAGATCAATCAAAATGAAGAGTACTTATTGCTGTAGTTCACAAAGTCTTAATTTGAAGCTAAACAAAGTGGGGCTGAATTTCTTCTTCAACTACTGGTGGGATGGAATTTGTTGATGGTATCGTGTAGTCTCTTCAGTGATTCTTCGCCGTGGGTCCATAGAAAAAAAATGTCGTCGATGTATCTGGTGTATAGTGTTGGTTGGAGGTCCTGTGCAGTGAAGAAGTCCTGCTCAAACTTGTGCATGAAAATGTTGGCGTATTGGGGTGCGAATTTGGTCCCCATGGCTGTTCCGTGTGTTTGGGTAAAGAACTGGTTATCGAAGGTGAAGACATTGTGATCCAGGATGAAGCGGATAAGTTGTAGGATGGCGTCCGGAGATTGGCTGTTGTTGGTGTTGAGTATTGATGCTGTCGCAGCGATGCCGTCATCGTGGGGGATACTGGTGTAGAGTGCCGAGACGTCCATCGTGGTGAGAAGTGTTCCTGGTTCAACTGGTCCGTGGGTACTGAGTTTTTGTAGGAAGTCTGTAGTGTCGCGACAGAAGCTGGGGGTTCCCTGTACGATGGGTTTCAGGATGCCCTCGACGTATCCAGAGAGGTTCTCACACAGGGTTCCGTTGCCTGGTACGATAGGACGTCCGGGTGTGTTGGCTTTGTGTATCTTTGGGAGGCAGTAGAA
Organism: Heptranchias perlo; assembly: GCF_035084215.1. Classification (NCBI taxonomy): domain Eukaryota; kingdom Metazoa; phylum Chordata; class Chondrichthyes; order Hexanchiformes; family Hexanchidae; genus Heptranchias; species Heptranchias perlo. The sequence goes on along the minus strand of NC_090332.1, from coordinate 15,248,899 downwards.
GTCTCCCATGCGGGGAGTACGTGGGATGAGAGCGCGTAGGATGTTTTGAAGGTCTGGATCGAAGGTCTTGATCAGTTGAGCTGGTGGGTGTGTTCTTTGGTCGGATCTGCGGGTAACCGTCTGTAGTGTGCCTGGTTGTCCAGTTGTCGGTATGCTTCTTTGCAATAGTCCGTTCTGTTCTGTATGACGATGGATCCTCCTTTGTCCGCTGGTTTGATGACGATGTTGCGGTTGGTTTTGAGAGCGTTGATGGCGTTGCGTTGTGCTCGGGTGACATTCTGGACTGTCTTGTGAGTGCGGCTGATGAATCTGGCATTGACGCATTTCCTGACAGCTTGAGCATACATGTCAAGCTTAGGGCAGCGACCCTCCGGAGGAGTCCAGTTTGACTCTTTCTTCTTCGGTTGCTGTACCGCGGATCCCTCTGTCTGCTGTTCCAGATCGTTGATTGTCTCATTGGGTTCGCTGCTGAAATCTTGGAATTTGTGGAAGAATTCCCAGAGCCTCATTCTCCTGATGAATTCCTCTGTGTCCGCCACAAGACCAATGGGGTCCATTTTGGTAGTGGGGCAGAAATTGAGCCCTCGGCTGAGAACTTCGATTTCGTCTGGTTGAAGGGTGTGGTTGGACAAATTGACGATAGACTTCCCTGTGGTTGCAACCGTGGTACCAGGGGAAGCTTGGTTGATGCTGGTGGTGATGCCGAGTTTCTCAAGCTTCCTGCTCTTGGTTTTCATGTAGGTAGCGTAGTTCCGTTGCCTCGTCTGTTTGGTGGTGTCTCGTAGCTGGTCTGCTGTGTCTTGAGTACAGGTTGAGAGACACATATAGACACATATAGACACAGACATCAAGTTTTTACAGAGCTGCAAGAAAGCAGACAAGATCCCGAAAGGACTACAGATCACGAACCCACTCAAGTCCACATACAACAGCCAAGTTCCGGACCCATGAGGACGGCCTCAACCGGGATCTTGGGTTCATGTCGCGCTACACGTAACCCCACCAGCGAATAAAAGTTATCTGTTTTTAATTCAACGGGTCATTTTCAGTCTTTCTCTTCCTTTCGGATGTTTCTCCCTCTCTCTCTCTGTTTTGTGTTCTGGCCGTTTGTATATTCGGTGGTCCTGTAGGTAACACCTCTCTGTCTGAACACTTTGATTGCCTTGACAACGGGCAGTTGGAATGATTATCTGTAATCACCAGGTATTGTTCTCTGAATATAAATGCAAAAGGTTCAAGGATTTCCTGACATTCACCTGACGAAGGAGGAAGCCTCCGAAAGCTTGTGATTTTCAAATAAAATTGTTGGACTATAACTTGATGTTGTAAGATTGTTTACATTTGTCAACCCCAGTCCATCACCGGCATCTCCACATCATATTTACAGATTAAACAGCTATACTTCCTACATTGCACCATGGCATTGTGACTCCTAATTCAATGAGCAGTTGCAGCAGGCTGGATGGGTGTCTGGGTGGGGAAGTTGATGCTGCTCGAAGACGTCCTAACCTTTTGGATTTCTTCTGCCAAGTAACCAGTTTAAAGTGGATGAACTTCCTATGTTGATACAATCATTTCAGTCAAGGCTATCAAAATCAGCATATCTTGCAAATTGTTTACCCTCCTCCTAGCTCCAATTCCCAGTACCTCCACACCGCTAAAAGATGGGAGACTTTTCTCTCAGACAGGCAGCAGCTGAAGAAGTGGTAAAAGGCAGTAAGGTCAGGATATCAATCTACCAGGAAAGTGCTTGTTTTGCAAACATTTTTTGGCACACAAAACAAGAAAATGATTTACAAATGACAGCATAAACTCCAGTGTCCAAATTTCCTACATGAGCTGACAGGGGAAGATACTTTTTACAACTGAGATCGCAATCAAAATTCAGCTCATTTAGAGGGGAGGATAGAAAAGAAGAAAACATGTTCAGAACCCTAAGAATTCAGGCAGTGCCAATCTGGTTTCCTGTACTGCACCTAATTTGTGCCTTAATTTCTCACCTGGGAGTCCCTGATGCCATCACTGAGTGACAAATGATGAATGTTTCACTGCTATGCACCTTCATGAGTACATAGATACTCAAGAAAAAGCTACTTAGGTTGAACATATTGAACAATAATGTCTCAGGGTTGATACATGTATCACTATCTTAGAGGAAAAAGGAAACTGTTAATGACATTGAAGTGCTGTTTCCTGCATTAGGTCATAAAACATCATTTTAATTGAACAGCGTGAATAAGTGAGTATAATTCATTCAGATGCATTTGTAACATTTTCATGTCAGTACGGTGGTTAGAAAAGACTGAATATTGTAAAGTTGAAGCTTCTGTTGAAAAGATTGGCATAGAAAAACTAGGTATATTTGCAAAATTTGCAACAACATCCTCGAAATTGCTATAGGCATAAGGCTCTAAACCTGCAGCAATTATGCTTTGTGGCTAGCAATGTCAGAAATGCGGAACAGAAAACGTTTAACGCCCATCTCCCAAGATTAACAAATTATTAGTGCAAGTTGTTAAATACAAATTGAAGTGCAATTCCTAATGTATGCACTTCATGTATTTGTTGAATTAAACAGGCAGATTATGGGCTTAAGAGAGAAATGTTGGAACACAATGGCCCAGAATTTAAAATTAATGTTTTTTTAACCCTTCCTTTCTGTATCTTTTTTGTCTTTCTTTTCATCAAATCTTTCTTTCCTTCTTTATTTCTCTTTCTATACCTGATTTGACATTGCATTCACCCATTCTAACTTACACTTCCTGCTCAGTCCTTGCGCTGTTAATTGCACAATCCTTTTAATCTTCTGCCCATCAGGAAGCCAATACACCTCTTCTCACTTGGCATATCAGCTTCTAGACTTACACTGGGTCCCTGTAAGACCAAGGACGTGGCAACTCCAACTGTAGGTGATTCACGGCATTGACCATGCCCTTTCCATGTCAGTGGCCTTGTTTGGTGCAGGCAGGGGCTCCGCTCCCAAATAAGGCCACAGTATCTGAAACCTCAGTATCAGACCAGGAACCAGTATATGCAGATCCCAGCGCAGTTCTCAGTCGTTCTGCCAAAGTTACAGTGGGAGTTTGCTAGAACTGTCAAGCGAAGTTCAGGGCCTTTATCTTTAAAGTTTAGAAAAATTAGTTCAGATCAATTACAGTTAAACCGAAGCCTGTAAGAGACCAAAGTGTTTTGAGTCTCCTTTCTCGAGGTAGTATCATATCACTTGCCAATATTCAATATCCCATCAGATGAGCACAGTTGTAAAAAACTCCAGGTTGGGTCTAACTTTAACTGAATTTTTTATGAAAAAGCTTTACAAAAATAGATTACTACTTGATGACATCCCACTGCATTAAAGCATTGCAACTGTTATAGATGATTTTTAGAAATGGAATTACAAGAAAACGGATATATTGGTTTCCTTTCTACTCCTATTCTTTCCAATTTTCCTCTCTAAAGATTGCAAATGTGCTTGGTTTTCCAATGAACTGCCATTGTAGTCTCTCGTTCTCTATAAAAGAGCTGATTTGTCATTCATGCTGCAGAAGGCAGACCCCAGAAGCATTGCATAGGTCTGAGTTTCCTACAAATTACTATTTTAAAGAAGGAAGAAAGCACTTGATTGATATTGCGTCTTTCATGACCTCAGGACATCCCAAAATGCTTCACAGCCAATGAACTACTTTTGAAGTACAGTCACTGTTGCAATGGATACTGCATAATTTTGAATCAATACTGAACAATTTCACACATTGAAAGCTGTAACATATGCTGCTTGAATCATAATTTGGGTCAATACTTAGAATACATTTACTAAATACAGGTTAACAAAATGGTTTCACAGGGATGACAGCTTGGATTAATTTAGTTTGTGCCTCACGTTCAGACCCTCTGTATTTAGTTGCTTCAAATTTAAAATTTCACTCCTCTCCTCCACCCAAAAAATTCCTTAGACTGAAAGTTCACTGCTTGTCTCCAATAGTGTGCCAAGGAAGTCTAAAGTAGGTTTGTCATTCATTTCCTTTAATGTACTTTTCAGCTTTTGTTGCTGTTACTCCAAAAAGGCTATTTACTAATACATTTTTTTTTAAATGTATTCATTCTCAGGATGTGGGTGTCAATGACAAGGTCAGCATTTTGTTGCCCATCCCTAGTTGCCCTTAAAAAGGTGGTGGTGAGCCTCCTTCTTGAACCACTGCAGTCAATGTGGTAAAGGTACTCCCACAGTGCTGTTAGGTAGGGAGTGCCAGGATTTTGACCCAGCGACGATGAAGGAACGGTGGTATATGTCGAAGTCGGGATGGTTTGTGACTGAGAGGGAAACTTGGAGGTTATGTTGTTCCCATGCACCTGCTGCCCTTATCCTTCTAGGTGTTGGAGGTCATGGGTTTGGGAGGTGCTGTCCGAGAAGCCTTGATAAGTTGCTGCAGTGCATCCTGTAGATAGAACATACTGCAGCCACGGTGTGCCGTTGAAGGAGGGAGTGGATGTTTATGGTGGTGGATGGGCCGCCGATCAAGCAGACTGCTTTGTCCTGGATAGTGTCGAGATTCTTGACTGTTGTTCCAGCTGCACCCATCCAGACAAGTGGAGAGTATTCCATCACACTCCTGACTTGCGGCGGAAAGGTTTTGGGGAGTCAGGAGGTGAGTCGCTCGCCACAGAATATCCAATTTCTGAACTGCTCTAGTAGCCACTGCATTTATGCGGCTGGTCCAGTTGAGTTTCTGGTCAACGGTGATCCGCAGGATATTTATGATGGGAGATATGATAATGGTAATGCCGTTGAACATCAAGGGAAGGTGGTTAGACTCGCTGCGAACGTGCCTTGTCTTTTGCACTCGTGCCGGGTTCCGTCATCATTGAGGATGGGAATGTTCATGGAACCTCCTCTTCCTGTTAGTTGCCTAATTGTACTACACCATTTGCAACTGGATGTGACAGGACTGCAGAGATTTGACCTGATCCAGTGGTTGTGGGATCACTTAGCTCTGTCTATAGCATGCTGCTTCCGCTGTTTAGCATGTATGTAGTCCTCTGTTGTGGCTTCACCAGGTTGGCACCCCTTTTTCCGATATGCCTGGTGCTGTTTGCAGCATGCTCTTCTACACTTCTCGTTGAACCAGGGTTGGTCATCTGGCTTGATGGTGATGTGAGGGATATGCCGTGCCATGAGGCTAGAGATTGTGTACAGTCAATGTTGTGGACTCCCAGGGTCACTCCCACCCGACTGTATACCACTGTGCCCACACCTCTGGTGAGTCTGTCCTGCCAGTGAGACAGGACATACCCAGGGATGGTGATGGAGGAGTCTGGGACATTGGCTGATAGGTAGGATTCTGTGAGTATGACTATGTCAGGCTGTTGCTTGACTAGTCTGTGGGACAGCTCTCCCAACTTTGGTACCAGACCCTAGATGCTAGTGAGCAGAGTTGACTGGGTTGGGCATGCCTTTTTCATTTCCTAATTCGATGCCTAGGTCACAGCCTAGTGATCTGTTTTATTCTTCTTATTCTTTGTAGCAGTTTGATGCAACTGAGTGGCTTGCTGGGCTATTTCAGAGGGCAGTTAAGAGACAGCCATTTGTGAAGCAGTTGGGTTTTTACGACAATCCAACAGCGTTGTGGTCACCAGCCTTTTATTTCCATATTTATTTAACTAAGAAGGAAGAAAGACATGCATTTATATAGCGCCTTTCACGACCTCAGGATGTCCCAAAGCACTTTACAACCAATGAAGTACTTTTGAAGTGTAGTCACTGTTGTAATGTGGTAAATTCAAATTCTCAAATTGCCATGGTGAGATTTGAACTCATGTTCTACTGGGTTATTAATCCACGCCTCTGGATCCAGTGACATAAGCACTACATTACCATGTCCTTATTTTAAATATACTATTAGTTTGTGAATGACATAAACTTTAAATCTGACAGAGGCCTTCGGTAAATAGGGACTATGCTGGCTCTTTGAAAGCACTAGCCACTTAGTCCCATTTCCCCGCTCCTTTCCCTATACAGTCTAAGGTTTTGATTTTCAAATATTTATCCACTTCCCTGTAGGAGCTACTACAGATTCTGCTTCCAACGCAGTCTCTGGTAAAACACTCCACACCCTAACAATCCTTTGCATTAAAAAATGTCTCCGAACTTCTTCCTTCTTTCTTTTGGTCACAATCTTAAACTTATGCCCTCTAGTTAGGATTCACTGACCATTTCAAATGTTCTTTCCCTATCTACCTTATCAAAACCCCCTCATAATTTTGAACAACTCTGTCAGATCTCCTTTTAACCTTCTCTGTTCTCGTGAAAAGAGCTTCAATATCTCTAGTCTCTCCTCATAACTAAAGCCCGTCACCCTGGGATCATCTTAGTGAATCTCATCTGCACCGTCTCCATGGCCTTGGGATTCTTCCTAAAGTAGGGCACCCAAAACTGGACACAATGGGGCAGATTTTCGTCTTCATCATCTTGGGCGGTGCGGATCGCCCATCCTTTACAGAACTCGCTACTTTCATTCCTTTGAAATCAAGTGAATGAAAATCAAGCAGGCTTCAGCTGTCTCTCCCCCTACCCGCTATCCCCTCCCCCAATCTCCAGATTAAAACTGTGCACAAAGGCTGAACTCTCACTGAGACTAAACTCCACACTCAACCAGCTCTTTGTACTTCACTGGTCTCTCTCTGCTCAAGATTAATCTCTCACTAGCGCACTCAAAGTTATACTCATTTAATTTACACAAGATCCCAACTGCCGCAGGGAAAAAACAAACAGCCAATTGGAAACAGTTAATCACGCCACTTATAGATTCAATCAATTAACCTATTACCAACTCAAAGCCAACCCATAAGGCACAGATAAATTGTTGATGCATTTCTATTATTCTGGAAGAAATATGTATTCAGACATTGGCTGATTCCTGATAATTGCATTGTTTGGCTATGCTTTCATCAGGATTTCTATAACCTTCAGGTAAAATTGTGTAATCTTAGCAAAAATAAAGAGTAGATTTTCAAAACTTTTTTTTTTAAGTAAAAGTGAGTTGATTTCCAAAGCATAATGCTGTGTTTAGGTGAAGTTGGGCAGTGGACCTGCTCTAATTTGTATTCAGGGCATTATAAACTGAATAACTGAATATTTAACGTTTTGATCAATGGTTTTTATTTAAACATTGCGCATCAATTGGGTACTCTACTCAATAGGAGTAAATGAAGAATGGCTTTGAAAACTGGAATTTTATGCTTAGATCATATTTATGCTTGTGTTAGGCATGTGCTTGACTGGAGCAAATTACCAGCAAATTACCAAACTGGGCCATTTCACATGAATTCATAAATAGGCATGTGGACATGGAATGGGATGCATTTCCCTAACTAGATCGCCAAGGATCCAAAGCCAGTAGACAAACTCAGAAAGTGTGCCAGAGGCAGAATAAAACTAAATTGAAAATTAGGTACTTTAATTAAAGAAAACACCCACAGAAAACAAGTCACTTTCTATCAGCTTCTAATGCCCCCAAAGGCAGAGGCAATCTTTTGACAGCATTTCAAAACTGCAGATCATGCACGCAATGCCCAAAGGGACACGAATTGCTAAAATGTCATATTGCTTCATGATTGTCTTGGAAGGTCAGGACTACCCAGAAGTGAATGGTCCTAAGGTGAAAATTTGGGCAATACACCTCAGAAACACTTTAGTACTTGTCACTACTGCCACATCACAGATTTCTTATTGTAAAGTTAAAGCCTGAAAATTAGTGTTAGCAATATCAGCAGTTGAACACATAATCAGCTCGTCAGACATTCCTCTGTCCGCTGTTTTAGCAGAGGCATTAGACCGTTTAAAATAATCAGACTAATGCCTGTGTAGAACTACTGAACAGAAGAATGTCATATGAATGCATTAGATATTCATTCACTAACATTCTGAATGGTAATTTCTGAACAATAATTTTAAAAGATATAGCCTGAAAATTACACGCTATGATATTATCGTATGAAGGATTAATGCCTTCTTTTGCCTACTACTTCAAAATAAATGGGTTAGTACCTCCAAATAGCAGACTGAGTAATCTGATATGAATGTCAAGTGTTCGTACAATAATATTGCAATAATATTAACGGCAGAAAACATGCCTGAGTTCCAGAAATGAACACATCTTGAATTTAACATAATTGTTCTCCTTCTCTACAGCTTTTCCCACCTCTCTCGAAAGAGCAGCTTGCCTATACCATTCAATAGCCTGTAGCTGACTGAGAAACACATTCAGTAATCAGAACATAAGAAGTAACCTTGTGAAAGACAAATCCTCAGTTGATTAAATGTTACTATAGGTATTTTGATTACTTGCCCCTTCTGCTTTCTCCTCATTGTTTGCCAACATCTCTTGAAGAGCCCGAACAGAGAGGGATTGCTCCAGCACAAAGGTGCAGATAGAAAGATCCGGAGGGACATTCTGCAATAAAAGAAATAAGATGTAACATTTAACCAGCTGTTTCTCATCAGGAAAACATTGCACTGAATCATTATTTCTAAGCTCAATGCGACATATTTTATGCATTCCCTCTTCACACAGTCTCACGACTAGGATCTCCATGCCACCTGTCAATTCTCTGCTATTTCAGCTAGTTATACAGCATTTTGAGCAATGATGTACCATCATCCCAAGTACCACATATAAAGCATTAATATGAAATAAGACGGGAGGAAAGGGATGTGGGTGTCCAGGTACACAAATCACTAAAAGCTGGTGCACAGGTACAAAACATAATCAAAAAGACTAATAGAATGTTGGCCTTTATCTCAAGGGGATTGTAATACAAAAGTGAGGAAGTGATGCTTCAGTTGTGCAGAGCCTTGGTCAAACCCCATCTGGAGTACTGCTTTCAGTTTTGGTCACCAAACCACAGGAAGGACATATTGGCATTTGAGGGAGTAGAGTGCAGATTCACCAGAATGATACCGGGGCTTACAGGGTTAAAGTATGAGGACAGGTTGCATGAACGTGGTTTGTATTCCCTTGCGTTTAGAAGGTTGAGAGGTGATCTAATCAAGGTGTTTAAAATGATAAAGGGATTCGATAGGATAGACACAGTTGAACTACAGATCAGCCATGATCTAATTAAATGGCATAACAGGCTCAAGGTCTGAATGGCTTACTCCTGTTCCTATGTTCCTAAGAAGGACAAAAAAAAATTATTCTTATCCATGCTGTCACAAAAAAGCAGGTGAAATATCATCCCCACAACATCTTGAATTTTCCTTATTATTTACAACTCTGAAGATCAACTTCTAATTTAAAAGCAGAATGTGCTGCTTTAATCAAATAAAGTATGTAGTGCAACACAAATTGGAGTGGAGTTTGTGTAGCTACTGGCCAAGTCCAAGTTCAGCACAGTGCTCATATGGATAGTTGCATTATCCACATAAGGGGGGTGATTTTAGGAGGCAATTGCAGGTATGTGGGGGCGAGGGGGGGCTCCGAAAATCCCGTTCAGGTTCAGAAGCCGGCTCCAACCTGCCGATTTCCGAGTTTCCCAGGGACCCACCCATGTGCACGCGGGTGACCCGAAAACGGAAGTCCTGCCGGCAATTAAAGGCTTGCCCAACGCTTCTGATTCACGCCTGGTGAAGGGCCAGATCAGGGAACAAGAAACTAAATAAATGAAATAAAAAACCATGGACATAAGTGAAAGCACCCTGCTCCGATGTCTGATGTCTCCTGCTCTGATGTCCCCCTCTTCACCCCCCAATGTCCCCCTCTTCACCCCCTCATCCCCCGATGTCCCCTCTTCACCCCCCCGATGTCCCACTCTTCACCCCCCCGATCTTCCCCTCTCTCCCCCGATCTTCCCCTCTCCCCCCGGATCTTCCCCTCTCTCCCCCCCTCTCTCTCCCCCCCACCCCGGTCTTCCAGTCCAGCACTGGATCTTCCATTCTCTCCCCCCCGGTCTTCCAGTCCAGCGCCGGATGACATCTCGCTCTCTCTCTTTCTCCCCCCCACCTCGCGTTGCAGCTCCTGACGGCAGCCAGCCTGTCAATCAGCACCTTCACCCCCCCTCCCCCCCGCTGCCAACCTGCTACCATTGTAAAATCGAGCCCATGAACCCTGTTCTATGGTTTCTAGCCTTACTTCGGGTTATGGACAATATTCGATACTCAGCAGTCCTCAGTCAGTTGCAGAATCTAACTGCGCTGTACAGAACTTCACTTCATGTTACATCCTGTCTACTCCAAATTTCCAACACTAAGTGGAGCCCTGTTGTTCGCATCTAAGAGGGCATTGGTCCGATTCAAACTTTGCTGATATGTCACATATTGAATGACACACAGGAGGGAGGGTGCTACATGGCCAGAGCCGATTCATGAGGTTCTGATGACATCTTAAACTATTACAGTGCAGCTCTGTGGCAACCTACAAGCATTTACTATTTCTCAGATGGACAGATAAATGCTTGGAACCACCTAACCACTGTTTGATTTATCTCGTCTTCTCTTCTACTCCTCCCTTGTGATTATTTAGCACTCAAATTCTTTATCTAGGTGTCCCAATAAAATTAAAATCTATGGCTGCAGTGCACATTGGTGCAAAAAGTGGCGATATAAATCAACGATTTTCATCTCAATCCCAAGTAAACGAAAGCCAAACTATGTGAAACCTTCACTTAGAGGCTGCCTCACATCGCTTGGGCTTCACATTAGGTAGGGATAATTGTTGGATCTACTGGATACTTTAGAAATTTAGTATTAAGTCCTCCTAACATTATAAAGAAAGAAGTTACATTTATATAGTGCCTTTCAGGTCCTCAGGACATCCTAAAGGGCTTCACAATGAATTATTTTTCAAGTGTTGTCACAGTGTTATTTCGGCAAATAATGTTGTTCTGTTGAAGTAGAAGTTGCTGTCTGCTCTTCCCTAACATTAAAAAATACATACTCAAGGAAGCAGAAGGTCTGCACAAATGTGTGCTCCAGGCACTGCCTACAGTATAGCTCAGGTCCTACCTCCTTGCACTTTGCACACTACAGTTGTAAGTCTCAGCAGTGTATTAGAACATCAGCTCAAGTTATCAGGAAGTACCATATTATTAGAGGATAGGAAGCCTGGAGATAGCTGGGCATTCACTTTAATTGCATCAACTAAAGATTTATTCCAGCTAAAAAATCACCCTAAGAAAAAATAATGAAAGGACATATAGGCCTTGAGATTGAATTTATTTGACATATTTTTACTGTTAATATGGATCTTTTAATTCTGAAGTCAATTCCATAGGGTCCTCATGCCAGAGGTAAAGCTTTCATGACCAATCGTCCATGCTGATTATGTATCCAATACAACAATCTGCCAAAACCAGGTTCCCTCAAACCATTTTGGAAAAAAGGAGAAATAGCAGGCATATGTTTTTAAAATCTCAAGCTTCCCTTTCCTTAGAATTTTTATCTTACACGTGTACAAATACCCAACTGAGGAAATGCCTCAAACTACAGCTACGGTCATAAGAACATAAGAAATAGGAGCAGGAGTAGGCCACATAGCCCCTTGAGCCTGCTTCGCCATTCAATCGGATCATGGCTGATCTTCGACCTCAATTCCACTTTCCTGCTCGATCCCCATTTCCATTGATTCCCCTACAATCCAGAAATCTATCCATCTCAGCCTTGAATATATTCAACGACTCAGCATCCACAGCCCTCTGGGGTAGGGAATTCCAAAGATTCACAATCCTCTGGGTAAAGAAATTCCTCATCTCAGTCTCAAATGGCCTTATCCTGTGACTATGCCCCCTAGTTCTAGACTCACCAGCCATGAAAAACAACCTCTCAGCATCTACCCTGTCAAGCCCCCTCATAATCTTATATGTTTCAATTAGATCACCACTCATTCTCCTAAACTCCAGAGAGTATAGGCCCATTCTACTCAACCTCACCTCACTGGACAACCCTCTCATCCCAGGAATTAATTTAGTGAACGTTCGCTGCACCGCCTCTAAGGCAAGTACATCCTTCCTTAGGTAAGGAGACCAAAACAGTACACAATGCTCCAGGTGAGAGCTCACCAACGTCCTGCACAATTGTAGTAAGACTTCCTTACTTTTGTACTCCAACCCCCTTGCACTAAAGGCCAACATTCCATTTGCTTTCCTAACTGCTTGCTGCACCTGTAACTTTTTGTGTTTCTTGTACGAGGACAAACAAATCCCTCTGAACACCGACATTTAATAGTTTCTCACCACTTAAAAAATATTCTGTTTTTCTATTCTTCCTACCGAAGTGAATAACCTTCAATTTCCGCACATTATACTCCATCTGCCACCTTCTTGCCCACTCACTTAATCTGTCTACATCCCTTTGCAGACTCTTTATGTCCCCCTCACAGCTTACATTCCCACCTAGCTTTGTATCGTCAGCAAATTTGGATACATTACACTCGGTCCCATCATCTAAGTCATTAATGTAGATTGTAAATAGCCGTGGCCCAAGCACCGATCCTTGCGGTACCCCACTAGTTACAGCCTGGCAACCTGAAAATGACCCGTTTACCCCTACCCTCTATCCGTTAACCAATCCTCTACCCATCCTAATATGTTACCCCCAACCCCATGAGCCCTTATCTTGCGAAACAGCCTTTTATATGGCACCTTATCAAATGCCTTTTGAAAATCCAAATATACTACATCCACTGGTTCCCCTTTATCTACCCTGCTACTTGCATCCTCAAAAAACTCTAATAGGTTGTCAAACACGATTTCCTTTTCATAAAACCATGTTGACTCTGCCTAATCATGTTATGATTTTCTAAGTGCTCTGTTGCCACTTCCTTAATAATAGATTCCAGCATTTTCCCAACGACTGATGTCAGGCTAACTGTTTTCTCTCTCCCTCCTTTCTTGAATAGCTGGGTTACATTTGCTGCCTTCCAATCCGCTGGGACTGTTCTAGAATCTAGGGAATTTTGGAAGATCATAACCAATGCATCCACTATCGCTGCAGCCACTTCTTTTAGAACCCTCGGATGTAGGCCATCAGGTCCAGGGGATTTATCAGCTTTTAGTCCCATTAGTTTCTCGAGTACTTTTTCTCTACTGATATTAATTACTTTAAGTTCCTCACTCTCATTAGACCCTTGGTTCCTCACTATTTCTGGTATTTTTTTGTGTCTTCTACTGTGAAGACAGATACAAAATATTTGATTAACGCATCTGCCATTTCCTGATTCCCCATTATAATTTCTCCTGTCTCAGCCTCTAAGGGACAATGTTTACTTTTGCTACTCTCTTCCTTTTTACATACTTGTAGAAGCTCTTACATCCGTTTTTATATTTCTTGTCAATGCACAATAAGTTTTAATATGAACAACTCGACACTTACTGAGACTTCCAACATTGGTGTTAGATAATTAGAAACCTGGATAACAGTAAGTGTTGCTGGCATGTGCTGGGAGCACGTATTAGGAAATTCAACATCTCCAGCCCTTAATATTCTGTCCATTCATTTTCATGAACAGAAAATCACTGGATTAGGGATACGTGATTCCACTGGGAGTACAGAAGCAGGAAATGTATTGTAATATATTTGGGAGTTCACAAGAGCACTGGATAATTTCAGATGAAGAAGGCCGTTCAGCCCATTTACTCTCATCCTTGCAGAATACCAACAATACCATTTTCCCATGATACTATCCCATTATTTCTTAAACAAGTCCAGTGTTCAGATCTCAATAACCCTTCTTGGCAATCTGTTCCAAATGTTCATCACCCTGGCCTGGAAATTCCTCAGGCATGCATTCCCAGCAGTTTTGCCAGAATCGCGCCTGCAGGCAAACTCCACTAAAGACCCTGCCTAAATTTGCAGCATCATAGGAACGTAAGGAACAGGAATAGGCTATACAGCCCCTCGGGCTTGCTCTGCAATTCAATTACACTTTGACTCAGGGTCAGTGGGAGGGGCCAGGAGGACCATGCCTTTGGCAAGTTGGGTGTACATCTGTGGACCCCCTGCCAATGAAGCCAGAATAGAAAGCAAAACTTTCCTGCACTGTGTGGTGTCAGGTTGCCCCAACCCCACAAGGATGACCCCTGTGTCAATAAGCTACCTTAAAAAAACATTTGAGCCCCTGATCTTTGAGGGGGGGGGGGATGAGATCCCTGCCAGGACTCCCAGATGAGCCCCACTTCCACCAGTTGTCAGTGAGATATGTCTAGTGAGAATATTGGCGCGACACTACCAAAAGGAAGCAACAGGAGCATGAAAAAAATAAAATACTGCAGATGCTGGAAATCTGAAATTAAAACAGCAAACGCTGGAAACACTCAGCAGGTCAGGCAGCATCTGTGGAAAGTCATCGACCTGAAACGTTGGCCCCGATATTTATGAGGATGTAGGGAGGGAGCGGAGGCGACTGTTAGCGGCCGGGAAACCTGGAAATACGGGGAAGGTGGAGGTCCTGCCAAATTTAGGGCAGGGCCTCATTAGAATTTTTTTACTCAGTTTCCCGCCTGGCAACCAGCCAGATTGAGAGGCTGGATGGCTGCTGGGTGGGAAAGCCTGCAGAATAAGGCCACAGTCAGGGACCAGAGACGAGGGAGGGAGGGAGGGAGGGAGGGAGGGAGGGAGGGAGAGAGAGAGAGATCACAGATCAGGGGGAAATCATGGGGGGAGGGGGGAGAGATTGTGGAGGGTCAGAGGGGGGAGATCATGGAGGGAGGGAGGGAGAAGTTCCCACTTCTCCTCTACCACTACTATTTTCTCCTCATCCCCTGTGCCCTGTCGCTTACCCAAAACTAGCTCTTCGGGCTCACTGACTGCATCTGGAATTTGTGTAGCTGTGCTAGTGATTGCAAAGGTCGGTGAGAGGGATGCAAGGTGCTGTGAAACGCTGTATTTCCTGGACCATTTGCAGTGCTGGTGAGCTGTTCCAGGCATACAATGATAGAAAAGTGACTAATGTTACAATGTTGACCACCAAGAGACATCTATCTTGTATTAAGAGATATCTATTTGTGCAGGCTCAGAAGTAGTCATGACCATTTGCAAGTTGATGAACCACCTGCACAATGACATCCAACCCAACAAGCTTTTAGCAGAAGGCCAAGTGTGGGCCAGGAGTTCACTAAAACTATTACAATTAGGCTGGTCCCAGAAGTTCCTGCAGGATCAGCACTCTTCCGATCAGACAGGTGCAAATTCCACCGCATCCTCCTCAAGCTAGGTCAACACACGAACCCAAAAATCTAAAATGTAAAATGGTTGTTTTCTACCACCTGCCAGCCCCAATTATATTTCTGATAATAACATTCAGCTAACTTGGCTTAGTTTTCTTTCCAGCACCAGAAAAATAACCATGAATGCTGTTGGATTGTCGTAAAAACCCAACTGGTTCATTAATGTCCTTCAGGGAGGGGAACCTGCTACCTCTACCCAGTCTGGCCTACATGTCACTCCAGTCCCACACAATCTGGTTGACTCTTATGGATGTACAATAAACACTGGTTTGCCAACATCACTCACATCCCAAGAACAAATTTTTAAAAAACAGAAGCAATCTCAGCTCTGAATCAAAAAGTTATTGGTTCAAACTCCATTCCACAACTTCAGCACAAAATTTAGTCTGACACTTCAGTAAAGAAAGGGCTTACATATATATCGCAACTTTCACGACATCAAGTCAGCCCAAAACGCTTCACAACCAAAGAATTACTTTTGAAGTGTTGTTGTTATGTTGGCAAACACAGCAGCTAATTTGCACACAGCAAGATATCACAAACAGCAAATGAAATAAATGGCCAACTAATCTGTCTTGTTAATAGATAAATGTTGGCCAGGGCAACTCTCCTGCACTTTTGTCAAATAGTACTATGGGATCTTTTACGACCCCATGAACGGAAAGACAGGGCCTCTCTTTAATATCTGATCCAAAAGCCAGCACATCCAACAATGTCGTTTTCCTTCATTAATGTACGGAAATATCAAGCCACCTTATGTATTCAAATCCTAGAGTCGTGCTTAAACTGACTGTCTTCTGACTCAGAGGGGAGAGTGCTACCACTAAGCCAAGCTGACACCTGAGTGAGTACTGCACTGTCGAAGGTGCCTTCCACTTGATAAGACATTAAACTCTCTGCCAGTTCAGGTGGATATTAAAGGTGCCGTAGAGCACTACGTGAAGTAGGGCAGAGTTCTCCCAGTGTTCTGATTCAAAAATGGTAGCTCTGCTTGCTTTTCGATATTCTTACAGTCCTATCACAATATCTTCACAATGTTTTTATATCATACCCCTTACAATGCATGAGACAGCAGTCTTTTTGTATGGTTGCTCACTTTTTTTTTGGAAGGGGCTATGTTTTCCTTTTGTTGGAAAGTTTCAGGAGACTGGGATTTAAGATACATAGGAATCTATCTAACCACTTCAACGACAAATCAATGAAAGTTTAATCAATGTGCTAAAAAAAAGTGTCTTACAGGATAAAGAACCAAACCATTGCTCCAATTCTCTTGTCCTCAAAAGGACAGCTGGGTATCCCTACATGACAGTGTTGTCAATTTCAAAAATAACTCTTTGCTCATTTACTGGCTCATTGAAAAGAATCCTGCAGGGAACTTTTCCACATCAGTCACCAGCCTTATTCGCACACTGTTGTTGTTATAGAACAATATCTCTTCTGGATATCCGTTTAGTACTGGAATGCTTTGCTCAATAAGCAAAACGTAGTTAATCTATTATCATCTGTCAAATTTCTGCCTCTGGCAAATATTTTCTTCTTTAAAAAGAGAATTCCCATCTTGAAAATTGAGCACGCACTTTCAGGCACAACATATAAGTTCAGATGGCTAATGGCAGGTTATTGCACATTGCTTTGTTTACACCAGAGGAAACATCCGTGATAATAATATTGTAAACTTTGCTTTGTGCTTTGTAACATTGAGGTCGATTTTAACCTGAAACTGGTTTAAGGTGGGGGGGAGGGGGGACAGGGCAAATGCAAAATACAATTGCTGGCCTAAATTTCAGTCCAGGGCTATTTTAAATACTGGGCCACATTTAAATTTGACTGCGGATTTCCCACCCAATCGTGTCAGTAACAGGAAACCCGCCTATTATTTTTCCAGAAGGCCTCCAGAGGCCTATTCAAAGCAGGAATGCACCTCTTAAAGGGAGATTGCATTTCCTTCTGACTGGTTTCGCTGTTTCATTGCTGCAAGATGGAATTTGGTCAGAAATGAGTCACAGGCACGCCCCCAGGTCTTGTGAAGCCTCTCTGGAATACGACAGCGAGGTGGGAAGTTATCTTTCCCACCAATGGCAGGAAGATTAGACGTTCACCAGGTCTAGAGAGGGGAGAGATCGTCAGTTCCAGGAGTATCACCCCCAGAATCTGCATCCAGTACAGGAAGCACTTCAATGGCCTCACAAGAGTAGCATGGGTGTGTACAGCTCTTCATTTCTCCATCTCTGCGTAATACCTGGCAATACCAGGCAATGACCATCTCCAACAAGAGAGAGTCTAACCACCTCCCCTTGACATTCAATGGCATTACCATCGCCAAATCCCCCACTATCAACATCCTGGGGGGTCACCATTGACTAGAAACTTAACTGGACCAGCCATATAAATAATGTGGCTACAAGAGCAGGTCAGAGGCTGGGTGTTCTGCGGCGAGTGACTCATCTCCTGACTCCCCAAAGCCTTTCAACCATCTACAAGGCACAAGTCAGGAGTATGATGGAATACTCTCCACTTGCTTGGATGAGTGCAGCTCCAACAACACTCAAGAAGCTCGACACCATCCAGGACAAAGCAGCCCGCTTGATTGGTACCCCATCCACCACCCTAAACATTCACTCCCTTCACCACCGGTGCACAGTGGGCTGCAATGTGTACCATCCACAGGATGCACTGCAGCAACTCGCCAAGGCTTCTTCGATAGCACCTCCCAAACCTGCGACCTCTACCACTTAGAAGGACAAGGGCAGCAGATACATGGGAACAACACCACCTGCACATTCCCCTCCAAGTCACACACCATCCCAACTTGGAAATATATCGCCGTTCCTTCATCGTCGCTGGGTCAAAATCCTGGAACTCCCTTCCTAACAGCACTGTGGGAGAACCTTCACCACATGGACTGCAGCGGTTCAAGAAGGCGGCTCACCACCAACTTCTCAAGGGCAATTAGGGATGGGCAATAAATGCTGGCCTTGCCAGCGACGCCCACATCTCATGAACGAATTTAAAAAATCCTTCCCACCCCTTCCCCCAGCACTCTGAAAAATTTCTCCCCTGCATCACATCCTTCACCACCCAACACACAGGCACAATGTACCACCTCTCATTCTCAGTTCAAACACACACTCCCTCTTCCTTGCTCTCTTCATAGCAGCCACTAGCAGCATTCTGTTTTCAATGGTAGCCTTTACATAATCAGCAACTTCTCTCATGACTCCTACCTCACTGCACACTCCAGCCACTTTCTTTCCATTCAACACCTGCCCATCCGGCTTGCATCTTGCTTCTTTCTCTCAGCATGTTCACTGCACATGCAGAAGCCCCACACGTTTGCACTTAACTCTCACCCTCTCTTTGCACAGGAGTAAACGGCACATAACAGCAGGGAGAGGAGTGGTCCATCCAACCTGATGAGCCTCTCACAGGTGACAAGCAAGCACTCGCAATCAGTGGCCATCAAGAGCTGTTCATATTGGAGATTTTGAGGCTTGGGGCTTATCTGGACAGGGTCTTTGACTAAAACTTGTACCTGTTCATGTGTCTCAGAAAAATGCATATTCAACCAGCTTAATAACATTAAGCTACTGTAGAGCCTGCCACTATCAAGCTAACTCTTTTTTCTTTCCTCTAGGTCCTTCTCAGCAGTAAAAACCGGCAGAAGAAGACACCTCAGAGGAGGAGAATCGTTCTGAGGGAGCACCGCCATGCGCTCCATCCCTCCCAGGCATCAGCTCAGACAGTGGCACTCCACGTGGGTTAGATAGTGAGGCAGAGTCGTCTGCAAGTGCTGAAACACCCAGCATAAGTGTGCAGCAGCAGCCCCAGAGGACGAGCTTGTCTCCCAGCTCTGCTGAGCAGCACAAAGATGAGGACTTCAGGGGCCCAGCTATGAAAAAAAAACTACAGTACTTAACTCACACAAGCAGTTATACGAGGTACTGGAAAACCTGACAAGAAGGTTCAGCACCATGGCTAAAAGTATGGAGGAGTCTGCTTCCAGCCTATGTGGTGTCATCTCACAAGGCATCAGCACTCTGCAGTCTACCTTGGAGATTTTGGTCACCTCCAGGGACGCTGCAAAGTGTAGATCTCCTGCAGCTTAGCCTTTTGGCTTGCGGTTTTCTGATTTTTATTTTGTTTTTTTGTGCATTGACTGTTCTAACATTAAATATGGAGACAGACGCAATCAATGACCTCAGTGGGGCCAATAATGTGACAGCCGGCATCCATTGTGCTGAAGTGCATTAGGCGCCAGTTTCCCGTATTATCGGGCACAGAAGTCTGAGACTTATTCACACCAATTACACCTTACGCAGCCCAAAGTAGCCAACCAACAGGAACCCCACAAACCAACAGTGCACTGGTTTCTCTGAGGTTGCAGAACCTGTGTAAATCATAATGTGGCTGGATCACCTGGGCAGTGCTCCAGTTCTGTGTCCATTAACAGTGAAGGGGCAGGCCAATTTTAAAAAAAATTCTGGGTAGTCCTGTCTTTGCTCTAGAGCTACCAGCTTAGCTTTATGTGTGCTTCGGGTCTCAAAGTGCTGGTTTTGCTTAGATGCCAGGCACCAACCTCCTTCCCTCCCTCCACACCCCCCCAAAATGGTCCTTCAAAGACATAAGCACCAGCCGGGGTGGAGATGAAAGACTCTAGGATGTTGGCTGAAAGATACGAACAATATGTCAGGCTTTTGTTTGACTAGTCTATGGGACGGCTCTTCCTTTTGGGCACTAATTGCCAGATGTTGACAAAGAGAACTTTGCAGGGTCGACTGGCCTGGGATTGTCTGAATCTTATCCTGATCCAATACCTGGTCATTGCCGATTGGTTCATCCGATATTCCTCTTGTTGTTCTATGTTGTAGCAGTTGATTTACAACTGAGTGACATGCTAGCCCACGTAAGAGTTAACCACATACTGTGGGACTGGTGTTACGTTTAGGGGTGACAGGTTAGTAAACAGTTGGGGTTTAAGGAAAATCCAGAAGCTTGTCCAAAATTAACAGATTTCATTGAATTCAATTTCACAACTTGCCATGGTAGAATTTGAACATACAACCTCTAGGTTGCTAGTCCAGTGCCATAACCACTAGCCTACTGAACCCCGTCTCTTTTCTTGTTTCAAAACAATTTTAATAGATTGTTTAAGTCTAATACGAAACGATTTAGTATCTCGCTGTGGCTTACTGTTTCTTTTTATATTATTCTACTTGTAAATAAATCTGCCTATTAGTTTTATCCTGAAAGTAATGATCTGACAGTGTGGTACTTCCTTTATTTCAGAGTAGGTAGGAGAATATGGTGGGCATTTCCACATGATATCTGGTACAAAATACCTCACTATCTCACTCATGAGACGCATAAGGTTGCAGGTTCGGTTTATAGAGGTCTCTATCTACTTATGGAAACTGCCTTTTTGTTGTGAGCATAAGAGTACAGGGAAGAAAGCCCAAACTGTAACAGCTACTTTGCGAAAGTTCAAGTTATAGCAGATTGAGGAACTGCTGTTGAATAAAATGTTGTCATTAAAAAACATGGCGGCACTGCAGCTGAGGTTTTCACAGCTGACCATTTTTTAGTGCAACAATGTTCGTCTCTTTAAGTACAACGGTGATCGCATGGTTTGGTTTTCAAGAATTCAGAAAATTATTATTTTGCGGGGTAGGCACTCCCAAGATTTCCTATTGTCAAAAGAATGAGCTGCTGCAAAAACAGACACATTGCAGTGGAGAAATACCTTTCCACTGCCAAATATTGGTTCCCCTAAAATAAATATTGAAGTCAAAAGCACAAGCTACAACAAAGTGCTCAACCTGCATCATCATCAGGCAGTGTCACTGTGACATTCTGCTGCAGGATTAATACTGGTTGACAGCCCAAATCCATTTGCAGAAAACAGCTTTCATAATGTGCAAAAGCTGACACTTATTGCCATTCGGTGTAAAAAAAACACCAGTCTGAACAAAACGTGCTCTGATAAAGCATCAATGTTGAGAACATTTGGAGCTGACTTTTTAAACCTAATTTCAAGGCCCCGGTAACCATAAACATTTATCCAATTTTAGCACTTGTCTATATTCTCTTTCAACTCCATAGATCAAAATAGGCATCTCACTGGGTGCCACTCCTTAAGCCTCTCTGACGAATGAAATGCTAGCATATAAGCATTGCTCACAAGAATCCCCTATGAAACACACTGATATGATAGAAATGATTTAATACTGCATCTATAATACAGCATTGCAGGCAGAAGTAACTCCAGCTCCGGCAGCAATGCTGTAATGTAAACGGGCAGCGCTAGTGTCATCAGCAGCACGGAGAACTCCAAGAGGTGTTTTCTCCATGTAGCCAGGCAATGAACTTAAACAAGCCCTGCTACTGTATGCTGCATTTCGCCATTTTGTCCTGATGGTGGGCAGGCTGACTCATAGTAACGCAGTTTCTGCAAGGCATTGCTGTGATTCCATTTGGGCTTTCCCCCATGTCAGGAATATCCGCAGCCAGAACGTGAAGTCACGATTGACATTCAAATAGGTCTTTCTGTGTTACTGCCAGTGTTTTTGGTGCTCTCCCCCCACCCCCAACAATGTAAATGGGGAACAATTTTAATGCACTAGCAGCCTCATGCATTCTAGAACTGCTTACTGTACAAGTGGTTCCATAATATAAACAGAGAAGTGGTTAGGAGAGAATAAAAGTACTCATTGCCAATTGCAAGCTAAGAAGATCCAATTAAGATCTTTGGCTAGGTGGCTCCAACATCAGTGTGTCTTCAATACTAAATTTGCATTGGGGTCAGCAGTTTGAAATTCATCCGTGGTGTTTTAGTACTTTCATAGCATTTGAAAATGTGTGAATGCACCAGTGCTTATTGCTTGGACAGTTTGGACATTGCATAAACTTATTGCAATTTATACAGTGTTAAATTAATAATCCCATACATGATAATGGAAGGTTTTTACCATGCTAATTATAAGAGTTCCACATTGTATTGATATCGCAAGAATCTGCTGCAGCAAAAGTGATTATTGGGGGTTGGATTTGAAAACAGTGGTTTACTTCTTTTTAAAAAAATCAACCTTTGACTGTTAAAAGATTATCACTAAGGCTGTGAGAATGAATCAAACGGTCTTCAAAACACCCATGGTGATCAAGAGATTAGTTCGCACCTTGCTGGGATACAACTATGCAATGGGATTAGAAGATTTCCTCTGGTGACTGTTGCCGGGATTACCCACCCAATGGCACTTTTCTGGACGCGTGGGACTTCACCTGCCCTTCTGACACTATCGGAACCCCAACCACGTTTCCCACGTCAGGTTCATCAAGTATGCGCGGCAGGCTCCTGGTCTTATTCCCGTTGATAAGGAGGAGTCCGCTTTTGCCCAGCTGCAAAATCCAGCGGTATTGTAGCAGGACCGCTGCCCGACCCCGTTGGAACTGTGCATTAGTGGTTGCCGAGTAAGGATCAAATCAGACTCGGCTGTGATGGCCCCCTGTGATAAAATAGCATGACGACACTCACTGTCAAGGCTCACATATGAATAATGACCACTTGGATGAGGCACTAAAGGACAATTGACTTCTACAGAACCATAGCCTAACAAGGAGTCTTTGGGAGAGAAAAAGAGAGCAAAATATTTCAGCAAGAAACAAAGCATTTGTGCATTTTTGTAAGAAAAATGAATTCTTGATGTAGCATGACTCTAATTTAAATTGCCTTGCTTATGTGTCCTCTAAGACAGTCGCTAACCCAGTAAGACTGGTATTACAAGCATTTTAGGTCTCACCCTGTAACAAAGAAATATATAATCCTCATTATAGCATGCCTGTCTATATAACCTGTAGCCTAGTCTTTAGTTTACAAAGAGAGCCTTATAGAAAGGATCCAGTGCCCTCACATTAAGAAAAAAATACATCCAAAACACACTGGCAGTATTATTTATTAAACAGCAACAGCCTCTTAATATGTATCTATTCTTTTTTAATCATGATATGTTAACAAGTACAGTTGTCTGCATCAGTCATTTTGTGGAAGTGTGAATTGATCAGCTCAAACTTCTTTTCAAAAATATAGCATCACTTCATTATTTTCATTCATCTCCGGTTTAGTTTCTGACTGTTCTTGCATTATTATTTCTTCCACTGCACACAGTATCATATAGCAACATAAAATTCAGGGTCTGAAGGCTATCAAATACTGACGTGGTGACAATCACTGATGCCGAGTTCTACAGTGACTGATGAAAGTGCAATTAAGATTCGAAAAAGGCTCACCTTAGAGTTTGAGGTAGACTCCAAAAAACAGAGTCGATTGCCAAATCCTTCTGCAGCGAGGCAGAGCTTGAGCTGCTCTTTGTGGAAAGTGGCACTGCACTGCAGCACAACTTCATCATCCTGCAAGAAGATAAAAATAATATATACATCATTTGGAATTCTCTGTCTAATAAACAGTTTACCCTACAAAGGACACTTGACTAGCGTAGCATAATGACTGAACATTGATGTGATGTAATGTAAAGGCATCAGCCAGTCATTCTCCAAAATAATAATTGACACATTCCCAACTATGAAATGCAAAAACAATAGAGCAAAGCCAAATGTAAATCAAAACAATTTGCATTTATATAGCAACTTTAACATGGAAAACATCCCAAAGCAGTTCAGGGAGGAGAAAACAAAAACTGAGCAGTCGTGGAAGAGTTGGGAGAGGCGCCCAAAAATATGGTTGAACAGATAGTATTTAAGAACACTTTTGAAGGCAGGAAGAGAGGTAGCGAGGCAGAGGTGTTTAGAGAGACAGTTGCAGAAAGTAAGGTTGACATGGCTGGAAGCTCTACTATCAAATGTGGAACAACAACTTGCAATTATACAGTGCCTTTAACAGAGAAAATGTCTCAGGGCACTTTACTCAAGGAGAGGAAAAAGAAAAGAAATAAAGGAGCAGCCGCAGAGCCATAGTGCAAAAGCCAAGAAAGATAAATGAAAGCTTGGTTCAAAAGATGGGCTTTGAGAAGGTTTTTAAAGGTCAAGAGAAATGGAGGGGTTTAGACAGGCGGTTTTGCCAGACAGTAGAGACAGAACAGCTGAAGACTCTGTCATCAATGGTGGGACATAACACAGAGGGATGCACAAAAGGACAGAGTCTGAAGACCGAAGGGTGTGGAGAGTAGATGTAAGGCTGGAGGAGTTTGCAGAGATGGGGGATGGATGGCAGTGGAGGATGAAACCAAGGAAGATTTTAAAGATTAGAATGAGGTTTTTAAATATAATGCATTGGGAGATAGATGCGCAATGTAGGTCAGGAGTGTCGGGCACGCAGGTCTTAGTGCAGGACAGCTGAGTTTTGAATAAGCTGGAATTTATGGAGGGTGAAGGATGGAATGACAGCAAGGAAGAGATTGGAGAAATTGAGTTGACAAAAGCTTGGATAAGGGTTTCAACAGCAGTAGGGGGGGAGGTAAGAGAAGAGGTGGGTAATATTGCAGAGATTGAAGGAAGTGGTCTTGATGATGGGTATGATGTCAGATTTGAATTAAACAGGATGTCACGGTTTTACACAGATTGGTTCAGAATGAGCAGGTGAAGGGGAATGGAGTAAGTGGCAAAGGAACAACATTTTTGATGGAGGCCGAAAATGATGGCTTCAGTCTTCCCTATGTTAAGTTGAAGAGTAAATTTTGACTCATCCATGACTTGAAGTCAAACAGGAAGTCTGACAGCACAGAGGTTGTCGTGGGGTCGAGGGAAATGGTCATGAGATAGAGCTGGATGTTGTCAGCATACATATGGAGGCTGACTCTGGGGGCAATTTTAACCTAACTCACTGGGTGGGAAATCCACGAGATCGGGTGGAATGCCGGTTTTACACCCTGCGCAATATTACTCTCCACTGACTTCAACGGAAAGTAAAATCATGCTGAATGTAAAATCAGTGTTGCACCCGATCCCATCAGTTTCCCGACGGGCGGGTTAGGTTAAAATTGCCCCCTCTGTGTTTGCCAATGATGTCACCGAGCAGTAATATGTGGATGAGGAAGAGGAGGGGGCCAAGAATAGATCCTTGGGGGAGCCCCGAGAGAGAGGTGAGATGCACAGGAGGTTGCAGTGTCAGAGGACTGAAGGGCATGGAACAGGATATAAGGTTTGAGGGAAGCACAGAGGTAATGAGCAATTTGTAGATGAGGACAAGAATTTTGTTTGCACGATGTTTGAATCGTAAAATCAATGGGTTGTATTTGCTTCCTACAACTTCTAGTTAATAAAAAAACAAATAATCCAGTAAACTCTACTGGAATTAATTAAGTAGTAAAAATGTACAAACAGATTGTAAATAAAAATGGAAGAGTGTCCCGGTGAGGAGGGGCCAGGCAAGTTGGAGGACCTCCTCGTAGGTCTGCTCCTGGGCCTGACCAAGGTGGCCATCTACAGGTCCAGGCTAGAGGTGGCCCATGGGGGCGGTTGCTCCGACTGTCTGCCTCTCTTCCGTGGCATTCTTTGCGCCCGGGGGCCCTGGAGAAGGAGCATGCGGTGTCTGCCGGTATGCTTGAGGCTTTCCATGACCGGCGGGCACCGCAAGGACTGGTGTGCATCGTCGATCAGGACAATAAATTATGATTTCATTTGGTTCTTTTAATTGACCTGTCGGGATGACACGGGTGGCCCAATGTCATCAGAAAAATAGAACATGTTCACACCTAACCCCTAAACCCCCCCCCCACCTTCTCTTAAGGGGCTTAAACAAAAAAAAGTGTGTCATTATCAGTTTTTGATAACATTCTGTCCCAATTGTACATTTGGAATGCAGGATATTTTCATTGCAATGCTGTTTCTACTAACAATCACCGTGTCAAATAAATAGAAATAAATTTAACACATGCATGCAGACACACACAGAAATACATGGAAAGGTCCACAACTTGGACTCTACTCAAATGGTACAGCTCTAGGTTTAAAGTACTATATATGTATATAAAAAAGATCTGAGACACACCATTATATTTCAGTCATCACACTTTGTATAAAACATGAACAGATCAGAGCCAATCTTTAAAAAGGCGCATAAAAAGGGGGAAAAGAAAGCCCGTCACATCCCGCTGATTTTTCAGATATTGATGTTAGCTGGCTTTTCCCAAGCAGAAGACCCAAGCAGTTGTTAATCTAAAGAAACTTCCAACAGCAATAGTAATTAGTTTCTAATTGACATCAGCATTTGTCTACATAGTGCACGTCCTCACAGGGAGTGCCTGAGCACTGGCTTTAAAGGAACAGAACAAGTCAGCACTGTAATCATGTGATATTCACAACTGACTGCACTGTAAGAATGCAACTGCGCTCTAGGTCTAGCTTCCAAACTATTGATATGATGTGGAGATGCCGGTGATGGACTGGGGTTGACAATTGTAAACAATTTTACAACACCAAGTTATAGTCCAGCAATTTTATTTTAAATTCACAAGCTTTCGGAGGCTTCCTCCTTCGTCAGGTAAATGTTCAGGAGCTCCTTGAAGTCTACGCATTTATACATCACAGAACAATACATGGTGTTTACATTGATAAGCAGTGCCATGGGAGATCAACAAATAACATGTTACGGTTCCCAGCTGCAGCTTTTCACCATCAACTCTGGATCTTTAAATCCAGCCCAGATAAATGGAATGATTTCCTCCTCTCTGTGACTGACAGTCCAAATTTTACTCTAAATTGCAAAAGGACCTTGAAGTGTGGCACTAAATAACACTAATTGAAAACATCAGCATAAAAAGTGGCTGCAACGATAGAGACTGTGGGACTCTGCTGCAGTGGATGAAGTTTCACTTTGCTCCCCCACCCATTTTGTAAGCTATTTTTCTAGCTTCCTTATGTCCCCCTTGTCACACCTGTCTTAAATCAAGGGAGTGCTCGGTTGTGTGTAGCCAAGCCTCTATGCCACTCATAAATCATCTGTTGTCTCTATCCAATATTTAAATATTTTTAACCTCTATTATCATAAATCAACCTGGCATTTCTGTTCTTCCATCTTTCCGAAATGGACTGAATTAATTCCGCCTCTTTTGCTGTTCTGTGTAATATCATAGATTAGTGTACTGTAAGAATATGATATTCAGAAATTAAAGCACAGTTAACATAATAGTCAGAGATTACAGCACTGTGGGAATGTGATATTCATAGATATCACTGTAAAAATGAGATATCCATAAATACATCACTGTAAGAATCTGGTGCGGACAAGAAGGCCGAAGCTGGTGCTGGTGCAGCCACAGCATTCCAGTTTAGTGGGAGATTCTAAAGCTCTCCGCCTCTTTACCTCTCTCTCTTCCTTTTTGAGCACTCCTTAAAACCTACCTCTTTGACCAAACTCTTGGTCACCTGTCCTTAATATCAAATTTTGTTTGATAACGTTCCTGTGAAGTGCCTTGGGACATTTTACTATGTTAAAGGTGCTATATAAATGCAAGTTGTTGTTGCTGATGATTCAGTCGTGGTCAATCTCAATAAATGTGTACAATTTGTTGTGTAAAATAAAGTCAATTGAAATACATAAAAGAAAGAATGTGACATTCAGAGATTGCAGGAGCATAAAATGCAATATTCATAAATACAGCACTGTACTAATGACATATTCATAGATTACTGCACTGGAACAATGTGATACTCATAAATTGCAGCACTGTATGTATGAATGCAATAATCACATGTTACTTCACTGTAAGAATGTGATCTTCATGGAAACTCCACTGCAAGAATAGACTATTCATAGATTGCTGCGCTTTAAAAATGTGATAGTCATAGATTAATGCATATTATAAAGACATAATCACAGATTACAGCACTATAATAATCTGATTATACATAGATTATAACAATGAAAGAAAGTGCCATTCATAGATTGCCATACTGTAAAATGAAATATTCATAGATAACTGCATCGTAACAATACAATATTCATAAGTACTGCAATATAAGAATACAATACTCATAAATTACTACACAGTAAGAATGTAATCAAGAATTATTGCACATGAAGATTGCAATATTTTAGATTACAGCATTTCAAAAATGTAATATTTACAGATTACTGCAGTGTAAGAATGTGATATAGAAGACAATGTTGCATTGCCAGCGAAGAAAAATGACCACAATATTAAATCACAGCACCAATCTGTTTTAGCAAGGTTTATTTAAGTGTGCATATTATTTATATACATACACACAGACACTATATAATATTATAACTCTCCCTGGTGTCTTTTTCTTGCTGCAGGAACACAATACACACTTTGTTGGCACACTACTGTTCTAATTTGCTGCATCAAAATGCAGTGTCGACTCTGATAAGACAATGTCAACTCCAATGTGGCTCTGTAGATTTTTGCTTGTATGCAGTGTTATCTTCATCTGTGATGATGTTTCTCACAACCAACCCTAAATTTTGTGTGTTGAAACATAGTTCTATATAAAAAAAATCAACATTGGAGATGATTTTCAAAAACTTTGTGACTTAAGTTTTTGTCACCACATTTCAGACAGATTTTTGACTGTGCTGGATTTCTTGTTGCACGTGCAACGATTTCTAATTGGCACGAAAATATGTGCCATCACATTTGTCAGACTTCCAGAGGTAATTTCTCACAACTTCTTCCACCAAACTACATTCAACATTTTCTCTTATCACAAATAAGAGACACATCTTTAAATGTTTTTTTAAAAAATGGTTTAGCCGCTTCTATACCATGAATTGATACGGGGAGAGGAATAGACAATTTTAAACTAACCTACCCGGCAGGAAATTGACGGAATCAGTTGGACCAATTTTACTTTCCATCTGTTGACTTCAATGGATGGTAAAATGAAGCAGGGCGTAAAACAGACGGCCAATACAATCCTGGCAGTTTCCCGCCGGGCTGGTTAGGTTAAAATTAGCCCCATAACATTAGGTTGTCATAAAGGATAGGATAGGCACATGCATCAGACTGTGAACTTATTATTTTATGTAACACATCACATATTTTACATCCTAAAAGACGAACGCTCAAAAAGGGAAATGCTCACATAATGCATTGCACGAGAGAGTAAATTCAGTGGGGGAGAAATTGGTTAAGGGTCCGTTCTGGGCAATGTTAGCACGACGCGCTAACACCCCGGGCCCGACGGACTCTGGGCAGGCAAGACGCAAGTTTGGTCCCAAGGGAGCACTTACCTGCAATCGGTGCTCCTTTCCAGGCCTTGCACGTGGAATGAATGCAATTTGCACTTTCCAACACCAGAGGGAGCTCCATCTCTTAAAGGGAAGATGTTTCTTTAGAAATCTCTTAAAGGTAGCTTGTACCTGTTATTTGCTGAAAATAATAGTCTACAATTTGCATGGAGTCTGAACAGAGATCAGACATCGTACACATAAAACACAGATGCAGATCCCATCTCTATGTTTACACACTGATGACTTATGTTAAAACATTGAATAAAGGTTCCACATTACTAAATCCCACATCCTCCAATCTGCACACCAGACCTCACCAATCTACCGATCTGAGTTGGTACCAAGCCTGCGAGAGCGCATGCACCAAGGTTCTCTGCTGATGCACTAGAGATATTGGGCGCAAGAAGTGGACAGAAGGAGGGACATCCTATATCCGCAGTAGCGGGTGGGGGGGGGCGGTGGGGGGCAAGAGGCCCTCCAGACATATACTTAAAAGACAGCGGGAGGCAGCATGGGACGAAGTCAATGCCAGGCGCACAGCATCGTGAACATGGATGCAGTCCAGGAAGAAGTTCAATGCTTTGACATGAGTGGGCAAGGTGAGTGAGGTCAACTGTCAAGTGGCGTCGCCTACCAACTGCACCACACACTACACCCCCCATCCCCCAAGTACCAATAAACTCTTTCCATCAGTACTCAACTCTTCCCATCAGATGCTTCCTCCCACCCTTACACATTACCACTGTTTCAAGCCGCCCACCCACAACTCACAGGCCACACTCACTGGCAGCTATTCAACCATGACAGGCACATCACCCAGGCACATGCCTCGCTTTCTTGCAGGAGAAGGTGGCGCATATCAAGGGGCAGCAAGTGGCAGTGGCATTTAGCCCCTCGAGCCTGTTCCACCATTCAGTGAGATCATGGTGGACCTGTGACCTAACTCCATACACCCGCCTTAACCCCATATGCCTTAATACCCTTGGTTCAAAGAAATCTATCAGTCTCAGATTTAACATTCACAAGTGAGCTAGCATCAACTGCTGTCTGTAGAAGAACGTTCCAAACGTCTCCCACCCTTTGCATGTAGAAGCATTTCCTAACTTCACTCCTGCACGTCCTGGCTCTAAATGTTAGGCTATGTCTCCAGGTCCTGGTATTGAAGTCTAGGAGACCTCCAAAAACTTGTTACAAATGTCTCGGCAGCCAGAGGTAATAATCCAGCCACTAATCTGTAAATCCTGCACGGTCCCTTTAAATAGCGCCGGTGGGGGGTCCTCCAGGCACTCTAAGACACGTTCAGAAGGTCAGAGTTAAGACTGTGCGTTGAGTTGAGCGTTAAGTCCCAAAATGGTGTCTATCACTTTAAATCAGCGTTGCACACTGATTGAAGCCATTTTCTCCCTATTTTACATGACTCCAGCGTTTCTTTCTGCACCTGCGCAAACTCCTATACCAAAATGGCGTCTGGCGCACGTCACGCAGGAAACGTGTATGCGCATCCAAGACGCCATCTTGGATGTCGGAGAGGCCGGGTAACGCTGACACAATGGGCGCTACACGGCCCAATTTAGCGCCCAGTGAACCTAAACTCCCTGTGGAGAGCTGCACTTGAAAGAAGCATGGGTTGCAGGCAGGCCTACAATAATGTAGTACCATTTGATGACCAGTGTTCCCTTTAAGCACGGTTACACACTGGGAGCATGGGATCACTGAATTTACTCTGATGTTCATACGTTCAAGTACATCACGCAGTAGAAATATGTATGCCATACATAGGAGTAATTTTCAACTGCACCACCCGGGCATTTACCTGGCGGGCCCAATCGCCTGCCTGTCGTAGAACCCGCCCAATACTCTTTCCAGTGAAATCGATAGAACAGAAATCAGGCGGGTACGATAAAGGGTAGGCGATCCACTCCACTCGGTTACTGCCCAGGTGGCAATGCTCAAAATAACCCCCATAGTTTTCAATCAAGATCAATTCTGTAACCGCCAGCCCCAAGAACTCCTATCCCATCTCCATGGCATTGATAACAAGAGTACGTCCTTGCTGCAGGAGACCCTATACCTGCCACAAAAGATAAGTTCATACTTAATGAAAAAATTGTTCATTTTTTTTAAATCAAAAAAAATAACCGATGAATGGTGGAAGAGACATAATCAGTGATGTGATCAAATCTTTGTGAATCCAATTACAGCATCACACCTTGCTGTACTTATAAATAAAGTGCCTCATAACACACTTTCCTTTGACAATGACACCTCATTGCATCTGCATGCACATGAATTGTATTGTGAAATCACGTACCTGCCTCATAATGACAGTCACTAAATTTCAAAGTAATGTATTGTTGTATGGGAGGAGATTTCAGATCTTTCTCAGACATGTGATAAGGCAATATATAAGTGCCATAATTTGGGGCTTTTTGCGCTAGATATTCTCTCGTGTTCAGCATCATCAATCATTCCCCTACATGGACCTCGCATCCCCAATGATCCAGAAAGTGCTTTTTATTGCCCAATATCTAGTTAAACTAGAGCATAACCTGGGGATCATAACAGTGAACTCATGCTGTGTGTACTGGCTACTGAAATATTGTAAGTGCTGGCAATGTGTGTTCTCTTCTCTTAATGGAGGGCAGAATGAAAAGTCGAATATCAAGATCGGCACAGCTTCAGACCAACAAATGGTTTAATTTATATAAAACACATGAATGAACACTATACAGTTTTACAGTGGGATCAATCAATTTCCCTACAATCTTTGGTTATGAAAAATAATTTTAAAACTCTATAATCGTAGGATCACTTCTCTAGCTAAGCCATTCAAAGCTTGGCTGGTTTAAGCTTTTAAAACACAGGCAACCTTTTGCTGCTGCCTGTTAACCTTGCAGTTCACTCCTTGTCTGGGGGAGAAGAAAGACTTCTCTGAAATGCGCCTTAAGTCTGTGTTTAGACAACATAGGGAAGATTTTTCAGGGTCTGTGCCAGGATGACCTGAGCATGGCAAATACTGGAAGATGGGGCAGGTCAGAGCACATACCCACCCAATTTTCTTTCCATTTAAATTAATGGAAGGAAAATTGGCCAGTTTTCTTTATAGTCACGCACTCCGACCCACCCAATTTTCACCACACCCAAGCTATTCAGAATACCTGGGGCAGACCCATGAAATTCCACCGGCACATATTGTATAAGTCACGTATTAAAAATATGTATGCTCCATATATTAATTACATTGAATAAAAATTCTTCCGGTAACCATAGGGCAATTTTAAACATATGCCCAAAATGGGCATGAAGTTGGCAGTGCGTCCGCTGCACCTGCCCGATCCCTGCAATGGGAGGGCTGAACCATTTTTCAAGTTCAGGCAAGTACCGTTGGCACGATGCCCAGTGTTCAATGAGTGCTAGCGGGCAGCTCGCTGAACTAAAGGCAGGAAATCCGGCAAACCAAGCTGAAAGTTGGCAGTAAAAGGTGAGGGGGGAGGCACATTGGAGACTACCTATCCAGCAGCCAGCAGCCACCCACAGTACTTTTTTGTGGGACCAAGACAAGCATTTCCTGCTCCCCCTGGGCCCACAAAGATCCCCCCAAAAAATGTTTCAAGACCATTGATTAGGCCGCTCACCATCTGGTACAAAAGGGTGGAGTGTGCGTAGTTTTGCATTTGAAATTTGTAAATGAGATCCTATAACTGGCATAGAAGCTCAAATTACATTTGCAAGTAGCCTCCCGCCTGTTTCTTCAGCAGATCTGCAGCTGAAATCCTCATCAATGCCTTTGTTACCCCTAGACTCGACTATTCCAATGTTCTCCTGGCCTGCCTCCCACCTTGCATCCTCTGCATACTTGTGCCTATCCAAAACTCTGCTGTCCATACCTAACCTGCAACAAGTCCCGTTCACAATCACCCCTGTGCTCACCGACCTACATTGGCTCCCAGTCCGGCAACGCCTCGATTTTAAAATTCTCATCCTTGTTTTCAAATCCCTCCATGACTTCATCCCTATCTCTGTAACCTCCTCCAGCCCAACAACCCTCCGAGATCTCGGCACTCCTCCAATTCTTGCCTCTTGCACATCCCCGATTTTAATCACTCCACCATTGGTGGCCGTGCCTTCAGCTGCCCAGGTCCTAAGCTCTGGAATTCCCTCCCTAAACCTCTCCACCTCTCTCTCCTCCTTTAAGACGCTCCATAAAACCTACCTTTTTGGCCAACCTTTTGGTCACCTGTCCTAATATCTCCTTATGTGGCTCAGTGTCAATTTTTGTTGGATAATGCTCCTGTGAAGCACCTTGGGACATTTTACTACTTTAAAGGCGCTGTATAATTGCAAGTTGTTGTTGTTTTGGGCAGGAGTGCTGGATGCCCATTTACAGGCCCATGCTAAAATTGCATCAAGCAAGCCTTGGGGCAGCCAAGGCGTAATCGCTGTTTTCTTGCCATTTTCTAACTGCTGGGTGCCTCATAAACAGTACAGGTGGCAGTTGAAAATCGCCCCTCCCACCTTGTGTAGTGACATCGCAAATGCATGTGAAGATTTTCTCTGTTTGTATTTCAAGTGAAACTGTAATCACATTCTAAAACCTACAGTCTTATTTCATATACGACTAGATTTTCCAATCATTGTTATTTTAACAGCAGCAGTAGTCATTTAAAATAAATGGGATTACTACTGATGTTAAAATAACACTAATCGGAAAATCTAAACTATAGTGGCCACAGCAATTCTGACCCCACTTTGTGATAGTTTATCACCCTGATATCTTTTTTAGGGTGCTGTGGCTCAGGGAAAGAGTCCACACAACTTGTGTTCTGAATATGGTTATTATGTTCAACAGAATGCTCGGCAGATTAGGGTTCACAGAATCACACTCAGAAATGTCCACATATTAAGGGTTACGGAGCCAAGGTGGGTAGATGGAGTTAAGATACAGATCAGCCCTGATCTAATGGCAGGAAAGGCTTGAGGGGCTGAATGGCCTACTCCTAGTCTTATGTTCCCATGTCATGGTCTTTACATCTTCTAATCTCACCTTTTTGGCAGCGTGTATTATACCAAAAAATTTCAGGTGCTTTGAAGGATTTGTGAAAACAGTGAGCCAATGCCCTCTGCCTACACCACTTACTAATTCTTTGATTTCAAACTCCTTCCTGTTCGGCCACCTATTCGTTCACTGTCTGGCAATATCAGGGATTTCTCCCTGATGTGCTCCACTGAATACCTGAAATGTGAGAGCAGAAGTACAAGTGGGAGCAAGGATCATTTCAAAGGGAGGCAGTTGGGAAGGGGAGGATCCTGACTCCAGCAACAGATGAGGGCAGATGGCCTAAGGGGGGGAATTCTTGAATATATAGAAAATACTGGAGGATCATAAGACACAGAGCAAACAGGGGAGTCTGAGACATAGAATGCATGGAGAGAGCTTGGAGATATGGCTGGGGTGGGATCTGAGACATGGAGCAAATGGTGAATCTTGAAGAATGCCATAGGAATCATTTAGCAGTCAGCAGAGTATGAGAAATCCAAAACAAGTGGGAAATCGCAAATATGCTGAGAAATGGTAAGAATCCTGGAGGCACTAAATCTCTGAAGGAATATAGGAAATACAATGAGAGTGGGTGTTGCTTTTCAGGATTTTTGAATATTTAACTTAGGAAGAGTTTTGAGTTATTTATATTACGATGTTGCTATTAAGTTAAATTTAAACTCAAAGGGGGTTAAAGAAAAAGAGAACTTGCATTGATATAGTGCCTGTCATTACCTCGGGACATCCCAAAGTGCTCACAGCCAATTAAGTACTTTCTGAAATGTAGTCACTATTCTAATGTAGGGAAACACGGCAGCCAATTTGCATATAGCAAGGTCCCACAAACAGCAATGAGATAAATGACCAGATAATCAGTTTTGGTGATCTTGGTTAAGGGATAAATGTTGGTCAGGACACTTCCGCTGCTCTTCAAAAAGTGCCACAGGTTCTTTTACATCCATCTGACAGGGTCTTGGTTAACATCTCACCTAAGAGACGGAACCTCCGATAATGCAGCAATCCTTCAGCATTGCACTGATGTGTCAGCCTAGATTATGTGCTCAAGTCTCAGGAGTGGGGACTTCTAACTCAGAAGATCTATTACTAAGCCAAGGCTGACACTTAAATCCATAGAACAGAAACATCCTGGGAATGTGAATTAAACCCAGTCGAAGCATCTGTCCAAAAATGCTGCTTCCTGCATACCACATCATTTGGTCACAATTCCCACTCCAAATGCCTATCCAGCAACCCCTGCTGGAAGTGTGCTTGTCTGGATGGCAGCTGGCAACAGAATATGTGATGACCATGTGGAGGAATAGCCTGTTGACACTCACCATGAAAACTCACACATGAGTAATGGCCACATGAGTGAGGTACTAGAGGGAGAATAGGTCCCGCAACCAATGCGACTGACCCCCAGCAAGTAGTCAAAGGGAGGAGGGAATGAAAGAAAATGAGTAAGAAATAAAGGTACACCACCACTGCCTCCTCCCTCCACCCCCTCGAAAAGATCCTGCAATTATGGATTCCTTTTGCATTGTCTATTGTAAAATATTCTATCAATATAATAATTTTTCATGCACTGAATAATCTGGTATATTATATTTTATATTAAAATTACAAAATATAAGACAAACATATACAATGTTATTGTAGGTTGTAAAAAGAATTAGTAATTATAAAAATATTGTAGTTCGTACACATGGCAGACATTACAGACATAATACACTCAGCTGGGTGATCTCAGGTGTCTGGAAAGAATCTGTAATGAAGTCTGAAGTGGTCTTTGGCACAAACATAATTGGGTTGCCTGGATTAACCTCACTGGGGATTCTTCGCAAGAGTGTGGAATTATGCCATTAGGGAATGCGCTAAATTTTAGGGCAGGTTGGATGGAGTACATCAATACAGCTCAAAAAAAAAAGCAGAAGAAACCAGAGGAATTGGATAAGACTTGTTCATTGTTTAACAGTTCACATAGCCTTATCCTTGATGGCATTGGGAGTGAGAGGAGAGACAGCTTATAAAATTGGCAATACTGTAGGTGTGTAATTTATAGCTATTTACCAATTAACACAAGATTTTCAAAAACCATTCTGGCGCTGGAATCTCACTGGAAACTCTGTTTGGCAGAAACTGCCTTTTACTATTTGGTCACTCTGCCCTACCTCGCTGGCATTGTCAGTAACAGACTATTATTATCCAGTCATTCTGGTTCAAGGTACCTTACTTTCTTAAAAGTCACTTAGTGCAACAGGTGTTCCTTCACTGCATTAGTTACAGTCTAACTATTTCAGATAAATGTCTCTATACCTTACATTTAATCACAATATTTGACAATATGAAATTTCTATTGGTCAGATATATATTTTTGAAGACCGTTGAATATAGTCAAGACACTTTTAAGATAGCCCCACGAGACTATTAAATACTTGATCGGGTATCAGCTGATCACCCCTTTCACAATGTGTCAGTTGATATGGAGAGGTTTTGCAGCTGATTCTGGACGAGAGTGATTTTTGAAAGCTGCAAAGGATCAGCAAGACAAGTGACAAATAGTCACAGAAATTGAATGAACCGTAGTTATGTTCAATCGCCTGTGATCTGCTGGATCTCAAAAAGCCTCAATGTGCCCGGTGTCATTTTTCAACATTTTTGGAACAGTTGAGTCATATGAGGCTTCAATGGGGATTGCTAAGACATTGGTCCACATTTACATCTTGCCCCTTCTGATGAGCTCCCAATCAGAGCAAGGCCATCTGAATGGAGATGCTTAGCAAAGCCCAAGTGCTTTCCCACAGGAAGGAGAAATCAGATCGTCAGTAATTACTGACTCTTCTTGCTGGATTGGAGCAGCATTAGCAGAATCCTGGTATCAGCTTACCAAGGAATGGTGCATGCCATTGATAGGCAAGGGGCAGAGCCGAAAAGCAAACTAAAATTTTTTAAATGGGTGGGGCCTATAGAGTTGATGTCATAATTTCTAAAGAGCATTTCTCCCTCAGCCATCCAAGCCAAAAGCAGATTAACTGGTCATTCATCTCATTGTTATTTATGGGTTCTTGTTGTGCACTAAATGCCTGTCACATCTACCTACATAACCACACTGTACTTCAAGGTAATTCACCATGCCAAACGCTTTCAGATATTCCTGAGAGATAAAGCACTATATAACCACAACAACAACTGGCATTTATATAATGTTTTTAACATAGAAAGATGTCTCAAGGGATTTCACAGCGACGTAATCAGATAAATAGATGATGAGCCAAAAGATGAAATATTGGGACGGGTCACAAAATCTTGGTCAAAGCACTGGCTTTTAAAGAAAGTCTTGAAAGAGGAGAGGGAGGTGGAGAGATTTAGGGAGGGTATTCCAGAGCGTGGGGTCTATATGGCTGAAGGAACAACCGCCAATGATGAAGCAACGGGAGGGAAGGGTTGCACCAAGAGGCCAGAGTTGGAAGAAAGGAGAGTTTGGGAAGGGTAGGGCTGGAGGAGGTTACAGAGATAGGGAAGGGCAAGGCCATGGATGGATTTAAACACAAGGATGAGAATTTTATATTGGAGGCATGGGGGACTGGGATTCAATGTAGGTCAGCGAGGACAGAGGTGATGTGCGAACAGGACTTGGTGAAGATTTGGATATAAGCAGCAGAGTTTTGCATGAGCTGATGTTTATGAAGAGTGGAGGATGGGAGGCCAGTCAGGAGAGCATGGAATAATTGAGGGTAATTTACACATTGTACGATAGTATAAAATGGGTGATAGCGAATTGGAAGACCGTTCTACATCTCTCTCAATTTTTATTTCCATTGACTTCAATGGGGATAATTGGACCAGGGTGTCAATCTCCCTTTCAAAACTGCCATCATCACCCATCCCCACTCCTCAAAAAAGGAGCAATGGTGGGGCCCATACCAAATGATTCGGATGGGGGAGAGTTAAGGTTTTACTGGGAACAAGGGCATCAAAGGTGGAGGTGAGCGAGTGGTTGAGGAGATGAATGGCTGCAAAAGTATTGTAGTGAACGGAGGGTCAAAGACTGGACAGTTGGGAGTTTGAAAGTACAGTTTAAGTGACTTGGGGGAGAGTTTTTTCCAGCGGTAGATAGTGATTATGTTACTGGACTAGTAATCCAGAGGCCTGGACTAATAATCCGGAGTCATGAGTTCAAATCCCGCCACGGCAGCTGGGGAATTTAAATTCAATTAATTAAATAAAAATCTGGAATTAAAATACTGGTATCAGTAATGGTGGCCATGAAACTACCGGAATGTCGTAAAAACCCATTTAGTTCACTAATGTCCTTTAGGGAAGGAAACCTGCCGTCCATACCCGGTCTGGCCTATATGTGACTCCAGACCCACAGCAATGTGGTTGATTCTTAATTGCCCTCTGAAATGGCCTAGCAAGCCACTCAGTTGTAAAATCTCGCTAAAAAAAGTCATAATAAGAATAAAACCGGACGGACCACCCGGCATCGGACCACTAGGCACCAGACACGACAACGACAAACCAAGCCCAGTCGACCCTGCAAAGTCCTTCTCACTAACATCTGGGGACTTGTGCCAAAATTGGGAGAGCTGTCCCACAGACTAGTCAAGCAACAGCCTGACATAGCCATACTCACAGAATCATACTTTTCAGCCAACGTCCCAGACTCTTTCATCACCATCCCTGGGTATGTCCTGTCCCACCGGCAGAGACCGACCAGAGGTGACGGTACAGTAATATACAGTCAGGAGGGAGTGGCCCTGGGAATCCTCAACATTGACTCTGGACCCAATGAAATCTCATGGCATCAGGTCAAACATGGGCAAGGAAACCTCCTGCTGATTACCACCTACCGCCCTCCCTCAGCTGATGAATCAGTCCTCCTCCATGTTGAACACCACTTGGAGGAAGCACTGAGGGTACCAAGGACACAGAATGTACTCTGGGTGAGGGACTTCAATCTCCATCACCAAGAGTGGCTCGGTAGCACCATTACTGACCGAGCTGGCCAAGTCGTGAAGGACATAGCTGCCAGACTGGGCCTGCAGCAGGTGGTGAGCGAACCAACACAAGGGAAAAACTTACTTGACCTCGTCCTCGCCAATCTACCTGTCGCAAATGCATCTGTCCATGACAGTATTGGTAGGAGTGACCATCGCACAGTCCTCGTGGAGACGAAGTCCCGTCTTCACACTAAGGACACCGTCCAACATGTTGTGTGGCACTACCACTGTGCTAAATGGGATAGATTCAGAACAGATCTAGCAGCTCAAAACTGAGCATCCATGAGGTGCTGTGAGCCATCAGCAGCAGCAGAATAGTATTCCAGCACAATCTGTAACCTCATGGCCCGGCATATTCCTCACTCTACCATTACTAACAAGCCAGGGGATCAACCCTGGTTCAATGAGGAGTGTAGATGAGCATGCCAGGAGCAGCACCAGGCGTACCTAAAAATGAGGTGCCGACCTGGTGAAGCTACAACTCAGGACTATATGCATGCTAAACAGCGGAAGCAGAGCTAAGCGATTCCACAACCAACGGATCAGATCAAAGCTCTGCAGTCTTGCCACATCCAGTCCTGAATGGTGGTGGACAGTTAAACAACTAACGGGAGGAGGAGGCTCTGTAAACATTCCCATCCTCAATGATAGCGGAGTCCAGCACGTGAGTGCAAAAGACAAGGCTGAAGCGTTTGCAACCATCTTCAGCCAGAAGTGCCGAGTGGATGATCCATCTCGGCCTCCTCCCGATATCCCCACCATCAGCCAATTCGATTCACTCCACGTGATATCAACAAACGGCTGAGTGCACTGGATACAGCAAAGGCTATGGGCCCCGACAACATCCCAGCTGTAGTGCTGAAGACTTGTGCTCCAGAACTAGCTGCGCCTCTAGCCAAACTGTTCCAGTACAGCTACAACACTGGCATCTACCTGACAATGTGGAAAATTGGCCAGGTATGTCCTGTTCACAAAAAGCAGGACAAATCCAATCCGGCCAATTACCGCCCCATCAGTCTACTCTCAATCATCAGAAAAATGATGGAAGGTGTCTTCGACAGTGCTATCAAACGGCACTTACTCACCAATAACCTGCTCACCGATGCTCAGTTTGGGTTCCGCCAGGACTACTCGGCTCCAGACCTCATTATAGCCTTGGTCCAAACATGGACAAAAGAGCTGAATTCCAGAGGTGAGGTGAAAGTGACTGCCCTTGGCATCAAGGCATCATTCGACCGAGTGTGGCACCAAGGAGCCCTAGTAAAATTTAAGTCAATGGGAATCAGGGGGAAAACTCTCCAGTGGCTGGAGTCATACCTAGCACAAAGGAAGGTAGTAGTGGTTGTTGGAGGCCAATCATCTCAG
The DNA here is from genome assembly GCF_035084215.1 of Heptranchias perlo. Lineage (NCBI taxonomy): Eukaryota > Metazoa > Chordata > Chondrichthyes > Hexanchiformes > Hexanchidae > Heptranchias > Heptranchias perlo. Next base: position 15,208,074 of record NC_090332.1, on the reverse strand, counting down.
GAGTTCCTCAGGGCAGTGTCCTCGACCAAACCATCTTCAGCAGCTTCATCAATGACCTTCCCTCCATCATAAGGTCAGAAATGGGGATGTTTGCTGATGATTGCACAGTGTTCTGTTGCATTCGCAACCGCTCAAATAATGAAGCAGTACGACCTGGACAACATCCAGGCTTGGGCTCATAAGTGACAAGTAACATTCGCGCCAGACAAGTGCCAGGCAATGACCATCTCCAACAAGAGAGAGTCTAACCATCTCCCCTTGACATTCAACGGCATTACCATTGCCGAATCCCCCACCATCAACATCCTGGCTGTCACCATTGACCAGAAACTTAACTGGACCAGCCATATAAACACAGTGGCTACAAGAGCAGGTCAGAGGCTGGGTATTCTGCGGCGAGTGACTCACCTCCTCACTCCCCAAAGCCTTTCAACCATCTACAAGGCACAAGTCAGGAGTGTGATAGAATACTCTCCACTTGCCTGGATGAATGCGGCTCCAACAACACTCAAGAAGCTCAACACCATCCAGGACAAAGCAGCCTGCTTGACTGGCACCCCATCCACCACCCTAAATATTCACTCCCTTCACCACCGGCGCACAGTGGCTGCAGTGTGCACCATCCACAGGATGCACTGCAGCAACTCGCCAAGGCTTCTTCGACAGCACCTCCCAAACCCGCGACCTCTACCAACTAGAAGGACAAGAGCAGCAGGCACATGGAAACACCACTACCTGCACGTTCCCCTCCAAGTCACACACCATCCCGACTTGGAAATATATCGCCGTTCCTTCATTGTCGCTGGGTCAAAATCCTGGAACTCCCTTCCTAACAGCACTGTAGGAGAACCATCACCACACGGACTGCAGCGGTTCAAGAAGGCGGTTCTCCACCACCTTCTCAAGGGCAATTAGGGATGGGCAATAAATGCTGGCCTCGCCAGCGACGCCCACATCCCATGAACGAATTTTTAAAAAAGAAGGAACTGCGATTGGAAGGGGGAGAGGAGATGTGGGTGGTGAGGAAGTGGTTGGAAATGGCCTTGTCAGTAAATACAAATGCAAATCTTTCTTTTCAGGATAGAAGCTTATCATTTGAACATTTATGATAGTGATGAAAAAATTATTTCCGTAAACCCAGATTTTAACTGTGGTTTCTCAGTGATATTTTGGTTTCGGACATTTGCCTCCTACTCTCTCAGCACAGCCGGTGCTCCTTTTATGCAATACTTATTGTACAGTACTGAACACCTACTTCAGATAAGGTCTACTGTTCTATACATTATTCACAACTCTGATTGAAAAAAAATATTAAAGCACTTAAATAAATTACTGCTCTAAAGGCATTCAACAATGCATTCTAAAAATAAATTAAGAAGCCCTCACTCTCTCTTTAAGAACCAAGGTTCTAGACACGTCAGCAGGTTTAAAAGTCAGGAATTACATGCCTGAAATGCATTGAATAGGAATGGAGCCAATTTCGATCTCTTGACTGGCCCCATTTGTGCCTGAACATGTAGTAGGGAAATGGAGCTGGATTTCGTCCTGCCCACTTAGCACCAGTTTTTGGGATCGTCAAACTTTCTTGGGCCGGGGAAGGCGGGGGGTGGGGGTAACGGTGTTGTAGCACGCAGAATTCCTGTAAAATACAGCAGGAGCTTCCTTCGCATACTAAAATCGGAGGCAGGGAAGGATGCTGCAACATTTTCCGGCCTGCTGGTGTGTTAGACGGCGAGTCCTCAGCACACCCATGGAAACCTGGATGAAAGGAGGCCTCGGGCAGACACTGGCACCTGTGGAATGTACTCACCATTGTGAGTCACACATGTTGAGGTGAGAAAGGGAAAAAACTTACTCAACACCTGTTTCTGTATTATTCCAGTCAGGCTCCAACTACACAAAGGCCAGGCCATGGACCTCATGGTCTTTATCCTGATTATCACACTGGCTATCATATAAAAGTATTGCGCACACAAGTCGTGCTATGAAATTTGGAAGGTTTTGCTGGTCCTTGATCTGTTTGCATCTTCAGATGATTTAACTCTCACTCCTAAATAAGCCTTGAGTGGATGGCAGGTAGGTTGAAAACAATGTTGCTCAGTGAAGCATGAACACTATTAGAGTTCCCTGGTTTATGGGAAGTCTAAATGTCCAAATGTTATCTGTATGTCAGGTAATTTGCGTTTCCGGTCATAGTGACACAACAATGGATAGGATTTCTGCTTCATTATTTCTTCAATTCCACCATCTCCTTCAGAACCCAAACAACAAGAGGAGAGACCGCATACCCCATCCAAAAACAACTCAGGCATTCTATAACTACTCTCCTGCTGATTTTTTTAAATTACTGTAACTTCAAAGATTACATCAACACCACTGAGTGCTGCAGACTCAGGCTCAGAGATGATTTACTGCTATGCCCTGCAGGCATAAGTGATCTTCATTCCAGTGTATCATTTTTGAAATTTGCTAATATTTCAACAGCAGATTCAAAGGCATTTTTCCACTAAGGTTTAGGCAAAAAATAATTCTTATGACAATGTAATACTTTCTAGATAAGCATCGATATCACAATCAAAATAAAATCAAATAGGTTATTGAGAGGCCAAGTTGATTGAAATACTGTCCTTTTATCTCCGAATTTGAATTCAGACCAAATTAATGGCATGAAAGCCTCCCTTTTCCATCAACTATAAAAGGTCAAAGTGAAATGAGTTAGCTTTAACTCAATTCAGGTTGGGTGTAAGACCATTTAAAAAAAAATTAACAGAACATTACTTATTTTTTAAACGCTGTATCTGTGTTGTTTTTTTTAAGTCTCCATTGTATGAAGGCCAAGCTACAGGATGGCTCATGTAAAAATGAAGATGTTACTAGAGGTGTTCTTCTGAGAATAAGGTCAAGGGTATATTGTTGAGATAGTATAGAGGGGTTCTATCCTGTAATATGCGTGATCTGAGAGTGTTTGAAGTTAACATACCCCATACCCCATCCAAAGTTGCTATCTGCAGTACTGAAATCTTGCACCTTGACACGTCCAAAGAATGCCCCTAAATTGCACAAAATACTTTTTAAATTGCATGGAGCAAAAATCAGAAATGTAAATCACCGGAAAACAGAGTTCTTTATTGCTGGCAGGAATAACACAGGAAAGGTTTTATTAGCATGTGCCAAACTTCACTTTATTCAAACTTAAAAAGGTTAATGATAGACTAGTTCATTTTGACCATTTACTGTACATAATAACAAGGAGCCATGAGTCTGATCCCTAGCATCAGATGACTCAGTAATGAGGAAAGATTGGAGGAATCTGGATTTCTCAGCCTTGAAAGGAGGTGACTGAAAGGGGAGCTCACAGAGATACATAAGATAGGTATATAGAAAAGGCAAATGGAACACTACTTGAAATTAAACAGCGACAATAGTGCATAGGAACACTGGTTAAAATTAGTGGAAGACAAATTTAGCATTAATATCAGGAGGTTATTCTTCACACACAGAGTGATAGACACGCAGAATGGATTTCTGTGTTGGAAAATGAAGGCAAAATACTCGAATCATTTAAGATACAGTTGGATTTTGGGACAAGGCAGTGCAGGTTCCTTCTTGATGGATGAGCCAAGATGGGCCAATTGGCCTTTCTAAGCTGTAGCTACCTTATGATAAGGAAATATGGAACAAGAAAAGGCCATTCAGCCCATCAAGCTCATTCTTTCCACAGAGCATATACAGTTTACCTGTTATTTAACCTCCTGAGGGAGATGAGCTTTTAATTACTTTCTATGTCTGACTTGTTCTCACAGCAGGAGTCTAGGATGTGTAGATGAAGAGTATCCAAAGAATAGTAACTGTGGACAGTTAAAATGGACAATGGCTGCAAATAAGATGAGAATATTTTCCATTGCTCAGTGCTGAATTTTCTGAGGCTGTTCAATGTTAAAATTCTGCTAAGTGCATAGTTAATTGCTTTTATAGATCTTAACTGCAATGTATTTTGTTAAGGAAAGCAAGGGAAAAGTATCCTTGCTTGGCACTTTCATCCTAGATCTCTCCCAATTGTGCCCAATGCACAATATCATAGAATCATAGAATCATAGAAGTTACAACATGGAAACAGGCCCTTCGGCCCAACATGTCCATGTCGCCCAGTTTATACCACTAAGCTAGTCCCAATTGCCTGCACTTGGCCCATATCCCTCTATACCCATCTTACCCATGTAACTGTCCAAATGCTTTTTAAAAGACAAAATGCTATTGGAGGAGCTAACCGATCATTTTCATTTTTTGTGAAATAAACAGCTCCATGCCTATCTGCTCCTAATGCCCTGCTGTTTACAGGTGACAACCCCTCTACTGTCTTTGGTCCTTGAACATGCATAAAGTATTGGTACAGCTTTGTAACCTGAATAAACCTACATCACTGGCAGAGGCTTTTGAGTTGGGCATCTGTCCACCCTTCTGGCTGAGTTAAGAGTGTATATTCCATAACAACAACAACAACTTGCATCTATGTAGTGCCTTTAACGTAGTAAAACATTCCAAAGCACTTCGCAGGCACGTTATCAGACAAATTTGACACTGAGCCACGTAAGGAGATATTAGGACAGGTGACCAAAAGCTTGGTCAAAGAGGTAGGTTTTAAGGAGCATCTTAAAGGAGGACAGAGAGGTAGAGAGTCGGAGAGGTTTAGGGAAGGAATTCCATAGCTTAGTGCTTAGCCAGCAGAAGGCACGGCCGCCAATTGAGGGTGAAGGAAATCGGGGATGCACAAGGAGCCTGAATTGGAGGAGCGGAGAAATCACGGAGGGTTGTGGGGTTGGAGGAGGTTACAGAGATAGGGAGGGGCGAGGCCATGGAGGGATCTGAACACAAGTTTGAGAAGCAGGGAAGAGATCTAACAAGAGACAAAGAAAACAGAAAAATAATTTTTCAGTAGCAATTTAACTAAAGGGTTTTTGCTTTATAGCTAGAGAATGAAATAGAATGGGAGTGAAATTGGTCATCGCCAGGAGAGCAAATCAGCAGCCTTTTTTTCACCACGCTCGATTTTCTTTTTAATTGATTTCAAAATCAGACACCGTGTAATCTGGCAGGACCTCCACATTCCTGAGATTTCTGGGTTTCCCGGCCGCAAACACGTGCCCCCGCACCCTCCCCGCCTCCCTGTAAACATAGGGGCCTTACTGTTCAGTTGACACCCAAGGCCCGCCCGATGCAATTTTCAAGTGGGCCTCGATTTAGGAGGCCAGTGCTCCCACACTAAACAGACTCGTCAAAATAAATAAATTGGGGTCCTAAGATGCATTGCAATTTTCATCTGGGTGGAATACACACTGCGAACACGCTGCCTGGTGGAAGTGAGCATTCAGCAGCATAACCAGTGGTCCTTAAAGAGACTGCTGACTGGTCCTTAAAGAGACTGCTGGAGATCATTCTGGGAACATTACAGGTAAGTCTTTACATTTTTTTTGTAGGGCCAGGAGGAACATGGAGGGGCTGCTGCTGGATTTTCGCCACCCAACCCACCATCACATTCCACCCTCCCCCTCCCTGCCTTCCCCCCCCCCCACCCCCCCAAAAGGATGCTTCTGGCTCAGTCTATGGAGCAGCTGCCGGATTTCTGGAAACCCCCTCCATCGATTGGTAAGCTGCCAGGCTGTGCTTGTTTGGCACTGGCAGCTCACTGATTTTACATTAATGATACCCGACCATAAAAATGGATCAGGTCTCCTGCCGGTGACATGGAGACAATGCAATCAAGCCCCATTCACCCACCCCTCTGCCCCCAACGCCCCAACCCCCCCCCATGTCCACTCGACAAAAATCGCCTCCATTGTAACTTCAAATAATAACTATACATTTTACCTCACTCCAACAATAAATAGCAATCTTCACATCCACAGGAATGAATATTTTACACTGAACGTACTTTTGCACAGTATTCTACCCAGAAGCAGCAGGCTGCTGCAACATGATGATAGCTCTGTTTTGATCTGTATGTGTCCTTGACTCATACTGCAGTACAGTTGCACAGATGCTGGCAGTCGCCCAAGTGGCCATTCTTCATGAGTGAGCCTAGACAGCGAGAGCACTGACAATCAATAGGAGGGAGTCAATGGACACTGGGGAGGTACCAGTAGGTTGGAAACAAACTAATGTGGTGTCCATATTCAAAGAAAAGGTGGCAAAACAGACACAGACAACTGCAGACCCGATAGTCTTACTTCAATTCCACGTAGAATAATGCAATCGGTTAACAAGAATAAACTTGAGGATTATCTGTTTAACAACAACCTGGTAAATGGTAGTCAATATGGCTTGAGACAGGCAAGACCCTGCCTGACCAACAGCCTTGATTTCTTTGAGAAAGTGCCAATCTAATTAGACTGTATGACATTGTGTACTTAAGACTTGCAAAGGCATTTGATAAAGTTCCACACAAAAGGTTACTAATTAAGCTGAAAGCCGTGGAGCTTCAGGGCAAAACTTGGTATGGATAAAAAAAAATTGGCTGAAGGGTAAAAGAAAACAACAGGTGCAGGTTAAAGAGGTAATGTCAGGATTGTGGAGGAAGTGTTGAGTGGGGTGCCTCTGGGCTCAATGTTGGGACCACTGCTGTTTCTAATTTACATCAGCGACTGGGATTCAGAAACTCAATGCAAATTCTTCAAATTTGCAGATGTACCAAACTCGGAGAGGCAGTGGAACCAAAGGAGGCAGCCCAGAACTTACAGAATGAGCTAAACAAAAAATGTGAGTGGGCCAAACAATGACAGATGAATTTTAATGCAGAGAAATATATAAGGTATTGCACATGGGAAGAAAAATAGGTGTCGCATGTACTCCATGGGCTCTATTTTCCCAGGAAATTGCGGGTGCGTTGGGGGGAGGGGTCTCCAAAAATCGGGGAAATCCCGTTCGGGGTACTTAAGGCACTTTACTTGTGACATATTAGGTAGTTGGAACGATTTTTAACTTACCTGGGCGGCTTGCCCACCGCTTCTGATTCACACCCAGTGAAACCAGACGTGAACGGCCGGATTAGGCAAAAAGAAACAAAATAAATTAAATAAAAAACCATTGCATGAAGTTAAAACACAAAATCAACCTACTTTTCCACCCCACTCCGATGTCCCATGCCCCCCGATCTTCCCCCTCCCCCCCCCCGATCTTCCCCTCTCCCCCCCCCTCGATCTTCCCGTCGCCCCCCCCCCGATCTGCCCCTCTTCACCCCACCTCCCAATCTTCCCTTCTTCACCCCCGATCTTCCCCTCTCCCCTGTCAATCAAGCTGGCTGCCGGGCTCGAAACCCGGACAGCACGTTAATCACCATCAATTACGATGCAACCACGTTGGAAACGGTAAGTTTTGTTTATGCAGGTTTGCCACACGCACCTTCACCCACCCACCCCCCGCTGCCAACCTGCCACCATTTCAAAATTGAGCTCCATGAATGGCTAAGAATGAAGCTGAGAGAGATCCAGAAGTCCTAGTGACTGAACACTCAAGATATCCAACCAATGCAGTGTCCTAGGCCCAACCATCTTCAGCTGCTTCATCAATGACCTTCCCTCCATCATAAGGTCAGAAATGGGGATGTTCGCTGATGACTGCACAGTGTTCAGTTCCATTCGCAACCCCTCAGATAATGAAGCAGTCCAAGCCTGCATGCAGCAAGACCTGGACAACATCCAGGCTTGGGCTCATAAGTGGCAAGTAACATTCGCGCCAGATAAGTGCCAGGCAATGACCATCTCCAACAAGAGAGAGTCTAACCATCTCCCCTTGACATTCAACGGCATTACCATCGCCGAATCCCCCACCATCAACATCCTGGGGGTCACCATTGACCAGAAACTTAACTGGACCAGCCATATAAATACTGTGGCTACGAGAGCAGGTCAGAGGCTGGGTGTTCTGCGGCGAGTGACTCACCTCCTCACTCCCCAAAGCCTTTCCACCATCTACAAGGCACAAGTCAGGAGTGTGATGGAATACTCTCCACTTGCCTGGATGAGTGCAGCTCCAACAACACTCAAGAAGCTCGACACCATCCAAGATAAAGCAGCCCGCTTGATTGGCACCCCATCCACCACCCTAAACATTCACTCCTTTCACCACCGGCGCACTGTGGCTGCAGTGTGCACTATCCACAGGATGCACTGCAGCAACTCGCCAAGGCTTCTTCAACAGCACCTCCCAAACCCGCGACCTCTACCACCTAGAAGGACAAGAGCAGCAGGCGCATGGGAACAACACCACCTGCACATTCCCCTCCAAGTCACACACCATCCCGACTTGGAAATATATCGCCGTTCCTTCATTGTCGCTGGGTCAAAATCCTGGAACTCCCTTCCTAACAGCACTGTGGGAGAACCGTCACCACACGGACTGCAGCGGTTCAAGAAGGCGGCTCACCACCACCTTCTCAAGGGCAATTAGGGATGGGCAATAAATGCTGGCCTCGCCAGCGACGCCCACATCCCGTGAACGAATAAAAAAAAAGAACAGCAATCAATAAAACCAATAGAATGTTGAACTATATCGCCAAAACAGTAGATTGGAAGCCAGAAGAAGGTCTGATCAAACTGTACAGTGCTCTGGTCAGACCACACTTTGAGTACTGTGTCCAGCTCTGTTCACTGAGAAACTAGGGAGACATTCAAGCATTGGAGGCAGTATAGAGATGAGCTACGAGGCTGATTCCTAATGTCAGGGATCTGGGATATGGGGAAAAACTAAGGATACTTGAGTTTTTCACCCTTGGAAAGTATGTACCTGAGGAATGATCTTATAGAAGTATATAAGATAATAAAAAGATTTGGTAAAATACGACTTTAAAAAAACACAGAAGTAGGTCAAAGGGACACAGAGTCAAATTAATAAAAGGTAATTTTAGGACCGATAGCAAGAGGTTCTTTCTCACGCAGAGAGTGATCAATACAGAAAGTAACAGTGGCTAAGTGGTAGTACTGTCACTTCTGAGTCAGAAGGTTGTGGGTTCAAACTCTACTCCAGAGACTTGAGTACATAATCTAAGCTGACAATTCAGTGCAATACTGTGGTGGTATTGCACTATCAGTGGTGCTGTTTTTCAGATCAGACGTTCAGCTGAGGCCCAATCTGCCACTTCAAGTACATGTAAAAGATCCCATGGCATGAGTTGAAGAAGAGATGGGGGGTTCTTCTGGCATCCTGGACAACATCTGTGCCTTAACCAACATCATCAAAGTAGACTATTTTGTCATTTATCTCATTGCTGATTGTGGGACCTTGCAAAATTAGCTATCATGTTTCCCCACATTACAACTGACTACACTTCAAAAGTAGTTCACTGGCAGTGAAGTGCTTCGGACATCCTGAGGACGTGAAAGATACTACACAAATGCAAGTTTATTCATTTGTTCAAACACTTGGAATGGACTTCTGGAAAGAGTGGTGGAGGTGAACACCCTGGAATCAATTAAGAAACAATTAGATACCACAGTGAGGGAGAGTAGGGTTGTTCTGGATAGATTATTTAAGATGGCCTAATGTCTTTATTCATCTGTAAGGAGCTTGTGCTGGGGGGTTGGGCTCAGCACCCATTCCAGCAGAGTTACTGGATAATGAAGGAACCTTGATGATTTGCCCCTTCCCTAGTTCAGAGGTGTTGAGACCAATTGTAGCATTCTTACTGCCAATTTGGTTGAGCTTAGCTTATTCAGTAGAGACTGGTGATCAAATCTGAGATTTTATTGGTCTGTACGGCTCAGCATCTCACCAAGCAACGCATTTGCCCACTGAGGCATCAGGAGAACAAGAAGTGGATGTACTTTGGTTGTGATTTTTGTAAAATACAAGCTCCTCTACATAAACGAGACCTGACATTCACCAAATAAATATTTAGTGTGCATTAGCAATTTTGCCGATAACTGTTCCCTTTTATTTTACTTCACATTAAACATATGTACTTTTATTCTGTTGGAAGTTGCTAAACACTACAAATTAAATAGAGTTATGATATCACTGCAAACAATTACCCAGAGTGCACTGGACAAAGGACAGTTAGTGGCACCCCTTGGGGGCAGTGTTAGGAAGTAGATTCCTCCTAAACACAGCTGCACATGCTCCACGACAGACTCGTATTTATGAGTAAATTTCAGTGCTATCTTTTAATTAGGGTTGAGATCTTTTTTTCAAATTTAAGCAGGTTTGGTTTATAGCCAAAGATCCAATGCAAAATTGAACATCAAGCTTCAATTTTAAATAATTATTGTTCTGTGTCATAACAATAAAAGAGAATTACAATTTAATTGGTCCAAAGCAAAGAAGATAACATTTTGTATTTATTGCAGAAATCTCCCAGGAAGATATAGGAAATCTTATAAGAGGTCTAGAGAAACTGCAGTACAAAATGTCAGTGCAGACTTTCCTGGATGCTTCTCTAAAAACATTTGCTGAATAATTCAGTTAAAAATGACTTCAGGGCTCTTGGAAAACCCTTGGCTAAATCCAGCTCTGGAAAACAAAATGGTCTGTTCCAGCTAGTGTATCTGAACTCTAGATAATTAGTCATCACTTCTAACCACCAGATCTACATTCTAGGGACTTCTGGGGCGTCATTTTAGCACCCGCTATCGGGTGCGTTCCTGGCGGGGGGGGCTCCGAAAATCGGAGAATCCCGGAGCGGGACCGGAGCCCGCCCGAACCCGCGCACTTCCGGGTTCCCCGCTGATGCGCCGGCGTGCGCGCGCAGCCCCCGCTGGTGGGAATCCCGCAGGCAATTAAAGCCAGCGGGATGCCACTTGAAAGTATTTATTTAGGTATTTCAGGTCATTAACTGACCTGATTAAGGGATTATGTGAGGAGGGGTGGGATTTGAGAACAAACTGGGACTGTTTCCCACACTGAGGGAAACACACCCAGGTCAAATGGACGTGTTTCAGCTGTCAGCCTGTGGCAGCTGCAAAGGTCCATTTGACAGGTGGGGGGGGGCGGGGGGAGACCCTCACCCATTGCAGGAGGCCACTCTGTCACTTGGGACAAAGTTTGGCCTCCACCACCCTCCTCCTGACAGTCAAAGTCACCAACCTGCACACTTACCCCGGGGTCCGGAGACATGTACCTACCTTGCGGACCCCTCAGGTGTACATCTTGCGGATGGGGGCCGCCGTAGCTGCAGTCATGACCTCCTCGGAGGGCGAACAGCATCACCAGCCTCGCCATCCACGCCGTCCACCTCTGACACGTGGAGCTCCACAACACAGTGCTGTGACACATCCACCTGTACAGCAGGAGGGAGGGCTACCACAGAGAGAGATGCGTCGCAGAGGGCACTACCCTCGCCACAGGGTCCACAGACCGAGGCTCAGCCTCCTGGACCTCTCTGAGCAGCAGTGCACATGGAGGCTCAGAGTCACTCGACATGTAGTCGTGGACATCTGCAGCCTCTTTCATGCCGAGCTGCTCCTGGCTGGCCCGAGCACCATCTTCTTACCTGTCGCTGTCAAAGTCACCACTGCCCTCAACAACTTCTCTTCCACATCCTTCCAGGGTGCAACCGGGGACATAGCCGATGTCTCTCAGTCGTCTGCGCAAAGAGCCCTGCAAATACACCTACACCCACTCTGCAGTGACACAATGCGTGGCATCAGTTGTGGGTCCTCATAGTGATCCTCAGGAGCGGGCATTATTGCACAAACCAGACAGGATTCGCGAAGACATGGCAGTAGTGGTGCCAATATAATATGTAATGTGAGTTGGTCAGAAATTCAATACAAGTAACAACCATGACAAACCCTCAAACACCCTTGTGCATCCCCTTCATGCTCACGACACGTTTGCCTTACGCTGCCTACTGTACATATGTGATGCATGCCCTGTGGCTGCAGCACAGGTAGTGGCAGCTTGAGTGAGGCTGGCCGTGAAAGAGATGCACGAGAGGGTGAGTATGAGATAGAGCCATGAGATTGTATGAGGATTGGATTGAGTGGTAGTGGCGGGATGAGTACTGGCGAGGTGAGTAGGTGCAGGTAAGATGAGGATGAGGTTTGAGTGGGTATGAGGGGTGATGTGACAGATAGTGTTGGCAGTGCTGAAGGAGATGTGGGGTGGGGGCAGTGATATGGCAGACGGAGTGTCGGGGAAAGACTACGTGTACTCACTTTGGCTGACCTACTGAGGTCATTGGAGCGCCTCCTGCACTGTATGCAGGTGGGCGATATGTTGGTTGCGCTGGTGACCTCCTCTGCTACCTCGAGCCATGCCTTCCTGGTGGCAGAGGCAGGCCGCTTCCTCCCGCCTGCCGGGAGGAAGATCTCTGTCCTCCCCCTCCTCCTCACCCCATCCAATGATACCTGGAGTGAGGCATCATTAAACTGGGAGCAGCCTTCCCCTTGGGCTGCTCCATGCTGTAATTTTTGCTATTTGTTGCAGCATCTGTCAGTGGAGGACTGCCCCTTTAAATAGAGCGCCTCCAGCTGAGAGATCTTACTGCGCATGCGCAGCCCGCCCGACGCGCAGATCAGCAGTGGGGAACCCGGAGGAGCAGGTAAGTGGATCCAATTAGTGGATTGTCTGCTACAATCGCGCGGGAAGCTGACTAATATCACCGGGCGCATTACCCACGCGCCCGATAGCCCCCCCGGCCGAGAACCCGCAGCCCTGCTAACATCGGGCCCCTGAAGTTAGATCGTCAGTTATCTCACACTCGGACTTTAAAAAAAACACATGACTGCTACACATTGATTATAAGTCTGCTGACAAAGTGTTTCTTTAGAACTGGAATGAAGATCCTACTGGTGTTCCTTGAGAAACATTCTAGTTGGTCCCAAGGTGTTCAAAAAACAAAAGTCACTGTGTTGGCCCAGATCACTAGTGCTCCAATGTCCTTTGGCACGGCTGGTGGAAACTAAGCTTACACCCCATGGGCTAAATTTCTGATCTTATAAGTGCTGTCAGGTGGAAACACTAAGCAGGGGGCAAGTACCTCTGCCACGCAGAGCCTGAGAACATAACTGCACAAGTAGTAAACACCTGACACTAAATTAAGCTAGAATTAGCCAAAGCCCAAAACAGATCGCCTGACTTCCTTCTTGGCTTAAAAGAGGTAGTTGCTGAAGGAAGACCAAAGAGTTACATAGAATTACATAGAATGTACAGCACAGAAACAGGCCATTCGGCCCAACAGGTCCATGCCAGTGTTTATGCTCCACACGAGCCTCTTCCCACCCTTGGGAATAAGGGAAAAGAGAACAAGATGAGCACAAAAAAAGTATTTTTCAGTTTTTAATTTTTCTAGCTGCATTGAGGCTCCAGGATCAGGTTAGTTGATTAGGTCTTGTATAATGAGAACCACTGGTACAAATTACATGGCTGAAGAATTGTAAACACCAAATTGTCTTACCAGTAACTCCCTCCTTGTCCTTCTCGACCTCTCCGCAACCTCTGACACGGGCGACCACACCATTCTCCTCCAAAACCTCTTCTCTGTTGTCCAGCTCAGTCGGACTGCCTTCACTTGGATTTACTCCAACCTTAGCCAAAGCATCTCCAGCAATGGCTTTTCTCCCCACCCCTGCACCATTACCTCTGGAATCCATCAAGGATCCATTCTTGGTCTTCTCCTCTTCCTCATCTACATGCTGCCCCATTGGCAACTTCATCCAAGGACATGGGCCAGGAATTTCCGCGTAGCTGCTCCTGATCTGCGACCTTAGCTTCACCAGGGCTGCAGTAAAACCCCGCTTACACACGTAAACAAGGTTTCTGCCACACTTCTGGCAAAGTTACAGTGGAGGAGTGGGAGCAGGCCCAAGGAATAGCCAGACTATGGGGTCAGCTTTAAAATGCATGTAGATGACACCCAGCTCTACATTTCCACCACCTGTCTCGACGCCTCTACTGCCTCTGTGTTGCCTGACTGCTTGACTGAAATCCAGTCCTGAATGAGCCTCAACTTACTCCTTTGAGATAAATGACCAGATAATCTGTTTTGGTGATGTTTTTGAGGGATAAATATGGCCAGGACATCAGAAGGAATCCCCTGCCTTTCTTCTAATAGTGCCATGTGTTGTTTCAATGAAGGTAATGTCTGGTGAAAGCATTTTTATGATCTGTAATATCAAAATACTGGTGGTTGCAGGTCTACCACTGAAAGTGGGAGCAGTTTGAAAAGATGAATATTGCACATGATGCATTTTGGCACAACAAAAAGGATATTTGTTTCAAAAGCAAGGGCTTAAATTGGAAATTTTCTCTCCACAGTTTTGCCCACTCACTTAATCTATCAATGTTCCTTTGCAACTTTCTGCTCCCATCTACATTATTTACTTGGTGTCGTCAGCAAACTTGGATATACAGCTCTCTATTCCTTCATCTAAGTCATTGATAAATATAGTGAAAAGCTGAGGCCCTAGTACAGATCCCTGGGGGACACCACTAGTCACATCCTGCCAATTGGAGTACCCATTATCCCTACTCCCTGTCTCCTACATCCAAACCAATTCCCTACCAATGTCAATAGGTTGCCTCCAATTCCATGCACTTTTATTTTTGCTAACAGTCGCTTGTGTGGAAGCTTATCGAATGCATTCTGGACATCCATATAAATAACATCCATTGACACTCCCATAGGAAATTCTACTCCTATATATGACCAATGTCCTGGGCCTCCTCTGCCTCAGATAAAGAAGCAGCCTATGCCCGCATGCAGCAAGACCTGGGTAACAGGCAAGTAATATTTGCGCCACACAAGTGCCAAGCAATGACCATCAACAAGAGAGAGCCTAACCACCTCCCCTTAACATTCAATGGTCTTACCATCAACATGCTGGGTATCATTGATCAGAAACTCAATTGGACCAGCCACATAAATGCCATGGCTACTAAAGCAGGTCAGAGGCTAGGTATTCTGTTGCGAGTGGCTCAAAATTCTAATAAAACAACAAACAGGTATCTGATCACATTCTAGTCATATTTGTTTTGAAGTTACTGCTTCAATCTACACCAGAAACACACAGATGTAATCATGAATATAATAATAAATATATTTGTTACATTATGGTCATGGTTATTGTACAGTGCTATTTGGCTTATATTTCCAAATTTTCTAGCTATAGAACAGGCCGACTGGCAGGGCCAAGATACTCAATGGAGGACTCAAGCACAGAGCAGTGGTAGTTACAACAGTCCGTGAAATAGGAGCAAAGCAGATCTGGTCATGGCCGTGGGATGAAAGAGCACAAGGTTTGGAGGCAGAGTGGGCCCTGAATGGGACCCCTGCTTCTCAGGAGCAACACTGAAGGAGCAGGGAGTTGTGCAACAAAATATAGATGGATGGAAGCAAGAAAGTATTAATTTATAAACTTAAAACATAAAATCTTAAAGCATACTTTAAGTTTTAAAGTAACTTATCTGAAGGAAAAATTACCTCAAAAGAAAAAAAGGATGACTTGCATTTATATAGTGCCTTTCACGACCTCAGGACGTCCCAATGCGCTATATAAACTAAGTACTTTTTGAAGTGTGGTCACTGTTGTAATGTAGGAAACAGGACAGCCAATTTGTGCACAGTAAGGCCACACAAATGGCAATGTGATAATGACCAGATAATCTGTTTTATTGATGTTGGTTGAGGGATAAATATTGGCCAAGATACTAGGGAGAACTCCCCTACTCTTCTTCAAAATAGTGCCATGCAATCGTTTACATCTACATGAGAGGGCAGATGGGGCCTCAGTTTAACATCTCATCCGAGATATAGCACCTCTGACAGTGCAGCGCCCCCTCAGTACTGCACTAGAGTACCAGCCCAGATTGTGCTTAAGTCTCTGGAAGTGGGATTTAAACCCACAACCTTCCAACTCAGAGGCAAGAGTGCTACTAACTGAGCCATGGCTGACAGCAGGGAAAAAATACGATTATGGCAGAGCTGTGAGAGTAAATTCACAAATCTGCTCCATAACTACCTGGTAGCGCAGTAATTGTGGCAAGTTTCCATAGGCAAATATGGACATTGGAATTGAAATAAAAAGCATGACAAAAACATGACAACAGGAAGTCAAGTGATGCAGATAAGAATGTACACAGATGTAAGATTTTTAATAAGATATTGATATATTCTGTTTTATCTGGTGATTTATCTTATTACTGTTTGTGGGGCCTTGCTGTGTGCAAATTGGTTGCCATGTTTCCCGACGTTACAACAGTGACTACAATTCAAAAGTACTTCATTGGCTGTGAAGCACTTCGGAATGTTCTGAGGTCTTGAAAGACGCTACATCAATGCAAATTCTTTCTTTGGTACATGGAATCGATTCCAAGGCAGAAATCTATCTTTGGGTTCAGATAATGGTTTATTACATTGTCTGAATCTTTTAATTACATTGTCAGAATGCTGGCTTGCAATTAGCTAAGGGTACCCAATATTCTACTCTTAATTACATGTTATACTGAATCTTGGAGGCCTTCAACAAGATTTGTAAAAGGAATATTTATGTTCTCTCTCACACTCTGTTCTGGATACAAAGCTTTCCTGTGCCATGCGTCATTCGAAAGTCACTGAAATTAAACATTGTAAATGTAATGTATTGGGTCTGTCTGCCAACTTTCTCTCAGTGCTCCCAACCTACAAGATTTTTTAAAATCTAGTTAATCAATACTATACATACTGTGCAACTCTATACAGTAAATAAACTGATATAGAGCCTTAGAGTCATAGAGTCATAGAGTTATACAGCACGGATAGAGGCCCTTCGGCCCATCGTGTCCGCGCCAGCCATCAGCCCCGTCTACTCTAATCCCATATTCCAGCATTTGGTCCGTAGCCTTGTATGCTATGGCATTTCAAGTGCTCATCCAAATGCTTCTTGAATGTTGTGAGGGTTCCTGCCTCCACAACCCTTTCAGGCAGTGAGTTCCAGACTCCAACCACCCTCTGGGTGAAAAAGTTCTTTCTCAAATCCCCTCTAAACCTCCCGCCTTTTACCTTGAATCTATGTCCCCTTGTTATAGAACCCTCAATGAAGGGAAAAAGCTCCTTAGTATCCTTACATCAATCCACTTATATTACTTTATTTTTATTCCCTTGAGAATTTTATAACCCTTCTTATTTAATATTACAGCACTTAAATCTAAAAAAAATCTCAAATGTAACACTAAACATACACATTGTTCTGCCTATGCACTGACTTCCAATTTAGCATATTGGTTGGCAATATTACGGCATAGGTCATTACACCTTTAAGTTTAAAACTCGCATTTCTTTTTGAAACAGGACATAAAACAATGTAAAGTTTTATATTTTCAAATAATAGTAATATTTACCAACCATGAGAATATAGAGAGAAGAAAGTGAAAGACAAGGCAGGTGTCAACCAAATACACAAAAGGAAACTTATCTGAAGGGAAGAATTACTGAAGAAGATGAATACATTTTACGACTGTACTCCAGTACAGTCAGTGCTACTTTCAGTTTGTTACAAATTGTTTGGAGCTGACTGGAGAAAGTGCAGTTGAATGAGTAAAATTTCCTTTGTTTAATGAGCTGGATAGTAAAAGCCAAGTTTCACCATTACTCATGATTTAGAACTGGTCGGTCCACTTAATGGTCATTACGTGCATTCATTTATAAGCAGCTTTATAAAACCGCAGCCTGATCTGTTTTATGCAATTGTGCTCTTTATCAAGTTCGCATGATTGGCGTTTCACACATGAACATGTTTTTTAACCCCCTTGCAAAAATATTGCAACAACCTGGTACATCCGCCAATTAATGACAATGAATGTAAGAGGGATCATTCAATAGCTGACCTCTATCTACCACTGGGACTTGCTCCCCACTTTTAAAAAGTCATCACAATTCCTCTATAAATTCCTATGCCACATTTGTGATTCAATGGAGTACACAAATAAATAGACTTTCTGAATTAAAACAAACTGCTCCCTGAAAAAAAGGTCATCCACCTAGGGTCATGCACTTTCCTTACAGCCAGAAGATGTTCTGCACCAAAGTTTCACTCCAGCTGAGCACGACAGCCAATTTCATTAATAATCATTAGTCTTACTAAATCAATGGTGAAGATGTGCAAATTAACTGGACATAGCAATAGAGCTGCTGATTTTTCAGTTGCAAGGAGAAGCGAGAGGCTAAGCCATAAATGAGCTTCTCTCCAGTAGGCCTAATGGTAAAATGTCAGGGATCTCAATTGGATATCTGTGAGTTCAAACCCAGATTTAACTGAGATTCACACTTCCTTCCTCTCAATATGCGAGTTGTCGTGGTTCTTGCCAGACACACTTTCTAGCAGGCATGACTGGATAATGATCTAAAGGCAGAACCCTGGCTCAATTTGCCTCTCCCCACTGCAGGATTGCTGAGGAACCCCAGTTGGCAATCTTCATAGAATGGAGGACATAGATCGAACCTAGGATCTTCCTAGTTTACATTACTCAGAATTAGACATTGCATTACTCCATTAACCCACCATGGGAATTCCAAACTCGACTGTTTTTTTTAAGTCCCCCAAATTTAATAGCATTTGAGATGGACAGAGTGAAATCCTGATTTATATTTGTCAGTGGAGGAAAACTTGCATGACTCACATATAACATTGGCACTTAAGAGTTATGAGAGCATTCTCAATAGTGAGATATAACTGGATATATTATGAAAGCCCATCACATATAATATAATTAAAACATGCACTTGACAATAGCAACAGTATGGAAATATTATAATTTTTTTACAGTCATTTCATCACATATCCTGGCTCTAAGACCACAAGACCATAAGAGATAGGAGCAGAAGTAGGCCATTTGGCCCTTCGTGCCTGCTCCGCCATTTAATGAGATCATGGCTGATCTGATTTTTACCTCAACTCCACTTTCCCAGCTTTTCCCCATATCCTTTGACTCACTTGCTGATCAAAAATTTGTCTAACTCAGCCTCCACAGCTTTTTGGAATAAAGAAGCTATCCCAGTCAACCCTGCAAAGTCCTCCGCACTAACATCTGGGGACTTGCGCCAAAATTGGGAGAGCTGTCCCACAGACTAGACAAGCAACAGCCTGACATAGCCATACTCACAGAATCATACCTTTCAGCCAACGTCCCAGACTCTTCCATCATTATACCTTAGTATGTCCTGTCCCACCGGCAGGACAGACCCACCAGAGGTGGCGGTACAGTGATATACAGTCAGGAGGGAGTGGCCCTGGGAGTCCTCAACATTCACTCCGGACCCCATGAAATCTCATGGCATCAGGTCAAACATGGGCAAGGAAACCTCCTGCTGATTACCACCTACCGCCCTCCCTCAGCTGATAAATTAGTCCTCCTTTATGTTGAGCACCACTTGGAGGAAGCACTGAGGGTAGCAAGGGCACACAATGTACTCTGGGTGGGGGACATCAATGTCCATTACCAAGAGTGGCTCGGTAGCACCACGACTGACCGAGCTGGCCGAGTGCTGAAAAACATAGCTGCCAGACTGGGCCTG
The DNA here is from genome assembly GCF_035084215.1 of Heptranchias perlo. NCBI lineage: Eukaryota > Metazoa > Chordata > Chondrichthyes > Hexanchiformes > Hexanchidae > Heptranchias > Heptranchias perlo. Next base: position 15,188,594 of record NC_090332.1, on the reverse strand, counting down.
GGGCAGGTGGTGAGCGATCCAACATGAGGGAAAAACCTACTTCACCTCGTCCTTACCTGTCGCAGATGCATCTGTCCATGACAGTATTGGTAGGAATATTCCGGGGTACGGAATCTTCAGGCGAGACAGAGGGGGAGGTATAAGAGATGGGGGGGTCGCAATATTAATTAAAGAATCAATTACTGCCATAAGGAGGGATGATATATTAGCAGGTTCCTCTAATGAGGCCATATGGGTGGAGCTTAAAAACAAAAAGGGGGCAAGCACTTTGATGGGAGTGTACTATAGGCCCCCAAACAGTCAGGGGGAGATAGAGGAACAGATATGTAGGCAAATCTCAGAAAATTGTGCAAATAATAGGGTAATAATAGTGGGGGATTTCAACTTCCCCAATATTAACTGGGATACTCAGAGTGTAAAAGGCTTAGAGGGGACAAAATTCTTAACGTGCATCCAGGAGAGCTTTTTGAGCCAGCATGTAGAAAGTCCTACAAGAGAGGGGGCGGTACTGGACCTAATTCTAGGGCATGTGGCCGGCCAAGTGGAAGAAGTGCTAGTAGGTGAGCACTTTGGTGACAGTGACCATAATTCGGTGAGATTTAAGGTGGTCATGGAAAAGGACAGGGAGGGGCCGGAAATAAAGGTTCTAAATTGGGGGAAGGCCGATTTTAATAGGATAAGGCAGGATCTGGCCAAAATGGACTGGGATCAGCTGCTTGTAGGAAAATCCGCATCGGAGCAATGGGAGTCTTTCAGAAGGGAGATTGAGACCATACAATGGCAACATGTTCCCGTAAAGGTCAAGGGTGGTTCCAAGAACTCCAGGGAACCTTGGATGTCAGGGGATATACGAGAATGGATTAGGAAAAAAAGGAGGGCTTTTGGCAGATACAAAAGGCTAAAGACGGAGGAAGCCCTAGAGGAGTACAAAAAGTGCAGGGGGATACTTAAAAAAGAAATTAGGAGATCAAGGAGGGGCCATGAAATAACACTGGCGAGCAAAATAAAGGAAAATCCTAAGATGTTTTATAAGTATATTAAGGGTAAGAGGATGACTAGGGAAAAAATAGGGCCCATTAGGGACAAAAATGGCAATCTGTGTGTGGAGCCGGCAGATGTAGGAGGGGTTCCAAATGAATTTTTTGCATCTGTTTTCACTATGGAGAAGGATGATGCAGACATAGAAATACAGCAGGGGGACTGTGATATACTCGAACATATTAACATCGAGCGGGAGGAGGTATTGGCGGTTTTAGCAGGCCTAAAAATGGATAAATCCCCAGGCCCGGACGAAATGTATCCCAGGCTACTGTGTGAGGCAAAGGAGGAGATTGCGGGGGCTCTGACACATATATTCAGAACCTCTCTGGCCACAGGGGATGTGCCAGAGGACTGGAGAACCGCTAATGTAATACCATTATTCAAGAAGGGGAGTAGGGAAAAACCGGGGAACTACAGGCCAGTGAGCCTAACATCAGTGGTAGGAAAATTATTGGAAAAAATTCTGAAGGACAAAATTAGTCTCCACTTGGAGAAGCAAGGATTAATCAGGGATAGTCAACATGGCTTTGTCAAGGGAAGATCATGTCTGACTAATTTGATTGAATTTTTTGAGGGGGTGACCAGGCGTGTGGATGAGGGTAACGCAGTGGATGTGGTATACATGGATTTCAGTAAGGCCTTCGATAAAGTCCCCCACAGGAGACTGGTCAAGAAGGTACGAGCCCATGGAATCCAGGGTGCCTTGGCACTTTGGATACAAAACTGGCTTAGTGGCAGAAGGCAGAGGGTGATGGTCAAAGGTTGTTTTTGTGACTGGAAGCCTGTGGCCAGTGGGGTACCACAGGGATCGGTGCTGGGTCCCTTGCTGTTTGTGGTCTACATTAATGACTTGGATATGAATGTAAAAGGTATGATCAGTAAGTTCGCTGATGATACAAAGATTGGTAGGGTGGTAAATAGCGAGGAGGATAGCCTCAGTCTGCAGGACGATATAGATGGGTTGGTCAGATGGGCGGAACAGTGGCAAATGGAATTTAACCCGGAAAAGTGCGAGGTGATGCACTTTGGAAGGATTAACAAGGCAAGGGAATACACAATGAATGGGAGGACCCTAGGCAAGACAGAGGGTCAGAGGAATCTTAGTGTGCAAGTTCACAGATCCCTGAAGGCGGCGGAACAGGTAGATAAGGTGGTAAAGAAGGCATATGGGATACTTGCCTTTATTAGCCGAGGCATAGAATATAAGAGCAAGGAGGTTATGATGGAGCTGTATAAAACACTGGTTAGGCCACAGCTGGAGTACTGTGTGCAGTTCTGGTCGCCACACTACAGGAAGGATGTGATCGCTTTGGAGAGGGTGCAGAGGAGATTCACCAGGATGTTACCAGGGCTGGAGCGCTTCAGCTATGAAGAGAGACTGGGAAGATTGGGTTTGTTTTCCTTGGAGCAGAGGAGGCTGAGGGGGGACATGATTGAGGTGTACAAAATTATGAGGGGCACAGATAGGATGGATACTAAGGAGCTTTTTCCCTTCGTTGAGGGTTCTATAACAAGGGGACATAGATTCAAGGTAAAAGGCGGGAAGTTTAGAGGGGATTTGAGAAAGAACTTTTTCACCCAGAGGGTGGTTGGAGTCTGGAACTCACTGTCTGAAAGGGTTGTGGAGGCAGGAACCCTCACAACATTCAAGAAGCATTTGGATGAGCACTTGAAATGCCATAGCATACAAGGCTACGGACCAAATGCTGGAATATGGGATTAGAGTAGACAGGGCTGATGGCCGGTGCGGACACGATGGGCCGAAGGGCCTCTATCCGTGCTGTATAACTCTATGACTCTATGACTCTATGAATGACCACCACACAGTCTTTATGGAGACAAAGTCACGTCTTCGCACTGAGGACACCATCCAATGTGTTGTGTGGCACTACCACCGTGCTGAATGGGATAGATTCAGAACAGATCTAGCAGCTCAAAACTGGGCATCCATGAGGCACTGTAGGCCATCAGCAGCAGCAGATTTCTATTCCAGCACAATCTGTAATCTCATGGCCCGGCATATTCCTCACTCAACCATTACCAGCAAGCCAGGGAATCAACCCTGCTTTAATGAGGAGTGTAGAAGAGCATGCCAGGAGCAGCACCTGGCGTACCTAAAAATGAAGTGTCAACCTGGTGAAGCTACAACTCAGGACGACATGCATGCTAAACAGCGGAAGCAACATGCTATAGACAGAGCTAAGCGATTCCACAACCTGCTACATCCAGTTGTGAATGGTGGTGGACAGTTAAACAACTAATGGGAGGAGGAGGCTCTGTAAACATCCCCATCCTCAATGATGGCAGAGTCCAGCAAGTGAGTGTAAAAGACAAGGCTGAAGCGTTTGCAACCATCTTCAGCCAGAAGTGCAGAGTAGATGATCCATCTCGGCCTCCTCCCGATATCCCCACCATTACAGAAGCCACTCTTCAGCCAATTCGATTCACTCCACGTGATATCAACAAACGGCTGAGTGCGCTGGATACAACAAAGGCCATGGGCCCCCATAGCATCCAGGCTGTAGTGCTGAAGTCTTGTGCTCCACAACTAGCCACGCCTCTAGCCAAACTGTTCTAGTACAGCTACAACACTGGCATCTACCCAACAATGTGGAAAATTGCCCAGGTATGTCCTGTCTACAAAAAGCAGAACAAATCCAATCCGGCCAATTACCACCCCATCAGTCTACTCTCAATCATCAGCAAAGTGACGGAAGGTGTCGTTGACAGTGCTATCAAGCGGCACTTACTCACCAATAACCTGCTCACCGATGCTCAGTTTGGGTTCCGCCAGGACCACTCGGCTGAAGACCTCATTACAGCCTTGGTCCAAACATGGACAAAAGTGCTGAATACCAGAGGTGAGGTGAGAGTAACTGCCCTTGACATCAAGGCAACATTTGACCAAGTGTGGCACCAAGGAGCCCTAGTAAAATTGAAGTCAATGGGAATCAGGGAGAAAACTCTCCAGTGGCTGGAGTCATACCTGGCACAAAGGAAGATGGTAGTCGTTGTTGGAGGCCAATTTTCTCAGCCCCAGGACATTGCTGCAGGAGTTCCTCAGGGCAGTGTCCTAGGCCCAACCATCTTCAGCTGCTTCATCAATGACCTTCCCTCCATCATAAGGTCAGAAATGGGGATGTTCGCTGATGTTTGCACAGTGTTCAGTTCCATTCGCAACCCCTCAGATAATGAAGCAGTCTGTGCCCACATGCAGCAAGGCCTGGACAACATCCAGGCTTGGGCTGATAAGTGACAAATAACTTTCGCGCCAGACAAGTGCCAGGCAATGACCATCTCCAACAAGAGAGAATCTAACCACCTCCCCTTGACATTCAACGGCATTACCATCGCTGAATCTCCCACCATCAACATCCTAGGGGTCACCATTGACCAGTAACTTAACTGGAACAGCCACATAAATACAAGAGCAGGTCAGAGGCTGGGTATTGTGCAGCAAGTGACTCACCTCCTGACTCCCCAAAGCCTTTCCACCATCTACAAGGCACAAGTCAGGAGTATGATGGAATACTTGCCTGGATGAGCGCAGCTCCAACAACACTCAAGAAGCTCGACACCATCCAGGACAAAGCAGCCTGCTTGATTGGCACCCCATCCACCACCCTAAACATTCACTCGCTCCACCACCGGCGCACAGTGGCTGCAGTGTGTACCATCCACAGGATGCACTGTAGCAACTCATCAAAGGCTTCTTCGACAGCACCTCCCAAACCCGCGACCTCTACCACCTAGAAGGACAAGGGCAGCAGGCACATGGGAACAACACCACCTGCACGTTCCCCTTCAAGTCACACACCATCCCGACTTGGAAGTATATCGCCGTTCCTTCATCGTCGCTGGGTCAAAATCCTGGAACTCCCTACCTAACAGCACTGTGGGAGAACCTTCACCACACGGACTGCAGCAGTTCAAGAAGGCAGCTCACCATCACCTTCTCAAGGGCAATTAGGGATGGGCAATAAATGCTTGCCAGCAATGCCCATATCCCAGGAACGAATAAAAAAAAAGAATTCCAAAGATTCATGACCCTCTGGGAGAACAAATTCCTCCTCATTTCCATCTTAAACGGGCCACCCCTTATTCTGAGACTATGCCCCTTAATTTTAGATTCCCCTGTGAGGAGTAAAATCCTGTCAGCATCTACCCTATCAAGTCCCCTCAGAATCTTATATGTTTCATTAAGATCTCCTCTCATTCTTCTAAACTCCAATGAGTATACACCCAACCTGTTCAATCTTTCCTCGTCTAACAACCCTTCCATATCCGGGATCAACCTAGTGAACGTTCTCTGAACTGCCTTCAATGCAAGTATCACCTTCCTTAAATAAGGGCACCAGACCTGTACAAAGTACTCACCAGCACCCTATAGAGCTGTAGCAGGACTTCCCTGTTTTTATACTCCACCCCCCTTGAAATAAAGATAAATATTCCATTTGCCTTCCGGATTACCCGCTGCACCTGTATGTTGACTTCTTGTGTTGCATGTACGAGGACACCCAGATCCCTCTGAACCACAGCATTTTGTAGTATTTCTCCATTCAAATAATATTTTGCTTTTTTATTTTTCCTCCCAAAGTGGATGACTTCACATTTTCCCACATTATATTCCATCTGCCAAATTTTTGCCCATTCGCTTAACCTATCAATATCCCTTTGCAGACACTTTGGGGTCGATTTTGCAATGGTGACAGGTTGGCAGCTGGGCGGGCGGGTGAGGGGGGGGTGTGAAGATGCGCATGGCAAACCCACATGAACAAAACTTACTGTTTCTGACGCGATCACATGTTGATTGCTAATGATGAACGTCCTCTCCGTGTTTTGCGCCCAGTAGCCAGCCTGATTTACAGGCTGGCTGCCATCAGAAACTGCAACGTGAAGCGGGGGGTGGGGGCGAGAAAGGCAGAGAGCAAGACGTCATCTGGCACTGGACTGGAAGATCGGGGGAAGAATGGAAGATCGGGGGGGAGAGGGGAAGATCGGGGGGGGGGAGAGGGGAAGATCGGGGGGGGGGGAGAGAGGGTAAGATCGGGAGGACATCGGTGGGGGGGTGAAGAGTGGGACATCAGGAGGACATCAGGGGGGTGAAGAGTGGGACATCGGAGAGGGAGACATCAGACGTCGGAGCAGGGTGCAAAGGTAGGTTCATTTTGTGTTTTCACTTCCGTCTATGGTTTTGTATTTAATTTACTTAGTTTATTGTTCCAGGCGTGAATCAGAAGCGGTGGGCAAGCAGCCCAGATAAGTTAAAAATCGTTCTAATCACTTACTCTGTCACAGGTAAAGTGCCTTAAGTACCTCAATGAGGTACATTTGGCTCTTTAACTGTCATCCTGCCGGCTTTAATTGCCGGGGGAGGCTTCAATTTTTGGGTCACCCGCGCGCACACAGGTGGGTCCCTGGGAAACTCGGAGGTCAGCGGATTGGAGCCGGCTTCCAAACCTGAACGGGATTTCCGCGATTTTCGGACCCCCAACGCTCCCGCAATTGCCTCCTAAAATTGAGCCCTTTGTGCCCTCCTTGCAACTTGCTTTTCCACCTATCTTTGTATCGTCAGCAAATTTAGCGACAATACACTCTGAACCTTCATCCAAGTCATTGATATATATTGTAAATAGTTGAGGCCCCAGCACTGATCCCTGCGGCACCCAATGTTTACAGATTGCCATTGTGAAAATGATCCTTTTACCCCTTTTCTTTGTTTTCTGTTAGTTAGCCAATCCTCTATCCATGCCAGCATATTACCCCCAACACCATGAGCTCTTATCTTGTGCAGTAACCTTTTATGTGGCACCTTATCAAATGCCTTTTGGAAATCCAAATATATCGCATCCATTGGTTCCCCTTTATCCACCCTGCCCGTTACTCATTACTTCCTCTTACTTAACCAGGAGACTTGCTAATAATTGTAGAAAAAAAATTACACAGTGAGTTAATAGTTGTGCCATCACCTTAACTGATCCCCAGCAGTAGTTTTCCACCACTACAACATATAAAATAGGAGGAAATCAGTACAGTGGCAACTCAAATGTAGTGGAAATAGTGCCTGAAAATGGAGCATTAACTGTAGCACTGTACAAAATGCTGTAGCCTCCTACAGAAAAACCTTGTCCTAGGGTCAAGAAACCACTGTCTTGCAGCCCAGTTGCTTTGGCAACTTGGAACATTTCTGAGACAGAAGCGCTGCTTGGTTTTCAATTGTGTTTCCAGAATATAGTCCATTCTCAAAACCAGGAAATGTGGCTTTCATTTTATCAGCCTCTTTTAATCCTCTGCTTTCATCATCTAAAGCATACTAACCACAGCTTCAGAACATCTATTAAGCGGTTGCCCCAACTGCAGAATGAAATAATAGCAAGTGGATTGCTGAAGATTAATATTTTAGTTTTGTACAATGATACTAATCCAAAAGGACCAATCTATTTAAACAGTCGAACATAAATATTGATATTCGATCACGTCATAAAGATTATTTGTTGTAGAGCAGGGGAAAACAAGAGATAGGTTTTAAGAGGATTTTAAAGTTAGGGAAAGGCAAAGTGGTTTGAGAAGAGAATTCCAGAAGGCAGGAACTCAATGGTTGAATGGTGCAGTGGAGGGACTGAAGAACAAGCAGTAATCAGAAGACAGTGGAATAGAAGATACAGGCAGGGATAAACAACCGGAGCAAATTTGCTAGATAGGCTATAGCAGGATTTTAAAAAGTGGGTCAGTTTGCTGGGGCAGTTGAGTTTGGCAAGGATGGGTTGACGGATGTGCTGTACTTTGTACAGGAGAGGAGCCAGACCACTGAATTTTGGATTAACTGATGTGAAGGATGGAGGTGGAGAGGCCAGCAAGGAGAATGTGTTAGAAATTAGTCCTCAGGTGATAACGCCATGCATAAGGGGTCTAGAAGCAGAGGAACTGAGATAGGGACATAAGCAGACTGTGTTCTGGAGGTGAACGGAGGTCATCTTGGCAACACACTATGTGAGGTTTTGTGCTCTGTTCAGGGTTCAGGGTTGATCAGAAAATTGAGGTTGCATGCTATTATGTTCAGCCTGAGCAGGGAGGTTAATGGAATTGGAGCCAGAGGCTGATAAGAGCTGAAAAGGATGGCTTCAGGTTTACCAGTGTTGAACTGTAAGAGATTTTGGTTTCACTTAGTTTTGATGGTGGAGCAGCAGTTGAATAGTAATGATTTGTTTTTGGTCAGCAGGTCCCTGACATGCATGGAAACCCGTTGCTATGTTTAAGAATCTCCAAGCCAAGTTACTGCAATAGCCCTAGTCTCTGTATTGGCGGCAGAGCCATACGTGTGGAAACTGGCCCGAGAGTTGCAGTTAATGTTGCCAAGGGGTAGCATCTAGATGGTAAATAGGAAGGGGCCTGAAATGGAGTCCTGAGGCACACAGAAGATGAAATCATTGGAGGATGTGTAATGAAAGCACTGGGAGAAATAGGAATGGAACCACGAGGTACATTTCTGGAAAGAATGAGGCATTCAGGAACATCTTGAAAAGGAATATTGCAGGTTGGATCCATAAAGAAGGCACAGACTTATAAGGGTCAATTTTAACCCAGCCAGCCTGGCGGGAACAGAGCATTTTAACCGTGTGTCCAACTAAGGACCGCCGGTCTCGAACCCACTACTGAAAGCTGGTGGCAGCAAGAATCCTGGCCACAGCAGGCCCAGGTAAGTGAGTTCTTTTTAAAAGGATTTTCAAGGTTCCTTTGAGCAGCAGTGCTCCTCCTGGCCCCACAAGGATACATTGGGCCTCTCCAGTCCCAGGCTTTCCCCCCTTCCCCGATCGCAGACTTTCTGACCCCCCAAATCCTTACTTAACTTAGTGAGGATTGTTTACATGGGTCCCCAGCTGCGACCAGACCCCCTACAAATTTTTATTCCAACCCGCCGGCAGTGACGTCCTCCCACCAACTTCGAGCCAAAGAATGAAATATTGCATGTGGCTTAAAGCTTGGTTAAAGAGGTGGGTTTTAAGGAGATTCTTAAAGGAGAGGGACGTGGAGTTCTCTTGTTTCACGAAAAGTGGGAGTGCTGTATAACGGGTGGCCGATCCGATATTGCCCCATTTACACTGTCGCCAAAAGTTAAAATTATCCCCAACATCTCTTGTTGTTATTAAAACTGTCCCATTCACTAACAATTCCTTGGAGGTCCTGCTACAGAAGATGCGGCAAAGGAGGTGGTTCTATTTGAGGCAGAAGGCCATCCTTCTATAAAGCCTGAGGTGCAAGCAGCATGGTGGGAGGTGACTAAGCATAACAGTGGGTAAAAGCTGTAGGGCTCCGGTGCAATCTAATCTTCCTGACGTGCATTCTTCGACCTTCATTTTTTTAACATGATGTCATGTGATAGGTGCAACGAATGCAACCCCCATATCTTGCAATGGAACAGTAGTTAAAGTACACAATTTTGGATTTCTTCCCAACAGCCGATATCTCAGCTGGCCTAGAACGGCTTGTGCTGGACAAGAACAGGAAGTTCAAGAGCTGCCTTACTTGCATTAAATGTGTCCGCTTAATGAAGCTATTGCAAATTCTGTGTATGAGATAACTTGCTATTTTCCAACTCTCTTTAGCGCTTTTGCAAGCGGAAATTTATCCCCTAAAAATTTTTTTTTAAGCTGGCTTTTTACAGGCAGGTGAAATTATTTCTATTGAGCTCTGCATTAGTGTAATTGCCAATCTAAACGAACAGAAGGTTTAGTACATGCTTGAGCACTCCCTGAAGGTTATCCATCGACTTACTGACTGTAACCTAACCTCATTGTCTGTGAAATTAAAATCATTGCCAGATTAATTTTTAATTACATTGTTCAATAGACATTTCTACATGCATTACATAATAGAATCATGGAAAGGTTACAGCATGGGAGGAGGCCATTCAGCCCATCGAGTCCGTGCCGACTCTATGCAAGAGCAATCCAGCTAGTCCCACTCCCCCGCCCTATCCCCGTAGATCTGCAATTTTTTTCCTTTCAAGTACTTATCCAGTTCCCTTTTGAAAGCCACGATTGAATTTGCCTCAACCACCCCCACTGGCAGTGCATTCCAAATCCTCACATTCACTATATAAAAAAGTTTTTCCTCATGTCACCTTTAGTTCTTTTGCCAATCACCTTAAATAAATGTGCTCTGGTTTTTGACCCTTCCGCCAATGGGAACAGTTTCTCTCGGTCTGTTCTGTCTAGACCCTTCTTAATTTTAAATACCTCCATCAAATCTCCTCTCAACCTTCTCTGTTCCAAGGAGAACAGCTTTTCCAGTCTATGCACGTAACTAAAGTCCCTCATGCCTGGAATCATTCTAGTAGGTCTTTTCTGCACCCTCTCTAAGGCCTTAACATCTGTCCTGAAGTGTGGTGCCCAGAACTGGACACAATACTCCAGTTGTGGTCGAACCAATGTTTTATAAAGGTTCATCACGACTTCCTTTCTTTTGTACTCTAGGCCTCTATTTATAAAGCCCAGGATCCCGTATGCTTTCTTAACCACTTTCTCAACCTGCCCTGCCACCTTCAATGATTTATGCATTTATACCCCCAGATCTCTCTGCTCCTGTACCCCTTTTAGAATTATGCTCTCCAGTTTATACTGCCTCTCCTCATTCTTCCTACCGAAATGCATCACTTTGCATTTTTCTGCATTAAATTTCATCTGCCACATGTCCGCCCATTTCACCAGCCTGTCTATATCCTCTTGAAGTCTATCACCGTCCTCCTCACTGTTCACTACACTTCCAAGTTTTGTGTCATCTGCAAATTTTGAAATTGTGCCCTGTACACCCGAGTCCAAGTCATTAATATATATCAAGAAAAGTAGTGGTCCGAGTACCAACCCCTGGGGAACACCACTGTATACCTCCCTCCAGTCCAAAAAACAACTGTTCACCACTACTCTCTGCTTCCTGTTACTTAGCCAATTTTTTATCCATGCTTTATTCCATGGGCTTCAATCTTGATGACAAGCCTATTATGCAGCACTTTATCAAATACCTTTTGAAAGTCTATATACACCACATCAACCGCATTGCCCTAATTTACCCTCTCGGTTACCTCATCAAAAAACAAGTTCGTTAAACACGATTTGCCTTTAACAAATCTATGCTGGCTTTCCCTAATCAATCCACACTTGTCCAAATGACTGCTAATTCTGTCCCGGATTATCGTTTCTAAAAGTTTCCCCACCACCAAGGTTAAACTGACTAGCCTGTAGTTACTGGGTTTATCCTTACATCCTTTTTTGAACAAGGGTGTAACATTTGCAATTCTCCAGTCCTCTGGCACCATCCCCATATTTAAGGATGTTCGGAAGATTACGGCCAGTACCTCCGCAATTTCCACCCTTACTTCTCTCAGCAACCTAGGATGCATCCCATCTGCACCGGGTGACTAATCTACTTTAAGTACAGCTAGCCTTTCTAATACCTCCTCTTTATCAATTTTTAGCCCATCCAGTATCTCAACTACATCTTCCTTTAATGAGACTCTGGTAGTGTAATAAAGTTGCTTTACTTTTCTGTGAATTTTTTTCGTAAAATAGTAAGTTATTTCATTCAAAATGTATTGTTTAGGCTTGTTCAATAATGTGAGCCATATCCTCAAATATAATAATAAGTAGATACAAATTCTACAATGTTTCTGAGCCTGTGTTCTAAGATGAAACTCCCTGCATTTCTTGCATTCTCAACCCTCACTGTTCTACTAAAGGCTATTAAGTATTGTAAGGGAATGTTGAGAGACTGCGGTTTGAATCTCAACATACAGTCTCAGAAACACCGCAAAAATGGCAGCTCCAATCAGAAGATCAGGCTTTATAAAGTTTTAACATTATTTCCATCTAGATACATTTTTAACATAAAGGGTATATTTTTTCAATGAATATTTAAGGATAATGTCAATGTAGGGTCTTGATGTGAAACATTCCCTGAAGTATAGTCACCTGTATTTGAGTCCAGAAGGCAAACTGCATGGTTAAAAAAGGTGGGTGTTATTGAGGGAATCTGCATCTTGAATTCCCTTTAAAGTCTGCTTCTCAGAGTTGTGAATAAAAATAATTGTAACATTGGCTGAATGGGACTATGCAGCTTTCAGTCGTACAGCATAGGATATTGGAAGTCTAAGCCTGAGAAACACAGAAACATAGAAAATAGGAGCAAGAGTAGGCCATTCAGCCCTTCAGGCCTGCTCTGCCATTCAAAATGATCATGGCTGATGTCTAACTCAGTACCCTGTTCTTGCTTTTTCCCTACATCTTTGATCCCTTTAGCATTAAGATATATATCTATCTCCTTCTTGAATACATCTAATGACTTGGCCTCCACTGCCTTCTGTGGTAGAGAATTCCACAGATTCACCACCCTCTCAGTGAAGAAATTTCTCCTCATCTCGGTTCTAAATGGCATATCCCGTATCCTGAGACTGTGACTGCGGTTATGAATTCCCCAGCCAAGGGGAACATCCTCCCTGCATCTAGTCTGTCTAGTCCTGTTAGAATTTTATATATTTCGATGAGATCACCTCTCATTCTTCTAAACTCTAGTGATATAGGCCTAGTCGACCCAATCTCTCCTCATACGTCAGTCCTGCCATCCCAGGAATCAGTCTGGTAAACCTTTGTTGCACTCCCTCCATGGCAAGGACATCCTTCCTCAGATAAGGAGACCAAAACTGCACACAATACTCCAGATGTAGTCTCACCAAGGCCCTGTATAACTGCAGTAAGACATCCCTGTTCCTATACTCAAATCCTCTTGCAATGAAGGCCAACATACCATTCGCCTTCTAACTGCTTGCTGCACCTGAATGCTCGCTTTCAGCGACTGGTGTACAAGGTCTCGTTGCACCTCCCCTTTTCCCAATCTATCACCATTTTACAACCAAAGTGGATAACCTCACATTTATCCACGTTATACTGCATCTGCCATGTTCTTGCCCACTCACCCAACTTGTCTAAATCACAATGGAGACTCTTTGCATCCTCCTCACAATATTTGGGAATTTGGCTACTTTCTGCTCAGAATTCCACAGATCCCCAAGTGATGTGTGTTGTAAAAATGAAAAAAGATGTCAGACCCGTTGCCAGGTCAGAACAGACGCTAACAACTGGAGCTGTTCATAGAATCATAGAATGATACAGCACAGAAGGAGGCCATTCGGCCCATTGTGCCTGTGCTGGCTCTTTGAAGGAGCTTTGCAATAAGCCACTCCCCTGCCCTTTCCTCATAGCCCTGCAATTTTTTCCCATTCAGGTATTTATGCAATTCCCCTTTGAAAGTTACTACTGAATCTGCTTCCATCACCCTTTCAGGACATAATAACTCGCTGCATAAAAAAAATTCTTATCTCGCTTCTGGTTCTTTTGCCAATTGCATTAAAAGCTGTTGGGGACTTTCAAACCAAAAATATACAAACACTTTTCTGTCGCCCACAAGGCCCAAGCAGAAGTGTTGTTAATCAATAAATATCGATATCGCATGTAGATAACGGAAATTCTACAAAATGAAAGGCACATTCAAGTTGTTCAAGTGGACAGCAGATTACTTTATTAATTATTTTGTTAAAACACACTGGCCCGTAAATTGTTCTGAGTGGTGAAGCAATAGTGTTCACCGCTCATGAGATTAAATTCATCCACTAAGTTTCCGTGTTCTTCCTTGAAATCCAAGTTCAAAAAAACAGCAGCGTTCTTTCCCGGCCTGTGTGAGTGGGGAAAGAATCTCGAAGTCCCTTCAACCAATCTGCTTGAAGCAGGCCAAGCTGCGAGACCAGGAAATGAAACTCAGTTTACAAACCGCGCAGACTAAAATCCAGGAAGTGCCCGATAAGGTTAGTAAATATACAACAAAATGAGATAGAGAAAGCAAAATAAAGAGAGGGTAAGATTTAAAGACTAAGATAAAAGAGATAGAAAGAAAACATTTTTTTAAAATTTTTTATTTTTAAATCTTTTTAAAAATTTTAAATGTCCAAAAACTATTAGAATCAGGAGTAATGAGACTCCATGTTTTTTTAAGTTAATTTTCAGTGCTGGAGAGGTTGTTTGGCAGTCATTAATATTTACTACACCGTTAAAATTTACTTTGGACCTAAAAAACTCAGCGTACCTTTTTTTATGGCGAGATTAGTTCGTTTCCAGCTGGGCAGGAGAGCAAGTTGGCGCTAGTCCATTGATTGCAGCCAGCGATATCTCTTTAACACAAAGTTTTCACATCACCAGTGAATCAGGAAAAGCAAGTTCCGGATTTCTATGTTTGACTGCACATGTGCGGTCGCAGGAACTTCCTCTTCGTTAATATTGGTGAGTGCTGTTAGGCTCACCGTTATTTTACGAGCAATTTCAGGCCCAATACTTTTTTAAAAATTCTTTTTACTTCAAAAACAACGAATATTACCTAATAATGGCTGTGTATAAGCAAACACGAAGCTTATGAAGCAAAAATTAATATATTAATTTACAATATTTAATTTATTGTACATACTGTGTTTGGACATTAAAACTTGTCTGATTTTTAAAGAAATATTAATCAATTCTAAAAAAAACAATTTCACTCATTGGTGAGGGTGACAAGTAGTTCATCGCTTGTGAATCATGAGATCTTCCTCAATCATGGAAAAAATATTCCACAGCACTACAAGGAGTACCCTCCATCACCTCACCTGATGGCTCAGAGAGAAAATACAATACCTGGTGTAGTGCAGAAACAGAGAGATCTGGAGGATCCCAGCAGAAGGTGTCACTACAATTGGTCTCAGTGTCCCCTGGACTAGGGAGGGAGAGAGGGGAAAAAAACAGCTGGGGATCTTGCTTGTGATCACCATTCAGCAATCCTGTTGGTAATGTGCGAGCAAACACAAAATGGCTGTGATGCTCTCCATGGTGGAGTAATTGCCACAATTATTGTCCAGGCTCACATATGAAGATTAGCCATTTAAACAAGGTACTAGAGAAATTAAAAGGAAAAATGAGTATCCCCTACGATATTTATATACAGTATTGATTTTCTGGACTTTGTTCTGGTTTGGTTAGCAGCAGACAGTAGGTTTGTTTCTGTTCATTTATTTATATCACATTTCCATCAATGGCCAACTAATATGAAAATTCAAATGTCTATGTTACAAGTTTTGGGTCTGTTTTAGATATTCTTTCGAGTACAGTGGTACTACTCACTCCCGTAAGCAGTCTGACAATCTTACAATTAGGACTGTGTACTGCCCAACATCTAATTATATAGCAAAGCACCAAGTATAAATATGCCCATGTGGTAGCCTAAAAGACCAGCCATAAATTGCTGTGTAACGTGATTCAAAAGGCTATCAGCATCCAATTTCCCAGTCAGTGAGGCCCAGCCTTTAAAATCGGCCGAGCCTGCCTGCTTTCACTCCAGGACGGGCACGCCGCTCACTTTGCCGCATTCTCGCCCGGGAGTTAAAATCATGCACAACATGTTTTAAATCCTGAGAAAGGAAGGGGCATGGCTTCCCCATTTGTCAAAGTTAGGATCTGTGAAACACGAGATGACAGAGCAACAGCTCTTTTGTAGGCTGGCAGTTATTTATTTATGTTTTTTTTTCAATTCTTTATCTTTTATAAAGCAAACCCACTGAATTCGCCAAATAAAATGTGGAATTTATATTCTCAGAGTAGTAGAGCTAAGACTATCTCGACCGACTGTATGGAAGACCACTTCATTTAATGATTCATGAAGCATCTATAATCTAGTTGGCAGCATTTCTTGGTACTGAAGCAGTCTTCACACTGTCTAATGCATTAAAAAAATGTCTACCACTTTGTTGTTCTTATTGTGCTACATTAAAGAAATGCCACTATATGGCATAAGAACATAATATGATTTAGAACTATGACGGAGTCAAAAGCATTCATTCTCAACACAAGGGTACGTACTTCTGTGCTGAACTTAGCAATTTACATTTTTAAATTTTAAAATCCTCTTTTTTTGTTCAAGAATCGTGCACTGGAGGATATTTTTCCTTTTACATTAATTGTAAAATCTTCTTGCTGTAACACCAAGTGCTCTGGTGACAGTTGCTAAGGAAACACCATATTCTTTGGCTGGGAATGCACCTCCCAGGCATCTCCGTGCTGTTTTAAGATGGTCGTCTCACTTTGGGAATTAGCACTCCTGATTGGTCATGAGCTTTGCAATGGCTTAAAACATGACACTGAATCATACCACTGTTAATTATTGGGTTAGATTTGAAGTAGATTAAAATATGAATGGTTTACATATTCAATGCAAAAATGAAAAAATTAAGCCCAGAAATACTCCCTACATTCATATTCTCAGAAACATTTAGTAATCTAAAATGCCAAATAATGGACTAAATGGGAATCACGGGGCTTTTTTCATATTACTCTGGCTGTACACAGTTTCAGTCACGCAACTGTTATTCTGATGTGATTGAGCAAAACATATTCACTCAGTGAAACCACTAACTCACTGACTGGTAATCGTTGCTTCACTATACTATCGGAAACATTGGTAACAAAAGAGTCTAGTTTATTATACATTGCACCTCAGGATATTATCGTAATCCCCAAATATCACAACACAGAGAATCTGGAAAGTATTCCTCTAGAGATAGCACTCCACCACAATCAGCTCAACTATGTTTTATTGACCCACATAATTAATAAGAATACTCAAAATTACAATGCAAATATCACTAAGTAATGATCCTAATGAATTGAAATTAACATCTACTCATCAATCCATTATCTCGTAATTGAAGGCTAACCAAAATGAACTCACATATTTCTCAAATTGACTTTGATTCTTGATGACAGATCACATTTATTTTAATTATAACAAGTTTTACTGAGTAATAAAGCAACAAGTAATCCAAGACCATCTTCTTTCATTTAATGAGGATTGGCTCAGATTAAAATTAGTCTTTAAGCAATTATTTTCTTATTGTTCATTTTGGAGTTGAATGAAAAAAAGTTGCATTTACACAGAAAGACAATAAAGCTAATACAAGTAGCCATTTGCTTCTCAGCATTCTCTTCCTCTCCCTTCCCTCCCCTCCTGAAAGTTTGAGTCCTTGCACAGGTACAGTTCCAAACACACTGAGTCCCCAATTTTAATCAGTTTCCGCAAAGCGGAGGAGCAGTTAAAATAACGGGAGTCACTTACCCCCACTGATCCTCCTTCCTTCCCACCGTGTCCCCATATTAAACTGCTCTTTTGAGCAGGCAAGCAGGACACCCATAGGAAGGAAGTGGGGTCCCATTTTAAATGTGCAGATCAGGGCCAATGATGTCATCAGGACGTGATCTGCAATTTCAACCTGAGGCCTGAGCTGGGGGGGGGGGGGGGGGGTGGCAGCGGGCAGTGTCGGCTCCCCCGTCAGGCAAATCTGTCGGTAGGGAAGGTCGCAACTTTCCTTGTAGGGCTCCTGCTCCCCGGGCCCCACAAAGGAAAGTTTTAGACTTACCTAACAGGGCCTCTTTTGTCTTCAGACCTGCTGAGCACAAAAGCTGTTGCAGTTTCCACACTCCAGCCCTGGTTAAAATTGCATGGTGTCCTATTGACATAATAGGGTCCTGATTTGCAATGCTGCAGTGGTCAAATAGAATCATGTCCAGGACCAAGCAGCCACCAGCACTGGCTCCTGAGTTAACCACGGCTCCCAAGTAGCTACAATCACCTGTACTGTAGAATGTCCTGTTGTTCGTCTGCCTCTCAAAGCACTGATTGGAGCCAAATATTTAACTGACACCTCAATGCTACATGGTGTTTTGCAATACTTCCAACACTATGGCCTGGAATTTTGCTCCAAAAATAACAGAGAGCCGAACAGCGCTCACCGTTGTTTAAGGGCAAATGGAAGAGCAACTTCTGGCGAGCGCACATGCGCAGTCAAACGCAGAAATCCGGAAGTTGCTCTACGAGATGCTTTGCTCCTCCAAAAGCTGTGCAGGAAGGACGGCTCGTCGGCTGGAATAAATGGATAAGCACGAAGTTGCTGTGCTGCCCAGCTGGAAACGGACTAATCTACACAGAAACAGGTACACTCAGTTTTTTAGGTCTAAGCTAACTTACAACAGCTTGGTAAGTATTAATGACTGCTAAAACAACCTCTCTGGTACTGAAAATTAACTTTTAAAAATGTGGAGTCTCATTCCTTCTGATTTTAATTGTCGTTGGACATTAAAAAAAATGTTCTAACTTTTTCTTTCTGTCTCTTTCATCTCTGTCTTTTAATTCAATATTTCACTCATTTATTGCACTTTCTCTAACTGATTTTACATTGAACTTACTGTTGTAGCTTTCACTTCCTGGTTCCGTATCTGCACGGTTTGTCAAGGATGCTTCAAACTGATTGATTGAGGGGGAAAGTGAGCTCCTTTCCCTCCTCACACAGCTCACAGATGCCTGGGAGAGGTCGGTGCACTTTTTGCAGCTCACCGTTAGAGGAAGTTCCCGCAATAAAGCCCGTGGATCGTTTTTAGGAAAGTTTAAATCTAATGAGCAACGGGCACTGTTCATTCGCCACTCAAACCAAATTCCAACCCATAAGTGATGAGTTTGATTTCAAGTTATTGAATGTCCTTGACTCTACACCTGTGGAGTTTGACTCCAGAGTTTCTATATTACTAACTTGAAGCAAATTCTGCAGACTGTTTGTTTTATTAAATTGAATTTTAATTAGTTATCTCTCCTTTCCTTTCCTCCTACTCCCAAAGCCCAGAATCTGATTGCTGAATCATTGAATCCTTTATCGCCTAATCAAAAGAAGTCAACAATGTTTAAACTGTGAAACAAAAACAGTGAAATTGAAGTCTGAGTGATCTTCTGAACCTGAGGATTCTGCTAATACCATTTAGCCCCTTCTTTGCTACGTGTTTTGTTTTTATAATAATTCAATTTTTAATCATGTTAAGTGCAATATTTCAAATGATTTATTGGTCTAACTGCAACCTCAGTTCCTTGTGGAGTGACTACATATTGCAAATAATTGTGATGTAAGTCAGTACATGAAACCATCTGGTATTCCTAATGTCAGAAGTTCATCAGTAATACCAAACAGTAAGGCTGGTGCTGGTCCCACGGAAGGGAACATTTGGGCAGGGTCTTGTGTTCTAATGGTATGCAAAGTTTGTTCAGATTATGTGAACATATACAGATGTAAAAATGGCCATTTTCCAAAATGGATCTGGAAAGCCTTTGGACACCTTGCTTGTAAAACATAATTTATAATCAGGTAGTATTCTTGGCTGGGAACTTGTGAGTCTTAAAATCCAGGAAGTTCAAACTACAATATTTAGCATTCTTCTGAGCAACAGCTGTGAGCCAGAGGAATTACCAGTTTATGCTACAAAGTTCAGCGGTGTCCTTGTCAAAAACATCCTGTAAAATAGGATGAGAAGCAATAGGACTCTGCTTGCGTTTGTTTGAAATCACAGCTGAGAATTCATCACCTTTCACAGACAGACACTGACAGCTTCTGCCATTGTATTGATATACCTCTTGAAGATAGATACACTTAGAACAAGTTCATTTTCAAATAATGATTCTACAAGGGTAACATCATCTAATCCCAGCAACATACTTCACACTCTGTGGTGCTCAATGCTGCTCAAACAAGCTGAAATCAGCATATTTGCTCTACACTGAAATTTTATAAATGACAATAAAGTGAAATAATAGATATGGCAGTTTCATGTAAGGTTGCCAACTCTGGTTGGACATATTCCTGGAGTTTTGTCACATGGCCTCCCGCCTCCAAGCGCTCCACCCAACCAAACAGCTTTGTTCCTCATCTCTAATATTGTTATAACTAATAAACAAAAGTATTCAAAGAAAAATATATTTTAATGCCCTTGTGACTTTTCTCCCAGGTTGTTGTAGTAGTGTCCGGGAGATTAATCTTCAATTCCTGGAGATTCCAGGACAATCCTGGAGGGTTGGAAACCCTAGTTTCATGGTATCTTTGATACTTCTCACCTCCCTGACAAACTTACAGCCTTAAGCATGACATTTTCTCAGTAACATATTGCAGACTAACTACAAAGAACTCACGTTCCATGATATCTAGAGATCAGAAGTTGCGCTGAAATTAATCTCAAACCTTTCAGCATTCCTAAAGGAGGCAACATTATTTCAACATGATTATCAGTATTACTGTTTATTCTTTTTAGTCATCAGCTCATGAGCAGGGCTGAACAACATTTGATTTTACTTTTCCTGGAGCTGCGATGATAAAGTGCATGTCTCAGTTCTACCAACACACTGATGTGCTTTTCACTCATGTGCAAGGGTGCATGAGCAGGATATCTTGTACAGCTCTGCTATGGTAATGCTAGAAAGTCGAAAGGAATGCACCAGGATTAGGTTTTGTAATGGACAGTTCCATGATTTCCAATAATATTTTGCCAATCCATGAGTAAATTCTGCTGATTTTTTTTAATATAAATGACTCAAATATAATCTTGATTTTTCTCCAGATTTTCCCTCATCTCTCTGGCAAACAGTGACTGCTGCTGATGTATAGTTCCACAGGCACTAACAACCCTCCATTACTTCATCCAATGGCCGTTCTCCATGTGCAAGTCTAGAAAGCAAGTAATGGAAGGCTATATGGACCCTGCCCTCACAAAGTCCACACATACGTACTTTCCAACAGGAGTCAGTGAAAAGCAGTTTGGTGTGGACATCCTGGATGGTTTTCCTCCACCCTAACCCAGGGACAATGCAACAGATAGTAATGTTCCCAAGGATGCCCCAGCACAGATCAGGGAACAAACCTGGGGCTTACCTGTTTTCTATATGTTAGTACTACACTGGTTGTTGCATTTACAAGGGCCGATTTTAACACCTGGCGGGAAGCCGGTGGGAGCGGACGGCAATCCCGCATGGGAGTGAGTTGGAGGCGTGTCAGATTTTAACTGCCGTGCCCCATTTGAATCCCGCTGGTCAGCTGCTCGGCCGTTTCTGGCAGAAAGTGGCAGCTGGCCAGCGGGGAAAGACGAAAATCGGGTGGTCCAGAGGCATCGGAAGAAGGCCACCCACAGAATGGCAAGTCTGGGGAGGGTGAGGGCTGGTGGGGGTTATGCAATCTCGCAGCTAGGGCAGTGTGAGGGGGAGAGGTGCAGGGGAGGGTGGGCAAGAAACCTGGGGCAGTCAAAGTCCGGACTTTCCTTGAGGGGCTTTGAGGAGGAACATTTTTTTTAGCTTACCTTAGCAGGCCTCACTGGCTTCCCGGCCAGTTTATTTGGCGGGCAGGTGCCCCACTCAGGGTCCCATGTACGTCACACGTTCCTGATTTGCACCGGAGTCCAGCGGAAACCTCATCCACCGCCAAAACCAGTGCCATTAAAATTGCAAATCAGCACAGAGCTGCTCCATTTTAACTGCTCCCCGCACCGTTCCCGCCAATTAGAGTTAAAAGCACCCCTAAAATCACCCCTACATTGTCCATTTTAGATGTGCCGGTAAAAAAATCCCCTTTAAACATTGCATCTGAACTATTTCATATTCAGGTCCGGTGACTAATGTTTGCATTTCATTAGCTGCCAGAAAAACTAACCCAGTGCAACATGTTCATTATCGACATGTCGACATGAAGAACATGAGCACAGAATTACCAGCTGGAAAGTTTAGACAAGCTTTTTTTGCAATAATTGAAAAATATGAAAGGATTTGTTTCTAATTGTGACATGATATTTATGACTACTGCATTCCAGGCATTTCTATAGATGTATTACATACTGTTTTTTGCAGTCATGTCTTTAAAAAACACTTTTATTGTGCATAACAATACCACTGTGCATTGGAGTGCAATATGCATGGGAGTGAGCAACACTGAGTGGTGGAGTACAGATCTGACATCTCTCCCGCGACCACCCCGCTTCACTCATTTCCCAATCTCAGTTGTGCTGCAAAGGAAGGTATAGAACAAAGGCCAAGGGGGTGAAATTGGTCGACGGTGATAGCGCAAAACAGGCAATAATGAATCAGCAGCGCGTTTTACACCCACTTGCGTTTTACATTGAAGACAATGGAAAAGAAAATCAGGCAAGGTGCAAAACAGACTGCCGATTCGCTATCACCTGTTTTGGGCTATCATCATAGACCAATTTCACCCCTCCCGGGTGCCTTCCTTTGGGGCAAGTGTACATGAATTAGAGAGTGTGTACCAGATTGTCCTTGTGCATCTCCTAAACTTTTGGTGGCTAACCAAAAACAATGTCCACAGGGTGGCCTGTGTCACCCTGTGGAAACAGGAGGAAGTGTGTTCCCCCACACCTTCCCCTTGGGGAACTTATAATGGGAAAAAAAACAGGAAAATATAAGTATGTCCTCATAGGATGGGGCCACATGCGGATAAAATTTTGTTTAATATTTTAAATACAATAATACTTCAAACTGAGCTCTTTCAAACTTAATGTATTTTGATGGACTTGTTGGCATATTTTGAGTTATGTAATAATTCCCTCCTCTCCTAAACACACTAACTTGAGATATTGTTCCACTCTTGACACCCGAGAGTATGATAACGTTTGAATAGAGGAGGCCTCAAAACTAAGCCCAATCCTTTCCTCACTTGATGCCATCCTTAAGGTCATACATTTACCAGGGCATGGTACTCCTGCAACAGTAGGTACAGCTGCACTGTCTTATTGTCTCTCTTAACCACAAATGTATGCAGATACGATCTCTCTTTCTCAGCAAAACCTCTTAGCAACTCAGCACATTTTCATGATGGATTCCATAGTTTCTACAAAAATAAAGCTGGTTTGTTTGTTCACAGTTAACCATGCTTTTATCAGTCTGCTATTAACCAGTTGATGAAATTTAGAAACAGGTAAAATAATGGATATTGAATTGGCCAATTCTTTCTCCAGTTATCTTCCCTCCTCTCCTAAACACACGTACTCCAAGGTGGCCTTCGAGACACACGACAACGCAAAATCGTCGAGCAGAAATTGATAGCCAAGTTCCGCACCCATGAGGACGGCTTCAACCGGGATCTTGGTTTCATGTCACGCTACACGTAACCCCACCAGCGAACAAAAGTTATCTGTTTTTAATATAACGGGTCATTTGCTGTCTTTCTCTTCCTTCCGGATGTTTCTATGTTTCTGCCTCTCTCTCTCTCTGTTTGTTTTTTGGTTGTTTGTATATTCGGTGGCCCTGTAGGTAACACCTCTCTGTCTGAACACTTTGATTGCCTTGGCAACGGGCAGTTGGAAAGACTATCTGTAATCACCAGGTATTGTTCTGTGATTTATAAATGCGAAAGGTTCGAGGATTTCATTTCCACATTCACCTGAGGAAGGAGGAAGCCTCCGAAAGCTTGTGATTTTCAAATAAAATTGTTGGACTATAACTTGGTGTTGTAAAATTGTTTACAATTGTCAACCCCAGTCCATCACCGGCATCTCCACATCACACTAACTTGAGATATTGTTCCACTCTTGACACCCGAGAGTATGATAACGTTTGAATAGAGGAGGCCTCAAAACTAAGCCCAATCCTTTCCTCACTTGATGCCCACACTTCCACTCTTCTTTTTAGCAGGGGTCACTCGATAAGGATCGGAAGCAGTAGCTGCCTGAATCTTTCCTTCCCCAACCCAGGGCTGCTGAAGCCAATTATAACACCCCAATCATCATTCCGGCTGAGAACAGATAGCTCAGTCACAAATAAGAGGTCGAACGTGGGATTTTCCTGTTCTGTATAGCTCAGCTATTCAATAAATAAACTCACAGAGCCATCATGGGGAGCAGAAACCGATTTTTTTTTTAAATCCCCCCTAAATCTGACATAATACTCATGTATCAACTTCTTCATGTCTTGAGACTCAGCAAAGAGCTGCAATTGAGGTTAGCTACAGCACACACTAGTAAGCAAGCAGCTCCATAGGAGGTGATGCAGATCATCATCCATTGTCAGCAGGGATGCCACCCAGGTGTAGTCAAATCCAGAAGGCTTCAATGCAAACCGCACACTGCAATACATTTATTGCATCAAAAGTATTCTCCCTGACAATTATGTTCTTTAAGTCCCTCCGAGAACTCTGCGTTCCTCCAATTCTGGCCTCGTGTACATCCCCGATTTCTTTCGCCCCAACATGGGGCGGCCATGAGTTGAGCTAATATGCTGATTTAAATTTAGAGTAACGTACATATTCCCACAAACACTGAACCAAAATGATGTTGATTGTATTAGCCTCAGAACAAGAATATAGTTTCCAATACAGCTCTTTCCTATCTGTGACAAAATATTTTGAAACTTGCATAACTCATTCTCCTGTCATTATCTTAACTTTCAGCAAAAACAAGGAATGAATCAAAGGATTACTCCTAATTTACAGAGCTGCTAAGCATTTGACTTTTAAAAATACTTCATCTACCATTTTTTCTCTAAGTATGTACTTGTTAAGATAGAGTAAGTAGAATTCATCTTCCTGGACATAAACAAAGTTTATCACATTCTGCCTGGCAGGTTATTATAGAAAATAGTCATGGCGGAGCAGTGCAATCTGTAATCCCTCATACTCGTCACTGCTGCTGGCACAGCTAAACTCATTTTAAACAGTTCAGACACATGGTAAAGCAGCAGGAATATACTGCAAGATACTAGCACAAAGGCATCCTCCCACTCTTATTGATTTACTCAACAACAAAAATCCAGAAATCATATGCAGAAATAATATTCGTATCGACTTGACTGTAGCACCTACTAACCCTTAAAAATTGTATAACTTTTTAAGTAACAAGACAATGTAAATGCTTGTTTTAGATATCCTTATGGTTCAAGGATGGTCTTTTTAAAGAAAGTTCTCCCCTCTCCTCCTGCAGCCATTGACTCCTTGCTAGAAAGCGGTTCGATGAAGGATGGTCTTTGATGAAAGAAAGAAAGATTTGCATTTCTGGTCTTTTCGTGAAAAGTCTTTTTTCAAGACCTTTCGCGTGAAATGGAAAAGGTCTTTCATGACCTCAGGATGTCCTAAAGCGCTTCACAGCCAATGAAGTACTTTTGAAGTGTAGTCACCATTGTAATGTAGGAAACAATAACAACTGAATAGTCTACATGATCTACCACTATATGGTTTTAAATTGAGGGTCAAAGCCCATATCACAGGAAAGTTGAAAAGAAATGGAGAGAAGGTGCGATCAAGAACTAACGTGTTAGGCGATGCTAATTTTCAGTTTTCAAAGTCTGTGAGTGTTTAAGGGAAGACTGAGTGAAGTAAGGAGTTCCACATATATGTGTGCAAAACATGAGTTGTTGTAATCCCCAAGAGCTAGGAACAGGGCATGTTCCCAGGAGGGGATAATTGGCAGCTCAATATCCTTAGATATAGAGTTTTCAGGCAGGATAGAGTGGGTGATAAAAAAGGAGGGGGGTAGCATTATTGGTTAAAGAATCAATTACAGTTGTGAGAAGGGATGATATGCTAAATGGATCAACAAATCGAGGCCATATGGGTTGAGCTAAGAAATAAAAAAGGGGCAGTCACACTACTAGGAGTGTACTATAGACCCCCGAATAGCGAAAGGGAGATAGAAGAACAAATATGTAGGCAAATTTCTGAGTGCAAAAATAAGAGGGCAATAATAGTAGGGGACTTCGACTACCCTAACATCAACTGGGATTCA
Organism: Heptranchias perlo; assembly: GCF_035084215.1. Classification (NCBI taxonomy): domain Eukaryota; kingdom Metazoa; phylum Chordata; class Chondrichthyes; order Hexanchiformes; family Hexanchidae; genus Heptranchias; species Heptranchias perlo. Next base: position 15,162,900 of record NC_090332.1, on the reverse strand, counting down.
AACAGTGTGAGGGGCACAGAGGGCGCAAAATTCTTGATCGGTATGCAGGAGAACTTTTTTAGCCAGTACATGACAAGCCCAACAAGAGGGGATGCAATTCTAGATTTAGTCCTGGGAAATGAAGATGGGCAAGTGGGTGAAGTGACAGTGGGTGACCATATTGGGGATAGTGACCACAATTCAGTTAGTTTTAGTATTATTATGGAAAAGGACAGATCTAAATCAAGAGTAAACGTTTTAAATTGAGGGAAGGCAAATTTTACAGAACTAAGAGGTGATTTGGCAGAAGTGGACTGGACACAACGACTTGAGGAGAAATCAGTGGCAAGCCAGTGGGAGGCACTAAAAAGTGAAATGCTATGGGTACAATGCAGACACGTCCCCTCAAAGTAAAAGGGTGGCACTGCCAAATTTAGAGCCCCCTGGTTGTCTCGAAGTATATGGGGCATGATAAAGCAGAAAAAGAAAGCTTATGACTGTCACAGAAAACTAAATACCGCAGAAAGCCAAGAGGAGTATAGAAAGTAAAGGGATGACGTAAAAAAGGAAATAAGGAAAGCAAAGAAAGGGCATGAAACAATATTAGCTAGTAAGATTAAAAAAACCCAAAGATGTTTTATCAGTACATTAAGAACAAAAGGATAGCTAAGGAAAAGGTGGGACCTATCAAGGATGATAAGAGTAACTTGTGTGTAGAAGCAGAGGATGTGGGTAGAGTTTTAAATAAATATTTTGTCTCCGTATTCACAAAGGAAAGGGATGATCCAGACGTAGTAGTTAAAGAGGAGAGGTGTGAAATATTGGATAAGGTAAACACAACGAGAGAGGAAGTACAAGAGGGACTGGAATCCTTGAAAATTGATAAGTCACCAGGGCCGGATGGATTATTTCCTAGGCTATTGAAGGAAGCCAGGGAGAAAATAGCGGATGCTCTGGGGATCATTTTCCAATCCTCACTAGATACAGGGGAGGTACCGGAGGACTGGAAGACTGCAAACTTGGTACCACTGTTTAAAAAGGGTACGAGGAAAAGGCCGAACAATTATAGGCCAGTCAGTCTTACCTGGGTGGTGGGCAAACTATTAGAATCAATACTGAGAGATAGGATAAACTGTCACTTGGAAAGGCATGGTTTAATCAGGGATAGTCAGCATGGATTTGTTCAGGGAAGGACATGAGTTTGAGATTTTCTCAATTCCATTGCAATCCAGTTGGGTACGTGCCCACAGCCCCGACTTGGCAGTATTATGGGCTGTTTACCTAAAACTTGTTAATATCACTGCGTTTTGTGCTTATTGAAATTAAATTCCCATAAATCAAACTGAATCTCAATAATTTTGAATTGTGATATGATTTATAAAAGACAAAACCTTGTTGCACATTAATCATTACAAATCGTCCTATAACCTCTCCCTACCCTACCTCAGTAACCTCCCCCAGCCTCAGATCCCAAATCGGACCCAGCAATCTGCCAACTCTGGCATACTGCCCATTTCCCCTTCTCTCAGCTTCATCAAATGTGGCAGAGTCTCCAATAGTGAAACAGTGCACTGCTGGAGAAATATTTGTTCAACTGATTCAAACATAAATGGGTGGAAATTCCAGGAAGCCCAAGGCCAGCCCGAAATTGGGCCTCGGGCCTCAATAAATAATTTGGGAACCTGTCACACCTCCAGAGGCAGCTCGCACATTGCCAACGGTTCAATTTCGGGCCTCTTACCTCATCAGCAGCGTCCCTCAGGTACATCCCGGGAGAGGCAGGGAAGGACAACAGGGGGAGCTGATCGCGGGCCGGCAGAAACTTTCAGGAGTGCTGTGGAGCTAGGAGGAGCACTCCCTCTCCTCCTGGCTCCACATCAACCTAAAATAAAACAAATTTACTTACCTATTTGACGTTGGTTGCTTGCTAGGTCGCATCCACGCCCAGAAAAACTGAGTGAAGCAGTTCCGGCGCCTGCTCCGCTCAGGGCAGCCCAGTTTCCCAGAAGGGTCCCACAATAGGTGTTGGGCCAATCATTAGCATAATCAAAAGGCCTGATCCCTGATTTAGGCAGCTGCCCCGACGCCCTGAAAGGTGGCCCGACACATTATTGGGTTGGTTTACTTTCAGACATCCTTATGGCGCAGGATGTTGGTTCCTGAAATTAGCCCTCGTTACATCCATTTTATGGGCATAAAACGGGCACAATGAGGTCTGATTTCTACCTTCAAACAATATTTAAGATTGAAATTCCTCCAATGTGATAACAAAGCATCAGTTATACACATGCTTCTTGCATCAGTGTAACGTGATTTCAGATGTGCACTGATGCAAACCCAGTCATATATTTCAGCAGTCAGGTCAGTGAGCTGACTGTGCACTGCACTGATGACAAGAGGTGTGAGACCACTTATGCCACTTCAGCTTTATACCAGCTCAACTATAACTGCTTGGGAACTTTCTAGGCTTAATTTTGAATGTTAATAGAGAGCCAGTGGTTCTAGTGGTGCTCACCTGGCATCTGGAAGTTGGTCTGAGACCAGTATCTGTATTAGAGCTTACTCCTTACTGTAAAGGTTAAGTTCATTATTTTCTATTTCCATTGTTCAACCTTCAAACCTAAAAATGGTTCGAACTTCCTGCCTGTTTTGGGCGGAAGTTGAAAATTTCCCTCCCCTGGTGATTTTTGTGGAGAAAAGCACCACTATATACCTGATGAACCAAATTGTCTGTTTCTGTGCTGTAAAATTTAGTTTTAAGATAGCTATGGAGAATGATAGGTCTGGCCCAAAAGTTAAAATTCTAAATTGGGGAAAGGCCAATTTTGATGGTATTAGACAGGAACTTTCAGAAGTTGATTGGGAGAGTCTGTTGGCAGGCAAAGGGACGTCTGGTAAGTGGGAGGCTTTCAAAAGTGTGTTAACCAGGGTTCAGGGTAAGCACATTCCTTATAAAGTGAAGGGCAAGGCTGGTAGAAGTAGGGAACCTTGGATTACTCGGGAGATTGAGGCACTAGTCAAAAAGAAGAAGGAGGCATATGACATGCATAGGCAGCTGGGATCAAGTGGATCCCTTGAAGAGTATAGAGATTGCCGGAGTAGAGTTAAGAGAGAAATCAGGAGGGCAAAAAGGGGATATGAGATTGCTTTGGCAGATCAGGCAAAGGTGAATCCAAAGAGCTTCTACAAATACATAAAGGGCAAAAGGGTAACTAGGGAGAGAGTAGGGCCTCTTAAGGATCAACAAGGTCATCTATGTGCGGAACCACAAGAGATGGGTGAGATCCTGAATGAATATTTCACATCGGTATTTATGGTTGAGAAAGGCATGGATGTTAGGGAACTTGGGGAAATAAATAGTGATGTCTTGAGGAGTGTACATATTACAGAGAGGGAGGAGCTGGAAGTCTTAACGCGCATCAAGGTAGATAAATCTCCGGGACCTGATAAAATGTATCCCAGGACGTTATGGGAGGTTAGGGAGGAAATTGCGGGTCCCCTAGCAGAGATATTTGAATCATCGACAGCTACAGGTGAGGTGCCTGAAGATTGGAGGGTAGCAAATGTTGTGCCTTTGTTTAAGAAGGGCGGCAGGGAAAAGCCTGGGAACTACAGACCGGTGAGCCTGACATCTGTAGTGGGTAAGTTGTTAGAGGGTATTCTGAGAGACAGGATCTACAGGCATTTGGAGAGGCAGGGACTGATTAGCAACAGTCAGCATGGTTTTGTGAGAGGAAAATCATGTCTCACGAATTTGATTGAGTTTTTTGAAGGGGTAACCAAGAAGATAGATGAGGGCTGTGCAGTAGACGTGGTCTACATGGACTTTAGCAAAGCCTTTGACAAGGTACCGCATGGTAGGTTGTTACATAAGGTTAAATCTCACGGGATCCAAGGTGAGGTAGCCAATTGGATACAAAATTGGATTGACGACAGAAGACAGAGGGTGGTTGTAGCGGGTTGTTTTTCAAACTGGAGGCCTGTGACCAGCGGTGTGCCTCAGGGATTGGTGCTGGGTCCGCTGTTATTTGTTATTTATATTAATGATTTGGATGAGAATTTAGGAGGCATGGTTAGTAAGATTGCAGATGACACCAAGATTGGTGGCATTGTGGACAGTGAAGAAGGTTATCTAGGATTGCAACGGGATCTTGATAAATTGGGCCAGTGGGCCGATGAATGGCAGATGGAGTTTAATTTAGATAAATGTGAGGTGATGCATCTTGGTAGATCGAATCGGGCCAGGACCTACTCCGTTAATGGTAGGGCATTGGGGAGAGTTATAGAACAAAGCGATCTAGGAGTACAGGTTCATAGCTCCTTGAAAGTGGAGTCACAGGTGGATAGGGTGGTGAAGAAGGCATTCAGCATGCTTGGTTTCATTGGTCAGAACACTGAATACAGGAGTTGGGATGTCTTGTTGAAGTTGTACAAGACATTAGTAAGGCCACACTTGGAATATTGTGTACAGTTCTGGTCACCCTATTATCGAAAGGATATTATTAAACTAGAAAGAGTGCAGAAAAGATTTATTAGGATGCTACTGGGACTTGATGGTTTGACTTATAGGGAGAGGTTGAATAGACTGAGACTTTTTTCCCTGGAGAGTAGGAGGTTTAGGGGTGATCTTATAGAAGTCTATAAAATAATGAGGGGCATAGATAAGGTAGATAGTCAAAATCTTTTCCCAAAGGTAGGGGAGTCTATAACGAGGGGGCATAGATTTAAGGTGAGAGGGGAGAGATACAAAAGGGTCCAGAGTGTCTGGAACGAGCTGCCAGAGGCAATAGCTGAGGCGGGTACAATTTTGTCTTTTAAAAAGCATTTGGACAGTTACATGGGTAAGATGGGTATAGAGGGATATGGGCCAAGTGCAGGCAATTGGGACTAGCTTAGTGGTATAAACTGGGCGACATGGACATGTTGGGCCGAAGGGCCTGTTTCCATGTTGTAAACTTCTATGATTCTATGATTCTATAACATTCTACAATTCCATACTGTTTTGCAGTGTTAATTACTAATTCTTACAGTCTAAGCCATGCCCACTGAATTTATAATAAAAACAGAAAATGCTGGAAATACTCAGCAAGTCACCTGATTTCCAGCATCCGCAGCATTTTGCTTTTGACCCACTGAATTTATTTTGCTCCGCTTTATTACTCAAACACTCAGCCCCTATGGAAGATGCAAGCCCCTGAATACCTACCTTTGAAGCAGTGCAGCCCTATTTTATAAGGGCAAACACCAAGCCTGAGTATGCAGAAGAATAAGTTAAGAACAGAGTCCAGAGGAAAGGATGCATTACGTGAAAAAACTTAAGATTGGTTTCATATTTAACTTCATCTTTTTCCTGCACTGTTTTTTGCAGCAGCACTGATCCTAACAATGATGTCATTTTTAATTGTGAGGAAAATAGAAATGGTACTATTAAATGAGAAGGCTAGCTACCTTGCTGGTGGGAGAAGTCTTTGAAATGAAAAACAATCGAGAAGCAGTCATGCTTACATCTAATGTGTGTGTGGGCTGAGCAGACTGCAGCTGTGGGTGTGCTCCCACCTACTTGCAGCCTGACCCTGTTTCCCAGGCAGCATGTTTGTAACAGTAATAGTGGCAATGGGCTCACTGTCTCATCTGTGCCTGAGGTTTATCTGGAAGGAAACCATCCAGTCTGTGTTTGGGGTACACTGGAGAAGTTTTTTTTTAAAAATAAGAATCAATTACATTTTGAAAATGGAACTACTTGCAGGGATAGGAATGCATCATTCTCTTATTTTAAATAAATAAGGCACTTAAAATGATAGAACTGAAAATGTTCTGTTTATAGCATAATGCAAAGGTGAATTGCTGTGACTGTTAGAACCTAGAGGTTGTCACTGCTTGCTGCTTCCAGACACAGAGACATGCCAACTCCTCTAGCTCACATCAGTTCATGTTTGACAGTCCAAATAAAGATATGAGCTGAATGCCAAATTCAAAGATTTCCATAGATAAATGAGTTAACCTTCCCACATCATTGTTTGGGTGCTGGGCTACGTGCTTTGAAACTGTTAAGAAAGTGATTGATATTCAGGTCTCTGAATAAATTGGGGTAATTTTGACTTTGGGCAATAGTGTAAAGTGGGTGATATTGAATCAGCCACCTGTTATTCTTCTCTCCTGATTTTCATTTCTATTGACTTCAATGGAAATGAAAATCGAGAGAGATGTATAACACACTGCTGATTCGATGTTGCCCACTTTACACTATTGCCCAAAATCAGAACAACCCCCTATTTTTAGTTCAATGCATTCTCAAAGAGGAATGTTTTCAGAATGTAAATCAATAATTTTTCAATGTAAAAAAAAAGCTCAATAATATATCCCCAGATGCAGTGGTTCTTAAAACAGAAAAGAACAAATCAAAAAACAACACTTGAAGCACTCTGTCTTCTGAACAGTTGTGTACCTCGAAAATATTGAGTAGGACAAATTCAGAGATTTCTAGAAAAGTTAGGGAGAATTAAATCAAGCACTCTTTTGAATACTTCCATCTACTTCTATTAAGTTCTTATTTTTTTGTATAAACAGGTATTACTGATCTCATCACAGAGGAGGGATACTAAGTTGAAGGAGTTCCTGAGCCAGGGTGGAAGGATGGGGCTACATTAATGTCAGCAGAGATGTTCGCTCCTTTTATATTGCACTGAAACCTGTGCTAGTGACGCCACCTCCCGACTTGCAGGTGTCACACTGCCAGCTGCTCCCCAAAAAGTAAGATTGCTGGGATTTCCAAAGACTGGCGGTCAAGAAGACTTGAGAATAGAATTCCGGTCTTCCCAGCAGCTTATTTTAGGGAATCCCAGCAAATTTACTTTCGGCTAGCTGCCAGTCGCCTGAGACCCACAGGTCAGCAGTCTACCACATCTAGCATGGATCTCAGGAGATATAAAATCAACTATAGCCATTTATACAGTGCTCCTACATCATCAACTTTATATGTGAATGAAACTCTTTATGGTTTTAGTCTCAATAATCAGAGATGGTCATGGTGTCTGGTGTTGGAGAGGTAGAGCTGCATGTGATCAGTATGCATACAAACATCATTTTCACATGGAATCAGGTTTCTGATATGTGCCTTGCTAACAAACCTTTGCTTGTTTTAGAAAGAAAAGTTTGAAATGCCATCTGGGATCTTGCTGCTTGCGAAATTGTTATTTACCTACATAAAAACAGTCATTGAACTTCAAAGTAATTAATAGTACTTGAAGCACTTTGAAAAGTTTCTGAAAAACGAAATAAAATTCATTAGAAAGTTGAGTCTTTCATCTTCTGTGTTATTCTCATCATGAGGATGTAACATGCAAGTGACAAAATCATGCATTTGTCATGATCTACATTGTTGAGTCATGTCTTTGTGAACAAACTAAAAAGAAACTGTCAAACATTTTGTTCATGAAGGCACTGGTAAGATTTTGCTGTTTACCATGGGTACCTCTGTGAAATTATAATGTTTTTCACTATAAATCTCACCTTTTGCCTGACCTAGATGCAGTAATTTAAAGAGATAGGGCTCAATTTTGAAATGGTGGCGGGTTAGCAGCAGGGGGGGTGAAGGTGCGCGTGGCAAACCCGACACGATCGCGATGTAATTGACGGTGATTAAAGTTGTTTCCGGGTTTCGCACCCGGCAGCCAGCCTGATTGACAAGCTGGCTGTCGACAGGAGCTGCAACGCCGAGGATGGGGGGGAGAGAAAGAGAGAGAGTGAGACGTCATCTGGCGCTGGAACAGAGGGTGGAGGGCAATGAAGATCGGGGGGGGGGAGAGTGGAAGATCGGGGGGGGGGGGGGGGAGAGTGGAAGATCGGGGGGGAGAGGAGGAGATTGGAGAGGGAGACATCGGTAGCTGAGAGGGACATCGGAGAGGGAGACATCGGACATCGGAGCAGGGTGGAAAGGTAGGTTTATTTTGTTTTTTAACTTTGTGCAATTGTTATTTATTTCGTTTATCTTTGCCCGATCCAGCCCTTCACGCCTGGTTTTACTAGGCGTGAATTAGAAGCCGTGGGAAAGCCGCCCAGGTAAGTTTAAAATCATTTTAACCAACTACTTTGTCAGAAATAAAGTACCTTAAATACCTCAATGAGGTACATTTGGTTCTTTAACTAACATCCCGCCGGCTTTAATTGCTGGCGGGGACTCCCGCATTCGTGAAGCGCGCACGCACACAGACGCATCTGTGGGGAATCCAGAAGTTGGCGGGTTAGAGCTGGCTTCCTCACCCACTCAGGATTTCCCCGATTTTCGCAGCGCCCACCCCCCACCCAATGCACCACAATTTCCTTTGAAAATCGGGCCATAGGGCTCGATTTTCACAGGTGCGTTCAAGGCGGGGGGCTGCGAAAATTAGGGATTCCCGGGGCAGGGCGGGTGCCACTTAATGTACTTGAACAGGTACTTCAGGTTGTTTACAGACCTGACTGACCTGTTATTTTAGCAGGGATGGGATTTTGCAATTACTGAGACTGTTTCCCGTACTGGGGGAAACACTCCTAGTTCAAATGGACGTGTTGCAGCCATCAGCCTGTGGCAGCTGCAAAGGTCCATTTGACAGGTGGTGGGGGGAGACCCTCACTCATTGCAGGAGGCCACTCTGTCACTTTGGACAAAGTTTGGCCTCCACCACCCTCATCCTAACAATAAAATTCACAAACTTGCACACTTATCCCGGTGTCCAGACACATGTACCTACCTTGCGGACCCCCTCAGATGTACATCTTCCAGATGGGGGCCACCGTAGCTGCAGTTATGACCTCCTCAGAGGCCGAACAGCATCACCTGCCTCGCCGGCCACGCCGTCTACCTCTGACACGTGGAGCTCCACAACACAGTGCTGTGACACATCCACCTGCATAGCAGGAGAGAGGGCAACCGCAGAGAGAGATGCGTCGCAGAGGGCACTACCCTCGGCACAGGATCCACAGACCGAGGCTCAGCTTCCTGGACCTCTCTGAGCAGCAGTGCACATGGAGGCTCAGAGTCACTCGACATGTAGTCGTGGACATCTGCAGCCTCCTTCATGTCGAGCTGCTCCCGGCTGGCCCGAGCACCATCTTCTTACCTGTCGCTGTCAAAGTCACCTCTGCCCTCAACAACTTCTCCTCCGCATCCTTCCAGGGTGCAACTGGGGACATCGCCGATGTCTCTCAGTCGTCTGCACAAAAGAGCCCTGCAAATACACCTACACCCACTCTGCAGTGACACAATGGGTGGCATCAGTTGTGGGTCTTCATAGTGATCCTCAGGAAAGGGCATTATTGCACAAACCAGACAAGATTCGCAAAGACGTGGCAGTAGCGGTAACAATATCATATGTGATGTGAGTTGCTCAGAAATTAAATATAAGTAAAAACCATGACAAACCCTCAAACACCCTTGTGCATCCTCTTCATGCTCATGACACGTTTGCATTACGGTGCCTACTGCACATTTGTGATGCATGCCCTGTAGCTGCAGCACAGGTAGTGGCAGGTTGAGTGAGGCTGACTGTGAAAGAGATGCATGAGAGGGTGAGTATGAGATCGAGCCATGAGATTGTATGAGGATTGGGTTGAGTGGTAGTGGCGGGATGAGTACTGGCGAGGTGAGTATGTGCAGGTAAGATGAGGATGAGGTTTGAGTGGGTGTGAGGGGTGATGTGACAGAGTAGTGTTGGGAGTGCAGAAGGTGATGTGGGGTGGGGGTGATGATGTGGCAGACGGAGTGTGGGGGAATGAGTAAGTGTGCTCACTTGGGCTGACCTACTTAGGTGATTGCAGCGCCTCCTGCACTGTATGCAGGTGGGCAATATGTTGGTGGTGCAGGTGACCTCCTCTGCCACCTCGAGCCAGGCCTTCTTGGTGGCAGAGGCAGGCCGCTTCCTCCCGCCTGCCGGGGGGAGGATCTCTGTCCTCCCCCTCCTCCTCACCCCATCCAATAAGAGCTGGAGTGAGGCATCGTTAACCTGGGAGCAGCCTTCCCCCTGGGCTGCTCCATGCTGTAATTTTTCCTATTTCTTGCAGCATTAGTCAGTGGAGGACTGCCCCTTTAAATAGGGCTCCTCCAGCTGACAGACCTTACTGCGCATGCGCAGTCCGCCCGCCGCGCAGCTTAGCAGCGGGGAACCCGGAAGAACAGGTAAGTAGATCCAATCACCCTGCGATTGCGCGTGGAGCAGACTGATTTCACCGGGCGCGTGACCCCGCGCCGCGAACCCGCCGCCATGGGAATATCGGGCTCATAGTGTCAGCAGGTTACTGTGCTTCCTGTAAGACTCCACAGGAAGAACAGGGTGCAACACATTCCAAGAGCTCAGCTGCAATGTTAAATACCATATCAGGTTCATAATGCAGCACACAATATATCTCCTGCAGTACCAGATTTGTTACGAACATCTTTAGATTTTTATTAAAACAAAGATGAAAAATATTAAATCAGTAGCATCAGAAACAATGATATTATCACCAATTACATTCTGCTAATGAGTGATCTCTGAAGCACAGGACCATGACAACAACCCCATTTTAAAGATAATCCAGAGTTTTTTTTGAATTCATTCTCAGGATATGGGCGTCTCTGGCAAGGTCAGCATTTATTGCCCATCCTTAGTTGCCCTTGAGAAAATGGGTGAGCCTTCTTCTTGAACCACTGCAGGCTATGTGTTGAACGTACTGCCACAGTGCTGTTAGGTAAGGAGTTCCAGGATTTTGACCCATTGATACACAATTAAAATGGCTATGTGGTTAGCACCAAGTATCACCCTGTCTTTGTTGCAGATTGTGTAAGCCCACAACATTACAACACTAGTTATTAACATGAGTAACAAGACACTGACAAGTTTAACAGAACTTTTTGAAGAAGTGACTGATTGTTGTGTTGTATATGGATTTTCAGAAGGCATTCGATAAGGAGTCTCACAGGAGAAAATTCAGACGCACAGCATAATGCAGCAGTATGGATCGAAAAATTATTTAAATTATTGACTTTAATGAAAAGGAAAATTGGGCAGGGTGTATAACGGGCGGCTGATCCAATACTACCCATTTTACCACCATCACTGAGTGTTAAAGTTACCCACCAGAGAGGCAAAGGGGTAAAATTCCAGTAAGTGGGGCCAGGTTAGGTGAAGGTTCTGCCACCAATAGTAAGAATGAACTTGCAGTTATATAGTGCCTTTCACATCATCAGGATGTCCAGAGCACTTCACAGCAAATTAAGTATTTTGAGGTGTAATCATTGTTGTAATTTAGGGAAATGTGGCAGCCAATTCGCGTACAGCAAGATCCCACAAACAGCAATGATGTAAATGACCAGGTAATCTGTTTTAGTGATGTTAGTTAAGGGGTAAATGTTGCCCAGGACTCCAGGAAAATCCTTTGAAAAGTGCCATGGGATCTTCTACGTCCACCCAAGAGGGCAGATGGGGCTTTGGTTTAACGTCTTATCCCTAAAACGACACCCCCAACAGTTCAGCACTCCCTCAGTACTGCATTGAAATGTCAGCCTAAATTATGTGCTTAAGTCTCCGGAGTGGGAATTGAACCACAACTTTCCAACTCAGAGGTAAGAGTACTGCCAATAGTGAGGCGAAGCGAGGGAGGGATTGCTCAAAAGGCCAGTGTCACAGGATAGAAGGGTGCAGTGGAAGCTGCAGAGATAGAGTAGGGAAAGTCCATGGAAGGTTCTGAAGGTTCTTAATACCTGGTGGGAACGGGGAGACAGGGTAGGGCAGCAAGACTGAGGATGATGGGTGAGCAGGACTTAATGTGGAAAAGGACACAGGCAGCTGAGCTTTGTACCTGTTGGAGTTTTTGCAGGATGCATATAAGAAGCCAGAAAGGAGGGTATTCAAATAATCAAGACCAGTGATGACAGAAGCATGGGTGGAGGTTTCAGTGGAACTGGGGCTTAGGTAGGGGCGGAGATGGGCAATGTAGCACAGGTGGAATAGGTGTCTTGTTGATGGATAGGGATATTTGAAGTCAGTTTGTATTGTTTCCACCATGCATGATTGTGTCCGTGATGCCAGCACATATGTAGCAATGCACGATCCAACAAAAATTAAAATATCCCACCATTATAGCATCAAATAAATGGCTGGAGACACACCGATAAACAGTTTCTTCAATTTTACTTTTAATTTTTACAAAAACTAACTCAGTGTTAAGTGAGTTTCTGATAGGGAACGTCCATGAATTGTGCAAATGATTAAGGGTTGTCATTTAGCATGAGTGTACTTTTATGTTAAGTCTCATGCTTGTTCTTCTTGAGTTTTAGCAATGTTCAAACTAAGAATTGGTTTTCCCTGAATTTACCTTTTTTGGGGGGTCCAATTTTTTCTTCCACTGATTTTCTCCCATTTTTAACACTAAAAATAAAACCTGAAAACCTCAATTTTTTAAACTGGCAATAAAAACTAACTTTAAAGGTCATTATGACTAGGGTGTGGTGTTTGAATCTCAGGTCAGGAGCAAGTGACCAGGAAGAAGGATGGACTCAGTGGCAAGGGAATGGAGTTCATAGTGGAGGCCAAAAACAATGGCTTCGGTATTTCTGATGTGACTCATCCATCAATTGATGTCAGACAGGCAGTCAAAGGTGGTGGTGGGATCGAATGAGGTGGTAGGGTGGTAGAGCTGGATTTCATCAACATACATATGGAAGCTAACCTCATGACTGTGGCTGATGCTGCCGAGAGGAAGCATGTGGATGAGGAAGATGAAGGAGTCAAGGATGGAACCTTGAAGGCTCTGTAAGTGACAATGCAGTGGCAGGAAAATATTTGAGTTGTGTTAGCTGCATTTCGATAAATGAGAGTGGAATCAAGCAATAGACCGAAATTTTAAATAGTTATAACAGCAAATGTAGTGACTTGCCCTTTAAAGATTGAAAATTAATTCTATACATTAACCCTCCGTCTCATTGGGCCGGAACTTGCTCCGACCGGTATGATAAGGCTGTCCACACATCCTGCGGACAAAAACTACGAAGAAACTTACCTCGTGGTCTCCAACGTCCACTTGCTCCCTTTTCAATTTTTTTTTAAGCTCAGCGCTGTGATTTCAGCGCAGGTTCATTCAAATCTGATAGAGATTGTGGGAATGGGAGCCACGCCCACAGAATCTGTCAAGAGAAGTTACGACCACAAGTAGGCAAATATAAATCATTCATTTAAAGTAAACTTCTGTATGTTAGTTTAAATAAAAATTTAACATATCTTATAAATTGCCAAGCAAATTATTTAATTTAATGAAATTTACAGAAGTTAAAAGTTAAAAAAATTTTTTTTTTTAATGATCAAAAAATATTAAAATATGAGTAATTTGACACTGCACACTTTTAAAATTTAATTTTTTGTTGTTTCACAGTCATCAACAGTCACCGCGCTTTTAAAAAGTAGTGTAGGGTTGGTATTTTCCAGCGTACCTTTTGATGGCGTAAGTTTCTTTGTTCCAGCTGGGCCGATGTGTAAGTTTACAAATGTTTAATGATTTCTATGATTTTAGCGTACCATGTCCCTTTAATTCGGAACTGCCGGCGAACCAATGGGAGCAAGTTCGCGATTTCGGGGTTTTACTGTGCATGTGCGCATTCGTGAACTTGCACAATTGATTCGCCGGCGGAGAGACAGGACGCCATTCAGGGACAGCGTCTGTGGGTGAGCAATTTCTGGGCCATTTTTTCCACATCAAAAGTTGAAACTAGACAGCATTCAGCAGAATCCAAAACTCCAGCTTGAGCCTGATGTTTTCTTGACAAGTATGTTATTTTGCTCTCGAAAGAAGAGTTCACTGCATTACATGGTGAAAACCTTCTGAGAGTCTGTGTGTGCGGAGACGTTCATTAATATGCATGCATGCAAAGAATGTGAATGCTTGCCATAAAATCTGATCTTCTCAGATTGAGCCAAAATGGAAAAGACTTCTGAAATGCAAATCATCAGAAAGATGGAGGGAAACATTAAAAATATAAAAATCACAGAGCAGGTATGGCATGATTTCGATCTCTGCTCAGTTTCCAATTGGAGCTGTATCAAGTGGGGAGATGCCAAGTGGAGGCTATGGCATCTGCCTAAAAGGGGGTTGAGATGAAAAATTGGAAGGCAGAATTATGTCTGAGTGGCCCTTTGCACTTTCTCACAGTCAGTCACAGGTGGCATTGGCAGCAGACTGGCAAAAGGATACGCATCCGCCCCCTTGACAAGCTGTCAAGTCAGGTGGACAAACTAAAAAGAGGTACAAAACGACAGGGAATAAAACTAAAATAGCCTATAAAAAAGATATTTGAGAAAGCATACAAATATTCTGTAGCTCCAAACAAATATTGAGTTCTTCTTCAAAATGGTCAGCATTAGAAACCTCCAAAATTTATTTTATCCATCTTTTTCTTTTTTTTTGCCAATTTTTTTTCTTTCAAGCTCCTCCTGTCCCGAAGATGGCATCTCGTTACTAAAATACAATTGTATGGATGCTGGTATCCATCCTGTACCTTGCCCAAGTAGCCAATTTTTATGTGTGAACATAGACAGAGAACGTTGGTAGGTTATTCAACCACAGGAGAGACTCACAGCCAAGCCAATTTCTGCCCTCACCCAAAGTCCACCCAAGCCAACTTCCAGCAGGAGTCACATGATAATAACTGGAGGAGAGACTCTGGCCAATGTTCCCATCTCCAATTCTCAGGCTAATCATGTTGTCCTTACCACCATCCCAGTCGGTATAGTTGGTATAGTCTTCAGGTGAAGCAAGGATGGAGGGCAAGGGATACTTCCGCCAGGGCATGCAGGCATAATCCAGTCCCCCTTTTAAAGTCATACATTCTGTCCTTATTTTTAATATAATACTTTTATTTTATGTAGTATTAGTCACAAAAACTTACTACAATTTGGGAAGCAGAGAAGTAGAGTTGGTTGGAGCACAGGACCTGAGAGACACAAAACTGAGATGCTACAGTTCCACCACTGGTGGGAGGGTATAATTACAGAACAAGTTTACAATGGTAATTTCCATTACAACTGTGGGCATAGGAATTTATAAAGGGAAAAATTCACTGGAAGTCAAAAGGCGTTTGATAAAGTACTGCATGGTAGGCTTGTCATCAAGATTGCGGCCCATGGAATAAAGGGGGCAGTAGCAACATGGATACAGAATTGGCTTAGTGACAGGAAACATAGAGTGGTAGTGAACAGTTGTTTTTCGGACTGGAGGGAAGTGTATAGTGGTGTTCCCCCGGGGTCCGTGCTCGGACCACTGCTTTTCTTGATATATATTAATGACTTGGACCTGGGTGTACAGGGCACAATTTCAAAATTTGCAGATGACACAAAACTTGGAAGGGTAGTGAACAGTGAGGAGGATAGTGATAGACTTCAAGAGGATTATAGACAGGCTGGTGGCATGGGCGGACACGTGGCAGATGAAATTTAACGCAGAAAAATGCGAAGTGATACATTTCAGTAGGAAGAACGAGGAGAGGCAATATAAACTAGGGCGCACAATTCTAAAAGGGGTACAAGAACAGAGAGATCTGGGGGCATATGTGCACAAATCGTTGAAGGTGGCAGGGCAGATTGAGAACGCGGTTAAAAAAGCATACGGGATCCTGGGCTTTATAAATAGAGGCATAGAGTACAAAAGTAAGGAAGTTATGTTGAACCTTCATAAAACTCTGGTTCGGCCACAACTGGAGTATTGCGTCCAGTTCTGGGCTCCGCACTTTGGGAAAGATGTAAAAGCTTGAGAGAGGGTGCAGAAGAGATTTACTAGAATGATTCCAGGGATGAGGGACTTTAGTTACATGCATAGACTGGAGAAGCTGGGGTTGTTCTCCTTGGAACAGAGAAGGTTGCAAGGAGACGTGATAAAGGTATTCAAAATCATCAAGGGTCTAGACAGAGTAGATAGAGAGAAACTGTTCCCATTGGCAGAAGGGTCAAGAACCAGAGGGCATAGATTTAAGGTGATTGGCAAAAGAATCCAAAAGTGACATGAGGAAAAACTATTTCACACAGCGAGTGGTTAGGATCTGCAATGCACTGCCCGAGGGGGTGGTAGAGGCAGATTCAATCATGGCCTTCAAAAGCGAACTGGATAAGTACTTGAAAGGAAAAAAAATTGCAGGACTACGGGATAGGGCAGTGGAGTGGGACTTGCTAGATTGCTCTTGCATAGAGCCGGTGTGGACTTGATGGACCGAATGGCCTCCTTCCGTGCTGTAACCTTTCTATGATTCTTCTTAAGTGCATGGAGTCATCAGCTTTTTAATATATAGATTATCTCAGTCTTGTAATCCTTTTTCAACCTTACAGAATCATGCACAAAATATATATTACGATGTTTCATCTCTGTAGTCTATTGTTTCTTCGTAAAACCCTATTTCTGTTAACTGACCCCATCACCTGCACATGCAAAAACACACTGGCGACAATTAGGGTGTTTATCAGTGGTAATGAAAGATACAAATTCTGATGGTAAAACTCCAATACTGAACATCTGAAAAGGTGAAACAAAAAAGGAAAGTACAACTAAATTATTAAAAATTTACAATTTATAGGAGTGAGTTCAAGACTATAAACCAGTCACTTGAACTCTCCTCTATTTTATGATACTCTCTAAGCCACTCAAGTGTGTTACTCCCTTGCAAAATGAAGAGGTATCATTTTCTTAATTTCCCCCCTCCCAATTTTCTTCCCTCCCTTACTGTCCTGAAAACATAGACTAACACATTACGGTACAGTTCTATGACTGCAGGGCACCCACCCGTGCCTCCTGTAAGTAGCCGTTATTTATATGTTAATCTTGACAGGGAGGCTATCCAACCATGTAGAGCATCATTGCCTATCCCAATCCTGTTCTCATCCAGCATCCATACATGCACATTTCTAGTAGGAGTCACTGAATACCAATCGAGAGTGGATACCCTGGCCAGTTTTCTTTTCCCTAGTCAGGGGCACTATAGCCATCCGTAGCGTACCTACCAATGTCCTGCTGGGATCATACTTGGGACCTCTGGCTCAGACCTCTGAGGATTTACCATGAGACATTAGCACTGTTAATCATTTATTGTCGATAGAATAGTAGAGTGAAGCTTTTACATTGTATAAATGCAAATTTGTCAATTGTAGGAAAATAATAATTCATGTTACCTAAATTAAAATACACTGATCTTTATACAAGCCTAATTACACTGGAAAAACTGTTATAATATAATGCTAGCAAGGATGTGGCAGAAAATCTGTCATTCAGTGATTTCTGTATTGAATGCAATGAACTGTACTGGTGTAACATATACCTATGTAGAATCCTCTTGTCGCTAACATGGCACTGCAATAACTAAGATTCCCCAGAGTTACAACATAACCTTCCCTTCAACTCACAATAAGGCCACTGGACAAATATAGAATTCTACTGCAAACCTAGTGTCCTCCATCCTCTGATACAAGGATTCCTACCCAACTTTTATTAGTAGAAATCAAAGTCATTCAATTCTCAAGTTTTTACGGCAACAATAAGCTTTCTCTAAAGGAATACTTTTGGCTGCACGTTCAGATTTCAGCAAAAAAGACTCACCTGTGCTGCAAATTGCCTGTATATCTGCTTTCACCAGGTTGCAAAGTATGACTTTGTTGGACTCAGCATATGTGGGTTATGCCAACAGTGTGTACTGCCGTTTGCTTAGCCTTGTCCAAAGCATCTCCATCAAACAGTCTGTCAGATAATGCCCTACTGTCTCATCATTGTTTTCCATGCCACAGAAAGACGATCTCAGAGAGCATAGAGAGGGTGGTGCGCCTCAGGCACGGAGAAGACGGAGAATGGGGGGAAGCCTTGGTCACAAGAGGGTCGATATTAACTCCAAGCATAAAACAGGCGGGCGGCAGACGGAAGCCCGAGCCATTTTACATGCAGCCGGTGAGCTGTGGGTACCAAGCGGACACCCCGCTGCAGCTCGCCAGTTGCAGAAGGGCAGGAAATCGTCTGGTTCCCACGCTGAGCCAGCTGACAGTCGGAGACAAGGGGGAGGGGAGGCGATCTGTGGACCTGAGACTGGCCAGCAGAGGGCTGGACTTTTTTTGTGAGCCCCAGAGGAGCAATCCTGCACCTCCTGGCCTCACCAACAAAAAAATTTAAGAAAATATGGTCCCAAGAACAAGGAAGCCAAATAGTCAACATACGTTGGGATGTGAAGGCCTTAGAGAGGGTGAAGAAAAGATTTACTAGAATGGTTCCAGGGATGAAAGACTTCAGTTACGTGGGTAACTGGAGAAGCAGGGGTTCGTGGAAAGGGTGGGGGAGTGGGACCAGCTGGATTGCTCTTGGAGAGAGCCGGAATGGGCTCGACAAGCCAAATGGCCTCCTTCTGTGCTGTAACCATTCTATGATTCTATGTCTGAGGGTACTAATTCTGACCTCTAAATAATCTAGAAACAGATCCATTTGCCTCACATGTAATTCATAGAATTGTAATGTCCATCAAACAAACAAAAAAAAAAGAGACAAAAGGTAGCTTTCAATCCATTTTTATTGTACATGTGGTATTGGAATTGGGCATATTTTTTGAATCCCTACACACATAATGTCCTAATCAAGGCCACTAGAAATACGCATATACATAATCCACAGAAATCACTGGTCCATGTGAATTTTTGTTTAATTTTGCAGAATTTTCTTTTTTCCAGCTACATAATAAAAATGCTTTTTGGAATTGGACTCGATGCACAGAAATCGATTTGTTCACTTTCTGAAATTACCATCCCTCAGTCAAAATGGTTGTGAAATTGCATTCATTTCAAAAAATGGTCAACATAGGCATTCATTTGTATTCAAAGTAGGTGTCAGTCTGACCTGTAATCAATCTATCTATAAAAAAATCTGATGGCAGCACATCCCTCTAAATTACATTTTCTCACAGGCTGCAATGCAACCCTAACCCTAATGCAGTTTAAATATAGTGCCACTGAGAATATATATATATACAGAAAGCATCTGGCGCATCACACTAAATATTGCCAGCCCCATGAATTTCTCCTTCACTAATGTGCAGCCTTAAAAATGTAAAGTAATGAAGTCTGTGCACAAAGAGGCACAAATCACATGATATTTCCATTCTGCATGAAATAATCCAATTCTCAACTAAAATCAACCAAGGGAAATTTTTACTATCCTCACACACTATGTCAAATAATTGCATCTTATAACCCGCAGGCAGTGGCTTCTGCAATTTTTTTTATAAACAGAATTAATACATGAAATGAAATAAAATTCCAGAATAAATGCATCACCTGGAGTTTCTATTTGTACAAATATACACTGGCAGAATAATTATGCAACGGAAACTGTAGCATTTTTTTCATTGGAAAAACTAGTATATCTTCTGCATAAGAACACCCTGAATCCCATTAGTAACCAAACAAAAGCCCCTGAATATTCATCCATGTTTTCATATCTCCACTGTTCAACTATTCTCTGAACAACATTCTTATGTTGCCTCTCCCTCCCCCACCCCACCAACAACTCAGAACAACATTGGAGTAGATTCATGCCTTCACCGCCTGGACCGTAATCTGGTGGAGAGGCTCACTGCCCATTGTAGAATGCGCCCTACTTCATGCCATTGAAATCCATGGCATGAAAATTGGGTGGGATCTATAGAGGACGGGCAATCCGCTCTGACAGATTACCACCCAGACAATGAAGGCAAAAATCTACCCCAATGTGTCTCATGAAGTATTTGATCATTTCCGCTTCTAGCTGTCCCTTAACTTCTAATAATATGTAATTTATACTGAATGACTTGTCTTCTATTCCTGAGCATCGTTACTTTTATCACTTCTACTCCACAGATGAGGGCTATTAATTTACATCACGACCCAGTATTATAAAACTGGGGCTTACTAATTCTGCATTCCAAGAATCGTTACGCCGTATTTGTCGCATCCAAAACCTAGTAAATGCTCGTTAGACTGGAATGCTTGAACATGAAATTAGTTGGATTCAAATTATTTTAATTTTATTTCTAAGTAAGAACACGGTAAAACACAGGTTGGTACAGGGAATTCTTCACAAAACAATTTCCGAAATCAGTAAGGTCGTAAGAACATAACAACGTAAGAAATAGGAGCAGGAGTAAGCCAAAAGGCCCTTCGAGCCTGCTCCGCCGTTCAGTAAGATCATGGCTGATTTTTGACCTCAATGCCATTTTTCCGCCCGATCCCCACATCCCTTGATTCCCTTAGAGTCCAAAAATCTATCGATCTCAGTCTTCAATATACTCAACGACTGAGCATCCATAGCCCTGTGGTGTAGAGAATTCCAAGGATTCATAACCCTCTGAGTGAAGAAATCTCTCCTCATCTCGGTCCTAAATGGCTGACCCCTCATCCTGAGACTGTGACCCATAGTTCTAGGCTCTCCAGCCAGGGGAAACAGCCTCACAGCATCTACCCTGTCAAGCCCTCTCAGATCTTAAATGTTTCAATGAGATCACCTCTCATTCTTCTGGACTCGAGAGAGTATAGGCCCATTCTACTCAATCTCTCCTCAAAAGGACAACCCTCTCATCCCAGGAATCAATCTAAAGAACCTTGGTTGCATCGCCTCCAAGACAAATATATGCTTCCTTAGGTAAGGAGACCAAAACTGTACACAGTATTCCAGGTGTGGTCTCACCAAAGCCCTGTACAATTGCAGCAAGACTTCCTTACCCTTGTACTCATGATGGGGAGCTGTGAGGCACAGGCAAAGTGGATCCTCTCAAGGAGGGAAAATTGGGGGTTTGTTTACTCCCATAGGGCACTCTTCTATAACTTCTGCTGATTGTAAAGCTATATCCCCTATCTACCTTTCCATTCAGGAAATGGTGGCTGGTGTGTTGGTGCTGGGAAGGGAGGTTGAAATGGGGGGGTGCACCTAATGACAGTAAGATACCTACATTTTTATCGATAGTAAAAAAAATTGAAATAAAATCATGAATAATCTCTGTTACCAAGAGAAAGATGTAATACCAATGAATTTAAAAAGGGAGAATTCAATTCATAGAATATTTTTCTTGAAAATATAACATTGTTATGGGGGAAGGACTCATTCCTGTTATCTATAGATGTGGTTTGTGTTCCTGCGTCAGGGGCATTTAAATATGATGGGTGAACACAGCTGCCATTTGCAGTGGAGCTATGGTACCAGTCTCAGGTGGGAGGGAGAGAAATAGCTACAATGCATTGCCATAGCACAACTGGTTTCCTGTATCCAGGATCTAATTCAAACAATTCCTATCCAATATTGAGTGATGTACTGCATCTTTAATGTACAGCAAGCTACAATTCTTCAATTGTAAATAATAACGCTGGCCTTTGAATGCAGTGTTGACTTCGCACTAACAGGAGCTGTTTAATTCTGTACTATTCTCTATTATGCCATACAGCTTTATTTATATAATCACATCATGTAATTCAAAGGAACAAAATAAAAAGTTCCAGAGGGATGAAAGCTGAAATGGTTTTAAATAGAGCCAATATTTTTGGTACACTGTGTTAAGATTACACGCCGCAGAGATCAACATTGTGTTAGCTGTCTGATGAACTGGAGGAGAGCAATATCCAAACGTTAATAACAACTTACTAAATTGCAGCACTTCCAAGCTAGCAGGTGAAAGAAGTTGCTTCTGTGACGTAAGCAAGTCCTGACTTTATTGTTTCACTTCATTATTTACCAGATCACTATTAATTAATTACTAGTAGTAGTAGCAGCCGCAGTGTAAAAGGTAGAAGGGGGTAAAAACACAATGGTGAGAGGAAACAGAGTCACCTTTGTGATTTTGGTTAACGTTTAGCTGCTTTCACTGTGGTGAGCTCCGCAGCAAGAATGAAGTGTTTGAACATATTTATGTCAAACAGCTGTGGTGATAATGGCTTGTTGATGATGCAGACTGCATCGCAGTTCTCTGGGGAGCCTCATCTGATAAGACGAGCTCCATTCCACTGTGGTATTCAGCACAGTGGAGGTAGCAGTTTATACTGACTTATTTAGATGGGAGTTTCATAATCTAAATTAATCTGTAGTTCTTTCAATTTTGAGTACTGTGTACAGTTTTGGTCTCCTTACCTGAGGAAGGATATACTTGCCTTAGAGGGGGTGCAAAGAAGGTTCACTAGATTGATCCCTGAGATGAGGGGGTTGTCCTATGAAGAGAGATTGAGTAGAATGGGCCTATACTCTCTGGAGTTTTGAAGAATGAGCGGTGATCTCATTGAGACATATAAAATTCTTAGAAGGATTAACAGGATAGATGCTGAGAGACTGTTTTCCCTGGCTGGAGAGTCCAGAACTAGGGGTCATAGTCTCAGGATAAGGGGTCGGCCATTTAGGACTGAGATGAGGAGAAATTTTTTCACTCAGAGGGCTGTGGATACTCAGACATCTAATATATCCAAGGCTGAGATCGACAGATTTTTGGACACTGAGGGAATCAAGGCATATGGGGATAGGACAGGAAAGTGAAGTTGAGGTAGAAGATCAGCCATGATCTTATTGAATGGCACAACAGGCTCAAGGGGCCGTTTGGCCTACTCCTGCTCATATTTCTTATGTTCTTATAAGATTCCATGAACGTTACAGATAATGTGCTAAGGAACAAATGAATGAAGGTTCACTTCAACAGTGTGAAAACAGTTTTCAGCAGCAATTATTCCCTGCGCAAGCAACGAAGAAATCCAGATCTTTTCTCAGAAAAAGTAGCCTATGTATGTGCATGTCAAAGAAGGTTGCAGGAAATTGTATCTAATGGGGTTAAGTGGATAATAAGCCTACGTAGCATTGATGTCCATAGAAAACTATTCGTCAATGAAGAAGTACATTTATAAGACTATGGGGGTTAAATTGGATAACCCCTCTAAACGAGCACGGGGATCGCAGTACACAATTAACCAACACCCATTCATAGCAATGAAGGCAGCACGTTGCATTCGTGCTGTCTGCTGTTTTAAAAGATTGCTGCATGCAGCCAGCGCTACCTGCGCTGTTGATAGCCTGCACGCATCAGCGGGGGGCCTCAATATTGCGAGTGGCTCTCGTTTCTTAAAGGCAGCCTGCACCTCTTAAAGGGGAGGTACATTGTGGCTGCAAGAAGTGGTGGGAGTCGTTTCAAAACTGAATCTGTGCTGTGATACTTTGAAGAATGTCAGTGCCTGGGAGAGGGCATGCACCAAGGTTCTCTGATGATACACTGGAGGACATGGTGCAAGGGGTGGAGAGAAGGAGGGATATCCTGTATCCGCAGGGCCCTCGGGATATATGCTCAGGAGGCAGTGGGAGGAAGTAGCGGAAGAGATAAATGCCAGGAGCATAGCTCCAAGAACATGAATGCAGTGCAGGAAGAAGTTCAATGATTTAAAATGAGTTGTCAAGGTGAGTGAGTTTAAGCTTCAAGTGGTATGTCATACCAACTGCACCACTAGCCTCATCCGCTGCTCAATTCACTACACCCCCATCACCCACCTACCAATAATCTCTTTCAATTAGTACTCAACCATTCAAATCATATGCTTTATCTCACCCTCACACACTATGCACTGTTGCAAGCCTCACACCCGCAACTCACAGTTCAATATACACCGGTAGCTATTCAATCATTACAGCCACATCACCCAAACATCTTGCAGGACACTCACTGACACATTTTCCTCTTTCTTGCTGGAGAAGGTGGCGCATAACTGGAGGCAGAAAGTGGCAGTGGCTCCATGGAATACAAACCTGCTGTCCTCTTAGGATGACAGCATTCCTGCTCCCACCACTGCCACTTCACCAGTGCCCTTGCTGTTGCCTGTCAACCAGCCAGCCTACTCCCTGTAGAGTATTGAAACTTAATCCAAGTTTAAGAAACCTCCAAAAACATATAAATGCCATGATGTGGAGATGCCGGTGATGGACTGGGGTGGACAAATGTAAGGAATCTTACAACACCAGGTTATAGTCCAACAATTTTATTTTAAAATAAAATTGTTGGACTATAACCTGGTGTTGTAAGATTCCTTACATATATAAATGCACCAGCAGCCAGAAGAAATAATACAGCAACTAACCTGTAACTCCTGAATGATTTCTTTAAATACTGCTGGTGGGGAGGTCCTTCATGCCCTATAAATCATGTTCGTGGTTAAGACAGTATGTTGGATGGAATGTGGAGTTCCAGACTAGCAGTGGTCCCTTTAAATCAGCATTACACACTGATTCGCATCATATTCTCCCTACTCTGCATGCTGCCGGTGGTCTTTAGGGCGAGCGTGCAAACCCCTTTACTAAGATGGCATCCTGCACACTTCTCAGAAGTGTGCGCACACATCTCGGACCCCATTTTCAAGGCTTAGCCCCCTTATACATAGGGGCTGAATTTCCTTTAGTTCCACTCCACCAATGCAAGTGCCGCGGGGGTGGGACTCCCGCTTGTCGGTTATTTGCGTGCCAGGGTCAGGGGCACTTAAATATCAGCTGCCATTTGCAGTGCAGCTATGGTGCCCACCTCAGGTGAGGGGGAGAGAAGTTGCGATTCTTCAATTGTAAACAATAGCTCTGCCTTTTGAATGCTGTGTTGTCTTTGTACTAACAGATGCAACAGTCTCCTGTTTAATTCTATACCATTCTCTATTATTCCATATAGCTTTTCTGCCATGGCATAATTGGGTCCCAAGAGTCCCAGGAAATATTCCTTAAAAACGTCTTAAAAATTGCCATTCTCCAATTATCTGGTTCAGTAATGCAATTGGTTTAAAAGCTGAAATCAGCCTTTTAAATTTTAAAGACCCCCTTCAACTCCGAGGAGGCTCTTAGCAGCACTGGATGCCAGGGATGCACAGGCATTCCTTATGCCCAATATTGCTAGGGTACAAATGACAGGAAATATGACATATTGAATGCTGTTATAATCTTCTGTAAATTTTGATGGGCGGTAAAAGGGATGGGGATGTGGGCATAAGAGATTTAGGGGTCCGTGTACACAGATCACTAAAATGTAGTAGTCAAAAAAAAATTAAAAAGGCTAATTGAATGATAGCCTTTATAACTAAAGAACTAGAATATAAAGGGGAGGAAGTTTTGCTACAGCTATACAAAGCCCTGGTTGGACCACATCTGGAGTACTGTGTAAAGTTCTGGGCACCGCATCTTAGAAAGGATATATTGGCCTTGGAAGGATTGTAGTGCAGATTCACCAGAATGTTACCAGGGCTCCAAGGATTAGATTAGGAGAGATTACATAAACTAGGCTTGTATTCCCTGGAATATAGAGGTTAAGGGATGATTTGATTACAGATTTTAGGATTTTGAAAGGAATTGATAGGGTACATAGAGAGAAGCTTTTTCTGCTGGTGGGAGAGTCTAGGACATAACCTTAAAATCAGAGCCAGGCCATTCAGGAGAGAAGTTAGGAAACACTTCTTCACACAGAGGCTGGTAGAAATGTGGAGCTCTCTCCCACAAAAAGCAGTAGGTGTGAGCTCAATTGAAAGATTGACATCAATCTCAATTGAAAAATCGATCGATATTTGCTAGCCAAAGGTATTAAGGGATAAGGAGCCCAGGCAGGTGGATGGAATTAGGATACAGATCAGCCATGATCTCATTGAATGGTGGAACAGACTCGAGGGGCTGAATGGCCTACTCCTGTTCCGATGTTCCTATACCCAGGTCCCGCCCCAAATTCCAACCATCCAGGTTGCAATGGTTTCCCAGCATAACCCGAGAGGAAATTCAGCCCCTACTAGTGTCTAGCGTATTTCTAATATTTTCACTTTCTTTATAAAACAATGTTCCAGAGCAGATAGATTCACTAATAAACCCCACTTGCTTGTTCTATATCTTTAAGATGAAGGTGTCTATATTTATTGGTACATCTTCTGAACAGTCCTGCCCGAATGATGTTTGTTGGTAAGATGCAAAGTCATTTCCATTTATAAACTGTTTTAAATCATCCTTCTCAAATGAGAGGGCAGTAGAAAATGATAGAAGTGGGGTTATTTTTGTTTATTCATGATTAACTATTAGCAGCAAAAACAACTCAAAATTAACTTTGTGGAGTTTCATCTTTTTTAGATGAATTCCAACAGAATTACATAGAATTTACAGCATTCAGTCCAACTGGCCTGTGCTGGCATTTAGGCTCCACACGAGCCTCCTCCCACCCTACCTGCATATCTTTCTATTCCTTTCTCCCTCATGTACTTATCTAGCTTCCCCTTAAAGGCATCTATACTATTCGCCTTAACTACTCCATGTGGTAGAAAGTTCCACATTCTAACCACTCTCTGGGTAAAGAAGTGTCTCCTGAATTCTTCATTGGATTTATTCGTGACTATCTTATATTCTTGGCACCTAGTTTTGGACTCTCCCACAAGTGGAAACATCTTCTCTACATCTACAATAGACTGGGCAGAACTATTAACGGATAAAACTAGAATGAACAGTGGGAGATATTCAAAAAAGTTATTTGGTAGAAAACAAAACCTGTATATACCCCTAAAGGGCAAGAGCTCTATGTGTGTAATTAAACAATCTTGGTCAACAAGGGAAGTGAGAGATAGTATAAAACTAAAAGGAAGGGCTTATACAAATGTAAAGAACAGCAGAGATCCCATGGACTGGGAGAAATATGAAGAACAGCAAAGAAGTTATTGTTACAGGCAGCAATCACAGGAACAGCAGTGCCACCTGGAATTCCCACAAAATGAACTGAGGGTATTTGTGATTGCTGCAGCCGCCTTGCATGCGTGTGGCTAAATAAATCAGGTGCTGATGGTAACATAAAAGCACTGTCGAATAGAGTGGTAGTACACAGTTTCACACGACAAAATCCCTGCATTGTGAAGTCTCATTCCTGATCATGCTCTCAGGGGATAGTGGCAAGCAAAACTGCCCACCCCAGAAAAGGAGAGAACATTAGAGGGAGCAAATCACCCTGAGCATTTGTCATGGACCTTCTTAGCAGCCAGATCAAGATTGCACTAGCAGGTGTCTGGGAATAAGTCTTCCTGCCTATTTAACTGGGCAAATGTGTATGGGACCTAGCGAGGGGAGATTAGAAAGAAAAGGTACAGTGGAAATGTACTTTATTGACAAAAACTGTGGATAGTGAATGCAAATTTTGAAAATCAGAGCAATTCCATCATCCTTTTATTTTCATAGGTGATCACAGAATCCCCCAGATCTCATGCTTGTCATTTCCTGCCTATCACAGAAAGCATATTCAGTATAAGCAATAGTCAAACATGTGATTTTCATTAAAGCTATAAAGCATTTCTTATTCATGTACCTAATGTATATTATTGTTGACATCAGTGAACAAGAGTACTCATACATTATTATAGGATTACCTTGGAAATATCGTTAGTTGCATTCTCTTATCAACAAACAAAATGAGATTTTGACTCCCCAATAGCAGCACCTTAGCAGCAGAACAATACATGGTGCCCTACTGCTCCTGTCAATAGAAAACAGCATATTATCTCACTTACTATGAGCAATGCCAGAGGAAATCTACTAATACTTACATCATTTAATTCCTGAATCCTTAATCACTTGAAAAATAATTCTGATGGATTTTGAGGTTGTGCTGTGCGTTAACCAGCATTTCCTTCTGTTTATAAAATTTTCACACCCTTTTACGCAGTGGCTTTGATCCTCCTTGTGTACTCTGGATTGACTAGCAAACAGACAGAGAAGCTTTTCCTGACCCATTCTTGAAATACATAATATGAAAGCCTCCAGGCTAAAGTATGTTGCCATACGTTTTTGAGTAATTGAAACAGACAAGACTTACCTGGAGGGATTTAAGTTTCAAAATTCAGCAATGAAAGTTTGAAACGCGTATGCCATTAATTCATAGAATCTTACAGCACAGAAGGAGGCCATTCGGCCCATCAAACCTGTGCCGGCTCTTTGTAAGAGCAATCCAATTAGTCCCATTCCCATGCTCATTCCCCTTAGCCATGCAAATTTTTTCTCTTCAAATATTTATCCGATTCCTTTTTGAAAGCCACTACCCTTTCAGGCAGCGCATTCCAGATCATAACTACTTGTTGCGTAAAAAAGTTTTTCCTCATGTCGCCTCTGGTTCCTTTGCCAATCACCTTAAATCTGTGTCCTCTGGTCCTCGAACCTTCTGCCAGTGGGAACAGTTTCTCTTTATTTACTTTATCTAAACCTTTCATGATTTTGAACACTGCTATCATATCTCCCCTCAACCTTCTCTGCTCTAAGGAGAACAATCCCAGCTTCTCCAGTCTATCCATGTAACTGAAGTCCCTCATCCCTGGAACCATTCGAGTAAATCTTTTCGGCACCCTCTCTAAGGCCTTCACATCCTTCCTAAAGTGCAGTGCCAAGAACTGGACACAATACTCCAGTAGATGTGCGTGCAGCCCCCGCATGCAGGACTCCCTCCGGCAATTAAAGCCGGCGGGATACCACTTAAGGCAATTATTTTGATACTTCAGGCCTGATTGGGAGGATATTTTAGGAGGGGTAGGATTTTCAGGTCAACTGAGCGTGTTTCCCGTACTGGGGGAAACACTCCCAGTTGAAATGGACGTGTTGCAGCCATCAGCCTGTGGCAGCTGCAAAGGTCCATTTGACAGGTGGTGGGGGGAGAACCTCACTCATTGCAGGAGGCCACTCTGTCACTTTGGGCAAAGTTTGGCCTGCACCACCCTCCTCCTAACACTAAAATTCACAAACTTGCAACCTCAACCCCGGAGTGCAGATACATTTACCTACCTTGCTGACCCCCTCAAACGTACATCCTCCGGATGGGGGCCGCCATAGCTGCAGTCATGACCTCCTCGGAGGACGAACAGCATCACCAGCCTCGCCGGTCATGCCATCCATCTCTGACACGTGGAGCTCCACAACACAGTGCTGTGACACATCCACCTGCACAACAGGAGGGAGAGATGTGTCGCCACAGGGTCGACAGACCGAGGCTCAGTTTCCTGGACCTCTCTGAGGAGCAGTGCACACGGAGGCTCAGAGTTGCTCGACATGTAGTTGTGGACATCTGCAGCCTCCTTCATGCCAAGCTGCTCCCGGCTGGCCCGAGCACCATCTTCTTACCTGTCGCTGCCAAAGTCACCACTGCCCTCAACAACTTCTCCTCCGCATCCTTCCAGGGTGCCACCAGGGACCTCGCCAGCATCTCTCAGTCGTCTGCACAAAAGAGCCCTGCAAATACACCTACACCCACTCTGCAGTGACACAATGGGTGGCATCAGGTGTGGGTCTTCATGGTGATCCTCAGGAAAGGGAATTATTCCACAAACCAGACAAGATTTGCAAAGACGTGGCAGTAGTGGTGAAAACAAATATTAATGTGCTTTGCAAAGCAAACAAAACTAAATCAAAAACATGACATTCTGTCATACACCCTTGTACATCCCCTTTGTGCTCACAAAACTTTACCCTTATGTTTACAGGTACCCCTACGTGGTGCTACCCCTGTGACTTCAGCAGATGTAGTGGCAGGTTGCTCTTGTCCATGCCTTGACCGATGAGATGCTTTGCGCGGACGCCCTCTGGGTTTCGTTGCCCGTGAGGGCCCCTCCAAAGACTGCTCCACCTGCACCTGTGCAGGGGCAGACTCGGCCACCTGGAGAGGACGCATCATTGCGGGTACTGGTTGAGAGGGGGGCAACGGGTGAGACGTGGAAGCGCTTTGAGTGGCGTCCGAATTCCATGTCCCCTTTCACCATCATCCCTCTCCTGGCCCAGGCCCACATCACTCCTTCCACCCTGCTGGAAGACAGTTTGGAGGACTTGTGTGAAGCCTTGGAAGGCCAGTTGTAAGGTATCTGTCAGCCTGTTTAAGGTGGCAGAATGTTGCTCACCCTGAATCCGAACGGCCGTTGTCAGGGCCTGAATGGACTCATTGTTGAGCCGTGCTTGAAGCTCGATGGAGGCTAGCCTTTCCTCCATTGCAGACATTTCCATACCTATCCGCGACACTATCTCAGAGATGTCTTTATGTCCCTGTGACAGTATTCCACTCATGCAGGAGTTGGACTCCTCCATCCTCTGCGCGATTGTGGAGAGTGCACGTGGCAACTGTTCCAGTACCTTGGCAATATGCTGCTGGCCCTCGATGACTCTCCTTTTCATGGCTGGCCCCCAGGGTTCAGCATCCGGATCCAGCTGAGCAGAGCCTGGAGAAGAGTGCTCCCACCGACGCGGACTCTCCATGGCTGCCCGTCACCAGGGTCTGCTCGTGCTCACATGTGCGTAGTGACTCACCATGTGCAAGCCCAACTAAGTGAGGATGGGGACCCACCACCGAGGTGTGTGAAGCTGCGCTGGTAGATGGCTGGCTCAGATGTGACGATGCCCCCTCAGAGGCCAGCAGGTCTCCACAGTCATGGCGGTCGCAGATGGCCCTGCAAGACAACAGAAAGCAATATTAAGCATGTGGATAGTTGTTGAGGTGCTGCAGATGCCAAGTGATGTTAAGATCATTCGCTATCATGAGTGCTGAGTGTTAGATTTCTGTCACCAGCCGCTTGTGCGCTCCCAGTCTCGGCATCCGCC
The DNA here is from genome assembly GCF_035084215.1 of Heptranchias perlo. NCBI lineage: Eukaryota > Metazoa > Chordata > Chondrichthyes > Hexanchiformes > Hexanchidae > Heptranchias > Heptranchias perlo. Next base: position 15,132,348 of record NC_090332.1, on the reverse strand, counting down.
ATGGACAGGCACTCCAGCGTCCAGCTTAGTTCCGATGCCTGCTGCTCCGCGTCCGTTAAGACCACCTGGTGTGGCAGGTCCCCTCCGGTCCTTGCCCTCTCCCGGGCATTGTAGCATCTCTTCTCCTAACAAGGTAAAACACAGAGAGGCGTGATTGAGTGATGGTTGCAGAGTGACCCGCTGCATGCATTGGTGTGGGTGGGAGTGAGCGTGAGGGAGATGCATGGGAGGGTGCGTGTGAGACATAGCCATAAGATTGTATGAGGACTGGGTTGCGTGGTAGTGTTCGAATGGGAACTGGGGCGGTGAGTAAGCGCAGGCAAGGTGAGGATGATGGTTGAGTGGATGTGAGGAGTGATGCGAGAGCGTTGTGGTGGCAGTGCAAAAGTTGTGTGGTGGTGGAGGTGATGTGGAAGATGGAGTGTGGGAGAATGCGTAAGTATACTCACTTTGGCTGACCTGGTTAGGTCATTAAAGTGCTTCCTGCACTGGACCCAGGTTCGGCACACATGGCTGCTGCTGCTGCTGACCTCTTCTGCCACCTCGAGCCAGGCCTTCTTGGTGGCAGAGGGAGGGCACCTCCTCCCATCAGATGGGAAAAACATTTCCCTCCTACTCCTCACCCCATCGAGCAGCACCTGGAGTGAGGAATCAGATAACCTTGGAGCAGCCTTGCCTCTGGCCTGCTCCATGCTCCAAAAATGGTTCTTTGCTGCAGGAGGAGCATTTTTTTTTAATTCGTTCATGGGATGTGGGTGTCGCTGGCGAGTCCGGCATTTATTGCCCATCCCTAATTACCCTTGAGAAGGTGGTGGTGAGCCGCTATCTTGAACCGCTGCAGTCCGTGTGGTGAAGGTTCTCCCACAGTACTGTTAGGAAGGGAGTTCCAGGATTTTGACCCAGTGACGATGAAGGAACAGCGAGATATTTCCAAGTCGGGATGGTGTGTGACTTGGAGGGGAACATGCAGGTGGTGTTGTTCCCATGTGCCTGCTGCTCTTGTCCTTCTAGGTGGTAGAGGTCGCGGGTTTGGGAGGTGCTGTCGAAGAAGCCTTGGCGGGTTGCTGCAGTGCATCCTGTGGATGGTACACACTGCAGCCACAGTGCGTCGGTGGTGAAGGTAGTGAATGTTTAGGTGGTGGAAGGGGTGCCAATCAAGCGGGCTGCTTTGTCCTGGATGGTGTCGAGCTTCTTGAGAATTGTTGGATCTGGACTCATCCAGGCAAGTGGAGAGTATTCCATCACACTCTTGACTTGTGCCTTGTAGATGGTGGAAAGGCTTTGGGGAGTCAGGAGGTGAGTCACTCGCCGTAGAATACCCAGCCTCTGACCTGCTCTTGTAGCCACATTATTTATATGGCTGGTCCAGTTAAGTTTCTGGTCAATGGTGACCGCCAGGATGTTGATGGTGGGGGATTCGGTGATGGTAATGACACTGAATGTCAAGGGGAGGTGATTAGACTCTCTCTTGTTGGAGATGGTCATTGCCTGGCACTTGTCTGGCACGAATGTTACTTGCCACTTATCAGCCCAAGCCTGGATATTGTCCAGGTCTTGCTGCATGCGGGCTCGGACTGTTTCATTATTTGAAGGGTTGCGAATGGAACTGAACATTGTGCAATCGTCAGCGAACATCCCCATTTCTGACCTTATGATGGAGGGAAGGTCATTGATGAAGCAGCTGAAGATGGTTGGGCCAAGGACACTGCCCTGAGGAACTCCTGCAGCAATGTCCTGGGGCTGAGATGATTGGCCTCCAACAACCACTACCATCTTCCTTTGTGCTAGGTATGACTCCAGCCACTGGAGAGTTTTCCCCCTGATTCCCATTGACTTCAATTTTACTAGGGCTCCTTGGTGCCACACTCGGTCAAATGCTGCCTTGATGTCAAGGGCAGTCACTCTCACCTCACCTCTGGAATTCAGCTCTTTTGTTCATGTTTGAACCAGGGTTGTAATGAGGTCTGGCGCCAAGTGATCCTGGCGGAACCCAAACTGAGCATCGGTGAGCAGGTTATTGGTGAGTAAGTGCCGCTTGATAGCACTGTCGACGACACCTTCCATCATTTTGCTGATGATTGAGATTAGACAGATGGGGGGGTAATTGGCCGGATTGGATTTGTCCTGCTTTTTGTGGACAGAACATACCTGGGCAATTTTCCACATTGTCGGGTAGATGCCAGTGTTGTAGCTGTACTGGAACAGCTTGGCTCGATGCACAGCCAGTTCTGGAGCACAAGTCTTCAGCACTACAGCCGGGCTGTTGTAGGGGCCCATGGCCTTTGCTGTATCCAGTGCACTCAGCCGTTTGTTGATATCACGTGGAGTGAATCGAATTGGCTGAAGACTGGCTTCTGTGGTGGTGGGGATATCGGGAGGAGGCTGAGATGGATCATCCACTCGGCACTTCTGGCTGAAGATGGTTGCAAACGCTTCAGCCTTGTCTTTTGCACTCACGTGCTGGACTCCGCCATCATTGAGGATGGGGATGTTTACAGAGCCTCCTACTCCCGTTAGTTGTTTAACTGTCCACCACCATTCACGACTGGATGTGGCAGGACTGCAGAGCTTTGATCTGATCCATTGGTTGTGGAATCGCTTAGCTCTGTCTATAGCATGTTGCTTCTGCTGTTTAGCATGCATGTAGTCCTGAGTTGTAGCTTCACCAGGTTGGCACCTCATTTTTCGGACCGCCTGGTGCTGCTCCTGGCAGGCCCTTCTACACTCCTCATTGAACCAGGGTTGATCCCCTGGCTTGTTGGTAATGGTAGAGTGAGGAATATGCCGGGCCATGAGATTACAGATTGTGCTGGAATACAATTCTGCTGCTGCTGATGGCCGACAGCATCTCATGGATGCCCAGTTTTGAGCTGCTAGATCGGTTCTGAATCTATCCCATTTAGCACAGTGGTAGTGCCACACAACACGTTGGATGGTGTCCTCAGTGCAAAGACGGGACTTCGTCTCCACGAGGACGGTGCGGTGGTCACTCCTACCAATACTGTCATGGACAGATACATTTGCGACAGGTAGATTGGTGAGGACGAGGTCAAGTTTAAATAGGGCTCCTCCTGCTGTCAGCCTGTGATGCGGGTGCGCAGTGCGCCCACTGCTCAGGTCTGGAACAGGAAATCCGGAAGCACACATAAGTACCTTCAATTAGGCTGCGATCGCGTGCAGAGCGCCCCGATTTCACTGGGCGTGTACCCACACGCCCATTCGCCCCCCCCCCGCTGCTAACCCGCCTCCCTCCTAATATCGGGCCCCATGTCTCTATTTATAAAGCCCAGGATCCCATATGCTTTTTTAACTGCTTTCTCAACCTGTCCTGCCATCTTCTAAAATTTGTGCACATATACGCTCAGGTCTCTCTGTTCCTGTACCCTCTTTAGAATTGTACCATTTAGATTATATTGCCTCGCCTCGTTCTTCCTGCCAAAAGGTATCACTTTGCACTTCTCTGCATTAAATTTCATCTGCCATGTGTCTGCCCATTCCACCAGCCTGTCTATGTTCTCTTGAAGTCTATTACTATCCTCCTCACTGTTTACTACACTTCCAACTGTAGAAATACAGGGGCCTGTCAGTGCGGACTGCACGGTGTGCGGATATTACACAGTGTGCTGAGAGTTCGGTAAGTGTGGGAGTTGAAGGGTTAATCTCTTTAAATCTAGTGCATATTGCTTCAACTGTTTAAGGTCAATTTAAAAGTTTAAATTTCTAAGTTTCTGTCAGGCTTCAGCAGAGAGCTGCTGTCGCAAGTTAATTGGTTAGCTAGATTCAATTGGTACCTGAAGGTGGGGCAGGCCTGACTCATCTGAGTCTCAACTGTAGAAATACAGGGGCCTGTCAGTGCGGACTGCACGGTGTGCGGATATTACACAGTGTGCTGAGAGTTCGGTAAGTGTGGGAGTTGGGGGAAGGAGGTGCTGCTTTGTCTTGCTTTTCCAAACTTTTCCTGCAGAGCGGGAGTGGACCTGAGAGTAGAAGACTGAGATTGTGGAATAAAAGCAGCAGCAGACCTGCACCAAGAGACAACTACTGTGCGACATCACAGGGACTTAACTCCTGGACCTAAGATAAATAAGAAGCAAAAAGTAATCCAAGTAGGACGTCACCAAGGAAGAGGAAAGTGATTGGCTGGTGAGTATTTTCCTGCTGAATTTGTCTCGGGTTAGAGTTTGTGGATTCTCTGGTCTCTGTTGTGTCGTGGGGGACTGCTGTTCAGCAAGGGCCCTTGAGTATACCTTTTTAATTGAAGTGAAATTGGTGGGATTCATTTAATTTGAATTAATTAGTTAAAGGGTAAGTCATGTCAGGACAGCCCAGCCCCGTGTTATGCTCTTCCTGATCTATGTGGGAAATCAGGGACCCTTCCGGTGTCCCTGACGACCATGTGTGTGGGAAATGTATCCAGCTGCAGCTACTGACAAACCGCATTGCGGCACTGGAGCTGCGGATGGATTCATTAAGGAGCATTCGCGATGCTGAGAACGTCGTGGATAGCACGTTTAGTGAGATGGTCACACCGCAGGTAAAGGTTGTACAGGCAGGAAGTAATTGGGTGACCACCAGGCAGAGTAAGAAGAGCAGGCAGGCAGTGCAGGGGTCCCCTGTGGCCGTCCCCCTCTCAAACAAGTATACCGCTTTGGATATTGTTGAGGGGGATGACTTATCAGGGGAAGGCAGCAGCAGCCAACTTCCTGGCACCAGGGGTAGCTCTGCTGCACAGGCTGGGAGGAAAAAGAGTGGAAGAGCTATAGTGGTAGGGGATTCTATCGTAAGGGGAACAGACAGGCGTTTCTGTGGCCGTAAACGTGACTCCAGGATGGTTTGTTGCCTCCCTGGTGCCAGGGTCATGGATGTCACTGAGCGGCTACAGGGCATTCTCAAAGGGGAGGGTGAGCAGGCAGAGGTCGTGGTCCACATTGGGACCAACGACATAGGTAGGAAGGGAGATGAGGTCCTGCATCAAGAATTTAGGGAGCTAGGTAGCAGATTAAAGAGCAGGACCTCAAAGGTTGTAATCTCTGGATTACTCCCAGTGCCACGGGCTAGTGAGTATAGAAATAGGAGGATAGAACAGATGAATGCGTGGCTAAAGAGTTGGTGCAGGAGGGAGGGTTTCAGTTTCCTGGATCACTGGGCCTGCTTCTAGGGAAGGTGGGACTTGTACAAGTCGGACGGGTTGCACCTGAACCAGAGCGGGACAAATATCCTTGCGGGGAGGTTTGCTAGCACTGTTGGGGGGGGGTTTAAACTAACTTGGCAGGGGGATGGGATACAGAGTGGAGCTACAATAGGGGGTGAAGTGCAGCCAAATATAGAGAAAAAAACAAGTCAGCTTGGAAGACAGGGCAAATATGTGAGGGCAAGGCTGGATGGCATCTATTTTAATGCAAGGAGTCTTGCGAATAAGGTGGATGAACTGAAGGTGTTGATAAACACATGGGAGTATGATATTGTTGCTGTCACAGAGACATGGTTGAGGGAGGGGCAAGACTGGCAGCTCAATATTCCGGGGTACAGAATCTTCAGGCGAGACAGAGGGGGAGGTATAAGAGGAGGGGGGGGGTCGCAATATTAATTAAAGAATCAATTACTGCCATAAGGAGGGATGATATATTAGCAGGTTCCTCTAATGAGGCCATATGGGTGGAGCTTAAAAACAAAAAGGGGGCAAGCACTTTGATGGGAGTGTACTATAGGTAGGCCCCCAAACAGTCAGGGGGAGATAGAGGAACAGATATGTAGGCAAATCTCAGAAAATTGTGCAAATAATAGGGTAATAATAGTGGGGGATTTCAACTTCCCCAATATTAACTGGGATACTCAGAGTGTAAAAGGCTTAGAGGGGACAAAATTCTTAACGTGCATCCAGGAGAGCTTTTTGAGCCAGCATGTAGAACGTCCTACAAGAGAGGGGGCGGTACTGGACCTAATTCTAGGGCATGTGGCCGGCCAAGTGGAAGAAGTGCTAGTAGGTGAGCACTTTGGTGACAGTGACCATAATTCGGTGAGATTTAAGGTGGTCATGGAAAAGGACAGGGAGGGGCCGGAAATAAAGGTTCTAAATTGGGGGAAGGCCGATTTTAATAGGATAAGGCAGGATCTGGCCAAAATGGACTGGGATCAGCTGCTTGTCGGAAAATCTGCATCGGAGCAATGGGAGTCTTTCAGAAGGGAGATTGAGACCATACAATGGCAACATGTTCCCGTAAAGGTCAAGGGTGGTTCCAAGAACTCCAGGGAACCTTGGATGTCAGGGGATATACGAGAATGGATTAGGAAAAAAAGGAGGGCTTTTGGCAGATACAAAAGGCTAAAGACGGAGGAAGCCCTAGAGGAGTACAAAAAGTGCAGGGGGATACTTAAAAAAGAAATTAGGAGATCAAGGAGGGGCCATGAAATAACACTGGCGAGCAAAATAAAGGAAAATCCTAAGATGTTTTATAAGTATATTAAGGGTAAGAGGATGACTAGGGAAAAAATAGGGCCCATTAGGGACAAAAATGGCAATCTGTGTGTGGAGCCGGCAGATGTAGGAGGGGTTCTAAATGAATTTTTTGCATCTGTTTTCACTATGGAGAAGGATGATGCAGACATAGAAATACGGCAGGGGGACTGTGATATACTCGAACATATTAACATCGAGCGGGAGGAGGTATTGGCGGTTTTAGCAGGCCTAAAAATGGATAAATCCCCAGGCCCGGACGAAATGTATCCCAGGCTACTGTGTGAGGCAAAGGAGGAGATTGCGGGGGCTCTGACACATATATTCAGAACCTCTCTGGCCACAGGGGATGTGCCAGAGGACTGGAGAACCGCTAATGTAATACCATTATTCAAGAAGGGGAGTAGGGAAAAACCGGGGAACTACAGGCCAGTGAGCCTAACATCAGTGGTAGGAAAATTATTGGAAAAAATTCTGAAGGACAAAATTAGTCTCCACTTGGAGAAGCAAGGATTAATCAGGGATAGTCAACATGGCTTTGTCAAGGGAAGATCATGTCTGACTAATTTGATTGAATTTTTTGAGGGGGTGACCAGGCGTGTGGATGAGAGTAACGCAGTGGATGTGGTATACATGGATTTCAGTAAGGCCTTCGATAAAGTCCCCCACAGGAGACTGGTCAAGAAGGTACGAGCCCATGGAATCCAGGGTGCCTTGGCACTTTGGATACAAAACTGGCTTAGTGGCAGAAGGCAGAGGGTGATGGTCAAAGGTTGTTTTTGTGACTGGAAGCCTGTGGCCAGTGGGGTACCACAGGGATCGGTGCTGGGTCCCTTGCTGTTTGTGGTCTACATTAATGACTTGGATATAAATGTAAAAGGTATGATCAGTAAGTTCGCTGATGATACAAAGATTGGTAGGGTGGTAAATAGCGAGGAGGGTAGCCTCAGTCTGCAGGACGATATAGATGGGTTGGTCAGATGGGCGGAACAGTGGCAAATGGAATTTAACCCGGAAAAGTGCGAGGTGATGCACTCTGGAGGGACTAACAAGGCAAGGGAATACACAATGAATGGGAGGACCCTAGGCAAGACAGAGGGTCAGAGGGATCTTGGTGTGCAAGTTCACAGATCCCTGAAGGCGGCGGAACAGGTAGATAAGGTGGTAAAGAAGGCATATGGGATACTTGCCTTTATTAGCCGAGGCATAGAATATAAGAGCAAGGAGGTTATGATGGAGCTGTATAAAACACTGGTTAGGCCACAGCTGGAGTACTGTGTGCAGTTCTGGTCGCCACACTACAGGAAGGATGTGATCGCTTTGGAGAGGGTGCAGAGGAGATTCACCAGGATGTTACCAGGGCTGGAGCGCTTCAGCTATGAAGAGGGACTGGGAAGATTGGGTTTGTTTTCCTTGGAGCAGAGGAGGCTGAGGGGGGACATGATTGAGGTGTACAAAATTATGAGGGGCACAGATAGGATGGATACTAAGGAGCTTTTTCCCTTCGTTGAGGGTTCTATAACAAGGGGACATAGATTCAAGGTAAAAGGCGGGAGGTTTAAAGGGGATTTGAGAAAGAACTTTTTCACCCAGAGGGTGGTTGGAGTCTGGAACTCACTGTCTGAAAGGGTTGTGGAGGCAGGAACCCTCACAACATTCAAGAAGCATTTGGATGAGCACTTGAAATGCCATAGCATACAAGGCTACGGACCAAATGCTGGAATATGGGATTAGAGTAGACAGGGCTGATGGCCGGCGCGGACACGATGGGCCGAAGGGACTCTATCCGTGCTGTATAACTCTATGACTCTAAGTTTTGTGTCATCTGCAAATTTTGAATTGTGCCCTGTACATCCTCGACCAAGTCATTAACATATATCAAAAAAAGCAGCAGTCCTTGTACCAATTTAGTCCCACACTCCAGCTTTTTCCCCATAACCCTGCAATTGTTGGCTGCAATGCGTGATTCTAGTTATTAACAATCATTTGAGGGATAAACTGAGTAATTACATGCCAGTCAGTCTAACCTCAGTGGTGGGCAAATTATTGGAATCAATTCTGAGGATAAACCGTCACTTAGAAAGGCACGGAGTAATCAAGGACAGTCAGCATGGATTTGTTAAGGGAAGGTCGTGTCTGACTAACTTGACTGAATTTTTTGAGGAGGTAACAAGGAGGGTCGATGAGGATAGCGCATTTGATGTCATCTACATGGATTTTAGCAAGGCTTTGGACAAGGTCCCACATGGCAGACTGGTCAAAAAAGTACAAGCCCATGGGATCCAAGATAGAGTGGCAAGTTGGATCCAAAATTGGCTCAGTGGCAGGAAGAAAAGGGTGATGGTCAACGGGGTTTTTGTGACTGGAAGGCTGTTTCCAGTGCAGTTCCACAGGGCTCAGTACTGGGTCCCTTGCTTTTTGTGATATATATTAATGATTTGGACTTAAATGTATGGGGCATGATTAAGAAGTTTGCAGATGATACAAAAATTGACTGTTTGGTTGATTGTGAGGAGGAAGGCTGTCGACTGCAGGAAGATATCAATGGACTGGTCAGGTGGGCAGAAAAGTGGCAAATGGAATTCAATCTGCAGAAGTGTGAGGTCATGCATTTGGAGATGGCAAACAAGGCAAGGGAGTACACAATAAATGGGAGGATACTGAAAGGTGCAGAAGAAGTGATGGACCTTGGAATGCATGTCCTCAGATCCCTGAAGATAGCAGGACAGGTAGATAAGGTGGTTAAGAAGGCATATGGAATACTTTCCTTTATTAGCTGAGGCATAGAATATAAGAGCAGGGAGGTTATGCTGGAACTGTATAAAACACTGGTTAGGCTACAGCTGGGGTACTGTGTACAGTTCTGGTCACCACATTACAGGAAGGATGTAATTGCACTAGAGAGGGCACAGAGGAGATTTACAAGGATGTTGCCAGGACTGGAGAATTTTAGCTATGAGGAAAGATTGGATAGGCTGGGGTTGTTCCCTTTGGAACAGAGGAGGCTGAGGGGTGATTTAATTGAGGTGAAAAAAAATTATGAGGGGCCTAGATAGAGTGGATAGGATGGATATATTTCCCTTAGCAGAGAGGTCAATAACCAGGGGGGCATAGATTTAAAGTGATTGGTAGAAGGATTAGAGGGGAGCTGAGGAAAAAAAAATTCACCCAGAGGGTGGTAGGGTTCTGGAACTCACTACCTAAAGGGGTGGTAGAGGCAGAAACCCTCAACTCATTTAAAAAGTACCTGGGTGTGCACCTGAAGTGCCGTGACCTACAAGGCTACGGACCAAGTGCTGGAAAGTGGGATTAGGATGGGTGGCTCATTTTTGGCCGGTGCAGACACGATGGGCCGAATGGCCGCCTTCTGTGCCGTAAATTTTCCATGATTCTATGATTCTATTCTCATGTGTTATGCATTTATTCTGGAAACTGTTCTTTAACTTTTTTTCATGGTACACACACACATACTTCTTGGAATTGTGTGGTAATTTTCCATTAACAATAAACAATAAAGCTCTCAAATACATGCAAAATTATGATAACAAAATGAAAAAATATGATTGCCAGAATTATAGGAGCAGTGAAGAATTGAACATGGTCCAACTGAGGCAAATTTAGATTCTTTGAATTATCCCAAGCAGTGGAGGTACCTCACAAAAAGTCATGTGTACGGGCATGTTAAGGATGTTTCGACTCTGCGGGTAGCTCTGACTAAGGTTCTCAAAAATCTGAATGGGCAGCTATTTGTACTGCATTACCTGTGTCAGTGAAGACCACCACTGACCTGTACTTTCATGCCCTAGTATCAATCTAGGCATCCACACGGAAATCACGGGAATCAGGCTGGCTCGCTGTCCTCTGCTTCATTAAGGAGGTAACTGAAGCCTTTTTTTGCCATGAACCCACCTACATACATTTCAGCCACAAACAACAGCAGCAGCAGAGGCAGTTGATGCATTTCCAAAATGGTGACTTCTCCAAGGTACAGAGCATCGTTGACGACAGGCACGTACCCATCCATGCACTTACCAGCAGTCCTATGGCATACCTAAATAGGAAGGCTATTATTCCATCAAAGTGGCAGTAGTAGGTGTAATGTGTGCCAGAAAATATTGCATGTCACTGCAAAGTGCTTGGGTAGACTGCTCATGATGTTTTCATGCTGAAGTAATCAAATGTGACACAGCTCTTTGAAGGAGAAGGAAGGATGGGCTGATGGCTTCTCCGAGATTTGGGCTATGTGGTGCTGATGGCACTTCAGCGTAACTCCTGCCCTACCTCCAACCCCTCACAGTAGTCAACCTCAAGTTGAAACAATCGATGATGCAATGCCAGGCTTTTTGCTTCTGAAGCGTGCTGATGAGCAACTTACCCAGGCAAGAAAACTCATCCTGCCTCTCCATTATACAGTCCACTGTCAGTGAAACGAGCTTTACTAATTTGCCGCTGAGTTTTTGTTCAAGAGTTATGCATTTTTAAAGTTTTATGCACTTCACAGCTGAATTAAAAATCTTATAATTTAGACCAGTTTAGTGATTTGTTAAGTATTAAAGGACCATTAATTCAGGTGCATCATGATTAGTTAGTTTTCTGTCATTTCCGCAAGCAAAATCATTTTGCATAAATAGCTAATAGCAAAGTCGCACCAACCTGTAATTTTGACTACACATTGTTAAAATCTATTAAAGAAAGGACATTTAACTTCTTTTTTGAAAAAGGGGGGAAAATGTGGCCAATGTGAATAAAAGTAGCCTAAGAAAAATCAAAAGAAATGAAATCATATTTTGTGTTATACAAATCATAGCCTCTTCAAGTTATTGTTCCGTGCAGATTTAATCATCCCAGCCTTCTCTGCCATTAGCTTGAAAGCAATTCTTTTTGCCCCAGCAATCTGTGCTTACTGTTACAAAAAGCAGCATTCGATTTTCAATTAAACCTCAGAAATATTGCTGTACTAAGGGAATGAGAAAGCATATTTGAATAAAATATCCACACACCACTCTGTACAAGGATTGGTTGCGCATAGGTCTGTGGCTGCAATTCTTTGTGTTCTGAGACCCCAATCCAAGCGAGAGACACTGGGGGCAATTTTAAACTTCACTGCTTGGGTGGAAACCTGGCATAGCTGATCGCTTGCTCGTTACTGAAATCAATGAAAATGAAAACTGGGCAGGTTCTATAACAGGCGGGAGATGCACTCCGCCAATTTACCGCCTAAGCGGTGATGGTGAGAGTTAACCCTCCCCCCCCCCCCCCCTCCCCACAATGGAAACCAGGCACTTTTCCACACGGAAAGAAAGAAAAACAAAGGGAGGTATTCCCCTTGGAATGCTTTTCTGCACTTTCTTTTGGCTTTACAGAGCAGCATTGATGGAAATCTTGAAGTCGGCTGCCAGGCTGTCTCCTCAACCAAGAATGCTGCAAGGTCTACAGCAACCCAAGCAATGGTAGAAGGGAAGAAAATAATGTTAAAATAGGAAGTCTAACCCTCAACTACAGCAATTACATCTTTTCACTGGTTTTTGTCCTGGTTATAGCGTAACGCATTTATATTTTTATTTAGTACTTTTTGAACTTTACACTTACAAACCGTAAAATGTACCTCATACACAGTGTAACCGTACAAGCCAACTAGAGAATAATATAACGCTTTTGTACTAACACATAAACTGATAGTTACATGCCGTAGCTAGAGGATATTTAAGAAAAAGATCATCTCAAACAGAAACATATGTCTAACAGGAAGAGGTTGATGAGTTGTAGCTTGAATATTTTGATATCTATTACCAATGTATCTATTAAAAATGAGATTATTGCATTCACCATCTGCAAATCAAAACCATTCATGAACCTTTGCAAAGAGACAATGTTGAAATGAGCTGGAAAAATAAAGCCCACAAAGCCAGTTTTTGTTCTCAGGGTGAATTCACAAAGGTGCCATAAAGAGCACTGCCTGCACAATGAGCACAGAGAATAAAAATGCACATTCAGGCCTAAGACAAATTTGCCAAGGTGAAATATAGCAAGAATTATGTAGAATATAAGAACTATATAGAATACAAATTGTGCCACTATTTCACATTTCTTTACTCAATTAATTTTAAATCTAGTAGTATAGTGCTGAATTTCAATCAAGAGGGTTCCAGGCTTAAATTCCAACCTCAGCTGAAACTAGATCGCTGTAATTTTATTGGGTAAAGCTCATCACTTTTCAGCTGAGCATTTAAATAAGGTATGGCAAGAAAATATAATTCTCCATATCAGGACAAGGGGTGGAGGGGCGGAAGGGAAAGAGAAGGCAAGAGAAACCCTACAGAAACATGCCCATTGTTGTCCATTCTTCAGAGCAGTAATGACAACCATCACAGAGACTTTCAGAACTCAGTATACCCCATCCTCCCAGCTGAAAGGAGAACTGAAGCAGTGAAGGTAACTGTGAAGAATCTGCATAAAACAATGGGGAGCAGCCACTCAAAAGTGTATTTGTGTTTCAACCACCCTACAGTAAAAATTAAGGAATTTTTAAAAAAAGTAGCAAAGAGCTAGTCTGCGTAACATTTTCTTAGAGGACATACCTTTGTCCACTATTTTAGTATTAGCTCATTCAAAATAAGCAGCATAATGCTTGTCATTGAATTGCAGAATCATACAGCACAGGAGGCCGCCATTCGTCTCATTGTGTCTCTTTGAAAGAGCTCTCCAATTAGACCTGCTCTTTCCCCATAGCCCTGCAAATTTCTCATTTTCAAGTATATATCCAATTCTCTTTTAAAAGTTACTATTGAATTTGTTTCCACCACCCTTTCAGGTAGTACATTCCAGATCGTAACAACTCGCTGTGTAGGTTGGAATTGTGCTGGAATTGCAGACAGAGAAGACATACAAACATGTTAAGCATTTATATGCTAATATCACCAAAAGTAATTTCTAGGCTCATGTATTTAACATTTTTATAATATTATTTGCTTGTCAAAACATGTTTTTGTTGTTACATTCTGCACAAGTAGCTAGTTATGTTGCTGACTGTTAACCTATATGGAACAAATAGCTTTCGAGCATGTTGTGAATCAATCACTGATCCAGCATTCCTATCCAACCCGTATATGGAATAACGGGCGTTACTTGAGGGACATTAGGTGATGAGCTTGTACAATGATACAAAGCTAGAATGTTATTATTTTCAAGTTGATACATGAGGCACTGATGTGCAAGTACACATCAAAAGATAGCAACTAGCACAACACAAAATTGAATAAATATTCACAATAAAAAGGACCCTGTTGTTGTTTTATATGTTTTTTTAAAAGATTTATATGAGTGGCAGTAATCTATTGGATCTATAAGCATTCATTTTTCTGTGCTTATCATGCAAAATGAAGACTTGAGCATCTGTACATGCTGAGTCAGTATACTAATAAAAACAGCAAAACATAGTTCAAGATAAACCTTCATAAGTGAAGGCATGCACCTGTAATACTAACCGAGTTTTCTCTTTCAGATGCTGATTGACCTGCTGTGAATTTCTAGCATTTTCTGTTTTTATTTCAGATTTCCAGCACTTTTTATTTTACTTAAGTATAATATAACATGCATTTTGTCACAAATGTAGTTTTGAAGTCCATCTCTTTGAAAAGTTAAACAAACTATTATATCAGCATACTGAAAATAATAAAACTGGATCCAAAGTACCAATTCTGGCATCTGGCCAAGCACTATTCTGGGTATTATTGCTATATTCTTTGCATTATCTTTTCGTTCAGTTCGCAAAGGTCATCTTCACTGTGCTTTTAGAGCCTCTGAAAGAATTCTACTGCAATGCAATTCTCTTCTGCAAATTGCTACCAGGAGGTATAATGGGGCAGTGCAGGATGGATGAATCTTCCTCCAAGTTTCTATCCCTAACTTTGAGGACAGATGTTGGGAAAACTTTCCACCAGGAATTTCCTTGAGGGTTCTCCTGATCGGCCGCCATAACTGCGGAACAAACCTTGGATACACTGCGTAAATGGAGTTTCAGACAATCATCAGCCGAATGTTACAGCGGCCAATGGAAAGAACCCCCGAGGAATTTCTCAGTGTTTGTCTTCACTGCGTGGGCAATTATGTGGTGGGGCAGATCATTCGCCCATTATAGCAGCCGCCCAATTTTCACTTCATTGATTTCAATGGAATGAAAATTAGAACGGGCTCTATAAAGGGCGGGTGATCCACTTTGTCCGATTACGACCCATGCAGTGAAGACAAAAATTTACCCCATTGCTTCCAATGCTGCAATGTCATGATTGGGAAGTCCATAGGTGGAATGAGTGTAAACTTGTGTCTGTAAATCTATTTTTATTTTCAACACTTACATAGAATTACAGAGAACGTACAGCAAAGAAACAGGCCATTCGGCCCAACAGGTCCCTGCCAGTGTTTATGCTCCACACGTGCCTCCTCCCTCCTTCATCTAAACCTATCAGCACATCCTTCTATTCCTTTCTCCCTTGTGTGTTTATCCAGCTTCCCCTTAAACGCATCTATGTTAGTCGCCTCAACTACTCCTTGTGGTGGCGAGTTCCACATTCTATCCACTCTCTGGGTAAAGAAGTTTCTCTTGAATTCCCTATTGGATTTATTAGTGACTATCTTATATTTATGGCCCCTCTCCCCCGCAAGTGGAAACATCTTCTCTGCAACTGCCCTATCAAACCCTTTCATAATGTTAAAAACCTCTATTAGGCCACCCCTGAATCTTCTCTTTTCCAGAGAAAAGAACCCCAGCCTGTTCAATCTTTCATGATAGGTATAACCTCTCAGTTCTGGTATCATTCTAGTAAATCTTTTTTGCACCTTCTCCAGTGACACTTGCACAGCTCCACATTTTGATTAGTCATTCCTTCATTCTTTGCTCAAAGATCAGAATGAAAATAGCTTTTCATGCCATTGTATTTGGCTGGCAATCTGATGCAATTCATCCTGACCAACAGTTTCCACAGGAGGCACCCTTCTTAGAAAGTAACTGTCTGAGTTTGTTTCACAGTTGCCAAACGGTAATTTAAAACTTCGATTATATTTTAAACTCCTTTTAATAGTCCTAAACATAATCACTAAAATTTAATTACTTAGAATAATTGATGTCTAAAAGTACAATAAACTCAGGAAAATCGATCCACAATGTTTAAACTTAAAATATAAAGAGAGAAAAAGGAAATTGAGATAAATATAATAGCTAACATAAAAATGTCCTATCCCAGGTCATCTTCATTTAGGATCTTATATTTAGGTAATGAACACTGGATCTATCAGGGATTTTGTCATGGCATCGATTGTTTTTGCATGAGGTAAAGGAGAATGAGGTGGAAACTTTCTATGAATTAGATGAATTAATTATTCACATCTTCAAATTCATTACAAACCATTTTTAGACTATTGTAAGAATAATGATCAATACTCATGAACTATCTAATACTTTAAATCTGTAAGATTTTAAATATGGAATGATAAAGTAAAAGCTGGAAACACACAGATGATCAATCAGCATTGTAGAGAGAATGAATAGCCCACATTTTGGGAGACAAGCAAGTATATTAATACATGAGTTTAAATCCCTCCATGGCAGTGTGAGAATTTGAATTTAGTTTTAAAAATCTAAGAGTTGCAAGAAAAGCAGCAAAGAAGTGTTACAACAAGGTACACGCCTCGACCACAGTAGTCATTGAGAGGGCTGCCCGGGCTCAAAGCAGCTTTCTTATTGCTTTGGTAGATTGGGGGAAAGGGCTCCGCAATATGCTCCTGCTCGTATGTCCTGCATCGGTGTTAGCATGCTATGCCCTGCACAGTTTTGGAATCCAAAAAGTCCTGGACATGGAAGCAGCCCTCGCTGCTTTGGAGGCAGAACAAAATGGAGGAAAGCATCAGGATGACTGTCACTCTGAGAAATCCTCAGTGACTACTGGAAGGAACATCAGAACAAACTTATCAATGAAGTATTCTCATCTATTTAACACAGTACCTTTTTTCACAACTCCTATAATCCTCCCCCAACTTCAAATAAATGACAAATCCTTCAATCCAGTAACATCAAGGGGAAGAGGAGGAAGCGGCAGAGGTACCTGAATGGATAGTCTAAATCTTACTAACAAAGAAGTCCATGAGCTTTTCGCACTTGTTGGAAGTGAGGGTGGAGGGGGTAGGGGAGAAGGGTTTAAGGAGACAGCTGATATTTGAGAAAACAAGCCAGTGGGTAATCTTTGTGCTCCAGGATGAACCTGGAGTAGTGGGCGATTTTGGCAGAAGAGAGTACGGCCTGATAGCATTTGATGCGGTCCAGCTAGATCTGATGATGAATGGCTAAACCAGCTGTGCACAGATACGCTCAAGTCCGCGCCCCTTAAACTTGAGGGAGGGCAGATGGGAGCCATAACAAAAGCAATGATCAGGGAGGGAGAGAGTAAAGGTTTTACTGGGGACAAGGACAAGGACATCAAAGGTGGAGGTAAGGAAATGGTCGAGCAGATCCACAGTTGCTGAAGTATCACAGCAAATGGACAGTCATGAAGGAGTTGCAGATGTAGGTAGATAGAAACTGCACAAAGGTGGGACAATAGATCATCAAGACAAAAGTAAAATACATGCCGATAAGTGGTCACACTCACACCAGAACCACATACAATGCTGATAAACAGACGCACAGAAGATATAGCAAAACAACTGAGCTGAAATGTCCTTAGTGAGTATACCCAGAGTTAATATGGAACTTATTGCTATCTAGTACATGGAGAAAACGGCACAGTTTGAAACTGCACTTTAGATTTTGTTGCACTTGATGTGTGCATGAGTCACAGATGTGGATTTGCCTTTAAGCATTCATTTGGGATTATGCAATTGTTCTGATTGCTGAATTTTCAAGCTTGGAAACGTTCTTTGATCGGTCAGCTTTCAAAGTTTTAAAACACTCCATATTGTAATATAAATGCACAGATAAAGTCTTCCCAAAGGAACTATTAAAACTCCCCATCGTATCTCATAACACTGGCTTAGCAAAAGGGAATGGTTTGATATGACTATCTGTGCCTCACTTGAAAGCTAGACTAAGAAAGCAGAATCAAATCTGCAAACAATACATCTATAACCAGCTGACGCATTTTCATAACACAATGTATCATCAGCTGGAAGTGACCTAAGAGTGTAGATTTTGGAATGAAAATCTTTCTCAGTTAAAAAAGAATCCTAGTTTCATAGATCACAACCACAGTTAAACATCTCATCTGGTTTGCATTTTAGATATGGTTAACACTGCACTCACAGTGGACATAAAGCTTTCTAAACTGACATTACAGATTGAATCTTCTATCACATGCTGGAGATTCATTACATTATACCTCTATTATCCTGTAGATGGTCAATAGAAAGTCATTGTTAGTTTGAGGCATGGTATTGTGGTATCGATCACTTTGAGTGTTTCTTGGGCAAATCCCATGTATCAACCGTAAGAATGACAAGAGGTACCAGAATATAAGCAGTAAATGTGAATTTGAACTGCCCATACTTTATCCTGAATGAGCATTACTCGTCCATTGGACATGGATGTTCTTTATTAATTAACTTTTTTTTTCAGTCTATTGACTTTGTTGGATATCTTCAAAATCTTTGAGAGAATGGCTAATGCCAATTAAAATTAAAACAAATTGACACACATGAAAATAACACCCTGGAATTCTGCATTTTTGGGCCTTTGAAAACTTCAGGGTAACTATTACTGCACAATGTAGTTGAGTATTCCAACTATTCACTGATGAGAAAAGTCAGCCGGAGATAAAAAAAAAATATTTCCTGCAATGGGAAGAGCAATGGTAACTAATTACATTTGGTGCAATATCCTCCTGAACATCCTTTTTATTAATGGACAATATGGATTTTTTTTTTAGGAGCTGATAGATAGGCATTTGTTAGAGGCCTTTATTAGTTCAACGAAGAATGGTCAACCAGAATGAGTTCCTCAAACAGCTGTGGACAGCCTACTTGAAAACTCCACTGTGCAACTGCCATGCTGCCTGCCACTGCAGCAGCCACGTTCATCACTCTGCTAATTTTTCAATTATATATTTTTTTAAATTGAAATCATTCTGATTGTGATTTTGTAGACGCTTTTAATCAGACTCAGATATGTGGAATAATGAACAAGTGAGCATCACATAGAATTTTACATCACAGAAACAGCCCATTCATCCCAGCAGGTCTATGCCGGTGTCTATGCTCCACACAAGCCTCCTCCCACCTTACTTCATCTCACCCTATCAACAATTATTAAAAACACAAAGGCAAGAACTTTTCACTCCCTGTGCAACACCATACTCCCAACTCTCTCGGGGATACCTAAAGCAGTAAAAATATCATGTATTAACCTGGCTGCCCTACAAAAGTGAGATAAAATAATCAGTAGCAATTGATAGGATTGGCATTTTGATGACATCACTGTCAGTAGGTCAAAAATAACAAAGAAAAATGAACAGTTAACAAATTGTCCAACAGAAGAGTGAAATATAGCCCACAAGGTCTTGGAAGACATTTTATCTTAAGAAACATGACCATTAAAGTTTTATTGTAAAAGAGCTTTATAATGATGTCTTCTGATAGATCTGTAAAATGTTGGAAGCATCCACAATATTAAGCCAATTTGAGAACAAGACCCAGAATTCGAAGAGTTTTCTTTCACTTGTCCACTTCCAGTGCAAAGCAGATTTAGAACCCTTTGAGATACTATCCTCATTATCGTCAAGATGACAAGTAGTGCTGTTTCATCCAAAACGAAAAATAGATGACCCACAGAATCCAGAACAATTATGTAAAAACTGCATATCTGGACCATAGCGTAAATATATTTATACATGTACATACATACACAGACACACACACACACTCACACTTTTGGTAAATTCTTTGATCTCTTCCATTTTATTTCCTTTCATGGAGTTCCACTTTCCATGACTGAGAAACAAGGCAGCAGACCTACTCCCAGGCTCTCTGCACAGCTGCTAGGAGGAACCCGAGAACAGAACAAGGTGACCAATAATCTGATTTATCCTCCGTCCCTCTATATGAAAGCACCAGTTCTTCCACTAAATACCTTGCTAGAACATCATGGTTGAGATCATAACTCTCCACATAGATATTCAGGTCACAAACTCATGTCCTGTTGTTCTACAGTACTCAAAAAGAAATTCTATACACATGGTACAATTTGTATCTTCATCCATGTATTCTTTTTTGAAATCATAACTGCAAAATACAGGTGAATCACATACCATATTTTATGGGATATAGATCACATTATACTGCACTAAATCAGTTTGATATCCAGGATAACAACACCTTTACTCGGATCACAAATTATTCAGTCACAAAATTTTAAAATTCCATTTTATCACCCACCTTGGTTCAAGAATGGAGATAAAACCAATCGGATCACATACTGCTCTAGATTCCAATTGTATTCCGCCTCTACAACATGAACTTCTCAGCTTTCCACTGAAATTAACTGATGTTCCAAACTGCCAGTGGTTAATTGCACTAAAAATCAGCGATTATAGCTCGCATTTTAAACAGAGATCACTCACGGTTGCTGCAGCATATTTTGTGTTCTAGGTCATTCCACCTGCACAGAGACTGAACATTACTTCTTAATGAGCACAGAATGAGGCCAGTGATTCTTGACCAAGTTATAAATTACATAGCCCAAGGACCACAATTTGCTTCAATTAGGGGCCGCATCGTGCAACTAAATAACTGTATGACGAAAGACATGTGAAATTTAATGAATTGCAACTATGAACAGTCACTCTCAAGAGATTTAATCCATAGTTATAACACGCCAATCAGTAACAAGATCAATTGACCCTTCGGTCCTCCAGTAAAGCTTGAACAACTATGTTTTCGAACATAAAAAAAGGGGTAGAAACTGAACCTCGTTACACCCGGTTAACGGGTGTAAAACAGGTGCAACAGGACTCAATTTCGGGGATCAATCCCCTGCACCCCAAGGACACCTGAAAAACGTCTGACCCAAAATTGGGTCGGGCAATTTTTCAGGCAGCCACCTCCTTGCATGTGCTAATGAAGGGGCCTAACACCTGTTTTAAGACCCCTCTGGGAAATTGGGCAGCCATGAGCGGAGCAGGCATCGGGTCTGCCTTGTTTAGGTTTTCTAGATGTGCTTGTGGCCTAGCCCAGCGGCTGCCACCAGAATGATAAGTTTGGAAATTTTTTAAAAAATTTATGTGGAGCCAGAAGGAGCAGGAATGCTCCACAACACAACTGATCGTTGCTGGCTGCGATCGGTCCCCCTCCCACCCGCAATCCTTCCCCCCACCCCCACCTCCACTGGCAAGGAAGGCGGCCCGAAATTACATGGTTTAGTCTACTATTCTCCTGTAAGCATACGCACATCCTCTGGGTCTCTGAAATGTTTCTTGTTTCTCTAATTTATCTCATTATTGCCTTCTTTTGACTTGCACCATCATCACTTCTGTCATTTAATCATCATTTAGTCCTCTACCTAATCACTGAGCTCTTTTTTTTTCTCCCTGCCCCCTTTTCCCTGGCTGTTCCTTATCAGCTGTTCATCTGTATTATTTTCCAGTTCTGATGATAGGTCATCGACCTGATACGTTAGCCCTACCTTCCTCTCTCGAGATGCTGCCTGATCCGCTGAGTGTTTCCAGCATTTCCTGTTTTTACTTAATCACCTACCATGCTATTCGAGTGGAATATGCAACTTGTTTGACGTTGAGAACTGAAGGCAGCCTTTTTGGAATCAGGCAGAAGATAGTGGGAGCCCAACTCCAATTGATCAGATCATTTTGCCATCTTTTGCATGTTGAACATTATTATTGTCTAAAACCTACATACAAAACAGTATCTTATTCACAGAAGTAGAGGAAAAACATTTTTTAAGTTAAAAAAGTTGTGTAAGACCTTCTTTCACTTTTCTTCTGATGAAGTCTTCTATTATATATTAAAAGTAATGCGTGGTCACAATATTCTAATGGTGTTGACCCTGTAGGTGACTCATTACCTTAAACGGCACCTCACATAACGTTACCTAACTGTCAATCAACTGATCTTAAGCCTGTGACATGCCAGTGCGATTCATAACTGTCCGCTGGACGGCACTTCAGCCACCCTTTCATTGGAGAACAGCAAACACGTTGGTACAGGTGAGTGAAGGGAAGTTTCTTCAGTCATCTTCAGGCACAAATAACATTACAAACACAAAATAACAAAGACACAATACTGTACGAGCTACAACGGAAACAAAGTTGACCCTATCCTCCCCACCGGTCAGCAAAATAGATAATGTTTATCCCCCAACAAATCTCTCAAAGTAGTGGATGCCAACAAGGTATGGAATGGAATGAACCAAAAGCACTCCAAGTTTCTCAGATACTTAGGCAGAATGCGACTGGATAAATTGAACAGCAGAACAATGACTCGTGGATTCCTCTTCCCTCCCCCCCAATGAGCAGAGATGTTGTTTTAACCACCACCACCACCTCCCCCCCCCTCCACCAAATCCGCACTTGGCACCTTCCTACACCGAACAGAAATATAGTGATCACCCCCCTCCCCCTTGCCCAAACAATGTCTAAATGTTTGGAGCCAACCAACACACCCCCATTCCCACTAAACATTAATTAAGTGATTGGAACTCAGACCTTCAGTCAAGCAACACCCTCTTCCCCCCCATTTACCATTATTTTGATGATCAGAGTCCACACACATCGCCTGAGCAATTTTCCACAACCGCCCCCCACCCCACCATACTGAGCATCACTTATGTGATCAGAGCCCACACCCGTCAGCCAAACAACCCCTCCTCCCCATCCACAGAACATTGTTTTGGTGACTGCTGGAACCCAGCATCTTCACTTCATCCAAACTGTGCATCACTTAGTTGATTTGACCAACTTCTCAATCCTCCTCTTCACCTTCCCCTGCCTCCTCTCCCTCCATCTTCACCCCTCCAACTCTCTCCTCTCCCTCCCTCTCTTCCCTCCTACTCCATCCACCTTATCTCCTCTCCCACTCTCAATTTTCCTCATGTTCATCTTTCCCCTCTCCCCCTGCTTCCTCTCCCTTCCTACCCCTCCCTCTTGCCACCTCCTTCCCTCTCCTCACCTCCCTTCCTCCCTGTCCCTTTATCTCCGCACCTCCCTCCCCCTCCATGGTCTTCCCCCTGAACCTTTCTCCACCGTCCCATCTGCCTCCTTCCCCCTCCCTCTGTTGATCTAATTCAATTATCCCCTGCCCTCTAACCCGGAACATTGCACTTAGTCTTTACTCCCCATATACAATGGTATGGCAGATCAACTAATATTTATTAATTTTTGCCCAGCACTTTTCACAAAACAGTTTTTATGTCATTAAATGTGGTCACACAAAGATGTGGTACAAATTCTTCTTGAACCCTCATGTGCAGAATTTTTAATTGATTGTTACCATGTTTCCCTGGAAGTAGTTTGTGTAAAGGCTGCACTAAACAGTCCAGTGGATATTTGGCAATGACAGTAAACATGATATATGCACTGCTTGCAAAGCGCCAAACTCACTTGCAGCAGCATCACTCATTTGGTCTTTAAGCACAATGTACACTACAAACTTTTATTCCATGAGATTTTGTTTAAAAAGCAGGGTCCTATGACAACCATAGCATGGTGCTATGAAAACTTTCCCCACATCTTATATACAAATTTATAAATACAAGATTCCACACCGAGAGGATTAAGAGACGCCACTCTTATCTAATGTGTAGGGATAATATACTTCACAAGTGAGAAAGTCACTCTCACCCACCATGTATAGAGTTCAGTGTGTGTACAATGTTTTTTTAATATAAATTCATTGCAAAAATGTCATTGTAATACTTTTGTTAACTTATTAGATAACTGCAGCAAAATCTTTGCTATGGCAATGGATGGATAGATAGATAAAGTTGGATAGATAAAGATATAGATAAAGATGTATAGATAAAGATAGATAAAGATGGATAGATAGATAGATAGGTAGTGAGAATTATCTAGTATCTAATCTGATGTGTCACCATGACAACCAACTACCCATATTCACACAATCCAAAGAATGAACAATCTTGCATTTATATAGCAGCTTTAATGTAATCAGGAGGTCCCAAAAGCACTTCACATCCAATGAACTGCTTTTAAAGTGTAGTTGCTGTTGTTCTGTTGGCAAATGCAGCAGCTAATTTGCACACTGCAAGGTCCCACAGACAGCAGTGAGACTAGTTATTCTGTTTTTTTGAAGATGTTGATTGAAGCATAAATGTTAGTCAGGACAATAAGAGACCGCTACTGCACTTCACGACATCCATCCTGGCAATATTGCTCAATCAATGAGATCAGTATATTTTGACATTATAGGACTGTACTGATATACAGTATTTAATCTATTAGGCCATATCTCTACAAATCTTCATCAGTTTAGTATCAAGCAAAGTATATATGAAACAAATACTCCATAAAGATGACTGTAATTAATATCAAATGCAGAATGGTTACAGTAAGTTTGCTACTTCTGCAAGCCTAAATTAATAGCTGACAATGTACAGTGGGAAATGCGTTATGAAAGCCAGCAGCTCCTCGCACAGTATGGTGATCAGGACTTCACAGGTACAAATTCTTGCCCAACCATTCCACGGCAAAGCGCGCTGTGTCTGTAATTCACAGTTGTTACTGTGCTGTCTGCTCTGTGCAGGTTTTTATTTTATTCTTTTAACTGGAGATGTTCTGTGACATATGGCATGTGAAGAAAGCCATTTAACAAAGCTGAGAGCAAGAACAATAAAGAAGAACAACGGCAAGCAAAAGTTTAAAAACTCAAGAGGTTTCTGAAGAAGTTGGTCATAGTATAAGTGGAGACATAGACAAAATAAACAAAGACACAAAAGTAATTCCAAGGGGAAATGTAGCTCATAATTCTTTGCATCAAGAAAACAGATTGGGCCAGAAATCGCGCAGAGCGGCGAGGCAATGCTCACCGCAGCTCCTGCAAATTTAATTAACGAAAATACTTACTGCGGGGTCTGTGGCGTCGAATTGCTTGAATTTGAACTTTAAACAAAATGTGCGCCATCAACCTGGCCTCTGCACAGCGTGAGTTGCCGCGCGGCTGGAAAAGTCTGTGAGGAGAAGACATGCCCACAAAATCTGTCAGGAAGAGAATTCCGCCCACAGATTCAGTATGCATTGCTCAAGCAGGCAAGCAGACTTCATTCGTTTAAAGTTAGTATTCTGGATGTCATTGTGAATAAAAATTTTAATTTTTTTCATAAAGAGTCAAAGAAATAATTCAATTAAATTAAAGAGACAGAAGGGAAAAGTAAAAAAAAATTAAAATAAGGAGTAATATGAGACTCCACATTTTTAAAAGTTAATTTTTAGTTGTTTGACAGTCATTGAGACTAACCACGCTGTTAAAACTTAAATTAGACCTGGTATTTTTAAGCATACCTGTTTGATGGCGTAATTAGCTACTTTCCAGCTGGACAGATAAGCAAATTGGCGCTTTTTCAATGATTTCTCTGATTGCAGCGTGCGATGGCCCTTTAATTCAAAGCTGTCATATCACTGGCGAACCACTAGGAGCAAGTTCACGATTTCCGTGTTTTACTGTGCATATGCAAACATGGGAACTTGCTCCTTCAATTCACCACTAAAAACAGAGAGCGCTGCAGAGCTCCTCTGTTATTTCGGGAGCGATTTCTGGCCCATTGAGTAAAACATAGTTACAAGCTTAAATAAAAACAGGAAATGCTGGAATAGCTCAGCAAGTGAGGCAGCATTTTTGCAGTAAGAAACAGAGTTAACGTTTCAGGTCAAAGACCTATCGTCTTCCAGTTCTGATGAAAGGTTTTCAACCTAAAACATTAACTCTGTTTCTTTCTCCACAGATGCTGCCTCACTTGCTGAGCTTTTCCAGCATTTTCTGTTTTTAATTCAGATTTCCAGCATCCGCAGTATTTTGCTTTTGATATAGTTACAAGCTTTGTCATCTAATTCACTGGGTAGGGGAAGTTTATTCATTTAATTTAACCAGATACACTATACCGTGGATTGTTTCCTGAAAGTAATTCAGGGAATTTCACCACAAGAGTGCCCACAATGAACTTGTGAAGCAGAGTGCTTTCATTTTGCGATACTTTTTCTGAATGTCACCATCTGTTGCAAACTTCCAAAGCATGAGTTCCCCAGAGGCTTCAAAACATTCAGCCTAGTGTTAAGATAAATTTTTCGAAAGGTTAGCACTCCTCAACATATTCCCGATTCACCTGATGCACTCTTGTTTAATTCTTTCTCAATCCTTGTGTGAAAAACATTAGATTTATAACCTTCAACACATTTCTTCACAGTTGCAAAACAGAGTCATGCTTAAAAGTTATCAATCTTTATGTCCACATTATTGTTCTGCATCTTAATTTCTCATATTCTTTGAAATTTAAGCAATGTCGTTGAATGGCAAGTGGGGATTTCCTGCTTAGTAAGCTCAGTGTCTTCCATTAATACTAATTAATTCTGCCAATGATACCACAAAAGCATTAGGAAAGTCAAGGCGTCAACTTGTCAAATGCTAGTCTTTTGTGAACTTATTAAATAGTAATTATGGAATCCTGAACAATTTAACACAACTTAGATTTATGTTAAGTAAAAGCTTTTCCTCTCTTTAGCACTGCTTGCACTACAGACTAAATTCTGTGTGAATAAAGTCTCCAGCATAAAGCTATTCAAAAAAAGCAGTGGGTGAAGCAGTTTTGCACCAAAATACAAGTAAGCCTTTACCTTTGTGGTAGCATTCCCGCCTCTGAAGGTGAAGGGTTCGTGCCCCACTTTAGACTGCCCCGGCGAGTGAAGACTAGAATATGGTCTCTAAATGCTGGGTTGACAACTCGCATCCGGAAAGAGTGACCACTGGCTCAGTGGTAGTATTCACACCTCTGAGTCATGAGTTGGGTTTGGGCCCCACACCAGACAGCCCCGGTGAGTGGAAACTGGAGCACCAGCTCTGAATACTGGGTTATGTCCAGCGGGGGGGAGGTACTTGCGGCCAATGGGTATGGATTCCCCATCGTTAGGGATGTTGGGTCTCTTTAGCCTTGGTCTCAGCCCACCTATGAGAAGGCATTCCAAAGGTAAAAATGTGAGGAAGGCAACGGGAAACTATCTCCCTATTAAGTGACTCAGGAATCTTATGTGAGCTAGGACTTGAGTTAGGACCTGCCCTAGGGAAGAACACAACAGGTGGACGGACTGTGGGATTGAGGTGCGGCTTCTGAATTAATCCCAGCAGTCTTCAACATTACCAGGCACCGCTTGGTGACTATATTTTCGTCTCACTGCTGCATTTCTGTCATGACATACATATGCATCATGACAAAAGTTCTGACATTCAGACACAGTAGAAGTTGTCCTGCTGTGAATGCAGTGTAAACAGAGCAGTTCAGATTCTCATCATGGCACTATCCACAGTAAACTACAGGAGCCAAACATAAGCGTGTACAATGGCAGTGAAATGGAGCTCCGACAAGGAGCGAAA
Organism: Heptranchias perlo; assembly: GCF_035084215.1. Classification (NCBI taxonomy): domain Eukaryota; kingdom Metazoa; phylum Chordata; class Chondrichthyes; order Hexanchiformes; family Hexanchidae; genus Heptranchias; species Heptranchias perlo. The sequence goes on along the minus strand of NC_090332.1, from coordinate 15,105,305 downwards.
TACATTCAGATAACTGATTCTCTGAACATTTAAATTATTTTTGGAAAGAAAGATCTAAAGTCGTGCAATTTTTTTTTTGCCTTCACTGCAATCTCTTCTCCAATGCTATTCCCCAAAGGTGCACCAAGTACACTTCAATCTGGACATGCTCACTGTGAAGATGGGTGAAGAGTATCTCAAAGCCAACCTCACTGAACCTGGAAGTTGGTGAATCAGCATCTCTGGAAACAGCAGTGTATGTTTCAAGTGCAGACCCTTCATCAGAACTAAAAACAAAAGGCAGGCAGGCATATTAATGTGATCAGAAAAGGGATATATATATGTGAAAAGAATGAACTTGCATTTATATAGCGCCTTTCACAAACTCAGGATGTCCCAATGCACTTCACAGCCAATGAAATATTTTGAACTGTAGTCACTGTTGTAATGTAGGGAAACACAAGAGCCAATTTGTGCATAGCAAGGTCTCGCAGACAGCATTGAGGTAAATGACCAGATAATCTGTTATACTTGATGTTGTCTGAGGGATATATATTGGCCAGGAGATCTCCACTGATCTTCAAATAGTGCCATGGGACCTTTTATATCCAGCTGAGAGAGCAGACAGGACCTTGGTTTAGCATCTCATCTGAAAAACGGCACCTCTGACAGTGTAGCACCCCTTCAGTACTGCACTAACAAGAGTTAGCCTGCATTATGCACTCTAGTCCTGGAGCAGGGCTTTAATTCATGACCTTCTGACTCAGAGGCAAGAATGGTACTACTTAGCCAAGGCTTACACCTATTATTTACATATAGGTGAGTGAGAGTCGTAAAGAAAGTGGGAGAAATTGAGAGATGGAAAACCTGGGGGCAAGTATGGAATTAAAAGAGGTATGAAAATGAAATAGAAGGTACTGATAAAATATAGCCAATCTACGAGCTCTAAATAGTGAAAGAGCAACCCTCTTTGTCCTCCCTGTTGACCTCGGCCCTCAGCGACATCATCCGAAAACATGTTCCACGCGTATGCTGACAACATCCAGCTCGACCTCACCACCAACTCCCTCGACCCCTCCACTATCTCTGATTTATCACATTGCTTGTCCGACATCCAGTACTGAATGAGCAAAGATTTCCTCCAACTAAATATTGGGAAGACTGAAGCCATTGGGGGTTAAATTTGATAACCTCCGAATCCGGGCACGGGAGTCATGATGCACGATTAACCCGTGCCCAGTGTTTCTAATGCAGGCAGCACATGAGATTCGTGCTGCATCCTCACTTCCATGATTAGTACGTGCATCCAGCGCTACCCGTGCCGTTGAGTGGCTGGACGCACCAGCAGGAGTCCCGATATGGGGAGTGGCCAACACTGTCAATGGAAGCAGTGCAAGATGACAGGTAGAATGGTTGGAACGGCAAGCGAGCGTGCCCTGAGGTTCTCCGACAACGCACTGGAGGCCTGAGTGGACAAAGTGGATGAACAAAAAGCCAGGGTGACAGGAGACCCTCCAGACACCAGCTGCGGGGGCAGTGGGAGGAACAGGCTGTGGAGGTGACTGGCAGGAGTACAGCACTACGAACGTGGATGCTGTGCAGGAGAAAGTTCAATGATTTGACACAAGTGATCAAGGTGAGTAAATGCAAGTGTCAAGTGGCACATCCTACCAACCGCAACACACGACAACCCCCGTCACTCACCCACCCACCAACAAACGCTGCCCATCCATACACAACGCTGCACTTCAGATGCTGTATCGCACCCTCACTTAGTACTACACTTGCAATCCACACACCCACCACTGACAGGTCACACACGCTGGCAATTTTTCGACCATGACAGGCGCATCACCCAAACATTTTGCAGGACACTCACTTACACACTTCCCTCTGTCTTGCAGGAGAAGGTGGCATGTAACAGCCGGCAGATCGAAAGACCTGAGGGAGTACAGGCGTGCCTACACGTCCTCGACCCCTTGGAGGAGATTGTGCTGGGGATCATTGGGCGGGACGTCGCTGCAGCCGTGGCCACTGGCAGCACTGGAGTTCCCGACGAAGGGGGTCTCTGCATACCTAATGCTCCTTCTCGTCTCCCACATCTCCCTCATCCCACAATCTTATCTGACTCACGTGCTGCAGATGGTGTCAGCAAGCACGACTTACTTGCTCCTCTCCCCGCTCCACAACTCAACCCATCTCCATTTGTCATTGCAGATACCCAAGAACTGGAGCTGGTACCGTCCAAGGTGGAGGAGGAGGAGGAAGACACAGACAATGAAGCTGCACCGTCACTTGATCTGACAGTCACATCCACCAGCTCAGATACTGACACTGCGCATCCATTAGAGGCTAGGTTAGCGGAGGGATCCGCATCTGGTGAGACACCGGGCACAAGTGTGCAGGAGCTGGGGTAGGGGTAATAGATACCACAGCTGCCAGCTCACCGGAGAGCGAGGTCGCACAATGCTTCTGCTGCCAAGGAATTAGATGATGACTTCGATGAGCCAGACTACAGAAGATGGCTGATGGGCGTACACCACCAAATGCTCAGGGCACCGGAAAGCCTGCCAGAAAGCCTGCGCACAATGACAAGGGGCATGGAGGAGTCCACCTCAAACTTGGCACAGGGCTTTGCGCAGAGCTTGGAGCCCATCCATTCCCACATGGAACAGGTGGTCACCTCCATCAGCACACCTGTGGAACCCACCATGATGCAGCGCCTGATGATCAATGACCGCAGCCTCCATTGCAGCACAAACAGCTGCCATTGCAGCACAAACCGTTGTCATCAAAGGTCTGCATGCTTCAGTTAAAGCTCAGACTGCTGCTATGACAGCTCAGACTGCTGCTTTGGAAGCGCAGACTGCTGCTTTGGAAGCGCAGACTGCTGCTATCGTTGCTCTGGGTACCACTGTGGAAAGGGGCTTCCTCACTCCAGGGCATCACAGCGCTCCAGCAATCCGTTCTCCAGCTGATCACCAGGATTGCTGAGGCGCCGCCCCGTGCTAGTGGCAGTGGCGCCATGGCAGTCAAACCTGCAGTCCTCTCTCAGCAGGACGACAGCATTCCTGCTCCTATCTCTGCAACTCCGCCAGTGCCCTTGCTGTTACCTGTCAACCAGCCAGGCCAATCTGCTGCAGCCCATGCCAAGATGGTGCAGTCTGAAGCCGAGCCCTCCTGGCCCATAGCTGCTCGAGGTCGTCCTCCAAGGCCATCTGCATGCTCCTCAATTGAAAGCCAGAAGCCTTCCATCACCCTTGCTCCAGCCACTGGGGTGCATCTTGTAGAAGCACTAGGAAAGGAAAAGGCATACAAGCGACGGACACTGAGGGAATGCACAAGGGCAAATAGCGTAATGTTTTATACTTGGGTTAATATGTAACATTATAAATTTGTATTTGAAGTGGCAGTTGGTGGTGTTTTTTATTTATGCGATGAGCTGCGGGAGGAAGCAATGTGTAATCACATGGAGGGTGATTTGATGGTCATGTGGGAGAGGATAGGTGGTAAGTGTAGGACTGTTGGTGACTTGGGAGGTGTCATTGAGGTTAGTGATATCGCTCACAAATCAGGTGAGCACACAGTGCCCTGGCAGACAGGGCCTGTGCACCTTGTTGCCCCCTTACATCTTTTTCCACTTCCTCCTCCGTCTCCTCCTCCTCCTCAGCCTCTTCCTCCTCCTCCTCCTCCTCAGCCTCTTCCTCCTCGTCCTCCTCTTCCTCTGCCTCTGGCTCAGGGTCTTGCCAGATGGGCGGTGGCAAGGGCTGTCCCCTCATAATGGCGAGGTTGTGCAGCATGCAGCACACCACGACGAATCTTGACACCCGTTCAGCGGAGCACTGCAGGGCTCCTCCAGAACGGTCCAGGCAGCAGAAACATTGCTTTAGGATGCCTAGGGTGTGCTCGACGATGTTCTGTGTGGCTGCATGGCTCTTGTTGTATGCCTGCTCTGCAAGTGTGCATGCGTGCCTAACCGGAGTCATGAACCACCTCATGAGGGGATAGCCCTTGTCACCAAATAGCCAGCCTTTGACATGCCGAGCCGATGGGATGCTGGACTGCCGCATAATGTAGGCATCATGACTGCTGCCAGGGTAGCGGGCATTGACCTGCATGATGCGCTGCGTGTGGTCGCACACCAGCTACACATTGAGGGAATGGAACCTCTTTCTGTTCATAAAGATGGCCCGAGTTGAGATATGGAGCACGCATGGCAATATGCGTGCAGTCAATGACACCCTGCACCATCGGGAAGCCTGCAATGCAAGCAAACCCTCGTGCTCACTCGATCCGCTTCTCTCTGCCAAGAGGGAATGTGATGAACCTGTTGCGCAGTTCATACAGTGCCTCCGTGATCTCCCTTATGCAGCAGTGCACTGCAAACTGCGAGATGTTGCACATATCGCCAGCAGAGACATGAAAGAACCCAGAGCCGTTAAAGTTCAGCGCCATTGTTGCCTTCGGCACAGGCAATGGTGTCCTTGCCCTGCTCTGAGGCTGCAATTCTGGCTGCAGCAGTTGACATGTCTCCGTCACGACTTCTTTGGTGAACCGCAGCCGTCAGATGCACTGATCTTCGCTCATGTTGAGGGAAGTGTATTGCTCCCTGAAGGCCCTCATTGGATATGGCCTCTTGCTCAGTGCCCTGCACCCCCTCCTCCTCCTCCCTCTTCTCGCTGCTTGATCTGCTCTGCGTGGCCTCTCTGCATGCTCCCACTCGTGTTCTATGCCCAGCGGAAGCCCTAGCAGGCCACCCATGGTTGCCAGGAATCTTCTGCAGCACATTGTTGTAAATGACACCAACTGTGATGCCGGACCAGCCAAACCAGTCTCTATGTACTATAGCAACTCTATCCAAGTATAGGAAGCTTCAACAAATTGGTCCAATTGTACCAACAGTCAGAAGCAATAATCCAGCAACTAACCTGCAACACCTGCATAATCCTTTTAAATTGTGCTGGTGGGGGGGTCCTCCAGGCCGTCTAAGACATGTTCAGCTGTTCGTGGTTAAGACAGTGCGTTGGCTGGAGTGTTGCACACTGATTTAACACATATTCTCCTTACTTTGCAAGATGCCGGCGTTCGTTATCTGTGCACGCGCAAACGCCTTTACCAAGTTGGCATCCAGCACACGTCCAGTGCTACATGGCCCAATTTCTAGCCCAATGTTTTCGGTCCTTGCCACAAATGTCGTTCCCTAGCCACCATCTCCATCCCCCTCCCTGGCCACTGCCTGAGCAACCTTGGCGTTCTATTTGACGCTCAGATGAGCTTCCAACCACATATCGGCTCCATCATCAGAACCGCCTACTTCCACCTTCGTAACATCGCGCGCCTCCGCCCCTGCCTCAGCTCATCTGCTGCTGAAACCCTCATCCATGCCTTTGTTACTCTAGACTTGACTATTTTCCAATGCTCTCCTGACTGGCCTCCCATCTTCTACCCTTCATAAATTTGAGCTCATCCAAACCTCTGCTGCCCGTATCCAAACGTGCACCAAGTTCCGTTCATCCATCACCCCTGTGCTTGCTGACCTGCATTGGCTCCCGGTCCAGGAACTCCATGATTTCAAAATTCTCATCCTTGTTTTCAAATCCCGCCTCGGTCTTGCCCCTCCCGATCTCTGTAACCTCCTCCAGCCCTACAATCCGCCTAGATCTCCGTGGTCCTCCAATTCTTGCCTCTTGCGCATCCCCGATTTTAATTGCTCTACCACTGGCAGCCGTGCCTTCAGCTGGCTAGGCCCTAAGCACTGGAATTCCCTCCTTAAACCTCTCCACCTCTCTACCTCGCTCACCTCCTTTAAGATGCTCCTTAAAATCTACCTCTTCGACCAACCTGTCCTAATATCTCCTTATGTGGCTCGTGTCAAATTTTGTTTGATAATTGCTCCTGTGAAGTACCTTGGGAGGTTTTGGTACATTAAAGGCGCTATATAAATGCAAGTTGTTGTTCTTATTGAGGCACAGGAGGGAAGGAAATTCTTCCTTGCTTGATGGCATTGAGGATGATGATGATGAAGGATAGAGTGTGGAGGTCAAGCCCACCCATGAATTAGATAGTAATAGTGAGGATATGGCATCGGGGGTGCAGATCCAGAGCCTAGTGAAATGGCAAGAGCTGGAGACAACCTGCATAAGGCTGCCATTTCTCAGGATACCAGAATACATCAGGCCTCCAGCCTTCCCCCCACAGATCACCACCATCAGACTGACCAGGGAAAAGCTTCTGAGATGCTGCCAGCAGATGATCCCTCCCAGGAGCAAGCTTCCATGAGAGGAGGGCCACCTCAGTCACATGAGTTATTTGTATCACGGAAACAGCCAACCACCGCTCACGATACTGACCCTCAAATCGTATTTGGAGAAGCAATAGATAAGGAAAGGGAATCACAGTGTAAGGAAAGAGTAGGCTGCCTTGTGGTCATTTTTGAGTTCCTTGTGTTAAAGGAGAATACGCTCTTACATCATGCTTTGTTATTCATGGAGATTTTAGTCATACAGAAAACGATGCACCTACTTTATGCCGACTTATTCAATCGGATGGTTAAGATTTCCATGGCCGTGTGGGCCAAATAAGTTTGATATGATGTGATATTATAGAATAGGTCCTGGATTAAAGGATTCTTCATTAATTTGAAGTTGGGGAGAAGAAGTTAAGACAGTTGTGACAAAGGTAGCCTCTGTTAAACAGATGAAAACAAATAATTGATCAGTTGTGTTCTAATGCCCCCTTGCAGTGGTCACTGAGGAGTCCTCAAAGTGACAATCGTCCTGACGCTCTCCTCCAAGTTGTTCCACGTCAAAGCAACTACTGTCATCTGCCCAGCAACATCCATGTTTTTGGATTGCAAGGTTGTGCAGGGCACAGCAGGTTACAACTATATGGGAGCATATTGTGGAGCTCCTCCTGACCTATCAAGGCAGCAAAAGTGCCCCTTTAACACTCCAATGATCCTCTCAATGACTACTCTGGTAAGCACATGTGCCTCACTATAGTCTTCCTCAGCTGCTGTTCTTGAGAGGTTATGCCTTGTCACCCACAAGCCATCTGTTCACATGACATTCTTCCTTGAAGAGCTCAGAGGACAGAATTGCTAAGGACAAATGGCAACTTCCAGCAAATCTCACATTGACGTGAAGGAGTCTTTGCATGTTGTCACACACAATCTGCACATTCAGCGACTGGTGTATGTATGGCCCCATCGAGCTGCTGCCTTTCTGTGACACTAAACTGGATGAATTCCCCAGCTCCCCTGAAAAGCGTGTCAGTGAGATGATGAATAAATGCCCTGGATAATATTAGACAGATCCCTATTGGCTGCTTGAAATGACTCAGTGATGTATAAAATTGAATGTGTGTCACTCCCTCACGGCCACAGACAGAGTGGTCCAGACAGGTGACCTTAGTTGCAAGTCTTCATACAGTTGGGCCCACAGTTCTCTTATTGCCTCATTGGTGAAGAGCTCTCTTCTAACGAAGAGCTCTTCATTAAGGTCTTCACAAGATCTGCATGGCCTGTACATTCTTTGGATGTTGTCCCACCCCTTTTTCCTCTGTTCTCTCACGCTGGTCCTGACCTCCTCCATTATAATGGCAAACACAGGGATGCCTGTTGGGCAATCCATCCCTGTTCCTCAAAGCCTCTCACTGTGGTTGGGGCAAAAATATCTTGGGGGCCTCTTAGTCCCTCAGGCAGTAAGAGGCAAGTCCAGCACTGTCTAACTGAATAGCCAAAACAAAATTCCAATAGCTCTTTTCCAGCTCCATTAATCCAGAGATAGGTTTCTGTAAGCTTCAGGCTCAAAATATCTTCATTTCCACCAGTCTCAGGCTATTGGCAGCAGGCATGTCCTATTTATCTCATTCTAAGTCACTTCTAGGATTTCTGCATTCCAATGGCAAATAAATGTAACCGAGTTCTATGTAACTCGGTGGGGAAGGCCCAAACAAACATTGGCAACTGGAATGCATCGATTTTGGGGCAGAAACCTGATAGAAAGTGCTACCATCCCAATTTGCAGACCTGAAAATACTGTTGTGTCATTCCACTGCCAAGGATGCACCAAAAGTAACCCAGAAGAATGAAACATTAATTTACTTGCTTCAATAAAATTAGTCTCTACATCCCCATTCAAAGAATTCTGGCTCTGCTTTCACCTTTTAATTGTTGTTCACAATGTTCTCAGGTTGTGTGTGGTCTAATTTCATGCCAGTAATTTGACTTTGACAACCAGGTCTCAGACACATTTGGATTGCCTATGTCCCAGAGGTGATATCACACAGAATTAATTATCAGTTAAATATTCAAATACTTATAACTTGCCAGCAGTCAGACATTTTAAAATTTACTTTTAAAATTTATTTCCTTCCCTTCAAGGTTATTTGCCAAGCTCTCTTTACAAGTTGAAGGGCAGGACATTTACAGGTTGCAGACTTCACTGTCCAATGTCAACGTCATTCTGCAGGAATAATTCAATCAAGGTAAGTCAGTCAGTGTCAAAAAAGAGGGTTCAGTGCTGGTTGGCATCTTCCAGGTTTGGTACAAACACTAACAGTTCATCTGTGAGTTTCTCCTTGTGGAGATAGTTCCGTACATCTATATACACTGTAACCGTCACATCATGCTCGAATAATGTAAACCCCAGGAGCAAACTCTTCAGAATATGGGTTGACTATTTGGATAAGATGGATACTCAGGAGATATGGAGGCACTAGTTGAACATGTGGATAACATTCAACCTGTGTGAAGATTGAAAGAGCAACTATCTACAATCTGGTACACAATGCATGCATGTATTTGTGTTTGTGCACATTCTGCCTGCAGGTGTGCAGATTTTCAACAGGAGTAAATAATCTTTCTCCTTATTGATCTATAACAAGCAGCAGCCAAAGCAAAATGGGGAATAGAACATTACAAGGAGGTAAAGAGAGCAACAGAAAAGTAGGGGCAGTCAAGGCAATAGTGACCATAGTTTCTGTCACCTCCCAGTTCAAGAAAGCTTTTGCCCACAGTATGAATGGAGCCAAACAGAAAATTAATGTATGATTAGTCTGGAATTTCATGCAAATGCAAAATCTATTTTATACCCTGAATGAGATAATACATTTTGAGCGATTCTATATTAACACAAGGTCTAAGAACATGGAGGTCATATGGGAACAGGGCATTGTAACTGCTCTGTCACTCTCATACCACTTAGCATTAATTTCAGTGGAGGTGATAGGAAAGCAACTGTAATAATCCTATTGTAAACAATGTTAGCATTATGAGTCAATGAAGAAAGCCATTATTTGAGAAGGTGAGATACATGAGTGATCAACCAGCAAAAGAGAGGTTCACCCGATGGCTTTTAAGCTCACAGATAAAGCACTGTGACACTTATACTGCTCCTGGAAGAACTTAACTAGATTTGGCCCCTCTTTTCTGACAGTGAATGATTTATCTTGATTGTCACTCAGTAGGAACAATTCAATGACTAGTTAAAGAAATCTGCAAGCTAGATGTGTCCTGCTCTCCAACTTGGAAGAGAAGTCATTGTGGTAAACCACCTTAAAGGGAAGGAAATAAATATTTTTTTTAAATGGCTAAATGCCTGATTTGTAGAGTAGGGAGTGGCAAGCTGAATGCATTTGAATATTCAACTGATAATTAATTCTGTGTCATATCACCTCTGGGACATTAACAGCCAGGTCTCAAATACATTGGGATTGCATAAGTCAAATTGCTGCTCTGACATTAGGTCACACACACATATTATGTGCCTGCTTTTTTACTTCCAAATCTGACTATACTACAATTTATTAAAAAAGAGACAGGATATTATGCTTCAACTTTTCTTATTATCAGTAACACAAACAGCAATATTAAGTAACAAATTTTAAAATACTGTTTGTTTGCCTCTGTTGGGTGGTAACTGGTACGGCCCCTCACTGAGATGAGCGGGTTGTCCTATGAAGAGAGGTTGAGTAGAATGGGCCTATACTTTCTGGGGTTTGGAAGAAGGGGAGGTGATCTCATTGAAGCATATAAGATTATAAGCGGCTGCAGGACATTCTGGAGGGGGAGGGTGAACAGCCAGTTGTCGTGGTGCATACAGGTACCAACGATATAGGTAAAAAACGGGATGAGGTCCTACAAGCTGAATTTAGGGAGTTAGGAGTTAAACTAAAAAGTAGGATCTCAAAGGTAGTAATCTCAGGATTGCTACCAGTGCCATGGGCTAGTCAGAGTAGGAATGACAGGATAGCTAGGATGAATACGTGGCTTGAGAGATGGTGCAAGAGGGAGGGATTCAAATTCGTGGGCCATTGGAACCGGTTCTGGGGGAGGTGGGACCAGTACAAATTGGACGGTCTGCATCTGGGCAGGACTGGAACCAATGTCCTAGGGGGAGTGTTTGCTAGTGCTGTTGGGAAGGGTTTAAACTAATGTGGCAGGGGGATGGGAACCGATGCAGGAAGTCAGTGGGAAATAAAGTGGTGACAGAAACAAAAGGCAGTAAGGGAGAGTGTACAAAACATGACCGGACAGATGGTCTGAGAAAGCAGGGCAAAGACCAAGGGAAGTCTAGATTAAACTGCATTTATTTCAATGCAAGAAGTCTGATGGGCAAGGCAGATGAACTCAGGGCATGGATGGGTACATGGGACTGGGATGTTATAGCTATTACTGAAACATGGCTAAGGGAGGGGCAGGACTGGCAGTTCAATGTTCCAGGGTACAGATGCTATAGGAAAGATAGAGCAGGAGGTAAGAGAGGAGGGGGAGTTGCGTTCTTGATTAGGAAGAACATCACGGCAGTAGTGAGAGGGGATATATCCGAGGGTTCGCCCGCTGAGTCTATATGGGTAGAACTGAAAAATAAGAAGGGAGAGGTCACTTTGATAGGATTGTACTACAGACCCCCAAATAGTCAACGGGAAATTGAGGAGCAAATATGTAAGGAGATTACAGACAGCTGCAAGAAAAATAGGGTGGTAATAGTAGGGGACTTTAACTTTCCCAACATTGACTGGGACAGCCATAGCATTAGGGGCTTGGATGGAGAGAAATTTGTTGAGTGTATTCAGGAGGAATTTCTCATTCAGTATGTGGATGGCCCGACGAGAGAGGGGGCAAAACTTGACCTCCTCTTGGGAAATAAGGAAGGGCAGGTGACAGAAGTGTTAGTGAGGGATCACTTTAGGACCAGTGATCATAATTCCATTAGTTTTAAGATAGCTATGGAGAATGATAGGTCTGGCCCAAAAGTTAAAATTCTAAATTGGGGAAAGGCCAATTTTGATGGTATTAGACAGGAACTTTCAGAAGTTGATTGGGAGAGTCTGTTGGCAGGCAAAGGGACGTCTGGTAAGTGGGAGGCTTTCAAAAGTGTGTTAACCAGGGTTCAGGGTAAGCACATTCCTTATAAAGTGAAGGGCAAGGCTGGTAGAAGTAGGGAACCTTGGATGACTCGGGAGATTGAGGCCCTAGTCAAAAAGAAGAAGGAGGCATATGACATGCATAGACAGCTGGGATCAAGTGGATCCCTTGAAGAGTATAGAGATTGCCGGAGTAGAGTTAAGAGAGTAATCAGGAGGGCAAAAAGGGGACATGAGATTGCTTTGGCAGATAAGGCAAAGGAGAATCCAAAGAGCTTCTACAAATACATAAAGGGCAAAAGAGTAACTAGGGAGAGAGTAGGGCCTCTTAAGGATCAACAAGGTCATCTATGTGCGGAACCACAGAGATGGGTGAGATCCTAAATGAATATTTCACATCGGTATTTAAGGTTGAGAAAGGCATGGATGTTAGGGAACTTGGGGAAATAAATAGTGATGTCTTGAGGAGTGTACATATTACAGAGAGGGAGGTGCTGGAAGTCTTAACGCGCATCAAGGTAGATAAATCTCCGGGACCTGATGAAATGTATCCCAGGACGTTATGGGAGGTTAGGGAGGAAATTGCGGGTCCCCTAGCAGAGATATTTGAATCATCGACAGCTACAGGTGAGGTGCCTGAAGGGTAGCAAATGTTGTGCCTTTGTTTAAGAAGGGCGGCAGGGAAAAGCCTGGGAACTACAGACCGGTGAGCATGACATCTGTAGTGGGTAAGTTGTTAGAGGTATTCTGAGAGACAGGATCTACAGGCATTTGGAGAGGCAGGGACTGATTAGCAACAGTCAGCATGGTTTTGTGAGAGGAAAATCATGTCTCACGAATTTGATTGAGTTTTTTGAAGAGGTAACCAAGAAGATAGATGAGGACTGTGCAGTAGACGTGGTCTACATGGACTTTAGCAAAGCCTTTGACAAGGTACCGCATGGTAGGTTGTTACATAAGGTTAAATCTCACGGGATCCAAGGTGAGGTAGCCAATTGGATACAAAATTGGATTGACGACAGAAGACAGAGGGTGGTTGTAGAGGGTTGTTTTTCAAACTGGAGGCCTGTGAACAGCGGTGTGCCTCAGGGATCGGTGCTGGGTCCGCTGTTATTTGTTATTTATATTAATGATTTGGATGAGAATTTAGGAGGCATGGTTAGTAAGTTTGCAGATGACACCAAGATTGGTGGCATTGTGGACAGTGAAGAAGGTTATCTAGGATTGCAACGGGATCTTGATAAATTGGGTCAGTGGGCCGATGGAGTTTAATTTAGATAAATGTGAGGTGATGCATTTTGGTAGATCGAATCGGGCCAGGACCTACTCCGTTAATGGTAGGGCGTTGGGGAGAGTTATAGAACAGAGAGATCTAGGAGTACAGGTTCATAGCTCCTTGAAAGTGGAGTCACAGGTGGATAGGGTGGTGAAGAAGGCATTCAGCATGCTTGGTTTCATTGGTCAGAACATTGAATACAGGAGTTGGGATGTCTTGTTGAAGTTGTACAAGACATTAGTAAGGCCACACTTGGAATACTGTGTACAGTTCTGGTCACCCGATTATAGAAAGTATATTATTAAACTAGAAAGAGTGCAGAAAAGATTTACTAGGATGCTACCGGGACTTGATGGTTTGACTTATAGGGAGAGGTTGAATAGACTGAGACTTTTTTCCCTGGAGAGTAGGAGGTTTAGGGGTGATCTTATAGAAGTCTATAAAATAATGAGGGGCCTAGATAAGGTAGATAGTCAAAATCTTTTCCCAAAGGTAGGGCAGTCTATAACGTGGGGGCATAGATTTAAGGTGAGAGTGGAGAGATACAAAAGGGTCCAGAGGGGCAATTTTTTCACTCAAAGGGTGGTGAGTGTCTGGAACGAGCTGCCAGAGGCAGTAGTAGAGGCGGGTACAATTTTGTCTTTTAAAAAGCATTTGGACAGTTACATGGGTAAGATGGGTATAGAGGGATATGGGCCAAGTGCAGGCAGTTGGGACTAGCTTAGTGGTATAAACTGGGCGACATGGACATGTTGGGCCGAAGGGCCTGTTTCCATGTTGTAAACTTCTATGATTCTATGATTCTATTATGAGGGGGTTGACAGGGTAGATGCTGTGAGGTTGTTTCCCCTGGCTAGAGAGTCTAGAACTAGGGTGCATAATCGCAGGATACGGGGTCGGCCATTCAAGACTGAGATGAGGAGGAATTTCATCACGCAGAGGGCTATGAATCTTTGGAATTCTCTATTCCAGAGGGCTGTGGATGCTAAGTCATTGAATATATTCAAGGTTGAGATGGATAGATTTTTGGCCTCTAGGGGAATCAAGGGATATGGGGATCGGGCGGGAAAGTGGAGTTGAGGTTGAACATCAGCTGTGATCTGACTGAATGGCAGATCGGGTTCGATGGGCCGTATGGCCTACTCCTGCTCCTATTTCTTATGTTCTTATGTTCACCACCATGTCAGACATCCATAAAGAAAGACTTGCATTTATGTCGCACCTTTTATGACCTCAGGACATCCCAAGGCATTTCACAGCCAATGAAGTACTTCTGAAGTGTAGTCACTGTTGTGATGTAGGAAACACGGCAGCCAATTTGTGCACAACAAGCTCCCACAATCAGCAATGTGATAATGGCCAGATAATTTGTTTTAGTGATGTTGGTAGAGGGATAAATATTAGCCAACACCAGGAAGGACTCCCCTGCTCTTCTTCCAAATAGTGCCTTGGGATCTTTTGCATCCACCTGAGAGATCAGATGGGCCTCAGTTTAACATCTCATCCAAAAGACAGCACCACCGACAGTGCAGCACTCCCTCAGTATTACACTGGAGTGTCTGCCTAGATTTTATGTTCAAGTCTCTAGAGTGGGACTTAAACCTATAACCTTCTCACCCAAAGGCGAGAGTGCTACTTTTGAGCCAGGACTGACACACAATATGACCAACACCTCAGATATCTCTGGACACATCCTGGGGTACGTAGCCAGGCTGAGGTACTGTGAAGCACGCAGGAACATCATCAGAATGTCTAACAGACTCTCAATAAATCCAGAAGAGACACTGCAGAAAAATCTGTTGCATCTCATCAAGCTTATAAATGTTTAGAACCAGATACTGGTTCTGCCCTAACAACCTGCAGGTGTTCTGCAACACCTGACGGTTGACCTTAGCCAACTCATGAGGCAATGTGACACCAGCTTTCACAGACCAGTTATTACAGAGCAAGACATATGTAGACTAGGCCCCCAAAATACTGACTGTCAACATGAAAACATTGACCATTGCCATGCATGCATCAAGTTTTAGTCCTGGGAAACTACATCAACCTGTAAACAATTTTACAACACCAAGTTATAGTCCAGCAATTTTATTTTAAATTCACAAGCTTTCGGAGGCTTCCTCCTTCGTCAGGTAAATGTTCAGGAGCTCCTTGAAGCCTACGCATTTATACATCACAGAACAATACATGGTGTTTACAGACTGCCCCTGCAACTGCCCGTTGCCAAGGCAATCACCGTGTTCAGACAGAGAGGTGTCACCTGCAGAACCCCCGAATACACATTCAACAAAAAAACAAACAGGAAAAAAAAACAAAAAAAAAAAAAAAACAGAGAGAGGCAGAAACATCCGGAAGGCAGAGAAAGCCAGCAAATGACCCATTATATTAAAAACAGATAACATTTGTTCGCTGGTGGGGTAACGTGTAGCGTGACATGAACCCAAGATCCCGGTTGAGGCCGTCCTCATGGGTGCGGAACTTGGCTATCAATTTCTGCTCGACGATTTTGCGTTGTCGTGTGTCTCGAAGGCCGCCTTGGAGTACGCTTACCCGAAGGTCGGTGGATGAATGTCCATGACTGCTGAAGTGTTCCCCGACTGGGAGGGAACCCTCCTGTTTGGCGATTGTTGCGCGGTGTCCGTTCATCCGTTGTCGCAGCATCCGGCATCTCTACATCAACCTGGCCAGTAATTCCCCACCATTCCATCCTGTGGTCATCAATGAATAGTCCCATGTGCCCTTCAAACAGCAATGCCCAAAGGCTAAAATGAAGGAGATACTGTTTCCTGATTTGCTGCAATTCAAAAGACCAGAAAACCCAAAGAAATGTGATCAGCATTCAATTTAAACAAAGTATTTAATGAAAAAAGGTATCTGGAGCCCCAAAGGTGGCAAGTCATAGAAAAACTGGACAGTGGTTCACCCCCATGATTCCTCACAAGGTATATTCCAAGCATGGTGTTGCAGGGAGGTACAAAACAGAAGCTCAGCATTTCTCCCCCAGAGAAAAGGGAAAAATGCATACATGGCCACTCTTGCATGCTTATAGCAGCTGGTTTCAGGGAGAAATTGCCTGCTCAACAGGATGTACTGCATCCCCTGGTGAAACTTCAAAAAGGAGAAAGGGTGAATAAAAAATTTCAACTCAAAAAAAGAAACAATACAAAAGTCCTCAAATGTAATGGCAAGGAAAAGAAAATCTGTGCTTTCCTTACATATTTTGCATGAAGTTGTCCTCAAAAGCCCACCCCTTGCTCTAACGAATACGGTCAAGTGACTGAAACTAGTCTGTGCTGTTAATGCAACTAAATCTTGAGAGCTTGCCTACGCATTTATCATTGGGTAAATGTAATTGTCCTATTTTTTCCATTAGTAAAAATGGATAAGTATGATGCATTCTAAAATTTGAACAGCATCATGAAGATTACAATTAAAAATCATAGAATCATAGAAGTTTACAACATGGAAACAGGCCCTTCGGCCCAACATGTCCATGTCGCCCAGTTTATACCTCTAAGCTAGTCCCAATTGCCTGCACTTGGCCCATATCCCTCTATACCCATCTTACCCATGTAGCTGTCCAAATGCTTTTTAAAAGACAAAATTGTACCCGCCTCTACTACTGCCTCTGGCAGCTCGTTCCAGACACTCACCACACTTTGAGTGAAAAAATTGCCCCTCTGGACCCTTTTGTATCTCTCCACTCTCACCTTAAATCTATGCCCCCACGTTATAGACTCCCCTACCTTTGGGAAAAGATTTTGACTATCTACCTTATCTAGGCCCCTCATTATTTTATAGACTTCTATAAGATCACCCCTAAACCTCCTACTCTCCAGGGAAAAAAGTCTCAGTCTATTCAACCTCTCCCTATAAGTCAAACCATCAAGTCCTGGTAGCATCCTAGTAAATCTTTTCTGCACTCTTTCTAGTTTAATAATATCCTTTCTATAATAGGGTGACCAGAACTGTACACAGTATTCCAAGTGTGGCCTTACTAATGTCTTGTACAACTTCAACAAGACATCCCAACTCCTGTATTCAATGTTCTGACCAATGAAACTAAGCATGCTGAATGCCTTCTTCACCACCCTATCCACCTGTGACTCCACTTTCAAGGAGCTATGAACCTGTACTCCTAGATCTCTTTGTTCTATAACTCTCCTCAACGCCCTACCATTAACGGAGTAGGTCCTGGCCCGATTCGATCTACCAAAATGCATCACCTCACATTTATCTAAATTAAACTCCATCTGCCATTCATCGGCCCACTGACCCAATTTATCAAGATCCCGTTGCAATCCCAGATAACCTTCTTCACTGTCCACAATGCCACCAATCTTGGTGTCATCTGCAAACTTACTAACCATGCCTCCTAAATTCTCATCCAAATCATTAATATAAATAACAAATAACAGCAGACCCAGCACCAATCCCTGAGGCACACCGCTGTTCACAGGCCTCCAGTTTGAAAAACAACCCGCTACAACCACCCTCTGTCTTCTGTCGTCAATCCAATTTTGTATCCAATTGGCTACCTCACCTTGGATCCCGTGAGATTTAACCTTATGTAACAACCTACCATGCGGTACCTTGTCAAAGGCTTTGCTAAAGTCCATGTAGACCACGTCTACTGCACAGCCCTCATCTATCTTCTTGGTTACCCCTTCAAAAAACTCAATCAAATTCGTGAGACATGATTTTCCACTCACAAAACCATGCTGACTGTTGCTAATCAGTCCCTGCCTCTCCAAATGCCTGTAGATCCTGTCTCTCAGAATACCCTCTAACAACTTACCCACTACAGATGTCATGCTCACCGGTCTGTAGTTCCCAGGCTTTTCCCTGCCGCCCTTCTTAAAAAAGGTCAAAAACTAGAGCACTCAAAAGCATGAATTTTTCAAAGCTAAACTTTCCCTGTATGAACAGCTTTTGGATTCTATAAGGGTCTAGAAAAGGAAATGATTTAAAGAACATCATCAAATGTAATTTAAAAAGAATACCTGGAAGGCTCAAAGATGACTGCTCAATCATTCCCTGTAGAATTCTTGATTCTTACAGTCTGATGTATCCCTGGAACCCAGTCTTTTTGAGCAAAGCCATCATTTTGGCCTATAATGTTGGAGGGTATAGCTCTTCACTCTCCACAAAAAAACTGTCTACAAGTAGTTGCGAGCAGGGATTGAGAACAGTCGTGTTGACATTTGTTCAAATTTTTCAACCAAGCAGCACAGTGTTCATTTATATGTTCCTGAGTACAGGGTTTGGCATGCTTAAGTGCCCTTAAGCCTATGATTAATATTTTTATGTCATGAGAATTTACAAACTGATTAGTTTTGTGAAGATGAAAGTGTTATTTTTGCTGAAGTACTTCCTCTTAGTTCAATAATGTGGAAACAATTCAACGCAAGAGAAATATTTTTTGTACAATATTTTGATGGATGAAGACTGAGCTGTGATTCTGACCCACTAAATGTAAGATGAAATACAAGCAACATATATTTTGAGGGCTTAATGCTTCCCTCACTTTGTCAACCACGCATTAATTACCTGGATGAAGCGCTCCAACCAATAGGAGTGGTATCAAATGAGTGTTTGTAATGTTTAAGCTGTATTTCAACATCAGGTACCTACCAACCAAAAGTGTAGTCCAAATTCTAGCACCATAGTACGTCAAGACATCTTGAGAGCAAGACAAATCTAAGAGGGAGTGATACTTATTCAATACATTATTATACAATCTACTCCGGATAATTTAAAGTCCTTTATTTGCACTCAAAAAGTTGAATTATTCAATAATTTGAATTAAACAATGCACACATAACGGATCAAAATGGGAATTTAGTGCTTAACAAACTGAGTTCTCTGATAATATGAATGAAACAACCGAATTAAGAGATGTGGACTGTGTATGCTACAAAGTACCAGACTATAAACAGTGATTGTTCTCCATGCTGTGAAATGAACACATTGAAGAGAAATACAACCCCACTCCCTCAGCATTATTTCTTGCACAAGGTCCACGAGCTGCATCTCAAAATGAATGTTTACAGGATTCCATTAAACACTGTTCTGGGAAAGAAATTAAATAACTGAAGTCCCAAGAGAAATTCTAAGAATGAGTACCTCTTAGGTAAAGGGAGGACCTCTATAGCTAAGTACCTGTTGGTAAGCTGATTTTTGGGTTTTATTTTTTCCTGAATTCAGTTCCAAAAAAATCTTTCACCGATGGTGTAAAACAGGCAATATCGGATTGGCCCCACTAATACACCCCACCCAATTTTAGTTTTCTATTGCATTCAATGGAAAGGAAAATTGAGCGGGCCGTATAACCCAGCCGCTCTGACAGAGGACCCTCAAGTCCCTTCTAAGGCTGAAGAAAAGCTGCTGGCAAGTTTATGTTTGCTGCGAAAGGAGTAATTTGCAGGCATTTTAACAGTAGTCGATCCCCCACCCGGGTCGATTATCTTTCCCTCAGGAGCGTCAGGGACCTTTCCTGGATCTTTCAGCTGGCATGAGTTCCTCGCAGGACTTTTAAGTGCACAATGGGCGCTCGAGAGCTTCCCCAGACACACCCCATTGATGTCAGGAGGGTGTTGCAGTCGGTACGCCCTCTCCCCATCCCAGCAGAATTTAAAGGGGCACTGCAAACAGGGCAGAATCTCAGCAGAACCAGTTTCTGCCCTAAATTTCTGCCCTCTCTTGCTTTCTGTTCTCTCCAACCCCCAGGAATTTCAAAGCTATTGGAGCCTCAGAGTTCTGTGATACAGACTGGCATCATAGAAGTTCATATCACCATTCCCTCTCGAAAGCGAGCGAGTACCTGATCTTACCACCTGTGTATGATAGTTAGCAGAGGTCAGACAATTTGTCCAGGCAAGTCAGGAAAATCAGAGACATAATCAAGACTGGTTGGTCTCTCCTTTCCTGCAAGCAACTTTCAGAATGCCTGGTGTAGTCTGGGAATAAATAAATAACCCGTCTGTCCTTATAATTGGTTGGGGGAGACCAAAGAAAAAGGAAAGGAAAAAAAGTCTTGACTTCAGCAAAAAAAAGTAATAACAGTCTTCAGCACTTACCAACAAATAGCATAAAGCACAATTATACCAGTGCAGGATTTTTGAAACTCGAGCCCACTCTGTCACTGTGATGGACAATCTGATATTTTCAGATATTTTCATTGCAGAGTGCAAAGAATCTCTGTCACAAGTGTATTATTGACACAAAGAAGTGTCATTACTGTAAATATCGTAAGGGAACATTGTGATTTATAATCAAATGATGAAATTTTAATAAAATAGCCAACAGAAAAATAAAAATCAATTTACAGCAAACTCTGTGTATATATAATAATTAAAATGAAATGTCGAATTATAGATTTTTTTTCAGGATGTAAAATTCCGTTATTTTCTCCCCAGTTCTCGTAGTATCCTGGGCAACCTGCCCTCAGTCTTCTCACACCATCACAAATCGATATATATATTTTCACACAAGTTTGTTATTGACATTAGATCCCATGCCCCATTCACTGATCCGTAAATAAAATTAATGTCCTAGAAATATTTTGGTGCCGTTCCCATTTTTCAGGCACAAAACGGATACCTAAGTGTCCTCATATGGCGAACGGCATACGTGCGCATACTCTGCGCCAGTCGTGCGCCAGCCGCCATATTGTTAAAGGCTGAAAAAGAGACGTCCAAGGCCACGGCTAGGCCCCTTATTTGGATATGGAAAGGGCCTTACTCCTATTTGAGGACCCTTTTGCAAAATTGGTGTGCCCGACTGTGTTCAGGAAAACATGGTCTACATGCGATCTAACCAGCAGTCTTTAAAGGGCTGGAAGCCACCACCAAAAAGGTAACTTTGTTAAAAAAATACTTACCCAAATGTGGAGCTGGGAGGAGTAAGAGTGCTCCTCTCAGCTTCACCATAGCGCTGACGACCAGTCGGCTCAGCACCCTCTGGATCACCCCCTCCCTCTCCTGATAATCCCCTCCCCCCTCTCCCGATCACTTCTCCCCGTCTCCCAATCACTTCCTTCCCTCTGCCAATCATCCCCCTCCCCCCTGATCACTTCCCCCTATCCTGATTGCCCCCCTCACACAATATTGCCTCCCTCCCTCCCAATCACTAACCCCCTCCCTCTTCTCCCGTTCAATGCCCCCCCAACCTCCCGGACCTACCTGAGGGCTGATGCTGGCGACGCAGCAGCCCAAAATCCAATGCCAATTCGCCGGCAAGCTGCCTGGGGATGCCCAGAATGTGTCTACCGCTAACAAGGCCACACTTAACACAAACCACAAAATTTCAGCAGCGAACCCAATGAGACAATCGACGATCCGGAACAGCAGACAGAGGGATCCGCGGTACAGCAACCGAAGAGGAAAGAGTCAAACTGGACTCCTCCAGAGGGTCACTGCCCTCAGCTGGACATGTATGCTCAAGCTGTCAGGAAATGTGTCAATGCCAGATTCATCAGCCGCACTCAGAAGACAGTCCAGAATATCACCCGAGCACAACGCAACGCCATCAACGCTCTCAAGACCAACCGCAACATCGTCATCAAACCAGCGGACAAAGGAGGAGCCAAAGTCATACAGAACAGAACGGACTATTGCAAAGAAGCATACCGACAACTGGACAACCAGGAACACTACAGACGGTTACCCGCAGACCCGACCAAAGAACACACCCACCAGCTCAACAAACTGATCAAGACCTTCGATCCAGACCTTCAAAGCATCCTACGCACTCTCATCCCACGTACTCCCCGCGTGGGAGACTTCTACTGCCTCCCAAAGATACACAAAGCCAACACACCCGGACGTCCTATCGTATCAGGCAACGGAACCCTGTGTGAGAACCTCTCTGGATACATCGAGGGCATCCTGAAACCCATCGTACAGGGAACCCCCAGCTTCTGTCGCGACACTACAGACTTCCTACAAAAACTCAGTACCCACGGACCAGTTGAACCAGGAACACTTCTCACCACGATGGACGTCTCGGCACTCTACACCAGTATCCCCCACGATGACGGCATCGCTGCGACAGCATCAATACTCAACACCAACAACAGCCAATCTCCGGACGCCATCCTACAACTCATCCGCTTCATCCTGGATCACAATGTCTTCACCTTCGATAACCAGTTCTTTACCCAAACACAAGGAACAGCCATGGGGACCAAATTCGCACCCCAATACGCCAACATTTTCATGCACAAGTTCGAGCAGGACTTCTTCACTGCACAAGACCTCCAACCAACACTATACACCAGATACATCGACGACATTTTCTTTCTATGGACCCACGGCGAAGAATCACTGAAGAGACTACACGATAACATCAACAAGTTCCATCCCACCATCATGCTCACCATGGACTACTCCTCAGAATCAGTTTCTTTCTTGGACACACGAATCTCCATCAAAGACGGGCACCTCAGCACCTCACTCTACCGCAAGCCCACGGACAACCTCACGATGCTCCACTTTTCCAGCTTCCACCCTAACCACGTCAAAGAGGCCATCCCCTATGGACAGGCCCTGCGAATACACAGGGTCTGCTCAGACGAGGAGGAACGCGATGGACACCTACAGACGCTGAAAGACGCCCTAGTAAGAACGGGATATGACGCTCGACTCATCGATCGACAGTTCCGACGGGCCACAGCAAAAAATCGCATAGACCTCCTCAGGAGACTAACACGGGACGCAACCAACAGAGTACCCTTTGTCGTCCAGTACTTCCCCGGAGCGGAGAAACTACGCCATGTTCTCCGCAGCCTTCAACATGTCATCAATGACGACGAACACCTCGCTATGGCCATCCCCACACCTCCACTACTCGCCTTCAAACAGCCACCCAACCTCAAACAGACCATCGTTCGCAGCAAATTACCTAGCTTTCAAGAGAACAGCGTCCACGACACCACACAACCCTGCCGCGGTAACCTCTGCAAGACATGCCAGATCATCGACACAGATACCACCATCACACGAGAGGACACCACCCACCAGGTGCATGGTTCATACTCCTGTGACTCGGCCAACGTTGTCTACCTCATACGTTGCAGGAAAGGATGCCCCAGAGAATGGTACATTGGCGAGACCATGCAGACACTGCGACAACGGATGAACGGACACCGCGCAACAATCGCCAAACAGGAGGGTTCCCTCCCAGTCGGGGAACACTTCAGCAGTCAAGGACATTCAGCCACCGACCTTCGGGTAAGCGTACTCCAAGGCGGCCTTCGAGACACACGACAACGCAAAATCGTCGAGCAGAAATTGATAGCCAAGTTCCGCACCCATGAGGACGGCCTCAACCGGGATCTTGGGTTCATGTCACGCTACACGTTACCCCACCAGCGAACAAATGTTATCTGTTTTTAATATAACGGGTCAGTTGCTGTCTTTTCTATGTTTCTACCTCTCTATCTCTGTTTTTTTTTTGTTTGTTGTTTTTTTTGGTGATTTCTATATTCTGAGACCTGGCAGGTAACACCTGTCTGTCTGCACACTGATTGCCTTGGCAACGGGCAGTTGAAAAAACTGTCTGTTATCACCAAGCATTGTTCTGTGAATTATAAATGCGACTTCATTTCGAGGACTTCATTTCCACATCGTTCACCTGAGGAAGGAGGTAGCCTCC
This sequence comes from Heptranchias perlo, assembly GCF_035084215.1. Taxonomy (NCBI): domain Eukaryota; kingdom Metazoa; phylum Chordata; class Chondrichthyes; order Hexanchiformes; family Hexanchidae; genus Heptranchias; species Heptranchias perlo. Next base: position 15,082,024 of record NC_090332.1, on the reverse strand, counting down.
GAAAGCTTGTGAATTTAAAATAAAATTGCTGGACTATAACTTGGTGTTGTAAAATTGTTTACAATTGTCAACCCCAGTCCATCACCGGCATCTCCACATCACACTTAAATGAGGCCAGTGTCCCAATATTGGGTGTGCCTTGGGCCTACCCATTCCAGCGGAAGCATTGTTCCCTGTGCCTAGTTCGCGCTGCCAGCGCAAACCAATTTCTAGGAATCTTAAATGGTTGAGTTAAAACATTCCCACTTGGGAGTTTCAAGCTTCAAATGACTTAGTTCACCTGCAGCGAGCAGAATCCTTATACAGTGCTGTGCAGAGGGAATAACTAAAAATTTTAAAAATCAACCTGAGTGAGTAGAGAAGCAATTTTACAATAATGAGACGGTCAACCGCACGGCCAATAATGGATTTTGCAGTGACTTAAGTACAGATACATCAGTTCATATTAAGATGCTTCTGTGTAGGAAGAGAGCGAGTCAGAAGACCCATGGCTAGTTTTCATTATGATCGCATAATGATGCATTTCAATGCAATGAGCAATATGTCCTTGTATTTGTCAAGCGAAAGAAAAAGAACTTGTGTCAAACACTTTTTTCATGAAGATGTTGCCTCTGTGTAATGGAATGAATTTGGAAATAACTGTGCACACTCTTAATTTGTCTGATTTGTGTGAAAATTGAACCATCAATGCAATGAAAGAAAAAAACCTCAATTAATATAGCACCTTATCGTGTCATGCTTTACAGTCAATATTTTACTTTTGAAGTGCAGTCATTGTTATTATGTAGACAAACATAAAACGCATTAAAATAATGCACTTTTGGAGTAAGAGAAGTGTGCTTCTCTCTACATAACTAGAATTTGGCTAACTGTATCAGCAGGAAAGATTTCCAATTTTTTAGGTTTCAGTCACAACACATTCTTGAAACTGCTGAGCAGATAACGAAAAAGACCATCTATTTTTCAACCTGGTTTAACAGTTGTCACAACAAAACCAGAAGACAGTTGTTACAATGAATGTGGAGTAACAATGTCACAACAAACCTGACTCAACAGTTGTCACCACCAACTTGGTTTAACAGTTGTCAGTACAAACCTGGTTTAGCATGAGTCCAAATCACTATGCCTCAAAATAGTTTGATAATAGAGTATTCTTGCTCTACAGTGGTCTGCTACATTGGGCCAGATTTTGCTATAGCAGGGCATCTAACGGTGTCTGCCATTGATTAGACTTTCCCCTGCACTCTTTACAGGGCATCTGGGACCTGAGTGAACAGGGCAACCAACAGGGTATCTCCTTAACCCATGAGATTTAAGGATTGGGAAATAAACAGCAGAAGGACTGAGAAGGAGGGTGAATTAAAGGAGTTCAATTCAATGTCAAATCAGGTACAGAAAGAGAAATAAAGAGAAGGAAGGAAAGACTGGATTAAGAGAAAAAAGTGACAGTAATGAAAAGTGAGAAAAATAATATATTAATTTAAAAACAGACATTCTTAAAATTTCCCTGAAAAATTTAAAACCTGAAGGAATGAGACTCCACACTTGTAATAGTTCATTTTCAGTGCCAGAGAAGTTGATTGGCAGTAATTAACAATTATCACATGGTTAAAAGTGTCATCTACCTTGGAGATCAAGTATACAAGGCTCAATCAGAGATAAGTAAAATCAATAGAAATACACTAATGGGCCTGAAATGCATGGCAGAAACGTGAGAAAATAGTGTGACAAGAAGTGTTACACATAGAGAAAGTGTGCACCGGATGCAAGATTTTAAATATTTTACTAGTGGATCTCCCACTGTTGTCTACTTACCTCCTAGACCTACTAGCTACATATCTAACCTGGGTGCTACTGTGGAAACAAGCCTGAGGCATCTACGGCCTTCAAATCGTTATTTTTTAATTTAAAAATGACTTTTAGATTTTTTTTAATGGACCACTGTGCATTCCTGCCACTTCGGATTCTCACTATCGCACCACAATTTCCCCCCCAACCCCTCACGTCCTGCCACCACTTTCACACATTCTCACCGCCAACCCATTCCTGCCCTCCTCCCGGTTCCCAGCACCAACATTAGGCACCTCCTTCATCCATTTTGCCTTTCTTAACCCAAGGGCATTGAAGCCCTACCATTGCCCTGTGTGAGGTAAGTTAACTCAATACAGGGGTCGTCCTGGTCCATATCACATAATTTATACGTGGTCAGATTTGAATATTTGGCTTTATGCTCTTGCAATAATAAGACAGTGATACTATCAGTTAGATGTCTTGCTTTTACAGAGCACAATCTATATAAAGAGCACATGAAAGTGAACCATTTTGCAAAATACTTTGCTTGCAGCCAAAAGATTGGGCTCAATTTTGAAATGGTGGCGGGTTGGCAGCGGGGGGGGGGGTATGGTGTGGTGAAGGTGCGCGTGGCAAACCCAAATAAAAAAACCTACCTTTTCCGACGCGATCGCGATGTAATTGACGATGATTAAAGTTGTTTCCAGGTCCGGGCCCAGCAGCCAGCCTGATTGACAAGCTGGCTACCGACGGGAACTGCAATGCTGAGGGGGGGAGAGAAGGAGAGAGAGCAAGAGGTCATCCGGCACTGGAACAGAGAGTGGAGGGCACGGAAGATCAGAGGGGAAAGGGGAAGATCGAGGTGGGGGGGGCGGAGAGTGTAAGATAGGAGAGAAACATCGGGGGGGAGGAGAAGGGGAGGTCAGAGAGGGACATCGGGGGCTGAGATGGACAGCAGAGAGTGACATTGTGGGCTGAGAGGGAGAGGGGAACCCCGAAGTCGGCGGGTTGGAACCGGCTTCCAAACCCGCTTGGGATTTTCGACATTTTCGCAGCCCCCACCCCCTCGCCCCCAGCAACCCGCAATTTGATTTTAAAATTGAGCTCATAGAATCTAGAACAAGACCCAACAACATATGCTGCTAAAAAGTACAACTTTACATGCCCTTTAATTTTCCATTTTCCAATTCATTGGTCACTAAAGCATGAAAATACAATTCCAGTAGCTTCTTTATTAAAAGCACGAATCAATACAAAAATTGAAGAAATTAAACAACAAGGAACAGCAAATTGATCTTTACATCACAGTTGTATACATTTTATTGGTTCTATTTTCTATGTACTACGCAAGCGTTGAATAAACACGTACATAACTGGTATCAGCTGTATGGCAAAATAATAGAGTAAATCGTCAACATTCACCATCCAGTGCCAAATTTCTATAGCCTGTTCAATTCAACACAACAGAAATAGAGAGTTGTATATCCAAGTTTGTAGATGACACTTAATTAGGAGGGACAGTAAGTTATGTGAATGGGAGCAGGACGTTGCAAAGGAACATTAACCGATTAAGTGAGTGGGTAAACTGTGGCAGATGGAGTCCAATGTGGGCAAGTATGAGGTCATTCACTATGGACCCAAGAAAGATAAATCGAGAGTATTTTCTAAATGGTGAGTAAATAGGAACTGTAGAGGAGCAAAGAGATTTGAGAGTCCAAGTAACACAAATCATGTGTAACACAAATCAACACTCAGGTACAAAATGCAATCAAAAAGGCTAATGGAATGTTGGTCTTTACCTCAAGGGGGCTGGATTACAAAGGGGAGAAAGTTATGCTTCAGTTGTATAGAATCTTGGTCAGACCCTGTCTGGTGTACTGCATTCAGTTTTGGGCACTGCAGCTCTGGAAGGATATACTGGCTTTGGGAAGGGATGCAGCAAAGATTCACCAGATACCGGGGCTTAGAGGGTTAAATTATGAGGACAGGTTGCATAAACTTGGCTTATATTCCTTTGAGCATAGAAGATTGAGGAGTAAATACAGAGAAACTATTTCCTCTGGTGAGGGAATCAAGAACAAAAGGACATAATCTTAAAATTAGATATAGGCCATTCAGGAGCGAAATCAGGAGGCACTTTTTTCACACAAAGATTAGTAGAAATCTGGAACCTCCCCTAAAAATTGTGTGGGTGCTAGGACAAGACTTTCAAGGCTGAAATAGATAGATTTTTGTTAGGTAAGGGTATCAAGGGATAGGGAGCAAAGTATGGTATATGGAGTTGAGGTGTAGATCAGCCATGATCTACACCTCAACTCCAGATACCTTACTTTGCATCAGTATTTACAGTAGAAAAAGAGGATAGCATGCCGGAAATCCCAAGAAAACTAATACTGAATATTGACAGGGACTCGATAAAATTAACATAAGTAAAGCAACAGTAATGAAGAGTGACAAATACCCAGGACCAGATGGTTTCCATCCCAGGGTTTTAAAGGAAGTAGGTGAGCACATTGCGGATGCCCTAACTATAATCTTTCAAAGTTCTCTAGATTCAGGAACTGTCCCTCTAGATTGGAAAATTGCACATATCACTCCACTTTTTAAGAAAGGAGAGAGGGAAACCGGGGAATTATAGACCAGTTAGCCTAACATCTGTTGTGGGGAAAATGCTGGAGTCTATAATTAAGGATAGGGTGACTGAACACCTCGAGAATTTTCAGTTAATCAGAGAGAGCCAGCATGGATTTGTGAAAGGTAGGTCATGCCTGACAAACCTGATTGAATTTTTTGAAGAGGTGACTAAAGTAGTGGACAGGGGAATGTCAATGGATGTTATTTATAAGGTCACACATAAGAGACTGTTAGCTAAGATAGAAGCCCATGGAATCGAAGGAAAAGTACGGACTTGGTTAGGAAGTTGGCTGAGCGAAAGGCGACAGAGAGTAGGGATAATGGGAAGGTACTCACATTGGCAAGATGTGACTAGTGGAGTCCCGCAGGGATCTGTCTTGGGGCCTCAATTATTCACAATATTTATTAACGACTTAGATGAAGGCATAGAAAGTCTCATATCTAAGTTTGCCGATGACACAAAGATTGGTGGCATTGTAAGCAGTGTAGATGAAAACATAAAATTACAAAGCGATATTGATAGATTAGGTGAATGGGCAAAACTGTGGCAAATGGAATTCAATGTAGACAAATGTGAGGTCATCCACTTTGGATCAAAAAAGGATAGAACGGAGTACTTTCTAAACGGTAAAAAGTTAAAAACAGTGGATGTCCAAAGGGACTTAGGGGTTCAGGTACATAGATCATTGAAGTGTCATGAACAGGTGCAGAAAATAATCAAGAAGGCTAATGGAATGCTGGCCTTTATATCTAGAGGACAAGAGTACAAGGGGGCAGAAGTTATGCTGCAGCTATACAAAACCCTGGTTAGACCACACCTGGAGTACTGTGAGCAGTTCTGGGCACCGCACCTTCGGAAGGACATATTGGCCTTGGAGGGAGTGCAGCGTAGGTTTACTAGAATGATACCCAGACTTCAAGGGTTAAGTTACGAGGAGAGATTACACAAATTGGGGTTGTATTCTCTAGAGTTTCGAAGGTTAAGGGGTGATCTGATCGAAGTTTAAAAGATATTAAGGGGAACAGATAGGGTGGATAGAGAGAAACTATTTCCGCTGGTTGGGGATTTTAGGAGTAGGGGGCACAGTCTAAAAATTAGAGCCAGACCTTTTAGGAGCGAGATTAGAAAACATTTCGACACACAAAGGGTTGTAGAAGTTTGGAACTCTCTTCCGCAAACGGCAACTGATACTAGCTCAATTGCTAAATTTAAATCTGAGATAGATAGCTTTTTGGCAACCAAAGGTATTAAGGGATATGGGCCAAAGGCAGGTATATGGAGTTAGATCACAGATCAGCCATGATCTTATCAAATGACGGAGCAGGCACAAGGGGCTGAATGGCCTACTCCTGTTCCTATGTTCCTATGATCTAATTGAATGGCTGAGCAAGCTCAACGGGCTGAATGGCCTACTCCTGTTCCTAATGCTCCTATGACTCCCTCGTTAAATGAGATGAATGACTAATCGCACAGTAAGAACAGCACTTGAAATGTTAGATCATGATTTAATTAAAAAGAAATTGCAATGTGGGTCAAAGTTTTAAATAAAGCGTGGACTTTGGGGATAACCATCGTATGAATGTTTCCTAAAGCAAAGTATGCTTCTCTATGTTCTACTGGGATTCTGTGATGTACAGTAGGTCTGCTCAACTGATTATTAGATAGTGGAGTTTGACCCGAATTCCCTTTGCTTTGGGATATACTCTATTAATATATAAAGAAGGCATCACAGATAATACCTTAAAAACATTTACACATCTGTTAAAATAATGAAAACTCCAGAGGCCGGCACCTTACCCACAGACAAAACAACCAGAATTCTATCTTGTTTGTTTACTTTCACTGGAGGTGTGCAGGCCCCAAAAATCTGGAGGGCAATGCATCTGAATGTAAATGCTGAGACGCATCAACCCGTCACCTCCACCGCTGACTCAGCCAAAGTTCATTGGGCTGGGTGGGGGTTGGGTGGTCCCACAGCTTACATGACCTTGGCAGATTGGGGGCTGCTATAAAACTTGCCTAAAAAAATTTCGGGTCCTGATCTTCTGGGTCAGACCTGGATCTTTACGTGGGCCACATCACCGGCAGCTCATCGGGTACTTTGCCTAAGCTCAGCAGGTGTACCAGCGCAAAACATGATAACTAAGTCTAGGGTACAGAAACTCCAACATTCAGTGCAGTATTGATCTGGATGCTGCATTATTGAAGGTGCCATCCTTTCAATGAGATGTTAAACCAAGTTCTTGTCTACTTCGTCATGTGGGCATTAAGGCTATAAGAAGAATGTTCTGGAAGCATGAAATAAAATGGGCTGAATGGCCGTCTTCACCCAAATTTATATCGCACTGAGTACTACTAGATCAAATAATGTACATTCAATATAAAGTATTCAAACTTCCAGAGTGTGCTGAGATATCTAATAATCAGTAACATTTGGCATACATACATACGCATATACAAAAAATTCCAGACAGGAAAAAACCTACTGGTCAATCTAGCCTGTCCCATACAGTCATCGTGCCTTATGCTTCACTATTAAAACATTCCCTACCCATCCTGGCCTACGTAACCTCCTGGGAGAGACAAAAAACAGATAAAAGCCCAAGGCCAATTAGGGAAAAAAATCTGGAAAATTTTCCCTCCTCCCCCTTCCCAAGAGATCTTACATCGAGAGACATAACAAAGTGAAGGGCTTCAGGGATAACATTTCAGAGTGTGGGGCCTGAGACAGCTCAATCCTCTGCAGCCGAAGGTGCAGCAGAGAGCAGGTAAGCAAAGGAGACCAGAATTGGAAAAGTGGCGGGCATGTGCAGAAGTGTAGGGCTGAATGAGGTTGCAGACCTAGGGCGGGGCGAGGCGATGGGTGAAGACAAGGATTTTGAAATTGTTAAGTACGGGGATAGGGAGCCAATAAGTTGGCAAACACAGGGATGATGGAGAGTGAGACTTAGAATGGGATAGGATATAGGCAGCAGAGTTTTGAATGATTTGTGAAGGGCAGAACTAGGGAAGCCAGCAAGAACTTTGGAGTAATTGAGTTTGGAGGTGACAAAGACACGGATAAGTATTTCAGCAACAATGAGGGTGAGGTAGGGGTGGAGGCAGACAACATTGCAGAGGTTTTGGTGATAGCTAGCATGTAGATTTTGAAGCTCAGCTGAGGGTCAAACAAGACACAGGGCTGCACACTGTTGGGCTCAGTTTGAGTAAACTGTCAGGGAGAGGGAAGGAGTCAGGAGCAAAAGCGTGAAGCCTTTGGTGGGAGTTACGTCATATTCAGCAAGAATAAAAAAAGTTACAAATTCATTTAAAGGTATGAAATGTATTAATTATTAAGAATAACCTGAGCAAAATATATTTAAACTAAAATGACTGACACTCACTACCAATGATCTGTACATCTGAATTTGCTTCTATGATGGTCAAGCAGATTTCTGGCAGTATTGGAACAGAGGGAGGGGAGATGGGGCTATACACAAGGCATCCATTTCTGCCCAGTTGGTCAGTTTATCATCTTCCCTGGTGGTCTGATGTGGGGATGGGGGGGGGTACATCTCTGACTTGAGTCACAAACTTTGTGTAATGGAATTCTTTCCAGACCACAACTTGCAATGGTCTGAATAGATCACCCCACATTTACACGGTTACTGTATGTCAACTGCAATGTAGTTTATCCTCAGCAGACAAAAAAATGTACTGGGAATTAATTAACTGAAAATAGAATGGTCTTAATGTTAATCTTGTTCAAATAGGTCTGTATAAGCAAAGTTTATTTTCAAAGAGCTCACAACAGTATATATACACAACAGCTGCACCAACTCGTCTGAAAAAAATATTGGTGTGAATTTGCTACACTTCATTGGAGTTCCAATGAGATCAAATTCAGATCAAATTCCAGATAAACACAATCCTTTATGTTTTTTTATTGTGGGCTTCCCCAAGTCAGTTCGCGTGCCAGGAGATAGTAAATGAGATGGCCGACTCGTGCTGACAAGTTAAATCAACCGGTGGTTTGCGTCAGGCATTTACAGTAGGAACCTCAGCCACCAGTATAACAACGTCAGACAAAACCAAGGAAAGGGGTAAGAGTTTATCCTTGGAAATCTGATTGAAGTAAATATCTCTGCACCGTTTCTGCATTTCTTTCCAAATTTGCAACAAATGAAGATTTCCAGCACAGGTATAAATGGGGCTTTCATGTTCAAAACAGTATGGTAGATTGCAGGAAATTATTGGCACTTGTGATTTTGCTATCAGGGAACTGTACAGTTACATATTGTTGTACATCACCATTACAGCAACAGCAACAATGGACTTTTATGTAGCCTGTTAAACTTCCACCACCTGAATATTTATTTCCTTCTTGTTTCCTTTATCTTGAATCCAATTTTCCGACCAATTAGCTCTCCAAAAGTAAAAGACAATATTGCACAAAAGATAATTCATTCACTGAAATCCTCCAGTGATAGAATATTTTTCACAGAGATGACTGCAGCTAGCTTGCTGCACCCGCATGCTCACTATCAGCCTTTTACACCAGCACACTGCTTCTTCTGATCAATCAGATTACATAAGAATACTGCAGATCTCTGCAGAGAAGTAATCCCAGTCCTGTCTAGCAACAAAAAAAACACAGGATCCTTTTTCTGTTCTTTTTTCTTCAATCTGTTTTGTTTCCTTACACCATTAAAATACAATTGAAATTGTGCGGTGTGATGTCAGTAATGAACATGTTATTGCATTCATATAAAATTCTTCTCTATTTTAACAAAGGTATTAATCAATGGGCCTGAATTTGTTGAAAACTTGCACCATGGTAATTCGCATCTATGGCATTCACATTATTATGGTGCAAAAATTCCAGGAAATTATGGCGTGAGTGACTTCTGCCATTACATACGTCACGCCTTAATTTGCTAGCACACTTGCCGAAAATGTTGAACAGCTAATTATCATTGCTCCACCCACCCCCCCCACAAAAATCAATGGCGAGATCAAGTTTGCTGAATTAACGCCACTGTGATCACCACAGCCACTCAGAATCAGTAAAGTATTCAATCGCTCAGCAGGTTGTCGGAGGGCAACATTTTTATTGACTTGTTCTAGGAACGTCATTGAAATCTTCAACCTCAATTGAGTTATAAAATAAGTGTTTTTACTGCCATGTTCTGATTTTCCCCCAATTGATATAATTTTTATATTAATAATTATTGATCTTGTGCATTGATTGGTCTTAAGCATTGATTGCAACCGGTAATGAAATATGGCTAGGAATCACACGTTGCTCAGGAGACAACCTTATTCATACGGGTCCCTTCTTTGCACCGTTTTATATATTGTTTCAGTACAAACTCATCAATCAAATTAAACCCAACATGGACATTCTGTCCATACATACTTCGACCTATTCCTAGATCAGATCAGAGCCATTGTTCCTAAATGCCTCTTAAATAACGGGCCAGATTTTGCTGGAGTGGGGCATCTCGCTGCGTGCCCCATTAGTTAAACTTGTTCATGCATGTTTAGGTTTTAAAATTTTTTGCCCACAAAGTTGCTGCAAGTGCGAACTGATAACAGCGCGGCAAGGGTAACAGGCCATCAGGGTTTGGTGAACAATGGGACAGTGCATCTCCTCAATCAATGAGCTTTAAGGATTGAGAAATAAACAGAGCAAGGACTGAGAAGGAGGGTGGATTCGAGTGGGTGAATTCAATGCCATATCAGGTACAGAAAGAGAAATAAAGAGAGGGAAAGATTGGATTAAGAGGGACAGAAAAAAAGAGACAAAAGAAAAGTAAGAAAAAAATGTATAAGTTTAAAATTTGACATTTTTAAAATCTCCTAAAACAATTCACAACCTGAAGGAATGAGACTCCACACTAAAAACTGTTCACTTTCTGGGCAAGACAGGCAATCATTAACAATTATCACATCATTAGAAGGGTACTTCTGCTGATAATTACTATACTTAACTTTCTGTGGTGAGTTTAATGGACAATTAATGTGCAAATGCAGCAACTTCATGAAACTCACGCAGAGGTTTTCATGAAGTTAACGGCGGAGCAGGACAAATCAGCCAGCAACTTGTGGCGATTCACAATTCACAGGGTGTCACTTCATCGCTACAAGTTTCTGGCTGATTTGCACGTTAATAACAATGTGTGTCATTCAGCCGCCCATATTCTTTCAGCAAAATCTGGCCCCACAAGTGTTTTTCCGTTCTGTGTTGGGCCCCAGTACCTTGGCTGCACTGCTCCCGATCCGCCACTATGCTCACTGTGGTGTATACTAATTATTTTTCCAGCAGATTGTGATATGAATTCGTCACTGGAGGATCAGGGAGCACAATGGTCTAACTTAATGGCATTCGTCGCTAATATCACCATTACGGTGAATTCCAGGCCATTGTCATTTTAAACATCTTAAAACTGTCATTTAAATAGCAAACAAGGAAATTTCATTTGATTATATTAACACATTCAATGCTAATATTGCATTGTGTGAGTTGAAGCCCTAAAAATATTAGTTCACACATTAGCTAACTGAGAAAATCTTCAATTCTTTATTTGTCAGGGATCATAGCTTGTCTCAATGTACTTCACATCCAGTGAATTCATTAATTCATTTTCTTTAGGCGTAGTCGCTGTTGTTATGTAGGCAAATGTGGTAGTCAATATGTGCACAGCAAGATCCCACAAACAGCAAATTAAATAAATGCACAGTTAACCTGTTTTTGGTGGTGTTGGTTGAAGGAAGAACGTCAGTCAGGAGAACTCCCTGCTCTGTTTGAAAAAGTGCCACATGACCTTGAACATTCATCTGAACATGTCGGCAGGACTTCAGTTTAACATCTCATCTGAAAGATGGCACCTCTGACAATGCAGAGCTCCCTCAGTGTTTCATTGGAGCGTGAGCCTAGATTATGTGCTTGTCCAATTACTGTTGCTTCCTTATCTCTGACAATTGTCAGCCACTTCACTATGGCCTCCTGCACCTCGTGATCGTCCTCCTCACATTTTCCTGATGATGCCACCACCTTAACTCACTGCTCCACAATTTTTCCTTTGTTTCAGAAATCGCGCACATGCAGTAAGCTTGAATTCTTCTCCAATATCTTTGCAAGTTTTGATGGGTGACCCATTGCTTAGATTACTTCTACTTTTGCTGATAAGACAGTGCTGTTGTCTTGCACTCCCTCTTCATCATTGCAGTTTAAGTTAATAGGAATGGCTATAGCAGGCAGAAGACAGTTTCACTGGCTGGGCAGTGTATTGATTGAGAGGAGGCTTTAGGTGGAAAACACTGTCCTTTTGCATTTCATCTCCGCCATCACAGTTTGTTAAGCCAATGGTATGCAGAACAACAGAAGTGGGCAGGAACCAAATTTATTGGTCAGGTGGTACAATGATTGACAGGAGGCTTTAGCTGGAACATTTTCATTGACCAACCAGTTTATTACAAAGTATAACGACCTTCCAGAAGATTGCAGCACAGGTTAGAAACAGCCAGAAACGCACATTAATGGGACAAAATGGATTGTTGCAAATGGGTTTTCTCTTCATTTTATTTGTCTGCGTGATTTTACCTTCACGTGTATTGCATTTAAATTGTAACCAAGACGAGTAGATGGAGTTAAGATGCAGATGCAGATGTGGAACAGACTCGAAGGGCTGAATGGCCTACCCCTGTTGCTATGTTCCTTCTTTGTATCATTTAAATTAATGAGCTATAAACAGGGTTTCATTAAAGATGGGCTGGTACTAAGTGGGGTCTACTGTATTGTCTCCGCTGTAGAAATTCTGTTGTCACGCATTGTAAAACCATATTCTGCATTTGTCTAACCAGGAGGAGGTTGCTTACCAGGAGAGTTGTTTTCAACCTCAGTTGACGCCTGTATGATACTGGGGTTTCTACACTATATCTGTACATATAGTGGTAATGTAGTTTTGATCCCAAATCCATCCAGAAGGTGGTCCAGTGTGGAATACTATTATATTGGTTCCAAATACATTGTAGCTACCATTTATACATACAAGCACATCTCACCCATTCCCTCCTACCTCCCCCCTGGGCAGTAAAATATGGAACTCAGGGGTACAGTATAGCAGCTGACTGGGGAATTAATTGCAGACATGTTCGGGGTCCACCACTGATTTTGAGGTTTGTATGCGCACAATTGGTGACTGATTCAAAACAACATCTACAATTCATCCAGCAATCCGTTGTTCTGTCTATAAGAGTACAGAAATGTTCTCACTGCTGCATTCTTTTGCACCATGATTGTTACACTTATACAATAAAAGTGCTGTATGCCTGTGAGCCCTAGCAGAGAGGGCTGATGTCAATAGGAATATATATGCACAAGCAAGAAGGAATGTAAAAGACAGATAGAAATCCTGACAGTCTGGGTGATGCAATGGGTTCAAACACAATCTTTTTACCACTGGAACCCATATTGAAATTCAGCCTAGGCTAATGAGATGAAAGTTTCCTATCTCTGCTTGCTGTGAGGTCTCTAAATGAAATGAATTGGAGAAACCTCAACCCAATTATCAGTGGATGAGTCCAAAGCAGCAAAATACAACTTTAGCAGTCGATGGGCAATTAAGGTCATAAACATGACTGATGCGAATAACAGAACTGCCACATTTGTGCAGCAAGGCACACTATTTTTTTGTATTTGTTCAAGCTGGCACGGCCAGCATTTATTGCCCATCCCTAATTGCCCTTGAGAAGGTGGTAGTGAGCTGCCTTCTTGAACCGCTGCAGTCTGTGTGGTGAAGGTTCTCCCACAGTGATTGCCATTTCAAAGGGCAATTAAGAATCAACCACATTGCTGTGGGTCTGGAGTCACATATAGGCCAGACCAGGCCAGATGGCAAGTTTCCTTCCCTAAAGGACATTAGTGAACCAAATGGGTTTTTATGACAATCCGGTAGTTTCATGGGCAGCATTACCGATACTAGTTTTTTTATTCCAGATTTTATTTAATTAATTGAATTTAAATTCCCCAGCTGCCGTGGCGGGATTTAAACTCATGACTCCGGATTATTAGTCTAGGACTCTGGATTACCAGTCCAGTAACATAACCACTATGCTACTGTACCCTCCTCATTTCTAAAGATGATGTTGAGACAAGTTGTTAGGTCAGTATACAGGAGTTTTGCTCTGCATCCGACCAATACCACACTAGCCCAGGAGTCCATTATCCTTAACAGTGCATTTTTTTGCGTATAAAAATAGTGGGAAAATGTTCTGACATGCCTCAGCGAGATGAGCACAAAATTAATTACCTCCTCAACAAACGGCAAGACATAAACCAATCATAAGAAAATGATTAAATCCATTATTTTCTTTCATAATTAACGCAGTCCTAGATCAGAAGGAGTAATTAACTCTGTAACGGTCAATGGCCTTGGAAATTTTGAGGTAAATTCCAACAGCCCTATTTGCAATTCTGAAATAGTTGCACCAACCGTCATGTCATCTTTCACAGGATGAGCAACTACAGTGGAGATCATTATTAACGGTATCTTTAGTAATGAACAAGTTAAAATCCAATGTGGGAAACCCTGACGATGTAACATTTACTGTACTTCAAAACGTGTTTCATCCTGAAACATGCAATGCCTTTCTTAGTATAAAGTACTATTCATGTGTCTTACATCCGGCCTATGACACAATTTCACCGTTATGCACACAATACATTATTAAAAAGAAAGTCTTTGTTCCACATACTCGTGAAACAGTATTAACAAAGGTCAACATTTTCTCTTGTTGTCAACGATTCATAACACCTCAGTAAAAGGTCAGTTTCAACCTTCAAAGCACCTTGAAGGTTGAAACCTACAATCAAGAGCTACAGACCTTTGTCCGTGTACTTCATTAGGCCACTATATGCTCAAGTGGCAAATTAAACAGCTTTAACAGAGACAGCTCTTAGATTTGTCCAAATTGCATTTTACCAAAACTTCATCCTGTAACAGCAGGGACCAGTAATGACCACATTTCCTCTCCAAATAGCGCTTTGATTCGTGCATCTTAAAAGGGAGGAATCACTGCTTTGAGAGGAAAAACTCAGAACAGCCCATCTTTATTTCAGTCAGCAGGTCATTGTACCATCACTTTCAAGCAACGTGATGACACATTATTATTAACAAAGCTACTTTGTGTTGTAAATACCATCATCATATTACGTAATTACAGACACAATTAAAAAGCTATGTTATAACTTTTCAGTAACAATGACACTTCTTTAAATTTAGAAAGAAATGGTCCACAGTTGAAGTCATGGGCAGAAAGCAATGTTTTTTGAAGCTGGGAGGATAGTGAGACTATTCTTGAACATGGCTGAGTCCCTAGGTGATTTGCATGGAGGCATTACCCACAGTGCTTTACAAACAGGAAAGGTTCCTTTTAAAATAAAAACAGAAAATGCTGGAAATACTCAGCAAGTCAGGCAGCACCAGTGGAGAAAGAAACAGAGTTAACGTTTCAGGTCGAAGACCTTTCGTCAGAACTGGAAGAAGTTGAAGATTTTTAACAGTTTTTAAGAACAGAACCAGGCAAAGGGTAGGGGGGGAAGGAAGGGGAGGGGAGGAAAGAACAAAAGGGAAGGTCTCTGATAGGATGGGGGACAGGAGCGATTAAATGACAAAAGGGATGATGGTGCAAGGCAAGGAGGGTGGTAATGGGACAAGTAAAGAAACAAAAGATGGATCTAGAGGAGCTTTTTTTTTAAAAGCAGGACAAATCCAATCTGGCCAATTACCGCCCCATCAGTCTACTCTCAATCATCAGCAAAATGATGGAAGGTGTCGTCGACAGTGTTATCAAGCGGCACTTACTCACCAATAACCTGCTCACCGATGCTCAGTTTGGGTTCCGCCAGGACCACTCGGCTCCAGACCTCATTACAGCCTTGGTCCAAACATGGACAAAAGAGCTGAATTCCAGAGGTGAGGTGAGAGTGACTGCTCTTGACATCAAGGCAACATTTGACCGAGTGTGGCACCAAGGAGCCCTAGTAAAATTGAAGTCAATAGGAATCAGGGGGAAAACTCTCCAGTGGCTGGAGTCATACCTAGCACGAAGGAAGATGATACTGGTTGTTGGAGGCCAATCATCTCAGCCCCAGGGCATTGCTGCAGGAGTTCCTCAAGGCAGTGTTCTAGGTCCAACCATCTTCAGCTGCTTCATCAATCACCTTCCCTCCATCATAAAGTCAGAAATGGGGATGTTCGCTGATGATTGTACAATGTTCAGTTCCATTCACAACCCCTCAAATAATGAAGCAGTCCGAGCCCGCATGAGGCAAGACCTGGACAACATCCAGGCTTGGGCTGATAAGTGGCAAGTAACATTCGCGCCAGACAAGTGCCAGGCAATGATCATCTCCAACAAGAGAGAGTCTAACCACCTCCCCTTGACATTCAACGGCATTACCATCGCCGAATCCCCCACCATCAACATCCTGGGGGTCACCATTGACCAGAAACTTAACTGGACCAGCCATATAAATACACTGGCTACAAGAGCAGGTCAGAGGCTGGGTATTCTGCAACGAGTGACTCACCTCCTCACTCCCCAAAGCCTTTCCACCATCTACAAGGCACAAGTCAGGAGTGTGATGGAATACTCTCCACTTGCTTGGATGAGTGCAGCTCCAACAATATTCAAGAAGATCAACACCATCCAGGACAAAGCAGCCCGCTTGATTGGCACCCCATCCACCACCCTAAATATTCACTCCCTTCACCACCAGCGCACAGTGGCTGCAGTGTGTACCATCCGCAGGATGCAGTGCAGCAACTCGCCAAGGCTTCTTCGACAGCACCTCCCAAACCCGCGACCTCTACCACTTAGAAGGACAAGAGCAGCAGGCGCATGGGAACAACACCACCTGCACATTCCCCTCCAAGTCACACACCATCCCAACTTGGAAATATATCGCCGTTCCTTCATCGTCGCTGGGTCAAAATCCTGGAACTCCCTTCCTAACAGCACTGTGGGAGAACCTTCACCACACGGACTGCAGCGGTTCAAGAAGGCGGCTCACCACCACCTTCTCAAGGGCAATTAGGGATGGGCAATAAATGCCGGCCTCGCCAGCGACGCCCACATCCCATGAACGAATAAAAAAAAAGGAGCTGTAAATGGCAACAGCAGAACCATTACCAGCACCTGCTGTCTGAAAAAATGAGAGCAATGGTTATGATCCGAAAAGAGCGGGTAAGAAATAACTAAATTAAATAAACAGAAGGGAAAAGAAACAAAATTTTTTAAAAACTTTTTAATTTTAATTTTTTTTTAATGACCAAAAGCTATTAAAATAAGGAGTAATGAGTCTCCACATTTTTAAAAGTTAATTTTTAATTGTTTGGCTGTCATTAAGACTTAATGACTTAGTTTAGACTTAAAACTTAGTTTAGACCTGGTATTTTTAAGTGTACATGTTATGTGACGTAATTAGTTACTTTCCAGCTCGGCAGATCAGCAAGTTGGCACTTTTTCAATGACTTCACTGATTGCAGTCAGCGATATACCTTTAATTCGAAGCTGTCATATTGCCAGCGAACCAGGAGGAGCAAGTTCCGGATTTCTGTGTTTCACTGCGCATGTGCGAACATCGGAACTTGCTCCTCCATTTTGCCACTAAAAACAGTGGGGGCTGTTGAGTTCACCGTTCTTTTCCAAGCAATTTCTGCCCCAACATGTAAGGTTGTATTGCCCCAGTTTATCAGAGAGCATTGGAAGCAGGCAGCCACAGTTTTGACATGTGCTTACAATACTCCTGAATTAAGTGAAGATAAAACTCTGTGGATGCATAACCTGCCTGCCTGCTGCCTTGCTCAACTGGCCTCCAACAATTGGCGAAATTCCTAATCCTGGAAAAGAGTGGACAGAAGAGCCAGTTCTTTTCATCGATTCGAAATGTGAAGACATTCGATTACTTTTCGGGATTTGAGATTTAAAATAAAGTAATCTCTATAAAGTATGCAGGTGCAGGGCAGCCAATGCACACAACTCAAAGTGTAAGGAGACCACTTCAAGGTAGTCCAACTACCAACACCCCACCGCATGTTTGACAATAGTACCACATTTGTACCACATTATCACCAAATGTGTAGTTTGAATCAAATGGATGAAATGAGAATGGGTGGTGGACCTGATGAAATTTTCTCGCCTTTCCTTTTTTATTTTATATTATGTTTGCAACTTCGAAACCGCCCCTGAGCCCCGTAAAATTTACCTTTTAGACAAAAATCTGCACTATCCGTTGATTTAAATAAAATGTCATGCAAGTGGTGGCAGAAAGAAACAATGGCCAGGAATTTCCTCCAGAGCTGCTCACAGCTCAGCTGCCGCAATTTCGCCGGAAACCCCGATTTATGCATGTAAATCGGGTTTCCACCGCATTTATCCCAGAACAACTTTGTTACTAACATGAGTTGGGAGTAGAAATAATATAGAGGCAGGCCTGG
Organism: Heptranchias perlo; assembly: GCF_035084215.1. NCBI lineage: Eukaryota > Metazoa > Chordata > Chondrichthyes > Hexanchiformes > Hexanchidae > Heptranchias > Heptranchias perlo. Next base: position 15,064,114 of record NC_090332.1, on the reverse strand, counting down.
AGATGCCTAAGGAGGAGATAATTAGTACCAGCTGGGGTATTGCTGTGTTCTTTTGGACAGTGGATGATGCTGTTCTGGGACAACTTTCTACATCAGCAGAATTGCTCCAGTTATGAGTCAGGACCCAAAACAGTGGGCGTAAGAAAAGCACATTAAGAAAGAAAGATTTGCATTTATATAGCAGATCTCCCAGAGCACTTTACAGCCTTTGAAGTGAGGCACTGATGTAATGTATGAAACGCAGCAGCCAATTTGCGCACAGCAATGTCGCACAACAGGGATGTGATGATGACTAGAAATAATCTGTTTTAGTGATGTTGGTTGCAGATAAATATTGGCCAGGATACCAGGGAGAACTCCCCTGACCTTCATCAAATAGCAGGTAGGATCTTTTATATCCTCCTGAGAGGGCAGCTAGGGCCTCATTTTAACATCTCGTCTGAAAGGCAACACCTCCAACAGTACAACACTACCTCAGTACTACACTGAAGCATCTTACCTAGATTATGGGCCCGATTTTAGCACCCGCTATCGGGTGCGTTCTCGGCGGGGGGGCCTCGAAAATAGCGAAATCCAGGATCCCGAACAGATCCCGCCTCGATCCCGCCCACTTCCGGGTTCCCCGCTGACGCGCCGGCGTGCGCGCGCAGCCCCCGCTGGTGGGAATCCCGCAGGCAATTAAAGCCAGCGGGATGCCACTTGAGTGTATTTACTTAGCTATTTCAGGTCATTAACTGACCTGATTAAGGGACTATGTGGGATTTTGGATCAACATGGGACTGTTTCCCACACTGGGGGAAACACTCCCAGATCGAATGGACGTGTTGCAGCTGTCAGCCTGTGGCAGCTGCAAAGGTCCATTTGACAGGTTGTCGGGGGGGAGACCCTCACCCATCGCAGGAGGCCACTCTGTCACTTGGGACAAAGTTTGGCCTCCACCGCCCTCCTCCTGACAAGAAAAGTCACCAACCTGCACACTTACCCCAGGGTCCGGAGACATGGGACCCCCTCAGATGTACATCTTGCGGATGGGGGCCGCCGTAGCTGCAGTCATGACCTCCTCGGGGGGCGAACAGCATCACCAGCCTCACCAGCCTCGCCATCCACGCTGTCCACCTCTGACATGTGGAGCTCCACAACACATCCACCTGTACAGCAGGAGGGAGGGCTACCGCAGAGAGAGATGCGTCGCAGAGGGCACTACCCTCGCCACAGGGTCCACAGACCGAGGCTCAGCCTCCTGGACCTCTCTGAGCAGCAGTGCACACGGAGGCTCAGAGTCACTCGACAGGTAGCCGTGGACATCTGCAGCCTCTTTCATGCCGAGCTGCTCCTGGCTGGCCCGTGCACCATCTTCCTACCTGTCGCTGTCAAAGTCACCACTGCCCTCCCGAACTTCTCCTCCACAGCCTTCCAGGGTGCAACCGGGGACATCGCCGATGTCTCTCAGTCGTCTGCGCAGAAGAGCCCTGCAAATACACCTACACCCACTCTGCAGTGACACAATGGGTGGCATCAGTTGTGGGTCTTCATAGTGATACCCAGGAGCGGGCATTATTGCACAAACCGGACAGGATTCGCGAAGACATGGCAGTAGTGGTGCCAATAGAATGTGTGATGTGAGTTGTTCTGAAATTCAATAGAAGTAAGAACCATGACAAACCCTCAAACACCCTTGTGCATCCCCTTCATGCTCACGACACGTTTGCCTTACGCTGCCTACTGCACATATGTGATGCATGCCCTGTGGCTGCAGCACAGGTGGTGGCAGGTTGAGTGAGGCTGGCCGTGAGAGAGATGCACGAGAGGGTGAGTATGGGATAGAGCCATGAGATTGTATGAGGAATGGGTTGCGTGGTAGTGGCGGGGTGAGTACTGGCGAGGTGAGTAGGTGCAGGTAAGATGAGGATGGGCTTTGAGTGAGTATGAGGGGTGATGTGACAGAGTAGTGTTGGCAGTGCCGAAGGAGATGTGGGGTGGGGGCAGTGATGTGGCAGACGGAGTGTAAGGGAAAGACTACGTGTACTCACTGTGGCTGACCTACTGAGGTCATTGGACCGCCTCCTGCACTGTGTGCAGGTGGGCGATATGTTGGTGGCGCAGGTGACCCCCTCTGCCACCTCGAGCCAGGCCTTCCTGGTGGCAGAGGCAGGCCGCTTCCTCCCGCCCGCCGGGTGGAAGATCTCTGTCCTCCCCCTCCTCCTCACCCCATGTATTGATACCTGGGGTGAGGGATCATTAAACTGGGAGCAGCCTTCCCCTGGGCTGCTCCATGCAGTCATCTTTGCTATTTCTTGCAGCATCTGTCAGTGGAGGACTGCCCCTTTAAATAGAGCGCCTCCAGCTGACAGATCTTACTGCGCACGCGCAGTCCGCCCGACGCGCAGATCAGCAGCGGGGAACCCGGAGGAGCAGGTAAGTGGATCCAATTAGTGCGTTGCCTGCTGCGATCACGCGGGAAACCCAATAATTTCACCGGGCGCGTTACCAATGCGCCCGCTTGCCCATCCGCCGGTAAAATCGGGCCCTATATGTTCAAGTGTCTGGAGTAGGACTTGAACTCACAGCTTTATGACGCAGAAGCAAACGTGCTACCACTGAACCACAACTGACACCGATACTAAACTGAGGATATTTCTTACCAAGTATGAGATTTGTGATCCTTTTTTTTCCTTTTAATTATATGGATGGGGGATCTACTTTATTCTGAATGTACTCCACCCAGGCTTTACTGTTCCTTCAAATTTGTGACTACAGTATTACAGGATGAGTACAAAATTGACATGTCTCAAGCGAGACTACACATCAGAAGAAAGGTTTTGGTTCACAGCAATAGGTATATGACAATAGAGCAAGCGGATATAATTCAAATTCAATTTGTTTTAATACTTCATATTTATCCCTTTTTGTCACTAATTGTCAGCCAATAGAAAAAGCATAATTTGTAAAACCATTGATCAAAAAAAACCCTGAGAATTTCACTTCCATAATTGTACAAATCACAGGTGGTAGAAAAAATAAATATTAATGGGTTTCAAGATGGAATTGGACAGATTCTTGTCAACAAATGGGATTCTGGTATGAAATTTCGATCGATAACACTCCTAAAGCGCCTTGGGACATTTTACTACGTTAAAGGCGCTATATAAATGCACGTTGTTGTAGTTGTTGTTATTAGGGATGCACCAAGTGAATACTCTGGATAGATGGGCTAGATGGATCAAAGGTCTTTATCTGCCTTGAAACTGTTTCTATGTTACTCCCACATTTCTATTATCCCCAATTTCTTTTCTATTTATCTCTCTTTCCTTAGCTTCACTTCTCTGATGTCAGTAAATTGGTCTCATGCCGGAAACAGGCGCAAAGTGTGCAATGCGTGTGCAACATGTACCCAAAGATGAAGACCCAAGGCTCACTTGAAATTGGGCTCGGGTTCATCTGCGTAATACTGGCGAGCTGCGGACGTCCCGGTGAAGCTCAGTGCTTGGAGCCCTGGAAAATCCGGCCAGCTCCAACACGGAGATGACCGGTAGGTAAGTCCTGGGGGAGGTGAATGGGAGAGGGGGCCGGCAGAGGTCAGTGGTCCCGGCTGCTCAGCAGGGGTTTAGCAGACATTCACTTTCTGGCTGTGAACAGCAAGAGATAAAACACAGAGACACAGAAGCCGACAGTCAGCCATGAGGCAGTCAAGCAGCAAAGGCTGCAAGAAGGTTAGAACGGAGGAGAGAGTTGTCAGAAATCATTTTGTTTATCAAGCCAGACGGCACGCCGATGTGAGGAAGCATAGCATGTCTATTATTTCGTATTATCACACAAAGACAATTTGTACTGATTTAACAAAGTGAATCTGATCATAACTGTTGCTCTATATGCTCACTCATTGCGAAGTAAAGCAGCTGAATTCATATCAAATCTCATCTCACCAAGTATTTGCTCGGTCTACCTTCGGAGAGATTGAAGAAGCACATGTGTGAAAGACATAAACATCTGATTCAGGCCACAAGGGGGTACTACTGTTACACCCCCTGGGTTACGCTATCATGCAAAAAGATACAAGGCAGTGTGTCAACTCCCATAAAAGGAAAAAACACAGACCGCTTACAGGAGCAACCGACACCACAAACACCACAAGAAGGTATCTACGGAAGACCCAAATACGTAACTTTCACTCAGCTTTTTTTTCTCTAACTCCCCCCAACAGCTCAGTTGGCATCAGGAATGAACCTTGAGGTAGTATAGAACAAATTCATATCCTAGCAATCTGAGGCAAAGTACAATGGTACAAATCCTCCTGCAGATATTCTCCCCGAGGGGCACAGATGTGAGCAGTGAAGTGCAGGAGCAGGTAAGATGGTAGCAAACCTTCTGTGTCAACTTTAATTATTTCTGCGGCAATCCTCTGGGATTCTTGCTGTCTAATAGCTCAGTTGTTAAATGCACTCATAGGGGTCGATTTTAGCACCCGCGATCGGGTGCGTTCCTGGTGGGGGGGCTCCGAAAATCGGGGAATCCTGGGGCGGGGCGGGAGCCCGGCTCCAACCCGCCCACTTCCGGGTTTCCCACAGACGCGCTGACATGCGCGTGCAGCCCCTGCATGTGGGACTCCCGCTGCAATTAAAGCCGGTGGGGTGCCACTTAAGCTATTTATTTAGGTATTTCAGGTCGTTTACAGACCTGATTAAGGAGATATTTCAGGAGGGTTGGGATTTTACAAACAACTGGGACTGTTTCCCGTACTGGGGGAAACACTCCCAGTTCAAATGGACGTGTTGCAGCCATCAGCCTATGGCAGCTGCAAAGGTCCATTTGATAGGTGGGGCGGGGGGAGGGAGGGGGGAGACCCTCGCTCATTGCAGGAGGCCACTCTGTCACTTTGGACAAAGTTTGGCCTCCACCACTCTCCTCCTAACAATAAAATTCACCAACGTGCACACTTACCCCGGTGTCCAGACACATGTACCTACCTTGCGGACCCCCTCAGATGTAAATCTTGCGGATGGGGGCCGCCGTAGCTGCAGTCATGACCTCCTCAGAGGGCGAACAGCACCACCAGCCTTGCCGGCCACGCTGTCCACCTCTGACACGTGGAGCTCCACAACACAGTGCTGTGACACATCCACCTGCACAGCAGGAGGGAGGGCAAAGGCAGAGAGAGATGCGTCGCAGAGTGCACTACCCTCGCTACAGGGTCTACAGACCGAGGCGCAGCTTCCTGGACCTCTCTGAGCAGCAGTGCACACAGAGGCTCAGAGTCAATCGACATGTAGTCATGGACATCTGCAGCCTCCTTCATGCCGAGCTGCTCCCGGCTGGCCAGAGCACCATCTTCTTACCTGTCACTGTCAAACTCACCACTGCCCTCAACAACTTCTCCTCCACATCCTTCCAGGGTGCTACCGGGGACATCGCCGACGTCTCTCAGTCGTCTTCACAAAAGAGCCTTGCAAATACACCTACACCACTCTGCAGTGACACAATGGATGGCATCAGTTGTGGGTCTTCATTGTGATCCTCAGGATTGCACAAACCAGACAAGATTCACAAAGACGTGACAGTAGTGGTGCCAATATAATATGTGATGTGAGTTGCTCAGAAATTAAATATAAGTAAAAACCATGACAAATCCTCAAACACCCTTGTGCATCCCCTTCATGCTCACGACACGTTTGCCTTACGCTTCCTACTGCACATATGTGATGCATGCCCTGTGGCTGCAGCACAGGTAGTGGCAGGTTGAGTGAGGCTGACTGTGAAAGAGATGCATGAGAGGGTGAGTATGAGATAGAGCCATGAGATTGTATGAGGATTGGATTGAGTGGTAGTGGCGGGATGAGTACTGGCAAGGTGAGTAAGTGCAGGTAAGATGAGGATGAGCTTTGAGTGGGTGTGAGGAGTGAAGTGACAGAGTAGTGTTGGGAGTGCAGAAGGAGATGTGGGGTGGGGGCGGTGATGTGGCAGACAGAGTGTAGGGGAATAAGTGTACTCACTTTGGCTGACCTACTTAAGTCATTGGAGCGCCTCCTGCACTGTATGCAGGTGGGCGATATGTTGGTGGTGCAGGTGACCTCCTCTGCCACCTCGAGCCAGGCCTTCTTGGTGGCAGAGGCAGGCCGCTTCCTGCCGCCCGCCGGTGGGAAGATCTCTGTCCTCCCCCTCCTCCTCACCCCATCCAATGATACCTGGAGTGAGGCATCATTAAACCTGGGAGCAGCCTTCCCCCTGGGCTGCTCCATGCTGTAATTTTTCCTATTTCTTGCAGCATCAGTCAGTGGAGGACTGCCCCTTTAAATAGAGCTCCTCCAGCTGACAGACCTTACTGCGTATGCACATTCCGCCCTCCGCGCAGCTCAGCAGCGGGGAACCCGGAACAAGAGGTAAGTGGATCCAATCAGCCTGCGATTGCGTTCAGGGCAGACTGATTTCACCGGGCGCGTTACCCACGCGCCCAATCACCCCCCCCCACCCTCCCCCGCCGCGAACCTGCCGCCCCGTAATATCGGGCCCTAGTGTGGAACTGAGCCATATAAACCAAGAGGATCTCAGGTTCCACCCCTGATGTGTGCTAATCTCAGTTCTTCAAGTGGTAGAGGCGTTACAATTAGCATCATTATCCCTAGCTAGGGATGGATAAAACTAACCAGGGTTCCCATGCCTGATCATTATCCAGTGATCCCTGCTGGTAAATGTGCACAATGTCAATGTTGGATGAGGTCAGGATTATGCTCAGCTGTGACTACTCTCTGCCTGGAGTTGGACATGAAAAATCACCACTTGGGTGAGAGACTGGAAATCAGCTAGTATCAGTGAAATCATACCCCAGCAGGAAGAGAGAACATTTGAGGCGGAAGAAGATTTCTTCCGTTTCTATAGCCTGCCATGTTGACTATCCCAAATTGCAGGGTGCATAAGTATGGACAGACTTTATTCATGGCCTGTGCCTACAGAGATTTCCCCACCAATTTAATTCCCTCCTCATTTGATTTATCTATTTATTCATTCTGCTTTTCTTATGAGTTTTCTTCTCTCACTCTCTCCTGAAGGTACTGATTCCTTGTTGGGACATGGCTCCGACATCACAG